>NC_085053.1:21483227-22683227 GCF_963662255.1 Cinclus cinclus
CCCATAAAAAATAAACACTTCTGTCTTACTAAGGGCATCTGGAAATGACCCAGAGAGCTTGTCTATTTTCATTGGTAGCATTTTTGCACAACGGAAGAAAGAAATTGGTTGTGAGTTTTGAGCAAATGTTCCTCAAATGCTTATAAGGAATCCCTGAAAACACCAGCAAACACGCCACCCACCCAGATCTCCACAGGCAGAGCCTGGAAGACCACAATGTGGTCCCATTTCATTCAGGCTTTACCCCACTAACTATCCTCCCTGTTGTCTCTCAGTAAATCACATCCTTGAGGAAAGAAACTTGTCTCAGACACAGGACCCACCCACTCCCACAAGCATCCAACTCCACCACTGCACACACGTGGCAGGGAAAGACAGGCCAAAGGAATGGGCAGGCTGCCCTTTACTGGGATGCAATCCTTTGAGACCTAACTGTGGTTTTGAAAGAAAAACCCATTAACACCATTTGAAGTTAATACACTGCTACCTTTGCACTCCCCAGGGCTACAAACTTCCACCCTGGCAGCTGGACACACATCCAGCTAAAATGCAAGAAGCTGGTCAATCCTTGGCATTTAGGGGTGCAAAGCTGAAACCTCCCTTTATGTGCCAGAGGTCTGTGGCCATTTTTGGAGCTTCAGCACATCAGCAGACAGCAGCATGACTTGCCATGCTGCCACCACAGCATGCCAGCATTTTGGGAACCAGGAGGTCCAAGAGCTCTGCTAACCTTCTTGCTCTGCTGCAGAAACCAACCAGAAACACTCACATGCCATCAGGGATGGGGTCCTGAAAGAGCAGACAGGAATAAACTACAAAGAGATAGCATCTTCCTCAGTAGCCTCTTGTCTGGAGATATATTGCTGGTGACTGCTGGTTTCTCAGGGCTCTTCAAACTCCTGCTCCAAGCTCAGAGGACTGGAAACAGGAATGGTGGAGTCACCCATTCCAGATCTTACCCAGGGACTGTTCTGATGACTGCCTGGCTCCTTCCTTCTCAGCAGAACATTCCAAAAATGAACCAAAACAAACTCAAGAGTCATGACACTTCTCACAAGGCAGACTCCAGGCTCTCCAGCCAGGCCCAACTGCAGACGCCGCAGAAGTGTATTTATTTTAAAGACTATTTGAGCTGGAGTTTGTGAGAGAAATTATCCTTTTTTTAAAGAACTTGTGGTTTTTGTAAAAACCGATTTTAGCAACAGCCACATTTCAGGCTCTCTTTAGAGAAACCATCTGCTGATCTCCCAAACGTGGTGCAAGCATTTCTGCAGCCCTCTGCAAGGACCATGTACAAGAGACACAGCACCCGATGAAGGGCTGTGACTCCAGCTGCACAATTGGGAAATACCAGAGACAAACTGACCCGGTGTGTCCTTCTTGCACAACGCCATCCCATGCTTCTCCCTGTCCCTGGGAAGTCTCCCTCCTCCAGACACTCTGCCATTTTCTATCTTTGCCTAGAACACCTCTGTATTCCAATGTTCCCTGCCAGGCCCAGCCCCGCCTGTCTGCCCTGCTGTGATCAGGGACACACTTCCCACTCTTGTGTCTGCTCCCCAAAGAAGCTATTAGAGGACAAGACACTCTAGTGACAGGAGTCACTTACTGGGGATGGCCAGCATCCAGCCCTGCCTCCCGGGGGAGCCATGTGGGAAAGAGCTTTGTCCATTGTGAAGACACTTGGGTAATTACCAGCTGCTGGAATCAAAAAAAGTCTCTGCTGAGAACATGCAAAATTCCAACTTTTCTTGGATTTGACCATGTTCGCAGAGGGACAGCAAAGACGTCTCACAAAATGGCACCTCGTCCCCATTCCCCTGGCACTGAGCCTCACAACAAGCTCTAAGAAATGCTCTCTGGACTTCAACAGGGTGAACACAACATTTTTACATTTTTCTACTTTTTTCTCCACATTACTCTCCAAAATGGCAGGACCAGTTTACAATCTTTTTTACATTTTTCTCTCTTGAAATCAAACCATTTGAGTTCGACATCCAGCATGAAAATTCAAAGCGTGGATGCTTAAAACCCTGAAAAAAATTACAAGGATATTGGAAAACAGGAGCTTATCTCATGAACTGTTGGACAAAGTTTCATAATAGCTGGTATCACCAACCCCAGCTCCAGTAATGCCCATCCTGAGACAAACTGCTCCCAGACACCTGCTTGGCAGCACAACAGTGTCCATCTCCACTCCTGCCTCATCTCTGCCAATGCTGAAATTGAAGCAGACTGACAGCAGGATAATTTGGGGGAAAATTTAATTTTCTAAATAATTTTCATACGTGACTATATTTAGCAGATGGAGAAACAAAGTACATGTATTCAGTAAATATATATTTTTATAGCTGTAAAATTATAAACACATATGTATGTTCCAAGGAGATCTGAAGTCTATTTTAAGACACTCTTCACATGCAGATCATTAAAGCCTACAATACAGTTCCTTTGCCATATTATAATAAATATGGAAAGTGAATACACACTTCTCAACTCTTGTAGGTCACAAGAGACCTAAAGATGATCTCGTTTCTCTTCTGGTCGCCCTCTTTAGTGCTGCTTCAAAGGGAAATTGGTTTCATATGTGGGTTGACTGTACCTCACAGCATCATTTTGACTGCAAACCTAATTTAGTGAGCTGCAGAAACACTGTTACATAGGCAAGCATCGATTCCAGACCTCCGAAACCCATAGGGTCAACACTGGAAACTAATTCCTCGCCTGACAGGCTGCTAGCCTTGCAAGAGCAGCAAAACTAGCATCTTGCCACCTCTCACATTCAGGAGACATTAATCACACTTGCATCACTCCAGCTATTGGAATTTCTGATCCAGGCTGATTAATTTCCTCCCCATGCCCATTTCAAGCTGCTCACAGGCTCAGGGCTCTGCCTTTGGGGAGGGATGCTGAATTTCTCTTCCTGCTGCCTGCACGGCCAAAGCCAGGAAAGAGGACAACTTTCTCCACCTTATTTCCTCAAGACTTCTGCCCCTGGGGAGTCAACAAGGTTTTAATCAGCACCTGGCACTATATCTATCAGATATGCTAATAAGGTTCCTTACCTTAACAAACACCCTCAAGAGCAGACTCATCTATCTTAATTGGTAAACGCTTCATTAATAATGCAGCTGAGGAGTCTCAGAGCTAGAAATATAAATAGCAAGTTCTGATGCAAGGGCTTTTTTTTGTTCTCCAAGTACAGATTCAGAAGGAAGGTCTCTGTCATGCCCTGCTGCAGACACAAGAGCCCTTTGCAGCATGCACAAAAAGCCTCTTTTCTGTCTCTAATGGGTCCAAGTTCAGAGCATCCCTTTCCAAAGGAGAAAGGCAGGCAGGCTGGAAGGCATTCCTGGGCTGGGTGGCACTCACAAGAACGGGAACCATCAAGCACCAACACAGAGGTCAATGTGGACACGCTACCGAGACAGTGGCTTCCAGCCACTGATCAATGACAGGAAAAGCATTAAAACGCCTCTTTGGTTAAGTCACAAATTCCAGTCCTATGATTAACTGCTGCTCTTAGCCACGGAGCAAAGCAAAGGCTCAAACATCACAACCAGAAGGGACGTCGGAAGAAAAAGATCTTGTGTGTCTGAGACTACACATTCTGCAAAAAGATGACCCCAGGCCCACCATGCTAATCTCCAGATCTCCATTTTAAGGACTTAGCCAAAACAAGGCAGGAGTCTCTGAAACCCAGCTCTACTCATGAATTCCACACATGTTAAAATAGTAGGCTTGGGTTCTCCTTTTTCTTATAAATTCTTTCTGCAGACAAAAAGCCAGACAATTAGGGGTTTTAAGTATACTCAGTCCAGCCAGAGACTTGCTGATCTTAATCAAGTTTCTCAAAGCAATGGCCATAATTTCTGCACAAAACCATTTTTATTGTCCTTTTTTTTTTTAAAGCTCTGCTTATCAGTCCCTACTAAGTTTCAATGGATCAGACTGGGAGTTTAAATCTAAATGTAGAAGAAATTACTGGAGTTTATGGATATTGGACCTAGTAACTGTTGATAAATATCTTCCTCTGATGACATCTGGAGGATTTAAATAACAATGAAGTGTTAGATCAAATTCCAGATGAAAAAGTTTTGGCAAAAATTTAAATATTTTAAGCAAGGAGGTTTCAGACATTTTCTTGGGAAAAAAACTACCAAAAAATTTTGTTCCAGATTCTACCACCAAATCCACATCTTGCTTTTTTTTCTAAGCAAACCTTCTCTGACCCCATCTCTGGTCTACGTCTGCATTATTTATGGCATCATTTACAGCAAATGACTCTTCCAAATAGTAAGAGGCTTCTCTCATAGGTTTTTAAAGCACCAGGATTAGAGGTAAGGCTGCTGTGCAAGTCCAACTCAAACTTCCAATGTTACTTTGCACCCTGTGCTTAAAGCTCCTTTGGAAATGGCTCCTGGGCACATGTTCTCAATTGGAACAAAAAGTCAAGCCAGAGATAATATTTCCAAAGGATCACAAACAGTCACACCTGGAAACACTGATTTTTTTCCCCAAATCCCATTTAGCAAACTTAACTTGCTGCTCACCAAAGGTATGTAACTCAGTTTTTGTACTTATTTAGAGCAGCACAGCAATACTCCCTGGGACAGCAGCATCAAGACGGGCATTTGCAATGGGGTCTGCATGGACACAACATCCATACATCCCTGCACTGATCCCAGGCAGAGAGGCCTAGCGCTCCCCATCCCGCAGAGTGCCTCTGCTGGAAGTGCCTCATCCCAGACAAACCCACCATTGTGCAGGATGCTCTGCAGCGCCAGCCCGGCAGGACATCCAGGACACTGAAAACTGATTTCTCCAGCCAGCCTGAGCTCCCGCCCCACTGATTAATGGTTCTCCACACAGAAGCTAATAGGATCCTCTTTGAAATCCAAATAACCAGCATTAGTGACCTCAGAGCCCTGTCTGCTAACTGGACGTACAGCCTGCTTTTAATTCTCTTTATTTCTCACTGCATCTTCCCTACCAAAGCCTCCTTTCCCACAATGTTCTTTCCAAGCTGCTACACCCTTGCTCTGCTGAGTGTTCCCCACCTGCCACCCCAGTTACACCCCTCTCGTGACTGCACAGCAGCATCAGCCCAACCCAACACATCCTGCCCCGATCCCCTACCCGAGGGAAGGGTCCAGGTTAGCTGCTGCAGCCCCACAGCATGCCTGCACCCAGACAGAGCCCAGGCAGCAGCAAATGCTCCCCTGGCAGAGCAATCAGCTATCAAGTGTATCCCAGAGCTGGTTCTCAGCGGCCAACAATTTAAAGCCAAAATTCACCAGACCTCCTTGCCATTCTCACACCTAGCTCAGCAAAAGCCTGTCTGTAAGGGACTAACATTTAGGCAACCAGCTCTGACTACAGTAAATCTCCTTCTTGCCTCTCTCTCTCTCTCTTTTTTTTTTAATCCATAACCACCAGCTTTAAAGCTTTAAATCAATATCCCCTCTTGCGATCTGCATTCAGCAAGGAATTATTCACATTGAGAGCTTTAAAAATTAAGCTAAACCCTGCAGGGCCCAGGCCAAACTTATATCACAGCAAAGCTTTAAACACTGGATCAGGGACACAGCATGAGCCATGTCCTGGTCTTAGATGCAAACTAAATGTAGAAAACAAAGCCACCGTCACTGTGTTAAAAGGAAAAACCACAAACGGTCCATGCTGTGGCTTCTCCCAGGGACACAAGGGACAAAGGCCCTCCTTCCATGAAGAGGGGTCAGCCCATTCCAACCAAACACCTTGCAAAGGAAAGAAACTAATTGTCCCTGCAAAGCAAAGAGACTTATTGTCACTGTTTGAAAGAGAAAATGGCAGCTGATCTATCCACCCGTCTGTAATGCTGGCCAGAGGGAGGTCTTTGAGGGATGATGTGAGGACAAAGAGGGCAGTGCCATGTGCTCCCTCCATAGAAATAGCCACATCCATGGGAACAGGAGGTCCTCAGCACTGCTCACCCACTACTGCTCACCCACTACTGCTCACAGCCAGACACAGCTGGTCCCAGGCTGGGCAGAAGTGCCAGATGCCAAGATGAGAGTCCACAACATTCCTGGAGGAGTCAATTTCAAGGTGCAATTGAAGAAGAGTTGGGAGAAGAAAAACTAATAACCTAAAACAGTTCCTGTTAGTGTCCCAGAGGAACCACAAAGGTAGAAGAAGATGGATGAAAGAGCAAGGATTCTCAGCCTCACTGGTAAGAGAAGCTCCCTTCTTTAGTTTGGGGAGGGGTCTGATCTGCTCCATGACAGGAGCAGGTATTACAGGGAAGACACCCTACACCCCATCCCTCCTCCCACCACTGGGACAAGGGGCTGCAAGCACATCCCTCTGCACAAAGACACCTCAATCCTACCTGATGCTGTAACAGTGGCAGAGGCAGAGGATTGGGTAAAACTAGTCCAGGAAACAGCTGGATTTGCACCACCCCCACAATGGTGTCTAAGTGAGCACTAAAATCTTTCCATCTTCCCTGCTTGAGGGATGGCATGAAGAAGCCCATCTGGACTGTGCAGAGAGCATCCTTGATCCCACAGTCACCAACCTATGTAAGACCCAACAAGGACTGGCAAGGCTCAAGGAGCTGGAACAAGGCTAAGAAATTGGTACAGAACAATGCATGTCAGGAGGCTGTCATGGCCCTAAACATCCTCATGGTCCTACACATTGACCTCCTATAGGTACAAACTGCACAGGAAACTCGAGGCTTGAATCCACCCCAGGGCAGAGATTATGTCTCATGTTCAGCTCTTCAGATGCCCACACACAGCCACTTCTCCAGCTCTCAGTCATGGGGGTGACTGCCCAGGCCTTAATATTTGTAAAGTCCTTAGGAAATCCTTGGAAGGAAAGAGTAGAGTATTATTATGAAATAATAGCTTTTTATTCTGCTCCATCTGAAAGCTGCAGCTCTTTGTTCGGCCCCACGCTGTCTAAGCCAAGGGTTAAGGCTTGACTGGCTGGGCTGTGAGAAGCCATCCTCCACGGTGGGGGAGAGGCAGATTTCTGCGGGTCTCAAGAACAAGGTGTCTTTCTAACCCATTCGGACTCCAATAAGCAGCTTTAGATGTAACAATAGGGGGCTGAAAACCCAAATGCCCCAAAGCCTGCAGACAATCAGGACTGTTTAAGCATCCACAACTGACATTTCTAACACCACCTGAAATGTGTATTTTCCTTTCTGTTTCAAAGCCTTATTTTCCAATCAGATTATGTGCAGGATAAATACCCCTATACGGTGACAGCAGGCACTGCACAAGAAAATTGGGGATAATGGTAAATGCAAAGATTTACAGATACTTATCTCAGCATCTGCAAGAAATATTAGCTTTGAACGTGGTGTTCAAACACAACGTCAATCAATAGAACCTAGAAAAGTGCAAACTTGCTTAGCTGAACTCAGCCCTAAAATAAATTAAATAAATAAAACAGAACTAGGCTTTTAGAGCCTATCTCTCAAATGGGAAGCAGCAGGCACATGCATGAAATGCCAGGCTGGTCCAAGTCAACAAAGCACAGTAACAGATGAGAGACTAAGAGTAATGACCCTGGACACACTGGGAGAGCTCTTCTCTGAGGTCAGGGACACCCAACTATGAGGGACACAACAATCAGGGAGGAGACCTGGCCATCACCTGCAGACAGAGCAGGCAGAGACACACGGTGGCTGCCATGGAGCAGCACATCAGTGCCACTCAGCCAGGCTGCAGGAATGGCCCCACAAGCACCCCAAGGTCACTGCAGTCACTAAACAGCACCCACATGCTCAAGACATCACACTGTAGCCCCCTGCCTTGGGGACCATGAAGGCTCAGTGGTTCTGCTGTCACCATTCCTTCTATACCTCCCATCCAGGAAGGGGACCCAAGCTTAGGCTGCCAACATTCCCTGACCAGCACCACCCATGACAATGCTCCCGCACACAGATTTGCGAACCAGCAGCTGTTAAATGCCCACACAGGTCCTACACATTCCCACATAAATAATCCATGTAGCAAGGAGATCTCTGCAACACACTTGCCCTGACACTGACCTATGCGGAAAGGATGTACGATAAGGTCCTGAAACTTTAATAAATCACTGTGAAAAAGAATGTTGCAGTCACCAGCTTAAAAATACACCAAAATCAAGCAGTTTCAATGGAGATGATAGGTGGAGAAAGATGCCTCTACAACAGCCCAGATCTACTTACCTCTAAAGGTCCAACACATACTGGTATTTCTGAAGATGCAGCCGGACCTCTCTAGCTGGCCAGCCATGCTCCAAAAGCACAGAATCCACTCTCTACTCCTCAGCTCCTTTCCCTGCACTTGCTTTCAGCACTGAACATCGTTCACACCCCCAAAGTTAGCCAGACACGCAACTGATCCTGCAGATAAACAGCCCAACATCCAACAGCGCTTCTTGGGCTACAGCCACAGACCATCAACAGAAAACGCAAAGCTGTGATCTGAAATCTTATCTGGTCGCTGCAGAAACGCGGCGGAGAAGGTCAGCTTTCCATCATTCAGCAAAGACATCCAGCGCCAGCACACAAACACTCAAAAATATCACTGTTGAGTTAAGACAACTTTGGGGTTTCTGCTTTGCAGCCAAGTATCACTCAGCGGCCATTAAACAGATTTTTAAGCCATCAGTGGAACATTAGAAATTCCATGAATTTGAAGTTTATTAATTCCACAATACAGTTTATACTTTTTTCAGGATTTACACTCCTTGGCTTCACTCTTTCAGCTATAAATAAAACCATTTGCTAAGTTGGCTGATACATCGGAGCCCATGACTGGCATATTTATACAAGTTGGCTGAAAAACAAGATGGTTCAAGGAATCGCCAAAAACACTAAATCCAGTTATTTCAAATCTATTTTGAAACATCTAATAAATCTACAGGGATCACTTGAGATACAGAACTGGCTAAACTCGAGTAGCCATGCTTCCGAACAACATCTCTGATGTTAACGGAGTGGCTGATGTGCATTTTACAGCTTTCTCTCTCAAATCCTTCACAGTCCATTGCATAATAGCCATGTCTTTGGACAGTCTTCAGAAGGAAAAGAAATGGAAACAGGAGAAAGAAATGGCAAAAGAGATCCAGCAGAACTGACCTATACGATCCCCAATGCCTTTCCACAAGAAGCTTGAAATAGAAAAGAGACTTACATCCATGGGTTCCCATCTTGGTGGGATGCACCTGGCAGGGATAGATTCAGGGGTCTTTGTACCACAGGTATCCCAAGCAAGAGGTCTGTGAAGACAGTGTATATACAGGACCAGCACAAGGAAAAGGTGGGTCTGGTCTATCAAAAAGCTCTGCCAAGAAAGTGAGCCTGCACAGCTCTCCCCAATTCAAAGGCAGTTGGAGAGCTCAGAGCCTTCTGAAGCTGGGCCAGTGGTGACTAAATCTGCAGTTTTTGGGGTAGATGAAAATTCTGAAATCTGCCCAAGCATCAAGCTTCTCTGGTTAGCAAGAGACAAGTGATGAAAGACCTGATCAGAGGAGAAAAAAATAAAGATATCCAACTCAAAATTTTTATCATAGCACTTGTAATCTGTACCCTGGAAACTACTTGTAAACAGAAGGAGACTCTGGCCTCAGGATACATCAACAGATGTATCCCCAGAGCACCAAGGGACTGACAGCAGTTTTGCTCCTCCAGTAAGATGAGCAAGCCAAAGGACAAAGCACAAAAGTACTCTCACAGGGAGAGGGCTGTGTAGGAAACCCTGAGCTAGAGGTGGGGCCTCAATTGTCAGACTGAGCTTTTGCATTCTTACTTCCTGAGCAAAATCAAAAACCCCTGGCAAAGCTGCTCATACAGGTGATGATTAGCACCGCAAAACCAAGGCAGGCTCTCCAGAAACAGACTCAAGGTGTGTGGTGCCCCAAGCCATGAGAGCAACTTTAGCCCTGGGAAAATGGCAAAAACTTAGGCAAATAGAGATGTGATAAGATAAATTGGAGTATTAAGGGATGAGAGCCAAGGTCCAGGACTTCCCTCCCTGCCTCCCCTGCTCCAAGCATGAGTTGATTTTCTCTTAGCCACCAAGGCCATACTTCTGAGTGTTGGTTTGGGGCACTCCAACCTCCCAAAGTGACAGCTTGGGTACACTCCCCAGTGGCTACATGTTGGGTTTTCCTTACCTGAAAGCATCTTTATTGCTTGAAAGCCCCTCCTCTCACTTTGTATCTCCCGAACAGCAGCAAGAAATAGTTGCCAGCAGCTGTGTTTCATCCATGGAAATACCAACCATTCTGGAGCATGTAACACTTGATAAACATGAAATCTAGTGGGATGTTTTTATCCCTGCGCCCTGTCAGGCTGACAGATGACAAGCCTACAGCCCCTAACAGACACTGCAGTATAATTCACCTCCCTGCCACCCCCAGCCCTGTCCAGAGAACACTGCTGACCAGCACCACTGCAGCACCCAAGGCACAAACCTATCCCAGAGGTTTCCCCGCCTCTGCTTTACTTGCTAGGAGCCAAAAAGCAAATAATTCATCATCCCCTGCTCCTCCCTGGCGCAACTGCTCAGAAATTGCTGAGTCCAACCTTACTTATCACTGGATGTAGTGCAGTTCTGTTTTCTAATCCCCTACATCTGCATTTTGTACAGCCTTTTTCTAAGGCTCTTCACATTTGCTTCACAGTTTATCGCCCTGCTCAAGCAAGATGACGCATCTTTAAACTTTCCACTCAAAAGAAGCGCTGAGGAATGAAACCATTCAAAAATGAAGAAGCTGTCTCAGAAAACAGTCCCCACAGAAAACGGCCAGCAGGAGTTTTGGTTTTTTTTAAGTCATAAACTTAATGAGACCAGGGATTATCTTTTCTGTTGGAAAGACTCCTTGTTCCTGGTATCACAACAAAATAGTGAACCATTTGAAGTCTCTTCTTCTTAGTTTTGCTCAAAAACTAGGACAATAACAACTGAATTCAGAGGGGGGGGGGAAGAAATAAATTGTTTCCCTGTGTGGAAACAGAAAAAGGCTTCCCAGCACAGATTTAAGGAACAGCCCCCTCTCTATGCCACTTGAAGAAGCTCTTGCAACTTAGATGACCCTAAAGCAATATAGATCTTATCAGTCTACCCTAAAGTTTCATGACTGATAAATCCCAGCAGTCAGAAAAGGTTTACCACAGTTTCTACAAGCTCAAATACACTTCAAAAATTTTAGGTCCCTGTATGGAAATAAGAAGACCAGTCCACTCTGGCAAAGTTGTTTGTGCCAGAAAAGGTGAAGAGGAGCCAGGCAACACACAACCCAGAGAGAACAAGACCTGAATGCAGAGGTGCTTGCTGCTGCTGCCTGGCAGCCCATGGGGTCGACCTTTACTTCCCCCTCAAATGAAGCTCAGCTTCACACACACCCACAGTCTCTGGGGACCCCCATCTCACAGGAAGGAGCACTGGCTCAGTTTATCTGGGTTCTGGGGCCTGCAGGTTCTGGCCAGCACGCATAACCACTCCAAGCAACAAGGACACCATCAACAGATAGCGAATCATTTAATCCCATGTCTTCAAACCAGCAGCCCACTCCCCCTCTCTGCCCTCAATGCCACAGGGAGCCTCTGATCCCAACCAGCTCCCTGAGCTCAGCCCCCAGCACCTCCCAGTTCAATACAGGAGCTCTCTGTGGGAGTCTGGGCTGCTTTTCAAAGACAAAACATTGCCAAAACAGGAAAACCCTGGATAAAAACCCAATGTGCAGCTCTGCAGCTCTACATAAGGTCTGCAGGAAGCCAAGGATGCCTACAAACACCCAATGGACACAGTTCGCTGGCAGGGGTGCTAAGCCAGGAACCACATGGCCTGGTGGTCCCCAAGAGCACACACTGCCTCCCATGCTGAAGCCTTGAAGGGTTATTTGTACACGAGGCCATGCTGAACCAGGGCAGCCAGATACACTGCTGTGACTCCCAACAATAAACACACAAATGGCCTCCCCTCATGGTGGAGATGACTTGACCAGCTCAGTCAAGAGCAGCACCAGGCTGAGTAACAGCCACGGCACTGGTGGGGCAGTACCTTCCACGGAGGGTTTGGGCAGGACAGAAAGAAGAGGGGAAAGCCAAGTCTGACTTGGCTCAGCAGCACGCTGGGACTGCAGAAAATGCCCTGGCCCAACTCACAACCTGCTGGCAGCAGAACCGAATGCCCTGCTCTACCATGACTGGCCTTATTGAGTTGGTGCTATAGATCAACCCACTGTGGCCTCAGCTGAGCCCTGGGAAAATGTTGGGAATATCTGTTGTCCCTTTGGCTTGGTTTATCATCTGGAGAAGGCAGGACCCTCCACAGCGCAGGCAGATGCTACGGTCACTGCAATTTCAGAAGAAATATTCTGATGCTACATGTGCAACCATTTTTCTGCTGTCTGCCCTAGTGATGTTCCCACATCGAGCAAAAAACAACCCAAACACTCCCCTTAATTAGGTTAAATTAGGTGTTTTTACTGTAAGGTTCAAGCTAGACTGATTAGCCATGTACCCACTGCATTAGCAGGGCCAGACGCCTCAGATGAGTTCATCTTTTTCAGATCCAAAGAAAGGAAAGAAATAAAAGATGAGTCCAAAATAAGCAAAAAAATCTTTTGGTCTCCCATCAGGTGATTTCTTACTCTCACCTGGTCTGACACACAGATGCACAGTATCTGATGGGAGAACCTGCTCACATCAGCAGCTGAAAAATGGTCCTGAGCCCCACAGTCCAACACATCTCCTTCCCTGGGCAATCCCCACGCAGCACTGCAAGCTATTGCAGATGGCTTCACCAACAATAACCAAACACAAGACCCAGTCACCTCGAGTTCACTTGCAGCCCAGCTGTCCTGGAGAAGGGATAACCCATCCCATCACCGGGCTAAGGCACAATCAAATATTTAAATGAACGCTTTTGCTTTAGGTCAGCTTCGGCTTCCTCCTGCCTCCGGCTAGCGAGAGGCAGAGCGATCTCCTTGCATTGCCCTGACAACCCGAGGATGGGTTACAGCCGTGGCTGGGCTGCTGAATGGCAGCGCTGGGTACTTGACATGCGACAATGGGATACGTTTGCCTTTTTTCAGAAACGAGAGGCTGACATTGTGAAGCGGTTAAAGCCAGACATCCAAGCGAGGCCATCACCATACACGGGCTCAAAAGGCTTTGTCTGCCCTTCTAAGAGAAATTTCATAATATGCGAGGGTGAGCAGTCAGCAAAAGGCTTGGATAGCTCGACTTATAATCATCCCTGGCTTCCTCACAACAGCCCTGAATACATCTTTGATTGGTTATGTATGAGAGGATCCGTCCCCAGTGTGGTGCCAGACATGTGAGACACAGACCTGGGTCAGACTCCCGAGCAGGAAGAAGAATTCTGTTCAGCAGCAACACTTAAAGGGGGGAAATAATAGTAATAGTAATAATAAAAGAACAATAACAATAACAACAATAATAGTAAATAATGATATCACATTAGTAATACAAATTAAGACTTATTATTGGAAAATGTGGCAATTACTTTATCCCAAATGGTCTCAAGATATTATTGGTTCAATTGTCGTTCCCCCTTCTGCAGGCAGGGTGAAGAGCCAATTCCCAGGCTATGGCTATTATTCCTAAGAGGGGCACTTCCACACAGTTCTCTGCTTCTCAATCCAAACAGAAGACCCACCCATCCCCAAGAGTGCCCTGCTACCCCCAGCATCCCTCCAGGACCCCAATCCCAGCCCCTAAGAGGGGATGGGCGTGGATCCTGTGCTCATCCATCGTGCAAGTGACTTTCCTGTTGTTCCAGGCGAACAAAAGCCGAGCAGCTCAGTGGGGCCTGAGAAGAGTGCCTTCCCCTTAATAAATGTGATTTCAATCCCAGTGAATATTCATACAATTACCCTAGCTCTAATTTGTATAAAATGACAGCCTGCAAACCAGGGATGATTGAAGAGGACCAAAATCATTTTGTTTGATTACAATCTCTCCTCCCTCCTTCTCCCCCCCTCCCCACCTTCATTATCTTTTATGTCTATTTAAACTCTGGACACTCTATATTCATCTCAATTCTCCCTCCATCTCTCCTTCTGTTTGTGGGTTGCTGCTGCTTTTATTTTTTTCTCCCCCCTCCCATCTCTCTCTCTCCTTTCATTGTAATTTTCTTTTTGCTTCTGTTGTGCATTCAGGGATTTGAGAAGGTTTTCAGGGGGAGTGGGGGTGGACTTCATTTTATAAAAAAAAAAAATACTGTGTTGTCTGGATAGAAAATTACATTTGCATGCTCGAGGGGCCTGAGGGCTTCTCTGTGGGCTTGGCAGAGATCCTACCTCGGGGAGGGGGAGGGAGGTGGAAGATGCTGATTTGATTTCCTCCTCTTCCCACCCCTTCCCCCTTTCCTTTCCATATTATAAATGTCTGCCTGATTTTTCTTTTCTTTTTCTGCATGTGCAAACCACTTGAAGAACAATGGCACAGATTAGAGGCCTTCCTTAGGGCTGTTTATGAATGCAGTTGTGGAGTTCAGCAAAGCAGAAACATTACATAGAATAATTGGACATTTAATTACTAATGAAGCTAGCAACTGAATTTTTTTTTTCCAAGGGTCTGAAGCAATGTGACAGACCCTCCAACTGCAGGTTTAATTATGGCTGGAGATTGGCTTAATACTCCCCATCTTGCACTCTATTACCCTCTCAAAAGCCCTTCTGCCTTTTATTTGTAATTTTTATGCCCCTGCCCCATCCACAGGGAGAAACATCCTGATGCTCTATCAGACAGGATGATGCTTCTGCTGCTCTCAATTGGTGTGAAGCCAAAGAAGCCAGCCTTGGACAGGTTTCCTACAGAGTCTGCTCTCTTAAGAGCATTGAAGGAAGAGACCTGTTTTGGTGGCCAAGAACATCCAGAAACAATCTCTCCTTGATTATGTCTCAGTTTTGGCCCAACCTAAATTTTGACATCTCAGGTTTCACTCCCTCTTTTTAAGAAATCAAGTACTCAGCTTGTTTATCCCCATACGGGGACATTCAGTTTCCTCCTAGAACTTTAAGTTTTCTTTTCCTTCCTCCCCCTCACCCAACCACTGCCTATTCCAAACACCATGGGACACCCAGAAATGAAGTCCCTACACAGCAGAGGAACCAGAGCAGGCTCCAAGCAAGTGTGAAAGCACAGGTTTGTCCCCAGAAAGTTTTGCTCCTGTAGGGTTATCATCAGGCATCAATACAACATTTGAGTGCTTTCTGGAGGGAGAGGTGAGCAGGTCATGGGTCGGGGGGGGGGGGGGGAGGGGGTTGGAATTAGATACCTGAGGTCTCAGTCCTACCACTGGCAGCACATCACAGAGGACCTCAAAATGACAAGCCAGTGTGCACTGGATCATAGCTTTCACCTCTATCTTGTCTCTGACAGGGGCTGACAAGCCCCAGAGAGAGCTTCTGCCTTGCTTCTAGCAAGAAGCAACTTCAGAACCTCCTGAGCTGGAAGCTGCATCTGGACCATCTGTTTTAACACCACTAAAATGGGGCTGGAATAGGGTTAACAAGCATCTTTGGAGCTTTTTCATCTCATTCTGCCTCACTGAGTTTCATTCATTGCAGCTCCAATTTCCTTCTTCAGGTGAAAGGAGACAAAGTGCCAAGGCAATCCCACCTCCTTGTGCAGAGTGCTAAGCTCCAGGGAACTGAACCTCCAGCTTCTGTTGATCAAAAAACCTTCTAATTGATTACAGATGAATGCTGTACAGCAAAACTGTTGGATTTTAAGAGCACAGAGAGCACTTTTGTAAAATGTCATATGCATATTGGGATTTTTCTTTCCTGGTTTTAATGACAAAGTGCAAATTTGGGGGTTGGCGAGGAGAAAAGACAGGAGAAAGAGTAACAGATGTGAAGAGATGAAAAATATTCCTGAAGAACAGATCACCCATTTCTTCCTCCAGATTTCCCAGCACATCATGTGGAAGACTATATGCCCTCAAAATTCATCCACACTAATCCTCACACGTGTTACAGAGTGAATGACCAGCATTCAGTCAGGACCCATGGATTCAATTGGCCTGCACATTCTTACACCTCCACTGGTCTCAGGAAGGACTTGTATCTATGAGAATGTTGTTCCATTTGAGCTAAAACTGCTACAAAATAGAGCGCCTGGTATCCCACTTGTACAGGTACTGGTGGAATTCATTTGCTATCACTGAGGTCCTAAGTCAGCAGACAAGGCTCATCTGACACCAACTGCAAGAAAATCATCTACATACCCCAAGGGACTGAGATACCATCATCTCCAGGCAGCACCAGTGTCTCCACTGACTACTGGAGATCTTGGAGAACTACAGTGAAAAAGACACACAACTTTCAGACAGTGGACAGCAGGCAGGAGTCTCTCTCAAGCAGCATGTGCCTGGGTAATAGATGCAATTTCCCCCCCCTCAATTTACCTTCCAAATGTGGGATTCAGCCAGTAAGCACATCAAAAGTTCACTGGCACCAGTGAGAGGCCCTGCTGCTCTGCTGCTGACTTGGATCCTAGACAACTTGCCCCTGGCTGTTTTAGAAGCAGATACCTTATTCCTTGGATTAGGAGCAAGAGTCTGCACCAAACCTCTTCCAAATCTTTATCGCGTTCCTCAGCTTTGACTGAATTCAGGACTTTTTCTGCTGCATGAACAGTTGGGCAGAAAGTCTCTGGGGATACAGAAACCCAGCCTCATTCACCTTCCTTGCACAGGGAAACAGTCTAGAAGAAGACTATTTCCAAGAATTATTTCCATGTCCTTTAACATGATTTTCAGCCTGCTCTCCACAGAGAGATGCAGCTGAAGGACTCAGTCAGTGCTTTAATAAGTCTTTTCAGGTCCTTTTTCAAATCAGGCTAAAGAACAGGGATCCACCACAAAGCTGGACAGTATGGGATATGGGAGGATTCCCCATCCCTGGTAGTGCCAAAGGCCATGCTGGATGGGACTTTGAGCAGCCTGGTCTAGAGGAAGGTGTCCTTGTCCACGGCAGGGAGGCTGGAACAAGATGATCTTTAAGGTCCTCTCCAAACCAAACCATTCCATGATTCTATGACTCAGAAAGGACAAGCAGCCTATAGTAGCTGACATCTCCAGCCAAAACCTGCTACCGAAAACTGAATGCAGTAAAGAAGAGAGATCTAGTGACCCCGGCTCTGCCCTCACCTCCTGTAAGCTACTTCAGCATGTGGTAGCCACTTCATGTTTCAAAGGAATGCCAAATTTCACCCTGGGGCACCTCCAAGAACACTTCAGCTGACTAGCAGCAGCCCCTGCCCTTTGGGAGCTCACAGTTGCCAGTTTGGTGCTACAGAAATGCTGGTGGCCAGACTCATCTGCTTTCCTGTGTGTCAGAATTACATGACCCATTGACTCATCTCACTGCTTCCACCTTCTCAGAGACCTTGTGGCACCATGAACACTTGCTCAGGGTCACCAAACTTCCAATCACACTCATCAACTTCTATCAACATCAGCTGTATTTTAAACTATTTTGAAGCAATAACGATGAACATAAAACACCACCTAAATATAGATTATATGACAGAATGTAGCCCTGGTGTGAGCTGCCTTTGACCAACTCAGCTCCATGCACCCCCCACCATAAGGAATCACAGTTTGCCCAAATGACTTCCAACTGCTGCTGTCCATCTGAGAGCCCTTAAATGATATCTGCTTTACAGAAAAGGATGAACACCCTCCTGCTGAAGTCAGGGCCTCCTCAAGATGTCTCTAGTCAGACATTCAACACTTAATTGCTTTTGAAGACCAAAGAGCCCCTCTTCATTCTCCTCCCATGTGTTTATCTTCTGCAGAACTCAGCTGCTGAGTTTGCAGGAGAAAGATCAAATAACAACTAAAAGAAGTTTTAAGATGCACACCCACTGTCATTAATCATACTTGTAATATCTTCCTTCCCTCACTGCCTGAAAAATGCTTATTTCCAGACCCTGGCCAGCCTGCTCCCCACAAACACAAGTGTGATGTGCCCATCAGATAAAGAGCTTCGGTGGCAAAAACATGCCACCAGGTCTGAGAAAGTATTCCCTTACTCAACATATCCACTGATGCAGGGCAAAGATGCCAGCAGGAAACCAGGAGGACAGAGAGGGTCAGTCCTGTCCAAAGTAGCTCCAAGGTTGGAAGGGAAAGGAGTGCAAGAGCCTTCTCCAGCCCTTGGGCCATGGGAAACATCCATGGGAGGGAGCTGGCTTCTCTGGCAGTGCCAGTGCTCCTTTGGAGACATGGTCCTGGAGACCTGAGCTCACACTGCAAGAACTCGCTGAGATTTTGGGACCATTCACATCCAGAGGCAGCTGCATTTAGACAGAGCTTCCCTGCTTTAAGGGACAACAGACCCTTCAAACCACTTCAAAAAGGACACATCTGCCCAACAGTTGCCTTTTACCAGCTGTCCCATGGTCCAAAATATCAATCACCTTCCCACACACTGCCGTACGCCACACATAGACTGAAATGTCCCAAACACCCTCCAGATCCTGCCATAAAACTAGTGTATCAAAACCTGCTCACATAGAATCAGGATCAGAGGGGAGCCTGATCTCCAATTCTCTCAGTGTGTCCAAACTGGCTTCCCAGTACTCACTCACTCCCAGGGATTTCTGAGCTTTAACTCATCTTTGCTCCCAGTTCAGGGGGTTCAGGGTGCAGTCCAAGGCTCACATACAATGAAGGACAGTAGAAAACCTGAGCTCAGAAACCCATGCCAAGGACATTTACTCTCCAGCAAGATCAGAAACATTAAGCCAGCACCACAGCATTGCTCAACACAATCTCAATGGAGACAGGGGGGCCCTGTTATTTACCACTGGGATGGGGGATAAACAAAACAGCAGGCCCCCACGATCCTGGTTCCTCCTGGGGAACGTGGCACTCAGACCCCCATCCCAAACCACTCCTGCTTTGAACCCCTGCAAAACCCAGTTAAAAACAATCGCCCCTCCCCAAGAGCCTGCTGTCACTGCTCTCAAGCTGGACTCCCTTTCAGCATCTCTAACTTGATACAGCTGTTCACTTCAACTGCTAAAAGCCAGTGTAAACTGATTTTGCAAAGAGCCCGTCTATGTAAACTGTGTCATTCCTCCAACATAAATAGTATGATCCTGGCTTATAATTTCAGCAACTTGATGTTTTCTTGGCCAAGAGTGAACCCAAGCAACTGGAGATGGAAACGACTTCAGAAAGTGTGGCCAACTGCACAACACAGTCTGAAGAAGTCCCAAAGAGGACCTTGCTCACAGCCACATGGCTGAATTAGCACCTCATCACTGCAGGTCACACCCACATGCCCTATGGACAGGTGTGACTGTCTCCCTTTGCACTGAGACACTGCACCCTACAATGTGCTCCTATCGGCCACAGAGCATCAAGGGAGATAAACAGCAAAGCTGGCAGAGAATCAAACCAAATGCAAAAACTATTTAGGAGTCAAAAATACCCCAAATCTGATCCTGTTCCTTGTAAAAAGCAGGTCCTGAAGTCTGGATTTTTAGTACAAAATGTTCTTCCTGCTATAGCACCTGGGAAAGAGAGATGACGAGTGTGTGTTGGTGTGGAGGGTCTACAGCCTCCACTACCACCATCCTACTTCCTCATCCTTCTGTCTCGATCCCAAGCAGCCAGGACAGCTTGATGACACCCAGTGGTGGTCCTGACCTCACCTGGATGAAGCTCAAGATGCTGCATGCTCTATTCATACAGAACCCACATCATGGTCCTGAGGGACACAGGGACCTGCACGTCCTCAAAATCACAGTAAGGTTCTGGCCATGGTGTGTGTATAGTCTTCTACACGTGTACACAATCACACACTGTATGTAAAGTAGTCTTTACATCCATGTAGTGTCCTACTGAAGTGATGCTTCTTCTTTGTTCCCTGGTGCTGAAAGCATCTTTTGAGCTAAGAAGCTTTCAAAGCTCTCCACTCCTCACTGCAGCCAGAGATAAATACATTAGGATGCAAAGAATTAATAACTTAAGACAACAATTCTGAGTTTAATAGAAAATGTTCCTCCCACCCCTCTCTCTGAAGAGGAGGATGGCTGTTAAACCTGTGCAAAACTTGCATTAATTCACCAACTGTTTCCATGGCAGAAACGGGTGATGCAGTGAAGTCAGTGACTTCATTTCCTGAGGACATCAGATCTTGCTCTATGCTAAAAATAGAGATTTGTATTTTAGGTTTGCAAAGGGATGCTGATTTTTAAGCTTCCTTGGAAATCTCTGTGAAAGCACATACCTGAGCAGGAATCAGGAGGGTGAACCCTGTGATGGAACTGCAGGTCAGTCTTTCACCCTGGCATCAGTACCTAACACGATTTGCCGCTTGGAGACAGCAAGACCAAATTCATTTGTGAGAAAAAACATCTCCTTGCTTCCTTTTTCACTGCCCATCAGAAAAATATGATGCCCACACTGGCTGCTCATGGTTTGCTGCCAAAAGCAAGGGGATGCTAATGCAGCTCAGAGAGGAGATGGGCTGAAGTCTCAGGAGATTGATCTGCCACACATGGAAATAACTGTCAGCACAAAGCTGAGGAGACGACACAGACACTGAACACAAGTGAGAAATCCACAGTGTTATTTCCTGGGCAGTCGGTGGTGAGACAGTGGAGCCATTTCACACACCTGAGCGATTTTCAGCAGCCTGCTGACACTCACTTCCCTCCCCTCCCAACTGCGCAATATGTTTGCATAGTTAATTACAAAGAGAGATCAACATCGACCTGCAGAAATCAGGCAGCACCTCAGCTATTTTTGGAACAAAAAGCACAGGACAGAAGGTGATCTCCTTTGATGAGTAGAGAACATACCCAAAATAAATCTTTTATGCTTCTCTATAATTTTTTCCCTTTTGTTTTCATTTAACATCTTTGATCGTTTTAAAACAAGACCCACTCTCATGAATTCTCTCCTAATTAAACGTTCTAATTAAAATGCACCACACTCCATAAATTCACTCTCATTTCCAAAGCTGGGTTTTAATCTGGAGGGCAAATAACTCTGATCTCAAAGTTGAAAGGGAAAAAAAAAATAATCCACCCCACATTCAACTGATTCAACAACATTTAAAAAAGTAATCTACCCCAAGACCTCGAGTGTAAATAGGAACATTTGCACCCACTTAACGTTGCTAAGATGACACTGGCAGGAGAAATGTCTCTTTCTGAGTCTGTACATCAGCTGGCATAATGGTAGGGTCTATCCTAACACAAATATTTACTCTGATTTCTGTTTATGTAAATACCTGGGAGGCAAGGTGATATTTACGGATCACTGCGATCAATTTAACCACTGTCCTACCTGTCCTGCCTAGCATGTCTCTAGTCTGTCCTGAAAATCCTCATAGACCCAGAGAATTCAGGCATCTACTTAAGGAACAAATGGAAGATACAATCAAGTAAAATTCTTCTTAAAAGCAAAGGCTCCAATAAGGAGAAAGACCCTGAAGCCACCAAACATGAGTTTGCCTGTTACTGGGACAAGTATCCCACATCCTCCCCAAGAGTCAGAAAAGATGAGTCTTAGCACTATGTATTTTCCCCTGGTTATTAATCAGGACACCTTACACAACCATGTTGCATGCTGGACAGATGCTGAGTGTCAAATGTGCAAACTTAAGATGCAGTCCATAGCACATAAGCTCTTCTCCTGCTTGGAACAAGAACTCTGCAAAAACCCACTTCTTCTGCTCCCAGCTGGGATAAACACTTCTGTTTAGTTTTCTGGAAAGAAAAAAGATCAAACAGGCAAATTTATGACATGAGCAGATTTGTGCATGTGTGATGACATCCTAACAGTGCAAAATGGCATGGATCCACTCTTCAACCATCAACTGGCATTCTACCCTCTTTGCCAATACACCTCTAGGTATTTTACAGCAGTTTCACATCACACACAGGCAAAGGTTCTCCACCAAGGGTCTTCCATTCCAGCATTTAATTAGTCTGTCTTCTTTCCCAGTGATTTGGTCTTTGTGAGGACATCAGCTGAGTATTTTAGCATTCAATCTGCATCTCCACAGGAGAAGAGCATACTTTCTCACAACCCAAAAATAGCTTAAAAATTGGTTTTGTTTGGATGGGCTTCAAACAAAAAAATATTTACATGCAACCAAGCCTTCTTTCAACCCAAAGTGTCTTTCTCTCCCCCCACTCCCAGAACATTACAGTCATGTAACATAAACATTACCAAGGACACTGATGGTGAAGTAGGTATGTGGTGGCAAACAAACATAATTAATTTCTGCTTCCTGATACAAGGGTTGCTATGAATCTTGCACCCATTCAACGCCTCACCACAGCTTCACCAGCAGATAAAAATGGGGTTTTAGGGAAAAAAACCTTACTTTTATCATTGATCTTCAAGATGACAGCTATGCTGCAAAAATAAAACACATTCATGAAGCCACAGGAAAGATCAATGGGTTTAGGATTCAGGGAGATTAGACTGTGTATTTTTAAAGTTCTGCAATATGAATTTGGTTTAGACAAAAAGAAGGAAGTGGGGGAGAAGTGTAATCTATAACACTTGTTCATTCTGAGTTTCAAAGCCATTTATTATTTTGGAGACACTACTGCATCACAATTCCCAAGCAACCAATAATGTGATTTTTACAGCAGTATTAACCATCACAAGCAGAAAGCCAAGCTCCTGGCACCCTGAGGAGAACTGGAAGCACCTGGTACTGGTATGCTTGGAAAGGAGGAGCTGGTATCTTCCACTTTGTTCCTTTTATGGGGTTTGTCACCAGCTTGGTCAATCTGACCCACAGAGGCCCACTACACACTGTCCTGGAGTATCTGTCATCTTCTGAGCTTCTCCATCTTAAAGAACATATTGGTCCAGTACTTGATTAAAGCACAAAGATTTCAGGAAAAAAAAAAATCCTTGTAACACTTCTGATGTACTGGGTACTTCTCAACCTTGGTACTCCTTCAGGTGGCCCATGTCCTTCCCATTTTTAGCAGGACTATTCCCTGCACTGCCCAGCTGGATTGATCACCATGGGAAGCTAAAGGAATAGGAGCACAACATCTTCAACCCTTTTATGTTTGCAGATCTCTGTAAGTTTTCCTCGTGGAGATGCACTCCCACAGCATGAACATCAACCACCTGAAAGCAGGCTGGGATTACTTAGCCTGACTACTTCTGCAGATCCTTTTGGGTAATCCTCTAATCTTCAGAGCCACTGGGACTGGACAGACAACCAAGAGATGGCAAAGCTGGAAAAGGAAGGAGGTGTGGAGCAAGAAATACATATTTGAAAAAAGAAGCTAAACTACAAAAATAGAAATGAATGAAGGATACTAAGTCCCTCCCACAAGAGCATCAGCAAAACATGCTTATGTTCCTCTGACACCTCCTGCCAATCAACAGCTGACAGACCAAGCTAAAAGGTACTGCAGAAAGTTGGAGACATTTGCAACTTCTTGTCTTCTAATATTCCTGCCAGGTGTAGGTTTTGCTTAAGCTAATGTGCCACAGCAGGGATGCATAGTTACAGGCAAGCTCTCAAAAATAGCAGGAGACAATGTTTTCATTTTGCATTTCTACAGGCTTCCTTTCTTTGTCCAATTGCACAGAATGGAGGTCCAGAGCAAAATTCACCAGCTAAAGACTGTGGGGAATGGACTGTCTCCTCCAACCTGTTTAGTCACCTGGTGGGGAAGAAAAAAGCTGGGACACAAAATAGTCCCACCAGCACAAACATCCCAGCCTTGAAGGGCAAAGTCCACCCCTCTCAACTCTTGGATGGATGCAGATAATAATGCACATCAGAAGATCAAGTGAGCATTAAATCATTAAGAAACACAGTTTGTACAGCAGCCCAAACTGCAGTATCCCCCATGACTTTAAGTGGGGCATCCTCACAGAGCAGCAGCACGCAGAGCTTCACTGATGCCGCCAATCTATCCTTCATCATGCTGCCTGCAGGAGATTCACAGCAAACAGGCAAGTGCTAAGCAATTGGCCAGGATCTCCCACTCCTTAAGCCTCCTGAGATACCAGGCAGGCAGGGCCATCAAAATTGATCCTCCCGCAACATGGGGTCATGATTGCAAGAGGTAAGCTCTGCTGGGAATCCAATACCTACAGGCAGAGAGACACAAGGACAAATATTAAGAGCCCATTCTCAAAAAGAATTAGTTTCTCCTAGAAATACAGGTGAGAAAGAGAAGCCTCAGGAAAGGCAGAGAAGGGCAGTTCCCTGAAGACTGAGTGTTCCTCTTCTTCTCAAGCCTTCAGTGAGGCAGAGCACCTTCCCTCTGCCCACAGGCTGCAGCAGCAAGAAAAGGAGCTGGGATCTGCATCAGCCCCTAACAGGAGCTCACAGCCAAGCTTCCAGGATGCTTCCCCCCAGCACAGCAAAAACATCTCACAATGGTCAAAATGGAGAAGAGCTTATCTATTTTAGCTGCTGTGAAATGTCTGGATACCAAAGCTGTTTAGAGAAGGGATGTCTCAGCTAGCTAGTCTGCTATTCTGCTGGCAAGGGTGACACATCAGCTCTGCTTGGCCTCTTATTAGGTTTGCTGCCCAGGCATCATCTAATTGCCACTCCACTTTATGAGCTGAAGATCTGTGTTAAGATAAGACTGGACGAATTTTTTGCAGCATGTCTGGAGCAGACAGGAGGCCCAGAATGAAGGAAAACTAATTCCATCACCTTCCTGATCTGAAGTGCCCTTCTGCCCACTGGCAACAGCAGATCTAGAGAAACAGGATAGAGCAGCAAGGATTGTTACAGGTTCAAACAGGCATTTCAAACCCAAATATCAAAAAAGCCTGCTCACTTTGAAATAAACATACTTGTTTAAAGTGCCAGATGGACCTCACACACTGATCTCCTTTCAAAGCAGTAAAGGCTGCTTCAGCATACTGTTTATGTGAGTCTGGGGCCAACACCAGGGTGAATGGTGCTTCCTTCCCACATCAAGTGGACTTCCTACCCCACCTAGAAACATCCCTACCACATTCCAAATCGCTCGTGCAGAGGTATGGATCACAAGACGGAGCAGAGATGGGTCTTTGAACCCTTATGGGTCATACAAACAGAAGTTTGTCCTTGTCATCTTGTCCTACTGTGGACTAAAGCAACAAAACCCTCTGTCCTAACTGCTCATGGACCCTTCCTCTCCAGTTAGATCACCCCTAAAGTGCTCATCTTCAGCAAAGGGAAACCAACACAGACAGTGTCCACCCAGGCCTCACCTGGAACACAGCATGAGCCTACCATGGACATCCCCATACACCTCACACTCGTTCCCATCACGCCGACAACCTGTTCTAAACTGGCACACAGAGGGAACTCCTCCAGCTCGTTGCCACCCCACAAAACAGTAAGAGGACATGACCTCCTTCCCCTAAGAAAACACACTGAACTGTTGGACCAGGTAAGGCCATAGTTTAGAGAAATGACCACTTTCACTGAGTTTGGAAACAGCAAAGCCATTGGAGTTCAAATTTAGAAATCAAGGCAATCAGACTACCGCATATCTGGTTTTGCTCAAATTAGACTTCTTTCCTTTAAAAAAACCAAACCTGTGACTGTACAGTGCCCCAGCACCCCCACTCTATCCCAAACTTAGCAGGCATTTTTTTCTGTTACAAATTCCAAAGGCAGCTAATTAGTCAAGACTCAGCAAACTCAGGTTAAAAAAAGAAGCCGCTCCAACTCCATCAGGGAGGCAGATGGCAACGGCGTGCTTCAGACACTGCAGGCTGCATCAGCACTTTCTCCAGCCGATGGTGTCTGAACAGGGAGGGCTGCAGACTGGAGGCAGCACAGCAGTCCCTCTGCCAAAGGGCCACAAACAGGTGAGTCACTGCTGCGAAGAATTCTTCCCTGGCCCTCACCATGCAGCCTGGAAAGGCACACCACTGATTTATTAACTTGCAAGAAGTGCTCACCTGCCATGGCTTGACCCTCAAGCAACAGTGCCAGCCTCACACAGACACAAGCAGTATTTATTGGGGTACCCAAAGTCAGGTATTTCACCCTTCCTTTTCCCAGACCTGCTTCCCACCTCGTTTGCTGGGATGCAGGAAAAGATAGGGCAACTGCCAGTGGTGAGAGGAACTGAAAATGTACCATGGCAAAACCTGTGCTGGATACAAGCAGCAGTGAGACCAAAGCCTATGGAGCACAGAAGACTCTTCAAAATAATCCCTTATGCCAGCAGAATCCAAGCCAGGTAGGCACAATTTAATTAAAATTACGTCAGCTCACACACAAGCATCAGAGGTCCCATTGGACATGATGCCCAGTGGTTCGGATATTGAGTAGAGACAAGCAGAGGTCAAACTTGCTTGGATTTCATCCATTCATACTCCTTGCTTTTCTTTTCTCTTGGTTTTAAGCAGGTCTTCACTTCAGACACCATTCCTTGTACTCTTCCCAATGCCCTGAGCTCTCACCAACACCGTAAGTCATCAGGCTACATCGTGAGCAGCATATTCTGTTTGCAGCATCTCCTGTTTCTCTCAATCCTGTCCCACTCTTTCAGGACCTTGAGGCATATCTCAGCTGAGAAGGAATGGAGAAGGCACAGCAGCAGGGGATACTTTACACCCACTGGGAATGTCAACAAAGTCTCCCTTGGAACAGCCATAGGAAAAAAACTACGGAGTGGAGGTGGGATGCTGCATCTGCAAGATCACTCAGCCTCTGAGCCTGAGCAGACCACAGACAAAAGGAAACTTTTTTTCAGATGGCCAGGTGAGCATTTGCAGGTTCTCCTGCTGCCTACAGACACTGCTATGAAAACCTGTACCACCTGCAGGCTCACTGCTGCCATAGCTCAGTTATGGACTTGTGGCTGCACAAAAACATCTGTCAGGAGAACACAGATCACATTCCCAAAGCATCTCTGCAGAGCAATGAAGAGCACGTGACCACTTTCAGCTAGAGCACGACCACAAAAGACCAAGTTCTCCAGAAACACCGTGGCCCAGATCCATGGCAGCAAATGTTCCCCCTGCAGTTCTCCAGTTCACTTTGCACTAGGCATACAAAGAATCACAACTCGGGGAATTCAGTGGCTAAGGAAGGTCCCATTCACTTCACTAGGATGCAGGATGCATCTGCTGACACTTTCACACCCCTGTGTGAGGTGAGGAGACCCTGACCATGGGCTAAGGTACCTTTTGTGCTTCACAGTGCAAGCATGGAGGGCAACTTCCAGCTGAGAGGGCAAGGGCACCCATACCCAGCACACCTGACCAGGCCCTGACTTGGCAGGGACACGACCTGGGTCCCTTATCTGCAAGCTAATAAAGAGTCCAAAAGATAAGGAGGGACCAGCTGCCCTATAAGCACTATTAAATCCTCTTCAAAACATCTGGCTGGTGCTCCCAGACTGATCGATCAATAGCAATCAATTTCTCCTCATCAGTGGGATTCTGCAAGTGCCTCCTGCTCTCTGGAATGGGGCCATTAGCACCTACAGTCTCAAACTAATAGCCAGTAATGAACATTTTACCTATGCTAATAGCCGGGTGAATGATAAGCAGTGATTTCTCTAGCATTGTTCATGGGGTGAGCAAATCATTTTGCCACAGCAAAGGACAGAAGATACAGGCAGAGATGGTGCTGGCACTCAGGGAAGTTGGCTATTTAGAGAAACAAGAAGAAACAGGTACCCAAAGAGACCACGAAGAAGAGCCAGGAAAAAGGCATTTTTATTAAGTATAAGTAAATTACTGACAGGGGAGTCTCCAAGACAAAAGGGACTGAACACAGTATATCAACCCTAACCCATTTACCCTATCTTCTAATTTAAAAACCTGATTATTCCCACCGGTACCAGAGAAGCACAGCTCTTGGGGAGCCATATCCTCACATGTCCACTAATTCTGAGTACCAAGAGGAGTTTTCCCCAACTGCACCATTTCCCTCCAGAGTGGATCCCCTGAGGTGTGGGAGAAAGTCTGGGTTCACACTGATGCTGCTTCCCCTCGGAGACCTACCAGGGACAGATTTCTCTCCCCTCCTAAGGCCATGCACCTGGTACAAGTTAAACTCCAGGGCTGGTTCCAGCTCCTGCTTTGTGGGTTTAATGCACCCAGAGCTGTCTCAAGGGTGTTAAACTCCCACTCTTCCAGTTCAAAGGCAGCTTTGCAGAGCTGAGCAGTCTCTTAAAATGCGCAGCTTTTCAGAAGTGTGACCTTTTCACAAGGTTTCCAATTCAGTAATGGTTTGTTTCCTCCCTCTTCAAGCACGTAACTAATGGTAGTCATGAAACATCTCCTCCAACAGCAGCAGGCCAGGCTCCCCACCGGCCTTGAAATGTCATGACCGGTTGCCTTTGGTTATTGCAATGGTGCTTCTGCAAAGGCTCAAGGGCACAGAAAGTCACTGCACCATCATCATGCATCAAGCCCTTGCACACTGGGTCTTGCACACGTCTGCACATCACCCCCATCCTGCTGCTGTCCCCACACAGGGAGATGCCAGCGCAGACAGGGAGGGCAGCAGGGTGATGGACCTGGATCCACCACATTCCCCTGCACAGTGCAGGGCCAGTGCTGCCCCATGCACACAACCCCCAACCATCCACAGCAGGAGGGGTCTCACACTTTCAAAAAGCTGTTCAAATCCCTAATTGTCCTCCTCAGTAAAGTCCACACATTTTTCCTGCAGCTATCAACCTGAGAGACCTTTCCAGCTCTCCTCAGTGCCAGATTGAGGTCACATCCACAAGTTTCACCGGCCATCTTTCCTCATTCTTGCTTGCCCTAGGGCTTCTCCAGGCAGAAGAGTAAGAGGAGAATTTTTATGCATTTGCACCAATAAATCCTACAGCACACCAGAGGGGACACCTTCCAGTGCACACCAGACAGATATCCCAGCCCTCACCCTGTGCCCACTGCCCAGCTCATGGGCTCCTGCTCTTGCCCCTCTCCACCAAGATACTTGCAGCTCCAATGTTTTCCACATGGCAATCCAAGAACAAAAACACCTGCTGGGCAAACAAAGCAACACCCCATGCTGACAGGATGGACTCCATTGCCACCTAAAGGGATTTCTCCATCCTAAATGCCTACAAACCAGCAAGCCTCCAAAGAGCCTTGGCACAAGGCGCTGCTCCTGGCTCCACCTGCATTGCCATCCTTCAACCCTAAAGAAAGCTAAACCCCTGTACACACCCTGTCTCTCCTCTTCCTTCTCTGTTCATGCTGCCTGGAAACCTCTTCCCGTTCCCACACAGAGAGGGAGTTCTTGGGACTAGCAGACAGTTTCCCCACATCTGGGAAGTGCCTCCACATGCTACCTAGCTATGCATGAAGCACAGAACCATTGTACTGCCCTGTCATACTCCCTCTCTCATTATTTCCCTGCAAATGAACTCAATATTTCATATTTTGCCCCCATTTTTCCTGTTTACACTACAAGAATGGGGAATGTGCTGTTGTCCCCTCTGAGGGCAGTACTCCAGCTCTCAAAGGCTGCCAATCCCAGTGAAGATGGCACTACATACCCCCCACCAAAACCAAATCTTGCCAACAGCTTTGTTGCTATGTTACAATCAAGGACCTCGTCTCCAGTTACACCCTTATTCCAAGGCGTCCAAATATTCACCACATCAGCAAATTACCGGACACAGGTTTCTTTGGAGAGTCTGTAGAAATATCCAGACAGACCCTGCAGCTCAGAAGGCTTATGTTATTTTAAAATACCTGGGATTAGTAATCTAAAGGAAGGTCACACAGTCTGGAAGGGGTAGTGCTACACGAACTGGCATCAAATCCAGGCCCACTGAAATCCAGTGCTATTAAACTGCTGAGAGTCACCAGCACTGATGTGCCAGGTATTTCTGAGCTAATTGACTGGACACACAGCTGGTCCCAAAGTTTACAAACTCCTAATCCAAGGCATTGTCAACAATACAGCTGATGTTTGGAAGGAACACATTGTTTTTATGCTGACAAAGTTTCTCCAAATACAGGGCACAACATCACACAGACCAAGTTCAGAGTTCGGGTTATGCGCTTCCCAGAAAAACTTTGGGCCAACCAAGGGGGAACTCCAGCCTTACACCAGAATCCATAAACCTGTCACACAGCTCCAAGGCAAGCTGTGGCTAACCTGCATTTTGGCATTTTCCCTACACAATGCATATTTACCACATGGGTTGGTTTGGATGTGTTTTGCTCACAACTTGCTCTTTGGAACAACTCCAAATCTGCCTCCCTCTTAAGATGTGCTACAGTATAATCATTCAAACTGATTGCAAACATCAGAAGCGAGGGTTGAATTCTTCATGTGCACTAACTCTAGACTAGGTCACCAAAGTATTTTCATAGTTATGTCAGCACTGTCTAGACAAACCATTAAAAACAGGATGCAATGATCATCAGAAATGCAATGTCAAGTTTGTGCCCAGAGATTCTGTGGGAGCCACAGGGAGAGAAGAAAGGCCAAACCTGTCCCATTCCCACAGGTTTGCCAGAGTCGGCTCAGTTGTCACTTTTTGGTTTACGTAAAACTTTACCAGAGATCGCCAGAATAACATATTTAACTGCAATTTAAAATAAATAAGCTGGCATCAACAAGCCTGGAGAGGAGTAGAATCTTTTGAAGGACTCTCAGGGACTCACAAGCCCATCTACAACTGGTTCCTCTGTACTACTGGATGCCCATACCTTGCTACCAACACCGAATCCTCACCAAACCACATCAGCATCCTCAGGGCACCAGGCAGAGCACCCTGTGCCATGAGTCCCAGCACGTACAGCAGGATTTAGCTGTGGGCACTCACGCCCACCAACCTCCACCAGGCTCCCATGCTCACCACCAAGCCCACAGCCTCCACACCCATGGAGAGTTCCTTGCTAACATCATGCTTCCAAATGGCTGCTTCCTGTTCCTTGCCACTTCTTGGCAGGGAACTCTTCCAAACTCCAAGAACATGAGCTGTAATCTCAGCAGAAAGGGACGTGTGTGTAAAAATCACCACACTGTCAAAACAGAAAAATAATGCAGGAGCTGATCTGTGCACATTAATCCGCTGCAGTCATGAGGAGACAATTTCCCTGGAGAAAGTCATACATTAAAAGAAGAAAGAAAAAAAAAAAGGGGGGAAGAAAAAAAGATTAATGTGACTTTGAAATATCACAAGCACCGTTTATCTTCCTCCTACCACCACAGGTTTCTTGCCTATTTTTCTCTCTTTTTTTTTTCTTAATACAAAGAGCCTTAAAATTCCCTGTGAATACAGCCTTTCTGCCTCCAAAGTGCCAACATAGGTGCATTACAGTATAGCAAAAATATAAATATAGTACTATCTGTTCTTGCAGTAAACATTAACATTCTTGATTCAATTAAAAAAAAACACTATTGCTTTTCAGTGGTATAGCCCTCTAATTACACTCAGAGCAGATTCACGCTCCTCAGAGCTCCTACTTATGCTTGCAACTCAGTCACACACAAAGTTCAGCCCCTGGTATTTCTGTGTCAGAATGGAAGCTGAATGCAAAACACTGCTCCCCAATATACATTTAGGTGCAGATAGAAAGCTCAGGCTGTGTCACGGGCATGACCAAAAATTCAAGAATGCATTCCTTTTCTAGGGCAGGACTAAAGGATTTTTCCAGCTAAAAAAAAAAAATAAAAATAAATAAGGCTCAATCCATGTAACACAAAGATGACAGACATGCTTAAAACCGAGGTGAATTGCATGAACTCAGCCTTTGGCAATCCTGAAGCAAATGAGCTCACCATACCATTTAGATTCTCATTTTCCCTTTACACATATCCCATAGATCATAAATACACATTAATAACTGTAATAGTCAAAGTTTACATTCGGCTGTAACATTTAGGATCAATACTCTTCAAATGACCTTTAGTAGTAATGAGCTGCCATAACACTGTCTTGAGGACATTAAATTTTTATTAGAAATACTTTACTACAAAGGTTCAAATCTCTCTCTATGCACTTGTGCACCCATACAAATATCCTCCTATTATATTTTTCCTTGACAAAAATAAAAAGCAGGTCTTCTAAGGTTTTTGAAAAAATGAGCAGTGTGGAGACTTTAAATATTTCACATTGTCAGATGTGGGGGGTTTTTTTCCTTGTTGTTTTTTAATCAGAATCCATGAGCCAAGGGCTGGAAAATCAACCACTTTTCAAAGTGATAAATAGGAATTGTTCCCACGTGGCTCAAACAGGACAGGACTGAGCTCCTGATTACCATAAGCCCTCGACTCGATGGGGGTGGAGAAGGTGAGAGAAGCTGATGTTCCATCCGAGGGGTGACCCAGAGCAGACCTGGGTCTGGCCCTACAGATCACCCCCAGCTCCCCAGGGAAGCCATCCAGGGGCTCAGCTCTGTTCCTGCCCCTGGCTCATGAGGGTCCCAATGGGAACCTGCCATCAGAACAGATACATCTCATCCAGCTCTGGCCAACTGAAAAGCAAAAAACTGAGCCGTGAGGGAAAGCAGCTAGTCAAGATCCAGCCTCTCCTTTATTATTTTTTAAAGACAAGTCAAGTTCAAAGTCAGATCATGTCCACGTTTCACTGCCTATTTTAAAAATAAGAAATAATTCACAGGCTGGGGGGCTTGTAGCAATTTATTTCTTCACCTGCAGGTCCTGGACTCAAACTAGAGAGAAATCTGATTTTAGCAGAACAATGAAACTGAATGGATGGAGGTGAAGTCAAACAAAGGAGACACAGGGGAAAAAAAGAAAAATATTTCCCTGCATTGTTATTAGATGTCACCTCTAAGAGTTGCAAATTAAACACATTCAAGGCAGCACCATATACTGCAGTTAATGTCCTTTGAAGAACAGGCCTTCGCTCTGCACATCAGCAGGATGCTACAAAGAGCCCAGACCTGGCAGGGAGGACAGTACAAGCACGTTCCCACATTTCATTGTAAATTCCTCAGGTGTCTTGACTTTTAAGAAATATTTCAATCTTGCCTCTCTTGTTCACACTGATCTTAGTCTCTAAAAAACAATTTTGCGATTTCCGTACTGCTTTCTAGACAGCAGTGATCACACTGGAGGGGGGCACCCCTATAAAACCATCAGAAAAAGGCAGAAAAGCTGACCAATGAATACTTGCACTCCCCAGCCCCGTGATTTTTAGGAAGACACTGAAACCACAAGTATGTATCTTCCCATGTCTTCAGAGAGGATCCTTCTTTCCAGGGAAGGTACCAGGAGAGCCAGCAGCATCCTGCCCATAGCATTCCTCCCCTGTCTCAGCAGAAGGCAAACCACATCCCCCACCCTCCCAAACCCCTTATCTGGGTCATGGCAATGGCAGCCCCTCACCACAACCCCCATTTCTCCCTCAGCTCCTGCAGGGGCTCATTAGGGTGGAGAAAGGCTCCAGCACATCATCTCTGCGGGCTGGTGGAGGGCTGATCCGAGACGGGTAATTCCCACTGCTTAATGACCTGAGACCGGCCAGGCACAGGCAAATGGGAAAGGGAATCTTCTCATTTGTTACCCATCCCCACATCCCGATAAAAAGAATGATTACACTTTTAAGTTCGAACAATTCCCTGCAGTTGTAGCCATGTCATATCTAGACTGTCTAATTTACATGCATATTCATAATCCCTGTGTATTTAATTAAATTCTTCAATCCCTGGAGTGTCTTTCCTAAACAATAGTAATTTATCTTGCACAGATAAGGGTGCCCTCGATTTATTCCACTCTGTAGCTAACAGCATTTCCTTCTGATCAAGGCTAGGAAGCAAACTTAAACAGAAGGAATCTTTAAATATATTTAAATTGCAAGATTAGACTACTTCTCTTTCTTTCTCTCTCACCCCAAGTTACCCTTTTAAAGAATAAACACTTCCTCCTGAGCTCCAAGGAAAACCTTTCACCCAACCTCCCGACAGCAGCTACATGTTCCAAATACATGCAATGCTGCCCAAAACCCACGAGACAAAGAGATCTCATAGACTTGGTGCCAGGAGCTACTGAGCAGCAGCTCTTCCAACCAAGGCAGTCCATGGGACATCCTCTGGATGCATCTTCCATAGCAGGCTACGAATTCCACCACAGCCCACAGCAAACAAGCCACACATTAAAAACTTGCAACCAGAAGGCTGAAGAGCTCTGCTTCTTTCCAGCAAATATCTCTACACTAGGGGCTATTCCCCAATGCATAACCTTGGGTGTCTCAGAGAGGGTCAGACACAAAGCAGACGCCTCTAGATGAGGCAGCCCTTCAGAGAGCTGCAGCTGCCTCCAGACCACTAACCCTGTTCAAATATTAGCACAGGGAATTTAACTTGTCCTACAATTAGAGAAGTGCTAAAAAATTTAGCAAAGTCAAACCAGCAAGAAGATTGTAAGCTGAGAAAGGAAAATAATAGAGACTGGTGTTACTGCACAGATTTTTTTTTTTTACTACACATTCCTCAAACCCTGTTAAATCCACAGCTCTCAGTAATAGCTTTGTTTCAGCTCCCAAACGTCAGCCTGCAGATCCAGGATGGCACTGAAGCGGGGTGAAGAAGTGCTGGTCTCTCCAAGCGCCTCTTTAGCCCCACCAGGGCTGCATCACTGCTGCCTCCCAGAGCAGTGCCAGCAGTCCCTGCCAGGCAGGGCCATCCTTACACCCCCAGCAGGGATGCTACATCCCGAGGAGGCTCAGGGATAATCCCAGGGCTTCAGGAGATGTGGGGCCGGGGCTGCTGTCACAAACCATCTCCTTCTGCATCCACACTGCAGCCGAGGGCCAGGGCAGCCCTTTGGCTGGAGAGACTGCTCACACCAGGGAAGCATCCCTCTGCTCCAGCCCTGCTTCTTAATCTCCTCCCCAAGCATCTGCTGCTGACCACTGCCAGACACAGGGGAACCCAGCCATTCTGTTCCCAACCGAGCCCTCGAAGCCTTTAGAGATGCTGTTACTATTTCTGAAAATAGGGTCAGGATCCTGCTGTCACAGCTTCTTCCTGAGCTGCAGCGTCACCCGTGCTGTTGAGGCAGCTCTAGGAAAGCCCTCAGGAACGTGACCACTGGGACTCAGTGATGGACAGGCTTCGAGTCCCAGCCACTAACACAGCTCTGGAGTAAAATCAACCTCCCCCCAACCTGAGTGTTCCTGTGCCCACCTCCCTGGGCAGCCCCATCTTCCAGTTTCATACATACCACAGCCACCAGGTCATCCTCTGGGCCACCCCCAGGGCCACCACACCCCTCCTTCACTGTGCCACCACAGCCACAGCTGAACAACCACAGCCCCACACAGCCCCCACCTCCACAGCGAGGTGCTTCTCCCCTCGTTCAACAACAGAAGAAGCAATGGACAAGGAGGGCAGTGGTCTCCTTCAGCCTTGCAGCTGGACCCGGCACCATCCTGAAGAGGAAGGGGCTCGTGCAGCCAAGTTTGGCTGCCAGCAAGAGCCCACGGGACAGCGAGGTGTGTCCCCCAACGCACAATGCAGAGCCTGTCCACAAGACATCCTGCCATTGCCAAATCCTCTTCCCCAGGAATTCATAACTGAACTCAGACATTCCCAGCCTGTTACTTATTTCAATACTTTCAGCTCTCTGGAGTATAGGGACATCCTGTCTTAAACCTGCTGAACCTCATGCCAAAACGACATCTGCTTGGAAAGCAGCCCCTCTGGCTGACCCAGCCCTGGAGGGCTGCCTTCCCATCTCAGCAAGATCCCAAACATACCCTTGCACCCACGAAGCAGAGCCAGCTCACAGCAGAGCCAGGAGCACAAAAATTTGCTTAGGCAAACCACAGCTCCCATTCCCACTTCAGAATGCAAGATTTTTAGGCCTTGGAAACATTTTCTTCCTACTCAGGGCATTTTTAGGTTAATGGTTCATCAAACCTCACAGTCCAGGAAACCTTGGTGTGGCCTATCTCTTTATGGGTGTGGCAACATGTAGGGGAAAAATCCTCTCGGGCATCAGGCCTTCCAATAGTGTTTGCACCACAGGCTCTGCACGGAGCTGGGAGCCACCAGAAACAAGCCAAAAACCAGGCAGGCAGGCAAGGGAAAACATCACCAGTGCCCCGTGCCTCCTTCAGATACAGGGAATGCATTGTTCATGGAAAGCATCAATCCCCACTAAGTCATCCTTCCACATCCCTCTTTTCTATAGGGAAAGTTGAGATGCTGAGCCATGACTACAAACAGCTAACCATTCATCTTTATCCTGTCTAGTTTTACTAAGTTTTTTATGATTTTTCAGAGCCTAAGTCACACCAAATTTTTATCACAACACAGACAGAAAGGTAACAGAGCAAAATTTCACTCTGCACCCTTTCCCAGCTGGTACAGCACCAGTTGTAAAACACTTCCAGTTCCCCTCTTCCTCTGAGATAACCCACAGGGAAGGCAGTCCTCTGTGAGCCACTGGCAAATAACTTGCAGCTTAAGCAAAGCACAGCACATGGGAACCTTTCAAACCATGTCACTGCAATGAATTTTACAGATAATGGAAGCTTGAGCTGAATGAGGACTGTGATTCAAAGTGGACAGTGATGCAGCTGAAGATACTCACTCTTTCCATATGCCCCCAACAAGGTAATCAGGACAAAATCAGCGGCCTCATAAAACCACTGAACATACTCCTCAATATCAAAAAGGCTGGCTGCTATCAAGCACTCCTTGGAGAAGGGTTATCCAAAGAACTTGAATGTTATGTAGTGGGATGGGTCTCTTGAAGCCAAAGCAGACTGAGTCAAACTCAAGAGAAGGAGGAGATGAAGAGAGCTCTACAAAGGGGAGGCAACGTACCTTTCCACATCAGCCAGGGGCTCAGGAAAAGAACAGGGATAAGCTCCACTCTGCCCCATTTCAGAGGGAATAGCTTAAAAGTACTCTAAACCCCGCTGCTCGGTCTTAGTCGTCCTCACAAGCACTTGCTTTGTGCCTGCTGTTGGTGAGTAATGTTCTCCACAGAGGCAGCAAGTGAGCAGAAGCAGCACATCACAGGCCACCCAAGTTCACCGTCATGCTTTGTCACACACTGGTTGCAGTTCCTCTCCACCAAAACTTGCCAGAGCTTATGAGGTCTGACCTCATCATGAGCCAAAGGGACAGAAGAGCACATTCCACTGTCCCACTCATCACCCTTCCTAGAAGATATCTGCTTAAAACAGGCACTTCTTCCCTCACCCATTTTCCAGTCTCCAAAAGTCATCTCCTAATGCAATCAAGGCGAAGGAACATGGCAGAAGCCACAAAAGTAGGTGGCTAGGAACAACACACGGGCTGGAGCCTTTTGAGTGCACTAAAAGCATCTGTCAGCGATGCCCATTAATCTCAAACACAGACAACCTAGTGAGACCCTCAGTTTCTCAGTCCAAGTCTTTAGAGAGCTCAGCTGACCTCAACAACTTCCCAGTACACCATGACAACATTTCCAAGTGGAATTTACAGCCTAATTTTTCTACTTACAGGTCAGATGCCCCTTGTTTTAGCAAGTACCTCAAACATGGTAAGTCCAGATCTTATATATCAAATAAGGCAGGCTTAAAAGAGGAGAGACTCAATACAGAAAAGATACTTCCCAACAGGAAAAAAAAAAATAAGTAACTTTTGCCTCAAATATACCAGACACAAGGGACAAATTAAAAAGGGAAACCATAAAATGCTTGCCCAGCTCCTTTTTATAATCCTTGCATCTGCTGCTTTACAGTCAAGTTCCATCTACTGTGTATAATTAGATATATGTTCCATGATTCTATTCTGTACAGATTTGAGACTTATCTGTACATTTTTTAACCCCAAAGTTTTAACTGGACCAAAAGCTGCAGTGGGACCATTGCCTTACTCAAAAGTTCTCAAAGGTTCTGCAATGCCAACAGATGAAAGTTTCTGCCCATGGTCTACAGACCTGTGCAAGGCAAGAGGAACACACCAGCTTATTGCTGCCCACCTTAAGCTCCAGGACATTTAAAGGCAACATAGCATCCCCTGACTACTCCCCAGATCCCACATTCAGACCATGTTACACCACACTGAGCTCACGGCAAAGCCCAGCAGTTTCCTAGAACAGCCCTGTTCTCATCCTGGCCCAACTGCAAAACACAAACCAGCCTTTTTGTTGTTTTCTAGGAAAAAGATGAAGCTTGACTGGGTTTCTTCATCAGTTAAAGGGTTAGTTCCTTGGAGCTGGGAAACCAGACAGAGAGATAAAAGGCCACCAATTCCAGTGTCTAAAATACAGCAGGCCAATGAGATACTGGTACTGACCTTAAGAAACTCCAAGAGCAGCAGGACCAGGAAATGAACATGACCCAAATACTCAAAAACCAAACAACACCATGAGTAGGAAAAAGGGATAGGGAGACCAGGCAATGGGGAATGCTCTCAAACTGCAACCACTGCCCCATGCTAATTGCTTTGGCATAAAAGAGATCTCAATCTCAGGGCCCCACTTTGTAATTAAGCATATAAAATGTGCACAAGGATGGAAGGAAACTGTCTTCACATGTAAGTGAAGGACCAACCACCCCAAGTTTTACTGGGGCAGGGAAAAGAGCACTGCTACTGCAAAACACCCGAAAGCACATCCCATTCTACTTAGGACCAATGCTGTGGGCACTCCTGGGAGAAGCTGATCTGCCAGCATCTCCACCAACCATGAGGAAAATCAAGGAGATAAGCAACACTAGACATCCACCAGCCAAGCTAAGACGATGAAGCATTTCTCTGGAAACAATCGGGTTCTCTAATAACAGGGCTGCAGCAGCAGCGTGAAAGGGAGGGAGGAGGAGCAGGCGGGGAGAAAGGAACTAGCTGGATATTTATCCCATCCTCATCTTTGTGTTATCAGTACCCCGGTATCAGCATTGTTCAAAATGGCTGCTTAGATGGTTGCCAGCAGCAACAACAGAATCGGTCCATCTGCTGGCATTCTCCTTAATCTATCTCAAACACTCGTCTTCTTTTTAAATGCACGCAGGGGAAAGAAGGGGGAAAAAAAAGTCTGCCTTGTACAAAGAAACAGAATCCTCCTATAACAGAGCCTTTTAACTAGATTTTATGCCACCCCTGTTTCCAGGACACACAGACAAAAGTTAATTTTCCAATAAAAGAACCAGTGTAAGGTGCTTTTTTGTTATGAGATCAGAAAGCAAATGGAATTTGAATTGTCTGCAGTGGCATGTATCTGACAAAGATTAATTTAAACAGATATTGTCTCTGAAACCAAAGTCCATTGAGCGGCTTCACAGCCTATCAACCATGCGAAGGCAGCTCCTTAGCAGCACTGCTGACTCCACCACTTTCTTTAAAAATGGCTTAACCTATTTCTTGTAAGATAAAAGGTCATATATAGTTCTATTTTACAAACCCATAATAGCCAGAGCCACACCAAGCGAGGACAATCGGGAGAAAATAATAACGGGGGGGGATTTCCTCCCCCTTCACAGACAGATGCTTGACACTTGCTGGGTATTTTTCAGAGCACGCGGGTAGTGAGCGGCTGCAGCACCGCAGAAATGTTTCAACACCCTCAAAATAGAATAAAAAACACAGGGCCTCTGCAGGTCGCCGGTGCAGGATGCAGGAGCCCACCCCGGGGTGGAGATGCTGCAGCAGGACACCCCACCACCAACAGCACAGGATGCTTCCTTCGCTGGGATATAAAGCCACAAGGCTGCAGGGACAGCACAGAGGTTCCAGCTCCCTTGGTCACTGGGCCAAGCAGGCAGGGGCAGGCAGGAGGAAAGACTCGCTGCTCCCTGGGTGCTCACTCACCCCCCCCCAGTCCCTCTCTGAACACTGGGGTATTACCTCTCCTTTTAATCACAAGAAACAGATCTGTGCATGCCAGCAGCAGGCAGTGCGGATGGAGACAGCTGCTCAGACTTCAATGGGACACACACACACATACAGAAGGGGAAAAAAGCTGCAGAAATACAAATCCTGCAATTTCTTCCCTTTTTATTTCCAGTTTATACGGAGCACCGCAGGGAAAACGCTACCAGACAGTTTCAGAGCATTTGATATAGCAACGACCCAGCTTTGGGAAAAGAACGAAGGAGAAGCAAAATAAAAGATGACAGCCAAAAGCACTTTTAATATAGTTTCAGTACTTTCAAGAGAAAGCTTCTGTACACAGAGCAGCCAATGAACTGTTACCAAAATAAACACAACTGGCTTTAAAAAAAAATTAGAAATGTCTTTCTGATGATAAAGAAAATCAAAAGAGATGAGAATTAGTGAGTGAGACAGAAAATGCATTTATTTTTCATCGTCCAGACACACTTCTTTTAATTTGGCATCCAAAGCCATTGTAGTTCATTAATGGAAAATTTTATTTATCTCGGGAACCATTTGTTGCTTTGCCACTCCTTTGACAGGGCACTCATCTTCATCAAGGCAATCACACAAAGCACAGCACAAAGTATCTCCTGCCACCCAGCCTTTAAACACCCCACAGCACCAGTAACAAGGAATGCCTGTCACTGGTGTCCCAAAGCAGTCACCCACATGCTGGTATCAGTCAAAGCACAGAGGCCAGGGCTACTTGTCAGCATCCAGAACAGGGGCACAGCCTACCCTGACCTTGCCAAGGTCCCAGACTCCAAGCCTCCGGCGTTCCCACGGGGAATCCTCCTGCTCCAGCAGCTGCAGGACACGGGCACCGTCTCCAGGTGCAAGGACAGCAGCCAGGCAGATACCACGCTGCATCCTGCTGAGCAAAGCTCAATAAGGATTAGCGGCGTGGGTCAAACGAGCTGGGTGGTGAAGGTGCAGGCAGCTCATTATGGGCATCAGTGACAAGCAGGGTATGGCAAAGGGGACACAGACCCCCCCCCCCCCCGTCCCATTTTAACCCGGGGCGACAGCAGCAGGACATTTGCAGACAACAAGCTGGACCAATATATCCGCATGCAACCCTTCCAAGCTGGCATCCCAGCAGATCTGCTTCCTAAGCACATTCATGTCTCTGTTTTTAATGAGGAAAAAAAAAATAGGAAAGAAAAATCCCTGGCAACACGCACCTACAATGCGACAAGTAAAAGCCCAGGGTTTTATTAATTTGTGCATTACTTTAAATGCACCATTTTACAAAGACTAACCCCAATCCTGCACAAAATCCTAAGCCATAAGCTTAAGACAAAAAAGGAAATGCTCTTAAAACGCAGCACTAGAAAATCCATTTTGAGAGAAATGTGGTGGTGTCGTGCACAGGTGAATCCTCAGCTTTTAATAAAACAACACCCACCACACCAATCAAGTGGAATCTATTCATATTTAAACATCAGGATTAAAAGAAAAGAAAAAAGCCTTTGAAAAATTAAATTTCATTTCTGGGACATTTTCTTGCAAAACCATGAAGATGCTTTCCTCCCCACATCCCCCAAGGAAGGGTTTAGAAAGACCTGTGTCTCTCTATGAGATGTTATCAGGACCTTTCCCAAATCCTGTTGCAAAGGCACAAAAGAACTCGGGGGTCAAGCCCATATATCAAACCCTTGTGAATACAGGTGAAATGAAATGGGCTCAGCACTTCTCTCCTGAGCATGGAGGACAGCATCTCCAGGGCCTTGGCAGCTCTGTGGGCAGACAGGGCGAGCTCCTCACCCCTATCCCACATCCTGGCTCCAGATGCTAGATTTGTCCTACTGCATTTATTAGCACAGCCAAGGTTTGGTGTCTGAGTTTTTGTTTTCATTGGAAAACAGATCAATATCTATTGATGCTGATGCCAGAGAAAGTGAAGGCTCAGCAGAGGCAGGAACCAGCACCCAGAGAAGTCGCTTTCAGCCCCTCCTCTCATCCCCAGAAGACCAGGACTGTAACAATTCCATGACACAATCTATTCAAGACAGCATCAAACATACAGTAGGACATACCACAAGTTCATTTTAACACCCTCAAGATATTTTACACCTCCACCTCCTTGCAAAATAAAATCACTGACACCATCCACAGATGGAGAGACTGATGGAGAAGCACAGGTTCAACCATCACCTGACTCCTGCTGAACAACATCAGGAGGCCATCCCAGTGCCCACCTGTCCAGGTGTCCTCCACTGTCCCACCAGCAGAAACAAGCCCTGAAAAGCAAAGGCTCCTTCCCCACCACCTCACCCAGGATGCTACACGAGTTTGGCTCCTCAGAGAGTAGCCAGAGGAACAAATTCAAAGCCTCACACCCCTGGGAGAAACAGCACAACCCCCTCAAGCCCAGAAGAAAATTCACTCACTTCAAGCACAAAGTAGCACCATGCAGCAACAAGCCTTATCCTCACACTGAAAATTCCCAGGCCTAGCCACATTGAGAGGGTGAAGAGATGCTGCTGCTCCCCCAAAAAACCATGCCCAGCTCCTCACTTGCATGAGCTACCCCAGCCTCGAGAGCAGCAGGAGAAAACCAACATCGCTACTGAACACAAAGCTGTCCACGTCGCCTAAATGCAAAACCCCTGAAAAATCAATGCAAGCACAGGGTTGGCCATGCCAATCCTCTGAGCCAATCCCACAGGGGAGCAGGTCTCTCAATGGGAAAGGGGAACAGGACATAACTCCAGAACCACCAAGGACTCCATCTCCCCCATGGACCAGGTCCTCCTCCACAGTGAGGTTCCAGTATATGCCAAGGAAATACATAAGCCCACAAACTCTTCCATTCTAATACTACCAAGATTATTTTTTAAAAACTTTTTTCTTTTCAAAGAAAATTTAAAGCTGACACACCACAAGACAATTCACAGCTGATTGTGACTTTACAGAGCTATCAGATAGACAGGCTCATTTAAGTTTTCCAAAAGTCCTATCTGAGGTTTGAGGGACTAATCATAAAACATCTAACATCAAAGCGAGCATCAAATAACAGCAAAGCACATTCCCTCACACAAAGCTTCAAAAACAAAGCAACCAGGCACATGTGGTTTATGTTATTGCAGTTTTAGCACAGTTAAATATTTCCTAAAATACTCTCTCTAGATGTGAGCAAAATTAAAATCTGCTGTGAATGACACGCAACTTGGAAGCTGAAGACTAAGCTTTATAAGGCGCAGGTGAGCTGAGAACAAACTCCTATTTGCCAGCTCAAGCCAGAAACTAGGACTCACACACTGAAAAATGTTTCAAACCTACTTATTCTTAAAGCCAACACTAAAAATTTTACTTCTTGTGCTTTATTTTTCAGGTCTCTGGCCTCTAAGTTAGTATCATTTAATTAACTCCTAGTTCAAAAGACATCCCAGCCTCAGAAGATCTGTTTATACTCTTTGAAAAAGACTCAAAAAGCCAGTAAATAAATCTGCTTAAAATAAAAGGTTAAAATTCCAGCTGTCATCCCAGCTTTCCCTGCACTACCAGCAAGAAAGTCTGGTGGTTTTCATCATCTTCTTTTTCAGTTTCTATAATACAGTTCAGAACAGGCTCAAGAAATATTTCACCTATGAGGGAGCAGCAATAAACAGATTGTAAGTTCTAATGCCTAATAATGCTTTGTTTTAATTATATATGTTAAGAAAATATAATTAGAAATCTAAAGAGCTTAATGTATATTTAAAATGTACAAGAGTTTCCATCATGACAGGGCTAATGAACCTCTGCCAGCTCCTTTTATGTGGTTTAAAGCATTTTAATACATAGGGTAGGATCCAGTAATCTACCCATAAAGAAAAACAAAGTAAAAATTAATTAGCAAATTGGATACATGTTGTACAACAAGCATCCCACACAAAAACTAAAAGGATACAGAAAAATTAAACTCCCTTAGCAGCACTCAGACACTGGACACTGGGAACTAACCCGAAAAAACCTTTCACATCCCATGGCATTCCTTCCAAACCTGCTCCTGCCGGATACAGCTTTAAACCCAGACCCAGGAGGAGACCAATCTTTACACAAAACAAAAGCAACCACAATTCGCCCTAGAGAGCCCCATCAAAGTGTTTTCCCCAAAATAAACAGCTCTATAAAGCAACACACCACTGGATATAAATTTAGACTCTGCTCCATACCACGTCACAGGGGCAGGAAACCAAACACTTGCTTAAAAGTGAGCATTTTTAGGGGAGAAGAAAAAAAGAAGCTTAAAACCTAAAAATAGTTTTGAAAAAAAAAGCTAGAAGTGGTTTCAACCACATTGGAACTCATTGGTATTTTTACCTCTGAAGCTACATTTCAACAAGCATCATCACAAACATAGACCAACACAAGCTGAAAACTGAAGTGTAATAAAAAGCTTCCAAATCTGAACTCCAACAATTAAAATGCATTTACAGATATCATTTACAGGTATCAGGTCTTGCTTAACCTCTGCCCAGTCAAAAGGCTGTTGAAACAAGGTTAGAAAATCCCCAGCACCTACACGTCCAGCATAGATACCAGACTAGGAAACTCATGACAGACCTGCAAAGCATCAGATAAAACATCCAGAATTAATTGCAGGTTTGAAAGAAACAGACTCCCTCCAAGTGTTTACAAAGCCAGGGCATTTTAAAGCCCTGCTTCATTGTTATTCTAACAGCAAAAGTAAATTCTGCCTATGTACTTATGGCTGGACCGCATACCTTCCCACTGGGGCACAAAGGCTTATCTGTGGGTAAGGAGCGCATACCGTGTAGGTTCCTAAGCGGCTGGTTACAATCCAAAGAACAACACAGAGCTCGATGCCTCCTCTCTTAAGTAATTGTAAAACCAATGAAAAAGGAGAATTCCCCCCTAAAATTACCCAGGACACTTGCCCACCCATCAGCATCCAAGATGACTCAAGGGCAAACCATATTACACCATACTGGGGAGTGCAGGCAAGAACATGAATTTCTTCTGCCAGATCACAGCTTACTGTCAAAATCCACCAAAGGTCTTTTTTCTCTCCAAAAACCCAAGAGATAATAGTGTAAAAACTTTTGTTCATAAATATTTATGCAAGTGAACTTGTTAAAAATTAACCGCTGTCGTTAAAGGTTTTGTATCCTTTAGGATTCCCGGCATGCAGTGCAGTTGCATGCTTTATATTAAGCCTGGCATTTCTGCATTCCTTTCCTGCATGCTTTTGTCATTTGTCTAAAAATTAAAAGAAAAAAAACCCACACACCACACACACACAAAGACGGGATCTGTACACATAATAATAAAGCAGTTTTTAAGAAGACAAAGATGCCTGTGTTCAACATCCAAGATCTTTCTTTGAGCAGGGGAAAAAAAATCAATTTAATGACTCCAGTGAGATCAGGGTTTAAGCCTCGTTTAAGTTTTACTAAGCATGAAGGAATTATTGGTTGATAATGTGGCATATATGTTTTTTTCAGACCTGCCAGCTTTGTAAGGATGAAGGAGCCAGAGCCTGAAGCACTTTGTGCCCATGAGCAGAACCCTCACCCCTCCGCACCATCCTCCACTGCCAGAAGGTCATTCCTCCTGGATTTTGTCTTTCAATTTTTCAAAACGATTTTTCCAACCACACAGAGAAGGAATTTCACATCTGTACTACCCCTATTTTTTCACAGGTCTGAGTCAGAAACACAACTGTATAAACATCTGATCTTTATTAACAGCAAATCTCAACTGTGCAAACCTCGGGTCATGGCACTGGGAGCCGGTGGTGTCCGTCAAAGGGATCCTCAGAGGGGAACAGTAGTTTTGATTTAGTGCTGAGGAGCATCAAGGAAGCCAGGGTTGGAGTTTTATTTTTTTCCCAAGACATAATGGTTCCCAAGTTCCTATCTTAATTGCAAACACACACAGAGGCAGTCACAATGTGTTTGTGTCTCTAGTGGCTGGAGCTCTTCCACCTCACCTTCCAGAGGCATCCACAGGATGGATGTGGAAAGTTGGCAGAAGACATCTCAGCTTTGCCTCCTGTCTATAAACACACAGCCCTTCACAGCCTTTTGTTTGATGTAAATTTTCCTCCTCCAGCTCAGGGCTGCAAGGCATTGCTGTGACGTGGCTGTTCCTGGGACAAAAACAGAGGTGTCTGACCCCACATCACCCACCCACTGCCATGTGAAGAGGAGCTACACTATAGCCAAGACCCAAACCTTCCCCCCAACCCCCAGCTCCAAAGGCAAATTCCCATGGCGAGCATCCCGCGCACCCCTTTCGGGCTGTGAAAACGGGAGATAAATCACCCACCGACTTTGCAGCAAGCGCTTCCAGAACGTGCTGCTTCAGCTGACGGCTCAGAGGACAATGAGAGCGAGCTCTGGTTTCAAAGCTGAGGAGATGGTTTAGACTTGTTGGGGGGGTGGGGGGAGACATGAAACACCAGAGCCAGGACCATCCTCTGTTCTCCAGCTCGCCCAGAGCAGCAGCAGGAAGTGCAGGGAGACAGGGCAGATGGGATGCTGGATACCAGCACTGGACATCACTTTGGGATGGGACTGCTCTGCTTCGTGTCCTGCATGCTGATATGACCTGACCCCAGTGCTCACCCAGATCCTTCACAGAACTGGATAGAGGCTCACCAAAGCTATGTTTCAAAGACAAAATAAATTTAAAAACTAATTTGAAAATAAAATTCCTTTGTACTGAACCAGTCCTGGGTTTAGGAAACCATCACCTCTGTCTCCCACTCGCACACCACACCAGCTCACTGCATCCACACCTTGGTGGGCAGGTCATTAAAACATCACCCTCAGCAAGCTCTTATCTTCCTTCCCCCCTAATTCTAAAGTTCCTGAAGAACTACTCCTCTCCTTCTAAAAAAATAATTTCGTTTTGAGTTTCACAGCATTTTAAACAGAATAATTAATCATCTTAACGCAGCCCTTACAAAATATTAATTTACGCCAAAAAAAGGCTATAATCATATCCTCAGAGAAAAACCTTTTGTGCTTCAGGAATTTTCACTCCATGTCCTCAGAGGTGGGAGGAGAATTCTTCTGCTGCCTCCTATTCTCACATCTCAAATGGAAAATGTTTTGATAATGCTCTTCTGAATGTAAACTGTACCGAATGGGATTTTTATTATTTTTTTTAAGCAGCTTTTTTTTTTCCCCAAAAGGAAGAATAGCTCTTTAAATAAACAGAGCGAACTACCCATCCCTTACAACAAAAACCACCCTCCCTTCACTCATTCACGCCATACCCTGGCACAAAATGAATTTACATTTCGCATTTGCAAAACAAATTCTCGCCTAATGTCATTTTAATGGGAACGCGCATTTCAATCCCTTCCAATAGCAACGGAGGAGCGGCTTATTCTATGTAAAACACCCCAATTTGTTTCTCTTTAAATATATGCGGATTTCAGATGGGGACAGGGACTAGAAGGACAGGGGAAGAGGAACATTTCCTCTCCGGCAATCCCCCTCTGCCAGCGCACACAAAAGCCACCTGCCCATAGAGAGAAAACACGATGCCATTATTCCCATCATCATTCCCACGGCCCCTTCGACACGAGCGTGAGAAGGCCGTGTGCATCCGTCCCCGACACCCGCATCCCGCCAGGTCACCGGTGGTACCAGCGGGTCCACCCAACTTGTCACCCCCCACCGCTCCCTCCGTTCCCTCCGAGCCGGCCCCGCTGGACGTGACCGTGCAGAGGCTGGGAAGAGGAAAGCGGGGGCTGGATGCCCCCCCTAGAGATGGTCCAAGCAGGGAAAACCCCTGATGGAGAGGACAAAGAGGAACGCTCGGAGCTGTTGGAGAGATGCATTAGGTTTATAAGCTCATCTCCCGGTGGCAAGGACGGGACCCCCGTAGGAACGCGGGTGGGGTGTTCAGGGGTGAGAGGGACCGCGGCTGAGGGCTCGGAGAGGGCGGCAGGGCTGTGTGCCCTCCATACAACCCCCGACGGGCACTTGGTGGGGGGCGGTGGGGGGAAAGAGGGGTGGTCTTTATTTTCCTCCTCGGACTGGATGGACGGCGTCCAAGCTGCGGGCAGCTGCCAGTGACCCCCGGGCAGACGCACCACCCCGAGGCGGGGGGAGATCGCCCCCGCCCTCCCACCCCAAAAACCAAGCCGGCATCTTCCCGGAGGAGCGCGCCGCGGTCCCTGCCCCCGGGGCAGGATTTTCCTGTCAAACCACAACCGCGCCAGACAAAAGGCTTAAGTGCAGGAGGGGATGGGGGGGGGGGGGGGGGTACGGACGGACACAGACGAGCCCCCGGGGGCCCCGTCCCGGCACTCACCGACTTGCAGCACGTTGTCCACCGCGCCGGTCTCCAGCAGGCGGATGCCGCGGCGGAAGGGCAGCCCCTCGCCCTGCGGCGCGGCGGGGGCGGCGGGCGGCGGGGGGCCGGCGGCGGGGCTCTCCTCGCCGGCCGGGGCGGGGGCGGCGGCGGCCGAGGGTCCCCCCGCGGCGGCGCTGGCGGGGGAGGCGGCGGCGGCGGCGCGGCCGGGCTGGAAGCTGGAGTACATGCAGATCTGCCGCTCGCTGCGGGGGAAGCTCCAGTAGACGATGCGGCGCTGGACGGGCTCGGGGATGCGCTGGAAGCGGCCCTCCACCCGCTCGAAGGCCCAGCTCCCCGCCACCCTCTTGGCCGCCGCGTCCAGCAGCGACTCGGGCTGCAGCAGGCTGCCGGTCCCGCCGCCCCCGCCGCCGTTCCCCGGCCCCGCCGCCGCCGCCGCTGGCCCTGCCGCCCCCGCCGTCCCCGCCGCCGCCGCGGGGCAGCAGCCGGGCAGCGCCGGAGGGGCCCCGCTGGCCCCCGCGCCCGGCCCCGCCGAGCCGGCCCCCGCGGCCCCGGGACGGGGGTGCACGGCCCCGGTGCCCCCCGCCGGGCAGGCCCGGGAGCACAAGCGCTTGGGGCCCGGGGCGCCGGCGGGCAGCGGCGGGCGGAGCAGCTCCTCTCCCTCTCCTCCCTCCGCCATGGCTGCGACCGACTGAGCCGGGCGAGGGGAGGAGAGACGCCGAGGAGGAGGAGGAGAGGGCGGGGACCGGGGGGGTGGTCCCGCCGGCTGGGAGCCGGCCCCGCCGGGGCGGGACGCTCCGCAGCCCCCCGCCCGCCTCCGCCGCTCGTCGGGGCACTGCTGCCTGTGGCACCCGCCCTGCCCCCGCAGTGGTGAGGGCACGGCCTTGGGCACCGCCCGGTGTCCTCCTGGCCGTGCCCCCGAGAGGGAGGGGACGTGTGAAGGACGCTGTTGTGCCCCGTGCCCGGAGAGGAAAGACTCACGGCGCTGGTGGGTGAGGGGCTGGGGAGGCCATCCGAGCGCCAGGAGGCTGCGCTGAGCCAGCGGGACAAAGGGGCACGGCGGCGCTGGAGGTGGCAGCGCTTCCCCGGGGGTATCTGCGGGATCGGCGCTGACCTGGTGGGTGCCCGGCGGTGCCCGGTTCAGGCGCTCACTCTGACCCACAAATCAACACCCAGCCTCACCCGTCATTCACCTCCGGCTTTACATCGTGCACCAGAGCAGACAGCAGTGCCCTGCCCTTCCATGGACATCAGGGTTTGTTTATTCTTTTAAAGCCCTGTAGTGAAGGTGCTCGTCCTTAGGAGGGTCCTCGGGTACAGGAACTACTAGGTCCTTTAGTACACACGGCCCTTAGGGGAGATGAAAAACATAGGTACTGCTGGTTTTCAGGAGCTCTCTTGTGCTCCCAGGTGGGGTTACATTAAAGGGACATACGAATATATTCAGCAGATACTGCCTGAGTTAGCACCCCAAAATCCAGGGAGCTGACTCCTCACCAGCCTCTGCTTTCAGCCGAGGGTATTGGCAGCAACCCTGGGACCAACACAGCTTGGGGCTGATGGGGGGAGAGCTGTGGCAACTGAAGGCCACTTCTCCGGGCCTCTACACCCTGCCATCATTTTGCTGCTGTGTCCAGCAGGATACCATTCCAAGATTTCCCCAGAAATACATTCCTGGTTTTGTGTTCTGTCTAAATTTAAGTGACAAACCTCTGAGGAAAAGCAGAGCTCACAGGTCTCTGAGTTCAGTTTTCTTGCTATTATTCTCAGTGCTTTGAGAATCCAAGACCGATTCCTTCCTATCTGCAGTTCAGTCACATCTAAACCATTACCGGTTACTCCCTTGTTGCAGAGATCTCCTATTTATTCTTACTGACAGAGCAAGAGTACATTTCCTGGAATAACAGGGCGATGCAATTAGGGAACAGGAAATAATTATGTGCCTTTGCTCTGCCACAACATACCTCCAAGCCCAAGGTCTCCTCTGCAGGACACAGAGGGAAAGGAATCAGGAATCAGGCAGGTGGTGAGAGCAGGCAGAGCTACTGCAATGAGAGATCTCCATTTTAGAGAGTAAGCCACAAGCTAATCAATGAAGGTCAGGAAGAGGTTTTCCTTGAAGGCTGAGGTGTTCCTTGCTGCTGTTGGTCTTGTTCAAAGTAATGAGCACTAGCAGTGGCAGGGACTGGCCTGGGGCAGCAGCTGCACACAGATTTGTTTATGCACAGATTTTTCCTCAGGAATCACGTCCCCATTTCTTTAACCCTGAAGGCCATTTTGCTCTTTTTAAGACTTGGTTGCAACAGGAAGCACTCACCAGGGGACCAGGGCATTTTGCCCATCACCTCTGCTCGCTGTTGTGGTGACAGGTCCTGGGGTGACAAAGGGCTTTGCCCACCTCTGCCCCTCCCTGGCTGCACAGAGGGACCTCACAGGGCCATCCCAAAGCACCCTCCTGGCCCAAGGTGGAGCACACCTTCCTGGCAGAGAGCAGTCCAGCAATCTCAAGTTTTTTCAATGATGGAAGCTGTGGGCTCTGGTGTTACAGAATTTCTGCTGGCACCCATGTTTCCCTGCAGCTTCCAGAGCTGCTCAGGCAGAGGGTGAGACTGCATGAGAGCTGGGACACAGCACCCCAGCTTGTCTGGTCCCTCTGTCACCAGTCACTGCAGAGCTCACCTAGTGACAACCTTGAGTGTCCTTACTTACGTCGTCCCCAGACAGTGCCAATAAAGAGGATTTTAAACTTCAGACCAAGCAGATATGTTATTCATTCCCTGTGAGCTGACTCTTCATTGCATAAAACATATAATCCAGACTCAAATCAAAGCAAGGTTGGTGCAGTGGCTGGCTAGCCTGTCTCTAGGGGGTTAGCATGTTATTTCAAAGACAAACCAATTTATTTTTCCTCTCTCTTCATTCTGAACATTTGTTGCTCCCCATTCCTCCCCATCTTTCCCTGTGCCTTTCACCACTGCCTTGAATTTTGCAAAGGGGAGAGCTCTCCTCCCAGGGAACATGGACAGACCTCTTCTCCCTGGGGAAGGATGCAAAATGTCAGCCTCCTGCCCAGCCCCTGATGCTGCTCATTCAGAGCCTGGAACCAGGTACATCAATAATTCACTGCACGCTTTCCTGAGCCCGGCCATTTGCTGAGCCTCTACCACTGGCAGCCCTGGTTCCCCTCCTGCTTTCAAGACTGTTTGGTCCGGGTCTGCCCATGCTGCAACCCACCCCAGCCCTTCTGGCCTGATCACCAGTGTTATCCACCAAGTGCTGATTTGTCCTGCTGGCTCCAGGAAGTATTTAATTTTGAGTCCCTGGCTAGGAAATTGACTGACCAAAGGGGCTGGAGCCACAGGGGTTCTACACCGCAGTCAGGCAACAATGCAATGCAATATCCTCAGAAATTCTTTGGGTGCCAGCTCGATCAGAAGTCCAGCTTTAAGGTGCAGGTGCTGTGGAGTAAGAAAACTGCTTTCATCTTCCTAGAAACTAAATTCAAGGACTATAAAAAGGAGAAAGGACAAGGGTGCTGCTGAGATACCTCTGTGGGCTTCCTGGCACCTGTGCTTTGTTTGAAGACAGTCAAGGTAAGTGGTGGCTGGTGCCACATTTCAACCCAAGGGGATGTCACCTCCTTGGCTGCTCCCACCTGCACACTTTCATGTAGCTTCTCTCCCCCCACCATGCCCAAACCCCATCCTCAGCAGAAAGACTGCCATTCTCTGGGCATCTTCCCCTCTCTTGGATGCTCCCATGCTGCCTCGACATTGCTTTGACTCCCACCAGTCAATGCTGTGCCCTCAGTAACACAAGTGACACTGACTGAGCCTTTAGAAATGACAGCAGAGCTTTACAAGGCCCAGGAAGTGCCAGGGAAGTCCTGTGGTGACAGATGAAGATACACAAGAGCAGAAGAATCTTTATGGAAAATTAATGATGGGAAAGGAACAGGGTAGTAGAGTGCAGGTGGACACCAAGCTCCTGCTCCAGCCATCCAGAGGATTTGCTGCTCCAAAGCAGTCAAAGGCAGGGAGCAGCCAAGCTCCCTGCTACAGCCTCTGTTGTACAGTACTCATTGGAAGTGTGGCTGTTTCTGCCTTTCCTATGTTGCTGATGCTGTTCAGAGCAGAGGAAGAAGGCAAAGGACAAAGGTAGTAACTGTAGCTCCCCTGCCTTAATGCATTTGGGAGTAGAGGAGTCTATTGGCCAGGATAGTTATTCCTTAGTACCCCCACAGAACCGCTGTCCAGAAAGAAACATAGAGCATTGTCTTATTAAATATTTGGCCTTGCAAGCAAGAGGAAGGACACCTTGATTTGGTTGCCCATGGAGTTTAGCACCATTTTTAGATTTTCCAGTGCCTAGTAAGATCTCCAACAAAGCATAGACTGGAGTTGGAGCTTTTTGCTGTCAAACTATTTAAATCCCCTGTGGATTCTCCACTGATTCATTAGTGCTGAGTTATTGCTGTTCTCCTCTTCCAGCAGGGACTCTAATAAAGTGGCTTTTTGCTAGCCAGCCAGTTATTTTATGAAACTTTCCAGAACTGACAAGCTCAAAGACCTCCTTCAGGTGTGACTGCAATTGTCTGTGTACTCAAAAGGGAAATGCAAGGACTGAAAGTACCATCGCACCTCTCCAAGCACAGGCTGAATTCCAAGATCAAGTGTGGGATGGCTGTTCTCACCTTCATGTCGATCCAGGAACAGCTCTATTTGCCTGTGTGTCCCTGTGGTTGCTCAGGCTGGGATGATGTAGACCTAGGCACCCCCTTGTACCCAGACAGAGATTTTTGGCTGTCAGAAGCTATTGTTCCCTCTTTTCTCCACGCATGACATTACATCTCTGGCTAGCCAGGGCTGCCTTCCCCCAGCCCCTGTAAGATTAGCAAAGTGCTGAGCCTCTGTCTTGCCACAGAGATGTCAGCACCCTTCCAGCAAATGCATTTACTGTGCAGGCAGCAATTAAGCACAGAGCAACTGCGGGGTGAAGACCCTTGGCTTCCAGGGGGAGCAGCCACCTCTCCAGCATGGAGTCTAGAAGTGCAGAGTGCTCCAGAAAGTTACTCAGTCCCGCACTGGAGAGATGTCCATCCCAGCCAGGCTGGCTTTCTTGGGGCTGAGCTCAGCAGAAACCAACCCTCTTGGGCCACCACCTCCCCCATTCAGCCACCGAAGTTCCTTCCCCTTAATTAGGGATACTAAAATAAATGGAGAATAATTTTTTCAGGCTACAAAATTATGAATAAATTATGGCAAAGCAAGGGGTAGATAATGCTGCTGTTAGCCTTTAGTATGGGGTCTGCTCCGGCTTTGGAACATGAGTAGATCACAGGAAGCTGGATGGGAAGTTGGAGTCAGGCATTTTGGCAGCTCTACCAAGCAGTGGTTCCCCAGGTGCCGTGAGAGCCATCACTGTCACATCTGCCATCATCCTAGGCTGCTCCCAGCAGCGGGATTTGGGAATCCAGCATCACACCCAACCTGTTTCCAGAAGAGGTGTGTGGAGAGACACAAGGTAAATCACTCCTCACATGGGACAAAAGGATTATCTTGCTGTCTGCTTTCCTGGCAGGAGGGCAGAAGGGAAGCCTGAATCTTAGCAAAGCTCCTACGAACACAAGGACCAGGGCAAGATCCAGTCTCAGCCCCGGGCACCTGCCCTGTGCTGCAAATCCATGCATGAGCTGGGTTGATGAAATGTATCTCTCCCAGAATGTGGGTTGGGCTTTTTCGGCTCACACTGGGCTCTTTCAACTCCCTGATCTAAGCTGTAAATAACAGAACTAGACCATGCTGGGTGGACAAAGAGAGGAGGCGAAGCCACAGAAAGCTATGCAGGCGTGAGAGCCTTGGTATCCCATGGGGCTGGGGATCCAGCTCTGCCTCCCCCAAATCACTCCAGATCCCCTAGGAGGGAGGGAAAGAGCTGGGATGTGTCTCTTGTAGGTCATCAAGTGGCCATGGAGTAGTTTGAAGGCCTTTGGAGGAGGGAGAGAGGTTACAGGAGGAAACAACAGAAAAGGCAAACCTGTTGTATGCAGCTTTGCTCAGAAGTCAGAGCAGCACTTCCACCCTCTGTCCCTGGGGACTGCTTTGGGATGGCTCTGCTCTCCCTCTGCCAGCAGACAGAAGACTGGGCATGCCAAGCAACTGGGCTCTGAAAACCCAGAGATTGGACTCTGTCCCGCTGAGGGCCTCCTGGCCAGCCTGGTCCCTTGGTTGATGCTGAAGAGGGAGATGGGAATGAATGTGGCCAAAATCTGACTCACTTCTGCAGCCCCTGCATCACTTCCATCAACCCTCCTGCTCTGGTGGCCATGCAGGGACCACGAGTCACTGCTGCTGGCTCATCTCTGCTGCTGTTTGTCTGCTCTGTCCCATCTCCTTGGCTAACACTACACCAAGATGAATCTGGGCCTCTTTACTAGGGTCATCAGCAAGTTGGCCAAAGCCACAGATGATCTCTCCAAGCCTCATTCCCCAGCTCCTAACCCACAGTGGAGATGCCATCTCCAGGCAGCAGAAGCCACCCTGACCCCATAGAAGCCAGAGGGGCCTGGCTGGGCTGGACTTGGGGAACAGAAATGCAGCCGCCTGCATTTATTTTGCCTAACAACAGTGATCCCTCTGTATATTTTCATTCTGTTTTCCTAGGCTCAGCTGCCTCCTCAATGAAATGTTTCCAAAGCAGCCTGGCTTGGCAGCGTGCCAAACCCGGCTGCCAAATGAATGGGCGGAGGAGGAGGGACCCATTCCTCTTCTTGACACAGCATCCCTGCACAAGAGGCCTCTGTTGACATTAGGACTGGCTGTTCCTCCTTTCCTGAGAGGATCTGCCTGGCCCTCGGCAGGAGCAGCACACAGAGCTAAGGCTTCATGTGATGTGGAACTGACATCTGTCCTCCTCCAGGGTGGTGGCACAGACATGGGTATCAGGGTACCATGGTGCACCCTCCTCCAGGGTGGTGGCACAGCCACAGACAACAGGGTACCAAGGAACAGCACTGCTAGAACCTGAAGTCAGCCTTTGTTTCTGGCCCTTAACCCCCCAGCTGAGCCAGCCTCCCAACAGCTGAGGATTCCTTGGAGCTCTCTAGCTCTGATTACACCATCACTCTGCAAGATATTGGTGATGTAGAGAGCCTGTTTCCTCCCCCAAAACACCTCTCCACCCCACCCAGAGCAAAGCTCTCCCTCAGCCTTGCAGGAGTACAGACACTGACACAGGATTTGCAGAGCTCCAGGCTTCTGACATCTTCCAGGGGTGAATCCTGTCATAGGGGCCCCAAGCATGGCACCCCAAACCCTTCCAGTCTTTGGACAACAATATATGATATAGGATCAGTTTCACTCTAAAGCCTTGCCCCTACTCGGTCATGTAGTTCACCCAACCAATGTCACAGTCTTTCCCACACCTCAATGTCTCTACCCAAAGCAAAATGTCCACCCAAGCTTTCAGGGCCAGAAATTTGTCTGCTGGGAGGTAACAAAATGGTAGCTGTTGCACTGGACTACACACCCAGCACCAGATGTGATCCCTCTCTCTGCCGTGGCTAATTGCTGCACTGGTCATCAGTGAGGGAATGCAAATCCATGTATGCCCCACTCATCACCTGTCACCTCCTTGGCAGGGACACCTTTAAGGAGCTGCACAAGGAAAGGGTGTGGAATTTAATACAAGTGCTGATAATGCATCAAAAGGTAAAAGAAAGAGACAAAAGTCATCACCATCCTTCCAATCTGCACCTCTTCCCATTATTGGCTCCCCTGGCATCTTCTGCTGGTGGCCAGCACTCAGTTGAGGCAAGCCAAGGACCAGGGGCTGGATAAGAGCAGCACCCAGCAGCATGCCACAGGAACACAGTCTGCTCCTACCAGCTGTGGCGGGGAGACCACTCTGCCTGGATCTGGTGGAAAAGAGGCCAACCATGCATTGATAAGATGAATTAGTTGTCTCAGCAGCACCGGCAAAATGAGCGAGAGGAGCCGAGCCCGTGAGGCCCGGCCTGCTTTGTTTCAATTACAGCAGCTGCCAGAAGAAAAAGATAACCTCAATATTGATGGCAGGAGCAGCAGACAGAGGTGCCCTTGCAGGCTACTGGGAGCAGGTAGAGGAGGAAGGGGGAGGAGAGATGGAGGAGGGGCAGGGTCTCAGCCAGCACCCCGTGGGAGAGCCTGGCTGGTGAGAAAGACACATCTGATCCCATTGCTCTCATCCCTGTGAGGAGCAGCTCCTTTTCACCCTGGTTCTTGAACCTATCACTGTGCAGAGCCTCCTCCAGCAGAGATAGGACACAGGACCGGGACAAGCACCATGAAAATACTGAACAGAAAAACATCTCTTTGCTCCCCACTCAGGTTGCAGGGCCTGGAGAGGTGTTGAGTAGGGCTGTGTGGGATGATGGATAGAGCTGGAGTAAAGGGCAGAGACAGGCCTGGGGCACCCCAAGCTGCAGGCAGGGAAGACTGGCTGCCAGGGGCACAGCACCCACCTGCCTGAGGGCTGGGGAGCCCCACGATGTGCCTGCAATGGGGACTGGTCTAGGTGCTGGGGACAAGATGTCCACAGTGACTTTGGACTGCATGTGGGAACCAGCAGCAGCTTGGGGCAGTCACCCCACTATCACGCCTACAAGCCAGGTATGGAGGTGCTGAGCCAAACATCCCCCAAGCAGTGCTGTGTTAATGTTCTGGGCTCCCATCCTGGGAGACAACCACAAGATAGGAAGAGATGGAGTCTTCTCTTGAAGAAGACTTCAGTCTTCAACCCCTTTACCTCCAGCTCCTGCTCAGGGAATGTAAATCATCCCCAGCTGCTGCATCATGGGGTCTACATCCAGCCCTATGTCCCTCCCTGTGCCCAGAGCATAGTCCAGCGCTGAGCAAGACCCCCTCCCGGGCCCACCAGAGGCCACACTGAGCGGTGGTCACTTCACAGAGGTTTTATTGGTACTCCGGATATCCATGTTGCCCTCCCACCTCACTTACCCGCAGGAAAGACCTCAGGATCCTCACCCTGTCCTCCTCAGGCTGTGCCCATTGGATACAGCTTCTGGGTCTCCAAGAGGGGACAAGGCCACCATCTTGCGGCCATCCGCCACCACTGCACATACCTGTGTGCACGGTCTGCGGGGTGCCCAGGATGTGACAGCCATGGGGGTACAGGGTCTGGACCATGGGGAGCCGCGACATCCCACCGCTCCTTGTGCCCTCAGTCCCCTGGGACCATGTCCTGCAGGGCAGACACTGTCCCTCCCTTTGCTCCCTGGCCAGGAAACCCAGGGATTTTAGCACACCCAGGAGTGTCTGGATGGGCAGAGGATGCCAGCAGTGCTGCTCCCATCCCAGCTCTGGCCCTTCCACCCCCACCCTGCTGCTCTGTGCAGTGTCAGCCAGCAGTGACCAGGGACCTCCTGGTTTGCACAGCGGGCTTCATTGAGCACAAAAAGGCAGGCAGTGGCAGATGAAAGCTTAGAACTGAGCCCTGGGGCTGAAAATGCAGCACTGAGCAGAGTCTAAGGGGAATTTCCATCCCTATCACAGCGTAGGTGGGCAACCCACATGGGGTACGCTGGAGGGAGTTGTTAAACCAGCACTGGTGGTGACCAGCAGCCCAAAACAAGTCCTTCCATGCCTTTGTGAAGTGAGCTGGGGTTGTCTGCACACTACGGGGCTCTGCAAGGCTGCCCAGCCTGGTTTAATGCTCATCCCCCTCCTTCTGCTTCTTCCCCTTGTGGTGGAGCTGGCCATGGTCTCCATGGTGGTGGTGGTGAGCATGGGTAGCAGGTTTATGGTGCTCACTTGGGTTTGTGTCTCTCTCGCTGCTGACCTCATGATGGCGGTGAGGATGGAGAGGCTTGTGCTGGTGGATGGGGGTCTCTGATTCCATCCCCTCGCGTTCAGGAAGTGAGCTTGGGGTTGCAGGGCCCTCCATGGTACTGTTAGCCTAAGGAAAATAACACAAGGGCTGGTGTGGTATGTGAATGCCCACAGAGCCCTGCAGAAAGCCTGGGAGCACAGCTGCGAACTGGGAAGGCAGACCAGCATTCATCATACGGAAAAGTGTGAGTCAGAGCAAATGCTCTCCAGCCCTGGCCCAGGGCACAGGGAGGACAGGAGAGACTGGAGCACACAGGGCACAAGCCTCTATATTTGCATCCCTTGGCTCAAGCTGTCCATAGTCCAGAAACAGGAATTCACATTTAGTATTTCTGGATATACTTTTCTCCTGGGAAGTGACTAATCACCTGCCAAGCTCAGAGCTACACCCTTTGCTCTGAGCTTGCCACCTCTGAATCCACTGCCTGCCCTTTCTTATATTGGAACAGTTCTAGTTAGCATTCCCAGACATGGGATATGACCCCTTTAGTCAATTCCTTTCCAACCGGAAAGCTCTGACCTATTTAAGTGCCCTTATTCCAGACCTTTCATCACCTTCCCTCACAAACACATCTGAAAGCAGCTGCCAATCTAGAGCCCATCCCCAACACAGAGATAAGATTGTTTTTGCTGATGTGCAGTGTGGAAGGACAGAAGGGATCCTGCTCCAGCGAGCATTCCAGCTCTTACCTCCTGGGTAGTGTTGGGGTAGAGGGAGCAATTGCCACAGAAGTCCTTGATGTGGCTGTAGCGGATGGCTGCCTCCACATAGGGGAAATGGAGGAAGCTGAAGGGCAACTGGATGTGGAAAGCAAGGCGGCCACACCTGAGGGGAGAAGTCATGGCCTGTCTCAAGACAGGGTTTGGAATCCCCCCAGCCCAGCCACGAGGGGAGATTTTGGAAGCCCATCAGACGCTCTGTAAGGCCCAGAAAAGCCTCAGGCGACTCGGGGGTCACTCACCGGTCATAAACCAGGAAGTCGTCTTTGTCACCCCCCAGGACCTGCCAGACGTCAGGGTCCTCCTGCTCGGGCTGCAGGACGGGCACGCCGGGCGGGGCATGGCGCCGCAGCTCGGGGAGCATGGCGCGGGACAGCGGCGCCTTCTCGTTGACGATCATGAAGCGGACATGGGCCGTGCCCTGCCGGGCCAGCCGCTCCCGCAGGCCCCCGAGGCTGCGGAAGGAGGCGCTGGGAGGGAGGGACTGCCCGGGCAGGCAGGGGCTGCCCCACATCCCCGAGGTGGCGGGGATTGTTCTGGGGAGGGGGAGCGGGGCTCACCTGTGGGCCTGCCTCAGGCAGAACTGTCAGCTGGCCTTCAGCAGGGCCACCACCGTCACCTGCCCTGCCGCCCCCTCCATGGGGCTCGAGCCATTGATGGTCCATACCGGTGCCTCCTGGCAGATCCGGCTGCTGTTGGCCGCCTCCTCGGAGGCCAGCCCCAGCCCCAGCCAGGTGGCCAGGGCCAGCACCAGCAGCCCCATCCTGGCCCCCGGCCCTGGCAGAGGCACACGGAGTGTTACTCTCCACTCAGATCCACTGCAACCCCAAAATGCCTCCCTGCTCCCTGCTCTAGGGCAGACCAGGACTGTGGGCAGTGTTGGCCTGATCCTGGCTCTGAGAGCCAGGACCCCCACCCCAGGGGGCAAGGGAAAGGGGGATGAGGTGGGGAATCGGGGTCCCTCGCTACTATCTTTTGCAGGGACCCAGTGCCACAGTATCCTTTTCTCCCCGACAGTGAAGACCCACTCCGTATCTGGAGAGATGAAGGTGCTCCTCCTCCCAGGGCCTTCTCCCCTTCTCCAATCCCACAAAACAAACCCAGCTCCAGAGATGTCTGTCTTTGCCCCAGAAGGAAGCAGGAATACAGCCCTCATCATCTCAGCTGCCGGTGAGCAGTCACTGGGACAGAGATGGTTTCACCTTCAGGTCACCTTGAGAGTCCTTGATGCCCCACAAAGTGCTTTGGGGGTACACAGAGCCTTTAAAGCCCTTGAGCCCCAACATCTGCCTGAAGCCCTGTCCTCCAACAGCCCCCTAACCCTGCCCACCCCAGGATATTCCCCATCCCTCTAATATCCAGCACACTTAATGGACAAGAGGGAGGATACGGGTGTCTAGGGGGGGATGATCTGGGGAGGGAGCAGGGAGAGGCAGGATCTGGTCAAGGTGGATGTGCCCCCACTCCCCAGCCCTCTCCCCCCGAGAACGAGCCCTCGATACCACACTTCTCCTCGCTGCCGTCCTCCCTCGCTCAGGCCCCAGCAGCTTTCAGCAACTTCCAGCTGGCCCTGATCCCCCTTTTATCTCCTGTCCACTCTCTCCGCCCAGGAGGGAGGAGAAGAGCCTGGCTGGAGCGGGGACTGCGCCCCAGCCACCACCGCCTGCCTCGAGGGGACAGCGACAAGGCAGGCACTGTCCCCGTCGGTGCCATGTGGCCTCGGGAAGCTGCTGCCACAGCCCCAAGCCGTGCTGGAGCAAAGCGGTGCCTGGTGCCGGGCTGGCGCCAGAGGGTGACAGGAGGTGCTGCAGGGAAGGGATGGACACAGCCGTTCCAAAACACCCAGACACAGGAGGGCAGAGGGCGTTGCCAAGGACACTGCTTACACCAAAGGGTTGCAGGACTGTGGGGTGACCTCGAACAGCGCCATCCCTGCAGAAGGTCCCACAGGAGCCACCAGAGCAGTCTCTGCTAGAAAAAGGATGCTGCCTCCCTCACACACCGGGGTGCTGGAGCTCCCTGCCCTGTGGGGTGTCACTCCAAAAGCCGGGCTGTTCTGTTGTGCCCATGGCTGTTCTCAGGCCAAGCTTGGCCCCACAGCAACTCCCCAGAGTCCAGTTCTATGCCTCCTGTCTGGCCCCACACTGGTGGGGCTGTGGTGATGTCGGTGTTTCCTTGGGAAATCACAGCGACACTAGATCCCACCCCCCAATCAAACAAGAGGAGCTCACTCTGGCAGCACAAGGACATCTCTGCAAATATTTGAGCAGTTTATTGTACCTGGGATCTGTACAAAAACATGATAAGGCAGGGAAGGGCAGCAGCCACAGGAACAGCAGGGGCAGAACATGATCCCAGGCACGCATAGAAGGTGGATTCGTCTGTAAACAGCAGGGGGAGAAGGGATCACTGCTGAGGGGCTGGAGGGGCCCAGAGGTGTCTGCAAGGATGCGGGGCTGTGGGTTGGACTGGTGAGCAGCCCCTCAGGACTGACACGGGACTTTCCGCAGAGCTGTCACCCTCCACCCGTACGCTGTTCCCCTCAAGTCCCCACCGGGTACCCCGGACACCGTGAAATGCCCAGCACTGAGCAGGGACACGTCTCCTCAGTCCAGGTCCCGAGACTCGGGCTGGTAGGGAATGACTCTGCACAGACACGAGCTGCGTCCCAGGGTGCTCCAGCCGCCGCCTGGCCGGTGCTTCCTTCTTCCCTCGGCTCATCCCGAGCCGCGGTGCCTGCGGTTTTCAGCCTAGGCACCTTTTCGTCCCGCAAACGGAGCCCGACACCGCCGGGCTCGTTACGAACTGCGGCACCCGCAGGGAGCGGCGCGCTCTCCGTGTGCCGGCCCCGTCCCTGCCCGATCCCCGCCAGGAGCGCTCCCGCAGCGCCCGGGCAGAGCCGGCGCCGTGCCCGGCCCGCCGTGCCTGGTGCATGCCGGGGAGGAGCGAACTGAACCGCCCCCGCGCCGGCCCTGCACGGCGTCCCGTTCGCCCGCAGCCTTGACCCCGGTGAGCGGGGCCCCGCGGGCACGGGGGTGGCGGGGCGGGCGCGGGGAGCGGAGCCGGCGGGAGCGGAGCGGGGACCGTGCTGGTGCCGCGGAGCGCAGCCGGCAGCGGGGCTGGAGGGACGGAGCTCCGGCCCCTGCCCATGTGCTCAGCGGGGCCCCACGCGGTCCGTCCGTCCGTCCGTCCTGGGCTGGTGGGAAGGAGCAGGGAGAGCTCGGTGCACACAGCCCCTTCAAGCGGGCAGGTGAAAGGGAATATTTGAGCAGTGGCCCCCAGCTCCCACTGCACCCTTCTAGGGTCTGGCCAGGGCGGCTCGTGCATGCAATGGGGTCAGGAAGCCTCAGTGAGTGCTCTGGAGAGGTGATGCCGATAGGGGTTTTGGGCAGGTCTTTTTTCCCCCTTGAGCATCACAGATACTTGGATGAGTGGGGAGGAAGGTCACTTTCCCGAAGCGTGCCACTTTTCTTCCTCTGTGCCCCTAGGGCAAGGTCATTATTCCCAGACTATTGCAGAGAGCATGGTGGCTCCACGCTGTCCTTGCTGGGGAGGGGAAGGGCACATCAGCCTGTCATGACCCCACTGCTCCTCTCCATTGTGGGCACACCAGACAGGCGCTGGGGCAGCACAGAAGACTTGTAGCTGTAATCAGTGTGTTGCTCCATGTTTATCAGACCAACCTCCATGTTCCTGGTACAGGACATTCCCACCACAACCCTTGTCCCCATAATCTTGCTTATATGTGCAGCACACCTCCTCCACTGGGAATCCCAGCTGGCCTCCCTGCAGCACTCCCAAAAGACACTGGATCCAGTGGGGACCCACAGGGCTGCATCCAGGGCTCAGGGTTTTCCTGCTCTGGGACCTCAACCATGGGGCAGGGCAGCAGAGTTGAGGGCTGGCAGGAAGGCTCAGCGTCCTTGGGCAGCTCTTTGTAGCTGGTTGCAAAGGTGGGTGCCCTTTCACAGTGCAAATTGGCTCCTGAGACCCACTTATTTAAAATACACCCATTTAAAAGGTGTGAGTTTACACACTTTTTGCATCTGTGCTTGCAAACACAGGTGGGTTCTGTGCAAGGTGGGAGAATGAGTTTTTCCCAGGGCCAGCAGCCCCCCTGATCCCCTGCATCCTCCCTGCAGCCTGCCCAGCCATGGCAGCCTCGCTGAGCCGCCCCTGCTTCATCTCCCTCCACCTGCCCTACAGGCAGGGCTGGGCCCAGCACCTGGCCAACACCTTTCGCTTCCGGCCAGTGGCCGTGCGGGAGACGCCGTGTGTCCGGCAACTGGCCTTGCGACGGGAATCTGCCATCTTCCTGGTCAACGAGCGCCTGGCACCTGCCAGCACCTCAACTCATGATTTCCTCTATGATGTAGATCCCCAGCCCACCTTGGGCACAGCCTCCAACATCTGCTTCGAGGTAGATGATGTGCCCGGGCTCTGCAAGTGGCTGCAGAGCCAGGGATGCTCCTTGCTGGTGCCCCCCACTGAGCTGGGTGATGAAGGTGGTTCTGTCACCTATGGGGTGGTGAGCTCTGTTGTGGGCAACATCAGCCACACCCTTCTGGACCGATCCTGCTACCAGGGACCCTTCCTGCCTGGCTTCCAGCCCATCCAAGGAGCCCCCTCAGCCACAGGGGATGGGATCAAGATCACTCACTTTGACCACATCACGTACGTCTGCCCCCGGGGTGGGGCCCGGGTGGCTCTGGACTGGTACCAGCGCTGCTTCGGCTTCCACCGCTTCCTGCTGAACCCCCAGGAGAGGCCGGCTGAGGGGTATGTGCTGGGGGGGCAGGGTGTGGGCATGCTGCTCCTCGCACTGCAGAGTGCCCAGGGCACCCCAGCACATGGCTGCAAGCTGGTCTTTGCCGAGTCCCTCTCCCAGAATGGCACCAACCAGGTCGACACATTCCTGGAGCAGCATGGCGGGGCTGGGATCCAGCACGTTGGCCTCTGCACCACTGACATCGTCAGCACGACCAGGGCTCTGCAGCAGCAAGGGGCACGGTTCTTCACACCCCCAACCGCATATTACAAGCAGGGGGGCAAAGCAGAAGAGATCCAAGGAGCTGGGCAGGACCCCCATATGCTGGCAGAGCTTGGCATCCTCCTGGACACCACAGTGCCTGGGGACAAGGGACAGCCAGGCACTGATGCCACAGAGAGCCCTTCTCGGGAATATTTGATGCAGATCTTCACCCATCCCATCTTCTCCGAGGAGACCTTCTTCCTGGAGCTCATTGACCGTCGGGGAGCGCCGGGCTTTGGGGAAGGCAATATCCGGGCACTGTGGAAAGCTGTGCAGGTCTACATGGACCAGCAGCAGTAGTGCAACACCGCAGTCCTTGTCCCTCAGCTCCCCATCTTCTCCAGTCCAGCCCTGGAGCAAGGACCATAGAGGTCACATCCCTGGTATGGTCCAGGTGGGCAGGGACCAAGGTATTGCTCCAGATCAATCCAGAGCCAACTCAGTATAGGAGCAGGACACTCAGGGCTGAGTCCAGCAAGGGTCTGAGCATGCCCCAGGATGGGTGGAATTTCTCCCCTGCCATGGGTTCTCAGTGATTTATTGACCACGTGTGAAGAACTTTCTGCCTTAGTTTAATCTTAATTTACTGAGACTTGAGCCTGCAGCATGACCAAGAGTGTGCTGGCACAGAAACACCCCCAGACATAGAGAGATGAGGAGTTGCCCAAGGGGAGTGGATGATCTGGAGCCGCTTACTGGCAGTTACCACCCACAGCATGACCAGCCCTGGGGGGCAAGTGGTGGCCTCTTGCTCCTCTCAATTAAAGAATTAACTTAGGAGAAGTGCTGCTTTGGGTTTTTAATCCTCCTATTTAGAGATGTGCTGAGTGCCAGGTGAGGATAAAGTGGCCATTTCCATCACTCAAAGTGGACATATCCCTAAAACTGACACCATTGTCCCTTGCACCCCCCCCAGGACCGTCCCTGTCAGCCTCCAGCATTGTGCCTTTGCAAGGGTACACGACAGTCAGCATGAACAGTGCTGAGCAGCCCAACAGAAAAAATACAAAAGCAGCATGAAACTCTACAAAAAAGCCCTGGGGGCAGTTGTTCAGCCCCAGGGAGGAACACCCCGTGGGCAGGAGCTGCACATCTGCTGGGGGATGATTTCTGCCCTTGCAGGAGGGGTGCCCTGGGTGCCTTATTTGAGGCCACCAGCAGTTAATGCTTACCCAAGGGGCTCTTGGGTGCATTAATGAAGAAATCCTGCTCTCCCCAGCCCAGATCTAAGGATCCTGCTGGCTGTCTTCACATTCCACCTTAGCACAGTGCAAGAGACAGTCACTTAAAAAACCCCATACTCTTGAGATTTATTTTCAGGTCCAGTAAGAAACAAGGGAGGGTACAGCAGCAGCCCCAGTCACTGGCTGGTGGATGAGATGCAGGCAGGGGACAGGACTGTGGGAGCAATGTGGTCACAGCCTTCCCACTGCTAGAGAGAAACCCCTGCTGGCCTGAGTATACAGTGCTAAGGTGGTACCAGTACGGGGCCAAATAGCCCCAGGAGGGCTCCAGCCAAGGAGAGAGGGCAAGTCTGGCTCCAGAATTAATCCAGGATCAGTGGCCACATATCCAGGCACAACAACGCTCACAGGGGAGGCAGAGGAAAGGAAGACTGGGAGACCATTATAGTGCTCTGTCCTGGGCTTGCTACAGCACAGGGACACTGCTGCCATGCCCTGGGCAGGACTCACCCCAGCCAGGGGCTCTGACGTCTCACACGAAGGTCAGTGCCCTCACGAGGCAGTCGGTGCCCGGAGAAAGGCCCGGAGGGAGAGCTGTGTCCCAGGGCTGCCTGCTCCCTGTGCCTTTGCTCCCCGCTTCCTCTTGGAGCCCTGCAGAGACACAGCAGGGCTCAACCACACCCTAAGGGCCCCCGTGGTATCCAGGGATTGCTCCTGGGTACTGGGGACACCTAGGGGCAGTGCCAGTCAGGCAAGTTCGCTTGCCAGAGGCTGGGGACACTCCTTGGCCTGATCACAAACCAAAGCCGGGGGGGCTTCAGCACAGCACACCAGAGGCACTGGTCCCACAGCACTGGGGCCCCAGGCACCCTGGAGCACTGCTCACCTTGACAGGGCAGCTCTCCTTCCTGTGCTGCTGCTCATGAGCTTTCAGCACCTGAAGGAAAAACAAGAGAGCCCAGAACTGAACAGCAGCTGGGTGGGTCCTGGAGCTGGGACAGCCCAGAGAAGTTGAGAGGATGCCAATGGTTTTCCTAAGATAACTGAAGGAAGGGCGAGGTGTCCCCCATACCTTCTTCATGGCTGTGGACACAGCCGAGGCATGGAACTCATCCTCTGTCACCCAGCGGGAAGGGGGCAAGGCAAGGTCTAGAGTCACATCCCCATCTAGGTGCAAGGAGTAGACCACATACGTTTGGTGGATGTGGGAGAAGATGTGGATAACCTGAGAGGGGATGGAAAGACAGATGAGATGAGCAGCTGGCAGGAAATGTGAGATGCAAAGTGCACGGAGACTGCTAGGGCCCTGAGGAGTGGGCAGAGCTTGGGAAGGATCACAGTAGGAAAGGGAGACCCTTCTCCTGTGTGCAAAATCCAAATGGCTGAGCACAGGGGACTCACTCTGCATCCCTCCAGCTCCAGGCTCACCTCTCCAATAAACTGCAGGTCTTTTGCTGCCACGGGCCGCCCCATCCAGGCCTGAAGGTGATCAGCCAGCTCCTCCCTCTCCTTCTCCTCTTGCAGATCTTGAGCCAACAGGAGACTTGGGAACTCCCAGAGTCCAGCCAGGAGACCTGGGATGGAAGCATGATAGAAATGTGAGACAGCAAGGGACATATCCACAGATACTGAGCCTTATAGCTACCCCAAAGGGCTCCTTTCCCCACCCAAGCAACCAAGTACTTCTCCCTCTATCCCTCATGCAGGTGAGAAGGGTCCATGTGGTACCTTCATCCCCCTCCTCCCCAGCCCCACTACCTGAGCTGGGTCTCTGCACAATGAGGTATTCTGGGGCACCGTGGCAGCCCCTCCGCTCCAGCACACACGTGGCCGTTCGCATTACCCGCGGCAGCTTCTTTGCTGCTTTCCGGGGAAAGTTGGTCACCCCCAGGCTGCTGTCCCATGGCTCCGTGGCTGGGGGGCACAGGGGACAGTCCCCAACACCTGAAAATACCAATATAACAGTAGCTGCAGAGCTCAGACTTGGAGCTACAACAGCTATCTCCCTGCATGCTTACTGCAGTCCTCAACATCAGGCACTGGGGGGGGGTTTCCAAACAGCTTTTGAGAGGTCAAGGCCAGCTCCTTCTCCACCTGCAAGGGGGGAGAGAAGTGAGGACAGGCTAATCCACCAGCCCACCTTGTCCCCAGGCATGGCAAATCCTCAGGGCCATGTTCTGGGGCCACACTTACTCTGCGCCACGCTTGGCAGTGCTGCTTCACTGGGCACTCCCCACACAGTGGGGCCTTGGGCACACACACGGTTGCCCCCAGCTCCATCAAAGCTTGGTTAAAATCCCCTGGGCGACTCCTGTCCACCAGGACATTGGCCATATCCCTGGAGAAATGGCAGTGAGATGCACAGGGATCTCTGGGGAGAGCATCCCAGGACCTTCCCATCCCTGGGAAGCTCCCAGGTAGCCACAGGCAACACAGCTCCTTTCACCACTACTCCCAGCAGCACCAGCTTCCCAAGAGTTCGCATACTCCACACCTGCTTCCCTTCACAGGCTCAGCTCCCCAAGGCTCCTGAGTGATTCTGCCTTTAGCCATGATCAGCACAGCTTTGAACAGAGCAGTCCCCTTACCAGAGCTGGTCAATGACAGAAGGGCTGCTGCAGTCGGCACCGATGCATCGCAGGCGGCACAGGACCCGGATCACATTCCCATCCACAACTCCTATAGCCTGGGACCAGAGCTGGGATTATCATGCTAGGATGTGCTCTGGACAAAGAAGGGAGTTGGGATGCTCCCAGGATGGAGAGGGACACAAACAAGGCCAACCCACAGGCCAAGCTAGGTGAGGGCTGAGATGCATCCCAAAGTGGGGGGAGAGCCAAGCAAGACCCTGAGGAGCCCTTGGCTTATGAGCCCCAGCAGCAGGACCCCGTCAGGAATGGGGCTGAGCAGCAAGAGGGGGAGACATGTCCACTGATGCCAGCTTTCACCTGTCCGTACGAGATGGACGCGATGGCTCCCGCCGTGTATCGGCCCACGCCCGGCAGCAGCTTCTGCAGGTCCTCAGCCATCCTGGGCATCCGGCCAGCCAGCTCGGACACCACCTGGCAGGGAAGGGGCCGAGCTCAGGGAAGCAATTGGGGTGGGTGTGTGCAGGTTCCCATTTTGCCCATGGGAAGATGGGCTCCCAGCCTCTGCAGCCTTGTGCCAGCACCACAGCCACAGCAAGGCAGGCCAGACGTGAGCCAGCACCAGCCCAGCAGGCACAGAGGGGTTTGGAAATGCCCCTTCCCTCCCACTCCATCACCTTCCTTGCTGCCTCCTGTAGACGCTTCCCTCTGGAGTAGTAGCCAAGCCCAGCCCACAGCTCGTTCACTTCCTGCTCCAAGAGACACAGCCGGGCGTTAATGGAGAGCCACAGGGCAGGGAACGCACCCTGTCCCAGTGACACTCACCTCCAGGGATGCCTGTGCCAGAGCCTGCAGCGTTGGCCACTTCTACAGGACAGAGGGGACAAGTCAGGGACAAGCAGAGTTGTGCTCTGCCACTGGGTATCTGCCACAGGCAGTGGACAAGGCCTCCAAAAGGGGCAGCCTGTGGGCACAGGACTCTGTAAGGAGCAGTCACCTGCATCCAGCGGTTGTAGTAGTTGATCACTGTAGCCACCTGTGTCTGCTGGAGCATGATCTCAGACACCCACACTGCAGGGAGCAGGGCAGGGCTCAGAGCAGAGGCTCCAACGCCACCCACGCCTCGTGCTGTGGCCACATTAGCACTGGCTACAAACCCTGCACAGCATCCATCTCATGGGACACTCTCCCACCCCTCACCCTACCCACATCTTGCTCCACAGGAGCTCCCTCAGGCCCAAGGTGGATTCTCCAGCCCCCCAGTGCCTTGCAAAGAGAATCAATGGCTCTCGTAGCCACTTCAGGCAGCTTATTCCAAGGATGGCACCCAAAGCCACACCTCACAATGTCGGTCCCTGCTCCTCACCTGCGTATCCCCGTCTGTCAGCATCTGGCTCTGTTGCTGCCTGGAAGGTGAAGAAGATGAAGTGTGAGAAACAAAGTGACACAGGACCCCACCACAGAGGGGACCTGTGTGTAAAATAAAACAATCCATGGTGGTTTTCGAACGCTACAATGGGGAAATAGGAAACCTCCATGCAGCGCTCGCTGCTACAGGGTATCATAGAGGCAGGAACGAAACAGGATTAAAACACAGCTAGACTAACCTTGCCAGAGATAAGTACACCTCTTGAAGGTTATATTTGAGAGGAGTGCCCTGCTTTTACTCTTCATATCTAGGGACTGACTCCTGACCACCCACCACAAAACAGCCACAACATGGAGTACTTCCATGCAGGCAGGGATGCATGACATAGGGAAAAACACCATGGTCACTTCAGCCAGGCTCCCTTAGGGCAGAGTAAGTAGTTCCCCACCCCCGCTTCCCGATGCCTCCCCTTACCAGTGCCCTCCAGGGAAGGTCTCGCTTGCATCGGTCGTACCAGGCGAGCAGATTCGCGCGCAGGGACTCGACCTCAGCCAGGTCGCTGAAGAGATGCCGGGCGGGAGGCGGAGCGGGCGCTGCAGCCGGGGCCCCTGCCAGGAGAGCCACGCGAGGTCAGCGCCCAGTGGGAGACGGCGGAGGGCTGCGAGCCTCAACCGCAGCAGAGGCGGGAGCCCGACCGAGCCGCTGCCAGGTGGACGCGCACCGAATACCGGGCTGTAAGATGACCCAGCAAGCACCGGAGACTGCCCGGGCCGGCTGTCCGTGCCTCGGAGAGAACACCCCACACTCCCCCAGCCCTCCCGCTACCGAGCACCTCCGCGGGGCGACGCGCGCTTCTTGCTCCGCCCCTGGGGCTGGGCCGCGCTCCCGCCGCTACGCTGGAGGGCCCCGGCCACCGCCGCCGCCGCCGCCCGGGCCCGAGCTGGGGGCATGGTGCAGCCGCTCCCGCCGCCGCGCGCGCTTTCCCGGGAAAACGTTTCCCGCCCCACCCCCGCGCGAGGGCCAATCAGAGCGGGAGATCCCTCCCACCGCCCGCCCTCCAGCCAATCGAAGGGGGGCGCGCGGAGCGGGTTCATGCCGGCCTCCCCGGAACACTGTGAGCCAATCAGCAAGGCGGGAGCAAAAGGAGCCCGCCCCTTCTCCCGCCGGTCCGAGCGACCGCTTGGGAAGGACCCAAAGGAGCTGTCATCGCTAAGCGCCTGTTAATGCAACTCAAAATTTCAGTTGAAAACGGATTTCGAGAACTGTAAAAAACCCCATCGGGGCCGGCAGAAGCCGGGCCGGCCACGTGGGCAGGCGGCGCTGAGCGCGGAGTGGGCAAAGCGTGCGGTGCCCGCGGTGGGCAGGCGGTGGTCAGGCGCGGGGGCGGAGGCCCCGCGCGGCGCGACCATGGCTGCCCCGGCGCGGGTGCCGGTGGTGGACGTGCAGAGCGACAACCTGGCGGAGCTGTGGCCGTCCATAGTGCTGGCGTTGCGCTCCGCCACCTTCGTGGCCGTGGACACGGTGAGACGGGGTGGGGGCAGCGGCGGGGCGGGGTGCGACCAGTCCCGAGGGGCCACTGACGGTGTCTGTCGCCCCACAGGAGCTGAGCGGCCTCGGCGCCAGGAAATCGCTGCTGAGCCCGTGAGTGCCCGGTGGGGCGGGGAAGGGTGCGTCTCTCGGTACCGGCTGCGCGGTGCCCTCTCCACGGTGTACGGGCAGGCCGGAGCCGTCATGGTCTGTTCTCCCGCCGCCAGGTGCATCGAGGAGCGGTACAAGGCCGTCTGCAGCGCCGCCAGGACACGCTCTGTCCTCTCCCTCGGCGTCGCCTGTTTCAAGCAGCTCTCAGAGAAGGTGCGTGCACGAACCGTGGTGGGGCCGTTTTCTCTTGGTCCGTCTCGGGGAACGGGGACGCGTTGGGAGATGGAATTCCCCCGTGGAATTGTCCCGGCAGCTTTCTCTGACAGATGTCCCTGGGTTCTTTGCGCGCTCTCCTTGTGCAGTCCGAGAACACGTACTTGTGCCAGATCTACAACCTCACACTGCTCTGCACCGAGGATTATGTGGTTGAGCCCCAGTCAGTGCAGTTCCTAGTGCAGCACGGCTTCGACTTCAACAAGCAGTATTCCCAGGGGATCCCTTACCACAAGGGCAACGACAAGGTACATACCCACTCCCTTTCAGACACCTCAGCCTGCTCTGCTCCAGAGTTTCTGGGAGCTGGCTTCCCTTGCTCCTGCATGAAAGTGGGTGCACACTGGGGCCGTGTGTGCAGCATTATCCCTTTCACCTCCCTGCTGCTTTAAACCCACTTGTTGCAGTTGCTTTCCCAGATGTTTGTGTCTCTGTTCAGAGTAAGTCATAGCTGTGGGCACTGCAGGCTCTAAGGGCTATCCAGGGTGACAGCCAGTCAGGGTGACGAGGCTCACTGCTCCTTCTTCGTGGTCCTTCCTCATGTAGGGCAACGAGAGCCAGAGCCTCAGTGTTCGGACGCTTTTCTTGGAGCTCATCCGGGCAAAGAAGCCGCTCATTCTCCATAACGGCCTGATCGACCTGGTTTTCCTTTACCAGTGTTTCTATGCTCACCTCCCAGAGAGCCTCGGCACCTTCACCGCCGACCTCTCCGAGATGTTCCCAGCAGGAATATACGACACCAAGTACGCCTCGGAGTTTGAGACTCGCTTTGTAGCGTCCTACTTGGAGTATGCCTACAAGAAGTGGTGAGGAACACACTGGTACTCGGAGCTTACAGGAGGAAAGGCAAAGGGAAATCAGTGTGTGTTTTTCCAGGCAAGGGGGCTGTGTCCTTTCTCTGTCCCACTGACTGAAGGTGCTTTTCAGGTGACTCTTCCCTGTGCTTTTTCTGTTTCTAGAATGGATTTGTTTTTTAATAGACCCTACCTGTTTGGTGGGCAGCAGCTGAAAAAGAACTTCAGAACTGGTGCCAGTAGAAAACTAACCACAGTAGCCTGATCTGAGATCTAATTGGGTCACTGCCTGGCTCTGGTCCAGCAGTGCCACAGGGTCATGGCAGGAACTCACACAGAAAAGAAACCAGGGCTGTCCTGCCAGATCTGGTAATTATAATTATAGTTATGTGTTGTAAGGGACACTGCAGTTAAAGGATGGGTACTCCCTGCATTCCTTGACACTGACCAGTTCTGTCACGTGTCCTGCATGTGAGATGCTGTGGGCCACTCTGACTCCAATCACTTCCTTCCAAGCAAGGGTTGTGCTCTTGTTCAGGACATGCATCTGTGCTTTGCAGTCTGGCCCCACATTCAGCTGGCCTCACACAATCTAAATAAGCCCCTGGCAGTGATAAAGCCCCTGGGATCTCCATAAAGCTCAAGTCAGTCATGCTCTGTTTTTAGGAGAAATGGTATTTTTAGTGACTGTTTTATCTCAGGAAATGCCACTTTGACAGGTGTGAAAACATTCAAAATGACCATCCTCAAAACATGAAAGTGCTTTGTTTTGACAAGATAAAAATACCCACAACTTTTTAAGATGATGTCTGAAATGTTTTAACTCAAGTTCTCATTAGGTAGAGCTTTCCAAAGGTTTTGGGCCTTTTAACCAGCTCTTGGGATAAAACAGGGATCAGAATTTTTTTTTTTCATTAAATGAAAAACCCTTTCCTTGTTGCCTGCATTGCCCAGGTTCAACCTGCCTGGGTGGTGATTGCTGGATGGTCTGCACAGTGCCTCATTTTGGGGCATCTTTTTCTTGTCCATTAACATTATGGAGACAAACACATATCTTAGTACCCTTTATAGTTAAAAAAACAAACTATGCCTCCTCTTCTCCTGTAACTTCACCAGAGATGCTGCTTTCCCCAACTCTGTGTCAGCATAAGAAAATACAACCTTTGAATCAGCATGGAAACAACTACTTACTAAAGCTACTCTACTGAGATTGGATTCCATTCTGGCATCTGGGGCTGGAGCTCAAGAGCAGGAAACTTCTAGAGTTGCAAGTTGGTGGAAAGCAGTGTTTGCTCTGTGCCCTGGTCCCATCCCACAGTAACTGTGTGCTCCTCTTGTTCCAGCAAGCGGGAGAACTGCAAGCTGAGGGACTCCAGCGGGCAGCACCTCACGGTGGAGTTCTGCAATTACTCCGCAGACATGTCCCGCTACATTGACTACCGCTACTGCTCTCTGGAAGAAGAAAGGCACAGTGCTGCAGGGAGCAATAGGGTGCCTGTCTGTGAGAAATTTTCGGTGAGTAAGGCAAATCCCAGCTCCCTTCCTGGCTTTATAGAAAGGGGCACATCTGGCCTGAGCTAGAAGTTGTAGGAAAGCAGCTGGTAACTTCCCCTCACCTGCTTTGTAGTACAAGGAACATTTTCAAGCTTCAGGTGTCTTCATGACAGACAGGGCAGTAGTGTGCTCTGCTTGGAGGTGGGGAATCCTACAGGCTCCATTAGGAAGATTCCAACAGAGAGTCTATGGCCCTAAACAGTGGGACAGTATGTTACAGTATCCCTTGCTGACTTGGGAGGGGGCTGCAAGTTCTGCATTAATTTGGCTTGTCCTACAAAAAAGAAGTTCCACCTCTACACTTCCCTTTATCTTCATTTGATACAAAAATTATTACCTGTCTGCAGCTTCTGGCACTGTAGCACAGAGTGATCCTCAACAGCTCGTCCTGGTGCAGCTACAGCAGCAAAGAGCCCATCTGACCAGATCATAACTGGCTTCAGGTGCTTCATGGAGAAAAGGAGCTCTTCCACATGTTGCACATTCTGTCACAGAACATAGGTTGGGGAAATCTCTGGAAGTTTCTCATCCAACAACCATCCCCATGTTGCTCAGAGCCTTGTTTGGTAAATTTTGAAATTGTATAAGGAGAGAGATTAAAAAACAACTCCAGCTCCACTGTTCCAGTGCTTGAGCACTAGCTGAAAAATGTTTTCCTACATCTCTAGTCATAATTTCCCCTGACCACTACCAGATCCCCTTTCCCTGTGCTCTCACAAGAGTTTAGCTCCATCTTGTCCACAACCTCTGCTGTAGGTACCTGCAGACACCAACTAGATATCCCTCTCCTATTAGCAGTGTCTTTTCCTGATAGAACAAACTCACCTTCCTTGGCCTCTCCTCATATGCTGTCTGCTGCACCCAGTGCAGTGTGTCAGCACCTTTCCAGTGCTGGGGGACTGTAACTGGATGCTGATCCTGCTCCAGCCTCACAGGCCCTCAGTAGAAGGGATTAACTAGCTCCGCTCCATGTTATGGTGAGTGCTGCTCTAACTAGTAGGGTGGAGGCTACAGACCTCTCTGTCTCTCTCCCTAGGCATATGGCTGGTGTCCAAAAGGAGTGAAGTGTCCACAGTCTCATAACATTGACCTCATCATTGATGAGGATGACAAGCTTTGGGAGAAGCGAAAGAAACGGAAGCACAAATGGAAGCATCGGAAGAACATGAAAGTGCTTGCAACAGCATTCCAACAGGAAAGCTCAGGGGAAAACATGGAGCAAGCTCAGAACGGGGAGGAGGGACCACCACGGAAACAAAGCTGCTATGAGCCTGCAGCTGCTACAGAGGTGACAGAGGTTGCACCCAATGGGGAGGGCAGACCACTGGAGGAAACCTCCATGGACATGGAAACAGTGGTCAGCTCAGACACCAGCACACAGTGGGAAGAGAATCTGGGGAGCACTGAAAGAACTGACCAGGGAGCAGCTACCCAGAGCTCTTCTGCCAAGGGAAATGCCTCTGGCAGTGACCAAGTAAAGAAGAAGTCAAAGGTTCCTGCTGGGTTGGGCTCAGCCAGTCACCCAGCCACCCCTGAGACTGAAGCAGTGGGTGCTGCAGGAAAGGAGAAGGAAACCCATGGCCCTCCTTCACAGGGGGGCACACACCGGGCTGGCTTTGATGCATTCATGACTGGTTATATCATGGCTTATGTCTGGATGCTCAAGCAAGGGAAAAACACAGATGCTGGTGCAGGGCCCTGGTTGCCAGACTGCCATAATAAACTGTACCTCAGTGGGAAGTCGGTGCCATTGCAAATAGTCAAGAGCTTGTTTTCTAAATCTTCCAAAGCTCACAGTGAGAAGATAAAGTTGGCCTGGGACAGTGCATAGAGCTACAGAACTCCTCACTAAATTGTGCTTTTTTTCTCCTCCAAGTTTTGGAGTTCTTTTTTTCATCAAGAACTCACCAAAAACGGAACAGGTTTCATATTCTCGTTTCTGTTTTAACATCTGACTTATTAAATTGCTCTCAGTTGGAGTTGCCCATGTTCCTTAGTGGCATGCTGGGATGAGAAGGCAGGGAGAAATGCACGTTTGGTTAGAGCGTGCACAGATGAGATCTTTGCCCCTACAGGAAAAAATGGAAGGAGAAAGTTCCTCCCAAATGGGCCAGCTGATTCTGGTGCTGGCCAACTGCATGCAGAACCAAGCCATAGCAGGTCTTCAGACTTGTTCAAAGGGGAGGGGCAGTGGGGCTGAAAGCCAGATACATGATCCTGAGAAACTGCACACAGCTTCCTGTGCTACTGAGGCTATTTAGGGCTAGAACAGAGCAGCCACCATGGCAAAGAGCCCTGCAGGCCGCTATCAAAAGCCGTCTTATCTGGTAGATCACAAGATATGGCCAACTCTTCAGGGCACTGTAACACAGAGCAGAAAAAAAATCATTGAGTCTCATGGATTTGATAGTGGAACTCTTCAGTGAGATGCAAGAGAGAAATAACACTTACTGAGGATGATGGTTTTCCTTGGGTATAACTCAGCACCGAGCAACAGCAAGTACCATCTCAAGCCAGGTATTAATAGTATTCATATTTTAAGTAAGCATTCAAGCCAGCTTTTTTAACTTAAAGCAGTTTTCCTCTTAATCACAAGACTCAGGCCTTGATTTCATTTTTATTTTGAAAGCAAGTTGGGAAAGTTTACAAAACCTGACCAAGAAAAAAATTATGAAAATATTTAAGTGGATTCATCTTTGGTTACTTCTTATTGCAGTTCCAATAAAACATACACCATTTCTATAGTTCAAAAAAGTCAGAAGGTCAATCAACATAAAAACAAGACGTGCTTTCTTTACATATTCATAAATATCTGCAATATTAGAAAAGTTGTTTCGCAAAGATTTTTTTTTTCTGGCAGTGTTAACTTACTATTATACACAGGCTACAAACGTCTTCCTAAGCCTTTAATTACAAGTTCAGCTATTTACAGACTGCAAAATATTAAGATGTAAAACTCCTTCATAAATACGAAAATAGATCATCTCGCAAAGATCTTTATACTTAATCAAATATCTGGCTGCCCCTCCTCCCAAAGAAAAAGGTCATTTGTTTTGCATAGAAATGTAGTGACATGCAATATAAACAATAGCATTAAGTGCAAACAGGAATTATTCAAGTGTCTTTAGTTGTACTGGCAAAAAATACCAATGTTCTGTTACACATAATACATCAATGCCTCTCCAAGTACAAGTCTGCTACAGCCCCTTGGCTGTGCTTCTTTTGAGGAGCAGCAATTCACATGCATTCTCTTGGCTGCATTTTATCAACCTGCAACCACAATAAAAATAGCTTATAACAGACATTTAGATGAACTCAACATAGATTTAAAGTGAACTAAAAACATCTTTGATCTCTTCAGGGAGATGTGTAGCAATGTGTTAAAAGTACTTTAAAAGAACAAGAACTGCTCCTGTAAAGTCAAAATCACGGTAAAATCCAATCACAATAAAACTTTGTCACATCACTATACAACAAGGAGTTTGCTGACCACATGTTCAAATTCATGTTTATCAGTAGCTGTCAAAAAATGGCCCTCTGTAGAAAAGCAACCTCAGTAGGCACAAAACCTAGGAGTTACTAGGTGCAGCCTAGATTCAGCTTTATGCAGCCAAAGGGAGGAGATGTAGTGACTCCCAACTGCATCCTTGGAAACACTGGGTTTCAGCAACCACTTTGCAATTTTTAAAATGACCTTTTATTCCAGTTTCATATGTGTGCCTCTTCCCATGCAGATCAATCCAAGAAAAGCCTGAGCTGCTAGTCCTTGGCATTTCTCTTTCTGGTATCTCCATCTCAGTACCAAGAGCCAGAAAAGTTGATAGTTGTGCCCAATGCATGTCAGTTGGTTGTGCTAAGAGCAGACAGTTAAGAAAATAAAATTCTAGCTGTGCTGCTTTGCAAGAGCTGTCCAGGGCAGGGAAACATAAAGACAGTGGTGTAAGAGAACAGTGAGGTCACTGCAGTGGGAGCCCCAGGGGTACCCCAAGCCTGACTGCTCAAGCTTTGCAGTGTCAGAGAGGGCAACAGGCTTCTTGATGAGGTGTCAGCACTGACAGCCAGGACTTGCTCACAGGAGCCCCCAGGGCAGCCAGAATGTGCGTGTGCTCTCTGGTCAGGCTGCTGGACAGCTTTCCTCAGTCTGGTGATCCAAAAGTAAATTACTAGTTATTGCTTGTTTGTCTGAAGTCACACACCTAAATGTATCTTGTGACAACAGAAGCTGGTGCTGATGGTTTCCCTTCCCAGAAGATACAGTTGTAGCAAAGACTTAAAAAAACACAAAAGAAGCAAGCAGGCACCAGACAGGTAACTGAGTTCTGGTGTTTCTCAGTTCTCAAAGGAAGTTACACACACGAAGTGGCAGCCATACAAGCTACTCTGCAGACACACAGACAGGTGTGGTCCAAAAGGTGTGATCTTAGTGAGCACAGGCATTTTCTCCTTTGTACTGCCAACAGCTGCCTAATCTGGCATGGACTGTAGTAAATAACTCAGCAACACTGGATTTCTCATTTCATTCATGGCAGCCACTGCAAAGGGAGAACTGCTGCTCAGGTTAACACACACTTCACTAGAGGAAGTCATAGCTGTAACCCAAAAGAATAGCTACCTACACCTCAGGAAAGATATACATCCCGGCCAACAAAGAACTAAGGCTTTCTCCATCCTTTCTCTGCGACAGGAAAAAGAGTAGAAATCTGGCTTTCATCAGAGACTAGCTTACAGTATCCAGCCTTACAAGAGAGCAGGAAGAGTATAACAAGCTACCTGGATGTAATTCTGGACTCTGCTGCATCACCATCTGCTCACCAGGTGTGCAAAGTTTACCTTACTTAGGAATGATAATATAGGTTAAAAAAAACCCCATAAAATAAAACTTTAAAAATCCCATATTTTTGGGGGATGATGATAGTGAAAACGGGCAGGATGTTTCACAAATGTCATAGAACATGCTTTCCCATACATTGCATCCCAGAGCAGGGATTGCTGATTCTGGTTCCAGCAAGCAGCATGAAAGCTCATGTTGCTGCTTCTTTCACAGGTACCCACTGGTGGAGGGAAGTAAAAAAATTAAATAAATAAATAAAAAGATCAGTGAAAGGAGAAACCAATAAAGACAGCAGCTTCTTTCTGTAGATGAAACAAAAATTCACTTTGGGACAAGCTAATTTTCTTCAGTTTGACAATTCAAAGGCCTCCTCCTGGGAGTTGTTCTCTCCAAGAGCACTTGTGGAGCTACAACACTGCTGGCAACTTCCCCTGTCCTCTGTCAGCAGGCTAGTGAGGAGCCATCATTACTGCAGTGAAATCAGTGAGCTGGGATGTTGTATCAGAGAGGGAGGTGAATGGGACCCTTCTACCTTAGTGGTAATAGTCAGTTGTGATGTAGATACCATATTTAACTATTCTGCAGAAACACATCATGACATGTTGTGATGTGCTCTTCAGAACATAAGAGCCCACCCCCTGCCAAAAGCTCAGTACAGTTGGTACTTTCAGGAGCAGTTTCTTAGAAGCCCAGAAATGGCAATGCCTGGAATATGCTTCTCTGTGCCCTGGGCAAATCTTCCTCCACATTTGGGCTAAGGTACATAGAGCACTGTACAAGGAAGCGAGCTTCCCTACACAAATGTATTAAACATCATTACTAAAGCCCAAGGGAAAATGAAACACCAGGGAACAGATTCTTCTTGTTAATTGCAAAGTACTTGTCATGTGACTCAGGCTGCAGACTGTGACCAGCATGAGGGTTTTTTTTTTTTTGCTGCTTTTGAAAGAAGAGCTTGTTTAATGCTACAACAGCATTCAAAGCAGCTTTGGGACCAGAGAGCGTTCCTATCTGCTCAGCATAGCTCAAAGACTTCTGTGCCCGTTTCTGAAACAGAGGCTCCAACTCACATGCACTGATGCAGAATGTTAATGAAAAATCTGCAGTGGCTTAGAGCAGCTGTTCAGTTAGAGGAAGAGGGAAAAATCTAAGTGTCATTCTTTCTACTCTACATGGAGCTTAAGACCTTAAAATGCCCCATGCTGGAAATCCAGGTCAAACTGTTTACATTGCGCCAGCTCTGGCTGCTGCCTCTTGGAAGGACTGTGGGACCTACATGGCCACTCTGGCTGGAGTAGTTCCCCCTCCTAATGCAAGTCAGGAAAGGGAATAAGCACAATTTGAAATAAAGTTTTATAAAATAATCAGTCTCTTCAGACACCGTCTGCAGCTATCTGTCTGACAGTCAGCTTCCACCATCTGTTGAGTCTTTCAAATGTGAAGCCCAGCACTGCAGAAAACCAGAATTTAATCAACTGGGAACAACTGTTCCATCAAGGACACATTCAGTTTGAGCCCTCTCTTCATATGTCGCAAGTTGACTTTGTGCTGCCACTTGCTGAGATGTTGGAGGAGGTCTGAGACAACAGGGCAGGACTGTCCCCATCCTGCTCCCTGAAGGGCCATGCTTCTCTCTTCAGCTCAGTGGGAGGACTAACACTGAACAGAGGCTTTGTAGACTCTAACAGAGTAATTTTCAGTAGATCATCTTCTACCTCCATCTCTTCAGAAGGGAGACAACCTGCAAACACTTGTGGGGAGCCATGTCCCTCAGAGTTCACGGAATTCTCAAGTGGGAGCTTTTTGTAAGATAGTGGCCCAGACTGGGCCAGCACTAATGGCTGATCACATGCTGGATTTCCACACGTGTTCTCAACAGGGCAAAACCCATTTTCCTCCTGGGCTGCTGGCCCATCTGAACAGTCCATATCCTCTTCTTGTCCTGGTACAAGAAGAAACTCTGGTCTATGAAGCTTGGCGTGAAAGGGGGGAATCTCTGACACACCATATTTAGTGCTACTCAAGAGTTTTTGCCGAACCTCTGCACCTAACTGTGCTGGGTCACACCTGCCAACAGTTGAAGACAGTCCCCAAAACAGGCCATATTCCTTGTGTGGTAATTCAGGAGAGAGTGGAAGTGATCTGCATCTCCTCCCAGGAAGAAGGGAAAGTTCTTGCCAGTCTGTGCTATATGCCTGCCGGAACTGGGACTGGCTGGCTTTTAGGCCTCCACCTGCCTCTGGAGAATGCAAGTCAAACACGAGGGAAATCACAGACTTGCTTGGCATGTCAAAGAATTTGATCTTTCCCCCCTTGAGATCCTCCCGGGCACTGAAGGGATTAACTTTCCGGCCTAACCCTTTGCTTGGTGTATAGTAGGGGTCCTGCACGTTTATCTTCCTGGAAGGTTTGCGGGCGAATATATCCGACTGGCTGCGTGACAGCCAGATGTTCCGGCGTGGACGGGGTGACTTGGGTGGGATCTTATCATCCAAGGAACTCAAACGTTTTACTCCTGGTCCTTTGTCAATTGATCCTGAGTAGAAAAAGAGAAATACTCTTAGCTTGAAGAAGCTCTGTATAGCTGTGCACCTGCTCACTCACAGAGCCTTCATGACAACTGTAAAGAAAAAAGCTGCATTGCTGATATTCCAAACTATGTTCCATAAGCACATAGGCTCCTTCCTTTTAAGTTCCTGCACAAACACAAGTACACCATTCTCTTCTCAGTGTATTTTAGAGCCCCTGCAAACCTTCTGGCTGCCAGTGAACTGCCATAGCAGAGATGGCACGGGGTGGTATTGGAGAAGAACAATTTGCATGTTTCTAGATTTATTGTGTTGGCTTCCAGCAGAGGTTGCCCAAGGTCTGTTGGTGCTATTGCCCACAAAAGAGAACTGGTGCAAAACACAGTTGCCAAAGAAATGGAGACTTTTTCACTCTGATGGGAAACGTCTAAGACAAAAAAATGTCTCTCCTTGTACCATGCAGATTTTAAATCATTCCATCCCAGCCTTCTTTCAGTTCATTATCCAGTACAAAACCGGAGAGACATGAAAGTCTGATCCTAATGATAGGAGTTTAAAAGTTGTACATATGCCTGTGTATTTGCCTCCATTGCACACACACATTTATAAATAAAAGCTGTATCACTAGATTAGGATGAGAAACTGGTAGATGTTAACTCCCCAAGTGTTTGGAACATGCATCTGCCTCAGGCTCTCAAGATGCCTCTGAAGAGCTGTGTTACAGCAATAACAAATGGGTAAAAAGAAGTGGTGTCTCCTTACTATTTCCCAAATAACCACAGATGGATTTTCACTTTTCCTTTTAAATACTGCCACAGTTTAGACTACAGCCATTCCAGTAGGAAAGACTATGCAAGTCAAAGAACAGCATGTAACACTTCTTTGAAAAGTACTTGTTTTGTACGTGTACTCCAAAGGGAGAATAACAGGGGGAAAATAAAAACAAACACCAAAACAAAAAGCCCAACCCAAATAAAAAACCCTAAACAGACAAACAAGCATGTTTCCTTTTTAACTCACACCTCTTTTAGATGCTTTCCAGGTGTGGGAGAACTACCACATGCATTAACTCTACATGGTTTGCCGTAGAGAAAAATTATTTCAATCTACAACTATATAACAGATCGATAGGTATGTCCATATGCTACATATTTGTATATCCACATAATATAAGAAATTATTTTTAATGTACTCTTAAGTTTCTAATGCCAGGAGTATACTAACATAAATCACCCACGTGACAATACAGCCCAGGATACAAGAGTTTGCTCCCCACACCAGGTGGCACCAGACAGCTTTAGAAAAAACCTTTCAAGGCCAACATTCCCAAGCAGACCTGGGACTCATCTTTTCTCATCTTTGAGAGTATTTCTAGGTACTCTATAATACTCTTGCATCTTCTGTGCTCTTCCTCCTGAAGGAATTTAAGAAGCCCCTAAATGTTACATGTAACATACACTAAAGAAATTACGCATTATGTATGAAGTATGGCAGCAGGAAATCAAAAGTTGATGGATTTTCATATACCATTAGCAATTTACAAACCCATTCCCAAATGAACTCTAAATTTCCTCTTAAGATCTTGGCGACAGAATATTATTAAGCACTTTAAGAAACAGTTAGCTGCTTTTTTCACCAAAGGACATTCTGCAACACAAAGTATAGAGCATTGCTCCAGAATAATTTTCAGGGTTTGTGTAAAATCATTCATAAACAGTAAATAAAACCATATATAGCCAAAATACCAGCTTTCAAAATGTGAAGCTTTTTCTCCTCTTGCTGTGAACACATAGCAATGTTTGTACAATACAGACACTGACCTTTTGGTTTTCTTTCACTGTTGTCAAGGTTCAAGAACTTTCTGTCTCTCTCTGAGTCCTCATTTCTCAGGCGGTTTAACATTTCCTCCAGTGTTTTGACAATATCAGCAAATGAAGGACGCAATTTTGGATCCATCTGTGAATGCACACAAATCAAATAAGCCCATGTGGGTTTGTCCATGCTATTCTGCTTGCACAGTGGACAGAGACAGGAACAATCTGAGCAAACTGAGGAAATTCAAAATGGTTTAAAGTGCATTGCCATTGAAAAAAAACTACAGAAAGCAGGGGAAAAGCAGTATTTTACTACACCTCACATTCAATTTGTAAATATTCTAGAAAGAGGAAGAATTTTTAATTGAAAAGATTGGAAACTGTCAGATTCGTGGTTTGTGAGGGGGGATGGTTGGTTTGCTTGAAACAGCTTGCATAATTCGGGATTTCTTTCTGGACTCTGGTTATCAAACAGCGATTATGTACCAATGTTATTTCAAAAGGATTACACAAAACAACATGGCTATGTCAGTCTTTAAAAGATTCTAATTCTTCCATCATCTCCTTGTGCCTTTAATTAAAACACATCTAAATGGCACTGCTGATCTTAAAGCTGAAAATGTTGTATTTTTCCGTATGTTAATTAGCCATACTACACAGTGTACTGGTCTATCTTGTAGGAAACAAGGGTGGTTATATAAATTGTCAAAGTTGTAAATTAGGAAAAAGAAAAATCCACCTTTCCCAGGTAAAATATTCCCCCTGCTCATCAATATGTATTATTCTGTATTTCTCAGTATGGATTTATTTATTCACTCTAGCAGATACAGATCTCCAAATAAAGACCACTAAAATTGTACTACAAGGCAAGCAGCTTCCTTTAAGCAGTAACTTTGAAAGCATTTCATCAGTTTGACTCTGTACGTACGTCACAGGCTTCACTATTGTAGGTAGCAACATAAATTCAGCAGCTGAAAGTTAACTTCATTCCAGTAATAAAAACACTTCCACTTGACCTGATTGCTGTTTCCAGCCTTCTAAAGGCTTTTTCAGAGTGGGCAAGCCCAGACAGATCTCACCTCTACAATGGGAACAGTAGTGCTTTGTACACAACAAACCCCAAAGACCTCCCTGATACTACTCTGCAGGTTGTTCGAGATGGATCTTTCTGAAGAGCACTGGTATGATCAGCAATGCCAGAACACCTTCTAGCAACAAGGGGCAAAGTGCTAAAAATTCCTATGTACAGTAATAAAAACAAACAAAGAAACCATACTTGTAGAGCTCGAGAGCAGCAAGAAAATTGTTCTAAAGCAGCAGCTGGAATTTCCTGGCATTGGAAAACATTTTTCTGCATTCCCTATTTCACTGAAAGAGTAGGGCAGGGGCAAAACTGAAGCACACACTGTACTCTGACTAACTTACTAATTTGGGAATCTTTGGGAGCTGTTGCAAGCTACTGGAAGTTACAGGAAGTAAAAAGAGCTCTCTGGCTATTTTAATTTGTGCTAGGTAAGATCCAAGACAAGAGCAGCAATGGAAAAGCTACTCAGAGCAGTCCAGATTCTGCTCAAATGGAAGAGAAGGTTCCTTCTCAAAGCAGCAGTTGCCAACAGCTTAGCTCCTCCTGGTAAGCTTTTTGCATGATCATTTATGATTATGTTTATTAAACAGTCCCACAAGTAGGCCTATAATTGTTGGGTGCTTGCAGGTGCTTATTTACAAACCCACATACTTTTAACAGTAAATTAAATGTTAATCCACTACTCATACATGCCAGTTTTTACTGGTCTTCTTAGGGCGCCTTAAAACACATTTCCTGGCTGTAGAAAACCCCAGGGTTTTGAACATTAGTTCAGCTGGGCTATACAGTTCACACCTTGTTGACCTATTAAATAATAAAAAGCTACATAAATGCCTATGTCTCAGAAAATTATCACACCAATCACCTCTTACTGAAGCACAGCATGCTTAGGAAGATATAAGAAAGCCTTATCTGTTTACTCTGTTTTCCTTCTCCTAGGTGAGTGGTATGTGAATTCCAGCATGCCTCATGCTTAAATCAGCATATTAATGGCTGGATCACAAGACAGTGATTTCCATTTCAATTCAGCAAAGGGACATTTATTATACAGGAGCCTGCATTTGACAATAATGAGTAGGAGAAAATCCTTTTACTCTGAGCACACCAAATTCTTACATGAGAATAAAAGCTCACTGCCCCTTCATTCATGAGCAGCTTTATTCTGAATTTCTGAGATGAAAAATTGCTTTTAGTCATGCACTCAGTGTTTGGATGCAGTACCATTTCTGGAGTCTCCAGGTGGGAGCTGAGCTTTCCAAAGTCAAATCCTACCTCTAATCAAACCCTTTAGTGCTTATGTAATCAAAGCACTTCATCAAGATGAGTGAGATGTACCACTGTCCAGGTCAAGCAAGTTCTACTATACTAAAGTGAAATAAGAGGAGTTAAGCAGCTCATCCACAGTAAGTTCCACAAACACTTTTAGAATTATATTATGCTATGTGGTGCCATGAGCAGCAGTCACTGCCCCCATTCTCACCTTTATACCACTCTCTCCTTGAGCATGAACTTTTGTACTAATACAAAGTAAAGAGAGAGGTCAGGTCAAAAATAACCACTAAAAGCACAAAGAGATGAGACTTTTTAAAAGCACTCACTTGGACACAATACTGGCAATCAGTTCCAGCACAGCCTGGTGGTGAATCCAGGGCCATTTTTTAAAGTTGCCTCTACTTAGCTTGAGCAAACTGGACATTCCCAACTTCAGCTGAATGTGGTGGAAGCTCAGCTTCTCTTATTTTATATAAATGGGTTTACTATACCTTGGTACTAGTAACTCTGTTACAGGATAACCAGCAGAAGAGATCTACTGCCCTGGAGTTTTCACAAAAAGGAGCCAGGAAGGTATCTAGCACTATCACAATTTTACTTGAATAACTGCCAGAAAATTTTCTCCCTACAGCACAAGGCCTATAGCCTTACAGATATGAAATAATTTCAGTCCAAGTTTGAATTTTATGACACGGGCTAAGGATTTGGATATCAAACCCCTTTTCCAAAAGGCATCATGCAGACACTTTAGGGTAGTTTAATGCCTGCTCTTGATTTGTTTGTCCCCTCTGTTTTAAGAGCAAGTCAGTCCTTCCTTCATAGCTCAGTAGGTCTGCACACAACAACAGCTGGATTTTGTCAGAACAAGGGTTAGCCCGTGTCCATGGCATCCAACTGGTTCTGATCAGCCTGAGCAGCCTGCAAGAAGCTGTTCAGTGTGTCAGACCTGTTTGTTTGGCATGACAGAACACAGAACTGCAAAAACACAAGACAGGCCTTTTAGCAAGGGGAAGGGAAGGATTATACAAACTGAAATGAACTTCCTGGGTTGTCAGAAGGTACATTGCTTCTAGAGGTAGGCTCTTCAGATCTCTTCTGTAAATGCTTTAAGCTTTATTTTCAAAAGCCAGAGCGATTTAGAGAGCTCCAGTTTAGGAGTTCTCTCCCCTTCAAGTAAGATACTCACATTACAGCAGTTGAAGGCCAGCTGGAGGAAGTCAGGAGGACAGTCTCCCACCATGTGCTGGAAGGAATCATAATCTAACCCAAAATTCTGTACAAACAATAACAAAGCATAGAGAAACAAATGAAATCTTCTATCTAGCTCAAAGCATCTTTTTATGAAGTCCCTAGGTGAAGCTATCAGGAATAACCATGAACACCTTTCTCAGCAACCACATTACAGAGAAGTTTGAGAAAACTTCATGCACACTCCAAACTGCAGCATTCCCAGCTGGGATTACTGATATAGGATACCTGTAAGAGAATGGGCTGTCATCAAAGCCCATCTTTCTTGGATTCAAATGCAATCCATTGCACTTGAAATGTTGCCCGTGTGGATTTGGAAACAATACCATATACTATGTTGTTTTACTGTAGTGACCTTCATAGTGCAAATTAATAGCCTACTCTAAAAACAGATGCTTTGCTATGATGGAAATGTATCAGTTAAAATGGCTAACTTTTCAGTGGATGATAGACTGGTAATACAAATTATCCTTAAGTGCATGTCTGTAAAATCTGACAGGCAGACTAAAAAAGAATATTTTATTTATTGCAGTTCAAGACCTAAGCAATTTTCTGTTTTCAGAAACAGAGAGGGATAGACAATTTGGAGTAACTCCCACAGAGGGTCAAAAGCTTCCCTGTAGATAGAACGAATAATGAAAAAAAGTATATTTAATTAGTCAATTATAGCTCAGATCCAGAGTGCTTAGCAGAGTCTACACAAAAATAAGGGTGAACTTATTTTAGCTGCTGTTAACACAGCTCCTGCCCCTTTCACAAGGAGGGGCTGCTTAGTGCATGCAGAGTGCCAGAAGTGCCTGGCAAGAAGTCTACATGAGCTATCACTCCACAAAAGGAAGAGTTTGCATTGCAATGCTCTCAATGTCCTGCCAGTTAGGGGCAGAAAGGACTCCCATGAGGATTGCAGCTGCACAAAGTCTTTGAGAAAGTGTCTTCAATGGAGCTTCCTACAATAATAGCATAAAGAGCAAAAGCTTTTTACGGGCTGTTTTTAATGTCACAGCTATTCATCCTATCTTTGACAGCAGTGGCAGAAGTTCTAAAGGCTGAGCCATTATCATGGCAGACTCACCACCTCCCACTAATGTAATAAACACAACCGTGTACCTCTGTGCGAGGCAGATAGTCTGGGTCTGCCTGTATTCTTGCTATAATCTCACACAGAATTATGCCATAGGAGAACACATCTGCCTGAAAGAGAAAAAAATTAATAGACACATGGTACAGCTATGAATACTCAGCATTCTTATCTGCCACTGAGTTTCTCCTTACCGCAAATGGCTATCATGAAACAACTAAACAACACCACAGCCTTACAACACTGAGCAACTGCATTAGAGCTAACATTTTCCATGTGAAGAAACCCATGCTCACAGAAAGCATTCTTGTTGCACAAATAGCAATGATAAAATTAAATTGTTTTCAAGAAAAAAAATAAAAACCCACCAAAGCACTCTTAATTCAGCAACGCAAAAAATTTAAAAAATAAAAAAATCCTTCCTTGCACAAAGAATAGTGAAGTTCCATTTGATGTCCTACACATGGGAATAATTAAAAACCTTGCCAAAACATGACATGCCCATATATCACTGTGGTTAGAAAAACAGGTTTAGAATACACAATTCATAGCCTAGCTAGAACATTAATGCTATTTTTAAGAAAAATTACATTTTCCTCTTCTCAGTTCAGTACCTCCGGAGAAAACTGTCTTCCCAAAGCTTGAGATATCTAGCAGCACTGTATATCAGGTTTAATTTCCATGACATTTAGTAACCACTTATCTGACTACCTCTGGAGATGCACAGTTCCTCAGATTTCTACCCACCTGAATATTTTAGGTAATAAAATTTAGGAAAACATGAAATACAAGTCTACAGAGAAGAAACATGAATCCTTCATCCCTTATGTATCAGACTTGTTAATATGCCACCTTTCATGCTGATGAGACATAACTGCTTCCTCTTTAGTCCCCCCATGGTAGAGTCAATGAAGAATGTAGCTCCATAGATTTGGGTACTTTATTATTAATTTAGGTCAATTAAGCTCTTTTAAAAGCTTTGAAATGGTAATTATTACATTAATTATTACATTAATTACTGAGGTAGTTACTGCTTTCCTGCAAGTTAAAAGTACCACCAATTAAACAGATCATTAACTACCAGATGTAGAGAGGTACAGGATGTGGGCTTTATCACAGAAAAGCTGCACTGGCAGAACTGAAGTAATTGAGACAAAATCCTGTGTAAAGAAGATACTGACTGAAAACATCATTTCTAAAACCCAGTGTGACCTGACCCTCCTATGAAAGAAACATTTCCCAATGACACAAACAGGAAAACTTAGAAATACCTTTGAAGAAGATTTTGTCTTATCAAGGTATCTTACCTTAAGACATGCTGGTTTATTTTTTATATTTATGCACATACATATACATACATACATATACACATACACACACAGTTGTGCAAGGTTACATACAGACCTTTTACTTCTACCCAGATTTCACTAGTGTACAGCCAGGGAATCAACTTAGCTATATTTCTCAGACTTGGTTAAATTATATAAATTCTCTTAGTTCAACAAAATGTTACTATATTTCAGTATGTTGGGTGTTTCAGAATGGAAACAGTTTAGCAGAACATCCCTAATGCCAATTCAATTTCTATATAAGATTAAACACCATGAATTAAAAATATTAGCTATTCAATTCTCACTCTCTCTTAAGTCTGAATGATCTACTGAGTACAGAAATATTACAAGTGAAAATAATGATAGTTTTAATATGACAGAAATTCTAAATCTTGCATACCACTAGAGAAGAAAAACATTTGACAACTAACTGCTGCATTTATATCATGTACCTACCTTCTCATTGTAGGGCTCATCTCTGAGAACTTCTGGTGCCATCCAGAAGGGTGAGCCCACAACTGGTAACTTCTCACTATATAGATGTGGGATAGATATGGATGGGAGGTGGTGGGAGAGAAAGAAGAACCATTAATTAAATGCTGCAGCATTGCTACTAACTTTCCCAATCAATTACTTCAATCAATTAAAGAATGTTTTAAGGTCACAGCTATTGAATAGTTTATTACTGCCTAACTCTTGGCAGAGTTGGCTCCTTCCTATATACATAAAAAGGTTTGTGGACATCATTTTTGGACTAGATGCCAAGTTGTCCATTCATCCAGTAAGACATGCATTAATCCATCCCTACATGTATATTCAACTCTGAATGAAGTCAAACTTATTTATTATTAAAATAATAAAGATTTGAAAAGTATTAAAAAAATAAAATTAATATGAACCAGATAAATCCTTTAATATGGAAAAACTAAAAGTAACCAGAATAGACCCAATTTGAAAAACTTGCAGTTTCCACAAAACTGAATACTGAGGCCTTAAGAAAAGCTCTAGCCTGTCACCCAGCTGATCTTGAGGCAATACCTATTTTAAAAAGAAAAAGCCTCTGAAGGCATCAAAGTAGCATGGCTCATTATCCGCAAACTGGAAAGAACAAAGCTGCATTTGAGTATGGAGGTAAAACTAGATAAAAACAAAATAGTGGCTAATGTAGCAATTCTATTATGTTGCTAGTTTTAGTCTCAAACTACCTTAACTGTAATCTCAGTTTTCAAGGCATTTCAAAGTGAGTATTAAGAACAACTTAAGGCACCTGTAGTGTCTTCCTGATTTTGTGATGGGTTCATCTGAACACTGCTGAAGCTTTCAGCACCTCACTGGGTGCTGCTCCACAGCAGCTACAAGACAGACACTAGCTATACTTATCAGTAGTTTGTAAATTAAGATGTTTGCTTTTTTAAGCTTTTAGAGCCAATATTTCACCAATATTAATGCAAACCTTCTGATCTCTCAAGATATGGTTTTAGGATATGTGCAGTTTCAAAACTGTGCACAGCTGAGATCAACTTTTATTGTTTTCTTTGTAGTCACAAGTGCTGGAAGGCTTTTATTTATTTTACGCAGAAGCACACACTGGAGAAAATCTGACAGCACATTTCACAGTCAGAATACTCTGCAACACACAAGTCAATATACAGAGAGAACAATGAAATCCTTGTCCTTGATCTCTCTAATGGAGGGATGACAAAAGGACTATTTTCAATTGTGACAATGGCTTGTGACAGTCCCCTGTGCATTCCTCAAATGAGTTAAGATTACAATTTCATCCTAGGGAAAAGAAAATGGTGAATTAGACAATAATTTTATAATTAATTTTATTTTACTCTGGTATAATCCTGGATTTTAAAAACTAACCCAGAGATTAAATAAGAATAATGCTGGGATGCCACTGAATGTTGTTTATGAAAGTGCAAAGAATCTAAAGTTGCTTGAAATCAACAAATGACATTTATTACAAAATCATCCCAATCCAGAATGGCGGACAGCATCTTTGTGTTTGCTTTGTGTTTTGGGGTTTTTTTTTAAAACCTAAAATTTCCAGGTACCAGATTAAAAGATCTACTGAAAAGCTTGAGAAAATCCCTAACTGATTGGAACACTTTTGAAGAATAAATGTCACCACTAAATATCAAAATGGACAGTAATTAAGGCTGGAACATTTCAGCTATCCAGCCTACAGTTCCAGACTGAAGACTTAAGGTATTTTTTGAAAATTCTGTGCCAGAGTGCAATAACAGCCTCAGAGATCTGGTTCACCAGAGCCTCTGACCTGCACTTGTACTACAACTCTCACTCCATTTAGATTAGCTCGCATACCTGTGATCAGGAATTTTCTCTGCTAAGCCAAAGTCTCCAACTATTGCTGAGTATCCATTCTCATCATGTTTGATTAAGCAGTTCTGGAAAAAAAACAAACAAAAAACAAAATCCAAACAGAAGAGTTATTGTCTGGGCATGAAACCTCTATAACATTCCAGATTAAAAATAGATAAAACAAGACTACAAATATAGTTTGGGAGATATTCATCTATGAGAAGATTTTGTCTGAGAGCAACAACTCTTTTCCCCCCACCTTCCCCCTGCACAATCACATGTCTGTCAAACTTAAGATGCTGCAAACAGCCCTCCATTTAGCTAATAATCCACTTAAAAACTTGCTGAGAAGGCAGGCAGCTAGAGGCAGCACATACCCTTCTACGTTTTAACAAGAATTAAGATGATTTAGCTTCCTTATGCTCAAATATGCAATACATGCTGTTCACTATGACACCTTACATTTTCTTTTTACGATTTGCCTGTACTTGACCAGAATACAAGATCAGAGCATACTCTAAATGCCTTTATATATTTTGCTACATTACTGAAAAGGAACTTGCTTCTTTGCAGTAAACTTTCATCAGAAAATATAAGATGTGACCAAGTTGTATGTGCTTTTAGAATCCCAAAATTCTTTATTTTACAGTACATCATAAAACATGATTTAGGAGAAAAGTCTAATGGGGAAATGCTGTCAGTCTTTTCCTTTCAGATGTGCCCTCCAGTGTCAGGATGTAGGGCAGCTTAAGGACACACACAGATAACTGTGCTCTAACAGCATCGCATCACATCACACACAGGGTATTATCGATTCTTTTTTGTTATTTATTTACAACTCTGAGAAATATGCTTTGACCATTCCATTACCACATCTTTTGCCATTTCACCAAATGAATCGATAGCTGATTCCCTGCATTTTGTTCTGTCCTGCAATAGGTGGAACAAGACAGAATTCATTCCTTTCCCATATGCTTGGTCTGTATCGTTCTGCGGGCAGTACAATAGCATTGACAGGCAGCAAACCCACTGCCGACTCCTACCGAGTGGTACCCTGCATTAATTAGCTAAACAGCAGGAAACACTTTCTGGCTTTATTGTGCCTGGATATACAAAAGCCCCTCGTTGACCCCAGAGCATTAGCTTGTCCGTATAATGCAACTACCAAGAAAAGTGAGTCCCTTGTCTAAAAGATCAAGTTCGGGTCATCACTGTTTACATTATTTAGAGACGATTGTGGCTCAGGCCATGAAGTGAGTTTTCTTTCTGCCAATTATAAGGTTAAGCAAGCCACTCCTGAGATCACATAAAGAAAATGCATGCCAGCCTCTTGAAACACCTGCCAGGCGCCTGAGATGCAAAGCTTTATTTGTTTAGCATGATTCAAGTATAATAACTACAGTTAGTTTGGGGATTCATAAACATGTACCAAGTTAAATCAACTGTGCTTGCCCAAAGAACAGCAAAGCTTCTCAGTTGTGGGCTTTGTTATCTTTTATCAAAGAGTGCATTCATTCAGCTTGCCTCTCTTTAAACATTTGCTCACTGTAAGTGGACTTAAAACTGAGAAGGATAAAACTACTGAAAAATCTTACTCAAATTATTCAGACAAGTGGAATTTCATTGTGTACCACACAGAAACAAGTCCTTAAGGACACCAAAGATTTTGCAGTGTTCAAGAAGGCTGATAATATTTTATGCTGAAAAAAATTCAGGTTACTTTTATGCCACAGATTTCTCAGCCACTAAAGATGATTCCTAAATCAACATTAAAAAAAAAAAGCCTACCACTCATAAACACTAGTTTTGAAATGTAGATTTTCCTTCTTGATTATTTAAATTTTATTCATTTTGAGAAGCAAGACTGCAGTACTTAATTTTACCTTCTGGGTTTTATGGATTATTGATATTCTCCAGTAAACCCTGATCTCCAAAATTTTCAGGAAACATTTACATCCCAACTAAGAACTATTTTCAACATAACTAGAAATCTGTCTACTGATCTTAGGATCCACAATAATTTACAAGGCTGCTTTGATACCAAAAGGAAGCTTAAATGAAACATCATCCTGACAGCAAATATTCCTTCAGCTTCTTACCAGTGTCTAATCACATCCCCTTAGACAGTGATACATCAGCTGAAGCTGAACAATCCTACCCCCCACCAATCCCCAGGCAGTCTCAGCTTTCAGGTGCAGCACTCAACTATTATACAAGTAGGTTATTCCTAGATAAATCATACATTAAATCAATGCTGCCTGACAGCTCTGAGCCCCTTCCCCAGTGAGCAGGATTTGCCCGCAGCAGAGCCAAGCTCCCTTTCAGTGCAAGTGTTTGGAGAGACCCAACAGCACAGATATCCCATTGCTGTGGGGTCCACAGGTTCTGCAGGAGAGGCCACTCCACCAGGAGAAGGCACCAGGGGAAAGCCTTGGGCAACATTCCTGCTGTAGAGTGCTGATGAGCTGTTCTGCTGTGGTGGGCTGCACAAAATGTTCTCCCTCATTAGTGGACGCCTGCCTTTTGTTTGCACATGAAGAAGTGCTGAGTGTGAATTTAAATTCATTAGGATACGTATTACAATACAAAAGTGGCGTTTTTATTCATACTTAAATCAGCCACCGGCAGGTGACATGTACCATACAATAAAATTCCACTGTCGCTACAAATGCTCACTGTAGTGAAACTAAACTGATTTAATTCATCTGGGGTAAATTTTTACGTAGCTAAGCACTGATTTCCTGGAACCCAGAATGAATGAAAGCCCATTCCTAGCAAAACCAGTTGTAAACCCTTTCTACATACACCAGCATGGTCAGACGTCACACCTCCAGCCTGTACTGCTCATTCAGGACAAGGCTATGCAGATGGTAAAGCTGCATTCTGAGCTGAGATTCTCCAAGCACTCAAGGCAAACCCTCAGCACCACCATACTCTTTCTCCACACTTCCCACACTACTAATGCCATTACACAACACTGTGCCAAACCCACAGCACAGATAATAGAGTTACCAGATTTAAGATGCAATTCATAAATAGGGGACATTACACCGCCCACTGTGGCTCGTGCACTCTCTGAAAAACAAAAAATTCACCTTCTATCAACAAGATAAATCAAGATCAAAAAGGGACAAAGCTTCAGTAGAGATTAAAAGGTTGAAAAGAACTTTTGAATTTAATATAGAGGTGGTATCTTAGTAGGAAAAGTACAAATGTACAAAATGCACTGCTTCTTCCAATAAAGTGATACATCTCAGTTTTCTGTAAAAAAAAACAGTATATCAGTGTGGTATGAAGAAGTTCCATTAATGGATTTTAACTAAGAGATGCAAAAGTTCAAACCCCTCACTAGTGTACAGAGGCTCTCAACAACTGCCTATGAAATGAAATGCCAAGCAGCTTCACAACACTAGCTTTGAGAAAGCACTTTTGACTTACTATTGCACTATTTGTATAAGCTGCAAGGCAATAAAACTTGGTGACCTTTTCAGGCTTTCTTTCTGGACCTCTACAGACATGGATGTTCTTTCCTTTGGCAGCTCACACAGTCAAAGAGGGCAGTATTTGACTTCAGTAGAGTTTTTGAGGGGGTTTTTTCCTCCCAAAGTAGGGACCTCCTCAGTCCTTCCTGAATAGAAGCAAGGAGCTCGGTACATGAGTCTGAAAGAGTTAACAGAGCTGTTTATGCAGACAGATGTGAAAGAACATAAAGCCCCCTTTGTGTGTTACAGGAGCTTAACATCTGCTTTACACAGCATAATCCTACTAAGACAAATGCAATATTCTACTCTCCCTTTTGCATAAACAAAAAATGAAAATGGACATAAGAGTTTCACAGTTAAAAATAAGTTGCCTAGATGAAGAAACACCATAGCTTTATTTTATGATATTGCATACAAGCTAAACTCCTCAGAGATTTTACTGCACTCCAGAAAACACAGAAATGCTACTGCAGTGTTGTTTGCAACCTTTTGGTAGCTGTCACCAAATTAAAATATTTAAAGGCCAATTGAGATGTATAAGGTGTTTAAAAAGTGCAATCCCCTCGGAGAAATCCCACTGAGAATTAAATGTGTAACAGGAAGTTTACAGTACTAGATACACTTTTGACATTACTATGCTTAAGGGAGAGGTCCCATTTGGTTCCTGAAGTATTTAGTATTGAGACCACCATTAGAAATAGCCATCTGTAACAGCTAATTTTTTCAGTGCAAGCCCTCTCCTTGCAGTGCAAAATATCCAGAGAAGAGCTTATTCCAGCACAAATGGAACCTTGCAACTGCAGCACCAACTATGAGACTCGTCAGACAAAGGTGCTGTTCACGGCCTGGGGTTTATTTTGTTTTAAAGAAGCAAACAGCATACAAGGTAGGAAGTTAGGGCATGTCACTTTCAAGCCCAAAGGTAGTGAATTTATGTTACATCCGATAATCCACAGTAATTGCTTACATGCATGATTCTGTCCCATAGTAACTGAAACTGCTCCTCTCAGTGAGAGAAGGCTGAGCCATTACACACTGTGAAGTGAAAGCAGATGTTGGCAGGAATACACACACATGCACATGTGTTTATATATATGTGCCTAGAGATTACAATTTCTCCATAGATTTTATCATCAATGGAGCTCACAGTGTTCCCTAAAACTGCTCACAACCTACTATTGATTATAAACCCTTGTTTTCAATTATACATAATTCTGCAAAACTAAAAGGCATTTGTTTGGAGGTTTGCCTGTTTGTTTTTAATCAAGAGTTTTGGTAGTGGATTTTTAGGGAGGGCATGTAAACCATCAAAATATCAGTCTATGGTATCATACCAAATTTGGCATGTTCTCAACTTGAAATGTGGTGACTCCTTTGCATAAGATGCTCCAGTTGCCACCTCTGCAAAGAGCAGACTGGGATAAAGTAGAAGAATATATGCTGCAAGAGGAATCTGAGAGCACTACTAAGGTGACAAGACAGAGGATAAACCCAAACCAGGGACTGGCAGGGACCAAGACCAGGATCCTGAGCCAGGCAAAAAACCGCAATTACTGTTACAAGGAGAGAAAAACTGCAAGTACAGGGTAGTGGTGGCAGGGATCAGAGCTAACCTGGAGCAGCAGAATGTGGGGAGAACTAGAAATGGCTAAACATACTAAACACCAAAATACAGAGACAGACTGGATAAAGAATTGAGCAGGAGCAAGAGGAAGAGAGTAAATGAAGTCAGCTAGACTAGGATTTTGATCAATAAGGTTGGGTGACAGGAACTGGGGAAAAAAAAGAAGAGAAAAAAAAACCTATGAACAAGGATGAAATGCCTGATCAGAGACTAGCATTGTACACTGTCAGAAAGCATAAGATAGTAACAGAGCAGGCGTGATCGATCCTGGAAGAATGGGCAGACGCCTGGATGCTCACTTCTCACTTGCAAAGAACCTCTCTTGTTCCCCTCCTCATTCCTTCTCCACAGCAAAAACATGCAATGTGTTTTAGCAATACTAATTAACACTAGCAACAAATACTAATTAAATATACTTCATGTATTAGTTACTGTAGTAACTAGAACAACAGATACCCTTCCCATGAATCTCAAGCTTCCAACTCTAAAATGAAGTGCAGAATGCCATTTTTTCCAAAACTGGTAGGAAGTTGTATACAATAAACCCCACATCAAAAATAATATTGCACAAAAGATGGGATGTAAAACTTTCACAACAACTTTCTGTTTTGCCCTTATGCATATGTAGTAAGGTAACATCCTTAAGTACAGTGTCACACAGACAATTTTCTACCTGGAATCCATTTGCTTTAGTACACACAAAGGATTCATGCTGATGGTGAATTGGGGCTGTACATCAAACACTTGGACCACTATTTTCAGGACTCTGACCACTCTTCCCACAGAAACAGTAGGGTGGCAGAAAGGCTGGGAAGAAATAAAAGGAAAGCCTGGACTGCAAATGAAACTCTTCTGTCCTGTGGTAAAGACTATTGCAGTGTTGCCCTGGGATCTGGATTCTGGCCTTCCCCAGCATCACAGAAGGATTCTGTAACAAGGAGGCTACTTTAGCAAAATCTTTCACAGATTGTTACTTACCTTGTGCTTCCTCTGCCTCCAGGGGTCAAACCAGACTATTTTATAAGTGCTGTAATGCTTCCAACTGCCTCTGAGGTCAACAAGTGTATTGCTTTGAACTTAAACATGTAAAATGCAAATACTCCAAACAAAGCCTTAAAGCACACACCCAATATTCACCAATATTCTTACTTTTAATCTGTTACAGTAAGGAATGATCTTATTTACCTCCCTCATCTCAGAAATACTGTAAGAATAATATCTGGTATTAGGGAAGTCATTGGCATAAGATGACAAGGAAATCAACAGTGCTTCCAGAGCAGGGTTTAAATGCAGTGCAGATACCATGCAAACAAGGTGTTGAAGAAATTCTGTGTAGAAGTAAGACACTTGTTCTGAGGGATGAGGTACAAAGGGATTTTGCTATAGTCTTTTTGAAGGTTGGATACTTCTTCCCCACGTTTTCCTGAACATGGCTATTTTAATTGTAAGTTACAGCTAGAATGCTGTAAAACCAAGTCAGATGGAGAAAAATCTGTATCACAATTCAGTTGCTTCTATTGAAACACTTTCACAATGATTTCTGCTTTAATGATTGATCCTCTATCACTAAGATTCTCAGAGTTAAAATTAATAACCAGAGCTCCTTGACAATCACTGAATGATGAAGAAAATTCCTATGAGTCCAGGATGTAAATGCTACTTCTGTACACTCAGTGAGACCCCAATGAAAAATAATTCATGGGGCTTGAGGTGATATGGATAGGGGACAGGGAATAAGCCAACGAGGTTGGCTGTCAGAACCCATCTGTGGCTTCATTTACACATAAATCTTTTAATGACAAGTCAAAAGTGCATACACCACATTTCTTGGCCTATAAAAAGTCCAAGTCACTCTGCCCACATTCCTCTATGCAGGCTGCAAATGGCCAGTCTGACCACTCGTACCTTCTGACAGATTCAAGCCAGGATGTTGTTAGCAACTAGGGCAGTTCAGCCTGATCAGCTACAGCAGCCCAGGCACTGAGCTGCTCATGACATGGGGAAGCAGTGGCTGTCAGGGCAGCACATCCCCTCTAACAAGTGCTGCCTCTCTTTTTGACAGAAGGACGTTGGGAAGGGCACCAGTGGGATATGAGGGCTGACATCCCCGTGGGCTGTCACATCGACTATAATGACCTACATCTACTCTTCTCTACCGTTCTTCCCTCTGGCCTCCTGCAGTATCAATGCTGTTCTGTTCCTCTCCACATGGTGCAATTAGGAAGAGAGATTACCCTGGTGTATACTAATGGCCCAACTCACTTATTTTACAATCTTAGATTGGCAGGGGACAGGAAATTTTCTTTCTTTAAATTGTTAGGCTTCAAATACATTGACACATATAATGCTAAGAGCAAGACAACTCTGCTGCCATAACTGACACAATAAAAGTTATGTAACACACCGTCCACTCCAGGAAGCTGCAGGAATTAGAGGTTTCCCAGAAACAGAAAGGCAGACGTATGGGTCTAAATTAATTAAAATTAGTAAAATTAATGTTAAAGGAACAGTTTGCAGTGGGCTAGTGTCCTAAGTGTAACACGTAAAGCATGGAGACATTCCTGCATAGAAAGTCTCAGTTTCATTCTGTTCACACTTCAGTCAAGGCCAGCAAGTTTCATAGAAAAATGCTCCACTCTCCCACCTTGCAAACTCAATCTGTTCTGACTTGCAGATGTCTAAACCCTTGTATTTGCCTTCATTTGAATAATAAAGCCATCCCATCAATTAGTGAAGGTTACTGAAGAAAGAAGGACAATACAGAATAGTATTGTATTTGCCCTTGTTCAATCCAAGTTCTCTCCCAAGGAAAGAGTCCATCACATCTTCCTTCAGCTTGCTCACACACTATTTACTAGTAAGAATGAAAAAAACTCATCCTAACACCAGTACAAAGCTGGTAAAACCCAAGGCATTTCTCAAGCAGTAGCCAAAAGCCATAGTCTGAGAACTGAAAATTTTGATGACAGGTTTTTCTTCTAGTTATGGTCATTGTTTTGCTTTGGAACAAAGTTACTTTTTTAACACTTAGCCAGCCAGCAGGGCAAACATATACCCAAAAGAGGAGTAGTTTGCCCAACAGATTTGAAGTTTATTTCATCAATGCCTTAATGTGCTAACAAAATTCACGAGTTGTTTAAGGTGAGCATTTAAGGCCAGGTGTTTAATCTACTTCCTTCCCAAATAGAACAAGGAAAATGCATACATCACATAAAAAAATTGAACTTAAAAAATAAACAAAACCACACCAAAACAACCCAAAAATCCCCAAGAAATTGAAAAATACACACTATAGCTGTCATCAATTAAATTCTGTATTATTCTTAAAGCTGACAGCTTCCAATGTGACCCACACAGATATAACTTCAGTGCTAAGAACCATCCATATATAGCCTAACTGCTAGTAAATTCTTAGGGTTTGATTTGTTGTTCATTTATTTTTGAATAACCTTAACTACTTCCCGTGGCCTCTGATGGGTTTGCTCTTGCTGGGATATCCCTCACCCCTCCCAGCGGGTGCAGCTTTCTAAACAATTGGCATTCAACAATAGATAACATTGAAGCATTGGCAGGGCAGCTCCAGAGAATGACATACAGTTATGTAAAGCTGGGAACAAAGGCATTCACAGGGATCCCAGGAACTGGATTTTCATATGACTAACCATCACAGAACATGTTAGAATAAATGCTGCAGGCACTGAGTTCTCTTTAGTTACTTTGGTTCCTTGCAGTAACTCTACTCTTAAATGCACTAAAATACAACCTGAACTGGAAAAGAAAGGGGAACACCAAGTTGTCTTTTCCGATATTTTTATGCATCTCTTATCTGCACATTCCAAGGTGACTGAAATGGAGCTTTCTGAGTCTATCACGTCAAAGTGACATGACTCCCAGTCTGCGCATTGTTCATAAATTTGATAATTCTTCCTTACAGAATTCAGTGCCTTTCACTTGAAAAAGCAGCCAAGAAAGTCTTTTATGACTTCACCAAAATACTTCTTGTTTACCAGCTGAACTTTTTTTCACCTTGATTAAATGCACACACTATATTTGTTTAACACTGCACTAAGCTTTGAAAAAAAACCTAAAACTCGATGAACAACTAGTAGCCTCACTGGCAAACACACTCTGTTGTGGTTTTATTTTTAAAAACTGTTTCTAATCCTAAAAAATAATTCCTTTTAGACTAAATTAACATTCTTCTGGAGGCTTGTGATTGAAGTGACATGATGAAGCCTTCTCAGGAACAGTTTTGAAGGACTTTGTTGCAGGCCCCCAGTGAGTTTGAACCAGCTCATTAGCACCAGACAACAGGACAGACAGGACAGCAAAGCCCTCAGCACAGGCTGCAATGGGTGGTAAGAGCCAGTGTGAATACTGGGACAATCTGCTCACACAGCTTAGTGCTCCGATGTCAATATTTCTAGCTGAGCTCGAATTATCCAGCTACTTCAGCCAACTAAATTCATGCAAGTTGTCTCCAAAGCAACTAGAAAAAATAAAACTATGTCCATTGAAAAGTCTGTCACTGATACATTATTCTGGAAGAAATTTCAAAATTTTAAAGTTTTAGGCGAAATACTTTGATCTTACTGACTTTAAAAATGAAATAAACCAGGATTGTACACAGCATTTAATGCAGAATCAGTAGGAAGAGTGACCTACAGAAGATTTGTGAAATACACGAGGAAACAGAAACAAGGAGATTTTGAAGTGCGTTTGTAATAATCCACTCAGTTTGGGTCCTTTATATGATCAACCTGTTCCAAATGTTAGATTATTGTGCTTAATTATCCAGGGATTTAAATACTTTACTGAACCACAACTCAGAACTAAAAAAACTCTGCTGCTGCTTTATGAGAAATCCTAATCTGAACTAATTTGAGGGATGATCTTCCTTCATGGTAATAATTTCTCTATTTTCCATACAAATTATGTACATGTTTTGAGGAAAGTTTTTATTCTAAAAACTGCATTTCAATTTGTTTCTCAAAATGTCTTACATTACACCTTTATATATTAGCAATTCTCTGCATGGAATGGAGGAAGAGAGAAAACACAACAATCAGTTACAGAACCTTCATTAGGAAGTTCCCTTAATTTTATGAACAGTACCTTGGATGTAAGGTCACGGTGGAAAATGCCTTTATAGTGAAGATAACTGATTCCCATAGCAATGTCATATGCCAGTTTCACCCTCACTGTCCAGGGCAGATGCTGGTTGCCATCTAGCAGCTGTTCCAGGTTACCACAATTGATGTACTGAAAAGACAAAGCAACATTTTAAATTAATTCTTTAACTTAATATTTTGTCAGGAATGCAAAATTCATCGTTATAACAAGTGACCTCAGCTCAGTTACACATTAAAACCTTTTTTTTCCATATTGGCTTGGCAGGCATAAAATTTGCAGATCAAGAGAAGCTGAAAAAGTCTCCATCACCTGCATCAATGCCCTTATGTTAAAGATGCAACAGCCACCACTGTATTAGAGTAAATACTCTATGGTATTTAAACAGACCCTTCAGAAACATCTACAGTATCATATCACCCTTTCGTTTCCACTTGAGGAAAATTAGGGCAAAATTAATGCAGAGCTGACTTTCATATAGACTTAATCAACCAAAGCAGAGCTAAGTATCCAAGTGTAGGTCATGGAACCTGATCAAGTTCCCAGTTTCTTTAAATTGAAACAGCATCAAAGAAAAATATTACAATGTGCTGCTGTAAGTGCTGTTTTTTTCACTGCTATATCTTCAAGTTCTAATCAGCAATATGATTCCCACTGTGTTCAGTATTACATCAACCCCATCAAATGATAGTCCTCATGAAAAGGAAAGCACATTAAGTAAAAGATATATGCTACAAGAGACAGTGAAACAAAGCAACACCTAAATGAAAGTAAGTAATGTAGCCCAGGTTAAGACATAGCAACTCCAGTGTTTGAATAATTATTACAGCAGCACAGTTTATGCTTTATGTATAGACCCTTTATAACACACCAGCAGCTATGTAGTGTTTAAGCAGCTTCTTGTTACACTCCCAGCCCCCAGAAGTGACCAGGCAAAGAGAGTAGCTCACTCCAGAAGGAAAAGCGGGCAGCAATGAAGTGACTTATGTGAAGGAAACCTAAGTAAAGCAGACAGGACAATTTGCTCCCAAGCCTGGCCCACACATGAATCCCTGTGCCAGACTGCACCAACTTCACTTCTCTGTGCCACACGTCTCCTTCCAACTCTCTCTCAAATGACTTTACTGTGTCATTCACTTGGACAAAACATTTGGTGCCATTCTCATGTTAAAAAAGCCCTCTTAATCACAGCTCTTGTTATTTCAGAACTGTGGAACCTGCTTGTATTTTGTTGCTCTTCTTTGTGTCTTGGAGCCTGGGACACAAGGCAAACATAAGCCATACACTCTGCAGTGTGGATGGGTGTAGCTGATCTCTCTCCCGAGGCTGTGCTACAGCAAGGAAAGAACACACACAAGTTGGATTCTGCTGGTAAGCCTGGGGGTTCACAGGTGACCTCCTGAACAGTTTGCAAGAAACAGCTTCTTCCTTATAGCTCGGGTCCACCCATTGCTGATCTCAGTGAATTTTGAAAACCCTTTCAGCAGATATACAGGTTGCACAGGTAACTATTTAAGGTGGCAAAATTGTCGGGGCAGAGGAGGCACCAAGCGATTTTACCTGGCACAGAGCCCATCGGGAGGGGGCGCCTGAAAGCAGCCGGGGGCTCCTGTGCGCATCCCTCGGGAGCCGGGCTCATCCCAGCCCACGCACAGCAGCGCATTTCACTGGCAGTCCAGGGCATGACCCCCCCTTCTCTCCAAAACAACCTGTTCCTTGTGCTAGGAATTCGTGTGCCAGGAGAGCAGAGCAGGTCTGCAACAGGTCACTGAGGCTATGCAATCTCCATCCTTAGAGATTTTCAAGACCAACTAGAGCTGCAGCCAACCTGGTTCAGTGCTGGAAACAATGCTGCTTTGAGCTTTTCCAGCTTTGATCTTTCTCATTTCTTTTATCTGAACCCCTAAGGGAGCTAGATGACCTTATAGAGCACACAGGGGAGGGGAAAAAAAACAACCCATGCTCAATGAAATGAAATTTAAAAAGAAAACAAAAAAACAGTTGCTATCATGCTTAAGGAAAAAATGCTGACTAAGGTTTCTACAGTAACATCTTGTATATTCCCAGCCTCCTTGAAACAGTGCAAACAGCTTTTCTCATCCAGTCATGTTCAGATCAGAACAATACTGACCAACCTGGAACCAAAAGCACCTGGCTGAATAACTCAATTATAAAACAACACTTGGCAAGTATCCCAAACCATTTCACCTGACAGGCCAGTAACAGACAATCCATGAAGCAACACCATAGCTGAATTCATCGGAAAGACAACGCAAGGGGGGAGGGAATCACTGACCCAGCTTCCATTCTGTTCTCTGAACTGTGCCATTCCATGACAAATTGCTCCAGAAATGCTAATAAACAAGCAGCCCTTAACAGTATTGACACACACAGTGAAATGGGACAATAGCTGGCTACTATATGGAGCATGCTCTTGCTATCCTTTTCAATACAGCAGCCTACTGATTTGATCCATTGTTGCCATATTAGTTAAGTGCATCCAATATATCCATTCCTGCAGCACTCTTCCAGTCAAACTGGCTTGCAGGGATAATGTTGAGGGTTAGTTCTCTCCTTTTTTTTTCCCTCTGTGGAATTTTCCCCATTGTCATGCTAAGATACCTGTTGACTGGGCCCTGGTGACAAGGGGGAGGGGACGGGAGGGAAGAAGCAAGCCCCGCGAGATTCAAACAGCCAGAAGAGGAAGTGGAAGGCTGGGCCTCGGCCCATTTCCCCTGCGGAGTTCGGACAAGAAGGACGATCGCTGCCTCTCCTCCCTCTCCGCCATCCCTGCGTCGGGAAACCACTATCGGATCCTGCCCTGCTGCCTTCTCGCTGTGAACTACCACCATCCAGCACTCTGCTGAGCACCGGGACCGACACCGTGAGCGGAGAGCTCTCTCTCCATCTCTCTCTCCCCCTGGGACAGCTCTGCCATCACCCCCAGCCCTCCTGCAGCTCTGCGGGACCCGCCCGCCCCCAGCACCGGGAACTGCAGCTCAGGGAAAAGGTGCCTGCAGCCAAAAAACACTGGGACTGAGTTACTGTTCTGTTTGTGGGTAATTTCATAGCTGTTGTTCTTGTTTGTCGTGTTAGATACACTAGTAAAGAACTGTTATTCCTACCCCCATATCTTTGCCTGAGAGCTCTCTTAATTCCAAAATTATAATAATCGGAAGAATCACGTTTTTTTTCAGTCCAAAGGGAAGCTTCTGCTTTCCTTAGCAAACACCTGTCTTTCAAACCAAGACAGTCATTCACCCATCCTAACTGCAAGGACTAGATTCCAGCATGGGCTGGGCAACAGCTGATAGGCACACTGAACACAGCATCCATGAGCTACAAAAGCAACAGACAGCCCTGTTTCCAGCACATCTACAAAACCTACCAGGCCTCCTTTCCAAAACTGCCACCAAGCAAGTGCACAGCCCTCATTTATCAGAGATGTGAGTTCTGGCTTTGGCTCTAATTTCTACACCTATGAAGCCCATGAGGCTAAACATCAAGTGAACAACTGAACTAAAATTTTCCTAGACATCTTTAAGGATTTAGTAGATCTAAGGTTTTAGCTTAGCTGGTTTGGGCCAGGAGGTAATATTTGCACGCAGAGACCTGAATTGTTCCTAAGGCAAGCACTGTACAGTGCTCCCTCAGTGTCATGTAAGTAATCCAATTCTTCCAGTCATTCAGGCTGATAATGCAAACAGCCAGGCCCGATGGCCTATTTTTTTCAGAGGAGTTCAACAATGCCTTTTCAGGACAGACAAAAAACTATGTACATTACTTCCTAATTGCCAGTGCAACTGGAAGAGAAAAACACTTGTTCTGAATCTCTTACTGGCACAAATCAGCTCTGTGTGGTAAGAATATCCTGAAGGATAGAAAATGCACCTCCTCCCAAAGAGAACACTGGATTTTATTTTGTCCCTGACACAGTACTGGTACAGTAAGGCTACAGCACACACATTATCTCAAAGCATTATTCTACTACAACAACAACAACAGCCATCACGTAAGTCTACAAGCAATTGGAACAGAGATCTGACTGGGCTGTGACAATGAAAGCAAAGGGCACTACACTTCTTAGAGACATCATAGCTAAATGGAGCAGTGTTCAGACCTTTTCAAACCCTGTATCATCAGGTTGCAGTGAAACAGCTACCCATTATTCCTCATGCTACTTTTCTGTCATGTAACTGGACACCAACAGCCAGCTTATCTGGTTGCCAGTCTCAAAGCAACAACTATAAGTTGTTTATTTTTGCATTTGCTACAACTTAACACAGCAAGTTGAACGCTGGTTTAAAAGACCTTGGCATCTTAGTCCACAAAAATATTCTTTCTTAACGAGCTAAGAGCTCATACCTTTGTTGTGAAAACAAAAGTCCAGCTAAACTGCATTTCTGGTACCCCTCCCAAATGTTATGAAGAAAGAGGGCAGTAGCTTCTTTGAAGGACAAGTTACTCAGAAGCCCAACAAAGCACAGATGATTTCTGGATCAAAGCTTGAAGAGATTTCTGATGTTATCATTTACTGCTACGAAATGCTACTTTAAGCTAAAATCAGCATAATAGGACTGCTGCCTTGTAACTCAATTGCAGTCACATTATCAGACTCAAGCATATGAAATGAAGAATGGATAGAAATTCAGCATATAACAGTACTTCAGCACAGCATTACATGCTTCATTTCAAAAGACTAATAATGAACTCTAGCTGTCAGACAATACCCAACTGTCAGATTTTAGCTTCAAAATTCAAAATAGAAGTTTAAACATGAATATGAGAACTAGAGGCTTTTAAAGAAAAGGCACACCAGATGCACAGAATTCTAGCACTTATTTCTTAAAAACAAAGACTCCAAATACTGCCAAGTCTGAGCAGAAAGACTGATGGGAATTGCAAAGAGTTTTCAATGCTATTTTGAAAACCAATCCTATTTCAGTGTGTAGGTCTGATATAAATAAGCCAACAGATATGGCACAGGAAAGCCAGAGAAAAAAAATTGGCCTGCTATTTAGATGACTTTAAATGTCACTGCCTGTCATTTAAAAAGCAACAAATAACCACAAGATACCCCTGTACTGTTGGCCAAATGTTGCCAAAGACGAGACATTAAGTGGTTAAGAAAAGTAGGTGTGGAGAGTGCATTTCAGGTGACAAACCAAATGAGGCAAACAAAGAATAAGAGCTCCAAGGACCCAGAATACTACAAGACAAACATTGAGATAGCAATAAATAAATATACTGCAAAAAAAACATTGAAGAAACAGGTAGAGATGCAGGAGAAAAGAGAAACTGGAATCATGGCAGTAGCACCTTCCACATGGAGAACCAAGAGAGACATCAGAGCAAAACACAGAATAAGTACTTGCACTCTGAAGGGAGACCTGGAAAGCAAAATGAAGTACTGCAGACACTACTGACAAATGCACTGAAAAGTGTCATACTTGCACATTTGTATCACTTCCAACGCTGGACGTAACAAGGTAACTCTCACACCTAATAAAAGGAAGTTGAGAGCTTTTCACTAAGCTTTCTGCAGAAGTTTAAAACCAGTTTTAAACCACCTGTCTCAAGGAAGACACAACCTCATCTCCAGTTCTCCTGTGTTTAACAGCCATCTGTCACATTCTGCAGTCTCTAAGTGACTACTCTGAAGGCTTCTGGCTTCTGTACAAGTCAAGGTACCCTTCTGTCACAACTGGCATAATTAGCTACCATGGAAGGAATGGAAATTTTCTCCTTTCCTCAAACTGTTTTCATTAGCTTCAGCTGTGCAGAACTGGAAAAGAAAGACAGTATCACTATGTTCAAAACTACAATATGAAATACTACAAGTTGATACACCAAGAATGACTATGAGATTAAAATGACATTTTTTTTAAAATTTGAAGTTGGTGCATAGACCTCCAGTTGTTAAAAATCACACAGTTAAAAAAAATCTACAAAACTACCTGACCCAAGTACCTCTAAGCAGTAACCTTCCATTCCCATTGATTGTAGCAAACAAAATAAATTAATCACTGAAACAGAACAAGTTGGATGTTGAATTTGGGCTGTGTGAGTATACTTTGGGTCAACTAATGCTTCCAGGGAGAAACATACAAGTACTGAAAGAGAACACAGGTAAAGCAAACATTTCAGAACAAAGCTCAAACTTTTTCATGAGGGATCAGAAGGGCACAAGTGGCTTGGAAAAACAGCTTGATTGAAAGAACAGAAGCAAAGCCAAAAGTCTTCATCTGAAAGACCCCTTACTTTCCTGCTCCTCAGTTCCTGAAAACTGAAGGAAAATCTCTAACCTAAAATCAATTTCTCTTCTGCTTTTCCACCAATGCAAACAATCCTGTTCTTTAACTTAAAAATTATGCATTTTATTTAAATGCATAACCATAAATAAATAACCATTAAGGATTAAAATAAATTTTAAAAGTGCCAGCTATTCATAGAGGAAAGGGTCAGCTTTGTCAACGGCCATAGCCTGGTCACACATCAGAACTCAGAACCAAAAGCCAAGAAATGCAACAGATCCATTTCTTCTTCTGTGTCAATTGTGGCATTGATTAATTCATTGGCTCCTCCTTCTGAAAAGGCATGTACAGGCATGGCTTCTTTTATAAGGGCAAACAAGAATTAACATGCACTAACTCAGGAAGGAGCTGTAATGAAAACCATTTGTTGCATTCCAAACACTCAAGCGTTGGCACGGAAAAGAATTCAGCAAGATTTGTCTTCCTTTAATTCTCTAATTCCAACAGCTCTTACAGTCAGCATGCTGAATTTAGTCCTTCTCTGTCATTTCATTCAATCAAAATGTAATGTTCACTTGGCTGCCTGCTGCTACAAACAGTTTCTTGTTGGTAAGGCTTCAGCTGAGGCACATAGCAACAATGCACTGCTGCAACCCATATGGATGAAGGACGTTTGATGGACGCTCACTCATACCCTCTGAAATACTGCAGGAAATAAGTTTATTTTGTTGGAACCGGAAAACACTCCCAGTATATCTATACAAACTGACCTTGATAACCATTTTTCCTGTAATTATATTAGTAGAAAAAAAAAAAACCAGAAAGCCAAAGAAGGCCTAACAAAAAGCCCTTCATTTATAATCTGAAGTCACAACCATTTGGATTCTAAGTGGAGCCCAGTCTCAGTGCAGATAAGAATCTGGGATATGGCATAAATTAGCACAAAGGCATGGAAGAGAAAGTACCTTGTTGCTGACACAGGCAAGAGAAACAGCATCTCTATAATAACACTTCCGTTAAAAGCAGAAGGCTCTATCCACACTGACAGCATTTCAAACATACTAGACTCAGTTCTGCTGAGAAGCTGCAATCCCTGACAAGGAGCCTCTCATTTAAATAAGGTCTTTCTCACCTTCCCCACATAAATGGGCAGCAGTAGCAGCCCACAGATTACATGCCTGTAAAATGGCAGAAAAATAACCCCTTCGCTTCACTTCTTGAAGTCTGTGAAACAGCACAAGGATCTACTGAGAGCAAAACTTACAGCACATGAACACCTCTCATTGTACAAACTTAGCTTAAATTCTGCCCAAGTAATACTCTCTTTGAGATGTTTCAGAGTACTTTTCCAAGTCTCAACACTCCCACATCCACTCAACACATCCACTTACATTTGAGGGTGCTCAAACATTTTATTAGCAATTACAGAAGGCACCAAGATCCTCTATTAATAGTGGTATGCAAAAGCAAGCATTAAAGGAATTCTCCTGTACAACTAAATTTCTGAATGTTTTGGATGGCTGCTAAGTAAAGCCAAATGGGGAAGTGAAACTACAGGACACTTGCTAATTCAAGAGTATGTTTCCTGGGATCCAGGCTGAAAAGTGGGAAGAGACAGCACTACATACAAACTAAATTTAGTGAAAATATGTAAGAAAACAATTCCAAGACAAAAAGCTAAGTGGCCAGCATCACAGTACCTATCTGGACTGTCTCTCTTCATACACAGAAATAGCAGGAAATTCTAGTGCTCAAGATAGTACTCAGTTCTCCTCCTTTCCCTCATACTGTGATAGCTGAGAAGTTTGTATCTTCTCACTCTGGTTAACCTAGCCACAAATAAAAGAATTCAGAGGCTGAAATTATTTTATTTTTTTTTTTTTGCTTGAGGCAATAGTAAAAGGTCCAGTTGGCTTACAGTGAGTGTCAAAACAGAGATATTAAAAACCCCTCCCCAAAAAAAACCCACACAACCCACACACAGAGCACCCACCCGCATGTGTGTGCCTCACACGTGGGGGGAAGGGAGACAAGGAATGAGACAATGGAACTTGCTGTTTGCAGTTGAACATTTATCAACCTGTTACCTTTCTTCTATCCTTGAGACATTCTAAAAAGGAGGAAGAGGTTAGCACCAGTAAGATATTTAGCAAGCCTTCCTCAGAACACAACATATTTAGATGCACCTATCTCAAATAAAATAATGAATAAAAGCTGCTTGTGCACTATTACAGGCTCTGAAGTAATAAAACAAGTCAATCATCCTTCTGTGAGAGAGGAGGGGAGAATAATTAAAGCCAAAGAATAGCCTGCAGAGCCAAGATTTAATTTTTTTAAAATAGAGGGGAGGAAGGGAGAAAAGGAGGTTTAACTATGAGCTCAGAAGTTCTCACTAAAATAAATAACTGGTTGCTCATCATTTCTCATCTAGCACCTGCATGCATAATATAGACTGTGCACCTCAAGTTAGACTTTTAAATTCTTGGCTTCTGCCTTTACATGAGGATTTCTTTGGCGTCTCTGATTATAGTTCTTTTTACATCTGAATTTTCCTTTTGTGAGAACCCACCCTTCTCACCTAACCACACAGAGCAGATGCATCTAAGCAGCTTCCCACTGGCTCCAGCACAATGCAGGGCTCACACAGCTTTCACCACTTATCTGCTTTTGGTAAAAGCACAGACTTGGTTTGGAGTGTTGTCCTTGTGTGTTTAATTTAGCTGGTCACCACCAGCCCACAGCAGGTTTTTCCTTTAACTGACCTGCCAGCTTCTCACCTCAGAGAGTGCCTGTAATGCCAGCTTGTGTCCTCCAGAAGCCAACATTTTTGTCAGCTTTTTGCTTCCTATAACTGAGTTTTCTACTGCAACTTTTTTGAGAATCAATTCCATCTTTCAGTCCTCAGAATGAGTCATGACCAGGTAAAGCAGCATGAATTTCCTTCCAAAATGAAGGCCCCTGTATTCTGCATGGCCAGGTACAACCTCCCCAAACATTTTTAAAAATGCTCTGTTAACTGTTTTTCTGGAAACCCAGGTCTTTGATCACTGCAATCAGACAAGATGGTTAGCTTACTTTTTTTTTTTTACATGAATGAAAGTGCCAGATGTAGGGGAAAAAAATTGAAATATCACCTAACTTAAAGAAGGCCCTTTACATGCTTTCAAAAAACCCTCACTTTTGATATTTAAGCACTCAAAACTGCAAAGCTACAAATCAGAGAGACTCAACTGAAACTCCTGTGGAGACCTGTATCATTTTTGCTGGAGAAAGAACCAAAGGGTCAAGCATTCCACATATGCCACAACATGAAGCTGCAAGAGTATGAACTGGAGATGGAATTTCAGTCAGAACACTAAATTTCCTGCCTCCTTGAAAGCCAGGCCCCCTTGTGTGATTTTAAATGGACTTTTTTGGTATGTGCAGCACATCAAGCTGTGTTTGGGACTGAAGTATTTTTTTCTTTATTAAAAATTCACAGAAATACCAAGCTCCCAAGGAAAATAATGTAAAAGTAAAGAATATGTGTAGTTTGTCTAATCTTCTGTGAAATAACTTCACTGTCTTACACACCTTGCTTTTTTTTGTTTTTGTTATAAAATAATACATGAAGCCTTAAAGCTACAACATAAGGTTTAAATGGTGTCACATTTTCTAAAAATCACCACTACCCCTCTCCCTTTTCTGCAAGCTTTTTAAACTGTACTTACTTTGAACAGTCTAATTTACATATTACATGTACCATGTTTAGATTTGATTTTGCATCCAGTGGTGCATACAAATGTCAGGCTAATTAATCAGCCTGACTCAGATCTCACACACAAGGTACACATGAGTACCAGAGTCTGCATCTCTTCAGCTGTTGGGCCAAACTCAGTGCAAGTGTCTGTGGAACCATTTCAACAAAAATGAGACATCTTTAGCTGATAAAACAGACGAGGGTGTTCACATCCTTTTGACCGTCACTCAGCTTTCTCAGAGTTGACAACCTGTTTTGAACCTTCACTGAAAACAGAATTTTAATTTCTGTTGCTTCCTCAGGCACCCCTTAAAAAATAAAGTTAGGGCAGACACCCCTCCCCCTAAGCCAGTACAGCTGGTTTGGTCTAGCACTCTCCAGTTAATCGGGGCATGGCTGCTCCTAGAGGCACCTGTGCTTCTTGACAGGATCAAGGGCACAGCAATGGGTCTCTCCTGTTCTGCAAATTGGTATGTGCCCTTCATATGGGGATCTCTCAGGTTGAAGAGAGACATGATGTACTCCTCTGAAGAGAATAAAACCAGAGGAAAAAGGACACTGCTTTGAAGATTAAACGATACATACAATGCCTTCCATAGCACAGAGAAAGGATGAGGGAGAGCTGGCTGTCAAGCCACAAACTCCATTTGCTAAGAGCACATTCAGCTACTTTTGAAGTTAAATTGAGAACCTAAGTGAACTGTTCCAGCAAAACTGAAACTGACGGTCCATATGCTGTGAAGAGTGCAAAAATAAGACCAAATATGGCTCAAGTGTTGACAAGTATTTTTAAAATTCTATTACAAACAATCAAGAGATGAAGGGAAGAGTCAGTACCAAGGCAAGTTTATAAAAATAACTATAACTGCATTGCAAAATTATCAAAGGTGTAGTAGAAATCATTTTGCAAGTGACATAGAAACAAGGAAGCCCAAGGTCTACATGTAGCAAACAAATAACTTGTCAGATACATACACACATACATGTACTTAATACTCACATTTACAGATAGATATTTTTTGGTTACAATAATTTAAGCAAAAGTTAAAGATCATACTTTGATATAAGAAATCCAAACCACACCCCAAAGCTTTTTACTTTAAAGAACCAGGATTTTTATAATTTCAAAAACATACTGCTAGAGACATCGCTAGCATCTACTGCTAGATGGTTTGTTGTCATAAACACATTCATAGTGGAATATAAACAGAAGCTTACTAACTTTTCAGCTCTAAAAAAAGTCCCTATTGCCTATGCCTTTCTGCCTTCAGCAGGTAGGTGCTGCATGTAACTTCAAAGGTAATAAAACTTAAGAGTTCATCCTAACTGCATTCTGGTGTTTGTGTGCAATGAAGTGGAAAGCACAGGGAACAGGCTTGTTTTTCTGTACAAGTTTAGTTGTTTGGGTTTTTTAACCCCAAAAGACTAAGCCAATATTCAGATGTGCCACTAAGCAGGCACACAGTAATAGCTTTTTGCATCTGGTAGGTTTACCTTATCTCTATTAAAATAATAAAAAGTATGGTGAATAAACAATGACAGAATTGACAAGATATTTCAAAGCACCTACTAACTTGCAACAATTTTCATGTGGTGAGATAAGTGATTTTTCTCAAGAGCAGAAACATAAAGGGACATCAAGATGATTAGAAGGATGGAGCAGCTCTCCTATGAGGAAAGGCTGAGATAATTGGGATTGCTCAGGCTGGAGAAGAGAAGGCTTCAGGGTGACCTAATTGCAGCCTTCCAGTACCTGAAGGGAACCTACAAGAAAGATGAAGAGAGACCTTTTAAAAGGTCAAAGTTTTAAAATTGAGAGTAGGTTTAGATTTAGATCTTAGGAAGAAATTCTTTGCTGTGAGGGTGGTGAGACACTGGCACAGGTTGCTCAGAGAAACTGTGGATGCCCCATCCTGGAAGTGTTTAAAACCAGGCTGGATGGGGCTTTAAGCGACCTGGTTTATTGGAAGCTGTCTGTGTCCATGGTAGTGGAGTTGGAGCAAGATGATCTTTAAAGGTACTTTTCAACGCAAACAATTTTGTGATTCTATGACCAGGTGCTTGGCAACCAGCCCCAGCTGGCCCGAGGTCGCCCTGCTTGAGCAGAGAGGCTGGACCAGGTGACCTCCAGAGGTCCCTTCCAGCCTCAACCATTGGGTGATTCTGTGAAAAAAAACACTGTACAGATAGCAAACAGCCCTAAGAGACATTTCATGATCATTTTTTTCTAATTTAGCATTGCAAAAATAGTGCCAGTGAAATGGAATGATTTCTCACCTTTTACATTACAGACTAGCCTAGTCTTCCTAACACCTCAGCTATTTCCCCACTCTGTTTTAAACTTTACTTCTGTTGCAATGACCTTGCTCTTCTCGAGTCCCACAGTCATTAATGGGGAGTGCAACTACTGCATCAGACAAGGTTACCATTGCTCTTCTCTAGAGGTCAGATCCCTGAGCTCTGAGTGAATGGTTTTCTGTTGACCCTGAGGCAAGTACATGCAAGGTCTAACTCTTAATGACTCCTGTAAAGGAAAAGCTAAACAAGCCAAACAACCAAATTAACAGAGGAAATAACATGGATATGTGCTGGCTCGACTTCCAGTCTTACAATAAAAGCAGCAAAAAAGCCAAGTAAATAATAGCAACACTTCTAGTTTTATACCACATAACCATAGATACAAAGTAATCATAGCTTAACAGAGGACTCAATACCCCTGACATATTTTCAATAGGGCTAAACTTACTCTTCTGGTGCTTGGGCTTTATACCTGTGGAGGCCCAGATTGCCTCTGCATGTAACTTTCCAGCACTGGTACAGCATCACTGAAAGTACTCTTCATTCATAAAATGAAGCTGTAGCTACAATTAATGGTACAAAAAGTATCTGAACCACAGACAAAAAGGATAGAGCCTGCAGGTAGAGGTTTATTACAGCATTAATCCACAGGTCATGTTATTCACTGGCTGAGAAATTACAAGGATAAATTTAATCTGTAGAATTTGATGCATACTTTGACTTTTTATAAAGTATTAACCACAGTACTTGTGCTGCATCCTAGAGCCAGGAGGTATTTAAAAATTCTGTCAGTTGTTGGAAATCATCTGAAAGATAATTTGTCATCATCACATGATCATCTTTTTTTTTTTAAAGTTACTCCAAAGTAATTGACCTCTTTACACTACTCTGTATCAAGACTCATTCCTCTAAGCAAAGACATTTAGAATTAACAGGAATATTCTGTATCTTCTGAGCTGTTAACAAAAATATCCAAGAGAAACCTTGCACCGTTGCTCATGTTATTCCTCCAGAAAGTCAAAACAGTGACCAGTGCCACAAAACCATAAAACAAATAACTGCATACTGCCCAAGACCTTAATACATTCAAGGAAGATGCCTTATGTATGCAAATGAGACCAAATTGGAACAGAATTCGGTCCCAAATCTGAGTGGAGAAAGGATAAAATTACCTTTAGAGTTCTCCCACCCCTCTGTTTTTTCCTTCTTTTGAGTTTTCTTTTTTCAATACTTCAGTCAGAAGGAGTATATAAAGTGGTCTAAGAAAGATTTCAATGAGCAAGGAAAGGTAATACACAAGCATAAGTAGGAACAAGATATTAAGGAATACTAACTGATCTGGGAGTCTCCACTCAGTATGGCTGCACTGAACACATTAGGCAGTACCTATCTTACATGAATTCAAGGCCTTCCCTAAAAAAAAAAAAAAAATCTCTGAATTGTTGGGTTTTTTGTAGAAATTTGACAGCAGTATCCAAGAAATAAGTAGTATTTTCTAACAGGATGAAAATTAAAGTCCTTTAATTTCTTTTCATTTTCGACTTGGTGCCAACCTTAAGCACAACTGTAATTTTCTTTTCAGTTGTCTCCAAGCTCAGGCTTATCAACTTCACACCACAGTTATTCTCTTTTTTCTTTTCTGAGAAACATCCACCAGAGCCAACTTATCCAGGAACTAAATGTCAGCTGGTAAACAGGCAATACCTAAAGCAAGAACAATTCCTTTGCAGCATGAAATATTTGCAGAATGACTGCTAATAGGAACTACAGTTCCAAAGACACCAGGTTCTCCAGAGTTGAAGGCCTACTGCCAGCACCAAAGCTGAGTTAAATATTTGCAGTGCTACACGAGAAAACTGAAGTTATTCAAACAATATGAATTACACTGGTGGAACAAAAGTAGGGATTAGAGAGCCTTACAGGAGATTAGAAAAGGAAGGAGCAAGGAAGGAATGCTATTCCATGCCTTTTTAAAACTCTCACACATATGCAATTGCCATCTGGAAGGAAATGTAAGACTACAATTTTGGCTGTATCGTAAAGTCTCACATGAGGAGACCTAAGTGATGTCTGTCTGGTTTTCTCCATTCTAGGGTCAAAGGCCCTCCACAGAAAGATAACCAAGAACTGAGGGGATGGGGGAAAAAAAGACAAATTAATTAAGAACTTTTAATAATTTATTCTGCTTGTGACAGCTATGTGTCAGAAGAACCTTCTCACTTTAAAAGCTTACTTTCTATTCCTTGTAAAAGGGCAACTCAGCACAAGCAAAATAATTCTGAGATTATTAAGCTTTTAATGTTTTTCCTTTCTAATCAGTGCTATCTCCAAAAGCAGAAAAGAAAAAATGCTCTAAAAGGTCTCAAAAAACCTGAAACTCTACTAATTGCATTAATAGTTTGCCTAAACTATTGCTGTTGGGAGGGAAAGCAGAGAAGGGGAGTTTTCAGTTATCACCAAAGAACTTACTGAAAAAGCCCTCTCTCTTCAAAGGACATTGGCATTTTCATTACTATGCGTTTTAGCACTTGTCCCACTGCCATACGTAACAGCACCTGGAAACCATGGCTGCCCAACTACACTCAGTGCTTCTGATTCCACTCCAAGCATCTGGTGTGGTATCAGGTGTTCCATGTCTGACTCCACAGCCCATCAGCAAGGCCCAAATCTGAAAGATTTCAGGAGAGCAGGTCAGGCAGCTCTCAGCTTGCAGAGCTGCTGGCTGAAATAATACTGTCCTACCCCTCCATCACCTACCACGTGCTGCTGTCACACTGAAACAGCCCTGCTGCTCTCTGCCTCAAAGCTCCAATGCATGTCAGATCCCACACTGCGCAATCAGATTGTGGCAGCAGTGCATTTACACACATTTTTACTATCATCCAGTATGAATTAATAGCCATAAAACTTCTGTTGCAACAATTAACTATTGCCTCCAAAGCACTGCAATTTCAAGATATCCCAATCAACACACAATAACTTCCCATTTCCCATCTTCTATACACAAGACTACCAAGGCTTTAATTTCCTTCAAGAAGGAATTACCAAGCTGTATGACTCATTCTGTGCATATATAAATATACATCTAATTATAACAAGATTTTAGCCTGACCTGTCTCTTCAAAATTCAGATAAACCTTTTTAGCTGAGCTCAACAAACAATTCAGGATCTGCAAGAAGGTATTAAATGTTTTTTATATGCTAGACTTTATGCTGCTACGTTATCTGTTTCAGTATAATAACACAGGCCTATAAAACCTACAACACACAAATAAATTTGTTTGCCTCCCATCTAAAATGGATGTTTGCTCATGCAGCAATTCCACGGTGGATGTGTATGGGATGAAATCCTACACAATTGCTATTGAGCCATGGTTATTCCCCCTGGCTCAGGCCCCATGTCCCCTGGGCACACACTGTCTGTCTGCTTGCCTGGGAGCTGAGCTGGCCTCTGAATGCTCAGCAGCATCCCATGCTGACATCAGAGACACTACTACTATGCAAGTTCCTCCAAGACTTACGATACTGCTGTGTGCCAGGAAATGGAAATGAAGAGAGTTGTCAGATTAGGAAAGTGGCTGAAAAACACAGAGAGGCCTGAGGGAAAGTCCAAAATTAGTTTGGGGAGGCATGTGAGTACAGCAGGAAGCACTGCAGATTCCTTTAGCTAAAGAAACAAACCAGCAGTTTCAGATTAGAGCTGAATGCTGAGAATACCCAGTTTCTGGTTTTAGAGAAAACAAGCATGGCAAATCTGTGCTTGTGAGCTCAACATTAGTGAGGCAGTCTAATGCCTGCCAGCTCATCTGGGTGATACACCTATTAAAGCATTTACTTTACTTTCCTTAAATGTTTCTTAACTTAGTGCTTGCCAGGAGAGAGGTCCTTGGCAGCCTAAGATGCTCTGTCAATCTAAGGATATTGAATTACTTCAGAAGAGGCATATGCCATAGCTTCTGGCCTGAGAACTTAAAAAAAATATTGGATTATCAAAACTGATAAGACTGTGGATTCAGAACAAGGCCAAAGTCCTAGTGCAGCCTATAATTAAACAATTCCATTCTTATTTTGAAAGAAAACAAAACAAAACAAACAGAAACTGCCTCTTGCTCAAGAATTTTAAAAACAAAAGCCACTTGAGAGAGGAAAATTAAATCAACACAAAATGCTGCCAAAAGGGAAAATCCCAAGGCATACACAGGATCAACACCTTCCTCAAGCAATAAACCTGCTCTGCATGATCCACTCCTGTGCTTAAGCCTCCTGTGTCTGTAAACATGGAAGACAAGAAATCTGTAATGCTCCCAACTCTGCCTTGCAATAACAAAGTGCTGCATATTCCTAATGCAGCCCCTTACAGGCTTAAAAAATCCTCAAGGCTCTTCTAACATCATTTGAGGTTGCCCTGCCTGTTAATAGCACAAGTTGTCTAAATCCAGTCACCAAACATTTGGCACAAGCTCTCAACTTCCTCTGTTATGGAAACATATCCATATACAAAATAAACACAATTTTCCATCATGCTCCCCTGAGACATAAATTCTAAGTGATGATGTATCCCTCTTACACAGACATATTATCAACTATACTCTCAAAACACAAGAGGGGATAATTAAACTCATTACAGAACAGGTCCAGCACAGGCAAATGCAAGAGGATTCTCCCTGCAGTGACTCAGACACCACCTATTGACCAATGAGCCTCTGAATCAACAGTTTCACCTCCAAAGAAGCGAAACCCTGGCAGAAGTTCTGAGCACTTGCAGTACCAGGCTGGTGTCAACAGTGCTGAGCACTGGGAGTAAGGAGACCACCTTTGTGGACCACAAGCTGAAAAAAGCCACGAGACAGTGGCTAATTTGTTTATCCTCCTGGGCTATATTTGAACTGGTGATTCACCCTGTCTGTCTTACTAATAACTCCTTCAGCTCATCATTTCAGCCCCCTTCTCCAGCCTCCAGAAGTCTTCAGAATTCAACTATTACTCTACACATACTTGAAGATGAAAAATGCTACTACAGTTGCTAGAAAAGACAATTCCACCACCTGAAACACATACAGTTTTTAACTTTTAAAAGCTCTCTAAAAATCAAAGAATAGCTATGTAACTGGTTAAAAACGTGTGTGGATTCCCTACAACATCAATTTCTGTCATGGATTTTCCTATTAAAAGCATTAAAGGCTCACCTTTGTCCACAGAAAAAAAGCAGTAATCACTAAGTATATTTTTATAATATATTAAAGCTATTCTGTTTCTCAAAATGTTGCAGCAAACTTCTTCAATCTAAAACTCTTCCTTGTTGCTCTCAAGATGCTTCATGAATCTCTTCTGTTATTCTGAATCATAACTATAAAAAATTATTCTTTGAAGTCTTTCTTAGATTTATTCACTTGCCAAGAACTCAAAATAGTTGAACAAAGCAGCAACTACAAAGTTAGCTCACTATGAGGAAGCATCTGCGCTGTTTTCATTTTCTTGGCTTTTTGGGTGGGGAGGGTTATTTAAATGGTAAGCAACTGCTGTGAAGGAAAGGAAAAAAAACAACCAGACAAAAAAACCCACATTGAGAAAAATCTTCCAAGTTTTAGTATGATAAAGCATTATGAAACTCAACATCTACAATAATGTTTAGTGAGTGGAATGGCCCAAAATCCCCCTGCTTTAATTAACTAGATTTCCAAAAGAAATCAACAATAATGTTAGCAAAGCCTGCCTCAATAACTTGATCAGTCATCTCAGAAATGTCTCCTCTACTGAGCACTGGGAGTAGAAAAAAAAAACAAAACAAAAAAACCCAGACAGAATAAATCAAACTATACCTCTCATGGCACAGTGCTCACACACAAGCTGTATCTTGAAAGTTCTGGAAGTGTCTTTATCTTTGTTCCACTAGAAATACAGACACTGAACCAGAGTGCATTGCTCCAACAGCAGCTAGAACGAGAACTGCAAAATTGTCACCCCAGAAGGTGAAGAAACTCACTGCCCACATATGTGCATCTTTGCCTCCGAATTGCATCTGTAAGTTACAGAAAGTGATGGTGACACATATCCTGCTAATTGGCATACAGCTCCCCAGTCTTCTCATTTTACAGCAGTTCTTGGCAAGTACACCATACCAGGAACCTGCTTAAATTGCTAATTAATAACAGACTTGTCTTTGGAAGGGTGGGAAAGGGTTACTCTTTTAATTGAGCAGTTCCTACAAAACAGAAGTAAATAAGACACATTAACTTTACAAACCATGAATTTCCCTTCAGTCTGTACTCAAACTAATATAAGAGGCAAAGCATTTTATTGATTTTGACTCAAAACAGGCAACACTATTCCTAACAAGAGAATGCCCCCTTCTTGTTTTTCCTGAGCAGCTTACAGGGGGATTAAACAAACAGCCCAATAAAGCTGGGTGGGAACTCATATGAATGGAAACTTCAGCTTCATACTTGATACCTAGATCTCAGCCTGGGTACATGGGCAATAGAATAATTCCTTTTTATGGGACCCAGATTAAGCTGTAATATGAAAGTGGTAGGGACTGAATACAATAACATGACCCAGCAGAAACGTAATTGATTCACTTGCGAAATGTACAACAGGAGCACAAATAAGACTTAAACACAATGCAATGTCACTGAAACAAATAGTATTTCAAGGCAGCTCAATGGTAATGCACATCTCTCATTTAGAATATTATCAGTGAAGTTTTATGTTCTTACTGTGGTATTTTTTTTTCATCCCAGTAAGTCCTTCTGAGAAGAAAAGATATACAAGGGCTGTGAGTGGAGTTTTGAGGACTGACTCTTCCTTCTTCTCTTAACAGAGCAAATAGTGAGTGATTAACTCACCAGCCACCATAAAAGAAACTTCACTCAAGGTGAATTACAATTGCAGAATCTGTCCTGAGAACTGAATATTTCACATGCAGTATGTATATTATGAAATAGTCTTACCTCAGTAAGAGCGTGCAGCTGTCCTTTATGCACACAGACACCCATAAACCTACAAGAAACAAGAAAAGAAAAGTGGTTTGGGCTTTTTTCCCCCCCCTCTTTTTTGTTCTTTAAATAAACTAATATAGGATTCACCAAAAAAGGAGGAAAGAGAAAAAATTCAGCCTCACAGACACTGCATACCTCACCATTGATTATTTAAACATCTTAGCATAAAACAAAATCATTTATCTACACTACAGTTTGAATTAGCAGTTCCAAGAGAGCACAGGAGACAGCTCAACCTCAAAATGGAAAGTTAGTAATTTGACTATAAGCGAAGGCCAGCAAATAATGATTTATGCAGAAAGGAACAGTCTCAGAGTCTTATTTTAAGGAAGTTTAAGCCAAGTAATCCACTGTTGGGCTGCATAAACAGAAAATTACTTCCCTTTGCATTTTGCTGTTTAAGCACAAAGATGTTTCTTTCTATCCCATTCTTAACCACTCAGGAATATGAGGTACATATGCAATATATACTTTCCCCTCCCCAAGCTCCTCTTTCCAACACTTGGATAGAAGCAAGTTTCAATAGTATCCAGTACACAGGCATTCCACAAGTGTTACCCACATTGCACAATTTTCAGACTTCTGCTGTTAATAGGAATAATTGCCATCACTGTTTTGTCTGGAAAGCAACAGAATGTGCCATAAAGAACTGAAAGCTCATTTTTACCACCATACAAGCTGAACTTAAGTCACAAAATGCGAATTAATACTATTACAAAACATCCCCCATAAGAAAGTTCAATAAAGCTGAAATTTTAAACACTTTAGAGCCTTTCCTGCACAGTTCAAGTGTTCATTCTTTATAGATTAACTAATTCTCAGTTTTAGCATTTAGATTTTGGTCTCAGCAAGCAAAAGTAAGTTGTCTGTCATTTCCATAATGTTCAGAAATTTCCATTTTGCAAGTAAGCAGTAGACCTGTATGATCTCACTAAATGTGACGGGAATCTTGTGGACAACAACTCGAAGGAAAAGGACCTTTTATATCCTCAAACATTTCCCAATTTAAAAATAAAATGATGCAAGACATGTAGTGCTAGTTCAACTAAGCTGCTTTTGAAGAAATGAATGATCCTCACTGTTCTCTTGTCTAACAGCTGACTGGTAAATTATAAGCAGCCAAAGGAAAAAAAAACATAGGTAAGGTCCTTTGCATAAGCTGAGCTGTAGAAATCTGTTTTTATAACCAAAGAAGCAGCAAGACTTGCATTAGAACTTCTACTGCCTGCACTCACCTCAAACACTCAAACAATATTCCCTGAATATGGGAATTTTCATTTGAGAGACACTGAAAATCCAATTCCTCTTATTTAATGCAGAATCATAGGGCATGATCAGGTCCTCAGGGGAAAGGGAAGACGTTTCTTTTAGAAATACCATCAACTCAAAACACTGCACATTCTGAGTTTCACTCCATACAATAATGAACATATGAACCATTTTTGTGAAGAAATTGAGAAATTAAGCTTCCTGAGATGAATAAACCCAGACTGCTACAGAGCAGAAATCTATTTCTTAACCTATCAGGTATGGTGTTAATGGCTTTATTCACAAACAAAAATGGAAAGCACACAAATCCAATATATTAATTCCTCTATAAGATAACTTTTCAAAGTATTATTTTCTCTGTCAATTACACAAGGTTAACCTGCTATGGCAATATATCCATTCAGCAAAAAATGAGATTAAGTAATTAAAAATATTAATGTTTTCATCTCTAGATCAACTCTTCCTTTGTAAAGGTGTATCACACTACTTACAAATTAAAAATTCATCATAGTTGATTTCATTCAAAAATAAAAATGCACTTAAGAATTTGTCAAAATTTTGGAAAAATTTTATTTCTTGTCTCATCTACCGAACAGGAAAAACATCACTGTCACTTAGCGACTGGCGGAACTTGATGTTTTCTGCCAACCTGTTTTTGGTCAAGGGAAGTCTCAATGGAAACATATTCATTACTTTTGTGAACCTATGCTTAAGGCAGAAAAGACACACTGAATCAAGTTACCAAGAGTAAGAGTTTAAAAATTCTCAAATGCTTAGGATTCCTACTAAGAATCAAAAATAATAAAAAAGAGCTCCATATGATGATCTCATGGAAAAAATCTGGACATAAAGGTACATTTATAAACCCCACACATTTAGAAACTATTACCCAGGAAAAGAGAAACCAAATACACTGATAAAGACAGAATTAATGAGTTTACAAGCAACATGCTGAAGCCATTTAAACTTTGTGTGAATGAATCTCAGTTTTCAGGCTCTGGAAAACAGATTGATAGAACAGACCTCTAGCAATCCAAATTCCTGGAAAACTTCTGCTTAGCTGTTTTATCAAGCAATAATAAACCACTTGGTTAAGCCAAGAACTGCTACAAAATATTGTTGGAAAGGATTTTCACTAAAAGATAATACACCCAACTGCTACTGAGAAATACAATTACCAAGCAAGATTTAACATAGTTTCAATTTAGAGGTTGCCCCAGATGAGATTCCAAGTTCTGTAGATAGGAAGCTGACATGTTGGTCCAGCACAGCTGAGATTATTCCTGCTGGCTAGACACACTGTCTCCTGAGCCAAAATGTGCTTGTAGGTGAACTTCAGCAGAATGTTTTGTCAGCCAAAGGTTACACTTCCTATAAGCATTTCTAGCTGGAAGGAGGTCCAATAAACCAATCATCCACATAACCGAAGACCATTTACAGATTTAAGGAAGCTTATTTTCAAGACAGTGTGTCTGGCCTTATCAGCAAGCTGAAATGCTTCCAAAATCTGATTGGAAAAGTTTTCCTAGAAGCTGCAAATAGAAAGGATGATAGTTGAGTCCACCTAACTAAATACAGTGCAGCACATTTCCAAATGCTTTCTAACAAATGTCAGCAATCTGTACACATGTTGGAAATCTTGTTTGATAAATCAATCAATCAATCTGGAAAACCTGTCCTAAACAAAACCAAGAAAAGTAGAGAAGTCTGGATATTTCTTAGTCCTTCACAGTGGTTACACAACCCGCTTTCAGTTCGGTGAGATGGCAAGGGAGAAAGTGCTTGACAGAAAAGGGGAGACAAAGTACTGTCACCTCAGTCTCCAATCTTTGCCTTAATTTATCAAGCAAAACTAATATCCAGATCATACAGCCTCTGTGGATATCCAGACACTGAACACATGCTTTCAGTTAAAAGAACTTCACTGGAACACATTCTTGTTCTGTGGATAAACCTGGGGCAACCACAGTTCAACAACAACAACAACAAAATCGATGCCCTCCAAAATTTACTGTTTGTATGAGAAAATTCAGCACTTTGATAACATTACACAAAAGAAACAAACCAAACACACCAATGTAAAAGCCTCTAGTACAAGCTCAGTAACAGAGACAAAAGATCAGAAGACATGCTTATTTCATTGCACTGACTGCTGGAGAAGGAAGAGGGCAAATAAAAATATTAAGCCTGCATTAAGGCCCTCCTTAATGGTTTAAAAATTATTAAAAATGTAGATTAAAAGTGTATTTTAAGTTTTCTACACTTGCGTCTTGATTCTAGACAGACATAGGCATTTAATCTATCATTTCTGTAACATATATGCAAAACTCTTGTATACATGTATATCTTATGTGTATATATATACACACACACCCCCCTCATATATACACATACTCTTCTGCTGCCTGTACACTGCATTTCTAAAGTACTCGTTTTTGATAACCATGTTACACAAAGAGAAGCAAAAGCAATTTTCTTTCCTGTTAAAGCACTGTTCAGTACAGGGCAAAGGATGTTAAAAGACAAAATCCATACTTCTGGCTATTGTAACAAAGTCCATCACAAGTAATTTTACAAAAAGGAAGGTTTGAAAGGATAAAACTACACATGAGAAAAAAAAAATCCCTGGTATTGTGTTCCCAGGGTGATAGATTTGTCTCAAATGGAATGAAATAAAATTCTCCTTGAAAGGAGTCCATGGAATATGCACACAGTGTGCTTATTTGTGTGCCTGCACACACAAGAAGGTGGATTTAATCAATGAGTCAATCTGCCTGCATGCTCACAGCCAAACACACAGCAATACCTCCAAGTGCTCCCACGAGAACACTTAAGACATGAGCTAAGACTTTCTGTGTACAGAATGTTTTAAATTAAGTCCCCAAGGTACAGATCAAATAAAGAAATACTTTTTCATGCAAACAATAGTTATGTTAAAAAGACTGAAATTCTACCTCAAAATTGAAGATACACTAATTAAAGAGACAGCACTAGAGATGGAGAATCATTGGTAGCACACCACTTCGTTTGTATGAGAAAAACACATCTGTAACATATTTAAAAAAAAAAAAAAAAAGGGAAAAAGTTATCAGGCCTCTCAGGCTGTAGCCTGAAGGCTCCCAAGCTCAGGACACAAGGATGGAGATTTCTTGAGTCCTTTCCAGACCTATTTCCTTACATTGATTTAGGTAAAAACTCATGACTACAGCAGTACACCAGAATTCAGAAAAGTAACCAAATGGCAAAGTACATCTACAAGCATACACCAGATCTTTCATAACCATGGTACTTGATCTAACCCAACTCTTGAACAGCACTGCATTTTAAATAGGACACAAGCTAATAAGGAGGTGGAGAAATGCTCCAAACCCCTGTTCTCCCCAACCCCAGCAATTACAGTCTTGCCATGTATCAGCTAACCTGTATTAAAGTGATTATAGTAAACATCACATGGTACAAACCCCAACCTCAGCTCACTTTTCCACACCTCCTTGCACCATCTGTCTGAGGGAAGATGTGATAAAACCAGCATATCCCACATCAAAGCAGGAAGAAATCAGAGGTAGAAAAGCATTTTAATTCTCCATGTTTAACTTGTATGCAGGAGCAAGACAGAGACAGGAGATGAGTTTTATGGTAGAAACAGAAGAACACCATTCGTCTTCTTCTGCCCTGTCCACTCCTAAAATGTCCCCAATCTGGACCCTGAGGAAAAACCAGCAAACAAAAACCAGAAGTATCTGTCATACATAGTTTGTTATAAACACCAGACAGGGACTGAACAAAAAGTTACTACACTGTAGTTAACACCTACTCCGCCTCTAGAATTGCATCTGCTAGCTGAAATAGGAAACAAGTGGAAGGGAGACAAAAAAACTCCCAAATCCCCTATTTTTTTTTACCATCATGCCTGTGTAGCTACAAGAGCTGGATTCTTCTATTCTAAAATATCCTTAACAGACTGAAAAAAAAGTTCAATTTTTTGCCAAAAAAATCCTCTAATAGAGGGCAGTCTCTCATTTCCTTCATGGAAAATACATTAGAAACTTACATATACACGTATATTTGACCACTGGAATCTTTATGATCCTACCAGGGGATGGTAGACTTACTGGGGACTTGGTAAGTGAAAACTAAGCTCTTCACTTACATCTCTCTTCTAATCAAGATGGATCTATATAGCTGGCCAAGAGCAGAATTTGAGTGCAGAAATACAAAAATGAGTGTGGAGATTTAAAATTAGCCTTTCACTCTATGGTGAATAAAGCCTGTTGCTTTTAAAGCTTAAATACCCAGATCAGTACTTCACCAAGAGAAACTGAAACACCTCGACCCAATTCTATCTCCTCAAGATGTACAGAAAGGTAAAAACACAGACGTGCCTTTAGGTAATCTCTACCAAGCTAAGGAATGGAAGAAATCAGCAACTACTGCCACACTCCAGAAGAGTGACCAGAGTCTGGATAAAATCCTCAACAGGCATCTGTAACACTGAAAAGGAGCTGATATGGGCAGCGCAGAAGCAAAAGCAGCTTCAAATACTCAGCTATATTTATTAATCACATCAGTGCAATCAACAGCAAAAATATCAAAATCTTCACAATAACATCTTGAAGTTAGCTGTGGGCACATTGGAACTGACAGCTTATAAAAGTTGCTATATATTTTAGAGCATTGGCAAAGAGATAGGTTTTTTAATTACCCAAAGGATAATGATGATCCTGGGCTACAAGGAAGAAGCATCTCTTCTCCTTCCCATAACACTTAACTATATAAACTATAGAAGAGCTCTCAGAACAAAAACACTGATTCAATAACAAATTTGAGATATTACACATCAGGATGTTCAAAAACACAACCACATAACCAGCTTAAGGAAAGTTTTATTGTACCAAAATAAATGCCTCATTGCTGAATCTGACATTCCCTTTCTAAAACATTAACTTGCTGTCCTACACATGTTGAAATTGTTTGAGAGCAGATTTTGGAGGCTGCAAAGCCAGTATTTATCCAGTTTCATAATTTTACAAGCCATTTGATAGCAGAGTACCTTGCAGCCCTCACCTACTTCAGCTAACCACTGCACAATATGATCTCAACATTTCAGCCTAAGAACCCATTGCTATCCATGCTGGCTAGCAACAGGAAGGAAAGAAACTTGTTTATGGTGGAAGTTAACAGTAGGTAGTCCCAGAACTCAGAGGAGATGAAGAAGCTCAGAAATATATTATGTAAAAATCAGAGGATACCTTCAATGTATGTGGAGGAGATCCAGTGGCTAATCAATAGAGAAGTGAACTTGATGCTAGTGACAAAACACCTTACTCAGTAACACAGAAGAACTTCAAAGGAAAGAAATTAAATGAAGCAAATATGTAACAATAACTGAGATAGGTCATAGCCCCTGGAAAAGTTATATATTAGAACTTCTTTGAAGAGGATATTCCCTTTTAAATACCAATAAACGCTTAAAATTTCCAAAAATAATCCCAGAAAATGTTTCAGTGGGAACACATTGCTGTAGAACATTTTCCTAAAAACCTCTCAGCAATACAACTCCAGCTGTTCTTATCTGACAGGACAATGTTGTCAAACAAGCAACACAACCTCTCACCACTTCAAGTGCCAATTACTATTAATTATTTTTTTAATGTGTTTCTAAAGTGGGAAATAGTTTGTTTCACAAGACTAGTAGAAGTACCAATGATTATACTTTTATGAAATGTAAATAGAGAGGCTTCAATGTGTGGTTTTATACACAGGTATACACAGACAGGTAACATTTCAGAGGGGCAAAATCTTCTCACAGACAAAAAAATTGGAAACACTGCAGTAAAATTTAAACAAAAACTTAAGACACATCATTAACACACACAACCATCACGTTATCTCCTACACAGAAAAGTAGTAGTTTTTACTGTGTATCAATATTCAATTTAAAACCAACTAAAACTAAGTAGTGTTTTCTCATTTGTATTTCCTGTAGGACAAACTCTGCTCCCTGTAGCAAGGGGAGTTACCTAACAGATAAGAAAAAGGCACTATTTTTTAACAGAAAGCCTACATTTTTGAAGAAGCCTCAAATCAAACAATAAATCAAATGCAGTTTATTCTTCTAAACAAACTGTGCAAAATAGACCATTTCTATTTAAGTCATTTATTTCTGATGTATTCACTAATAACTGCTTAATTGAGCACTAAAAGAAAAAGACTTCTCTGTCAATCCTGGGTAATAACTGGAAGAACAAATGAAATTCCTTTCCTGCTTCATACATAAATCAATACATTATTGTTCTTCCTTCAGGACCATCTGTGTGATGCTGCTGACTCCAAATTATTCATAGGCTGTAAGGCCAGAGGGGACCAAATAGGATCTATTTTACTTCACAAGACATCTAAATTTCAGCAATTACTCAGGACTTAGCACAATAATTTTTGTTCACAGCAAGACCTCTGTAATTCCATTCAAGAGGGGGCAGGGTTACATTTAGGTACATCTGAATGCTTTTGGCCTGTCAATATATCCTCTTCCTACATTCCCTCATTCCAACCCAAATTAAATTATTGATTTTGAACAGACCGAGACTTTTTTTTTAAAAAAAGATTTACCAACTGCACAAAGTTGATAAAGAAACTGATGAAGTATACTGAGTTAATGATTTTGACAATGCCAATCTTACTTTGGAAAGTTACTCTTTCCATAAACCTTACTAAAAAAGCAACTTTATCAGTCTCCAGGGTCATATGCTGCTTATCAAAGGATTCAGAAAAAAGAAAAGTAATGAAAAGATGTGTGGGATAAATAAGACACAATTAATGAAATCAAAACAACCAGATAGATGATACAATTTAAATTAAAAAAAAACCACAAAAAACCCCAAAAATCCCAAGCAAAAATAAAATAAAATAAAAAAAAAGCCAAACAGAAGAAGGAGGAGTTGCTTGGAAAGCACCTCACCTTGGAGCACAGAAAACAGACTAGGAATTGTATTTATGGATAGATTACTACAACACTTGAATAAATATATTATGGTAAAACTAACACAGTTTACTATGAGTAAGAATTCAAGTTCACAGGTTTTTGAGATTTTAAGAAAAAGAATAATAGAAAACAGACATGAATTAATTGAATGCCCCTTATAGATATTTCAAATGATTCTGACATGTCCTCAAATATTGAGGAAAACACATAGGATAGTATCGTAACAAATCAGTTGATGAAAACTGAGATAGGATTTCAAGAATCAGAAAAACTTCTTATAAAGGATTTCAGGAATCAGTATGATGTCTGTACTATGTAACAGAATGGTTAAGTAAAGGAAATTAGGTGAGAGTTCACTTTGTCTCCAAAACTTTCAAAAAGATCTGAGGTCAGAAATGGATCCTAGGTGTGCAACAGCAGCTTAGGAGAACTGGTCATTTGGTGCACTGTCATCACATCTTTAAATCTCACAATGTTATGGCTTCAGTCAATTATGTTAATTGCTTGTCACATCACCATAGAAGAGAAACCAAGACTAAAATGGTTCAAGAAATAGCAAGATACACATTGGAAAATTTTGGATTTGCATGCAGTAATCTAATGCAAAACAAGAGCTACCCTTCCAGGAGCATATAAATCAGATTAGTTCAATTCTAGCTTCTTTTCTTCAGTCCTCCTTATCCCACCTTGCAATACTGCAGTAAGAAAATCCTAAATACTAGGAAGCAGACCTAAGAATAAGAAACAGCTATGGCACTTTGCATTGTTTAGTTTCAAGACCAGTAACCATAAATTAGTTGAAGAGTGTTAAATTGGAAACAACTTTAATTCACAAAAAGAAGCCAAATTTCACTCTTCATATTGATTCATGAAAAATATAAAATGGGCACACCTGTTTTCCTCTGACATAAATTACTCATTACTAGCAAATTCCAGATACCAAAATCATGTCTATGTTTGGGGTTTTTTCCTCTTAAGTCTTTTTTTTCTCCCTCTCATTCATCTATTAAATTAGGAATTAATCCTAACACATTCATGATAGATAAACCTACAATAAAAAATAACTAAACACAAACTGGAAAGAGGAGAGCCCTACTAAAGACAACCTATATCTATATGATTCAGAAAAAAGCTAGTGTACCTTAAGATGTTCGGATGTGAGAGTCTATTCATAAGTTGAACCTCTTTCAGCATGTTTGCTCTGTTGCTGTTCAGTGTGTTCATCTTCAAAGCCATTACCTGGTCTGAAGTTCTGTGCCTTACCTATTAGACAGAAGCAAAAAATAGTAAGGATATGAAATGAAAGACTGAAGAACCAATATTGTAGTGCAATGTAGAGATCCTTCATAACAAAAGTGATCCATACACCAATTTCTGCAGTCTTTATCACACAGGTGACTTTCTATAAGCATACTATGCAAATGTGAAATGCCATTTTGTTCTTCTCTTGCAACTCAACTTTTTCAACTTGAGAAGTTGAAAAACACCCAACTATCAGCTTCGTAGTACAAGTGAAGGAAGCCATCTGTTTGTAAACAGAGAAAGTTTCCCACTCGAAGACCTAGGAAACTTATCTTTATTCCACCCATATCCTTCTTTTCCCCTGCAGTGGTTGCTGTCATTGTTCACAGAATGTGTTATATGAGGACATGTTGCTTACAGCTACGGAGCAGATTTTGGAGGTACTCAGTGTTTACTTCTGAAAATAGACAATGATCCAGCTTCCCCATCCAGGGGACTGAAAGCATTCCTGCCAATCCCTGCTGCACAGCAGAGAGGCTCCTGCAGAGGGAATCACCTCACCCAGGGTGTCACTCGTGGTTGTAGAGTGTCAGCAGGAAAAAAGAGGATTTCTCTGGCAAGTGCACAGCACCAGCACCTCGTTCAGAGTGACTTCCCCAGTCAGAAGTGCAGGACTGTGGACATTTTTCACTTGGTACTCAAACTAACCCATCTGTCAAGTGTTATGTAGATGTGTGCCACTATTAAAAAGGAGCTCTTAAAATAATGTAAGGCTTGCCAATCCTTTGAATTTCCTTGCAGTTAGGCATTCCCACACACATACTGGTAGTATTCATGGAAATTAGGCTCCCATTTTCTTCCTACATCAGTACCTGCAGCTCATAAATAGAAAACATGCATTTCTCAAAACACTGAATTACCCCCATGGCAAATTTAGTTAACATTTATGGAGATAATCTTAACAAGGTCTGTGTTCCAGGAATTTAAGACTCATCAGCTTTCTAATTTAAAACTGAAACCAACATTATGACTTAAGTACAAGCAAACTACCTACATTTTAAAAAACAGCAGCCTGTCCACTTTCATTCCAGAAGACTGTTCGTCTTTTCAAGTAAGAGGCTTTAGCTGTGATATGTTAATTACAGAAAGAATAACTGAACCCACGATAAGCAGAAGAAAATAGGTATGGGTTTTGAAGGTAAGGCTCCCTGGAAGCTCAGAGGCAGCAAGTGATACCTATTTTAAAGTTTTATTTGCACAGCACTATCTGCAAGAATAAGGGGCACATTTCAGCTAAACATTCTCATCTGGACACACAGCCCATGAATTCAGCGCAGGGATATACAGGGAGGAAAGGGTGTCACGTTTCTGGTTTAACACTTCTAAATTGCCTCTTCCCATCCTAGTTTCAAGTATAAGGTAGCACTGGAAACATCACAGGTGAATGTGGTAAATAACACTGAAGCACTGAGTAGAAAAATAGCCCTCAGATTGTTTTCCTCCTGCTTCCCCCTGCTTATGTATATGAGCTCCTCAAATGCCTCACCTACAGTCACCCAGTAATCCCAGTGCAAGAAGGATCAGGGAAAGGGGGTGGAGGAGGATATAGAAACCAGCACTGAGTAGAAACCAACAGCAAGTTCACAGACATGGGACCCCTCCTTTCCGTGGTAATATTGGTTTTAAAATAAAACTGGTCAAACTACAGCTTTAGTGCATTCATTGCAAGAAGATAATCTAGAATCATTCTCAACACAACCTGTCTTGCCTGTTTGCCATGCTTATTGGTTTTAAGCAGGATGATTGCATGCTAAGTTGATGAGGTTTATTGTTACTTGCCAGGTTTCTTGTGTCAGTTGTGTACTTTAATTTTTAATTTTACCCAGCCAATTTGAATGAACAAACTAAGTTGGACAGGTCAATGTCAACACAGACTTTTAAAATGTGTTTTAGTTATACCTAAGTTTTACTAGGAGTAATGTCTTGGGTGAGGGGAAAAACATTTTAAATGTTTTCATAGACTTAGAAAACTTCAACAATGTAAATTTAAATAAAGAAAAAGGGACTATGCTTTGAAGCTATACACAGCAGCAGCTAATTCAAAACACTTCCTCTGATGTGAAGGTTAGGAATTTTGGGTGTTGTGGTGAAGTAATTTGGGGTTTTCAGGGAACAGGAAAGGATTTGAAGTTACTTAATTCCTACAGTAAAAGATGCTCTCAACAGAGTTTCCTCAGAAATGAGCTTTCCACCAACATAATAGCTTCAAGATCTGCCAAAAGGGAATGGATACAGGTAGAAGGTGATCAGGAACTCAGATGGAATGTGGTCTTAAACAGTAACTCTGCCAGCTACCTCTTAATTTCATGCGCATTTCTATAATTCACTTAGTTTCATGCTAAAATTTCCTGCTCTTTTGCCTCAACTCTGAGGTAAAAGTAGAATTTATCACAGGACCTTTTCCCTTGTTCAGACTGCTTTTCTTAAGCTAAGGAAATCTCAGAAAGAACGTGGGTAACTTTTTGGGTCATGGTGTCCAGCATGCTTCCTGGATATTCAGGTCTGATATGCAACAAGAAGTGGTCAACAACTACTTCTCAAAAGGTCTGACTGTCCACAGCACTAACTGCACATCCAGAGAAAACTGAGCTGCTTTTGCAAAGACAAAACTTTTCATCCTCTGTTTTAGGCAATCCTGCAATCCTTCCAGTCTTGACAGACTGAACAAGGTTCAGTGGCAAGGTCAGCAGGCTTTTCTTTTGTTTGCTCTATAAAATCACTTTCCCCATGGTTGCAAATTTCTCGAGTTCCTTACACACAGAGCAGCATATTCTGTTTAATTACCTGGTCCCTAAATAGTACCCCACATTGCACTATGCTTTGTTTCACTTAAAGGGACACAGTAAGGTAACACCAGCAATTTTATTTGAAATTCTGTATATTGTTCTGATGTTGGAGGATGTATTCCTGCAAGATCTGACAGAACAACAAAATTCCTAATCAAACCAAAGGAGAGACAGGGAAAAAAGGGACTCCTCTCTCACTAGTTATGCTTTAAGCAAGGAGGGAAAAGCAGAACTGGAGGTGAGAGGGCATCCTTCTCAACAGGACAATACTCAGTATTATGAAAAAAAGCAAGTATCAATTTATAAATTATGGAACACAATGCTAATCACTTGGAATATACCCAAGACCATGTAATATACCTATACCATGTTCTCTCCTTTGAAGCACAACTGGCAAATAGCATTTCTACGGCAAGGACAAATTGACAAGGAACTGACAAGTTCTGTCTTTAAGATCTCAGTCAAATTCTGAATCATCAACATGGAAGGAGCTGTCAGCTCTGCCCTTTGTGCCTATTTTGCCATCAGTCATACCCTAGACAAAATTTCTGTCTATCCTGGCATACCTTGCCAAAGCAGTGCAAAACTATTTAATTTTAATCCTTCTTTCAGGCCACCTCTGCCATAAAAACATGGAAGTGATGTTTCAACCACCTGACTCCAGAAGGAAAACAAGTAAATATTTTGGCAATACTGCTGATCCAATTTAACATTTGTTTACAAGGCAGTTTGCCTCAGGCATATGGCTGTATACTCAACATCAAGAAGGATTCACTCATGCAATTCAAACCTCTCACTGATGCAACTTTCAGATTGCTGTGAAGCTTTTAAAGCTGTTGACATTATTATTAATTAGGGCCCCTCGCATTATCAGACCAAATAACCTTTCAGCAATGTCTGGATCATGGTGTCTCTGCTTAGAAACATTCTGACAATCTTACAGCTGCTTTGCACACGCTTCCAGCTTCCCAGTCTGCTTACCTATGTGTGTGACTCCATCTCCAAGGTCACAGTAACCAGATATTGCCTCCCTGTTTTATTGCTGACAGGCAGTTAAACTGTCCCTTTGCACTCTGATTCTCCTAGGGCCAAAGTACTTTGGACTTTGACCTGACTATTGTTACCTGCGTGGTTCCATTCACATTGGACCATGCTCTGATCCTTAGCCCTTTCTTGAGGAGAAAGTGGGAAGTAGAGGAAGTCAAGGATACAGGTAAAGAAATCATGATGAATTTAAAGGAAATCTCATAATAGTGATTAAGCAGGGCTCACATTCCAGAGAAGTAGTCACTATATAAAGTTAATGAGGATTATCATGCAAAAATTGGTGGGTTTAGTGTTCAGCTCACTGCTTAGCTGTAAAGTTCTTTATTATTAAAAAAATTAATATAATTTAGATTATTGTTTATCTATTACGTCATATACATCTGTCATGGTTCTCTGAAAATCCAAACATTTATATTACTTACACTTCCTGCTGGACTGAAGGAGAAGTATTTTTAAGCACTATCTGAAATCTAGCCTGATTTCATCTGTCACAAGGCCCTTTAGATCTGTATTCACTGTACCTTTCCAGGTGGCCCTGGAATAAACACCTGAAGAACATTTCCTAATACTGATATTGTAAATCTGCCAACACAGCCTTCAGCTGTGCTCCTAGTTTTTCACTGCGTTTTCATTATTTTCCAAATCATCATTATGTAGCTGGAAGTATTTTGTCACAGTTCTCTTCCAAAACTTCATTTAGCTTCTTTCCAGTTTTTCCTTACCTTCCCCTCTTCTGGCATCCAGCCTCACTGCTTAAATACATTTACAGATCTCTACTTAAACAGCCTACTCCATAAAATCATGTTGCTGCTCTAGCACACACACCAGTTTTTTGTTTTCTTTACCACACCTTGGTCTTTGTCTGGCCATTTCACCTTCACCTTTGCTGCCATATATCCAAAGCACCATTTTAAAAGCTATCTCCTCTGGTCCAAATATTTGACCTTCCCTGAGTTTGTTTCTCTGTGTTCATTTGATTTACAAGTATTTTCTCTTTGATGACAAGAGATGAAGACATTCCCTTAGCTACCATTCTAGGCCATTTGCACTAAATGTGTTACGCAGTTTAATTTTGATTGACTGAGTTAACAATAAAGTTGGTGAGGCACATGAGATGATAGAAGTAATCACTGTTAAAGAGAAAAGGCTTCATCCTAAGAGTGCCTACTAAATGACAGGAAAAAAGTCTTTCACAGGGAAGCAGACCAGCAATTTGGCTCTGATACAAAACTTCTCTCAAAAAACAGACTACTTCCTTGCTGTGACAGCAGAAGAAATCTTTTAAAGAAATTAGGGTCAGCTGTATTTTATCCAAGTCTCACAGTCAAGCCACCAAGTCATCACACTTACAGGGACATATTCATGCCTTAAGGACTAATGTGATAGAACAGTGTCTTAACTCTATGGTTGATTAAAAAAAGCTCCCTTCAGCAAAGAAGATAAACCTGTTCTTCAGCTCAGATCACAGTGCTTGTAAGTCTGTAATCAGAAATGTTTTTCTTAACATTAAAATGTACCCACTGTCAGATACATATATTCATACTACTGATGCCTATATCAAGTCAAAAATTTCATATCACTAGGAAAATTTGCAATGACAAACAGAAGCTGAAAGAAATACACCAGTCCCGATAATACTAAGCTACTATGTTGATGCCAGAGTCAGATGGGTTGTGGCTGTTTTCAGAGTAGTAATACAGAATGTCACTATACTACAACTTCTTGCAGCAAGAGAGAGACCTGCCAAATGCAACAAAACTTTGCCAAACAAAACTAGTCAGCATGTGTTACAAGAGCTTTAGCACAGGTTCAGAAGATCTGCAGAAACTAGGCACAAAATAAACCCCAAAACCTTCCAAAAGCCTTGCAGCAGTTGTGATTCTACTAATTTCTAATACTAAGAAGAGCTGAGACAAATATGCAGAAAAAGCTGGAGACTTGACCATTTTCCCTTTAGTACAAAAGCTCAGTATTAGTCAAACAAAGGTCCTAATTTGATAAGCTTAGTAACTTGTAGCACCACCAATTTAGCAGAGAAATAAGTTCAAATACTAGAGAATATTCCACACCAACAGTCAATCAAATTTTCCTGTTTTTTTCCCCAAACTAAGGTGAATTTCTAATTAGTAAGACAGCACTACCACTGATATTTTGTAAATCCACTTGTGTACCAAAAACCCCTCCATTTTTCTTTTGTATTTTGTTTTTCTTCGTTGCCTACTGTAATGTAGAACCAGGGCCCAAAATAGAGCACCCTTTTATTTTAAACAAACCATTTATTGATAGGAATCTGTGCACATATCTCTGCCATTAACTTGATCTCAATCAAGCTATAAAAGGCAAAAAGAGACTACAGTCTTATTTTGAGAGAAAGCACAAATTCATCAGACGACTATTGTTCCACAGTTTGAGATGAGAAATAAACAGGCACAGCCCCAGTGGCAAAGTTGAGTGATTTTGTAACCAGTTCAGCAGAATGTAACCATATAAACTTTCCTCTGCAATCCAGGACATGGAACACAGACACTGGGTGAGCACTGTTTTACCACAACCTCAGTAAACAGCTCAGCCATGTACTTTATACCTGAGTAATATCCTAGTCAGGAAAGAAAAATACATTATTAGTTTGAAGTTCATAACTGAATGCTTATTCCTAATTTTCAGTGGTAGCTATTCTCAGCTCACTGAGCAGCCCTGAGCATGCTACTTCCTTTCTTTTGTTATCTCTCTAACCGTTCTACAAAATTGAGGTGATATTATCTACCTGCCAGAAAACTGAAAGATTGATGCACCTGCAAGTGACTGCTGTAACATCGAAAGATAATACATAATCAGACATTGTATCTGTGTTCCTATTTTCCCATTTAATTTTTAATACTGCTGGTTAAATATTTCCCATGTTACTGTGGGTTTATCCTGTATGAAAGATAATGATACTTACATAATCTGCAGATGTTTTTGAAGAAAAAAAAAATACTTTGTACTGGGTTTTCCTGACACAGAAATTCTATCTTCTAACTTTTACAATACACGGTCAGTTTAGCACAGAGCACACAGTTCCCCCCACTACACCAATAATATAATCTCACCTCTGGTACTGAAACATATTTGTGGGGCTTCCTTTCAAAACTGTGTGGGAACCTTGATAAAGTTCTGTTTCGGGCAGAAATATTTTCCTTACATTTCCTTTATAAATCTTTCAAATAAACATTCCCACACGTGAGTGTGGAAGTCTGTCTCACCTTTCAGAACAGAGACCACTGACATAAAACTATTGCTATCATAATCACAGCACTTAGAACTTGATCACAACCACAAATAAAAAGACAGCAGGCAGCAGGAAGAAGACACATTTTGCTTACTTCAAGATACTTCAGCTTTTATAAATTGATGCAGTCAATAACCTTCAGGTTACAGCCAAAACCAAAAAATCTAAGTCATTTCCTGCTATTTAAGCCTTCATGAAACTGCTGTACTTGAGAATTAGGTAGCTAATTAAATATGCCACGCAATTTCTTATGCCTCATCATGACCTGTAAATGCTAGGAAGCACAAGAATTGGATTTGCAGGACTTAACTGCAAGCAGCTGATGTGAAAGTTACAAAGCAACACCAGTGAGTCAGTGTTAGACACACTGTCAGCTCCGGATTAGTTAATAAAGCAGTGCTGTGCTGCTAGCGATCACTCCAGCGGATGTTTCAGAGCTCTGTCCTCTCCTCAACCCCTAATGCCACCAGACCATCAAACAGAGGGGCCCGCCTTGCAGAGCTGCTGCCAGTGCAAAGGGCTCTGCAGCCACCCCAGAGCACTCCCAGGCTCTGCCAGTGAGGGCCAACAGCTGTGCCCACTCCCAGACACAGGAAGGACATGGACAGGAGAAGAGGTTCCTCCAGTTTGGATGTGGCCTCAGCATCTATTGGGAAGAAGTTCTGGATCACTTGCATACAGAATACCAACAACGGCAGCAGGGAAGATCAAGAGAAGCCCTGTCATACATGCTTTGGAGCTCCTTTCTCTAATCACTTCCAATAGCTTTTAAGGAGCTATGAAGAAGCATTCCCTATGGATCTGAGACTGTAAGCATCTCTTTTTTATTAGTGCCATCAATAGTAATTTGCAGTTCTCAACTTTACATTTCATATTAGGCAGTAACACATACGCATTTGTGTGTATTAACATCACAGACACTCCCCAGACACAGGCAGTTAAATCCATCACTGATTTATACATTTAACTTTCCCCTGCTGCCAATACCAGTAAATAAGAGTCCAGAGAGGTGTCTCACCAAGATTTTAAGTGATGCACTCTTGTTCTCTAGGCACAGTCACGTTAATACTGGACATATGCCAGCACAGTTATTTGAAGAACAGTAAATCAGCACCTGTCTCTCAGTATCAGCTATGAATGAGCTTACACAAATGTCCATGTTTGCCAGCTGGCAAAATACAGAAAATCCCAGAGCTGCCAACCCAGCACATCTCCATCCAGAACAAAAAAACTAAACAGATCTCATTTAACCGTGCTTGAGAAATTATTATGGAAAACAAGACAAAAAGCACACAAACATTTCAGTGCCAAGGGAATCTTGCCACCTGTTTTGCCCTGGGAAAACTGCACAATGATACTCAGATTGGCACGTTTCCTACAGAAGAAAATCAAAGGCCCAAAGGACTCTGAATTACAGCAGTCACTGTACTAAACACAAAATTCAAATGAGGGTTATCTCCTGTTGTAAGGTCCTTGTTACAGTATCAATGTCTTTCTTACTGTTGACAGAATTTGTGAACGTTCTCTCTATTTGTGAGGACAACAAAGACTTACCTTCAACATTCCATGTATCAGCTCTTCAGTAAGGCTGAGGTGAGGCCAAGTTTGTAAACAGGTGAAAAATACATTTCCAAATGGACAATTTTACTTTAAACTATGTTCCTTTTTTTTTTTTTCTTTAACATCAAGTTTGTTACAGTGATTTTTATTCTGGCTTTTTAGTCATCAAGCAAATTGTGCATTTTCAGGGCAATTCTATCATATTTTCTAAATACTACTTTCTTCAACAGAGCAGCTGTCTGACCCAACCACAGAAAGTGAAACATAGTGCAAGAACTGTTACACCCTGCCTTAATTTGTGTTACTCAGTAGAGTTCTAAACTTTAGTGTAGTGATGCCAAGCAAGACGGTAGGAAGAAGCATTATAGAAGTATAGTTTTGAAAATTTTCTTAAAATATTTCAACACCACTACAAAAGATGAGGCTTTCATTAAATCTGCTGCCTGGCTCTCCTTTAATCCCAGTGTTTCCTCAGCTGATGCTTTAAGATAAGCATATCATGATAATCTTAAGACTTCTACCCAGAAGATAAATTAATAAAAAACACAATTTGTTTCAGATAGCAAATATGAATTAGCCCTCCATTCTGCCTTGTATTTCAAAACATTTTAAATTCTCCTGTAAGTAAGAATGCTCTACACTTTACATATATGCAAATGTCATTAAAATTCAGAATTGCTAAGTGAGGAGGAAGTGAGTATTGTGCCCTGATGGTGCAATCCATAAACACTAACAACACAGATGAGGTTTTTAATTCCTATATTAATGATCCATTGGAGTACAGCCTATTTATTACTACTTCTTCCTGTAGCATATGGCCTATAAAAGCATTTGGTTAAGTGGTTACCATACAAATAATCTTAGCAGTTAGAAGAAGGGCTCCAAAGGACTGATACTTCACCCATCAGTATGAGAAAAATCAAACTACACAAGAGTTCTACTTTGACTAAGAAAGCACCAGAACCCTCAGCATTTATGCCTCAGTTCACAATGGTGCTTCTTTCTACTCCTGACAAGATCGAGAATAGAAAGAAACAGATTAGAATCATCTCTCTGATACAACTCCAGAGTTTGAAGTGAAGTTGCAGAGTTATTCCAGCCTCCTTGGTTAGATTACATAATAAAGTGACCCTACTCCCAAACAATCAGTAGTTTGCTTTAACATTGTAACTTCACAGGAGAGACCTTTAGCCTCCACCTTATTTCTGTCACCTTGAGCAAGGTAAGTCTCCTTCACTAGCCAAAAGGAAAATATTTTCAGCTTAAAATTCAATCCTATAAAAAATTAGGCCAAAAGGTATACATGGAAAAGAAGAGTTGCTGTCTGTTTTTCTAACTGGCATCATATCACACGGGGGAGTCGGGACAAGAACAATGGCTCTACACCTGAGTGAGGGAACATAGGCCCTGGTCAAACGGGTGTCACTTTTCAGTCACAGAGCATATTCTCCATGCCTAAAAGATCAAATATTGTATCTGCAGAACCAAAACATTGGATAATCCACTTACTCATTCTCTACTCTTTTCCCACCCTAAAAAGATGGCTTCTGCCACTATTTGCTACAAGCAGACCTTGAAGTATCTCATTTCACCTGACGTAGCAGTTTCAAGAGGGAAAAAAACCTATTCACCAGTTAAAAAAAAATCCTATTGTCGAGACCATTACTTTTCCAAAATTAGTGGTATTATACTGCTGGAAGCTGTAACATCCTCAAAACCTTACCAAATTCAATCAAGAACATTCTAAAAAAAATAAAGATACCCTCAAATATAATCAGTAAAGGAGAGAGAAAATTTTTGGTTGGTAAGGCACATCTCACAGACACTTATTTTTTAAAATAAGCACAATTCTTATTACAACTTTTAGCCATTGGACTTTACCATGCCTTTCTCATTACACTGAAGAGCACCTTCAAATAACTATTTCCTTGTTGTAAGTCTGTCTGTGCACTGTAATAACAATTTTTATACAGCAAATGCATTAAGACTGAAGTCATCCACTGAATCACTTCTCCAGTTATTAAATCGATTTTATTGTTTCTTTGTCCTCATGTGTGAACATAGACTTTTCCAACTTGAGAAAATGTTGAAAAAGTATTTAAAGCCTACAACCTGAATATTTCCTAGAAATACTTAATGGAAACACTAAAATAAAGCATCTTCTAAGCCTTTTAGTCTTGATCTTTAAGTATCAAAGAGTACCACAAATATCACAGATACTGTGTGATCTCACCTCTAATGTTTTACAAAGTTTTTGAAAAACACTTAAATGTTCAGACAATTACACTCAGGCCTCTAATCAGGCTGCTAATTTCAAAGGCAAATAAAGTCCTTTTCCAGTACAAACCTTCCACTAACTGTTGAAAATGACACATAAGTGAGAGAACTTTGAAACTGAAGCCAATGAGGACAAAGAAAAAGCACGAGAAAAATTTGAGATTTCCAGTGAAATTTTACTTTATCAATGCTGCTCTCAGAATATTTTTCATCTGAATACCAGAAAAATCTACGTGTTATGCAGAAAGATGTTTTTGTTCTAAACAGACAAATTTCTAAATTGACAGGGTTACTATTTTGCTCCTTAAGACAATCATTGGAGATAGAGAAGGTACGAGGAAGGCATTTTAACGATGATGGAAAGCAATTCTTCCAGATGCTTTCTCAATTCCTCAATAAATTTGTACCATCCCTTTCCCAGGAGTTTCTTCCCTTCCATCTCAACCAGGTGAAGGGACTAACCATACACATCACCTTCACAGGAAGTCAGAGTAGCCTGATCTACTGCTGGAGGCTTTTCAGTCCACTGTGGTTATGATGCAACCACTCCTCTCTTGCTCAATAAAATTGATTCTTCAGAGATACTAACTCCTGGGTGCCTCCCACAGCAGTCATCTCTACTATCAGCTTTAAAGAACAGGTTAAGGAGTTGTGCACACACAATGACAAAGCTGCTCTTACCCTGCCACAAAAAGATTAAGGGCAAGACTACAAGAAGCCTTTTCCCACTCTATGCTTTTTGACTCCACAAATCTATAAAGCAAAGGAAAACAAAGATTTAAAGTGAGGTAGGAAGGCCTAGACAGCAATAAAAAAGCCAAATCATGATATTAAGCAAAACTTGGAGAAAGCAATTATGCCTACTGGGGAAGAATTAGTTTCCAGGAAAAAAAATAACTGTGATTATCTGCAGTACAGTACTAATGCCAAGAGGAGAGCTCCACAGCAATTCTGCTCTTGGCCATCCTGCAAAGACCAGACTCACATTTAGATTTAAAACACTTTGACAGTTCAAATATTGCAGTGCCTGTTTATCTGATAAAACCCAAGTTAATAAAGATTTCAGTCCAGTAAAGTGTTGTCTGCAAACTGAGACACTGTTTCCAACACCTTCTGCAGTGGGATTTTACTGAGTGTGGGCTGAAAACCAAGCAGCAGGTCCCTTGCCTTTTCTCCTGTACCTTTTCCATGTCCTTTTTGTAGTCATATTCCCCTTTTAATATGAACTGGCATTCCCTTCATTGCATGCTCATTTTTATAACTACTCAAATATCTGCTTCCCTCCTTCCACACACTCACATTTTACTCTTCTACTAAATGCCACAGGAAAATTGAACTCTGTGTCAGTAATGAGTTGCTAGTAGAGTCAACAAGCAAATAGGAAGGACCAGCTGTAGAAACAACTCAAACTGGGAGGTTCTAGCTATAAAAGGATCATTTAAAAATAATAAACTATAGCCTGGATACACCAAAGGAAGCTGTAGAATCTTTTATAATGAAAGTTTAAAGGACAAGCCAAAAGTAGCTGCCAAGAACAGAGCAGAAATTCTTATGCCTGACTTAGCTAAGGATACTGTAGTAATTCTCATAACATCCCTGCCTAGATTTACATGAATTTTCAATTTAGGTAATAAGATTAATTTAGCAAAATGTATACGTTTTGCAATAGCAGTATACATAGACTTCTGTAAGGCATCTGACTCTGCCAAAACTGACTACAGCCAGGTTACAGACTGGTCCAGGACTGCTGAGGATAGAGGGGACATGACAAAGCAGGGTAAGACAGAAGAGTCTCCCCAGGGAGCTTCCTGAGGAACTGAGTGAGGTCTCCTCTAACTCAATGCTCTGCATTGCCTTCCCCCTGACAGAAGCTGCCACTCAGAGCAATCTCAAACTTCTAAATTTGGACCATTACTCTCTTCATGTTATTTCACTCAGTAGTGAAGGCAACTTCATAGCTTAAATCTATCTGAGCAAAAATCAACATGCCCAAATGAAAACCTTCCTTGCAAACAAGCACTGAAGGCTACAGAAGGTCCACACCCATTAAACATAAGGCTCTTATGTGCCATGATAGCAACAAGTGATGTGCATTGTAAGAGTGTGACACAAAGCTAAAGGATGGTTTTGACATCCTTTTGTTGAGAAAACTAGGGCATGGTATTGAGATCTTCAATTCAGAACTGAATTTAAAAAGCAGCAAGGAAGATATACCTGTGCTGGATGTGGTGTTAATAAATGCTTTAGACAAAGCTCCAGTTACTGGTAAAATTCAAAGACCTTAGGTGATGTGGCAGTGTCTGTAGATGACCCAGTAACTCTTCCAAGCCTTAACTGTTTGAGAAGTTCATAATGCCTTTATTTTTAGACAAAGTTCAGCTGTGAGACATAATAGGCAAAGTATAACAGGATATAGATATTCATGTCCACCAAGACGGATAATCTTTTTTTTGGTCAAGAGACCTCTCATAACTTTTGCATCTGAAATATAATGAGTTAATCCTTCACTTACTCTACTGCTCTGTTCCTACTCTGCACTGTTATTCTAGTTAGCAAGTCCTGTCAAACTTAGGTCAGAGGCAACAGAAGAAAGTGACATTAAACATTTCTGCACTAGACTTCTCAAAGCCTGCAAAATTACAGACAAACACAAAGAGAAATGTTCATGTGAATGGTAATGAAGTCATAAAGTACAAAAAAAAAACCCCAAACTTCCCATTGAGTCATTTTGTGGGAAGTTTAAGAGATATTACTGAGCTGCCTTTCCCAGTCTAGAACAAGATGTTCCAGAGATCAAGCCCACCACCATGAGAACATGCCCATGAGACACAATATCATGAATTATACACAATATCATGAATTATACGCTATCTAGTATCATTTATGATTTGTATGTTTAGAGGTAACAGAACGACCAGTTTTATCCTAAGTGCATTACAAGTATTTGATACAAAGAATAACACGTGTTCTTCACAGTACCTCGAGCACAACTCCAGCCTCATTTCTCCTTTCACATTAGACAGTTGGAAGCTGTTTATCTTTAAACACCCTAAAGACATTAAATAAATACTAGAAACAGGATCCTAGCCTCAGGTACAAGGTACGTATTTGAACAGGAGCGCCTTTCCTGATCAGTCAGCACTTTTGAAAGTCACAGAACATTAATTTGACCACACAAATAAAGACTAACAACTAATTGAGGACCATCACTACAGGGTATTCAAACAGGAGGCCTCACAGTATAAGCATATACAGCACAAATACCCTGAGGATACTGATCCTTTTACACCCACCACCCATCATGTTAAGACATAAAAAAGCATGAAACCCTCTCTTTGTATTTTTACTTGGCCTTGTACAATTCTATATTGGATCAATGACTCCTGTTTTCATGTATACACAAATAATAAACTGCAAAAAGTCCACTTGTACCACTGGAATCTCACAAGTATTTCCAGTCTATCTCAAAAGTTCAGCTACAGAATGAAGAGACAAAAAGAACACCTGAAGGAAATTCACAGCATCTTGAATACTGAGCACTGGCCTTGAACCTGAAGGTAAATGTGAATAGAAGATCATTCTGAATTTTAGTCTGACTGCTGTTCCAAAACACACATTTTATAATTAATAGTAACTATCTCCTAATACAGTACTTCATTTCAGTATAATGCCTGGATTCCCCCACAGTTCCTTACAGCTTCACCAGTTGTTTTTGCCAATTAGCAGTTTAAGGGTTTGGGATCATGGCTGTTCATTTATACAAACAGTCTCTGCCCAGCTCGATGTTAAAGCAAACCCCAGGGTGCTGCACTTGCCTTTGAAATTCAGAACAAGCACTAGTCAGTCAATTGCTTCAAACTAGATTGATGATATTTTGACAAAGTTCTGTTTTTCTAAACTAGTTTCTGTAACATCTAGTATTCAGGTGAACATGAATTTGAAGCGTTATAGTCATGGCTAACAACATCAAAACACTAGTTTAATACTCTCTTCTGAGTAAACTATAGATTTCAATATATTTTTTCATAAAGGTGCACTAGAAATGTTAAAAGATCATTCATAGCATATATGACCATCAACATACAAATCTGAGCTGCAGCATACTCTTATACACAAGTTAAGAGAAGGCAACTTCTACCCACCGCAACAGACTGTACTTTAAAAGAAGTTTCCACAGAAAAGGATGGAGGGGAAGAAATCACTGAAAAAAATTGTCAGCCACATAGCAAAACAAAACTCCTAAACCCTTGAAACAGTCCAAGCATTCTTTGCTAAATCACTTGAGTGAACCCAACGTATGATACAAAACAATAGACAAACACGTTACTGAAAAAGTTCTGGAGACATGGTGGGTTTTGAGACACCTTTGATAATTTAAAGGGAAGGCTACATTGCTCTTGTAAAATTGCTTACACAGTAAGTTCAGCACTATCCTGGATTTTTCTCAACTTCAGTAATTTAGCTGTGAGCCTGCAGATCAGACTGAAATTTAACTGTGTCAAGCCATGGGGCTCTCCTTACTGGAAGCACATCAAGGTTCTCACATGAAATCTGATCATCAGCACAGTAGGATTAATGACAGAGGTGGTCAGGCTGATAAAGCAACAGAACAGAAAACTGCTTAAATGAGTTTGGAACTGTATCTGTGATAAAGTTGTAATGTATTCTCACTCCTTCACACCAGAACTACAGAACTCTGGTCGAAACTGATGCAAAAGAGAAGTTTTATGACTCAGTGTCTACCTGCAGGGGGGGCTGTGATTGTTTCTGCAAAAAGAGACACCAGATACACAGACTACCACCATCGTTCCCACAGTAATGCCACCAACTCTATCCATCACCTTGGGATGTCCAGTTTAGCTCACTGCAAGGGAGAATAGCAGGGGAAGGTTTTAAAAGAATTAAAGGACTTGTTTATGCACATATAAATCAACTGGGTATCAGGGATTTCTCTCAATCAACAAATTGACAAATTAATTAATTACTCTGAATGCTGGAAATTAATCTTTACTAAACTACCTTTTTCTCTCCAACTGAATTCTGAAATTCTCACAAGTAAACCAAGGTCTGTTATTTCCTAGTTACTTAGACATGACCCAGGTCTATTGGTACCTTAATATATGGCACAGCAGTTTCACCATAGAAGCTGTAAAGATGAATTCCAGTAACATACAGAACTTTAAAACATTTAAGATTAGAAAATTATTCCACACAAAACCAGTTGCTGCAAAATGCATTACAGAAAGTTTTCCAAACACGGAAATAAGACAAAACCAACCAAACAAAAAAACACCACACAAACCCTTGTTTTCATCTGTTACAAAAGCTGGCTTTATAAAGAGATGTCCTGGACAAATCTCCTATACGCCCCAAATAAAGTTCTTCATGTCTACCTATTTGAAAGAACTAAAAACTTGTGTTTGTGAAAACTAAAATTTCATATATATAGCTAAACAGAAGAACTTCTGTGGAGTGACTTGCCTTTACACAAGAGGAAATATATACAGTGAGATCTCAATGCCTTTGGATATTAAAGCAGCATAAAAATTTCCATTTTCTAATGCAGGTATCTATTTTTAGCAATACAACTGAATAACAGGATTTTTGGTTTAACTTCAAGAAAAAATACATGAATTGTCATGGAATGGACATAATATACTGTAAGACAGTTTTCTGGGATTTCATTGAAATAGAAACAGTGGAGGATAACTTCATGTAAAGTCAGGAACTAAAACAAGAAAACAAATTATTTTCTCAATGCCTGAAAGACAACTCAATATCCTGTCTCTCTACAATAAACTTTACCAGAACAGTCAGAGCAGCAGTACCACCTCCAGCACTATAAAACTGTTTGATAAGTTGCTTTAAAAGGTCTTTTCCATGTCCCACAGTCATAGCAGCAAGCTACTGACAACATCAGATCTTCACACTCATATTTACTTCAAACCAATCTCTAATTATTGGAGTTAGAAGTGTGGCATAAGCAGCAAAAGAAACAGAAGAGCAGTAAACTGTATTGAAATTTCAGTGGAATAAAATCTGTGGTTCCAAATACAGCAACCATGTATGGAACTCCTTAACACATGATCTAAATGTTGTGAGGCAAAGACTACCCAAAGGAATGTGTACCCACAAAATCAGTGACCAGCTAAATTAAAGACATTTACACTTTCATATGGGAGAACCAACAGCCATCAGTGTTTAACACTACATGAATGCAAAAATACATGGCAGAGGTCAAAAAAGAAACCAATTATTTTTAGCTTTTTCTCTTCCAAAAACTCCTGCAACTCCTCAAATAAATTATAAGTGACAAAACACAGCTCTAAGAGTGACAGAAGTAATATTTGGAGCCTGGAAGTTCTGTATCACTCACTCATTTTGAGTGAGGCAAATACAAGGACTATCTTTGGACTTGGGTGGAAAGTACTTTGGCCAACAGTCTTGTACATTGCCAACATCAAACATGAAACAATCAACACTGAGACAAAAAAAAAAACTAAGCACACACCTTGAACACCTCTGAGAAGAAACCAGAGCCAATTTTCTCACATGTGAAGTCATCAAGACGAGTAAGTCTGGAAAAGGCACTTATCAGGGCTCTGTATGAAGAAGTACAAACTCTTCCCAGCTGGGATGCAGTCCCTTCTCCAGTGCCACCATCAAAGTCTTCAGCTCGCTCCAAGCGTGGTGGAAATCCTGCTATTGAATTCCGCTTACTTCGGTCCATTTTGAAAACGAGATTTTATTTCACTACGGGAGGACTTCTCACATCTTAGGTAATTTGCTGGCTTCTCTACTCTTGGTGGATCCTAAAATACAAGAAATTGAGATTACCATTATTGTGAAGATATCTAGTAAGTTTGATAGGACCCCAACAAAGCTTACACTAGCTTAAGAGAGTAAGAAAAGAATGAAGATGTCCAAGCAGGGACACAAAAACCAAAGAAATAAAACAAACTGACACACAACATCAATAGTAAGGACAGCAGCCTAATGAACTTTTCCTTCAGATTTATGGAAATACCCTATGCTCTGGCCATTCTGAGACAAATACGCTTGGAACTCAAAATTTAACTGGTAACAAAATACTTTCATTCCCTTCCCCCCAACCCTTTCTTTCTTCACTTAAATTCTGGTTGCTACAGCAAGCAAAGGAGCAGGAGGAAACCCACAAAATGTAATATTTTAGTCCACTTCAGTTGCAGTTGGGTGACCAATCTATTGCTACAGCAAGAAACAATTTCACTTTCAAAATGAACAAGGGATCTCCAACTACAAAAAAAATAGAGATCAATTTTCAATTGATACAAGGAAAGTTATTCACTTGAAGCATCAAAAACTTGTTTGCAAAGCTTCCATTTATGAGTATTCCAAGACCAATTCCTTACCTGACAGTAATACAAAGTTATATCTACTGAACATCTAGCTCCCAAATTCATAAAAACACTAACAATCCTGCTACAAAAACAAAGTATTCCTTTAACAATCTGCCAGACATTTTCCTCACAAAGGTATTTTTTAAAGCTATATTCATTTCAGTTCAACTGAAAACACAGGAAACTACATTTGCCAAGTAGGAGAAAAGTGGGGGGGGAAAGGGATGGGGTCCAAGAATTTTTTCTCTTTTTAAGAGGATGATGAAGTAATCAGGAAGACTCTGGAGCCCATCAAATTCATCTTGGACTGGCAAACTCAACAGGTAGCCTAATATATATTTTTTCATTAAACCTTAGATTTTGGGGTTACTCACCTATTCAAAACTTCACTGTTCATTTATAGCAACTTGCTAAGCACCTATAAGCCTGAATAAAGTGAACAGTCACAAAGAGGATACTTTTTTTTTTCCTCCAAGGGTAAAAAAAAACTAGAGGGAGAGGAAGGAAACAATAAAATAAATTTTTAAAAAGGTGGGCAAAATAACCACAGGGAAGACAATTACACTTCTATTTACAAAGATGTACAGAACCTGAACAATACACTACATTTGAAAAGCATCTCAAAAACAGAGGCATACCAGCTGTCCCCTGGAAACACAGCAGTGCTGCTGTACCCATGTTTTGCATGGAGTGTATCTTTTAGAGATGCTCTCTGCCAACACATCAGGCAAACACATAGTCCTTCCCTGCTTTCACAAATAAGCTCTGTTGAACTGTCTGGAATTAATTTGAGGTTGTCCGCTCCAAAAAAGAAGAGTGTTTATTTCAAACATCTTAACACCTCTCTAAATGGATGTCAGTGGGTATAAGGAACACTCACCAAGGCATGATTATGAAAATTTTATCTCTATTAAATCCCACATCATGGTTTTCCTACAGAATTTTGTATGCAGACTCCCACATGCCTGATCTTACTGCACTTTTCAGATGATAGTGGACAACTGGTAGACAGGAGATCAGGATCCAGTTTCTGATCTCGTATTCTTAACTCAGGAGCCTTGAGGGTCTGGAAAAGGCACAGAAGCATCACAGGAAGATAAAGGCTATTGTATGTCCTCGATGGAAGAAAACAGCCCAGAGAACCTCCTCAGCTACAGACAAGATGCCTGGGAGTTTCCAAGGCCTGCTTAAATAACTCCTTTTGATCTGAAAAGGACAAGCTATATTTTGGTTACTTTTCAAGGAGATAAAGAAAGAATTGTCCATGCAAGGAGAACAGACAGAGGAAGCCGTGGTATTAACAATCAATTTTTTTGATCAGAAGATCTACCATCTTTGAAGACTGACCAGAAAACCTACAGTAATTGAAGGAACAATATTTTAGAACTTAATTTCCAAAGTAGCACCCACATGTACCAGACACTTTCCATGGAAGGAGGCAAGCATTTGCCCCAGAAATGCACACCCTGGCAAGTCAGTATCACAGGGTACCACAGGATCACCACTCCACAGAAAGTGCAGGATCCCTGAATAAATCCAGTGAAAAAACATCTACACTGCAACCCAGCAAACTGAAGACTAGAAGTTCTCAAGCAAAACTATATATATATACACATATATATATGAAAGATTGCTGTTGTTTTAACTAGAGGAATACAGACCAAGTTAGATAAGCAGTATTAAACAGGAGGAAAAGCCTGTATCTCTTAAGTATCCAGATGCCATTAACAGAAGATGGCCTCAGCACAGCTTCTACATCTATTTAACAAAACAAAAAACATCTCCCTCACACACATACACATCCTTTAGATTGAAATCACATGGTGAACTTTGCAAAACTCTCTACAAATTCCACAGTGAGAGAAGAGATTTAATGTACTTCACACAAACCCCAAAAGGTTCTGCCATCTGGATTCCCAAGTAACCCATTCCTTCATTTTTGCCTGCTAGAGTTTACCTTTCCAGACAGCTACACAAAATCCTTGGAAATTATTAGGATACATCTCCATTACCTTGCCCAGGATTGCATACACAGAATTAGAGGAAAATTTCAAGTGGGCACAATTCCAAGTAGGCCTCCTGTCATTTTGGCCAATTACACTAATGATCACATTCTCAATGAAATCAACCAAGGTTTAATTGACTGTCAAGTCAGTCTGAGGTACTTTAATTTACTACCTTGTATGGTTAATTAAAGTGCACTGAACAGAATCCAAGACTATCCTGTAAATCCTGTAACAGACTAAAAGGTTGTTGGGTGGTTTCTTTCATATTAAGGTTCAGCTTTAAAACTCTCAAGCTGTGCTCAACGGACAGCTAAAAGATACTACAAACTAGAAAAAAAACATTTTGTAATAAATTCTCAGCTTTCAGAACAATTTTTCTGACACCCCTATACAAGAAAAATGCAACCCATGCTGCCAAGAACAAAGTAATTCTGAAATTCACCTCTCAAAATGCATATCTGGCCTATTCAGCCATTTCTTACATTACTAAAAAGCACAATTTCACAATGTTTCATGCCCTGACACATTTTAATTTCTTGGCTCATCAAAACACATCTTGAAGAAAAAAAACAAACAAACAAACAAAAAAAAACACATGTTAACATTATATTAAGATCTATTTCTTCACTGAATTAACGCAGTGATTTTTTTAATTCGTAGAAATTATTATAACTACTATCAGCATTAATTTGGTTAATTAGAGATTTACCTTTCAAAACCAGTACCTGATCGTGCAATTATTTAAAGAGGGAAGCCTCACAACAGCACATCAAGTTATACCCTAAACATCCATGTCAAACTAACAGGTGGCATATATTAGCCAGTAATTAACATTTTATACATCACAGATATAAAAATGGGTAAATCTCCTCAACCTCAGCAGCATCCCTTTTTATGCCTCAGACTATAAAACGTGATCCTTCAGAAAAACATTCCAACTCATTACTAAGAAGTTTTCTGTCCCCAGCATCTTTATAAATATGTGCATATTTGCACTCAGATGTCAAACTCACAATTTCCTAAAAGATGGCCCTAATAACAACAACCATTTTTAGACACAGAGACCATCACTAGGCATTCAGCCTGGAAAGCAATAAATCTGGCAGAAGCATGTTATTAATTTGAAAAGGTTTTTTTTCTGAAAAACAAGATGCCAAATCTTTGATAAAAGTCATTTGCCAGGAGTTAACTATTTAAACCTGTAGTCTGATGAAACTTCAACAGCCAGCACTACAAAAACAAAGGAATTAAAGGAATTATGCTGGCAAGTGTCACTCAACAAAATAATAACTCAAGAGGGAAGAAGACTTTACTGTAGTTCTGTGCAAATTTCAGAAGGATTTCAAAGAAACATAAAGAACAAACTTTTCCAAAGACTGAACTGACTGAGGTCCTTAGTCTGGAGGAAAAAAAATAAAAACAAGGAAAAAATGTTGGAAAATGAAACCCATTAATTTAAACTGAACAGGTAAAGAGAACCAGGCACTCAACAATTTTGTTCTCAGCTCCTGTCACCTGCTCCCCTAACAGAGGAAAGTTCCTTGGTATGTCCATAACCTAGTTTCTTGTCCTGGAGAGGAAGACAAAATCAAGTATTTACAGATGAGGTAGCTACAAATACCAGAGCTTGGGCTATGTTTGGCCCAGCTCATTCTGAACCTGAAGTATTTTCTGATTACTATGGGATAAGTCTTTAGATTCAGTTCATAGTCTTTCTTACAATACTGCATTTGAACATGAAAATCCCAGTATTTTCTGTTTTCACTTACACTCCACTTTAATTTCATCTCCCCATACAGGATAATTCCAGCTCTAGCCAGTACTGTCATAGCATAAGCATCTTGCAAACTAGGACTGACATTCCTCAGAAGAGACCTGCATTAGCCCTACTACACCACTCCAGAAACTGGAAGTCTGCTGAACTGCATCATGGTTTTATAATGCAAACAAACCTCCACGAGAGGCTAAGCTGAAACAAACAGTTCATTTATTTTGTGACTGTAGCCAAGTTTGAAATGAGTAAGAGAGACCAGCTATTACTGCAGAGCACAGGATCCAGGGCCAAGGTTGTAGGTTTAAAAATATTTTCATCAGGCATAGGCATAAATTCTAGCACATATTTAGAAGGCAAATATAACTGAGGGAGAATATTAAAAACTCACAAACAAAACTATTTGATCCTCATGCCCACAGTGTAATTACCAGCATTTTCTAGGGTCCAATTACAACACAAAACTAAAGCTCTACCAAGGACCTTGCAACAATCCATTCCTCTCCGAGCCTGGTTTCAGTCACTCCAATCCACAGTGCAGACTGGTTAGAGATCATCATTAAATAACCACTCAAGTAGATCATGTACAAGACACAGCTGCTGCTTTAAATGCATAATTTTAATACATTATGTTTGGTTAACAAAACAGAGCCCAGCAGAGACAGTGAGAAGCTGCTCATGCCTTCCAGGTGTCAGCAGGCTGACATTTGCTGAGGTCTTAACAAAAAGAAAGGGAATCAAAGCCTTCTAATACCAACAGGTATTGTAACATCTCAATCCAGGAATTCCCCCCCCCCCCCCAGCCTCTCCACTGGGTTTGCAATGAAGGCTGACAGCTCTATTAGCACTGAGGGTTTCACATGAGGCTAGAAACAACTTTTGTTGTTCCAATGCAGCCAGTGAGACAATCCAGAACAGCAAACCAAAGGAAAGAGAACACGAATGCCTGAAAGAGGGATGAAGACAAAGTAAACAGACTGAATTTCATACCTGACTGACATCTCTCGGACACAATCTTATATTTATGCATCGCCACACAAAGCAGTCAGTATTGGTATTTTCCAGCTAAAAGTACAATCTCCACAAATATTTAAGATACATTCTGTAGCCTACCCTTAGTAAGCACAAGCCTGTGTTACTGGTTTCACCTTACAGTGAAACACCAAGCACTTTGTTTACTGCAGTAGCGGCTGCACAAACGGACCAGTAACAGTGTCTTCACTAACTCAGGACTCCTTGAAGTGAGAACAGGACTTCTCAAACCCGTTGTTCTTAAGGTACTACAGACACTGGTATTTACAAACCAATCTGAAGCTCCCTGTACAAGGGAAAACACATAACTCATAGTCTGAGAGCCATGGACCTGGAGCATACAAGGTCAACCTTCAAAAGCAAAGTTATCTCAACCAACTCTGCTCCTGGCTGCAAAAGCTGTTACATTTCTCCAGTGCGACCAACAGGACAATCACAGCAGAAAGTGGCTTAGCCACTACCAGCAATGTGTTCAACTTAACAAAAAGTGACAGGATCATATGAAAAGAAGCTTACAATCTAAGTCAGAAAGAAGACTTGGCAACAGACAACAGATGGAGCCAGTGTGATACAGTTGCTGATTATTAGATGGACTTACTGATGAACACACAGCTCCAAATGAATACGTTAGGGAACTAACAAGCAGGAAAAGGGCTTAAAGAAAAACTTGTAAACATTGACCTTTTTTTGATCTTGCCTAGCAGAGCTCTTATTTTCATGCCAGTTTGCAAGATGCTACACTGCAAGCACACAATAAAGAGCTTTGCCATTGTGCAAATGTATGGTTGCCTGCTACAGGAAAAATACAGAAAGGGAACCTATGATGCAAGTGAACCACAAGCTTCATTCTTTTCTGCAGCAGACACAGAAGCAACAGTCCCCTCCTTTAACCCTGCATTTCTTTTATGAGTCTGTGAAACCATTTGCATAAAGGATTACAATAGCAAAAGCAAATATCTGGAATTAGAGGGTATAACAAGGTTACAAGAGGCCTGTGCCACCAGAGCAGCTCTTTTGAACTAAATGTCTTTCCACAGACACAAAGATACAAAGAACTGAAGCAAGGATTGCTCTGTAGGCCCTAATTTGTGTTTGGTTGCAATACCAGCTGTTGATCCTAATGAAAAGCCATAAAACAAATCAAAGCAAAAAACACAGGAGAGAACACACTTGTCACCAGGTATAGGGAACACACTTTTGCCTTCAGTTTAAACTACTCATTTTACAGGAAAGTTTTACACAAACCAAAACAACGATTGAATTACTCCACCATGTCTACAGCTGAACACTGCAAGAATCAGAAAGTTACATTTATATTGGCATACATCAATAATTTCCAAGGATGATGACTAAATGGAAAGGTTCATGACTGGTCCACAGGGCATGTCAGAATTTCTCATAAAAAAATCTTATCTTAGGTTGCAAATTCCACGGCCTAATTAAGTCCATAGAACTGTAAGTCTTTTGATTTTGCAGACAATAAAATATGCCAGAACTCTGATCTCTATTTTAAAAATAAATAAATAAATAAACAAAATTTAAATAGTCGAAGCACAAAGGCTTCTCATAAACTAGCCTAAATATTAGCTGTTGGTTTTTTTTTAGAGGCGCAAACAGAAAGGTTTAAATAAAATTCAACTCAGTACTCTTCAAATTCGACTCATTACTCTTGAAATTGTAGCTTTCAATTATTACAGCACCACTTACAGGAACACCCAAGTGGAAAGTCCCCCGTGCTTCAAGCAAAAACCCTTCAGACCCTCCAAGGAATACAACATTAAGAGTGACCATCTACATTTATACAGCACTCCTCACCTGAAGGCCATAAAGCAAACGCATACGCACATACACTTGAACACTCGATCCCGTCATTAACGCATAATTCACGTACTCTCACAGGGCAGCACTTAAACAGCAAAACCCGAGCCAAGCCCTCACACCTCTTGACAGAGCGAACATTTTCGGCAATCCTGGACGGGCAAAGATCCGCGCCGGGCGCTGCCAGACCCTTGCCCCCGGATCAGAGCGCGGCTTTCCCGCGGCGCCCGCCGTCCCTCCCCTGTCGCCGCCAGGGCGGACGCGGCCCCTCCGCGCACCTGCTCCCCGGAACGCCCCGCTCACCTCAACGCAGTGAGCCCCCTCCGCCGGCAGGAATCCCCTTCCCCGGAGCGGCCCCGCTCCCCGCTGCCGACCCGCCCGGACCTGCCCCGCGCCGCCCCCGCGCCGGCCGTTACCTGAGCGGCGGCGCCTGCAGGGCCCGAGGGCGGCGCGGGCTTTCATGGCCGCATCCCTCACCCGCGGCCCCTCAGCACCCCGGCGCGGGTCCGCCCCGCCGCTACGGCCGGTGCGGGGGCCCCATGTGAGGCGGGAGCCCGGCTGCGGGACCCGGGGCCGCGACCGCCGGCTCCGCCTCCTCCTCCTCCTCCTCAGGAACGTCACCGCCCACAGCGCCGGGGCGGGAACCGGCCGGGAGCCGCCCCTCCCCACCAGCCAATCGACGCCAGGAGAAGTATGATGGATAGCGTCTTTCGACCAATGGAAAAAGGAAACCGGGCGGAGGAATCCTCGGGTTGTCCACGTGAGTGCCCCTTTTCAATTGGTAGTGGGCGCTTGAGCGACATGCAGTCTGACCAATCATAGGAGAGAAAACGACACCCCCGAGAGATGCGCGGGAGGCAGCGGCAGGAAAGAGAGGGGGCTTTGCTACGGGCGCCTCGCTCTCATTGGTCAGCCTCTGGGGGCGGGTTATAAATAAGAAAACCAGCCATTAGAAGAGCGGGGAGGGCAGTGATGGACGGGAGGAACAGCCAATCACTGTGTGTTTATAGTGGCAGTGGCTGAAGCTGTTAGTAGGAAGAGCGCTTGGGTGCTCCGAACCGGCGCATGGTCCCCATCTCCATCCCCATCCCCGAGCCCTTCGCACGCGGCCCTCGGTGTCCACAGCTGGGCTCCGTGTTGGTAACCCTGCTGTTATTGCCTCTAATTACCCGTCCCCTGCTACGTTTTCCCACAGGACTTGTCCCTTTCTCTGGTCTCCTCGTCTCTCCAGGACTCGCAAACTTCAGCGTTTACTCTTCCCGTTCTTCCCATCTCCTGGTGTCGGTCACACGGCTCGCCCCTCCCCGGTCCCCGCTTGGAACCTGCTTAATCCCGCTCAGATATTGTGGGGGTTCGGCTGCCAAGATGAAATAAGCCTGCGATTTTTCACATACAAACTTATTTTTCAAATTATCACTTATGCATGTGTAGGCAGCCTGTAACGGGTATGGAAAAAGATACCTTTCTTCCAGCTGCGACGCACTGCCAGGCTCCAAGTAACCATTCCAAAGCATGGCAGGACTAGAACATCTCATTAAACAGTGGTGAGGGGAATTTGGTTTTGTTTTACATTGGCAAGAGGCTGATTTTTCCCTGACCTCATCTTTGGCAGAGGCTGAGCTATTTTTGCTGAAACTCTTCAACAAACAAAGTTCATTTACTATACAGTTTTGGATAGAATAACCAAATCCCAAACAGTTAAAAACCAAAGGAATTGTAAATAAAAAGTGTATTGGACAAGAGTGTGTCACTCAGCTTTGCATTACCATACTAGTAATAAGTTTTCTCATTATCATTTATCATTAATTTTACATCTGGTCTTATCTGCATGACCTAAAATATGCTTGAGGAAGTTTGATGTTGGACACATTAGCACCAGCTCTAAATACTGAACAGAGACTTATTCTTACAGTTGGATTAAAGTCTCTCTATTCTGCAGTGTCTTGATTAAATGAAGTCTCAGAATTTCAGTCAAGAGTCTACAGTGGAATTTTCGCTGTATGTTTAACTACAAAAAATATAATCATCTTTGCACAGGTAACAGATTAAAAGTGCTTTGTATGTGGGCAAAAAGTGTCTTGTTTTCTTAATTTCCTCCTGGATTTCCTTCACAGGAAAATTTCCCACATTCACAAATGTTAAATATCAACCACCTGCAAACATCTATTCTAATGACATCTCAAACAAAGGGTGCAGCAAAGCTTCAGTAGTTAAGCCATTAAGAAATTATTTTCATATCCATCATATTTAATGAGTGACAAAGCAGATGGAAGTACCCAAATCTACCTGTCTTTTCTCTCTAAATTCAAGCAGAATTGAGTCTCAAAACAGGGGGTTTAAACAAGATTTTTTTTTCTCTAGAATTTATTTTTTTAAGTTAAATTTTAATGATTTATATTTTGCTGGGTCTATCTCACCAAGATTTTGCAAAGTCAACTCTGGAACATCTCCGGGGTCCTTCATCATGTCAGGGTCCAGTGATCTCTGCGACTTTGTACCCCGTTAAAAACAAACAAACAAACAAACAAAACTTTTTTTTTTTCCACGTTACCCCATTAAAACTCCCCCGTATCCTACTCCCCGTTTTGGGAGCTATTAGTTGGCTTTAAGATGACATCTGGTGGTAGATTTTTATTACTGCGCTTTTTAGTAACTGATCCCAGAACTGAATTATCTCTCCCCTGTTACCCATCAAAAATTTTACCTCCTTTTTGTTTCCCAAGCAAGATATGTGTAATTCCTGATTTTGGACTGAAAACGTCTTACTGGTAATATCCAGGAATCAGCACAGTCTGGTGCAAAGTAACATAGTTAAAACACACCAGAGCGATCCAGTAAAGCTGCACCTCAGTTGGAAACACATTGTGTCTCACATCGCGTGAGACCCTGTGACTCGTGACGTTACTGAGCCCTGTTTTGAGAGGGAAATAAAACCATCTTATCAGCCCTCCTATGGCTTCATCACAATGGCAAGTCCTACGTTTTGAAAGCAGAAAAAAAGCGCACAAAAAGAACAAACCTCGGAACAAGCCGACACAAAGTGCCCGTCCCCCCTCGCAGCTGGCAGAAGCACCGGGGCAAATCTGCAGCCTTGAAATCTGCAGAAGACGGGTGACTTTTGTCGTCTCCCACTGCTTCCCGGAGAGAGGAAAATGAACACCGCATTAGAAAACTCGTCAAAGAGACTCGTCAAAGGCAAAGCCTCGCAGATGTCACAGCGCTCTCGGTTCTGCCAGATCTCTTCTCGCATCCCAAAAGGGTCCCGCAGCCTGGAAATGCCTGTGCTCACAGCGGGTATTCCCCTCTCCCCCGAATGCCCTCCGGCTGCTCCATGCAAAGATCGGCCACTCCAAAAAGCAGCTCTGTGGCTTTGCGGTTTGCTCCTCTCTGCTCTCAGACCGACTCTCTCTTCCAGACGGATCACTTTGGCTTTTTAAATGTAAGCGGTTTGGCAAAGGAGCAGCGGAGGGTTCACTCACGGTTGGACATAGAAATGGATATGAGAAGGTGGGTGAGAGCTGCGAGAAGGGGGAATTCCCTCCCTCCGAGCTTTGGAAGTGCCCCGAAGGAGAGAAGCTTGGGAGATTTCTCCTTCCCAAGAAAAAAAGCTGATGCAATGAATCCCTGAAATTTGCCCCCGCTGCAGCAGAGCAGGTGTTTTCCTCAGCAGAGGTTATGTGGGCTCCAAAATTAAACAAGTGTCACACGACAGGGACTGTCTGTCTCTCTTCCCAAGGGACCAAGACAGTGGTTTGACCTCACAGTATTGTGATGACATGGACATTTTAGTGATTTAACTCATTAAATATCGTATGTAATTTAAAAATTTATTTTCATAAAATGTTATTTTATGAAAAAACATCTTTGGATAGGATTGGCCAAACTGTGCTCTGATTTACTCCTGTGGAGATCTAAAGTCATGTCACAGGGGCTGGAAGAGAGGGTCCCCATGGGAATACCAGGAATTTGCTCTTGATTAATGTCAACATAGGCCCTTTTCCAGCCCCTGTCCTAGGTGGACATTTAACAGAATAGCCCTGAAAAAAATGATGCCTTTAGGTTTTCAGTTACACAAAAAACCCGTACATTTTGAAAATAATTTTAATGGGTTCCCTGGGAGGAACATTCTCCCACAAATGCCTCCCTCAGGCAGTCTTGCAGATGGCCCTTGCAGAACAGAACTTTGTCTTTGCATACAAGTTTTCTTGTGGGTGAGAGGGCATTTTCTGCTACTCTGAGCAGGGGAAGGGGGCAGGCACAGTTGGGGCTGTGCTCTGACCCCCTGCCCCTTGTTTTGGCATGCCATGCTTCTGGCAGCAAGGAGGGCTCCATGGGGGCAGCCTGCATGCTGTCCTCTGGACAAGGATGTACCTGCCTGCTGACCAACTGGGTTAAGAGTTCTGTCTCACCACTGGTGCTGATGAGGTGGCCAATTTGTCCTTGTGCTCAAAGTCATGATGCCATGTCAGCCCAAACCCAACACCACGTGTCTTTGCACGAGACCTGGCAACCATGGGAATGTCAGAGCACCTTCCATGTTCCTCTTCCAGGAGGCTGGGCAGAGCCCAAGCAGGAGGCTGGCACAGCACCAGACACCCTGCCTTGGAAACTGGAAAGGGATTGCTCTAGGGCAGATGGATATGCCCAAATTGACAGCTCCTGTATTGGGACTGGTGCCGCAATCTTGTGCTCCCCTGCCTGCTAATCATGGCCATCTGCTGCCTTGGCTACAATTCAGAGCCGGTCCAGCCTGCCACGGTGCTGTGGCATGGCTATGACCAGCTCCATGGTTATGGAGTGGCACTGAGCTGACCAACTGGCTCCCCCCTGCTCTGAGGTGCTCCCAGCCTTGAGGCTGTGCAAACACTGGGACAATGAGCCAGGACTGACCCTGTGTCACTGTGCTTTGCTCCAGCCCTTAGAGCTGAGGAGCAAAGGGTGAGACCCCAATACTCAGAACAGGCCTGGGGCATGGCTTCTCTCAGCAGCACCTGAACTTTTGAGATGCCTGAATACCAGCTGTGTAGGGGAAAACTTTAAACATCTGACAAAGCTGTATTTGCTTTGTATTCACCCACCAAAGTGCAGAAACACAGATTTTCACTATCTTGGACCATGGTGGGTGCTGAAAGAGCCCATGCAGTCCCATGAAGACTGAGGCCATCACCCCAATGGCCATCAGTCCCAGTCTCCTGCCCCATGATGAGGCACAGAAGGGTTTCTGCATTGCCTGGTGTGCTGTCCTTACTCCCCAGCTAAGCCAGGTTATCTCTGAAATGAAAGCACAGGTTTTTTGTGTCTTCAGACTGCAGAGCAGCCTCTCATCCTCTGGTTATGCTCCTCACACTTGCACTCACTCCTCATTTCTGCAGTTACAACAGTGAGGAGATTTGTCCCTTTTGTGGCACTGAAATTGGAGACCTCTGCCACCACAGGGCTCTTCAGCTTATCCCTGGCCCCAGCCACCCCAGGCTTGGCACCTTCAGCTCTGCCCCTGCTTTCTCCAGCCCTCTTTGCAGAGCTGCAAGATACCTACAAGTATCCAGATGCTACCGGATCCCTGCTCAGCTTTCTGAGACATCCCTCTGTCTGATCAACCTGCACCAGATACATTTAGGTTTCCCAGATCCTTAATTTTCCCTGGCTCCCTGAGCCAGTGAAGTCACAGTGTTTATTATTCCTTGCCCAGAATGATTCTCTAACTCTGATGCTTTGCTGTCTGATCCACTTTTGTTTTTTTTCCCCAGTTTCATTCTTTCTTTCTTCCTTTGCTGGGCTACCAAGCTGTGGAGAGCTCTTGGAACGGAAGATGAGTCAGGACAGATAGGCAGAGGGAAGAAGATGATATTCTAGCCTTGAAGTCAGGTTCACTGCCTGCGTCATTGTTATTAAAAATAGATGAATGGCAGTGCTCTTCGCATTGGAGGAGAGACACAGGAGATGTAATATCCTGGGCTGCTGAGCAAATGCTCCCTCTGTCTTCCTGCATGTCCCAGTGGCATCTTCTGCTCTTTGATAAATTCTCTTTTCTTGGCTCTGATTTGTGGGATTTAATTTGCCTTTCATTAAAAAAATGGTTTAATGTTTCAACTTTGGGAGAGGGAATGAATCATTCAATGATTAGTTCTTCTGCTTCAGTCAGTTGACTTCCTGCTTCCTTGAGAATTGAAAATCCTTCAAGTGCCAAGTTTTGTCCCTCTGAGAGCAGGCCCTCTCCTCATTCTGCACCAAAGAGCTTCGGAAGGATGAAGGCAGTTGCTTAGGGATGATACCTGGGCCTGTCTACCTCAAAACCAACCTAATCATGCCCCATTCTCATGAAAAAGCAAGGGGACACAGGGCAGGCTGGGATCTGCTGTGCTCTGCAACGCCAGGCTGAGATGTGAACCAGCCATGCTCCAGTGTCCCTGGCAAGGGGCAGAGGGGAGAGAGGCCAAAGCACAAGAAATGGGATGAGTTACATGAGCCCAGAGTCCAGGTGAACCATCCATTTGCCCAGAACCATCTCTCTGCTCAGGACTCCCACTGCTGCAATCACTTACCCCTGGGCTGGTGAAACAGGTGGTCACTCTTCAGATTGCATGGGGCTGCAGGTTATTGTGGCAGCAAGGCCAAAGCTCTGCTCCCTTGGCGGACACTCAGCCTGTGTCATATGCTGGGTTGGGGGGTACAGCCCAAGGACTGAGTTTTCTTGTCTTTCCCAGGGCCAGCACCTCCCTCCCTCCTGCCTGTCCCCTTACTTCCCCTCAGCTCTTTTGCTGCCACTATTTTCTGTTCACTTATTTTCTGTGATCTGCTTCTTCCTATTAAATTATTATAACCAACATTATGATCTCTGGTCTACTCCATGACTTGGCTAGCAGCCAGGAAAAAAAGGATGGGAGCTGAATAGAGCCACAGCTAGAGGGAGGTAGGACAGTGGCAGAAGTTGATGTTGTAGTTTTTGAGCACGAAAGTTTCTTTCAAAATTGATTCCAAGTCCTCAACTCTCAGTGCTACCCAGACCTGCCTGATCTAGATGCTGACAGGGCTTGCAAGAGTGTTTTCGGTCTTACTCAAGAATAAGCTAAGAGCCTACACAGACATGGGGGGGTGGGGGGGGAGCGCTGTTGCCTGCTGTCTGAGGGGAATGGTTTTGCTTATTCCGTGAGAAAGTGGCTGTGTACCAGTGGGATGTTAAAGTTCCCTTGTTTTTGCTCCCTTCTCCAGGGTGGGATATCGGCAGTATCATCTTAAAGACATTGGCGCACAGATGCAGTCCCTTTTCTTGCTCCCTATTGCTCCTTCCTTGCTATAGGGAGCCAGAAGTACCTCATTAGTGGGTTAATAATAATCCTACCGAGTGCAGAGATCAGCTAAGTAATAGCAGTGACCTGCAGGGGGGCTCATCTGCCCAGATTTATGGCGCAGCTCACCAACCCCTCCGGGGAATGCCAGCCCCCCTTCTTCCTTGTTTCCCCGGCTGTTGAAAATACCCCGTGCAGTGTCTATGTGCTTAATTAAAGCAGAGGGACCGGTAGCCTTGACGACTGAGAGCCACCCTCTTTAAGCCAGCTGAGATGGATATGTTTTTGGCGTCCCCAGGGAGAGGCCAGAGCAGAGAAGTGAGGCACTGGATGTGCTCATGAGCTGTGGGCACAGCCAGCAGTGCCGATGTCCCCTGGAGCTGGTGCCCTCCTCAGGGGTGAGTGCCTTGGGAGATGCCCTGGTCCCTCTCTGGTGAGACATGGCTCCTGGCCCGGGTGATGCACAGTGCAGCACTGAGAGACCAAGCCTGTCTGGAGCAAAGGAGGCTTTGGTCTGTTGGGTAGCCCTGCAACCTCTGTGGGTAGTAGAAGACTCCTATAACTAACTAAGCAGCTGTAAATATGCATAAAATAATTCCCCTTAGAACGGGGACATTTGCACAAGCACAGTTACCTCTGCCAGAAAATGGCACAGCTAGTTTTCTTGGCAGTAAGTAGCAAGCAGCTAGAAATACATTTCCCCTCAGGGGCTAAGATTGAATTTTACTTTTTCTTATAAAGCCATTAAAAGGTGTGATCAGTTCTGTATCAGATCAGCTATCTTCTACCTCAGAACTGAGAGCAGGAGCTATCAAGCAGCCCTGTATTGAAAAAGGGATGCAAAACCTCTTGGGTTAATACCCGTTTCTACTTTCCTTCTCTATCCCCTGGTGCTGGAGGCATGTGTATCTGATGGAGAAGGGGACCAACAGCCCCATGTCTGCCAAAGCAGCCTGAAAGAGGATCAGCACAGATCACACCATGACACGGAGTCCTCTTCTTCAGAAATGCTGGCAGAAGAGAGCAGGCTTTCTGAAAGATGGCTCAGCCTGCACAGTGCCTAGATGAGGTAGGCCAGCCCCCAGGAGGCTGGAAGGGATGTGAAGCCAGGGGAGGTCCCAGGGACTGCAGGATGCCCTGAGAAACCAGCCATGGCACACTGAGCCATGAACCCTGAACCCTGGCCAAGGCAGTTATCCAAGGGTGCTTGGAGCACCTCTGTGCCCACAGACCCAGGTACCCTGAAACTGTCCAGAGGCCCAAGATGATGCCCCACGTTGGGCTCATCTGCTGTCCCCATCCCTCCATAGCGCAGAAGTGGGGGTGTCAGAACCAACTGAGGGTTGGCCAAGAGTAGATTAAGAGGTGGTGAGATCCTGGTCTGGGGTCATTTGAACCTGTCTGTGGGGTGATGAGATGGTGCAAACCTGGGCTAAGGATTCCCAGAACAGAGAAAGACGGGACTGGGGGTGTCCTGTCGGAACCAGGAGTGATCGCCCTGAGGGTGCCGAGGCCGGTGTCGGACTGTACCAAAGGTGTCCTGCCCGAACCCAGAGCGCCGGGGACCAGCTGGTGATGCTCCGGGCGGTCCGAACCGAACCGAGGGCGCAGGGGACCGAATCGGGACTGGACCGAGAGCGCTCTGTCCGACACGGAGATGCGGGGTACCGGGCCGGCAGTGTGGGGTCCGGCAGATGCCCCCTCCCCGTTCCTCCGGGGCCGGGGCTGGACCACGCGCCGCCCGCCCCGCCCCGGCCGCCGGCCCGCCCCGGCGCCGCCCCGGTGCCGCCGGCGGAGCCAGCGCGGATCGGCCCAGCATGGAGGGGACGCGGCGAGCCGTGCTCCACCTCGCCGCCGCCTGCTGCCTGCTCTGCGCCCTGCCAGGTATCGGGGCGTCCGCCGAGGGGTGCCGGGGCGGGGGGGATGACCGAGGGATCCCGCCGGTCTCTTCGCGGCGGGGAGCGCAGCGCCGGGACAGCCGTCGGGGCAGCGCCGGGACACGGGCTCCTCCGCCCGCTGGTGGGGCCGCGGGAGAAGGGTCTAGAAAGTCCTCCCCAGGGCTTCCCCTCCGGGGAGCAGCGCCCCGGTCCTGTCCCCCGAACTCGGGCGAAATGCCCTCGAGCCAGGGCGCCGTCGTCCCGGCGGACGCGCAGGTGAGAGGGGCCCAAGGATGCTCGGGGGGGTCCCGGGTAAGCCCCGCGCTCCGGGCAGCAGCGCGGCCGCCGGTCCCGGCCTTGCCCATACAAGGCAGCTGCTGGCAGCGCTGCTCCCGCCGGCGGAGCCACCCGCGCTCACCTCCCGCCCGGCGGGATCCCGAGGGGATGTGCAGGGAGGGGAGCGACGATCCTGGAGGCCCTCGCCCTCCGGCGTCCGGCCCTGCGAGCCTCCTGCCTCCCGCCCGGCAGCTCGTGGGTACCTACGAGTCGCTGCTGCGCTTCCCCGCGAGGGAACCCCGGACAAAGCCCGAACTCTGCCGCCTCCCGCAGCACGGCGGGACGAGGGCCCTGTGCCTGCGGGGAGAGGGGCAGGACGGATGGAGCTATTCGGGACGGAGCAGGAGCCAGACCCCGGCTCCAGGCAGACTCTCCCGGGCCATATTTCGGCTCTGCTCTACGATCAACACGTCCCCACGTGGGCGGACGCGCTCTGCAGCGTGGCGCTGACAGCCCCGTCCACCGACACCACCGAGCTTTGCCGCGTGGCTGTAATGTGGCTCGACTCGGGGGGCTGTCACCTTCCCCGTGACCCTGGCAGTGACAAAGGCTCTGTGACACTTAGGAACTTGCCCGGGACACAGGAGGCAAAACGTGTTTCTTCTTTGTGGTTGAGAAAACCCTTGGCCAGACGCTGGTCAGATCCCAGCACCGTGACGGCAGCAATAGAGACCAGGGGGTGACACACAAAAACTCAGTTTCTAATAACTAATTAGGGCCGGGAAAACCCAAGAATAGTCGCCTGTGGGGCTGAGCCCCAGCAGCGAGAGAAGCACTCAGGATGAGGTTTTGGTTGCCTGATGTGGTATAGCTGGGTTTGAGGCTGAGCACTGGGAACAGTCCCAAACCAGCGCCCTTTATATGGGCAAAGCTTCTCTCCCCACACGAGAGTGGCTGTGCTGTGATGGGGTGTGGGGAGGTGACCAGCCACTGGCAAAGGAAGGGCTCAGGATTTCCACCGCTGAAAGGAGGAGGAGCTCTGAGCTGCCGGGGGCTATATTCTGGCCCCATGTGTCACACTCTGGGCACACTGGGAAATCCTAGAGAGCCCCTTGCCCGAGCTGGCTCATAGGAACCTTCTTGCTGCAAAGTCCGAGACTCAAACTGCCAGAATGTACCAGGATTTAAGATTGCACTGAGTTGTTTTGTGATTTTTTTTTTCTGGGATCTTTGTTGCTTAGTGTCCCAATTCAAGATTCTTCACAGTGTCAGAAAATGGCACCTATGCAGCTGACCTGGCCCTTGACCTCATAGCTTTTGAATTTGCTATCTAATACCAACTGTAGTTGGAAGAGGAGATGTTTTGTGAAAATAGAAAATAGATGGAAGAGATGCCTCCAATAATAAAATGCCCCATAGCAAGCACAACCCATAATGAGACACCAGAAAATCTCAGCAGGACAGTGGTGGAGGAAAGGAACAGCTCACCCAGAGATTGGCCCCAAAGTCAGCAGTCCCTAGACAAATTTTTCCAAAAGTGGGTTTGTTCTAGCTCCATGAGCTGCTCTCAGCAGAGATTCCCTTTGCTCCTGCTGTAGGGCAGTGCCTGCTCCCACTCCCTGTCTGGGTTTGCAGCAGGACCACAGAGGAGCTCGGGCTGCTGTGGCTCCTGTGCTCTGCCCACCCCGGCCTCTCAATGCAGCCTTTCTTCACTGCCTGCGGAAATCCACTTCCTCCAGTACCATCAGCCTTACAAATAAAACCCTGAGTAATTTTGGTCTGGGCATTTTTCTGCCTCTCCCTCCTGTGCAGAGCTGCCTCGCAAGCAGCGACAACAGTGCAGGGCTAGGAGCAGCACGAGCACATAATGCCCGGTCTGTCAGCACCACTGGGGCCATGCACACAGACGGGCAGTGTGTCTGCTTCAGGGCCCCACTGCCGATTTTCCGTGACTTTTTTCCCTTTGTTTGTCCAGGGTAAGGACAAGTGGATGGACTTGGCCCCACCCTGACAAGACAGCTCCAGTTCTGCTGTGTCCAGAACTGAGCCACAGCTTGGTCCTCTCCTCTGGGTGTTTCCTCCAGCTGTGTGACCCTGCACTCCCAGCCCAACCTTTCATGTCATGCCATAACTCTTTGATGCCATTTGTACACATGCTTTTCCCTCAGCCCCAGGGGCAGGGTGGTCCTTGTCTCCCTGCTGCCCTTCCAAGAAGGCTTGACCTGTTGGGCAGGGGAAAAGCACTCACCTCCTTCAGCTCCCTTGGCCCCATCCCTCCAGACAAAGGGAAGCAGGGACTATCTAAAGCACAGAAGCCCCTGTCCCTCCTTCCTTTCCACCATGACCCTCTGGGTGGGCAGACGCAGTTCTTCCTGCAGCATTTTCCATATGTCTGTGATCATCCCCACAATGCTTTTTGGGGCATCTTTCATAGGGCTCAGCACCACTGAGGTCTGGGGTCACATCCTGAGCCCTGTAGGGCTGCCCAGGGCAGGGCAGGATGCATCCTCCAAGCCTCAGCCTATGGAACATCAGTTACCCAGCTGGAAGGACCTGGGGGGGCAGGGCTGGGCAGGCTTCCTGATGTCCAAACTTCCCCCAGTTCATGCCACGTTGCACTGGAGAGTAGGCTCCCTGCTGACATTGGGCTGCTATTAAGGCGACTGGCTTATTAATTTCTCCTAATGATGTGAATGCTTCCTCCACTGCAGCTGTGACTCCTGAGGTAAGCAGGGCCAGACTGTCTGATGCCAGAGCTCCCTGCTGTTGCTGTATTACTGGGGTTACACAACCCCAGAGAAGGGCAGGCTTCCCAGGCCATGCATGCCCTGGGTGTGCCCAGCAGCTTCTGCACAAAGGAGTCTTCATCACAGCTCAGTCTGCTACTGAGGAACAAAACCACACAACCTGAGAGTCTCCCAGGTACTTTCCTGCCAAGCAAGGTGCTCCATAGCTGGATATGGTCTTTAGAAATTCACTGGCTGCTCTAACAGTAATAGCTGAGAAAGGCAGCCAGCTCTCCCTTTTCCCTGCCACAGAAATTTAGGATAAGCCCCCTCACCTCTAAATGGGGGATCAGTGATAGAGCTTCCTGCAAACCTCTAAGAAAGAAGTTTTGTGCATTTCTCTCCCCTGGCTGGGTGAGGCGTGTCTCACATGGCAGGGCCAGGCAAATCATGACATCCTGGGGTGCTGTAACGATTGGGCTGGTGCTGCCCCACTACTGTGTGCTCTGGGCAGGTCTGTGCTGTTTTATGGTTTTCCTAGCACTGAAGTACCTGTGCTTGGTATTTATGGTGCTGTTGTCAGGTCTGTTCATCCCTGTTCCTGCAACTCTTGCTCTGCCCTGCTCTGTCATGCCACTGTTGGCTGGTTGTCCTTGTCCCCAGTGTAGTGCCATCTGTCAAGGTGGTAGCACTGCCTCCCATTTTCATTTCCCCGTGGTTCAAGCCTGTGGCCCACTATCAACAGATGCTCTGAGGAGGCATCTTCCTGCCTGCCTGGGTGCTGGGTGCTGGGCTGTCCCTCCCCACTGCCACACCATATCGCTCAGCACCCCATATCTAATCTGCCCCCGTCTCGTGCTCTGCTCGTGGCCACCTGCCTTCTCAGTCAGGAGACCTGGTTTCTATTCCTGTCCCTTACCTCAGCCCTTGCTTTGCAGTGTGCCTGGTCTGGCAGCTGTCCAGGGCTGAACTGGGTGCTCAGCACCCCCAGTTTTTATGCCTGCAGAGAAGCTTGCAGAGGCCACAAGGGGTGCAATGAATTAAACTGCTGCCATGAAGAGCTTCACTGTGGTTCCCAAGCAGGCTACAAGGTCGGATCCGTGCCTGTACCTTCCATCTGGACTCTTTGCAGCAGAGGGAGTCTGTTCAGCCTCTCTCAGCCAGGATGGGGATGGGGACAGTCCAGACATCAGCCCTGGCAGGGAGAGCACTGGAGCCTGTGGCAAATGCAGCCCTCTGGCATCCTGCCTCCATCGAGGTCCTGCAAGGTATCCAGCTGGAGCTGAGTTTACAAAGCAGTTGTCCCTTGTACCGGATCCTGTCTCTGAGCTTGTTTCATCACAATGGGGGTGTTTGCTCTACAGCATCCATGGGTGCATCTGGCACCTTCCTGAAGAGCTCCAGAAATGTCTTCTGCCACTTGTTTGTTTTGGGTTTTTTATTCCAGGAAAAGACATCAGGCTCAGCTAGTATCTAATCAGGAACTATTCCAGTTTTGCTTTTAAATGAAATGAAGAGCCTCGGTTTTAAATCCCACTATATGGTTTTATTTCCATTTATACTCAAGCTTTTTTCCTTGAAGAGATTGTCTAATTATTGTTGGTTGGTAGCCATAAAATGTAATAACTGGCAACAGAAGATAATTTCCACACTTAATGAATAGTTTGCCAAACAGCAAGATATAACTGTTTTGATACATACAGGTTAAAGTTTATGCTGTTACTTTTTAAATATTGTATTTTTCCATTTTACTATGTCATTTGTGAGTGGAGCTCTTACACTTAAATGGAAATTGAATTCATTTAGTGCGCCAAAATAGCATTGTAGGAAGGTTTGGGTGCCTTTTCAATGAATCAGAGCAGTGGTTCGACATGTGTTCTGTATGAAGTTGATTTAAGTGAGGTGCTATCCTCAGACAGTGGTAGCCTATTCAAGAGGATACACCAGGGAGTCCTGCTCACATGGGCACTTTCTCTGAAATCCTGGGTGAATCCTCATCTTCGTGCTTAGCTCTCACCTGGGACTCTGTGCACCTTTTCCAGTGGTGGTGCAGCCTGCACCCTGCTGTCCTGCTCTCCCTCAGGCCCCAGGAGCCAGCCTGCCATAGGCTTCCTCCCCTTCATCTCATCCTAAGGGATTTTAACAAGTGTTCAAGTCTATGGATTTGAGCTGGGTTGGTTTCTGACCTTTGGGGAGCTCAGGCTGCTGTTTCTGTCAGACAGGAAGGAGGGTGCAGAGGATGCTGCTGAGAGTAGCAGGAGGGGTGTGACAGAAGCTTGTTGAGGGGGCTTGTCCAGCTGAGGCCCTGCTCTATGTCACTGTTTTATCCTGAGAAGCAAATAGATAGATGGTGCTGTGGCTGCTGTGGCAGAGGATGGAGACCGCGGTCCCCACTCTGTGTGACTACCCTGGCACAGCAGTGACTCTGTGCTGCTTGTGCAAATCTTCCTCAATCCCTTGCTTGGCCCCAGTTCTGAATCTTGAACAGGGAGCACAAGGCAGGAATGGCCCCGTTTCCTGCAGAGCTCGCTTCCTTCACTCCTGTTACGGCATAATTTTACCATGTCTGTTCTGGAGCTGGTGGGAGCTTGGGTTGATACGTGGAGGTCCCTCAGTGCTGTCAGACAGTGCTGGAGAGGGTTCGAAGCTGTGGGCTGATGTTCAGAGCCCTCCCTTCCCTCAAGGAGCTGGGAGTGTTTCCTGCCCTTGTTGAAGGAAGGGGTTATTTCTTGGCTGACTGCATCCCTCCTCCCCTGGGACCACTGTCTTCCTTTGCCCTTCTTGTTTCCCAGACAGAGATCACTGCAGTCAGCACAGTCTGATGGGAGCTGCTGTTCCAAACCCCCCAGCCCTGCCCTGATGTGGTCTGGTATCTCTGGTTCTCACCACGCACAGGCTGAGCCTGGAGACAGATGCAGCACAGACACAGGGCAGGAGTGGGGCTGTGGCCAGGGGCCCAGCTCTGCTTCAGCAGGCACCTCAGTGTAACCAAAGCAAGCTCACCCCTGGTCCCCTGTCAGGGAAACAGATATTCTTATGGTCAGAGGCCTTGGGACAGTCGTATCTGCTTTGTTATGGATCTAAGGGTGAGTGCACCTTTACCAGCTGTCCTGGGGTGCTGCAACCATCAGGTCTTGGAGAATCAGAAAAGGAGAAGCATTCACATTAACTTTTTATTTGCATCTGAAACAAGAAGGATATGGTTCCCTCTTGTCTCCTGGAGCTGGTGAGGGCGATGCCTTAGGCAGTACAGTCATGGCTTTCCTGGCATGTGGAGAAGGAAGCAGAGCTTCTCCAGGGAGACGCCAGAGGAACTAGCTCTGACCTGCATCTCTATAGGTAACCGATATACAGCGAAAACCATCAGCATCCAGTGACTGGGGCAGCAACAACTGCTGGAGCTGGGGATTTTCCGACCTGTTGGGTACCAAGCTCCAGAGCAGATCAGGAGCTGGACCCTCGAGGATCCCATGCGGGATCCCGTGCAGGGTTTGCTGGGTCTCCCCAGCACAGGCAACTGCAGCAGTTCTCTGCTCTTCCCTCTCTACTGCAGGGTTTGCCCCGGGTTTCATTTGCGTGGCCATAGGTTGCTCTTTTGGATGGATGATAAAACTGGCAAAGCAAGCTGTGGCATTGCAGCAAGGCCCTTTGGACGAGTGTTTTTATTTTAAACTAAAACTGAAGTAAAACTCAGTTTGTACCTTTTAACATCATCAGCTCACAAGAACAAGTTGTGGCTCTGGGGGATTTCCCCAGGTGCTTTGCTTGGTGAGTGTGTGCTGGCTTTGGATGTGCCCTAGGCCCTTAGGAGCTGACAGATGGGTGATGGGGATCTTTTGTCTGCCTGTCCCCGGGTGATCAGGATTTACTCGGTCCTTTGTTTCCTTGGCCATTTTCAGGCTCTTGCCTTCTCTATCTTCCCACCATCATCTCTTAATGTCTTGAATCTTTGTGTTAGTCTGGATTAGACTCTCTTTTTTTTCAGTCTCTCCTTTGTTTCCTGAGCTGGGTATACAGCATGTGCTGGGCTGCATGACTTGCTAATTGAGGTGCCATCAACACTTGCCAAACTCAAAGCCAGTCCCTTGTTCCTCACCTGCCAATTTAAAATCTCTTCTGCAATTCTCTGCAAACCAGGTTTTACACACCACAGTGCTGTGTTACACCAGAGCGGCCCCATCCATCCGGGAACCATTTTCTTTTGTAGTGATGGACACCAGATAATTTTGTGGGAAGAAGCTGAGTGGCTTCTTGGAGACAAGAGCTTAGGGAAATGCCAGTCCCACTAACTCTCCCTCTTGCAGACAGCAGGAAGCTGTGCGTGCAGCAGGGTGCGGGCAGCTGCTTGTCCCCACAAGCCTTCCTGCCCCACTGCACCTCGTGGCAGGGGTGCCAGTTCCTCACATGCAGGGAGGTGTCCTGGTGTATGGCACCCATCTTGCCTATCACTTTTCAAGTCAGAAACCGGCATGATGGTTTCAGAGTTGCTCAAGCCTTTGTGCAAGACAGCTCTCCACAAACCTTTCCTCTGCATGACTCAAGTCATGACTTGCCACCCTATGAGAGGCTGTCCCAGGCACAGGCCAGCTATTCAGAGCGGCACATAGCCAGGCTTGCCACTGGCCAGGCACCTGGCCACCACCTTTCCTGTTTACCCCACAGTGACAGCAGGGCTCAATGTCTCTGGCTGTGTAGGAGCAGGTAGTTGGGTGTTTACTGAGCAAGCATCTGGAGCTGGTGGGATGCCACCCCGTGCTGAATAGCAGTGCTGTGTTTATGGCTGGAAATTGTAACATGAAGACCTGTGCCTTTTGGTGCCTGGTTCCAGGAAACCCAGCACTCAGCTCTTTTCCTTCCAGGTGTTATTGGTGTATCCTATACCTGAGCTCCATGGCAGAGTGGCTGACTTTATTTGCAGGCCAATGCACATCTGGATCCAGGCGAGGCCAAAGGGAACATCACTTAGGCCTTTGGTGTTCATATTTAAGTTGCCCCAGCTGGAGTTCCCTGTGAGAGCTCATTCTCTGAATGTGCTGAGCAGGGTTGTGCATCCCTGCGGGAGCTCTCCTGGGACTGGGGCCCCAGGCTGGGGAAATACAGCTCCATCAGGCTGCTCCAGGGCTTTGAATTCTCCAGCTGGTCAGGATACTGCAAAGGTCTTGAGAGAGCGATGTATTGTGTCTTTTTTTAGGGCCTGTCAAGTGCTGTAGCTGGAGAAGAGCTCTGATAACTCTATCTATTCTGAAGAGCTTTTAAAAACTGCTGAAATTTCCAAAAAACAGTATAAGAATGGGCTGCATTGCTGGCTTCTTGCTGATAGTATCTGCTTTGGATGCTTCTTCACTGTGGAGAGAAAGGGCATGATGATGGATTTGCTTCAGTACCTTTATTTTTTTTCTGTAATTAGCTCATCAGTCCTCTGTGGCCTGGATAGAAGCTTTAACAGAAATTGTCAAAATATTGACTATGAGATGTTTTTAAGTTGAAGAGTCCATCCTGATGTGGCTACATTTCTCTGTTTTCTTCCTGTTTATACCCTGAAAAACCCCTCACAGGATCTGTGTTTATGAACAGGCAGTGTCAGAGCCTTGTGGTTTTCCTCCTCCCGTATGTTGTCACACTGACTAGTAGCTGTGATCTGGGGCATCCTTGTTTGCTGCAGGTTCCCTTCAGGCAAGCTGCCCCTTTTTGCTGTAATGGGAGGCTGAGTAGCTCCCCATTGCTATGACAACAGTTGCACTTCTCGGTGGTGATGTGTTCATAAATAGCTTAAGAAGGTGGCTCCCAGAGCACATCCCAGCCCTGTTAGCTATAGTACCCTTGCTACCCATTTCACCTTTCCCTCTAGCAGAATCCCACACTACTACTAAGGTGACTCACAATATATGCTTTACCTTTGCCATCCACAGTGTTTTTAAATATCACTTTTCTCTGCTTCATTGGGCCAGGGGAGCTAGAGAGTCTTCTTCCACATTTTCCTCATTTGAGGTTTTTCAGCACCACTTTTGACTCTTTCTCAATGAACCGAAGAAGACTTATCTAAATTTCTTACAGAATCAGGTCCCAGGTGATACTTTTAACAAACCCAAATCCTCTAAAAATGTTTAAAAGTTGCTCGAGGATAGAGGGATTGGTGGTGCTGACCCTAGAGAACAACAGCACAGGACTTGAGGGAGAGGAGGGCAAAGGATAAATCCCCTAGAACAGGTCCCTGCCTCAAAAGCCAGGATGACAGAGGAGCTGTTTGAATCCCTTTCCCAAGTGTGAACCTGTGCTGGAATTGGAATTAAGGGGCTAAAGAAGTTCCATTTCTGTCCTTCCCCTCTGTTTCTCCTCTCACTGTGAGATCTCTGACAAACTTCTCTGTTCCATAGGAGAGGGTCAGAAGACAGGAGAGCCCTTGGCGTCACCATCACCTTTTGCTAGCTCAGCACTAACCTCACATCAGCCAAGGGAAGCCTCTGACTTCATTCATACTGCCATTCCTCAGACAAGCCTGGAGAAAAACTTGACTGCTGCAACACTCAGTACCACTGGGGCCCACGCTGCAGAGGTGGATGATGCCTTCATCCCCACCACCTCTATGGCAGGCTCTGAGGCAGAGAGACTGCAGGCTTCTACCACTGCCAATCCTGGGGACATCACAGTCACACATCCTGAGCATGACAACATGAGCTTGTCAGTCAACAGCAGCACTGAAATCCCCTCCCCTACCTTGACTGCCAGCACACTGGAAGAAAACCAGCCCAGCCATGAAGCCACAGAGCCTTTCAGCACAACTGAAGAAGCGGATGATGCCAGCAGTGCAACCCCCACATCTCCTCTGAACACTGTGCCAGGTGAGGTTTTGCCTTTACTGCCTGTGCACAAAGTCCTGCCTCAAGGATGCACAACCTGGAAATGTCTGAGTACTCTCCTGGTAACTGGAGAGAGAGAGAATAAGAGAATGAGACACTAAGCAGAGCCACTTCAGTGCAACTTATTTGCAGAAATGTTAGTTCATAATCCTCTTTGCAAACCTCATTAATTTTGTTATTAATTGTGCTGGCTGCTTTCTGATGAGGACATTGATTGTGTGCAGGGACATCCTTCATATATCTAATCTGAAACAACATGCCTGAGCAGTACTGCCCAGCTGTGCCTTTCTGACATCAGGGCTGGGTGCTCAATGGGAGCCTCCCCAGAGAAGCACGCTCTCCCTTAACACAAAACATGGAGATGGGCACGCACAAGTGACAGCTCATCCATCCCTGGGCAACCAGAGGAAACCCTACCATGCCTTCAGATCCCTCTGGGCAGCATGGGGATTGGCTATAGGTCTGCAATATGAATTTTGCCCACCTTGAGGCCTGCCAGGCTGTCACACACCCCGATGCAAGGCAGATCACTGATTTGCAATATGTTCATGCTCAACTGCATTGTTTTCCCTGGCTTGTGTCACATGGTCCTGCTGTTCTGTGACACACTGACACAGCCTCAGGGGATGGTGCTACCCAGTCCCTGGGCAGCCTCCTTTGTGCTCCCTGTAAGGAGGGATGAGAGGCATTTCCCAGTGTCTTTCTCTGGGGTGATCCCCAGCTATGTGGAGAGTTTTTTAAGCTTGTCTGCTTGTCCTTTGTCCCCAAGGACAGGCCTTGTGGGTCCAGCTGAGGTTGCCTGACATTTCAGATTGGCACATATGAAAACTGAGAGGACTTTCTGAGCATTGTGTGTTATAGTGTGTCTCAGCTGTGGCTGTGCTAAAGGTTCTGCTTGTTTTCCAAAGGATGGATAATAAGCTGCTATTCCCATAGTCTCAGCAGTCTTTCTTACAGTCTTGCTTCCATCTTATCCCGTCCCACAGAACAGTGTGCTTGCACTGGATCCTTTGAAATAACTGCTTGTTCCTATTTTGCAGCAACAACTAACAGCTCTCATTCAGGGCTTTTTGATGGGCAGACCCCGGGGTCCACAGCAGCAAGTTCTGAAACCAAGCCAGGAACGAGCCCTGTGGGTGCCACAGAGGAGAGCACTGTAGAGTCCAGAACTTCCTCTGCTCCCATCTCCATTGTATGGAACACGTCCTTTGCTGCTGCCTCCAGTACTGTGATGGGGACTCCCTTTGTGACCAGCTCCACACCTGCCAGCACAGCTGCCATCCCCACCAGCACACCTACACTGGCACAGTCATTGGAGCCCAGGCACAAGAAGGCTTCTGTGGTGGATGTTGGTGATGATGACAATTCAGGTAAATGCTCTGCTTTTAATGGGCTGCCCAGGGAGGTTGTGGAGCCACTGTCCCTGGAGGTGTTTAAGGAAAGACTGGATGTGGCACTCAATACCATGGTCTGGTTGACAAGGTGGTGTTAGGTCGTAGGTTGGACTGATAATTGCAGAGGTCTCTTCCTAATAGATTTCTGTAATTCTTTTGTACCTGTTCTCATAAAACATGGCAAAGGGTTGGAACTATCTCAAATTGACTCTTGCTTGTACTGAGCAGAGCCAGAAAAGACAGAGCTTGGGCTGTTTCAGCCCTTGAAGGCTCTCCTTTGGCCTCATTCTCTTGGTCTCCTTGCAGAGCTACCCAGTTTGGCTGGTAAAACGAGGGCTGATCCCTTGGTAATCACTGTGATCTCCCTCTTCATTGTCATGGTGGGCATCCTGGGCCTGGTGGGCTTCTTGCGCTACCGCCAGCACAACAACCGCATGGAGTTCCGGCGCCTGCAGGACCTGCCCATGGTGAGTCGTGCCTTCAGCCCAGCCTGATGCGGGCTGGCTTGCCACTGACTGCTTTGCAGTTCTCCTTCTATCTACATTAGCAATGCTTTGGGTATTTGCAGCAGCACTGATGCTGATCACACACTCCTGTTCCTCCTTAGGTCCCTCTCCTTCCATCCAAGGTTTGAATCAAGACAGCAAGTCTCAAGGCTGGGCACTAAAGAAGCTCTCTGCCTTCCCCTCACTCTGCAGGGGAATGCTGAGAGGTTAGAGAGAGGAAGGAGAGCTCCATCCAGGCTAGTCCTGAAATGACGCCTTCCTAACCTCTCCTCCTGTTTTCTGACACATTTGCTTTGTAACTATGACAAAGCAGATTTTATGCTTTGTACCAGGGAGGTTGTCTGTTTGTCTGTCTGTCTGTCTGTGTTTGATCCTTTGGGAATATAAAAATATATGAGGGTTCCAGAGGCTGGACTAAGAAGCTGCAAATAACTCCCTGAACTTTCTGGGATAGAGGAGTACTGCAGCTAGCAAGCAAGCTGATGCTGTTTCAAGCTGAGTGAAGTTTTCAGCAGCCAGAATTTTCCACATCCTTTCAGCAGGCAGGCAGTTCCTGCACACACCTCTTCTCTCCAAATGATGCAGCAGGAGGGAGACTTGTCAGTTCAAAGATCCAGGAACTACACAGTGACAGCATTTAGGTGGATGGCTGGGCAGATGACCACAGTGTGATGGTGTGGCTGAGAAGGCTGTGCTGCCTGCACAGCAGTCTCCCAGGCTGGGACCATGATGCCATCATGCAGACATCTCATTAAAGCACCCTCTTCTCTGCTTCTAGGATGACATGATGGAGGACACCCCTCTCTCCCTCTACAGCTACTAGGCAACCAGGCTGTCCACTGTCCAGAGGAAAAGGCCTTGAGGACTTGGTCTCAGACGATCTGCTGAGGAATGAGGGGCTGTGATTTGCACACAACTGAAAGATCCTCTTCAGATGGTTTTTGGTTTTAGATGTTTTAAATAGTTCAGTGTTGAAGTTTCTATGCTGCGAATCAGAGCCCAAGTCTGACCCTTTTTTCCAGGCTCTCCTCAAAACAATGCTCTGAAGAGGTGTCTCCTCCTTTTAGTGTGGCAACCAATTAGCCAAGATAACCTTTGCCATGGTGTTCTGCATGGTGCATTGATCTCTTCTGTTCGTCCTGGTGGCTGCTGCCTTCAAAGGAGGTGGGCAAGTGATCCAGACTAGGGTTCTTAACACTGGTGGTGTCAGCATAGTGCCAGCAAAGGAGACTGGTGTTTTCTGAGGAAGCCAAGGATGTGGAAATCAGTTCTCTTGGGCTCCCTCTTCTTCTGTATTTTTAAGGTTGTTTGTTTTGGGGGTTTTCTTGCACTTTTTTTGTTCCTGTTTCAGCTTTAGTCACAGGATTGGTGTTACCCATCCTGAAATACCTACCAGGAGGATGAAAGACTATACTGCTTCCTTCCTAGATGCATACCTTTTCTCTTTAACTAGGGAAAAAAGTTTTGTGGCCACTGGAGAAGTGCCCCTGCTACTTGATGTTGCTTTGAAGTTGTTGAGAGGAAAATGAACATAATGTTAGCTTAACCAAGCTTGATAGGACTCAGTCTATTGCCAATTAGACACGCTAATTTGGTCTCACCAAAATTAGGAAACCGTGTCTCCTACACTTTATGCTTTTGGCATATGTGTAAATTCCTTTCCCATGCTCAGTAAATGCTTTAGTCCATTTCCTTGCCTGGGCTAACACAAGCGTTTCCTCAGGTACCTCCCATTTTGCTTCCACTATCTGGCTGCTGGAAGTTGTTGTACAGAACTGGTACTTTGCTCTCCCTCCTGTGCTATGCAAGGTCAGAGCTTCTCTACTTTCCGATGTTGATCTTTTGAGCCAGTTGGTGTCTTGTCATGAGGACAGATCCTGGATGCAGGTGCCTTCCTCCCCTTCCCTTTCTTGGTGTTATGCTGATTAGATTCTGCACTTTTGCCTCAAAATATCACTGCTGTAGACTGTATCCGAGGCTCTTGAGGACTCTCCAGGAAACCCATAGATCAGAGCCTCTGAGTGTGAATGAGAGGATCTTTTGCTGCCCTTGTCTCAGAAAGACCAGGGTGTGTGTGACATGACAGTCTTCATGTATACACCTGCTCCTGTTTTCTAACTCACATTTAACTGCAGGTAAATGGAAACACATGCCTTCTCTAGAGTGTTTGATTTTTGACTAAGCCAGTTGTTCCCTCAGGATACAGCAAGGGCTAGAGTTTATCTGCCACATTGCTCTTACAAGCCTCAGTTTCTCCTCTCCTTTCAGTAGCAACATCACTGAACCCCACAAAGGACAGATACCAGGCCTCACTTGCAAAAGTACCTTTTTTTTTCCCAGTGCTGTTATTGGTTGTTGTAGCAGGGAAAGGGGAATTTCCCCATCAGCTGAGCTCAAGTTACCTGAAAAGCTCAAAGGTGAAGCAGAACGGGTCTGGGTCAAATAGATGAACTGGGTAAGGCAGCAGTTCCTCCTCCCTGTGTTGCTGCTTCCAGAGTGGCTGACAAATGGCTGCAGTGCAGTTGTGCTTCAGCTGTTGGCTTTAACCTTCCGTCTGTGTATTGATGCCCAGTAAAATAGAGAAGAGGGTTGGTTCTCTCCTGTGATTGCATGAGAACTAAAGAGCAATTGTCACTACTCCAAAGCTTTTGTATCAAGCATTGTCTGCACAGAGTGATCTCCTTAGCTACAGACTTGTTTCTCCTGCCGGAGGGCAGGGTGCTACTGGTTTTCGGCACAAAGTTGGCAAGTTAGTGGTGGAAAATAGAACTCCATCCTGGCTGGAACTGGTGCAGGCTGGCATATCTGGGAAGTGTGTCTGCACACAATCAAAAGGGCAGGGGCTGGTTGTTGTGGTTTCCCATGCATCTCTGTCCAGGGGAAAGGGGTGAGGAAGAAAACTCGCCCAACACCAAAGTGCAACTTCGTTTGTAAAATATGTTGATAGTGGATTTTTTTTTTCTGCAATAAAGTTACAAATGCCAACAGTGTCTCAGTCATCATATTTTCATTGTAAACATCTAACTGAAAAGCTTTTATATATCACAATGAATCCTGTGATAGATAAACAGCAGCAGTTTGGGGCACAAAGACTCAGAGAGCTGATAACTAGAAAATGCCAGACAGCTATGAACCATAGCTGTGACAATTCAGAAGGACACCACCCCCTCCCTTGTCCTCCTTGTCAGGGTCATTCCTGGTCTGGGTCGACTAAGATTAGTTTGTGTACAATTAATCAGAAATCTGTCTTAGAGAACTACACTAGACCAAATAATTTAATCTCCACCTTTAGACTCCCTTCCTTTGCCCCTGATTTAAGATATTCTCATGTCATCTGTAACCCCAAACCTTATTTACAGAAATATCCCAAAAGCCAGCCTAATCCAAACCTAACTAGCATCATCTGACATCTTCTTTGCATAGTACATCAGACAAAGCAAATTGAAAGGCACATATTTCTTTTGGTTTTACTTTAAATCTGTTTTGAACTCTTCCCTTCAGAGCTCAGACCCGCAGGGAGGTAAGTGCTCAAAATCCCAGCATCTCCTTCAGACCTGGTAAGAGTCTCTCCTGAGCTAAGAGTCTCTCCTAGCTGTTAAAATACTTTGGCAAAATCAGTCAGCTCATGTCGCAGATTGCATGTATTAAAGATTTTCTATTGCAAAAGTGAAATGTGGTGAGTGAAACTACTTGGTAATTTGGCTTATACTGTTTTCTAGAGAGTTCCCACAACAAATCTAGAAAAGCAAATCCTTGGAAGATCTTGAGCAAGTGGAGAGCAAGCAAAAACTTCGTAGACTAGCAAAGTGTTTGCTGAGTAATCTGAAGACATGAGGGTGAACTCTAAACCCTGCAGAGATTTCAGTCCTGTCCCAACACACAACCATACAAAACAGAACAAACATGCCACAACTAAGCCAGTCTTCTCAGGGCTAAAGTCAGCCATTCTGGTGGTTTATATTGGAGCATTCTCTATTCTGCCTTTTTACCACTAAACCCACTCAGAGCTGATTCATTCTCTGCAGAACAAACTGCCTTAGAGAGGTAGCTCAGAGCAGGGCTGTGTTAGCTGGAGAGGCAGCAGCACGACAAGCTTGTGCAGGCAGCCACCCCTGGGACACATGAAGCTTTGTGCCTTTGCCCAGTCTTGTTCTTGACCTTCCAGCCAGATGATGCAACCTCTGAGGTGGCCAGGTTTGGAGATGGACCATGGGCCAGTTGTGTGGACTTCACCTTTCCTGTGCAGCAAAGAGAACTGACAGAACCAGAAACCAGCTATTGCCAGCTTCTGCACTTCTCCTTGGACATAGCTGTTGCTTCTGATGAGGTTTAGTTTTAATGCCTCTTAGGCTAAGGCACGATTATCTTACTAATTAGCAGGGGACCAAGAATCAGCTGGATCACTTGGGTTGAAAGTTAAATAGAAAGGAAAGAAACATAGGTAAAAGAAAACCAGAGTTTGAGACCCATCTGCCTCCTCTGCCCTTCCTTCCCCCTCTCTCCAGACTCATGTTTTGAAGGGAAGGGGATTTGAGAAGCTGAAAAGTGACAGTCCTAGAGGTCCTGTGCCATGGGCAGGGCTACCTGTGCTTCTTGCCATTTCTCTGCCCACTCAGTTGTTTTTCATGTCTCAGTGTCTGTATTTTAGCTTTAGACACTGTATTTAACCATCGTGTAACACTGCAAGTCTGTAAATAAGGCTGCAGAGGGTGTTCAGAGACAGAGAAACTGCCACAAGGAGCACTGAAGTGGACAAGGCAGTTTGTGGTTCTTGTAAAACCAATCATCCCATAAGGATTTCCCATGGATAATAGTCTTCTGTGCTTGCTATGACTTAAAGCAGAAGGAAAAAGGCATTCCACTGATCCAGGAAGCAGGAGTACAGGAGCCTCAAGCCAGGGAGGCAGAGCAGTAAATTTTCAGTAATGAAGGCATGTCATGGGGGAAATGGGATGGCTTTTTGAAGTGTACCTCCTGAGCCTCTGCCCATAATGTTCATGTACTTGTTACCTCTGCTTCACTGCATAACAGGAGTGAGACAGGAATCTCATTTCCAATATTTCTTTACACCCCCCACAAAGAAAACAGAAACTGTGCACTTACCATCCATAAAACTGCCAAATTTTCACCCCAACGGATACATACTGAAGTGATAAGCAAAACTGGAAGACTTTTCCATTTGCTGATATAAAAATATTAAAAATTATAAATATAAAAATATAGAAGTGTCCCAGCAGTTTCCCAAAACTGTGGTTTGGTTTGCTTAAATCTCCCATAACATAACAACGGGCTTCAAAATTCCCCACCCAAACACATTTGAATGAAGACTTTTCCTCACTGTAATACTACAGGAGTCATATTTTCTAACAGATCTGAAAAAAATCAACCTTCATCCAGAGCACAACTTCAAAACAATGTCAGAAGATAAAGCACTTAGAAGCTCCCAGAAGAGGACCTTCTGATTGTGCCTGGTGATAGAGAGCTTGTGAGCTAGATCCCCCGCCATAATTAATTCTGCAACATTGGTAAGATTTTACAAGAAATCATTAACTACTACATGAAGGAAGCATAGATAGGTTGATAATCTTGTGCATTTTAAATACAAGGGGATCGATTTATTAATCTGCTTGACAGCCTGCATAACCTTCCTTTTGCTTGTTCCCACTTCCTGTCCAACAAGTGTACTTGAAAGATACTCAACATAGGTCTGCTTCATGTGCCCCAGCAGTTTAACAATGGTTAGCCTCAGTTCCTCTGTAATATTTTTTCTGTTCAATGACCCATCAGTCAAATAACCTCCTGAACCACAAAACCAGCTTGATCTTGTTCAGACTGACAGTGGTCACAGCTGCAAGAAAACAAGTGCATGTTTGTTCTTACTGTTCAGCTCACTCTCTGTTTACAGGTAGACCAGATTCTCCACCCACAGTTCAAATAAAGAGCTAAGTAAGTTAGCAGATGTATCCTCCCAGTCATAAAACAGGTCTCCCTGTGATGAACTGCCCAGAATTAATATATCCCTGAAGCAGAAGCATTTTGCTAGCTCTCTTTGAACTACAATGGAACATCTGTTGACAATCTCCTGCAGGGTAACTTCTCCCATTTTAATCCTCTCTCTCAGAAGTACACATCAGCTGCCACAGGATGACTCTCACAAGCATTAGTGTTTCCTTTCACTGGCCTTTCTTGGGACCAGCAGGAAGAGGAATGATCAGTCAGCCCTGTTCAGTATTTTCTTAAAAATTTGCTGTTGTGTCCAAACTGCTGAAGCTTTCGATGCTGAATTACAGATTCTGCTTGGAACAAGAAATGATTCATGGGTTCTTAAAAATGACTTTCAGCCAGATTTAGACACTTATTTGATTCTGACTTAGAGAAGTTTTACTAAGGACAGCTGCAAAATTAGCAAAGTGTTCCTTTGCGCTAGTCCTGGCTATGCCTTCTAATCACACAGGCAAATAAACACAGCTAACACGATCATTGATTCAACTTCCCTTCTGATAATCTTAGGGGCAGGATGAGAAATTCTGCCCACTTTTTCAAAAGGCAACTGTGGATAAAACTATTTGTGGCTATCTAACAGAAAGGGAACCTGTTTACACAAAGGGCTCCAAGAAGCACTGGGAAAAGAGCTCCCTTTATTTTACAGAGTCTAAGGTGATGTCATTCATTCACCTCTTCCCTTCTCCTTCAACAGACAGCAATTATAAAATTAAGTTATCTCAGAGGGAAATGGAATAAAAAAAATCAAACCACGTAAGGAAATTTCACAGGGCCCTTTTCTGCCACTGTGGCACTCTATTCTCATAAAACAAACCAGCAACCCCCCCTTTATGAGCGTCATGGAATTTTCTGTTCAAATAACAAGATTTCTCCACCTGTTTTGTGCCCCACAAGAGGAAGCAATTTACCAGCACTTGTCAAGTCAGCTGCTCCATATTGGGTCTTGACAGGGTAAATCTATGGTCATTCTATATCTGTTCTGTTCTTGCTGTGCATAGTCTCCCTAAAAGGAACAATCCAAGCTCAGCTCTACATCCCAGAGCTTTAGATAGCCAACAGTGCAACATAACTCAAAACTTACAGTGTAACTGAAAGAAAAAGTAAACATTTGAAGGCGTTAGTAGAGAAAACACACTAAATTCTCTCAGTTTGTTCTCGTCCACCAAGTGAGAGCTCAGAGGACAGGATCATACACCCCATCCCATGGGAGAGGGCTGAAACAGAGGACTGCAGCTTGGAATCCTCTGACTTTGGAGAAACACCCCCACTGCAGCCAAGCACCACAGCATCTCTCCCTCTGTAAGCCAGCTGGCAGCTGCCAAAGCTGATTGACAAATCACAAATCAGGCCCTGCACCAGTGTCTGCGTCCTGCAGAGAAAGAGAACACACAGCATGGTGTTGAAAGGGTAGAAGGGGCAGGTCTGAACAAGAGGGCATGAGATGGCAAACAACAACTCGGGTCTCTGGCAGAGTGTGGGACTGGGCAGCCTGTGAATAATTTATCAAATTGGCTGTTTCCCTTCCTGGAGTTGCCCTCCTTGGGTCACCCCCATATCTCACAGCTTCCACTTGTGGAAAACCCAGGAAACAAACAAGTCAAGAAGAGTTTGCCCTCTCAGGGAAGCCAACATCCTTTCCAATTTTCAGTTGTTCCTGGCGGTAAAGAGTGCATCTTTTAGTTAACATTAGAAGTCATGAAGCTCTAGCCCAGGCAGGTCAGTGCTGAGATCACCACTCCAGCTATTTCTAGCAATTTCTCCAGCACTGCTTTCCACCAGCTCAAAACACAGCCTGGAGATACATGTACAATCTACACCAAAAGACCAAAGAATTATCCTTCCCCAGTCTTCTTACCCCTTGTGCCAGACCTGAGAATAACTGAATGTCTGTGTCTATTTCCTCCAGCACTGTTGGTTCACTGTGGTCTGCAATCATCTCAAACTCTGTTAAAAACATCCTCATTTATCTCCCACTGAACAGAAATACCAACAAGCATCCTCACAACCGATGTAAACTCAAATAAAAACAAATGTTCATGCATCCAAGTGTCCCCCACTAGCAAGTTGCCAGCACAGCTACTGGGTGCCCCTGCTATAATAACCCCTGCAGGGTTTCTGATCCTACTATGTACAAGTATTTGCTACAATAGTACAGCAACAGGGATAGCAATAAGCTATCTGGTTATTATTAAATGAGAAGGTTTGCTTGAACATTTGATCAGTAAAGCTCTAATAAGAGTCTCCACCTGGCATGTGCCTCAGAATAAATGTTAGAGGAAAGGTTAACCCTTTGATGGCACATGCAGGCTCTTTAGGCATTGCCCTAACAGCAACCTGACATGTTACAACTGCATCTACAAAGCAGTTAATTGTAACATGTTTGCTAGTAAAGTCTGAATCAGCAGGATTAGTAAATTAGAAAAACAGCACACAGGGCAGTTTAATATGCCTTAAAGCCTCCATTCACAAAAAATCTTAAGCATCTTACTAAAGTAGGGCATGATTTTTTTTCTTTTAAAGGAACATTAGCCCTTTGTTCCTGATTTCCTTTAACACTAAGTGTTAATGCGAACACAAGGGGGTTTTATAACCTAAAAGCAAGGCATAAATCCAAAAGGATGAAGAGGCTGAGTGGCAAACCTTCTTGAAGTCAGCAATTTTCACCTTCTCACTGGCTGGGTGTCAGCACCAAAACAAAAATGGAGCCACATTAAGAAGTGGTATTTGGGCACTGTCAGAGGAAGTGATAAGTATCATAATTGGCCCTCACATGCAGCTTTTCATTACCCTGACACTACACAGAGAGACAATGAAAGAACAGACAGGCACATACATGTTACATCTGTCCTGGCATAGCAATACTGCTCTCAGAACTAAGTTTTAAATCTGGCCCAAGTGCTAGGCCACTACTCCAAACTCCACTGTCTTCCTGCGTTTGGGTGCCTAGTACTCAGCCCTACCAGTAAAACTGGGCCCAGCAAGAGCCTCTCATCTGTCTGACCTCTGGAATGCCCTGGACAGTAGAGCTTTGTCTTCACAGCAGAAAACTCTTCTAGGATCTTAAGATCCTGAAAGTGCAGGATCCAGCCACATTTACCTTCAATATCCATGGCACTGGAAAGTTCATTGGAGCTGAAGAGTCTGGGATGGGAACCTCAGCCAAAGATGGAGAAAACCACTCTGCCTCTCTCAGCAAGTTCTTGCTTCTCTCTAAAAGAAAGAAATAAAACAGCAGACTAGATCATAAGTTCAAGGATAGATTTGTTGAATCTAAGTATCCTCTGTCTGCCTTTTGTGACACCTGGTACACATGGAGAAACTGCTGTTATTTGGATTTAATAGCATTTTCTTATTCTTACATGGGTACATCAGTGGCACAAGGCAACAGAAAACAGGTTCTGTGACAGGCAGGAAAACATATTGGCAAAAATGTTCAGGTATTGGACTTCACCTGTCTGTGGCACTGAGAGCTCCAGCCAGTTCCACATCATTTAAACCACAAAGAATCAGCCACCTCATTTCTGCTCCAAGCTATGGTCACAATGCTAAACCCTTCCCACATAGGGGTCAGTCTGTGTTGGAAAGGGACAACAGGACACCTGACCTCACCATGAGATCTCTAAACCAGAGGCTGCAAAACCATACCCCAGACTGTTAGTAACGTTGAAGTAAGTGTGTAATCATTCCTATGATCTCTTCTTTCCCTGCAGGTACCATGAATGTTACTTCCTTCCAGAAGAGACTTTTCACTTAATCATTCAGATCAGAGACTATAAATCTACTTGAAGGATAACACTGGCAGTCTCTTACACTTAGCAAGGCCTGCTGGCATAGAGACTGGGGGTGAGGATGGGGTGGGCACCACTTTGATGGGGTTTCCATCATGCCTCATGCAGCAGAAGGCAGCTCTGCTGAGCAATTTGGTTGTGTTTTCAGAGATGAATGGTCTGGCAGCAGAACCTCTGCCTCCCCACCTAACCCTGATCATATTGTTCTCTCAGTTGTGCCAGCATAATTTTTTCCTGCAACAGCGCTGTGAACCACACCACTTCAGGGAAAAAAAAAAAAAAACAACAACAAAACAACAAAAACCCTGAACAATGACGCACTTGTTAGAACCAGCTCGGCTCCCTGATCGGATTTACAGCACGCCAACAACTGCAGTGGCAGAAATTTGGGAGGCAATGTGCTGTGAGGCCAGGGCAGGAAAATGCAGAGTGATTGGAACATTTTAAGCTGATGTTGACAGCACAGACATCTCATGAAATCAGAGCCTAACAGGTGGGAGAGTGACATAATAAGGGAAGGCACTAGGCTTTAGAAAGAAATAGGGAATCAATATTTAATTACAGGAGAAGTGCAATGAAGCTTCATTATTGAAAACATCTCACCAAGTTGATACAATATTTTTTACCAAACAAAACCTAATAATGAATCTACATTAACTTACAGACTCAGTGTTCACCAATACTTCCACACTAATAAAAACAGACATTCATATGCTTGTGGTCAAGAGCTAGAAAGATCAGAAAAACAGACAAGGAATTAAGATGTCCTTTAACTCCATTTCAGTTACAAATTGCCCTGATTGTTCAAACAATTTGTCTCTCTCTCACATTAGGTTCCTACCTAATGCAGAGCAATTGTTCTTTACCAGGGTCAGAAAAAGGTTTCAAGAGCTGTGGATGGAAAGCAGAAGGAAAACCCCTTCTGTTACAATCAGTACAACATTGTATCTTTGTCATTTACTGTTGGGGAGAACAATGAGAACTAATGATTCTTTTTGTATAGATGCTTCATGATGACACCAAATCACACTGCATCCCATGTGATATCAGCATGAGCCTGAGGGGGATGAATGAGAGTGCTGTGTTTTTCCTAATAATAGAACAAAATTACAAAGCAATACCTGGCACAGAGACACCTCACAGCCACATTGCTGCCTTCCCCCAGGGAAGTGAACCATATTCTCTGGATGCTGTTTTACTGTAGCACAAAGCTGTCAGGGGGAGAGAATGCTGGAAACAGTGACATGAATTCTCAGTCAGACCTGTGACAGTTCAGACATCTGGCAGCTGTCCGAGAGCAGCTGGCCTTGGACAGAGGGTACAATGAAACAGAGCCAAAAAGATCTAAGGATCTTCAACAAGGAAGCTGAGACGTCACTCATTTCTCTCCAGGGAGCAGGTCAGAGCCCTTGGTAGGGGTGGGGGAGAGCAAGGGCCAAGCTAGCTGAGGTTTGAGGCACAAACAAAGCCAGTTCCCACCAGCCAGAGCTCAGGGAGAAAGGAATTTGAGGGATGGTAAAACTGTGAAGGAATTAGAGCTCAGGCATTTCAAATGAACACCTCTTCTGAAATGCACCAAATATTTCAGTCAGTGCAGTAATGCAAGTATTGTCCAAATAGCAACAAGGAGACTGCCCTGACAGAGGGCCTGGGTAGGAGACAGCAACTCTCCTGATTAAACAAGGCAGATGAGGTGGTTCAGGGAACACCTCCAAGGACAGCTGTGAAGGGAACAGCAGGTACCCATTCTCCACGCCCACGTGGAATGAGCAGATGATGCCAACCCTCAGGATACAAACGTCTCAGTAACAGAGAGTAACATTTAGAATTACAGAATATCCTGTGTTAGAAGGAATCCACAAGGATCATCGAGTCTGACTCCTGGCTCTGCATAGGAGAACCCCAAAAATCACCTGTGCATCTGAGAGCACTGTCCAAATGAACTCTGGCAGGCCCAGTGCTATCACCCCTTCCCTGGGGACCAGCCCCTTCATGAGCTGCCTCAGAAGGACTGAACACCCTGCCTGCACTTAGCCAGAGGTCAGCTCCAGGAGAGGGCAGACAGTGAAGTCATACCTGCCTCAAGCTTTGCCAGTTCAGGATTGAAATGGAAGGCCCCACCTCACAAAGCTGGCAAATCTACCTTCTGCATCAGTAAAGCTGGAGCCACAAATGGAAATGAACTGGGTTCCACAGGCAGGTACAAAGGACAGCCGGCAAAAGAGAGCAGCAGGATGAGATCAGTTCCCAGCATCTCTGACCTTGCCAATCCAGCGCCTGTGGAAGAAATAGCCACAGCAAGAGCTGTCCTGCAGAGCTCTGAGCAGCCGCCAGCCAGCAGCACCCTCCTGTGACACATTCCAGCAGCTCCCAGGCAGCTGATTCCCTTCAGCCCATTCCCTTCCAGCGCAGGAGCTGCACTTGCTCCTGCAGCGTATGTGGCGTACGTGGACCTGCGCCTCCCCAAATTCCCTGAAGGGATATCCCCTCCATCTGATGTGGCCCAGCCTCTAGAGAGTGCTCCACACTTCCATCCTGAGTTTGTGCAAACTGCAAGACTGTGCTCTGTTTGACTGAGCTTTGTGGATGCTGCTCAGCAGATCTAGCGCCTGAGACAGAGGGGACAAGCACATCCAATTGTTTTCCAGAGGCAACCTCTGATCCAGCACAGCATTAAATCCTTCAGAAAAATCTCAGAACAGCTGAGAAAAAGAAGGGAGCTGGATATATAACGTGCCAACATAGGCAAAAACCTCTTATTTCAAGCATCAAAGATGCAAAGCCCTTTCTGCCTCGTATCCAACTTTTTCTGCTCACTTGTTGAGCAGGGACATGGATCAGCCTTATGCCAGGCAACACTCAGCCTGTTTCTTCAACAGGACTTCAGAAACCTAGACAAGAAGTGATCAATGTAAGAGATCTCCTGTAGCAGCCTGTGCTTTGGTTCCACTGCCTGTATTTTCACTACTTTATAGCTTATGGATCCGATCCTGCCGGAGCTCTTTTTCCTGTTTTAATTAATTCAGATTGAGATAGTCAATTATATGAGCAGATGGGCAGAAGCAGATTTTGTACAAGAATTATTTGCAATTTAGTCCAAGAAAGAACATAGTTAGTGGTCTGGTTCAACTTCACAAGCTGGAAATACAGGGAGATCTGGAAAGAACAAACTGTAATTCTAAACACGACTGACAGAATCCATCTGCCCTCCAATACAGAAGGCATGGATACAATAAGAGGACCTCTTGGGGTACTAGAAGATATAAGGAAACTCCACAGAGCAGTAAGTTTGACTATCCAAGGTAGTTCTGTCCCCAAGAACTTGCACGTTTGGTGTCCTGAACTTAATTAAACCCAGGACTACAGGCTGGAGAGCATTGCACAAGTACTGTAAAGATTGTGATAAGCAGCTATAAAGATTAGGGTGAAGAGACCCACATATGAGGCTTGGTCTCCAATATGGGAAGTGCGTCGGCAGGGAACATGGAACCTGCAAAGAACATGAACTTTCAGAAGCTGAAGGAGAAAGGATTGCCGGCACAGTGGCCTCGCTGTTTCAGTGAGCAGCACCCACCCACAGGGACAGGTGGGGATTTCCCACTGCGTACAAGGACAGGAAAATACATCTAATCCCCGGCGTTCCGGCTGGGACGGGCACAAGGCCGGGAACTACGGAGAGACCCCGGCTGGACTGGGCTGAGCATGCTGGGACATGGAGTCCCCTCCAGGGGAGCCGGCGCGGAGGGGAGGGTGCCGCGCACTACGACTCCCGGGGTGCTTTGCGCGCCTCGCCGTCTCCTAGGAGACGCTGGGATGAGCGGGGGGTCTCGCCGGGTCGGAACTACCGCTCCCGTGGTGCCCCGCGCGCCGCCGCCGCCGCCATGGAGAGGCGCGTGGCGGAGCGGCTCCGCAGCGCGCTGGGCCCGCTCGGCCTCGAGGCGCACGCCTTCAAGGTAATGACGTCACAGCGACGTCATGAGAACGACGTCACTGCCCGCGGAGCTGCGGGAGCGCGGGGCGGGAGCGGGTCCCGGGGCTGGGCAGGGGACGGGGGTACCGGGGGTCGGTGCCCCGGGGAGCTCGGGGCGCCCCTCGGCCGAGCGGGGCCGGGAACGCCCCCGCGGAGCCGCTGAGGCCGGCGCGGGTCGATGCGCAGCGAGGGGTCCGGCCGGCCCGCCCGGGAGCGCGGGGCAAGGTGACCCCGGTGGCAGCAGCTGCTCCGGCCCTTGGTGCGGGCCCTGACCGGCGGGCTCGGGGAGTTACGTAATGACACCTCTGCCCCGGCGGGTGGCACAGTCCTCTAGGCAAGTTTAAATTTTAATCTAAGTGTGGGAGCGCCTGTCTATGGAAGCGCTGACCCCCTCATCCGCTCCTAAATGGCCTCTGACCTCTGTTCTGCCCGTGGTGGAAGGGGCCCCCCTGCAGCCTCTGCCACTGTCCCCTGTTCAGCTGTAAGTGCAGGGCCTCCTTCCTTGCCCGCCCCAGGGCAATCTGATATAAATCAGTCCGCAGCATCGAACACAAATCAATCTGCAATAAACGTGCCCTTCCCTTGGGGAGTGTTGTATCTGTCACCTGAAATATTCTTATTTCCTGGTATGATCTTGTTTGTATTAAAAGTACAAGGCAATGAGGTGATGAGGGAATTAATGAGAGAAATGCCTCCAGAATTTGGAAAATGTAATGCTGCTTGCCTAAAACACAGCAGAATTCGTGGCAGAACCCAGATGAAAAGCCTATAGCTACTAGAGGGGAACCCTTTTAGCACTCCAGCTCTGTACAGATTTCCTTCTGACACAGCCAACCCTGGTGCACTGACTGCCTTTCACTGGGGAACCAGCAAAGCTTAGATTCACATCTCTCTCATTCCTTGTAACATCTCAATTTAACACCTTAAGAGCCACAAAACTGATTCAATTTAGAGGTTTGTATAAGAATGTAAGCTTTATAGTGAATCTAGTTTTCCTTCTGTGTTTCTAGATGGGCAGGCTGACTTCCACTGCCAGCTGCAGAGTCACTGTCAGAGTAATTTCACTGAGTATTTAAAATCAGCAGTACGTTTCATTTTCAAACTTAATGTTCCATTACTCAGCATCTCTCTGACTGTTAGAGCTGGCCTTTGTGGCACCCTGGGAGAGAAGGAGTTGTCATAACCTATGAAAAGACTGGTGTTACTGTGCAGGGCATTAGGAGTGGGGTGCAAGGGGTTTGAGCCATTTCCTCCTGCACTTGGCAGTTGCAGGTCTGAACCCTGTCCTTCCTGCTGCCCTGGCTCAATCTCTCATTTCTGGACTGTGTTATAACATGTCCAGCCCTGGAATCAAATATCCAAATGTGGCTGTGTCATAATCCATGTACTACTGGTGAGGTTTTTAGGGGGGGGTTTAGCACTGCCAAGAGCTTCACATCCTTCCACACAAGTATTTCCTGCAGAAGGAGTAAAAGTGCAACTTGTTGCATAAAACAGAAGCACCAGTTTCTTTCTGGCCCAAGATAAGAGAAAAAAAACCCCAAACAACTGTAAAAGCTTTATCTGAACCAAACAATCTGATTTGCATTGGCAAGACTGATTGCTCATACTTCCCTCTAGGTTTCTGAGCAGAACTGGATAAAGGGTAGACTGAGCTGAATGCTGTGTGTGATTCTGATCTCCCAGCTCACAGCACAGCTTCCCCCAAACTGAATCCTGGTGTGCAAAACACCTTGGTTTGTAAGGAAGGCCCTGGGCAGGTTGTCCATCTGGATTGCAAATGAAGGGGGCTACAGTTATTTCCACTTTTTTTACATTCCTGCATGTCCACTAGAGTGGTGTCTGTGTTCTAATGGAAATTTGTGTTTCTTTGCTTGAGGTTGGGTGGTACAATGCTGTTCTCCAGCCAGCCTTCCACCTCCCCTACCCAGATGACACACTGGCCTTCGTGGTGCTCAGCACACCTTCCATGTTCGACAAAGCCCTTAAGCCTTTTGTGAACAAAGAACGATTAAAAATAATCAGGGATCCAGTGGATCAGTGTGTTTCCCATCATTTATCACGTGTGAAGGAGGTAAGAAGCTGAAATACCGATTCCATTTAGTGTTGTGGCACATAACCAGGTGGACTGAGCAGCAGACAAAACCTTGCAGGCTCCTGCCCTACTCTTTGGAAGGGTGAAGCATTATTCATGAAGGTGGGAGCATCAGCAGGCTTTGGATGCTTTACTTGCATGTTCTGCCTCTGGATTACATCGTGCAGCTGTGATGGAGCTCTACAGGCACAGGCTGAATGTCCACAGCCTGGAACATGCTGATAGAATTCAGCAGCAGGATGTGGGAGTCTGCAGGCTTCACGTGTGCCTGATTTGCTGCCATCCAGCAGTTCTGGAGTGGCAAAGCTTTTTCCATGAGCCTGGGCTGATGTTTTCAAATTTTCCCAGAAATTCCCTGACCAGAGGGTGGATGTCATGTTTGATTATGAGATGCTGCCGAGCCGAAAGCCCAGGTTCCTGGCACAGACAGCTGCCCACGTTGCTGGAGCTGCATATTACTACCAAAGGAAGGATGTGAAGCTTGATCCTTGGGGGAAAAAGGTGAGGCAGAAACACAGTCTGGGAAGAACCAGTGAACTGCAACCACTGAATTGTATAATGGTTGTTTGCTCACTAGTCACTAGTTCATCTTGCAGGAAACTACAAAGTCCAGAGCACATACAGGTTCACAAATTAGTTCAGGTGGGAATTGGAAGCTTCCAAGATTCTTCAGGGTAGCAGGGAGATGTGCATGGAGAGAAATATCTTGATCTGTTAAACTTATTTAGATAGAATAATAAATAGCAGTGTAAAGGAAAACCTGTTGCTTAGAGCATTACGAACTAGGGGGGGAAATGCTCTGTGGTTAATTTCTGTAATAGATTTTCAGGAAGGAACCTCTCCCCACATTCCAGGGAGGTGTGTGTGGGCACAAGAAAATGGGAGTGAAATGCAGTGCTTCCAGCCACAAGTTCAGGAAAGTTTTCCCTTCTGCTCTGTACTCCAAGAGAAGGTTGGGAGAGTGAGAATTATCTGTTGCTTTGATCTCTAACCTTGATTAGACACAAAATGAGACAGCCTAGATTTTTTTTTTTCTTCCAGAAAATCTTTGGCGTTTGTATCCATCCCAAGTATGGTGGCTGGTTTGCTATCCGGGGTCTCCTGCTCTTCCCAGACATTCAGGTGCCACTGCTGGAACAGCCTGCCCCTGTTGACTGTGTGAGCACGGAGGAGAAAAGGATTGAGCTGCTGGAACAGTTCAATCTCCACTGGCAGGACGGCCGCTACCGGGACATCATTGAAGTGAAGGAAAGGTACTCGGAGGAGCAAAAAGCCTATTTTGCTACTCCTCCAGCCGAGAGGTTCCGGCTGCTGGGGCTCCCACAGGAAGCGCAGAGAATCACATTTCACTGAGAAACCGGCTCTGTGGAGGGCAGAGGGCAGCAAAGGGTAACTGTGAGCACCGGCTGTTCCCGGTGCCGAAGGGGAGGAGGAGCAGGAGGAAGAGGAGGATGATGATGATGGTTATGCTGTTACAGAGATGCCAAATCCGAGCAGCCTCAATGCAAACATCAGCTTCCCAGAGAGGAGCACTGCTCTGCGGTCTGGGGGAGGTGGGAGCTGTCTGTTCTGTTCTGTGCTGCTGCTGATCTGGGGTGTCCTTTAGAGAGTCCAGTAAGGTGCCAGTTAGCCTTTAGTTGGGAGTGGTTTAGACATCCTGGCAACTTTAAAATCCATGCTGCTCATTAGAGAAATCACTTTTGTTCTCAATAATTTTCTTTCTGAATGTTCTGGTTTTATTCTTTGTAAATGTAAAAAATAATTCAGTCGTTGTACTACTTAATTTGATTTTGTCTAAACTTGGGGCAGGTACTTTTTTAGATGTAGCCAGCATTTTATTACCTTGTGTCATGACTCTCCCTAGGGAACAGATGTCCAGTCTTTACAGTCTTGCCTGGGTCACATTTAAGCATTTATCCATTTACAGAGCAGCTGACTGAAATATTTGGAAAGATGCTGAGTAATGTCCATATGAGTGGAGGTTTTACTCATGTTAAGATAACTGACTGAAAAAGACAATTCTTGTGGCCTTTTCTAAGGTAGACCACATTTGTGTTAAAAGTATTTTTAGTGCCAGCACACAGCACAGCCCTCAGAGTTCCTGCCTCAGTTTCCTGGTGAGCTTTCTGTGTGGGGAAGATTGTAAACCTGCACACACGTAAAAGCCGTGGCACAAAGCCTTGTCACATGCACAGGCAAACAAGCACAGAGGAAAATAAAATATTAATGACATTCACGTTACTTACATTGCTGGATAAAACATGTTCAGACAGGAACATGACATTTTTTGCATAACTTTGTCCTGTTATATTTGTTCAGAGGCTGCAGTGCACCTGGAAAACAGGAATTAATTTATCTTTGAGCAATTTGAGGCTCAGATCTCGTTAAAATAATATAATGCATTAAAATATTTTGTGGGAGTTGTTTTGCTAGTCTGCAGTGCAATTCTGTAAATGGACAGGCACTTTTTTCCTTTTGATGGTATCAACACAATGATGAAGAAATACTTACTTGGCAGAACTGAGCCCTTGCTTTTTATACTGGGATTCTTCAAACCTTTTGGAGACTCCACCAGGAAGGTTGCCCTCACCACTGTTCCCTGCTTGATACAGTTGCTCATAGTCTGTTCAGTAACTCATTGTAATCCAAATTCAGGATAACAAGTTTGCTTCCCACCTGTGATCACTGGGTTTGTTCACTGCATTTGCTGTTACAAAATGTCTTTGTTGCTTTCCATGCTTTGTTCATCTCTGACTAAGGCAGACACCTGACTTAGAATGTGATGGAGATATTGTGATGTTTAATTTGAAATGAAATGAAATTTGAATGAATGAAATTTGTTTAAGATCTGCTCTTTTGTTACAGAATTACTTCTGGTTCAAATTTTTTTGGTGTTTCAGAACTTTTCAACTGAACTGTAATTTAACAGCGATTGATTTGAGCTAATGGCTCATACTAGTAACAAAGACAAAATGCTGATTGCCTTAGAAGGATAAATAGAGAGTTGAATCAAATCTATCTTTTTACATTACAATTTAAAGTATTTTGATTTTTTGGTATTGATTTCTTACAAATATTTAATATTTTGTCTTAATTTATTAAACAGATTACCATGGCCACTGCATTTCAATTTCTGTAATTTATTTCTCTTCAGATGGTATTTTGGTTACTAAATACACAAAGTTGTAAGTAAACCTCAGTACTGAGTATTTTTATTTAAACAATGCGGTTCTTAACTTGTGGAGAACTCAAGATGTTCAAGCAAAAATGAATCACGGTGTTTTTAATATCCTAAAAAGAGTGAACTATCTAAGATACACACAGTCCAGCATCTGAAAACTAAGGAAAAATTTGGTTATCTTAGCAGAAGATGGTAAACTATTATCAGAGGCCCACTGGGATATAAAAAACCAAAACCTACAGTACATTATGAGTAAATCTAATAAAGGTTTATCTTGCCCAGGTAATTTCAGCAAGAGCATTAACAGCAAGCACCATGACAGTGCACTTTCATTTCTTCCTGTGTTGTTAACAGTAACAAAAGTTCCAGATGTCCAGTGAGACATAACTGAGGGACTTTCCCTCAATAGCATTAAAGTAAGACCTGTAAGCAGTGGAATTTTTACTGTTAAAACCTTTTAGTGAACACTGAGTCACAGATCCATGTTCCTCATGCTTCTGGGAACACAGTTGTGTCAGGCACAACAGAGTACAAATATTTAGCAATATCCATTCCTACTACAATGATTTTGGAGTCACTTGGATTGGGCATTACTTTCTCTTAGCCAGTTCACTGAGATCCACAGCTGCAGTGAGTAGTTTTCTCCCCTTGCTGGTTGGAATATAATGGCCTTTGTCTTATACTATTGAAGTTTGAGAACCTGTTTGACTAATCTCATCTCTTGGGACAAGACCAGACATGGTGAGGAATGGATCATCCTTGGATCCTGAGGCATTGTGAAGGCATTCTTAGTTTCAGCCCTTGCAAATGTCAAACAAGTAATTGCAAATACTTGGAGAGATTTACGAGTCTCAAATGTGTTCAAGTCGCACATATTACATTTTTAGAGAAGTTTTTCTCTAAATCCAATTTTTTTAACATTATTAAATACTCTTTTCCTCAGTATAACCAGTAGGGTGAGTATTCAAGAGCTAAACAGGAAAAACAGAAGAAATTAAAAGCTACTTGAATTTAAACTCAGTTTTAGCAACAAGGTATTCAGTACATTTCAAGCTAATAAAATAGTTTATGGAGAATTAAGAAGTTTATAATAGTTTCATGCATTTACCATTGTTACTATCTTTATGTTTTCCATATTTTTACTTCATTAACCTAAAAACGAGATTTTTATAACAATTAAAGATTTGACACAGTACCTATTAAATACAAAGCACAGTCTAACCTGGTGACCAGCAGCCATTAGGGTTGTTGCTCAGAAAGAGAAAAACACCTCAGAAAACACTGTTGGGGGGTTTTTGGTATCAGTTTGAATCCATTACACCTCAGTGGTGCAATAATAAGCTTTAATGTTTCTTTGTGATATGAAGAGTGTGGCAAGCTTAATTCCTGATATGGACTTATTTCCTTCTCCCATAAAAAGAGTGGCTTGTAACAATGCTGTTTTCCTCTAAACTATGGAAAACTAAAGATGTTTTGATGTATAAATCAGTGCTGGTGTGTCAGACAAAAATAGCCAACCTTAGGAGAGCAGTGAACTCTTCTGGTTTGTTGCTTTGATGGGGGTTTTTAAAGTCTTGGTAAAATTTCGGGTTGGGTTTTTGCCATGTTTTTGTTTTGGGCTTTTTTTTAGGGCTAGATTGCCCTCCTCTGGATCAGAAGCATAATTTTACTCATTCAGTATAATATTCATGGTCTTTTATTCATTTGTAACCAAAATTACTGATGGTGTAGCTACTATTTGACATGGGTTATGTTTCTGGAAATGCACATTAACTTGAACTGAAATTGAATCAAAAACCCTTTGGATTAAGATTGATGTATTTTGAAGAACAAGATAGTGGCAGCTAACTGGTCAGTGCTGGTGTGGCTATCAGCATTCTTTGTTAAGCCTCATGCAAAAAGTGTATTTAATAAATTAGCTTTGAACACTGACTTCAGCAGCAGCAGTTAAAAACTCTTCCTCTGAGGGAAGTGGTTTTGCTGCTCACTGCAGCAGAGAAACAGCTGCACCTCTGCAACCTGAACTTTCACAGATTTATTTGCCAAAATAGACAAATGTATTCATTAGAGGGTTTTTGCTGTTATGTTGGCTTCCTGTGCTATCATATATCCTGTAACAGATCATCAATCACATTTTCTTCAGAAAACAGAACAGAGCTCTTCCCTTCTAGGTTTTCAAGGAGGAAACAGAGAGCACCAAGGAACACAAATGAGCCTTTCTTTTTTCCTCTGTGACTGAAAAAGATGTTCACATTCCTTGGGAAATACGGTGAGAAACCTGAAAGAATTAAATATCTTGTAATAAAATGAGCAGTAAGGTAGTATAGTGGAATGTTTAAAGTGTCTCCAGTAATATACCAAAATCTGAAAGCTGTGATAATATATGCATACAAACATTTGAAATGGCTACTATAATTCATTTTTATTACATCTATATTTCTCATGTTATCTTTGTTGATATTTGTACATAATGCAGTGAGAAAGCAATTTTACTTTTAATAACTGCATATGTTTTCTTTTCCCCCAGACACCATGAAAAGTTTCTGAAAATCAAACACATTTGCACCGAGTTGCTTGGGCTTTTTTTTCCTCATCTAGAGCAAACCATGTGACAGGAAAATTCCTTTAAGTGGATTACTGGAGTAGTGGAGGGATTTTTTGAGTTTCTTAAATTTATGCAGAGAATCACTGCTTTTTCTGTGAATATATAAAACCTTTTATTCCTTTTAGAGGAATTAGCCTTAGGTTTTAATACCATGTCACAACCTTTTTTCCAGTATTGTTCAGGCTAGTGTTCCTGAATCATTCACTGTTGCTTCAGTCTTCCAAAATGTAAAAGTCTGCCTTATTGTTGTGAATAAAAAAAGTGAATTTGATGAAATACATCAATTTTTGGTTACGTTTTATTAAGTGTAGATTGAAGACTTTTTTCCTTTCCAGACAAAGGATATTGGTTTCATTCATCAGTGCAGATACTTCAAATATCTGTTGCTGTGGAATATGGAACATAACCCTACTGAATTTGGTGTCAGAGGACAGTGCAACCTTAATGACTTCACATATATTTAGTGACATATCTGTACTCCAATGGTCTCTTGCACAGAAGCATTTTAAATTCAGACACGTGTCCCCATAATGTGTGCAGTGATTTAAGTTTCAGGTGAAAGAGCCAAATTTCACGTTGAAGTTCAAACCTTTCATCACTAGGTGTGGTGAGAATTGTTTCCCACAGGCTCAGCTCTTGTTCAGGAACACTGCAAACAGCTCACAGCCTGTTCTGCAGCCACCCAGGGCTGTGCAGCACAGAGCTCTTGGTAATGTAGACTTGTTTGACTGTACATTAAAGGCAAACTCCTGTTTTTTCTTTCCAAGGATTAAAAATAGAACTGCTGTGTTCACAGGCAGTGTTCTTTTTGCTTGTAGCATTAAATTGTATTTTTTTAAAAAGGAGACTGTAACGCTTTAACACTTTCTAAATTAATTGTCCAAGCATGCTGCATTCTACTACTCTGCATTTCCCTCATGTCACCTTTTGCAAATTAGAACCAAGACATTTCTGGTTTAAGTCCTCTATCTGTCTAGCAGTATACATCAGAATATACATTTGCAGGTTTTCATGTAATATAATACTGAACACCAGACCCACTGAAAATTTCAGACTACTAATTTTTCAGACTATTGATTAAATTAACTTGAGTATTTTAACATAATCTTTACATAACTCTTATTTTGATGTGTAACATTACTAAAAGCTGCTTTCATGGGATTTTTGCAAACATACTTTCCTAACCAAAGTGCATAATTTTGCAATACCTGTGAAATACAAAATGCTTGCATTTGTTCTTTGAACTGTATTGATTAGTTGGACAATCCAATAACATATTTAACAAAGGCCAGATTAAAAGGCTGGAGTACTTGCTAAGAAAGTAGTTCCTTTAAACATTAGTAACTTTTTATACTGTTTTTCAAAACTACTGAGAAGCTTGCTTTGTAACAGTGATAATTCTTTAAACATTAAGAGGCAATTTTTTTCTTCTAAGCATCTAAATATAAATATGCAGTTGTTAATTTTGAAATAACTTAACTCAGAAGTTGTACAAAATCTAGTAAAGGTTAGGTTCTGTATGTTGAATATGGAACATCACATCCTATGTATGCCAAGATAAACATACAATATACAGAATTGATGTCTGATGCACAGCTTTGTATTATACATACCAAAAAATTACTGTTGCTCCTACACAAATACTACTATCTCAAAACTCAATTACAAATATCTGTCAGAAACATGAGGGAATTAAAAAAAAAAATCTAGATGAGAGAGCACAATGTATGTGTGTGTATTGGGTTTGTGTGGCTAAGTTTTTTTTGGGGGGGCGGTTAACAGGGGTGGCTTCTGTGAGAAGCTCCTCGAAGCTTCTGCTGTTTCCAAGGGAGCCAATTCCAGTCATCCCTGGGATAACAGAGCTAAGGAGGGGGGCACAATTGTGCAACAACCTGCAACTGGAGAGAGGAGTGGGAGAATGTGAGAGAAACAGCTGAGCAGACACCAAGCCCAGTGAGGAGGGGGAGGAGGTGCTCCAGAGCACAGATTCCCCTGCAGCCTCATTATTTCTCATTATCCTACCCTGATTTGATTGGTAATAAATTAAGCCAATTTCCCAAGCCTGTTTTGCCTGAAACAGTAACTGATGAGTGATCTCTCCCTGCCCTTACCTTGACCCATGAACCTTTCACTCTATTTTCTCTCCCCTGTCCAGCTGAGGAATTATTACATAAATCCCCAGGAATCACAGCAATCAGCTACAAATTGAGAGATCTAGGATAGAGACACAGTAAGATACACTGCAGCTTCCTTTCACCTGACTATTCTAAAGAAATAAATGAATAAAGGTTATATTTATAATAAGCACCCAAACTCGGAAAATATATGTGTAGTCACTCACACATTTAAAAAAAAAAATAAAACCCAACACGTATCACATCTATCCTTCCTGTTTTACATCTTCAGGGAAAATCCCACCAGGCAGCTCCCCATCCTGTCAAACTCAAGTACTGCTTGAGTGAGGTTTTTACCTCACTGGGAAATATGGAACCTGTTGATCATGAAAGCAAGAGCAGTTCATGATTGTAATGAAAATACAATCTGTATCTTGGTACATGGAAAATACCCACCTCAGTAAATTATTAAAATAAAAAACTAAATAAATTATAGTTACTTGAATATCATAAAAGTTGCACCAGTCTAAGATGTTATGATGCAAGGAGGGGGGTGTAAGCCCCAGAACACTTACTGGAGATTCCAAGCTACATCTGAATCAATACAAAGTTTAAACAAAGAAATACACTTAAGACTCTTCTTGGTTTGAAGAAGCTTTGTTACCTGTGTTTTGTGTGTTATGCTCTTGGAAATTTAAGTAATGTAAACAATAAAATGACAGCATAGCAAACCTTCCCAAGAATGACTCATGTGGCTGAATAATAATAATATTAAAAAAATGCTTAATTGCACTGGTTCCCACTGTCAATCATTTGATGCATGCATGTAATACAGTTCCTAATCCACAGCAATTTTGTTTCTTGGCTGTTTCCAGTTTCCACAGTATCATCACTCACCTGTGACTGTGATATTTAAGCAGGTACAGTTTGTAGCCTGTCAGTGTGGGGGAGCTCAAGGTGTGCAGGACACAGGAAGGAAACTCCTCACACCAGAGGAGTGGGATGAAGAAATGAACACAAGAGGTGATTCCACAGGACACTCCTGTGCCCAGATGTGCTGCAAAGCAGCTCTGGCATCTCCTCCTGACAGCAGCCACAGCAGGACACAGCAGCTGCTGGGGTTGGAACCACCTTCCAGACCCTCACCTTCCTCCCAGGGCCTGGGATGGGCAGATAGGTCCTCTTTTTGGAGAAAGGCTCAGGAGCAGAACACCAGAAAACCCCTTTATCCTCTGTGTCCAAGGGTAGCTGACCAAGTAGCTACAAAATCCCTCTGTACAGCTACCTAAAAGGGGGCTGGAGTGACATGGGTTTAGTCTCTTCTCCCAACTAACGAGCAATGAGACGAGGAAATGGCCTCAATTTGCTGCACCAGGATAAGTTTGGATTAAATAGTAGCAAAAATTTCTTCGCTGAGAGGGTGGTTGGGCATTGAAACAAGGTGCCCAGGTAAGTGGTGCAATTATTATCCAGGAAATATTTAAAAACCTATGTAGATGTGGCACTTGGAGACAGTGTCATCCTCCAAGTAAGTGCTGTAATTAATTTTACATTTCAAGGCTAATATAGTAACTAAGGTAAGTTTTACATTAGCTTAGCCCTCACTTTACTCCTTTTCACTTGCTAGAAGAAGTTTGGTAACTTGTTACTCAGCCATACTGATTTATATTCATTTCACTTTGAACTATATAAATGCTCCTGTTACTTATCAATGCTTTCATGGGAAGCTTAATCTGTTATCCTGAGACTTTGGATTTTTTTCAAAATTAAGCAGACGTGATCCAGCTAAACATTACTTCATGGGTATTAGGTACCTCAGTAGATATGGGAGTATTTGGTACACAAGTCCTCAGCTTTGAAGTCCAGTCCTCTCTCGAGCCACCCTGAAATATGAAGCTACACAGCAGTGACAGCTTTGGTGTGATTTAAGGCCAGTCATGTGCTCTGAGTTTCACATAATCAAAATACAAAGATTAAAGGCAAGGCTGAGGACACCTGAGTACAAGATTTTATAATGCCACCCTTTTGATCTAAATCATATGACTACAAGCTAATGAATAACTGGCTTCTTATCACCCCATGACATGTAGTGGGAAAGACTGTGGATGAATGTTGTATCCAAGGAAGTCTGCTTTCCAGAAAGTCCAGTATTCCACTCCCATGGAGACAGCATTCAAGCTCAATGTTGGATTCCCAGGAATGACATGAACAGTAAGTTTTGACTGAAGCAGATGCCAGAATTACTAAGCTGACATGGTGCATGAGGAGATGCCCCACCTTTGTCAGTCACATGCTCCAAGCAATACTACGGTGCCCAGAGTTTAAGCCCAACAGCCTGATCCCTCCATCTAGCAGCCAAGTCATGAAGAGTGTGAGGAGTACTTTATTACTTCAACATGAAAACCAAGTCTTTTTTTTCCCCTCCATTCCAATGGACCTGTAGTAAAAGGCCTTTATGACTCAAGATGTCTACAGAAAGCCTTCAGAAGTGCAGTCTGCACTGCTCCCAGGTCTCCTAATGACTGCATGTAAGAACAGTAGACAGTGTGCTCTTTTCACAAGTTTAATAGAGTTACAAAAGGATACCACTGCTCTATGTAACACATGGCTAACCACAGACATGGCATTGTCACTAAGGTCAACAGGGCTTGATGTACAGATACTGATCGTTAGGATTTGCTATGAAGGTACTGTCAATAGGACAAACTTTCCTTCAAGTAAAAAAGTTACTGTTTATAACTATAACATGATCCCTTGACTCAGATGCAACAACTTAATCATTAAGTTCAATAACTGATACTTGCTCTTTATGTAAGGCATACTAGCTTCCACTCAGGCTGAATGTTTATTTCTGCTTGGCGAAATACTCTTTACTTTTCTGAACATCAGGCTTGATTGTGTCACTCCCAGGCTTCCAGCCAGCTGGGCACACTGAAATGATAAGAATGTTTAAGTCTTACCAGCTGCTCCTGCAGAACACGTTTTACACAACATTAAAGCAAAGTAGCAACTCAGAACACGTACAGATGTTTGCAACACACAGACGGTGCATTCAGTGTCACATTATGCTCCGTTTTGCTTGTTTCTATTTGTTTACTGGTCAGTAACATCCAAGCAACCAGCTGTCTGCCCAGGCAACAGCAGGTTCTTTACACAAGCACCTCTCCTAGCCCCACTTAAAAGCTTCTGGGAAGTTTGACAGCAAAGGTAACACCAACACCAGCAGCCCAGGTCAGAAAGGCCCTAACACCACACTACATTTATCTCCTTGGATCCAGCCAAGTCTGTATTCCCCTTATCTTCAATCCACCCTGGTGCAGCTCTCCAGTTGAATGGGGCAGGGGAAAAAGCGTTCAACTGTCACTGGTTCCCCTACATGGCTATCAAAAAGCCACCATGATGCACAGGTTGCATGGTCTCAAACTTCCAGCAGCTCCTGGAGCAGCATTTTTGGAACAGTGTTCCTTCTTTACTGCCATGGAATGCCGGACACTTGCTCCACTCAGGACTGGCAATTCCAGCCACCGTATGCTCAGCCTCTGAGTGTTGCTACACATCTTACTCTGGTCTGTCCTGATTTAGATGTGACTCCAGTCCTGAAGTTCCAAAGGAAAATCTTTTGCCAGGTTTTGACTACTCAAAGGCACAGCAAACCCCAAAAGGCTTCATTTGCATGACACATGATACTCCATCAAATGTTTGGGATGTATCTTCACATGACATGTTTATATGCCACAGTCATGAGAGCAGCTTATTTTAATAAAACCTGCCACTGTTTTACCACTTCTGAAGCATGTTTAGTATGACCAGCAGCAACACATGTCATTAGTTAATGACAACTGAAGACTACTAATACCTGCATAGCAATTTTGAGTTTCTATAACTTGGTTCTAACTTTTTATCTGCAGTGCCTTTTTTTACTTTCACTCCTGCAGAAAAGCTGCCAGTATCAAATACCTTATTCCTCCCAAACTATGGGGACAGAGACTCTCATCCATTTTACCCTCACTTACATTGACAGAAAGATCAGCAGACTCTCTGGGAATTTAAGTAGTTTGTCTAACAGGCTGCATAAAGCACATCAGTACCGATGGTCTCAACCTACCAAATCTGAGAGCAGAATCTAAACCAAGCTTATTCTTGTAGGCTAAGTTACTACATGTTCTTAATTTGTCTCAAGTATTTTCTGTGTCTAATTGAAAGAGACAATTTCCGTGTGCTGGACAAGGCATCCATCACAAAATTGATTTAAATAAAATCTCAACATAAGCAAGTATTCAATGGACAAATAATTGGAATAGGACAAAGCACTATGGTGTCCCTCAACAAGCAGACTTACAGAACCAGCTGCATTTCAACAGTCACAATTACCTACTGTGCACAGATGTACCTTGCAGTAACCCTTGATTTAACCTGCCTAGTTAATATTGTTCTTCAGAGAAAACATTAAATTGAAAAGCACTCTTACCTTCTCCATGTTTATCTGTAAACTGGAAGGCCTGGACAAGTCTGAGGGTTTCATCAACAGAACGGCCAACAGGAAGATCATTAATTGTAATCTGCCTCAAGATCCCCTTCTCATCAATTATGAACAGACCCCTAAAAGCAAATAAAAAACAGCCCTGGAGTTAAGCACAGCTTTTGAAAGGCTGATTAGACTGGTGTGAGTTTCAAAAACCCAAGTTCATGATTTGATTATGGAATGATTTATGCCATTTACTGTGACCTCTTCCTAGAGACTAACACCTTGGTGTATGCATAGCCATGAAACAGCAGTAGCTGAAATCCCAACAGGAACTAGGAGGGACAGGAGGCAAATCAAAGCACTGACACAGCAGAGAAATGTCTCCTATTTAAGGAAGATACTAGTAGGGAAAAAAACAAGGGAGAGAAACCCAAGGAAAAAACAAATTCAAGGAGAGACATTCTCATATTAAAAACACCTCACTACACACTTCTCAAAAAGACAACAAGCAACAGCTCACCAGTCCTCCAACATCAGGTTAAGAGCTAGCAGAAGTGCATCTCCCTTGACAACTTCTATGAACAGCAGCCTAAAGACTTGGGGTTTAATTAATCTGCACTTTGATCACCAGACTAAACACCTGTAATCACTTCCATGACTGTGAAGATCTTGCATTACTGATGTTCGCAGCTCACCTGCATGAGACTCCTGCACTGAGCACCAGGCAGTCAAAGGGAAGCAGAATTTAACTTAAAAGCACAGGAAGCCTAAGCACCAGAGAACCAGAGAGCATGAGTGTCTGACAGACTGCAGTTCACACCCAGAACAGCCAACAGCTTTAGCTGGCTGCAGGTGTTCAAGTGTACACAAGCTCTGTGTTCATCTGACATGTCCATGCATTGCAACATAACTTTATCAGCTTGTTTACCTCTGGCACATTACCTGTATGCAATGCCTTCATCCTCCTTCAGCACTCCATACTCTTTGGCAATGGCACGTGTTGTGTCAGAAATCAGGGGGATTTTCATAGTGCCCAAACCCCCCTGTTTCTTAGGAGTGTTGATCCTAAAGGAAGAAAAGTTTACCTGTTAAAAATATGAGCAGTTCAGAATGAGGGCTCAAGGTACAACAGAAGCTGATCCTTTCTGCAATATCATACTCAATCTGCCATGCAGCAGTAAAAGAACTGATGCCCAGTTCTGTTCAGAAGCACCTGGCATTACCAATACTTACCAAGTGCCTTTGAATACACTCAGGACTCCATTCCTGTAAGAACTGAGGCCAGGCAGAATAGTCTGTTGGGTTAAAAGGCTGATTCTTACCAAGCAAGGTGACAGAAGTGAGAGTCAACAGAAGCTCCAATTACTTCACAGTTGATTTTCTTGAATTCATCAGCTCTGTCACTGTAGGCAATGATTTCAGTTGGGCAGACAAAAGTGAAGTCCAGGGGGTAGAAGAAGAACACAACATATTTTCCTAGAAAAGCAGACAAGCAGTTAATCTGTTAGATTTTTAAGAAAAAGCAAACAAACCCCACCAAAACACAGGAAAAAAACAAACCCAAACCTAAACAACAACCTTAAAACCCTACCCAGCTGAAGTCCTCAAACCCAGACTGTCAAATTTAACAGGGAATGCTTGTCTCCTGGGTCCAGTCCCATAGGCTTGCCCTAAGTGCAGCTCTGGGTATGCTAAACCAGAAGACTCCATGGCTGACCCCAAACAGAGAAATGCTGAAGAGAGATCTGAAAGGCTACTAGCCAAGGAGACACTTTAACTGAGTAGGTGAGTAGTCTACACCTACTCATCATCCTCATGCAGCCTGCAGCATCACTAGAAATGTATTTCTAAAGCCATCAACATGAGTACTTGGTAACTTTAGGCTTTCCCTTTTTGTTTTCAGTGAAGCTATTTTTTGCAAAACATATTGCCAGCCCTCTAGAGAAGAGGACTTTGTTGGTTAGATGAAAGAATTTACTTTCCATTGACGAGACAGAAGATGTTGCTGTTCCACAAAAAAGTTACACCAGTCTCAATATGATACAGGGCAATGAGCCTGATGCAAGGTAGCACTTTAGAGGAGTTTTATGCTCACTGGTAACAGTTATCAGGCTAGGACATTCAGTCATGCTGCTGACAGCCTTCTAAGCATATTCCAGCAACCACTGCACAAGTTCTTAACTTCAGTCCACTGCCAAGTGGTCACTATCATTTCAAAAACAAACCAAGATGTATCTTCAGATACCCTCCAGTCCTTCCTATGGCCATACTATCTGTGTCATTAGAGAAGCACATGGAATTACCTTTGTAGTCAGAGAGTTTGATGTCTTTGAACTGTCCATCTGGCATTACAGCAGTGGCAGTAAAGTCAGGGGCTGGTTTGCCAATGAAAGCCTTTCCTGAAGACATCTTGATTTAACCTAGACAGGAGTTAACACCAATACGGTTTAGATGGTAGCACATTTGCACCTGGAAGGAAGGACTTATTCAAAGCATTTTATCAATCTAGATTAAACACCTAAGTTTATCAGCTCTTGGTCTTGCAACAAGGCTTAAGTGTTAGTTAATTAAATGAGTTTTGACACCTGGGTAATTAAGACACTACAGAGACTGCCAACACTTCAAAACGTAGGGCTCATGACCTCCTAAAGATACAGTAATGGTTATCCAACCAGTAACAGCTCAGAGTCTGGGAAAGGGCTAGCCTAGAGCTTTAGTAGCACTCAGAAAACCATCCCATTCCACATGGTTAAGGAGTAGAAAGTCTGTTTTTTAGAACTTCCAGTAAGAACCTTGTTTAATTTTACAAGGGAATTTAAGACCTCAAACGTGATCTTCCTGTTCATTCTGACAGAAAATAACTTCTGTTAATCCTCAGGGAACATTGCTCTGCATAACTGCACTTTAACCTTTTGAACAATTCAACCCTTTTTTACTTGCAACCAGAAAGACTCGTAGTATACATGGAAATCATATTCTATGTTAATTACAATTTCACCAAGTCTAAATCAGTACAGCCAGGTTGTTTCCCCTTTAAGTCTACTGAAAAAGAATAAAAGGGTACACAAGGACAAGTGAATGCTACTTCTGGCTGTCTGCCCCAAAAGTTTGTCATCTGTAATACACCCTGTGCAGTATTTTTGCTCAGTCTGGGAACTCAGTAAAACACTTTAGACTTCCAGAGCATAATCTTTCAAATAGGCAACTCTATAAACCTAATTTCTGCAGATCACAAATATTCTTAAAAATTATTTTATTCTACACACTGCAGCACTGGCTGCCTCAGATAAAAAACACCTCAAAGGTTAGCATAAGTCTCACGTTGCTAAGGAAAGCCAAGAGCCAAGGATTGTTCCAAGTTGTGCCTGCAAGGCACCAAGTCCGTTCTAAAAACGGTTAAGAACACCTCACTTCTTGGCTCCTTCCCCCTTGCTAGCCACTTTTTTCCTGGAGAACTAACCCACAGGTCAAACATTTAGCTTTGAACCCACACCTAGCCTTTTTAGCAGTGGTTTAGCTTTTCAAAGTTTCTCTTGCACACCCTGACAGTAATGATCCACCTCTCAGTTTTCATATTGAGAAGTGCCTACACATTCAGCATTTCTAACTGTGCAACAAAGCTCCTTATCACCATGTTCATCCAAGGGTTTTTAACTGCAGCAGACTGGGAGAGAATGTGGTGGCCAGGACTGGAGATCATTTGTAGGATGCAGTGAAGGAGCCTGGCAGGGAGATATCAAGAATTCCGTACCCACAAACACAGCTGTGATTATCAAAATGCAATTCTGCAAGAGGGACAGGCAAACAGCCTACACAGTATTTATTTGAGATGCCTCCAACTAGCGACTTTTATCTTCTAAGCAAAGAGCTGCTCGGCCTGGAGCGCATGACCCCACATTTTTATCACTGAATTACATTATTTTCTGTTATCCAGACTCAAGGTCATCCTTTTGCCCAGTACTATGCCAGTCCTTCTATATTTGTTCCATTAGCAATCCTCTGGAGCATTTCACTACATATTCAAGGTCAGTATGCTCTTTGATAACTTCCCCTTTCTAAGCTAGAAGTTATTGCCCCTTTCTCCGGTAATTAAAATCTTTTAATATTTTAGGAGATCTCAGTTGCTTCACACGGCAAGAGAACCACGTGCTTTCCTCAGAGCATCCACTGGGACCTGCTAACCCTTCTGCTTTTCCGTGCGGGGTCAGAGCGTGTTCTGCTCGGATTTTTAACCACAGCATTTCCTAACCTGCAGAGGAGCAGACCACAGAATCATTGTTACTTCCTTTCATTCTGAAGGAAAGTAGAACGAGCACCATAAATCACATACACTCGAATCCGGCCAGAGTATCTTTGTTGCTCATAGCCACAGACGGCCTCAATTATCTTCAAACTGCAATTATAATAAGCCAGGCCTACTCTCTTGAACGAGTTATTTCATACCTTTAGGGTGCCTTGAACAAAAGCGAGAGGCCGTTTCTAAGCACACTATAATCCTCCCACTCTGCCACCTTCAGCCTGTCACGGAAATGCGGTCAGGCCATCGCAGCCGCGGTCCCCTCGCGATACCGAACCGCGGGCATCGCGCACGGACCGCGGCACGCGTGGTGCTCGAGGGGTTCCGAGCCGACCACCGAGCCTTTCTTTCCCCCGCTCAGGCCGCCGCTACACGGTTCTGGGACAGGGGAACCCGCTCCCTGCATGGCACCGAGCCGCATCCAGCGCCCGGGTTTTGTTTTTTCCAAGGCTCAGAAGCGAGATGCCGCCGGGATCGGGGGAAGGCGCCGCTCAGTTCCCGGCAGGAGCTCAGCGCGCTCCCCCCCGCGGGCGCTGCCCACGGCTCCTCCCCGCGCAGCGCTGATAAAGGCCGGAGCGTTGGAAGGACTTATCTGCCCCCTCTCCCCACCAAAAAACGCCCAAACTAACACCAGGAGGAACTGAACACGGGGGTACAGGAGGCAGCCGCAGCAGCGGGATCCTTCGGGAGCGGGGAGAAAGGGCTCGACCTGCGCGCCTCGCTCAAGGGCGCATCTGCCCAGAGGGGGAGGGGAAAGAACAAAAAAACCCACCCAAATTAGCAACAACAACAACAACAAAAAACCCACATAAAAATACAACGAAATTAAAACGAAATAAAAATTAAGCACGGTGCAAAGCCCCCAACGACCCCCGCGGCCCCTCACAGTCACTCGGAGCGCGGTCCCGGTCCTGGTCCTTGTGCCGGTCCTGCACACGCAGCAGCCGCAGCAACTCCACGGACTGCGGCAGCTCCGCCGCGCCGCCCCCTTTATAGCAGCGCGGATCTCGCGAGCGGACGCGGCGGGGAGAGGAGGGCGGCAGCGCCTGCAAGGGCAGCATGACTTGGCAGATCCGGGGCCGTCGGGACGGGAGTGAACGCAGATTGTGCTCTGGAGAGAGTCCCGGGAGGTGCCGTGGAGATATCCAATGCCGCGGTTGTAAACGATTGATGGGCTTGGTGCAAGAAGCGATTGCATTTTTACTGCTTTAATTGACCGAGCTCTGATTATTTGAAGTCCTCAGAGGGTACGCAGGACTTTGAGGAGGAGTAAGGGATTACTGGCATGTCATTCATGTGAATTAAGTGTTGGCCGTCGACAGAAGTAAAACGAAACCTCTCACGGGCAGAGCAATGTGTGTTCGCAGTGTTACAGAGGTGCGGTATCAAATCTCCATCCTCTCGCTCTGCACTACCCACTATTTCCTCTCCCTGATATTCGTTCCCAAGGCTTTCGTTGATTCTTCTCCATCAATGGGAACACCGATCCAAGACACGTAAGTCAGCGAAAGAAAGATGAAGACGAAGTTTAAAGTCTAATCGTTGAGCTTCAGTGGCAGGATGGAAACCCTTGGAAGATACAGTTACTTCAAGGAGTTTTGCATCATTCAATATTGAAGCTGCTCTGAGGGATGTTTAACCTCAGTGATTCCTCATAAGTACGGCTTTTGAATTAAAGCATGAACAAGCAGTGTTGTACTTTTTAAGGACCAAATTCTGAATTTAAATGTGAAAGCTTTATTAAATAATGAACACTAAAAGCCATATCAAGGACAACAATGCTTGCTTCTGTCAAAAGTGATAAAAGTGTTCACCAAGTGGTTTTTACTCATCTGTTTTGCAGTTTACAGTTGTGTTTCTTATACCTGTTAAAACTTGATTATAAATTGCAATGAGGAGAAAACCACAAAGGATTAAAAAAACTTTAAATGTTTATAATCAAGATCACTGTGTAGTGTTGCTGGGTGACCATATGCATGTGGTGGTTCACCCAGAGATGACTCATTTCAGATGAAATTAATCCTTAAATAATGAAAGCAAATAACATGTATATATGTACTCAGGAAAAAAAAAATCTGCACTCACTTTCTTGCAACTAATTTATCTACTTCTGTTTCTCTTGCTATAGCACATTCTTTTACAGGAAGAAGTTTGCTATTTTCTTAACATCAGCATTGTCATGAGAATTGAGCTCTATATCTTGGGACACGTACCTCCCCATCCCCTCAGGGCAATGAACCTGTGAACAGATTAACCCCTGAAAAGTCAGGCAGTCCTAATCAAAACCTCCAGAACAATGTAGTCTCACTGCAACTCTGGCATGTTTACCAATAGACAAAGCAATAATGACTTTCTCATGGTTTCTGACTCCTTTAATGACTGTTATGTTCGTTTCTCATACTTTCAGATGCACAATATACCCAGTATGCTCTGCAGGTTGTTGCAGGATTGTGCTGTAAGCATTGCCTTTCCATTCATATGTCTGTCGCCTCATTAGTTTTGATTAATTTCTAAGCTTGTCTTTCCAGACATCAGTTTTTGGAAGTCTTGGAATAATAAATTGTCAGGGCCACTCCTTGTTCAGTGAACACCTGGGTTTCTGTTGCCTTTCTCAACCTTCAGATGTAAGATGCTACTTAGATTAAAACAATTATGTTTTTGGGGAAGGAAAAGGCATGTCTACCCCCGCAGGTACTGGAGGGATGGAGTTCTCTCCCCACCTTGCTTCTCCACACAGCAGTGTAACTGTGGTGTTGTGTTCTGCTAAAATAGCTGCTAGACAGGATCAGCTTGTACCTGATTAGCATGGAGCATCAGAGCCCAGTGCAGGCCTCTCTGCACCTATCCACAGACACAGGGACACAATAAATACTTCATCTACCAACAAACGGGAGCTGGCAGGCTCTGCTGTGCCAGAGCACTGAAACTACCCAAACTGGGAGCCAAGATAGCTTTCACATCCATCATTTTCATCTCATGTATCTTGGTTGGGAATGCACCCCTGAGGCAAAAAAAACAAATGCCCTGCTGTGTGTAAAATGAAAGGCAAAGAAACTGGATCTGTTTCAGAACATTACCACACTTTTGGGTTTCCATGTATTTTAGAATGGTTTTATGTAAGAGTATCAAAGATTTCCAGATCTCTTGGAATAGTAATGGAGCCCCTGCATGTCCTCAAAGGCCCCCCTTGGGACACCTCCACATATTCCCTGTGGAGTTCATCACTGCATGTGCCAAAAGCTCACTGAATCCTGAATATACCAAATATCCTACGTACACCTGGTACTGTCAAAGACAGTCAGAGTAGAATCCTGGCCTTGTGGGGACAATTTAATTTAATGTGTGCAGAAAGTCAGCTGACAAGTCAACAACTGACTAGTTCCATGGGGCATTTATGCACAAGTAGCTGGTGCACAATCATTTTAATGAAAACAACTGCATGCCATTCAATATACAATGCACATATTAGCTTTCCTTGTTTGAATCAAGTGAAGACTGTACTTCTAGGTCAAAATGTCTTACATTTCCTCTTCTCTGCATATTCATTTTCAATTAGGAAGCTATTACTGTATGTTTGGATGACCACTGCCTTTTGATGACAAAATGTTTTAGTCTTCCTGACCTCTTCTCTTTTATTCCCTACTATATTACTAGAGGCTGAGGTTAATGATAGTTTTTGTATCTGAGATTTATATAATTCAAGCATCTTTGCTTGAAGATTGTGGATTTTCAAACGGATTTGTGATTGGCAGGGTCTTCATAAAAATAAATCAAACTCAGCAGTGATTCCTCCCCCTTTATTCTTTCATTTCCTGCTTCCTGTTACTCACAGTTGTTGTCTTGTCCTTGCACTTTTCTTCCACTTTCTTTTATTTTCTCAAAACGGGCTGTGCAACAGAAAAATCTGGTCACATGCATGCCCAAGAGATTAACTGACCTTTGTGCCTTTAAGCCTCCTGAGCTTGAGTTCAAGTCAGAACAGCAAAGACAGAACCGGCAGCAGATTTATCTTTCTGGAAATAAGTAACAGGCTCTTCAAAGCCCCACGAGAGGTGTCTATTGCCTTATTTCTGATCTAATCTTACTCTAAGTTCTGAATGTTTATAAATTGCTTGTAAAGATGGAAGCCTGGAGTAAAAGTCAAAACCTAGTCTGTTTTCAGTTGTTTGAGGTCGGGTGCACCGTTGATTCTCGATTACAGGCCAAAGTCTGCTCCAGCAGAAGGCTTTGACTTCCCAGGAGCAGGGCTGACCCTGCCCAGCAGTGAAAGCACTCACCTGAATGAGCCTGCCTTAATCACATGGTGGTCAAAGCAAACAAGAAAATTAATTCCTGACCATCTGCAAGGAGAGGAGCCCCAGCCTTCTTTGCAAGTGCTACTTCTTCTTTATGCACCTTAAAGCGCAAAAGGTGAAGCCAAAGGAGTGCAATTGGTCTTTCACTTTTCCTGGATTTCTGTTATTTAGGGCAGCAAATAAAAACAGGGCATAGTCGTTCTTCCTATACGCAGAAATGGCTTCAAGAAGCCACTACGAACAGGAGTCGGGGAGATGCAAACACTTCTTACCGAATTTATGTGCCAGGGTCGCCCTTTGCCGCTTCCCCCCGTGCCGTGCAGCCCACGGCATTTATCACTTCACCGCCCGGCGGGAGCGGCGAGATTGAGCTGCCCGGGCTTCCCGACAGGAACCGGGCCGGGAAGGCAGAGAGATCAGCGAGGCAAACCTGATGAGGGGACCCAAGGAGGTATGGGGAGCGGGTCGGTGGTCGGGGCTGGGCCGGGCTCTGAGAGCCGCCGGGGGCAGAACCGTGAGAGCAACTTCAGCCCAGCTAGATGGACTTTCACGTTTGAACCGTCAGGGGCACCCGCGCTGCCCCAGCCCGGGGCGCGTTCCAGGCGGAAGCGGAAGGGCCGGGCAGCAGCGGCAGGAACGGCAGGAACGGCAGGAACGGCACGAACAGCGGCGGTAGCGGTCGGTAGCGGGGGTGAGTGCGGGAGCGCTGCGGGGCCGCCTTGTCCTTATCGCCCCTCCACCGCACCCCGCGCCGGGCGGGCCCGCCCTGCGCCGCCCCGATAAGGGGCAGGTGGGCGCCCTCGGCCGAAACGCACAGGGGTTACCCTGATCTGTGTAGTAGAAGCTGTGATAGCTACTTAAGTATTGCTAATATGTGCCTATTTGTCTATCTATATCTCTTAGCGGTATGCATAGCTGTGGTTGTTTTACTGCTGGAAGACTCCTCGCTTTAGATTGAAAATGCGCTGTAGCTGTAGGTTGATAAACCGGAGTAGTTTGCGTTACTCTGGTTATTGATGCATCCTCCCACCCTTACATTCTCCTTGAATTACTCTGAGCTTTAATTCCTTTGTGTGAATATGGCAGTAGGCTGGTGATGTTAAACCATATCTTGCTTGTATAGAATTAGTTTGCTTTTATGTTTGTTTTTATCTCTGCCCTTCTAAGAAGAGGCTTCCAGCTTTTTAATGAACTGAATAATTATGCCTAGCATCATAAATTCTCCTAAATCCCCCTATTTCAGGGAAGAATCTGAGTGGAAAGTATTAATGTATTTTTTTTTCTAGTGTCTACAATTCTGATGTGTTCCATTCTTCCAGAAGCTGTTGTTCAAATCTCTCTGCAGTGTTAATATGCAATATTACATGAAGCAAGATGGTTCTTAAAAATGTGCTGATGCTAGTTATTGATTAAATGTGTACCTTGTATTTTGGGCTGAACTCTTGCCTTTAAGATGATTGCACAACATGGTTGTGTAAAGCATACGGTTGGTATCTGATTTGTATTATAGGCCAAAGTGAATACAAAAGCCTTTAATTTTTAATTGTGTTGCATGATGCAAGAAGACATCTTTCTTTGGGCAGCGAACTTCAGATAAACAGCACCTACTTGCATGTACCTGGCTATAGAATGTCTGTGCAAGCTCAGAGTTGAAGAGAATACTGTTGGCACCATCATTCTGCCTTCTCTGACCTCCTACCCCAATAAAACAGATGTCTATCAGCAGTTTGGTTCACCACTGATTGTCTTCGGCACCAGTAGCTGGACTTAGCTCAGTGCAAGTCCAGGGCTGTTAGTTCAGTGTAATGATTGCCTTGCACCCAGAGGTGCTAACCCATTACCCTGATAAGAAAGGCACTCAGGCTCTAAGGTATCATCTCAAATGATGTTTTTTTAGAGCTAGACCTTTAAAAAAAGAGGAGGATGTTGATAATTGTGCATCCCCAGCTTGTGCAGCATTAAGCATATCTCACACAGCATGGCGTGCAGACTCTGTCCATACCGGGGGTTACCCTGGTTTTGGTCATTTGAACTGCTAGGGATTCTTTTACAAGAAAACACCTCTATTCATCACTTCTACTGTCAAACAGAGAGGATTGCTTGCAGGAGAACTTCCTGCTTTTTTAGATAAAGGCAAGGATACAGAGGTGGCATAATTGCAAGTATGAAGTGCAAGCTACCTGCAGACTTCTGTTCCAGTTTGCTGCTGAGCTTATCCTGCAGCTTGTGCATCCCACACCCCAAAGCTGGGCATGAAGTGCAGTACAAGATGACCTGGACCTACTCAAGTTAACTGTTACAGAGATCCCCAGTTCCTTGGTGTACAACGGCCTTCAGGTCAGGATCATTCTAACTACTCTTGTATCTCTCTAAAAAACAAGTGTGCTGTTTGGTGTCCACTGTTAAATCTACAAAATTTTGGCTTGAGAAGCTAAGGAAGAAATTGAAAGCATAAACTGTGTGAACACATCCATCAGCTGGGACCTAATTATGTGAGGAAAATGACAACACTGAGAAGGCAGACCTATTTTGGGATAGTATGCTGTGTGGATGCTGAACTCTGAAAATATCCATGCCTCCTACATAGTCAGATATTCAATTAACATTGCATTCTTCCACTCTTGGTTATTTTTTTGTTGTTGTTTTTGTTTTTTGAACAAAAAAACTAATGATTTTGGATACAGCAGAGCTTGGGAAGTAACTGCAATCAGCTAGCGAGCTTTGGAGCTCATCCTGAATGCAGTTTCTTTTCAACTGTTGGGACACGCTGTAAGCCCTTCCTTTGTTGATGAAAAAGCTTTGCCATTGTGAGCAGAAAAGGTAAATTGTTGCAACTTGAAGAATTTCTGTAAAACTGTTTGTTCTTTTTATTCTCTAGGCAAAAATGCCTGCAACATGCGACTTCGTTACACTCCACACTGGGCAGAAGATGCCTCTCGTGGGACTGGGAACTTGGAAAAGTGACCGTGGCCAAGTAAGCCTGAGAACAATAGGACAGTGTCCTCTCAACTAGTATGTGTGTTTGTGTACTTTTTTGGAAGGTCCCAGATCTGAGGCCTGGATCCTTTGCTGAGCTATTCTGGTCTTGAGTCCACCGAAGTTGAATGTATGTATGTGTGTATTTGCATAAGTAAGGCCTTAAGGCACAAAGACTGCAGATCCTTCAGTCTTGCTAACCCTAGCCTCAGACGGTGGTGCTCTGGGACATAAACCCAGAATAAGACCAATGAGTGGTGTTTCTGTAATGTGGGACCTGATTTGTCCACTGGCAAGTCCTCAGACTGCCAGTCTGACCAGACACCCCTCTGGTTTAGGCTGATGACTCAGCAGAAAGCATTATTCTGGGAGGCAGAAACTCAAGTTGATCTTGTAATAAGTCTTGTTCCAGCAGCCAGCCAATGGTTAGCAGGAAAACAAAGAACTTGCTTGGGTCAGCCTGCTGTTAGAACAAGATGGCTTATGTATCATTAGACATTCACTCTGCTTCTGAATGCAGTGAATTGGCAAACACCACACTTGGAAACAATTCTGTGTGTTACTACAAACAGTCTGTGGGAATGTTTGTGTGCTCCATGGTGTGCCTGCTATTGTAATGATTCTCTCCTTTGTCTGTCTTCTTGTATCTCTTTCATTTAGTTAAAAGATACAGTTTTTGGGGAGGAAATCATATGTACTTCCTCTGAAAGTAAATGTCCACTGCTTGGTGAAATTCTAGCTGGTACTCAGGAAATTGTGGAATCACAGAATGGTTTGGGTTTGAAGAGACCTTAAAGACCATCTAGTTCCAATTCCCTGCTGTGGGCAGACACCCTTCCACTACACCAGACTGCTCAGAGGTCGATCCACCCTGGCCTTAAACATTTCCAGTGATGGGGTATTCACAGCTTCTCTGGGTTATGCACACCACTGCATGTCTGTGCAGTAAATGGATGTCTCACTGCAACTCTTCTCTGAGCTTTATGATGTTTTTTTCAGAGTATGTTGGATGACACTGTGCTCATGACTGAGAGGGAAAGTTAAAACTCTTCTCAAGGCGTGCTATTCTCTTGTGCTAGCTAGAAGAAGAGATGGGAAACAAGCTATGAAAATTAAATCTATTCAGAGCCATTTTACTGTGGGTTTTCCTGTCCAAACAACTGTCAGGACAGTGGATCTGTTTGGAACAGAAGTTGTAATAATGTGGAAGCTGAATTGGTGTGAGAGCTCAGTCAACCTCTTAAATGAGGGAAAGGGTGAATGTGCAGCTTTGCCACTTAAAACATCAAATGACAGCTGAATTAAGTTTGTTAACATGCACAGACTTAATGGATGAATTTCTGTGCAGTTAAATGTGCTTTGGCTAAAGCAAATGTCTGAAACTAAACAAACGAAATATGTGTTGTTTATTTTGTGAACTAATTGTTCTGAGAAACGTGTGGCCTTAGAAAGGAACTGGGACAGATCCTGTTTGTGCATAATTTAAACCTAATTCAATTGGATTTTGCCACAGTCAGCAGTTGGCACTGAACCCCACACAGCATCCAGCCATCTTATCTGGGTTTCCTTGGAAGTCACTGGGAGTCACTTCTTTGGAGTATCTGCTGTCTTCAAAGACTTCCTTGTAGAATGTATTGAAGGCAAAATCTAGGAAATGCAGTGAAAAGGGCCAGAGTTACAGAAGTTGTTGCTATTCCTATGGAATAAATGAATTTCTGCTTATCACTTTTGAAAATTCAGGGGCATAGCAGCAATTTTTCAGTGTCCAGATGATTTACCCTTAAAAGGACATGATGTAGTTTAGGCATAATAACTGCTATTATGAATTAAAGACTAGGGGCCAAAAATTCAGAGAAGCATAAGAATTAGCATTGATTAAATTTGGTTTAGCTGTTTCTCAAGTACGGGCAATTTATTAAAAGCTCTTTTGTTCAAGGGCTGCATTAGAAGCAAGTGTGGAAATGGATGGCTTTTAAATTATTTCAGGTAAATATTTTGCAGATTGTAATTATTTCCCTTGCCAAGCTTGAGTAGTTTTTTTATTACTGCTGTTATTGTTCCTGATTGTAAGCAAGCCTTGACTTTGTAGACAGATCTTAGCAGTCCAGTACAAAGGTGTCATTGCAGCCTTGGTTTCCTAGATATTAATAGGGGGAAAATAACTGAAACTAGTTCCATGTCAAAAGACTATAGGATTGACACCATACAAAATCAAATGCTAGAAATTTGTTTTGCATGTTTCCATAGGAATATGATGGAGGGCTGTGGAAAGGAAGGGAGCACAGTACAGAAGTTTATGAACTGGCAGGCAGCATGAATGAGTTCAAAGAGAAATCCATTCAGACAGGAGCATCAAGAATATCAGTACTGTGGCTTTTTGATATTGCAGCTGGATTATCTGTAATCCTTTAATGCTTTGTTCTCTACTCTCAAGTGAGCCATGGTTTCAACCTGGAGGATTGATCCCCACCTGATGAGCAGCCTAACCTGCAGTGGCAGAGGCTGCTTCTGTGGGACCGGGAGACACAGGGCTTGTACCTCTGTGTGAAACCTTGGAAAAGCTGAAGAGAAGTGCACCTCAGAAAACCAGTCAGACAGGGTGTCTTGTGACAGGATTGCAGCTTTGGGAGAGAATGTTTAGTTCTTGAAGTTTGTTAGACAATATAGAGAATCCTGGTTTACAGGCACAAAAAATCACTGCTGTTAAGGAAGGGACTTAAATTCAACATTTGAAGGCTAGGAGGCAAATCCCTTTATTTTAGGGAACACCACCTTTTAAATTTGCATTATTTATCTGGTGGTGTGAATTCATTTTCAGCAAATTTTAGTGCAGTATTTAGAAACTGTGATACAGCAGCACTTGGGTTCTAGTCATAGTATATCTGAACATCATGTGCACTGATTATCTGTTTTTTCCTACTTCCTGTCTGCAAAAGGGCTGCTAAAATGTGTCAGCTTTGCAGGAAGCAGGGGAGGCTGGTCAGAGCCTTTTTTTCCCCAGAAGGATTGAACTGTTAAGAGTAGAAATCTCTTCACAATGGCTTGGGGCTGTGCATGAGAGGCTCCTGGGTCACTTGAACTCTGTGTTGCCTGGAAGTATAAAGATGGCTTGTTAGTTTTTTAACCTTTCGAGAGGCAAATTGAAGAACTGGAAATCTAGTAATGGATATTATAATTAATGGGAACTTGCAGACTGTGTTTTTAAATCTGCTACTGATACTGTGTTCATCCATCTTCAAAGGAGGATGGATGGGTGGCATGGCCAAGTCCCTTACTGGGATGTTTAAATGGGAGTGTAGTTCCTTGGACTTTGCTGTAAAGTGAAGGAGAGTGAGGCTCCAACTGCAACCTATGTCTGTTTTGGGGCAAACCATTTGAAGAAAGGCATGAAACAGCTGATGAGGCAGCAGCAACAGTGATGCAAGGTTTGGGAAAGGTGAGTTGTGAAGAGAGGGAGAAGCACCTGAAGTTAGTTATGTGGTCAAGAGAGGTTTGAGAGGAGCTGTGCTGGCACTTTGCAGTTGTGCAAAAAGCCCTCACAAAGGGAAAACTGTGATTTTCATGTCCAGGAGGAATGGGATGTGGCATCAGGGCCATCTTTGTGAGTCATCTAAAAGACTTTGATCATAAAGATTTCAAAGCATTAGAACAGACTGCCTGTCACAAGAAGTGCTATGACAGATATGTGTAGCAGTGCTCCGGATTTACTCTCCCCAGCTGTGGGTCTTGAGGATAGACTGGAAGATGTCTCAAGATCCATTCAGACCTACTTTTAGTAAGACCTAGCTTTTTATTTCCGTAGGGATGGATTGGTGAGTCACACTTGAGCTGTGACTCAACTTGCCGAATGCAAAGTAAACTCACTAATTGCTCCTTTCATAGAAGTACTGACATGCTAAACTAAAGAATAGATGGAAAGTTTGAAGGGTCATTTGGCTATTTTTACTTTACAACAACAAATACCCACAGGCATATCTTCAAGTGCTTTTTTTTATGCTCCCTCTTGATTGTTTGCCTTTTGTGTGGAACAGGAGCTCTCTGTTCACATTGGAATGTCTTAGGCTAGGAGTAGTTTACCCAAATACAGATTTTTTTTCTCAGATCCAATCCTTATTTAAATTATCAGTCCCAGTTCTTTGGTGCTAGAAATTTCTCAAAACATGCTGATAAAACAATACAGCTTCTTGTTGATTGCTTTGCAGAGACATGTTTGGAGTGCTTTATCTCTGTTTTTCTGTGAGTTATGCCTATTTTTATTTATGGAAACTTTGTGCCTGTTTGTTTAAAAAAGTACTAATCTGATACAGTAAATAGGAGGTTCCAGACATAGGACATTGATATTTTTCTGTCCCTCTCCACAAATCTCACCTTTCTGGAGGTTGGATACTGAGTCTTAAAAGCCTTTACTATGTCTCAGGTGATTTCAGAATGACCCTGCCCTTGATTTTGTAGTGACATGAGAAATGTCTTTGTCAGGTGAAACAAGGATTGTAAATGCCATCCTGCTGGAGAAAGGAAGAGTTCACTGCTGTAATAGAAGTGCTTTGTCATCCTGGCTAAGGGAAACTGAGTTTCCCTACACTCCAGTTTTCCTCTCAAAATGCCAAAGAATGTAGTCAGAATACCCTGTGTCTGCTTTTACTGCACTTCATGACAAGAAAAACAAATCCACCAGTAGGAGAGAGACCTCACATTTGATTCCTATTGCCTTTTTGTAGCATCTGAAAGCAGGACCATACACGTCTTTGCTTGGTATTACTAATTTTGTCAGCTTTAAATTTGAAAATGCTGGTACTTTGATTAAGTTGAAAGAAATCAATTTCCCTCTAGCCTTTGTGTACGTATTTTTTAATCTCATGACAAGAAAGGTGTGATCTCACTTAACATTTATGGCCCTATTGCATCAAGCCTTATACATAAAGTAATTTACAGTCTCGCACAGTCTTTGAGAGACAAGTCAGTGAGGTGCAATGTGTAGCAATCCCTGTGCAGATCGGGTGTGTTATTCTTTCTGTAGTACTTCAGAAGGACAGATGTAAGAGAGAATGTGTGCTAGCTGTCCACAGGAAGTTAAGTGAAACAGATTTTACTAAATGGTCATCAGCCTAACAGGACATGATGATTACACTGGCAAATGTAGTAATTCTTCATTCTTGCACAATCATTTATAAAAAAAAAATATTAAAAAGCTCCTTATGAGTCCTCACAAAGATGCCATTCTTTGTTTCATTCTGGACTTGCTCCATATCTGAGGCCCACATGTGAAGACATTTGGTGCTAGTGTTTCATTAGAGCTTTCAAAAGCAGATGCAGATTTGATATAAAATGCCTAGGTTTCCAAAAATTATTCTGGCTTTTGTGTGACAATATGGAGCAAGGGATGCGTTGCTGTTGGCAACACCTTCATTGTCAGCAATATTGAAATCAAAATGTAAAGTAGTGAGCATCATCAGGAGTATCCAAGCAGTATGACTTTCTCTGTTGTGCAGTCATGAGACAAGAAAGAAAAATGTTCCATAAAAGAGCATTGTCTTGGTAATTAAGTGTGAGTGGCTGAACCAAATCCAAACTGTGGTGATTCTGGAGTTAGAAGTCAGCTCTTTCTTTACTGGGCAAGAGGAAATATATTCTAGGTTTGACTGATGTTGATCTGTCACTTTGGTCAGAAAAGTTGTCTTCCTAAGCAGTAACTTACTTGAAAACTGCTTCTCATAGCTCATTTTATATTTAAGAGAAGTAAAGAGTAGGAATTTGTTTTATCTAGTGCATTCTTGCATGCTGGCCCTGTGTGCACAATCTATTTTCTTGTTCCTCTTGGAGTATCTGCCAGCAGTTTGCTCTTCCCCCCCTAAGGACTGTGCCACAGAGACTCTGGAACCTCCAGTTTGAATCTCGTGACCTTATGGAGGTCTGTGGTTTTTTTGAGGGGTGTTCTTCGCTAAGTCTCTTAGCGTTTTTTAACTTTTCCCCAGTGCCACATCCCTTTTGAGTGACTGCACGGGCGATGTGTTTCTGGTTGCAGGTGAAGGAGGCAGTGAAACACGCTCTCAGCGTGGGCTATCGCCACATCGACTGCGCAGCCGCCTACAGCAACGAGGCCGAGATCGGGGAGGCCTTCCAGGAATGTGTTGGGCCCAACAAGGTAAAAACACAGGAACTGCCCTGCTGACTGTGTGCTGTGCCAAAACTTACAGCTGTCTCCTGTGAAGTTAACATTTGTGATTTTTCCTGCTGGTCTACCCCAGCTGTTGGCTGTTTATCAGGAGAAGGCATGAAAGAGGGCTTTCTCTCCTTAGAACCCTCCTGGCTGTCATGGGGAGGAAAGATTGTAAGAGACATTTGGATGGAAGATACAGAAAATGCCTTTGGTGGTGGTGGTATTTTTCCTTTTTCTGCCCCTTTTCCTCTCACCAAGTATCCCAATTTGGATACTTTGGGATTTCCAGAATCAGTAGTTATAATGTGAAATATTTGTCATAATTTTTATGAAGAGTTACCCTGACTTTCCAGTCTAGCATGCTATGGGGATAGCCACAGAAAATTTAGTTTTTTTGGTTATTGATGAAGTATCAATTGTAGGTTTTTTGGTTATAGATAAAATATGAGTGAAAAAATGTGGTGAATTTTAATCTTTTTTAAAACAGTGATTGCATGTGAAAGGTTCATAAATGTGACTCCACATTTTCCACACTCTCATGCATCTGCACCTGAGAGTTTGAAGCCTAAGTATAATGTAATGTGACAGGCATTCATATGTATGAGCTGAGGTGGAATCTTAAATTTATTCCCTAAAGGGGCCAAAAGGATAACCTGTAGAGCCTCAAAGCCCATGGAAAGGAAGTTTTCATGTTCTTGCTTTCCTGCTGCTCTTGCCTTGGCTTTAGGGCAGCCTCTTTGTTATGTGATGTGCTTGAGAGAGGCTGTTTTCAGCTTGCCCCAGGCATTCCTCCCTACTAGACAAAGGGAAGCATTTTGTTCAGTTCATATATTACTTAGCTAACTTAGAATTTGATTCAAAATTATTTTTAAAAGAATTTTTAAATATCTTCATTTTAAACACAACATCCTTGTGTGAAACACAGAAATAATTGAATGGTTGGAAGAGAGAAACTAAGGAATTAATCATTCCAAATTCTTCAAAATAGACTTAAGTTTTGTCAGACGTGAAACAGTGAGAAGTGTCCTTTCTGATGGAATTCTGTGCTTCAGTTTCCCAGTTTGATCTCCCTTTCGTATTTTATACTTTCTAGTTAACCAGTTCTCCATTGTTTTATTTCTGTTCTTACCTTCCAAGACAGGGTACAGGGCTCTCAGTTCTTAGTGTGTTCCTTCCACAGCCTAGAAACTCAGATGCAGAGGTTTGGGAAATCTTCTGATTATTTTCCCACACTCTTTCCACAAGAAGCAATCTTGGTTTATAGCATGTGATGAGTAAAGTAAGTTAGCTGGTTGAGCCTGGAATATGTGAATTGTTAATGGAAATTTCATAATTTACATATGAATAAGCTTGGTAATCTTTCTTTTGGCCACATCACACTTAGTAATAGCTTTAACCCTTGAACTGGAAGTTTTGGAAGAGTGTTTACATGGAAAGGAATTTTCTTGGTTTTTCAAAGCTTCTAATTGCTAAAATATTTTATATACTTTAAGACTTGCCACTTTGAGTATTACTCTGGCTTTTCTCCATCCAGTATATTTTTGAAAGGTTTAATTTGTAAGTTCCATGGGTTTGTTTTTTTTTAAAAAAAAACCATAACCACAAAACTTCAGTTGTTCTTTTTGTTTTAAAACTAATTGGTGAATTGTTGCAATTCTCTTTCTGAACTTGCTCCAGTATATTATGCTCTCCTTCCTTTCTTGAAGGTTATTAAAAGGGAGGACCTGTTTGTAACATCAAAGCTCTGGAATACCAAGCACCACCCAGAAGATGTAGAGCCAGCGCTGAGGAAAACACTTGGAGATATGAAACTGGATTACCTGGACCTGTACCTCATGCACTGGCCTCATGCCTTTGAGTAAGTTCTAGATGCAAAGGGCACAGAAAGCAGATACACCAGTTTTACATAAGTGGCTCATGTTATATCCTGAGGATGTTCTTTCTGTGCTGTGAATTTCTTCCTGTTTATGCTGCCTGCAAGGTGTTTTTTGGTGTTTAAAGTTTAAAATATTCTAGTGTCTTCATCTAGGCATTGGGGAACTGTAGCAGCTGTTCTTGGTTCTGCCATTGGCCTACCTGGAAACCTTGAGGAAATACCAGAATTGCTTTGTGCCTTAGTTGTACTGATCTGTAAAATGGAAATTAAGTGCTTCATAGAGATAACACTTTTCACATGTAGTTATTTACTTTACTGGAATGGACAAGCACATGCAGTATCATGGTGGTATCTGTATGAGGTGGAAGTGAATTGACTTTTTATGACACAAACTGCAGTAATTCTATGATTTGAGGAAATAAGAGACAAAAAAGTTTTCCAGTTAAGTGATAAATGCATTTATCCTACAGTCCCGTGAGAAGTACAGTTCCATATTCTATTTCCTTGTAGATGTGGAAGTAGTTGTTTCCACACCCAACTATAATCAGCAAAAAAGGCAGGAGGAATAAATCTCCGTGCCAGATGCTTGCATGGAGTCTTCACTCAAACCTTTTCAGTTTAAGGAGCCTCTGTTCTGCAAATCTGAGAATGTTTTTTCTCCTTCTAGTCACATGAACTGAATTTTACAAATGTCATACACTAATGATAAGATGAAAGATGCTCAAAGTATAAATATATTCCTCAGCATAACAGCATGAGGAAATGTTTTTACCTAGAATTGGTCTGGAGGAAGAGCTGTTAAAAATTCCCACTGTTGTGCAACAGGTTTGCTTTTCATTTGCTTAAAAAAAAGCACTGCTTTGATAATGACACATAACACAAATAATCATGTATGTTTAGCAACTACTAATATTTAAATTTAGATTATATTGTGACAAATACTGACAAAAACTGTTGGCAAAGCTGACAGTCTAATAAAGCAGTTTCATTTATTTTATCATTGGAAACGGTATACTCTGCGGTTTTCCATTATTTCTTCTTAACTGTTTTAATGCATGCTTATTTATGATGCCTGTTGCATTGGGAGGCTAAGCTAAGGAATGTTATTTACAGAGAAATCAAAAAAGACTTCCAGATTAAAATTACAGAGCCTTTAGGTCTTGAAAATTACTCTCACTTAATACAGTACTCTTGACATATGAGGCTGCTCTTCTGACTTAGGAGCTCAAAAGGGTTTCAGTTATTATTGGTTCTAGATTTATCAGTGACATAAAGAACCATCTCCCCTTGTCCCCATGTACTGCCATTTCTCACACCATTCACTGATTAGCTAGAGCAGTGTAAGAGTCTTAGTGCTGAGCTAGCAGAGTCCTGTGGTGATTACTGAGCAGTACTCTTCCAGAGGGATTGCTGATACCCTTCCCAGCATGGACTGCTCAGAGATCAGTCATAGCGCTTTGGCTGTGGGGGTGTCACCTGGCACAGCTGGGTACTTTGTGTCTGTTGGGTTAGTTGTATTTTTTTTTAATATGTGTTGGTATGACTAATTGGAAGGAAACACACACAACCTATAAACAGTGTGTATATGTGAAGACTTCTGGGAGAATCTGTGCTTGTATTGAATAATGACAGCTACAGAATCCAGAGGGAGTGGAAGGCCAGTGTCCTTTGAATATAGCTTTTCCTAGATACCTCTTAAACCCAGATCCCTTTGGTAGCAACTCCTAGCTGCCCTCTGAGTTGCTGCTCCCTAAATCAACTGTTTTATTGGGATCAAAGTGTGCAAAGAGCTGCTGTTGTGTGTACAGTGATTTATCAATTCTGTGTACTTACTGCTGTGTGAGTACTTCAAAGTGCTGTGTAACAACTTTACATAGGAAAGACTGTCTTGTGTAATAATCGCTTATAGCTTAAGTAATGAAATGGAATTGAACAGACAGATTCATTCAGTTTATACTCTGTCCTTCAGACTATGTAGAAACTTTCAAGACTAGTTTGAGGAAGGTTTCTTAAAGTGAAGAACTAATATAAATAATTTGGTGTATATATTTACACTTCACCTTTGATGCTGTAGACGAGGGGACAATCTCTTCCCAAAGAATCCCGATAACACGATGCGTTATGACTACATTGATTACAAGGAGACCTGGAAGGCTATGGAGAAACTGGTGGAAAAAGGTCTTGTGAAAGCCATTGGGCTGTCAAACTTCAACAGTCGTCAGATCGATGACGTACTAAGTGTGGCTACTGTGAAGCCAGCTGTGCTCCAGGTAAGGTGGATAAAGGAGACAAATACTTTTCCTAATTGTCCATAAGAGTGAAGAATTTGCAAACCAGTGTCATGTGTTTAGCACAAGAGGTGCAGCTTCTTATCTGCATGGAAGAATATAGCCAGCTCTGCAGGAGCAGGCACACAGAGGCTGTCTTTCCCAGCAGATTGGAAAGGAGGCCTACACCCAAGTTCTGTGGACATTTATGCCTGCTTAGATTAACAGATCTGTGGAAGAGTTCATCTTCCATATCAGGAACAATTTAGTCTATAAAAAGGAAAGATTGTGAGGGAGTAACTTGAATCCCCACTGCATAGAAGTTCCTTGCTTGTTGGATGATCTGTTTGGTACCAAGGGAAAGTCCAGCACCGAGCTTAGATGATCTGTTCTTTGCTTCCTGTAAGCTTAGCCTACCAGACACTTCTTTCTCCTGGTAGTGACTTGAGTTACTAAGGTTAACTTAAACCTTATCCTCATACGGTTTTCTGGATCTGCAATGAACTCCTGTGATATGTTTGGTTCTTTTGTGCTTGACTTACTGTTTTGTTTCATAGTATGTTGAGATGTGCTCTGTAGCTGCTCATTGTGGGTCATTTTCATAGGTGGAATGCCATCCTTACCTAGCTCAGAATGAGCTGATTGCTCACTGCCAGAAACGAGGACTGGTGGTCACTGCCTACAGTCCCCTTGGCTCTCCAGATCGCATGTGGAAACACCCAGATGAGCCTGTGCTGCTAGAGGAACCTGGGGTCAAAAAAATTGCAGAAAAATACAGCAAGTCACCTGCACAGATCATCCTCAGGTACAGAATAATTGTGAGAGAGGTGGTGTTTGGGACCCAGCCTTCAATCAAGCAAAACATACAAGCTAGAAGGAATCCACTTAGAGTGTGTCAGGGAGGGGCTAAAATCACAGAGAATGCCAAAAGCAAACCCCACTTGGTGCTTGTTTTACAAAGCTGGTAGAGGTGGTTCTGCCTTAGGGCAGGTAGACTGGATCAGAGGCAGAGGGGTCCATTCACAGTCTGGATGCATGTCTGAGATAGTCCACATGGACTGATGCCATGTCTGGACAGTACCTTTTCTGCTGGGAAATAGCAGTAGGACAATTAAAACAGCAGTGTACCATATCTGAGTGCCCACTGAATTTGCATGTGGCCAGTTCCTTGAAACCTTTAGTGCTTGCTGCACTCAGGTGGGCTCCCAGGAAGAGGAGCTAAGGAGACTTGCCTCCTTTGCACTGAAGAACTATTTGCTGTTTTGTTTTTATATAGCCAGGTACTGGATATTAGGAAACAAGGTGACTGAGTGATACCCAGAATGACATCAACACCTTGTATACAAAAATTGGATTTCTATTCTCATTTTTCTTTACTGGCTTGTATCCATCAGTGTCACTACCACAGTCTTGGGCAGTAGCAGGTTAGCCAGAGAGCTGATTATGTTCAAGATTTTGTACTCAAGCCACTAGACAGGCACTTCAGGGATCTGGGTTTTCATCTAGTTTCTGAGTGGTTGTCAGGTTAATACTTGCTTGAAATGCCTAAGTATGTTTCTCTGACTGTTTCTTGGGTTTTTAGCTTAAAACACTTGAAACCTGGGTGCTTGTTGCAAGGTATGGACATCTTCCCCTCTCTGATGAATTCAGTTATTACTGTCTTGCTTGAGCTTGAACATACCAGGTCCTAATACAATACAGGGCTGTGTCACTCCTGTGGAGATTTTTATTTCACAGGAATGGATGGCATCTTTGCTGCCACAGATTATTACTCAACCAACATAAACACCTATTGTTCTTGGACTGCACGCACAAAGTCTCTCCCCTCCTCTTGCAGATGGCAAGTGCAGCGTGAAGTGGTTGTCATTCCCAAGAGTGTCACTCCTGCTCGCATTCAGCAGAATCTCCAGGTAAGCTGAAATGGAGGAGTTTCAGAAATGCCCTTTTCATGTGAGTAATTGCTGTACTGTCCTACAACTTGCAGAGCAGGAAGCTGAGGCACTTGGTTCATACTTGTTCATCAGTGTATGCACATGCTGGGGAGGGAGGGTAAAGATGATTTTTGAAAACAGAGGATGTGTTTTAAGCAAATCGGTGTGTGAGTGTGCAATGTACACATGCACAGTCGTGTTATCAGAAGGTAATGTACTTCGTAGAGGTCTAAATGAAAAGTCTGTACACAGATTTATTGAAATAGGGAGTTTTTAAATTATGCTCAGTGATTCTCACTTGAGTAATAGTTGCTCTATCCTGCAAGTTAGGGCTGGTGATTACTTCTCCAGCAAACTGCCATTCTAGTGATGCTGAAGGAGTAAGTGTGGTTCACTTCTGTTCTGAAGTAGACACTTTAGAAATTATTTGAAAACCCTAACTTTAAGTAATCTTGAGGGATATTTCTGAATCCTTGGATCTTTTTTTCATAAAGATTGGCTGGTTACATACTTGTTTTTAAGTAAGGAATTGTTTCTCTAACTGTTATTCCCATTAATCTGAATTTTGGCATGCAGTATGGTGCTAGAAATCTCAAGAAATTCCCGTAAATTCTGCAGTCACTCGTGGTTTAGATGAGCATGGAAAGAGAATGTTTATCAATTAGGCAGCACTATGAGAAAGGGTGCCACTGCTTTCTATCTTAGTGGCAGAGCACTACACAGTACCAGTGTAAGCTCAGAGCTGGCAGGTGTGTGAACAGCTCAGACTTAAAGCCTTTGCTATGGTGTTTGTTATGAGTTTAATTGCAATTTCATATTTATTATCAGAAAACTAACCGATGGCAACCTATGGCTATTGAGTAAAGCCTCTGGCTTTTATTCTCAGGTGTTTGACTTCAGCCTTGCAGAAGAGGAGATGAGCCACATTGGAAGTCTGAATAAAAACTGGCGTTACATCGTGCCAATGATTACGGTAAATTTCTTGTGCTTCTAATAATTTTCATTATGTGCATATGACCACCATGTGGGATTTTTACAGTTTTGTTTCTTTAGTGTTCCCATCAGGACTATTTACTCATAAGAACTGCATCTTATTAGGGTATCTAAGATGAAAGAATTTTTCAAAAGCTGGGTGCAGAAAAGGCAGCTTGTCAAAAACTTTTGTCCTGTGTTTTGGACATGGGTGGTTCTTTTGAGTTCTTATTATTGATTCCCATGGGTCTTTAAGTCAGAGTCCCATCTTCAAATCTCACCAAACTCCTGCTGATTTGTTCTTCTCAAGTCTAAGCAGGCTAAACTCCATGGCATTCCTCCAGAAGTACTCATTGTGCCAGCTGTCACTGTATACTTTGTACCATAAACCTCTAAGATCAGTGATGCTGCTGCTTCTCCACATCCATTGTGGAAGGCATATCAGGGAATTTGTCCCCTCCCCTCTGCTGTGTTTCCCCTTTTTCAGAATCTGTTGTAATGACCTTTTTCCAGTGTTGGGAGTTTGGATTAGGCTGTTGTGGTTTTCTTCCCAAAACCATTAGCTGCACCATTTTTTTAGCATCCTTTAGTAATTTACTGTGCCACATGAACCCTTACCTCATGCTAGCAGATGCCAGTTTGTATTTAGAGAAGCCACTGCCTTGTAAGTGTTGAAGTCTTCTTGGTCTTTCTTTTATTATGTTAAAGGCCCTAAACTTGTTCCTTTTCCCTCATTGCAAAAAAGATAGTCAATGCTTTGTTGTCTCCTGTCTTTATAGTGTTTCTCCTTTCTTTTTGTCCTGCTTCTCATTTTACAACAGAAAGATACTGCCATTCCTTGGGGCATCACTGGCCAGGATATGGCAACTGTAACAAGTTGCTGTAGTTGTGCCATAATGAATCTGAAGTGATCCCTTTTCTGCTATACAGCACACTGTACAGATACAGGAAATCTCAGCAAATTTGGGAGCTGTCAAGCATAACCTGGCCTCTTCAGTGCTTTGCCTGTAAATTATCCTTCAGTAGTGGCTGCTGGCTGTAGGAATTCCTTGGGGAAAGCTTTTCTCCAGGATTTATCATTGTGGGTTTTTTGAATACTTGAGAGTAAATCAGTGATCAGCCCAAGTTAGAAAAGAGAAGCTGTGAATGTGTGGGGAATTACTGTCTCATATCAAGAGTAGAAACGTGTTACAGCTTTCACTGTTTGTCATTCTTGCATGAGCCTCAGGGCCACCCTTTTAACTGTATGTGTGCATAAATATAAACCCTTACATCCCTGCAGCCAAAATTATCTCTGTGTTTATGGATCAGGAGTCTATATACCAAACAAGCAGCTCAGCTGCTGATCTGTGTGAGTGGGGTAGTGACAAGCACTGACACTTCTTTCAAGTGCTTTGGTACTCATGCTGCAAACAAAGTTGTTTTGTTAATGAAACTGCAAAATACATTAAAATGCAGCCTGGCTTGAATGAGCCAGGGATAATTAATGTGCTTTTGTTACCTGGGAGACCTGATCAGATCACAAAGGAGAGATGAAAAACAGTTCAAAGTGGCAGCCCATCCAGCTTGAGAAAGGGTGAATGTGATGCAGCTGGGCTTCAAAGATATTGCCATATTGTCTGATAACAAGACAGGAAGAAGCAAGATGAGTAGAGCTCAATCATGGCTCTATAGCTCTAAGATCTCTAATGGAACCTTTTGTCTCCTGCCCATCCCTTCTGGGCTTATTAGAAAGAATTTTCATCAACTGTGAATTAAAATTCCTGCCTAACCTTTCATGCCTGTCTCCACTATGAATCTGACTTTATGTCTGGATTTCAAAGTATGATATGGCAGTGACGTGAGAGCTCCTATCATAACTGATGAGACAGTTCTTCTTGGCTTTACTTCATTGATATTGAAGCAATTTACTTCACTCATATTGATCTATAGCCACAAGTTCTTAAAACTGCCATTCTCTTCCTCATTGTGCAGGTTTAAAGCCTGGGGGGAAGCTATTACATTGCATATAGAAAATTAAAGTTGCTTTACACTTTTAACTGTTTATTGTCTGGATAGAGTTTGAAAGATACCTTGCAGCAATCTGAAATCCAAACATTTTTGGAAATATAATTGGCCAAGGAATCTGCTTAAGTGAAACTTAAATGACTGTCAGGCCAGGAGAGGAGGAATGTAATGAGCACATCATGATTTCTTTTTAAGAGTTAGCTACTATTGACCTGCAGGTGTGTTCATTGCTGATTTTAACCCCTCCTCCTTCTCTCAAATTCCTGGAGTAGACTGGAATCAGTGATGTGAAACATTGCTTCTGGCAGCTGCTGTCTTGACCTGCTGTGAACAAGAATGCTTGCCTGTTCTGTGTGGACAAATATGCAGGGGGACACAACTGGGGGGTTGGGAAGTGAAGAATGTGAATTCTAGGAACATGAGGAAGCTGTTGGCTTTCAAGAGAACTTGAGGAAACCTGAAGCTTCTTTGACACTTCTGTCCTTTTTAAGGATTGCCTTCAGCTGACAGCTACATTTCAAATTTGCTTTAATTTGAGCAGTACTCAAATGTTACACTGTAACATCTTCATTCTGTGCTCTGCAGTGCCCCCAGGCGACTCATTTCATTTAAACCGCTCATTGCAGGAATTCCAGTCGCTTTGAAATGCAGGTTTTGTATTCAAAGCTAATGGGGCACTTGCTAGTAGAAGTCCCTGTGATTTCCTCTCTGCCCATAACAGTTTGAGTGATCACTACCATCACGTTTATATGTATAAAAATCAAGGGTTTCTCTAATATAACTTTTATTGAGGTATTAGTGGTTTAACTTAAGTTTTGGCTGGATGATGCTTGCCTGACATGTGGGGGAGGTGTGTGCTCTGGGCCAGAGTGCTCTGGGCCATTGCTGCACCCAGACTTCCCCAAATGTTACAGATGAGGTTTTACCTCAGCTACATGGAAGTTGGGGGTGTTGCAATGGACTTGGTGAAACTAGAAATGCAAGCTGTCCATCTGAATGCTTTGAGGTAGGGATGTAAGAACTGAGACTTCTGCATGGCCATGTCTGGTTTTGGGCCAGCCGTGGCCTCTGGTTATCTGTAAATATTGGTTTCAGTGCTCCCATTTTACAGCTGAACAAGCTGGTCTTCTGTAGAAATGTTCCTAAAAGGAGTTCAGTGACACTATTAATGCCTCAGTATATGACCCCGAACAAGCCTCTCAGTGTGTTTCATCTTATCCATCTCTAAAATTGGCAGCCCAGCAATTCTCTATCATAGAAACATGGACAAAGGCTCCAACTCCAATAAAGTGTTTGGAAGTGTGCATGTTACAGCACTCACTCAGTAACAGCTACAAGGCACAAAGCTTTTAACTATCCTTAGTCTAATTCTTCAAGTCTCTGCAGCTTGAGAGACTCTCGCTCTAGGCTACAGAAGTCCGTCTTTTCTTTCAAGAAAGGCTAATAGGACTTGGGAATAGAGGGAAGAGCTCTTGTTTAAGCTGAAAAATACACTCCTAGATGTTTGGGATAAATACAAAGGTTTAGAAATCTAAATCACTGAGAACTTAAAACTACAAGTAAGAATGGATTTAACCTTTCTGACTTGAGTCTATCTTTTTTATTTCACAGGTGGATGGAAAGCTAGTAGCCAGAGATGCTGGACACCCCCACTACCCCTTCAATGACCCCTATTAACTACTGGAAAATAAGGTGTTGAAGTAATGCTCCTGTGTGTGCCCTTCCACAAAGTAATTGTTACCATGATTTGTCAAAAGCACCATCCAAATTTAAACCTTCCTTCCCAAGTAGGTTTTCCTACAATGTGCTACTTCTAACCAACCTCCTGCCTGGAGATCCTAATAGCCTCAGTGCCAAAGTTTGTGGAGTTATTACAATGACTGCAAGCTGGCTCCTGGAGGCATCAGATCTTTTGGAGATCAGATAAAGAGTGATGGAGTCTAAGTCAAGTTCCAAAAACATTGTTATCAGACTAGGGCATTACTTTGGGTAATTACTTTGGTCAATACCATGAAACGGTTTTGAAAACTTCAGTTACTGCCATGATGAGGGAAAAAAAAGAAGGCTGAAGGCATGAAAGGTTTTTAGGACTAAAGAACTGTTCTGCCATCAACTTTGATATCTTTATTGATAATTTTTTTACGCAGGGAAAAAGGTGAAATATGCTACATGTGCTATGTCTATAAACCATTCATTAAAACTCAAGTAATCAGCCATGCCCAGTGCTTTTATCCATTTCATAGCACTTTTGGGACCTAGAGTTCTCAATTTTCTCATTCTTTTAATTTGCCTGTAGATTTGAGCAGAATAAAAGCAGTCCCTGGAGCAGGCCTTCAGAGCAATCCTCTCTCCTGCTTGTCATAGTGCTAGGTTTCAGCTCTGACAGCAGCTCTGATCCTATCACAAAAGCCACAAGAACTTTTCAGCAAATCTTGCAGAAGTACATCCTGCTTTTCCTGTGAAGCTATCCAGTGTTACTTTACCAGAGATGTCCAATTTGAGTTCTGGAAGGTCATAGAATTAGTTCGTAATTGTACAGTAAGACCAACGACCTTTCAGAGCTCCCAATGTTTTAATGTTACATTTTTGGCTGCTGCCAAATGTCTTTGGTTGATGCTTAGGAGAGCTGCTCCTGTCTCCTGCTGTACCACTGACCTGCTAGTAACTCGGGGTGAGTCATTTGCCTTTTGTGCCTGTTTTCCTACTTGCCATGTCTCACTGCTCTCCTGGCAGGGACTAATTTGCTGAGTGCTGTTGCACTCTTGGACTGGAACTCTAGCTCTAAGCAGTTTCTTTTTGTTTCAGTCTCCTAATGAATTGGCTGGTCATCTGAGCACAAAGGGCATGAGGTGTTAGTACCTACCTATGGTCTCCTGGTGACACTTCCTGTGGCCTTAGAAATATTAACACTTTATTTTGGTCCTCTCTTCCTGTTAAATAGGATTAATTTTTTCACACAGTAGTAGCAAGAAATTAGAAAAACAGTCTTTTGTATCAAATAGTTCAAAAGTTAAAGAATTAGACATTTTAATTTGGATAAACTCATTTGCAATAGGCCCATAGCAGATCCATGTATTCATTTTGAGTGTAAAGCCTTCTCAGGTAATTCCTGCCCTGGGCCTCACAGTGTGCAGCTAAACTACAAAAAAAAAAAAAAAAAAAAAAAATGAAACCCATTTATCACTCCTTGTAAACCGCAGGCAAAATTTTAGGCACTTCTGTTCCTTCATAAAATGTTTCCTAATTCCTGATGAATTTGCCTCAGTGGAGGAAGCCATTGCACCTCATTTAGGATTCTTTACTAGACTGGGCATTTCTCCTAAGGAAAATTAAATTCCTGATGGTTTCTTTAATTGTTCTAATCAAACATACTGACTTTGAATACGGTTCTTGTTGCAATCATTAGGCAAGCAATTGTACTTTGAAGACATGCTGGAGACTGCAGTCATCCTGCCAAGGACAGTGGTTTTTCTTGCTTGTCTCACTTGCATGCTTCCTTGTTTAAATAAATTCTGTATTCATTGTATGACTTCGAGACTTTTTCCCCCCCTCTTTTCTCAAGGCCCCAATTAACTTTCTCTACTTACTTCTCTGAGCCAGAGTACCTAAGTGGGCTGGGAGAATTCCCAAGACAAGCAAATTAATGCTGTAGCTCTGTGAACCCCACGCTTCCCTCCTCTGTTCCTGCAGCGGGGTTGAAGCTGGAATATTTTTACCTTGAAACAGCAGAGCCTGGAGGTCTCGGTGCCGGGCTGTAGCCCTGTCAGCCGTGCCTGCTGGTGTGTTCATGTGCCAGGGGGCAGCCGAACATCTCTATGAGCTGGGTCGAAGCCCGGGGCCTGGTCACCTGGAAGAGGCCGAGAGCGAATGCAGAGCCCGGGCCGAGGTGCCAAAGCCGCCCGGACCCCTAGGCTGGGGCTGAGGGAGCGAGACTGCACCTCCCGGCATGCCCCGCGGGACCCCGCCTCCCTCCCCGGCACTACACTTCCCAGCGCGCCCCGCGCGGAGGCGCCCCCGGCGTCCCGCGGCGGGGCGGGCGCGCAGCATGCCGGGAGTGGTAGTCCCCCTGCGGCGCGCGCGCGCCGCCAGGCGGGCCGGGGCGTGTCCTCGGGGGTATATAGCCAGCCGGAGGGGCAGGGGGCTGCACTCTGTCGCCGCCGCCCCTCTGTACAGCAGCTTCTATGCAATCCTCGGCCATCGCCGCTCCCTCCTGCGTTGAGCCCGCGCCGGCCTCCCAGACAAGGTAGGGCCGCGCGGGCTGGCCTTGGCTGTGGTGTGTGCGTGTCGGGGACGGGGGGCTTAGGGGAGAGGGGGGTGCGCCTTCGGGCCGCAGGGTACCGGAGGGGATGGGGGGTAAGGGAGGCGGTGGGCCGGATTTCCTTAGGAGTAGGGCTCGGGGTGCTAGTCGGGCAGGCGAAGCTGCACCCATTTCCCCCCCTCCCCCCCCCCCCCCCCGCCTTTCCTCCTCGCCGGCGGTGGTACCTGCCTCCCCCGTCCCCCTCTCGCCGTTTGTGGTACCTGCCTTCGCCATCCCCCCCTCCCCCGTCGGTGGTGGTACGTGCCGCCGCCCCGCTCCTCCGGCGCCAGCTGGGCCCGCGCGGCTCGCGCGGGGCCACCACGTGATCGCTGCGCGGCCGCCGCCATCTTTGTTGGGGGCAGCCGACGCCGCGGGGCGGGCTGGGGGAGGGGGCAGGCGTCACGTGACCGTCGACCCGTGAGGAGCCGCCGCCGGGGTTTGGCGCCAAGGGCGGGGGGCGGGGCCGGCGGAAGGCGGGAAAGGCCCCATTGTCTGCTCCGGACCGGCCGGGCAGGGCCGACCGAGCTCCTCGCAGGCTCCCGTAGAACCATTAACACCAAACTGAGGAGCCTGAGCCCGCTCGCCTTGGATGAGCACCTCTGCTCCAGACTCCTGGCGCTGGTTTCGCATCTCCGAGAGCTCAGCTCGTGACGTTAAATGGCTGGCGGGTTCTAAACGTGGATTAAAAAACATTCGATTTTTTGTTTGCAGGATGGAAGAGGAATTGGCAGCTCCTTCCACATCCACTGACAAGACAGACGGGTGAGATGGGAGTTGGAACTGTCAGTTATCAAATAACACAAAATCCTGGAGTTACTGAGTGAAACACAAAGGTCACCCTTTAGATTGGTTCTTTGACTTGGAGTTTAACTCCCATGTATGCTGTAGGTGTTGAAAAACAGTGGTTTGCACAAATATAGTGCAGCAAGGTCTTTTCAGGGACTGATACATATACAAATCAGCTGTTCTTGAGGTGTTTGGGTTTTTAATTAGTGCTGGAGAGGCACAGGTATGCAGCTAGCATGTAATAGATAGTATTCCTCTGTGGGCAGCTACTCTTGTCCCAGTCTGAGATACTAGGTTGGATCTTCTGGAAATGAAGCTGTGTGAGATAGACTGAGCTGAATCTGACATGTGTATCTGTCATTCTTCTCAGGTGCACCGTGCTGTGCTATAAGAAGTTTTAACTTAAGTTTATTCTTTTTTTTCATGATTTAGCACTGGAGTCTGAAATACTGGTGCTCTGTGGTGTGTTGGTGTGCAACTCCTAAAGTATATATCTTTAGCAGTCTTTATAGTAGGAAATTCTGGTACTAGTTGCAGTGATTGGATGAAATTACCTGTCTTCTTGCTTATTGGAACTGAACTATCTGTTGTTTCAGATTTTCACAAACAAAACCAAACAAATCCTACCTCCCCTGGTGATTGCAACCACTGTAATGTATGCAACTCACTATTCCATAAAGCAGATTAGGTTCTGAAAGCTGAAATTGCTGTGAAAACTAACAGAATCCTTTATGTGATTTATTTTCTCTTCCTCCAGCATGGATGTGGATGGAGAGTCAAAGAAACTATTGGGTTTGGGACAGAAGCACTTGGTAATGGGAAATATTCCAGCTGCTGTGAATGCATTCCAGGAAGCTGCAAGCTTACTGTGAGTAGTAGAATATTCTTTGCGTTTTTGCTGGATTTAGGCTTCAGTTTGGCTCTTCTGATGTGGATTATGTAAGAAAGATTAGGATTTTTATCTAACACGTTTATAAGTGAGGAGGGCACAACTATTTAAAGTCATCCAAGAGTTGGACATTGCTATAGCTGGTGTGCAGTTTAGGTGGCTTTTGTAATGGGCATTATCAGCAGAGCTCCCTAAAGAGGGAAAGATTTAATAGTTTATTATGCAGGTGTCTTCTCTAGTAACTTGTTCTCTAGTCTTGATCAGTCTCTGTGGATGTTTAATATTCAAGTTTACATATCCAAATCTAAAGCAGGTACAGGCAAATAATAATTTTTTTTTTTTAGAGGTAAGAAGTATGGTGAAACGGCGGATGAGTGTGCAGAAGCTTTTTTTTATTATGGAAAATCTCTCCTGGAGTTGGCAAGGTACAGTGACAGTTTGTAATTTGGTGAAGAGTGTGTCTGGTGTAACAGGATTTCGCTCTGTCATGGACAGGATTGCCCTGGGTGGGATGCAGTGTGGCATTGCAGCTTGTGCAGTTCAGGTGATAGTATTAAAGATCTAAGGGATAACAAACTCCTATTCCCTTTAGAATGGAAAATGGTGTGCTGGGAAATGCCTTAGAAGGGGTGCAGGCAGAAGAGGAAGGAGAAAAAGCAGAAGATGACTCTGCATTGCCAGCTGCTGATGGTATGTAAAGCTGCCTGCCCTGCCATGGGGACACCAGGCTGTGTTTTCTTGTTGGAATGTTCCAAGTTTAGTCCATTGGTATCTTGGGTAGCCTGAACCATTCTGTTGAAACTCTTGGCAGTCTGAATGGACTCTGTTTCTGTTTGATTTGTTTTTTCTTAGTCTTGCTTAAAGATGAGCAAAACCTGTAAAACATGTGCAAGGAGCTGGTCACTGAAAGCATAAAGGGTGTAAAAGGGTCACCAGGTGTCTGTGTCCTGAAATACCGCATCCAAACTTGCTTTCTTAAGCTTCACCGCTGACTCCAACTGCTTTGTAACCTTGTAGCAGTACAGTGTGTGTAGTCCCACAGGTCAGAGTCTCTGTACAAAGTCCCAAGAACGGAGGCTATTTTATACTGTTTGCAGCTGGAAAGGATACAGGAATTCCTGTCCATCCAGACTGTTAAAGCACTGGCACCTCTTGCTTAGCTGTGACTAAAATCGCTGCGCAACCGCACACTGCTTGAGCGGCCGCTTGCAATGCTGCAGTCTGGGGAAGGGGAAGGGACTTGTTTAGATCAAGGGGCTATGTTGGTTGTCTCCTAATTCCTGTACTTGGAAAATGAAGCTTTTAGGAATGTCATCTAACTTGGTAACAAACCAACACACTGGAGGGTCTTGAGGGTGGTGTTGTCAGTGCCCATTAATGTCTTTATCACTAAACTCGAAGAAATGTTTATGCTTCCTCAATCATGTAGAAGAAGCAAGGGAGGAGTTGAGAGAACAGGTTTATAACGCCATGGGGGATAAGGAAGAGGCCAAAAAGTCCATGGAAGAGTCTACAGTACTATCGGAGAAGGAAATCAAAGTGGAGGGGCAAGAGGATGTTGAAATGAAAGAGATCACAGAAGAAAAACCTGAAGAAGCAGCTGCTGACAAGGATGCAAAGCCTGAAGAGGCTGAAGAGAAGACTGAGATTTCTGTGGGAAAAGAAACTTCAGAAGAGCAGAAGCAGCAGGTGCCTGTGAAAGAGGAGGCAGATGTGGAAGAGAAGGAGGTAGAAAAAGAGCAGAAGATGGTAGAGGACAAGGTAGAGAAGGCAGTTGAGGAGAAGGAGAGAATGACAGAAGTGTCAGACAAGGAGGCAAAGGCTGCTGGGGAAGAGGCTGAAGCGGCTGTGGAAGAGAAGGGAGAGACAGGAGAGCAGGCAGCAGAAGCAACAGAAAGAGAGCCAGCTATGGAGAAGGAAGAGGCTGTAGAAGGGCAGGCAGAGACAGCTGTGGAAGAGAAGGCTGAAGAGAAGGCAGAAGCACAGGCAGCAGCTGCTGTGGAACAGAAAGAAGCTGCAGAAGGGAATGCAGAGGCAACTGAACAGAAGAAGGCAGAAGAGAAAAAAGAGCTAGTAGAGACAGTTACAGAAGACAAACCAGGTGAATCTAAAGAGACAGAGTCCTCAAAAGAACCTGTGCCCCCAGAGGACAAAGAGCCACCTAATGACACAAAAGAAAATGCTGAAGTTGCTGCTAAGGTAGAGAAAGAGGAAAAGAAAGATGACCTGACGGAAGAGGGTGAAGGTGCTAAGGTAGAAAAAGAAGAGAAAGATGACCTGATTCAAGAGGGAGAAGGTAACACTGAGAGGAGAAAAGTACTTGTGGGTGGAGGACTTGATGGATTTGGCTAACAGTGGGTAAAAAGTATTCCATTCAGAATTTTCTGTTTGCCTTAGAATAAGGAAAAGGCACAGTAAAGGGGCTCTTGAAGGACTTTACATACAAGTAAAGTTTCAAGGAATAGTGAATAGTCTCAGTTTCTCTAGACTAACGCTTAACTAACTGCAAAGCAAGTCTTACTTGAAAGCAAACTGACAGCCCTGTGAAATGTGTAAGTAATGGCTAGGCTGGTGGAGAATACTGAATGGATGTTCACTTGCATGCATCTGGGTGTATTGCACTAACCTTCACAAAACCTGAAGTACAAATTGCCTCTGGTTATAGCTGTATTTTATTTTAAAATGATGGTGAGAAAACAAGAACAGCTGAACACATAAAAGTAGTAAATTTACTTCTGGTGGAGGAAAGGAACTCTTCATTTGAGTTGGTCATTGTTAGTGAGAATTTGGTTGGAAAATCTGAACTTTATTTGCTGAAGGCTTATTGCTGTTCTAGTACAGTGTTCTGGCTGTCCAGCTTCTGCCCTTCTGCTTCCCTGCTTTATTATAGCTGTTTCCAGGGCTCTGTTGAAGCAAGACTTGCACCCTTTGCTGCAGCAGTACTTTGTGGCCTTAGTGGGCCCATGCCTCCTATTGCACAAGTTAATTGATAAACTGTAATTGCAACTTTGCTTGTCAGTAACTCATCTTCACAGCAGTGCCTTACTTCAGGAGTGGTGGGTGTTCAGACTAAACAGTTCTGGACCCTGCAAGGATTTGTTCTGCTAAGCATAGTGAACACTCTGTGGTGAAGCAGTGGCCTAACAGGGTGTCTGTGTGGAGAGAAGATGACTGAAAGTAAACTAAGAGTAGTTACCTGCTCTTCACCCTCAGTGCTGAAAAGCTGCTTATGCACACACGCTGTTGCTTTTTGCCCTGAGTCTGGGAGTATGAGGACCCTCTGGAACATCTTGCTCTGGTGCTGTGTCATTCTAAACCCCTCCCACTACTTAAATCTTAGTGTCCTGACATCTATTCTCTTTTACCTTCATACAAGGTGTCTTCATGCCTACAGGTTTGACCCTCACAGTGATGGGTTTCTGCTGGGAGTTAGACTAGTGAGTTCACAGGCTCTCCCTCCCCTCCAGATAAAGCTGCTATTGTGTAATTAGCCAGAGGTTGTGATCCAGGAACTGTGTGACTTCAGCCTGCAGACCATCCAGTGCTCTGAAGTTACTAGCCATATTCCTTCACTGCACGTTTTCCCAAAATGTCTTCTGCTGGTAGAACAGATGATGCGCTACTCTTGCACAGTATGGAAAGTCAAATTAGTACTACACAAGAAGAGGTTCATTAACACTGACACTTAAATGCCTGACATGAGGATCATGAACTCAGAAACAGACTAATTTGTGTGCAGCTTGGCAGTTATCTTGCTGAAAACACTTATTTTCTGTAGCATGAAAGTTCAGTAGCTGGCCAGTGCCTCTAAGGCTGCTCAGGATTTTGTGGCTTCAGTGAGACCTGACAACAGATTTGTGAGAATTAAATTCTATGCAAGTTTTTGTTGTGGCTAGTAAGAAGTTGAACTTACGGACTGCTTTAGTTTACAGAGCTGAACGGTTTCAGCAAGATGGCTGCTGATGCTGAGGCTTTAATGTATCTGCTCTTCTTACATCACACCTCTAACCTGTCACTGGAAGGGTAGGGGTTGGATATAACATTCTGCCTGACTCCATGTTGAGCAAGCACAGTAACCAGAAGAGTCCTCATGCATCTACTTGCCTTCTAGAAACAGAAGAATCTGAAGAGGAAGATAAAGAAAATGATAAAGCAGAAGATGATAAGGAGAATGAAATGACAGTGGAAGACAAGGTGAGATTGCTGATGTCTGATACCAGTGCTCGTGGAAAGATGCAATATTAGGCCTAAATTTGATGTCCTCTAGAAGCTTATTTGTGTTTCATTTAGTTCTGTGTAGGAGAATAATTCCGAAAGCCAATATTGCTTAAGAATGGCCAGTGTTAGGCCTAGTGTGCATTGTAGCATCTTGCTCGGCTGTGTCTGTAAACTTGGGTTCGTTCAGCTGCTCTGACACAAATGTTTGTGATGTGCTGAGCTGACATGGCCTGGTGGTGCAGGGGCAGGCAGAAAGATCTGTTCCAGCCTGTTGCTGGAGTTACTTGGTACAGTTAATTCTCTTCTTGTTCTGGTTGTTTTACTGTACATATTGAAGTCTTCTGGTCCAGTAAGCTGTGATTAGGATGGGAATTGTTTGAGAAATGTGGTGCTCCTCAGACCTGAGATGTATATTGATGTAGCAGTCAAAGCGCCTGGAAAAATCTGCAGCATTATAGAGTGGTACTAAGCATTTGAGGTAACTGTTCCTTTCTCAGACTATTCTAACAAAGCTCAAAGGCTCATTAAAAAAAGCTGGACTGTCAACTTTATTTGGTTCATCTAAAGAGAACCTTAACCAAGATTGTGCTCTTGGGATACTGGTGCTTTTGGTGCCCTGTTATTTCTGGAAAAAAAATAAATCTGATCACAAAACAATGCGAGTTCATGTTCCATTGAAACATCTTTACTCCGGGCCAAGTCTTGGTTAATGCAATAACCTCTTCTGCATATTTTTTTTTTTTCCTAGTTGTGAAATGTTTACCTCTTGCAGAAATTGGTTCCTTGATAAGACTGATTGCGAATTTAGTGGTGATGTTTGATGTGATCTAGTCACTTAATCTGTCATGCACTTCTGGTCTTTACAGGAAAGTGAGGAGGATGAAATTGGCAATCTTGAGCTAGCCTGGGACATGCTGGAGTTAGCGAAAGTCATTTACAAGAGGTAAAGACTGAAGTTCTAATTTGAGTGTATGCCATAAACTCAGTGCTAACTGAATGGTGGCACAGTCAGTTAGACAACGTGGCATGCTCTGATTAGGATTTGAAAACTTTTCTTCTTGCTGCAGACAAGAAACAAAAGAAGCTCAGCTCCATGCAGCTCAAGCTCATCTGAAGTTAGGAGAAGTTAGCATTGAATCTGGTAAGTAATGTTAATTCTCATGTGCAAAGTGTTTGGTTCTACTTTGTCACTGGGCTTTGTACTTTAAAACGAGCAGACGTGTTAAGGCTGTCAGGATGAGAACAAATTAGACTGATCATGATAGTTGCAGCCATGTAAGAAGCTTCAGAAGTAATGGTTGGTGCTTTAAATAGGATAATCCATGCTTTTGCAGAGCAGTGGAAAAAATAAGTTTCAGTAAGAAGCAGTGTGTTGCTAGGTCAAAACCAGCATTGTGTTCTGCTTTCTGAAATGACCAAACCTTGCTTATCAACTTGAGAGACTTACTGAAATTTTCATGAAAAGTAGTTGACTCTCTTAGACCTTTCCAAATCCTAGGTTATAGTCAGGAAAGAGTCTTGTATTACACAGCAGAGAAAAGAAGTGGAAAGCAAGCCCCAAGTTTGTGCCTTTTAGTGTCTTGCTTGCCTTTAATTAAAGGTATTTTAATCTCGTTAAATCCCAGTGGATGCTTTCTCTGGGGCACGCATTGGAAATAATCCAACAGGTTTCTGGGGCAGGAGCCCTACAGACACAGGCTTGGATCTTACATCACTAGAGCACATCTGGGAAGAGCTTGGCAGGAAGGTGGCACTGTCCTTAGCTCCTGATTGGTGTTGCAGTTGTGACCAGCTACATTCAGTTCCTGGTAGAAGGTAAAGCAGGAGGATTTGGTGCCTGCTTTGACTTGGCTGCTCTGAAATTTTCTGTGCTGAAATTAGACAGAGCACTCGTGAGAGAATCAGAGGAGCTGGCCTAGACAACCTCTCAGGGGAGGCAGAGTTGTCACCTGATGGTCTGAAAGCAGCCAAGCACTGCTGTGTTCAGTGGTGGTTCTGTTTGCAGACTGTATAATGTTTACCAAAACATGGAGTAACCGAACCACGGTTTAAATGGTGCTGCTGTGGATAATTACTGAGGTTTATAAAGACCTTGGGGCTTTCTCCTGTAGAAAACTACACACAGGCAATAGAGGAGTTTCAGGCCTGCCTGGCCCTGCAGCAGAAGTACCTGGAGGCTCATGACCGGCTGCTGGCTGAGAGCCACTACCAGCTCGCCCTGGCCTACCACTACAACAGCGACTTCGACGAGGCTGTGCTGCAGTTTGGGAAGTCCATGGAGGTCATAGACAAGAGACTGGGTACGTGGAATTCTGAAGCTGCCTAGTGAGTTTTCACAAGGCAAAGTAGTGAGGTGTGCTGGTTGTCTGCTGTGTTGTGTTTTATTTGAAAGCAGTGAGAGACTGAACCAAGGGCAGGATTGTTAAAACTGTTTCTTAGCAGATAGTTGCCTCTGCATGTTGGTAATTGGACAGTTACTTTGTCTCGAGGTGTTTTGCCCTGATAACTGTTTCATCCCAGCCATACTGACTGAGCGAATAAAGAAGGCAGACACTGGGTCCCCTGAAGATGAGAAGGAGATAGAAGAACTGAAGGGATTGCTTCCTGAAATTAAAGAGAAGATAGAAGATTCAAAGGAGTCACAGAAGACTGCAAAAGTAGCTGAGCTAGGACTGAAAGCAACTCTGGTGAGTGTGTCCTGTGGTTTTCTTTTGACCCAACTCTTCTTCCAGTGGAACTTAGAGTAATGAGTAATGAGAGGAGTTCAGACTTGATCGGGGCTGGTGGTTGCTCACAGGTGTTACCAGGCTGTGGTTGTGAGAAGGAAACTGAGCCAGCTGACATCCAAAGAGAATATTTACTAAGAGCTCTGATACTATTTGTTGCAAACTAAAAAGAAATTTGATAAGCTGCTGTGGCCTTTAATGTATTAGGGCTGGAAATGATGGGTTAGGCAAATGTGGAGCACACCTTGCATCTGTCCTGTGCAGAATCCAGTGTATCTCACATGTTTTGTCTGCTAGTCTTGTTTTTTCTGCTTTTCTTAAGGTTGGAACTACATCTGGCTTTGCACAAAGTGAAGAAAGTGGTTCTGTGTCCACAGTAAGTTAATCTAAAAGGAATGTTTTTAATTCTTGTCTGCTCTAAGGATTACTGGTTGTATTTGCTCATGTGTCAATGTCTGTCTTGTAACAGATTCCAGTAAGGAAAGGAGCTGATGGTGCATCTCAGTGTGTAACAGACATCTCTCATCTGGTCAGGAAAAAGGTGAGTCCAGAAATTACTTGTTAAACAAGCGGTTTGCTGAAGTACCACTGGCTTGCTCAGTGTAATTTGATTTAAAAGTATTTTAAATCCAATTTAAATCTTAAAAGTATTTTTTTCTTAACTTAGTTGTATAATGGGAAAACACTCCAAAAGTAAAACCAGCAGTGTATGAAACTCCTTTCCACTGGGAACCAGCCTGGGAATCATCTGGCCTCCAGGAGACCATTCTTGGTGGTTCAGCACCCTGCCTGACACACACTAATGTAAATCAGACCCAGTTGTGTGGCTTCTGCAGGTGCTCCCTGAATAAGAACTTGCTCTGCTGTGGACCCTCAAGAGCAGCAGGGTCACCTGCAGATCCCAAGGAAAAGGCAGGCAACCAGGCTGGGCTGGGCTCCCTTCCTTCCAAAAGGACATTGGGAGTTGGACTTAATAAATAGTAAAGCCACAGTGGTGGTAATGATAAACTGCCTCTTGAAGAGATCAGATATTGAGAACTTGGTTCCTTTAAGTGTTATGAACTGTTTGCTGATGAAAGCTAAGATCTTGTAGGGGATACTCTCAGTTTTATGTTGCTTCTGTTCCATTGGCCAGTCAGTTCAGGTGTGCCTGGAGTGATTGGGAGCTGCTTTAGGTGATTGCAGATGTTGTAGATGCCCTCAATCTACCCTGGAACTGTTATAGGCTCAGTAGTTGCACTTTTCCTTGCCAGACTGTAACTAAGGATAACTCAGCTCTGGAGATCCTGGCACCCAAAGTGTCACTGTGGTCCAGACCTCGGTGTCAGAGCCTCGAAGCTCTGGTTAAACCCCAACACTGGGGAGTCTGTCCTGAGCCTGGCAAGCAGAGGTTGGGTAGATAATGTGCAGTGACATCTAATGCTAAACTTCTCGAAAAGATTTAAACTTTGATTTGTACTTAGTGGAGATTATAAACAATTTTGTCTTCAGAGGAAACCAGAGGAGGAGACTCATCAGGGAGACAAGGAAGCCAAGAAATCTAAACCAGAACCGGCTGTCAATGGTGGTGGTGGTGGGGACCCTGTCCCCAGTGGAAATGAGGTGGTGGAAAAAATGGAAGAGGAGGTGGGCAGCTGAGCCAGAAGTCTGGGCCATGCTTTTTATTTTATCCCCCCCCCCCCGCTCTGTTCAGGGATGGTTCTGTGCCTGGTAGATGTCCTAGTTTTATTGCCTGCTGTCCTTTACAAGGCTTCCCAGACGAGATGAAGATTCCTACTGGGAAGGATGCATGTTGTGCTGTGGTGCTGACTCTGTGTAGGCTGGACAGACCCAGCTGTGGAACCTTGTCACTTGTGGGGTGGGACAGAGACAGGTTCTGGGTGGTTTTTTGTTGGCCTCAACTCCAGCACAGGGTCTTCCCCTAATTTTTAATGTTCCTGGGTTTGATTACTTACCCGTGGGCCACACTTGTTACTGTCAATGCTTTAGGGTAGTGTTGGGCTCTGGAGGCTGGCAAAGCTCACACAGTTCAGTCTTCAAATTACAGAACCCTTGGGCTGCTGCATGAGTTGGTGCTGTAAGACTGTCTTGTATTTTAAAAACAAACCCTTATCTTCTCTTTTAGACAGAGAAGAGGCCACAAGCAGAATCAGGGGCTGCAGTTGAAAGCACAGTATGATAATGATTCTTTAACTTTGGACACTCCTCTCCTTACAAGGAAAATGGTTTTGTATATAGTGTATTTTTTCACTTTTTGGCAACTTTTGTATGACTCCAATAAAGATTGTATGCAAATGGTCCCTGTCTTGACCTTCCTGCTATGACAGGTTCCAGCCTCTGCTCCTGGCTGTCCCCCTGGACTGCACATTTCAGCTCTGGCCCACTGCTGGGCTCCTGCTCCCTTCAGCTTCAGCATTTCTACCCACATGTGCCTCCTTAGACAGGAGCAGAGGGTGGGGATGGGCCAGGCAGGGCTGGCTGCTGCAGGGAAGGAGAGCATTGCCTTAACTTACCTGTCTTGTCCGGGGCTCTTTCCTTGTCCTGGGGCCTTTGTCACAGCTGGGGGGCTGTGTTTTGTTCATTCAAGGCTGAGCCTGAAGATGGTGGAGAAGGCTGATAAAGAGCCTGGGCTTTGTTGTTACGTGTTTTTATCTCTGCTCAATGTTCACTTTGTACCCAGGTAGGGGAGGGTGCAGGAGCAGGTGCTGATGGTTTGAGGCAGGGCCAGGGCTGTCCCCTGAGCCAGCATGAGTGCCCGGGCGGGGCTGGGACCCTGCCCTGGGCTCTTGTGTATGAAACAAGGCCAAGAAGTGAAGAGCAATGAGCTGAAGCCTTTTATTAAACATGAAGCACAGGGCCCTCTGATGGTTTGGAAAGATGGCTGTGGCTTTTGCTGGTTCTCTGGGCTGAACTCTGCATGCCCTGGTTTGGGCTTTCCCTACAGAGGGCTGCATATGGGGATGTGCCTGAGGGCAGGGAATTTGTGCCCCTCTGTGCCCTCTGCCTGTCCCCAAACCACCATTGTGAGAAGGAGTGGTTGAACCACTCTTCTGGCTGTGGGCTCCCTCCTGAGTTGGAGGCTGAGCTGTGTAACTCAGCTGCTGGCTTGGGGGTTTGCCTGTCGTTTACCTGCTCAAATGACTGGAGCCTCTTTGGTCCCAGCAGTGATCTTGCACACTTCCACCCACTGTGGGATCCTGGTACTAACTGCATGTACTAAACCCATGTCTGCAGCTCAAACACAGGTTTTGCCATCCCTTCATCACTCTTATCAGTTACTGAAGCCCCCTTTTGCGCTGAAGGTTGTGGAGGGGGTGGCAGGGTAGTCCAGTGGGGCCATGGCCTATTCCTGGCTCCTTGGGAGAGCCCTGTCTTGTGCTGGGGGCTCCTGAGCAGGAGGAGGGTCCTCCAGGGCCACAAAGGAGGTGAGTGGGAAGCCAGGAGGCACATGGACTGTGGGCCTGTCAGGCCCCAGTGCTGGCCTGGGGGGCTCCTGGAAAAGGAAAGAAATTATGTCAAGGGGAGGAGGGTCCTGGCAGGGTGAGAGCTGCCTTGCCATCCACTCACATGTGGCACTGGTTGTGCAGTGCAAATCACACCCCTGGTCCAGCACTGGTGAGGACTCATCTCCTGCCCCAGTGGCTCTATCCCCAAGTGCAGCAATGAGCTATTCCCACATGTCCCCAAGCTTGTACCTCTAAACCTATTATCCCATCCCAGCTGGAAGCCAAATCCCCCCTCCCCTCTCCCCTCCTTGGAGAGCTGGACATAGCCCTGGGCTGAGGCTCTTACCATGAAAAGTTCTGGCACAGCCAGGGCTGGTGGCAGTGGGGGGGCTATCGGGTGTGGGAAGACAGAGGGGTGCAGCCATGGCCTTGTCTGCTCCACATGGCATCGCAGCATTCCCACCTCTGCCTGGAGCTGGGCCAGTTCCTCAGTGTGCCGCTGGGCTGCTCGTGAGCCTGGACAACAGGATTTGGTCACCGTGGGGTTTAGAGCAGCCATTTTCCTAGCATCTCACCAGGCCTGCGTTCAGTCTGTAGGCCGGGGCTCCCCCTGCTCACTGCAGAGAGCCCACCCCGAGCTGCAGCCCCCCTCCACTTGCCGATATTTCCAGGAGCCATGTCCAATCCAGGGCTCTGATGCTGCAGCCACAGAGGCAGCCAGGGGCTGTGGAGTGCAGATGGGGGACCCATCACCTACCAGCATCTGCTCTCCTCTCCCTTCTGACCTTCAGTGCCAACAGTTCATCTTCCAGACGCCGATTCTCCAGCTCCACAGCCAGCAGCGCTGCATCCAGACCGTGTGTGCCAGTGCTGGGGGGCTCTGCTGGCACAGCCAGGGGTGCCTCAGGTGCTGGCTGTGGGTCCGTGGTTCCTGTGGGGGCACAGGCCTGGGCCTGGTGTTGGCACTTACTCATGCCCCTGACCCTGCACTGCCCCGCGGTTCCTTTCTCCAGCACCGTGGCCTCCAGCTGGAGGTGGAGAAGCTGGTCCAGGATGGCGGGGTCGTGTCCCCCGGAGCGCAGGTAGGACAGTCGCAGCGCCCTGCCGGAGCCCCGGATCAGCCACGGCCAGGGCTCGGCCAGGCGCTCGCTTGGAGCCGCCATTGCCCACAGACCCTCACCTGGCCTCTGCCGCGAGCGGCCCCGCGTACGGCAGGAGGGTGTCGAGGTGGAGGGTGGCCCTGGGGAGGAGACAGGCAAAGGAAGGGGGAGGGAGCCAAAGAGGCCCTTGATGGAGAACACCCCACAGGGCCGGGGCTCTGTGCTGTGACCCCTCAGGCCGGGGCTCACCCGTGCTGGGCCGTTTGGGCCTGTCCGGCCTGGTCGGGAGCGCCTTGGCTCAGCTCCGGCTGCCCCTGCTCGGGCTGGAGACCCAGAGCTGCCCTGGCCCCCAGTGTCGCCAGCTGCCGGCACAGCCCTGAGGGACAGTGAGGGGACAGGGGGCTCAGTACGGCCCCCGCAGCCCCACTCTTGGGGAAATATTGCATCCCACGCTGCAGCCCCATTGTCCCAAAACCGCTGCCCGCGCTTACCTTCTCTCTGCTGCTCCAGCTGCTGGGTCCTGGCCCGGATCGCGGCCACCTGGCGTTCGTGGGCTTCCAGCAGCTCCTGCGGCGGCTGCCGGTGCCCCTGCAGTGGGAGCGGCTGCCGGGGGGGCTCTTCCTGCGGCACAGGGGATTCACCGGGAAGGAGGGACTGGCCCCCCATTCCTGGGGAGCCGTAGGGCTGCTGATGCCCACCCTGGCATTCAGGATTCACCGTACCTCCACTGGCAGCTTCCCAGAAGTGGGATCGGCCGTGCGGAGCAGGGCCCTCTCACGGGGGGTGAGCACGTCCCCCAGGGGAGCTCCCCGCCCTGGTTCCCGCTGTCCCCGCACAGCTGGTGGGACCCCACGAAGCATAAAGTGATGGAGTGGCTCAGCGTCATCTGTATTTTGGGACACCCCGACCTCGCAGACACAGAGGGAAGAAAAGGGTGACATCCCCACCCTCTTCCGATTCCCCCCCATACTTAATAATATACTTTCCTGTTTTTAGCAAAATAAGCACCAAGGGCTGCCTGTGTGGTGCAGGCACGGCAGGATGAAGGCCTACCCCAGCTCAGACTAAGCTGGATCCAGAGTGTGATACCCTGTTTCCCAGCCCAGCACCTGTCCCCGTCCCTATTCTGTGCCAGACCCAGCTCCACTCTACCGAGATGTCCTGTGGTTTCCTTGCCGTGCCCTGTGGTCCCTCCACAGGCAGAGGGTCAACCCCACGGAGGCAGGAGCTGCTGGGTGCCAGGGGCCCGAGGCACAGCTTCTCCAGATGTACCCGCAGCAGCGCTCGGGATCTGAACGCCAAGCGGCAGCGGGGGCAGAGGAAGGTCCCCATGTCCGACACCCTGGGAAGCAGAGCAGGCGGGGTCGCTCAGGGGACAGGGAGAGGGGGCTCCCCCGCGGGGCTGGCACCCTGGGAAGGGCTGGAAGTGTGCACAGACCCGCTGGCGGCGGTGGAGGCGGTGGCTGCAGTGTTTGAAGCCGCTGTTGCTATGCTGGAAGCTGGGCTGGGCAGGGAGGGCCGCGCCCCCAGCCAGCCCTGGACTTTCCCACTGTTTACCACGGGCCCTGGAGTGTGGAAAAAAGGGTCACCGAGGCACTTGAGCAACCCAGATAAAACAAGATGAGGGAGGCCCCGCTGCCCTGTGCCCCACCGTGGTTACAAAGTGCTCCCTGACAGGCGTGCTGGCCCTGGGGTTGTTCAGGAGTGTCCCTTGCCCATCTTGCAGCAGCTCTCACCGAGCTGCTCTTTAGCAGACTTTAAGCGAAGGGGTAACCTCCAACAAGAGGAGAGGTGAAACAGCTCCTTCTGCCCCTTCTTTCCACAGGTCCTGCCCTTGTTCTCAAAAAAACTCCCTGCATTCCATCCTTGCACCTACTTCAGCCTCTCCTCTTGCCAAGTCCCTACAAGCTTTTCCCCTCACCTCACTGCCAGTGGTACCCATCACAGATTCACGATTTTCTCAGGAAAAAGCTGCCATTTGATGGATGGGGACTTGCCCTACTCAGAGGCTACAACTGCCACTTCCAAAGTTTCACCGATATTTACACCCAGCACAGCCCACAGGAGGGTCAGGGCACATCTGGTATGAAGCACAAGGAGCTCCTGGCACACACTGGAGAGGCCGTGCTGTCCCAGTGCAGGCCAGTCCCACTTCAGAGTGCACAGCAATCCAGTTCCCCCATTCCAAGTGGCTGTCAGCATGGATCTGAGGTGAAAGGTTTTTTAAATTTACCCCATTTCCTCAGATAAGTGCACATAGGTCTGCATAACTTGGTTTAAATGGATGTAGGAAGTTAAACTTTTGAAAAATTGATAAGCTCTTCCAGACAAAAGCAGTTTTAGAATATTCAGAAGGGAGAAAGATGGTTTATGCAAAGTCATACAGGAGCACCAGCACTTTGCCAACCAGCCTCATCCCCTGGATCCTGGTTTCCAGAGCACCAGGATGAAGAAATGCCCCACTGCCCTCTCCTCTGGGGTTCACCACAGAGCCAGAAGGAGCTGGAGGCACAGGTAACAGAGTTACACCTAATAATGCTGAGCATGCACCCTTGAATCCAGATGCAAAGATTCACAGCTAAACACGATAGTTTTCTTACACCTCTGCCCTCTCTGCCTGGCCAGGAGTGGATTAAGAACACACAGGCACAACTTCGGGACAAACCCCCTCGGATCAGCAACACCAAGTTTTGTGTGACTCCGTCCAACGCCCCTGCAAACAGTGCACAACCCCAGAACACTTTCCAATCCAAAACCTTTGTGCACAAGCTGAACTTGCACCAGACACTAAAATAGCTTAGGCCACAACTGAATTGTTTGTAAAATTCTTTTTAATCTAATAGAAATGTTTTCATGAATTTTTAAAAAAGATTTCAATGAAAACAGCTTTGGATTCAGACATTCCCTTGCCACGTTGTGAACATAAACAGCAGCATTGCACTAGGAACAAGTGACACCGACCGGTCGAGCTTCACCATTTTGTATGAAGCGGAAAAAAAAGCAAACTGCTTTAGTAGAAGATAATTTTGAATTATTTTCTTTAAAAAAAATCCCCAAACATGAACTGTCATCTCAGCATTGTTCTCCCTCTCCCTTCTTAAAGGAAGAGTTCAGCTCCTGCAGTCTGAGCACTACAGCAATGTTTGCCAAGTGGAAAAATAGAGCGGGAGAAGAAACTGTTTATCCCCAGTGCTACTGAACCCCCAAAGTTGCAGGTCCCTTAGAGGAAAGCTCTCCTTACATAAGAAAGACAATTAGAATTGGCAAACTGATGCAAAATATTTATTCCAAGTTAGTTATTTTTGATGCAGTAGTTTTTCCCCCTCATACAGACTCAATGTGATAGTCACTTTTTAAAATCTGTAAATAATGTTATCAAAATAATCTTAATCTTTGAAATCTCACAAAAAATTTATATTTTACAATCCACCCTGAATATCAAGGCTGCAAGAAGAAGAACACAAACAATTCCTATATCCAAATATTTTACAGCTGTACCCAAAAAAAAAAAAAAAAAGAAAACCACAAACGCCTGGTTAAGTGATGAAGCTCCCCGAGCCGCCAAAAAAAATAAAATAAAATAAAATATTCATGTTATTAGCATTAATTTAACATAATTAGAACTTCAAAAGCCATTTTGTCATCGACAATGATTGTTTTAGCACACCGTTACCGCGCGCTGGGCAATGCGGCGGCACTGTTAGAAGCTTGTTGTTGCAGAGATCAGTCAGCCACTTGTGTCCTGCTCACACGACTGAACTTGTGCACTGCCCCACAAGGGATTTTTGTCAAAATTTGCTAGCTGCACAAACTTCTAGTAAGCATTAGGGCAAAACCAAAAGAAAAAGCTAAAGAAGCCAATTTCTCTCTTCTTTGGGATACAATTATTTCCCTTGTGCATGAAGTATCAACAACAAAAGAAAAAACTGAACAGACAGGAGACAGAATAAACTCTGTTTAGTTTATACAACCCCAAACACATGTTGAACTATGAACTGAGTTTATTGGGTTGGTTTTATTTATTTTAATTTTATTGTGCCCAGTTTCAGGCATCGTCATCTGACGTTTCGCTGCTACTTGTTTCTGTGTCTGAGTCCTCAATCTTTGTCTTAAAAGTGCTTCCCCAGTGGAACAACAGGCTGGAGCCACGGCCCTGAAGAAATCCATTCTTCCCAAATCCATTTCTTCTTCGCTGTAGGAATGAAAGTAAGTTTTAAAACGAGCAGAACTGTGGAGAGTAACCATCACCAACCCTCTGAAATCAATGCCACACACACGGATAATGAAGATTCATCCATTCTACTACAGTCTTGCTTAAATGCGTGGTCCTTTTGAATACCCTTGAGAACAAGCCCTTGAGAAAGGAGAGGGAGAAGAGCAGTCACAAGTAGGAAGAGCTGTAAACATACCTGCTCTGATTTAATCTGGAACTCTTTGAGCTCATCCTCCGTGAGGGGAAGGTAGTTTTCATCATTTTCAGGATATTCCTGCCATCCCATTTCTTTCAATAACCTGATTGTGGAGAAAATAAAAGGGCCATGGGAACTAAAGCAAGGGAACTAAAGCAAGGGAACAGTGGTAAAAGGAAGGAACACTTTGTCCATGAAAAATAAGGTTTTGTAGTAAGTAACTCCAAATTCACCAGGGAATCTTCTCTATCACAGATCACTTCAACAGTCCTTTGTGTTTACCCACCATTTTTCAATGTCTTTTACAAATATTTAACCATCAGCAGCCCTGTACAATGGGTACATAACCAGCCTGGTGGAAGGCAGGGATTTGAAATTCTAACTCAAGGACACTGAATGAGGACATGAGGCAACCAAACCAGTATCACAGCTCAGAATCTCCTAAACCCTACTATCTGCTTGCACCAGGTGCTCACACTGCTTATTCACTGATGTGAGATACAGCCTGAGATACCAGGTAAATATTTTCTTAATTCTCCTCCACTTTTACAGCATGTAAAGCAGCACAGGAGTATTCTAAGTGCAAACAAAGTGTGGTGTGTGCCTTCAAACCATTACATTTAGGACATCTGCTTGCAAATTAACCAGAATCACCCTTGGTTCATGCTGACTCCCAGGATGGGCAGATAAGTATCTCTAGGCAGCATTAATACATGGGGATGCGGCATTAAAGAAGCACTGGAATTTAATTACAGACCTTGGAAAGCCTTGGCTCACCTGTCATTGGTGCCTTGTTTTACTTTCAATACGACCTCACCCAGTCCAGCACTAGTCACAAAGCCCACACACCTCCTTCTCCATACACACACAGCTACTGCTGCTTCTCCGAGAGTTTTCCTCAAAATAATTTCCTTCTCCTCACACAGGCCAAGGACTCACCCTCATTTACTCCAGACACTTTATTCTGCCATTTACTCACCTGTGTTCTGCTTCCAATGAATGGGAGAGGTTTTCCCCCTCCTCCGGCAAAGGGAGAGAAAGGCCATTCTGATGGCAGTTTTCTTCCCAGTTTTCCTTTGGTTCTGGTGTGCTGTTGCTCTCCATCTAAAGTAAAATAAAACCATCAAAGTGTGCTTGCACAGACCATGCCAACAGCACAGTTCCAAGTCCAAGCTTCTGCCTTTGAAAGTCCAGCCAAGCCTTTCACCTTGAGCCAGTGTTTTTTACAGAAGCTGCAGCAATGTGTACCTGGCTGTGACAGGACAACACAGGACAAAGGACGTTTGGTGGCCTGTGCTATTGTGCCAAGGGAGTGAGTGCTGGCATTGCAAAGCCATCAAGAGCTGCTCACAGTGACAGCAAGAAAACAGTGAGAATTAAATGCTCCTAAGGACACACTACATAGACATTAAGGCACAGATCTATGCATTTGGGGGTCTGGTCTGAGCCTCTGAGGCTTAAGCCACATTGCTGAACCTTTCACAAGCACAAAATTCTACTTTTCTGTGAATGCAGTTTGACATGAAAGTTGGAAAGCAACTTAAGATGTTAAAATATTATACTGTTCCTCTGTTAGAGAATCCTTGCAAAAAATCTACATTACCTTCAACATCTGTGACCCTTCCACCTAATTTATTACTTACCCACTTGTATTTCATTCCCTTCCTCTTCCAGAGCCTGAATTACATACACTGCTCAGGGCTTTTTCAGCCCCAACTCCTTCAATAATAATGATCATATACACAGCAAGGACAGTGATCTTACATCATCCAGCTTGTCACATTCCCTGTTTTCTGTTATCTCCCCATTTCTATCATCCTTCAGTGCCTTCAGGAATTCACTCTTTTTATCAGTGGTCCGGCGCATCAGCTTCGTCAGGCGCGAGGAGCAGATCTCGATGGGAGGGGTGGTGCTGGAAGGACTCTGCACAGGGAGGGAGAACACAGAAATCAAACTGCACTGCTGAGAATCCGAGGCCTCTTCAGTGGCTGTGCTTACACCTTTCAAACACTCATCAGTTCTTTGGGTGGCTTGTAACCCCTCAAAAAACCCCAACCTAATGTCAAATTTCCATCAAAACACTAATGGGTATTGCACATTCACTTTTCCCATCTATTATTATCATCAACTCCTTTTCTTCCCCTAGGAATCAATTCACATGACCATGAATATGTCTATTTTGTCCCTTTGTAACGTAACTTTCTCAAGCAAGCTGATGCTGACAACAGAGTATTAGGGCAAAAAACTTCATGCAGGATTCCTGCCCTACAAAAATCAGCAAATGAAGCAGATCAGACTGAGTTCAAATTTGCATTTTAAGTCATCCTGACAGACTCTACCCTGAAATTAAGCTATGGGGAGGTAATCTCCTTTCAGGGAGTGGTCACATCCTTAACTAACCACAACCGGGTGCGGAACAGGCAGCCACAGCCTTGGAATCCTCCCCTGGAGAGAATGCTGCCAGGTGCTGGCTCTGTACACTCAGCCCAGATGGTTCAGTGTGGAGCCAGACATGGACAGCCCTGGAGCCTGTAGGAAATCTGCTCAGCTCAATGCATGAACACAAGGAAACTTCCTGTGCTCCTCCACAATGTTTTAGCTTTCTGAATAAGCTGGAGTCTGTGAACTAGGCCCACTGGCAGTACCTGGCCATGATCCTGCAATAAGAGCACAGCTAACGAAGGTGAGCTTTCAATTTTATCTGTTCCGTGTTTAGACTGGGCACACAAAAGGAATCTAAGAACATGTTATGGGAAAGTTCCCGGTATCTTAACTTCCTGTTGGAGTTCATGTCTGGCTACTCTAAAACAATGAGGAATTGAATCATTATTATGGATAACTGACACCAGAATCTTGCATGCAAAACTACTCTTTCTCTCCATGTACACACTATGATGAACAAAAAAAACCCCAAAAAACCCAAAAACCAAACCAAAACAAAAAAACAACAACAACAAAAAAAACACACACACAAAAAAAAGAAGCAATATTAAACCAGTAAAATTTCCTGAAGTTTGTAGTGTTTTTCTCTCCACATACTTTTTTAACCTGTGGGGGAAGGTTGCAAATTCAGGCTCTTCAACATTAATCTCCTGTGCTAAAAATTTTTATCACACTCAGTGCTATGAGCAAAGATCAAGGGAATTAGACCAAAAACAAGGCAGCACCTGCTGCCTATATTTCTAATGGCTGTTGCATGTTAAACACTGGTGTGAAAAAATGCCTGCAAGGAAATAAGTGCAGCCTGGAAGTAATTTCTCAGGCAGACCTTACAGACTTTGCCTAATTCAACACAGTAAGAAACAAATCAGCAGTTGTAGCAGACCTAATGAGTGACAGCAACTATCAGGATAAAAAGCTGACACAAGAGTGAAATTAAGCTCTCAACATAACTATTAGTTTGACAGCAGTGACAGAAGGTAACAATGAACAAAGGAGACTAAAATTAGATGTCTTCTGGTAATCTGAAACACTCAACTTGAACTCTTTGCTAGTGGCTGTTTTGATCTCTAATAAACTACAGAGGTACTAAAACTTAATTTCTACACATTAGGGGAAAACAGTTACAGTTAAAGTTTAGAAACAGCAGATTTCTGAAAGGGAATTAATTTCACCTCAATTCAGGTTTTATGCATAACTTTCTGTAGAAGGGTTATGTTTTACAAAACATTCTTCTTCAGCACTAAAATAGTAAACTGGCATCTCTTCTAAAGTAAGCCTAGCCCTTTGAATGAAACATCAAGACATCTCAGTCTTTTGGTGTTGCTTTTTTTTGGGGTGTTTGAGAGCACTATGCATCACATGAGATTTGCTCAGATGTCTATGTAACATGGATGGCTACTCTCACAGAAAAGTAATCCTGAATTTATTTTAAGAACTCAGGCTGTATTGTAGCTTGGTTGTCTTAGACTGGCTTGTGGGGACAGGGTCAGTGCTAGTTGGCACCCTTTTAGTTTTCAACACGCTGTGGTCTCTTATGAATAAAGGTACTATTTTCACCACTTCTGCAGGAATTAGCCCCCTTTCAGAAACAAAAAGCCAGAGACTATGTGTAGTAGTCCTGGAGAACCAGGACTGCAGTACTATCTGCTGGCCACAGACCTGTCTTTTCATACCGTACATCTCCAACAGATTCAAAGAAAAATGTATTACAAGTGTCCAGTTTAGCTGGAAGGAATTTTTAACCCCTTCATGTTTAGCTCTCAGGTTGATACCCAACATCTTCCCTGACTAGAGTTTCATAGAAGACCTTCTTAGGGGCAGGTGAAGGAAACACTTGCATTACTCCTTTATGATACAAAGTGAATGCCTCTCTCCAGTCTACTGAGGCAAAAGCCTTTACACTGCCCATATTGTGCTGTGCGTTACAAAAGGAATTCTGTCAGCAGCACAAAGAACTTGGTGTAAAGAGAGAGAAAAGCAAGGTAAAGGAAAGGAACAGAGTGTAAGATGTATTTGTAAAAGTCACAAGTGCCTGTTTATTAACTACTGCCTTTAATGACTGCTTGTATACTCAGCTGTGGCTAAGGCAGAAAAGTGCAGGTTGATGCAAAGTAATGTCTACAAAGCAGAGAATAATAAAGATGATGAAGCTTAATTTTAGAGGTAATGTCTATAACTGAACAAGTGCACAACTAGAAAAATCCTCCAATTCTACAGTTAAAACAAGCTAATTTCAGATGTTGTGAATCATCATTTATAGAATCACAAAATCATTAAGGTTGGAAAAGACTTCCAAGATCGTCAAATCGAACCTGTAAAGAGCAGCTGCATTGGCCAGGAATTTATCACAGTCTGTTCTATTTTTTGATCTTTTTTTTCTTGTGCTCTGTCACAATTATTGCTGAAATATTAAGAGAATTGTCTTTTAAGGTTCCCTCTACAGTTCAGACCAAAACTAGGGTCAAGTCAGTTTCCATTTCAGCAGATATTTCCTTCCAATGCCAAAATTAAAAACAGATACTATAGATGAAAAGTCAAATGTACACATGTTAAACTCCTTCAACCCCCTCAGAGTGCTTGTGCTGTTGTTCTAGAGAAAGGAAATTAGGCAGATCACCTTCCTTCCCCTTCCTTTCCTATACTGAAAAACATCATGGGAATCAATTTGCCTACGTAGTCACATCAGTTCTTGGTATCTGCACTCCCATAACATCAAGCTGACGCACGTCTTGTTACACAACACCATTTCAAGCATTAGTACTTTTTTTTTACTGGAAGGAAACTCTAATACAGTTAAACAAACACCAATGGCTTTATAGCTACACAAATGCCATTTTTATTTCTTCTGGTATATCATTGATGAGGCACAATGTGCTAAGAATATACAAGTGAGTCATCCCTCAAGGGTGCAAAGGTTAGGTACCATGTGCAGAGAGGGCCTTATATTTATGCTCCAGTAGGTGATAGTGACAGAAGCTCCCACCCTATCCCTAAGCCAAACCCTTACCTCTTTGGGAGAGGTGAGGACTGAGCCACTTGCCAGTACCGCTGGTTTGGTTACAGACACTGGACTGGTAAAGGCAGAGTCACGGGTGGAGGACAGCGAGCCTGGTTTATGTTCACTTCTGTTGGCTTTCCATGGGCTTGGCTGTATTGAAGAGAACACAAAATACAAGGCAGTAAATGGTAAGATGTGAGAAGGGGTTGCTTGCAAGTATTGAAATAAATAAGCAACATAATGCTGGCTGTTGTATGATTTTCTTCTTCCCTCTCCAAGAACAACCTCAACAGGTTTATTTTAACACCCATAATTTTTCCCCTGGCATCTTCTGTTTCCCCAAATCACACACACCTCTGGTTCATGGGCACCACCCTTTAGGAAAACACCATTTATAGCTCACAGAGAAAATCCAGCACTGTCCTTCATTAATTGGAATCACAACTGTGTAATGCAATTCATCTTACAGCTACCCACAGATGGGAAATAAAAAAAAAAAATCCTAATTAAAATGACATTTCTTAGGGGAACACTACATGCCATAAAGAAAGGCTTCCAATCACTCGACAGGAAGTTTCCCTGTGTGAGGAAGATCATAATGCAATAATTTTGTTTAGAGTGAGAACGAAAATTAATTATTTCCTCTCTGGAAATGGCTCTGAAAGTGTCCATCATTGCATCAGTTCAGCAACAAGAACAAGAAAAAGAAGCAAAAGCAGCCAGTTTATTACAGTGCAGGATCACTTGCTGTTTTGGCCTAGATAACTCTCTGCAGTATCCCTTTTAATACACTGGCCATTTGGCTGAAGAGCAAAGACTTCAAGATAAGTTTTTATTACTTGGAATGTTGTTCTTGAAGCTCTCGTATCAGTCAGGGACAAACACTGAAGTGAGAGTCTTTACAAAAACAATCCTAAAAAGAAACTTGCACCAACTAGCACAAGCAAGACACTGTCAGAACATTAAAACATACTGGTTCTTTTCACCCACTGGACTTCTGAAGCCAGCTTCAAGTCACTAGGAAAACAATTAAAGCACAAATGGGATTCAGTTAAATCTGAGATGCAACAGATCTTGCAATCTGCCAGCAATGAGAACAGAGACACTATTTCAGTATGTTGCCACTGTCTACTGGGTTCTTCTATGATTTTTTAAAAAAATACATTGTACAAGTTTTCCTCTTCCACTCTAACTTAAAAATGAGCATCCCACACTATCAAATAGATTCTATGGCATCCATAGCACATATTAAAAAAGTCCCCTTCAATTCTCAGAAATATCCTGATCTTCACAATATTTATTGCCTGTACTAAAATTAGGGTGCAGTATGACTCTGACAAGAAGTTTCTCTCCAGGGTTGCACTGCTCCATTCTCAGCTCTCAGCTGCCCAGGGCTGTTCCCCAAGCTTCCACAAAGAGGCAGCTCAGACAGATGCAAAGACAGACCCCTATTGCTTTCCCTGGGTGGCTGAGTGTGACCTTCAGGGATTGCCTGACTGTGAGCTATTAGTTATCTCAATTAGCCAGAAAGAACACACTTGTTTCGCTGCCACCAACTCTCTTCCTTTCTGAACTACTACTTGGTTCAACTTAACAAAACCATTTTTCATTCAGTTTTCCTGTGACAGCTTTCCAATACTGCTGACTTTGTGGAAAGGAATGTTTTGACTCCTCTACTACTTTATGCAATGCAATTCCCAGATAACTTTCTAGAAGTCTTCAGGCTAATGCATGCTACCACAGCTGCTTTAAGGCTGTGACTTTAAAAAGGCATCAATGTACACAGCTTTTCTGGCTAAGGACATTCTGATACCCCACCTTTTGGCTTTGCTAATGGTCACCGTTCATTAACAAAAGCACTGTTGATGACATCAGCAGGTAAGTCTTCCTCCTGCAATCCCCACCACCGAGGAATATCACACTGTCCCAGTAATCACAGCACCACTGTCAGTGCCTAAACACTCAGAAATTAGCAGCTAAATCACTAAGTACATATTTATAGCCTGCTTAAGGTGACTGATCTCTTAGGCTACATATAAAAAATTAATAGCTTTTCCACTAGCCAAGAACATTTCCTTTGTCATCAATACTACAATATTTCAGGAATAAATCTAGGTGTAATCCTGGCCTACTGCATTCAGTGAAGTAAAAACTTAAAAGGAACTTGGGCAGGTACCACGACATATTGCCATAATCTCTGATTTAAATACAGATAAACAATCTGGAATGCAAATGACCTATGAAACATGTTTAAAACAAGCTAAAAAAAACCCCCAAACCCTACCATTATTTTTGATGGATGCTGAACCTTCAGATCATAGTCAGCTTTATTCCAGCTATGAGCACTGAATAATGTATTCTTTTTATCTGAAGAATCAAAACCTATGTAGTCTAATTTCAGAAAATGGTTAGGAAAAGCTTCAAGAGCAGCTCTCCTTGACTGAATTAAAGACAAACCTCTGTCCATGGGCTTCAGAAGTAGCTACAACAAATGCAACAGTAATTGCACAGCAAGTTGTACTTGCTTCTGGAGCTGCTACATTAACCAAACAATTTTTATGCCTGAATTCTACAGTGTCAAACAACGGGTATATCATGACCAGCAGTAACAACACACATTGCCATAACTTTCTGAAGTCCATTTTTAACTCTCAGTCTCTACATTGGTACAGCATTAACTTTCAGACCTCAGAAACGATCTCCACATATGACTGCCAGTAACACAGAGGAGCTGTATGCATTGTGGCTCACAAAAATTCTGTTTACTTTGAAGCCAGAGACAACCTAACAGTCTGGTCAGAAACTGTACCTCTGGCATTTTGTTTCAAAGAACACACAGAACATCCAAACTACTCAGGTCAGACTATATCTACACAAGTATCAGTCAAGCTGTAAAAGTAAAAATAAAAGCCACAGGAGGCTTCCCACTCATTAGAAGCTGAAATTTGTTTACCCATTCTAAACAAGAGCATATATGGATTGAAAACTGTGTGTGGAATGAAAAACTCCTTATAAATAATCTCTCTAATGAGTCAATTTATCCCATCTTACCAAGAAGTAGATGAGCTGACAAATTAAGTGTATAGACAAGATTATCTGAGAATCATTTTAACCACAATTTTTTCTGTATCAGAAATTTAACCTGAATTAACAAAAATTTACAAAAGGGAAAAAAGCTCTAAACTTGCTGTCTTACAAAAAGAAGCTGCGAGTCTCTTATTTTGCTTTTATCTTTGAAGTGTGTAAGAATTATCTACTGTAATCATAAGGAAGATTTTGTCGGAATGTTGCAGCCAGCATTAGTAATTAATATATTTTAGAACTCAAAGTATTTGGACATCTCTTTAAAGAATAACCTAACTCGTTTTTTAGCTTTTAAAATACTTTCATCATCAATTCTTCAAAATTTCTAAGGCATCTATACATGTCAGTTCTCTGTAAAAATGGGCAAGATTAAGCCTAGAACTAAGGAAAAAAATCAAAAAAACCAACTTTTTTTTTAGCACTACTGTATTTCCTTCAGTGAAAGAACTGTAGCACAAACCCCATGGCTTTTCCAGATTGTTCTTAAGGCTCAACTAAATTACACCTGAATTACAGGATGTTACAATCTAATCTGATCTCAGCCTCAATTGTTCTGGACACATCAAAGTATTGTAACCCAATAAAGATTTTTCAAGGTAGTCATGTGAACAGTTCAAGCACATAGCAGCACACATTCCACCTTCTCCAGCAGTGCTCGTTTTGTCTTATTAAGATAAGGATTTGTCTAATGCACGAGGACACACCCATTCAAATAGACCACAGTGTAGGCAGAGGTTAGTTCTCCCTATGGACAAACCCAAAAGGCATTTTAACAGAGAACAACTTTAGTAGTAAAGAGACCTCTACTGTAAAAGCCACTGCCCAGAAACTACTGGATTCCACCTCCTGCTACTTGTTAGGGAGTTGATTCCTTTGATGTGCAGTTCACTAATTTGGTTGGAACTCCCTGTACCTTGGAAGGAGGAGCTGCAGGTTTAGGAACCAGATTTTTGTAGACACTTGGGACAATGGTGGTGGCTTTGTTGCCATTTGCCAGGTGAGAAACAGGTGATGTAAATGCAGCTGAGAAGGCGGCGGAAGGATCCTCTTTTGAAACCTTTTTGATGACCAGCATCTTGGTAGGTTGCTTGGCACTAGGGGGGTTTTCTGTAAAAACAAAACAAGAGATTCTGAAATACAGATGTTCAGTTTCAGAACAGCTTCAGTACACTGCTTCAGTTCCTCCCTCTGCATCTTAGACACTGCACATCTGATTCTGAGACCATTAGCTGCTCTTTCATTTCAGCTCTGAGAGAAGATACAGGATGTGGATATCTAAATACCATCTTTTCTAATTTAAACACAACAGCTCCCCTGATGCTGAAAGGAAAAACCTACAGTGACATCAACAGCCTTGCACCATTCTACAAAATTCAGAACAGGTATGAGCATTTTCTTGAGCAACATTGATCAGCTTTGTTAGTTCACTAAGACAGCAAATATATTTACATAACTTATACCTCAAAGACACATTGCTTTTACAAACAAGCACAGTTAATGCTTCTTAGGCCAAATAAGCACGTTTCCAGAAGCGTAACAATTAAAAAAAAACCCAATAGAATAAACAGATAGAAGATCCATAAACATTAAGTTTTGAGCAGAACAACAGCTACCTGAAAAACATGCAAAAAGAATATAGGCCAACAGTATTGCAAGAAGTGGTTTTGAGTTTCTTTTGTATTTGTACTATTTAAAGTATCTAATCCAACTAATTCAACTAGACATTAATAAATCTGTGTTTAAGTGCTAGAACTGGTACCTTGTTTCATTTTTTTTTTAAAGCATAGATTCACAGAGTACATCAGGTTCAAAAGCAAGGCTGTTCTGAGTTTAAGAAAACCAACTGAACTCAAACCACAGAACTATGACAGCTTTGCTGTATTTCCACTATGAAGATCCCAAGTCAGGACCTAATGTCTAGTTCACTCCAATCTACTCTGCCCTTCAAGTGATGTCTAGGTTTAATTGTAACTGCAGAACGACAGGAAGAGAACACAAAACAGTGACATTACTGCCACTGGCTGTTTTTTTATGACAAGACAAGCACAGTTTCAAACAGACAAAAAGGCCAAGAGATTAGGGAAGACTGTAGGAGGAAAACAACAAAAGACAGAAAACAGCAAACTGTCTACTTCACTTAAATCTTTAAAATATTTTTGAGTGAAAAACCCAGCACTTAAACACCAGTTACAGCCTTCTGCTCCACCATCAGCATTGTGTACAGTGACCTTCACCTACCCCATACTCCAGAAGGTGTCCCTAAAGGTTTGTTCTGGTTGTTTTGTCTTCCACCTTCTGGATTCAAAGATGGCTGTAAAAAGACAATGTAAATTAATATATTGCTATATCACATATAACAAAAATTCATCAGTATTAGCATTCAGGAACCCAGAGTATGGGTAGATTTCTCTGAACAGCACCTGAAGTGGAAGAGAGTGCTTTGCCACAAGACATCTAAAAATCAAGTTTGCCTTCTCCCTGGTTTCTGCTGTATTTCCAGTGGAACTACCAGAGGGTTCAGGATAACTCCTCTATCTTCTACTGTAATTAAGTAGATTTTACCAACCAGTACATGTATTAAAAAATTAGGTATTTGACCAGCAGCTCAAAAAATAAAACCGAATCCACATCATCAGTATATGAAGAATCTATCCTCATTTCATAGATATTTTAATGCAATAATTATGCATAAGCCAATTAAAAAACACTCTAAAGCAATACTAGATTCATAATGTAAAGGAAAATACTTATTGACAAAGAAAATATACATTTAAATTTGTATCAAACCTCAGTCCACTTTTTAGGTCAAGAGTGCACATAGACTCAATGCTCTCTGCAGACTTACACGGGATTCAGTTTCAGAATTCAACTTGATGGAACAACTACAGACATGTCCAAGCTCAAAGCAGAGTGAAGAAAATCTAAGTATTCAATGACAAGTGTTCCTGATTAGCTATCCCTCTTCCCCTGTCCCAGATAATCTCAGTTCAAAATACAGCCATCTTTTTCCTCTTTTTAATGAATTCCTCATATGTCAGTTACTATGGTGACAGCATAACTCTCTAATAGTGAGCATCTGAAATAGTAGGTATTTCTGTTCTCTAAGAGTAAGGAAAAAATGTGACACCATAGCATAAATTCCTGCCTCAGTCTCCAGAAACTCCTCCGTTTAAGTGCTCCAATTGTTAGCTACAGGTCAGTTTTACAGCATGGGTGCCCACACTTAGAGTAATAGCCTGCTTTGCAGACTTTTCAGGAAAAAAGCTGTCAGCCACACAGGCCTAACAGTTACACACTTAACCACAGCATACAGCAGTTTGAGCACTATGGCAAAGACAGTACAGGAGTTACTAAACACAGCTTGCTGCTAGCCAGCGTGTGGTATTATCATCTTAAAAATGAAGGAAGTAATTAGAGAAGAAACAGCCACGTAGCTGGGAAAGGCACTCATCAAGGCACTGAAGAAGAGAAGGAAGTATGTGGAAGAAAGATTTAGACTAAGATAGACAACAAGAGATTGCACAGTTGCAATCATTGCAATATTTCTAGATTTCGACAGACTTCTGACAGTCAAAAAACAGGCTCATAGCCTGAATTACAGTATTCTTGAGAAATCAGGTAGTAGAAATCCACACACAAGCTTTATCCCCACTCTTCAGCTGTTAATCACCCTGTGATACAGGCTCCTGCTCCAAGCAGCAGCAGCTGAACAAGAGCATGCAGTCACCTCCCAGGCCCTTCACTGAAAAACACCAGCAGCTTAAATCAAACTGCCTCCTGTGGCAATGTAAGTGTAGGCTCTGGATTTTGGCCTAAAGCAGCTGTGGGTATTCACGTACTTCACTCTGACTCGTAAATTCCTGAGCAGAAGCCATCAAAGTGCCACAACAATTTCAGCTGTGAACAGCCTTCCAGAGACAAATGCTGAGTAAGAGAGCAAAAACCTCATGACAATGATACATGCAAGTGTGCACAGTATCACCAGACGCTCTCATTACAGGAGGCAGCAAAGGCTTTACCACTGAAGATGAAGACAGAGGAATTACATTAGAGGAAGGGACAGAGTTACCAGAACCTTACAGAGGATATTGTCCTCATTACACTGGTCAAGAGCCTAGAGACAGCAAGAAATAGATGCAGAAAGAAAAACGCATAGTCCGATTATATAACACTCTTCAGGGGTCAGGAGAAATGGAATTCAATAGAAAAGAGAAAGCAGAAAAGCTGCACATCTCTCAAAGCATTAGCATTAAGAAAGGCACATGGTAAAGATGAAAACTCTAAGTCCAAGTACTGCTTGATAAAGTTTGAAAAACTAAAGCTATTCCAGTAAAAATAGAGCCAGGATGTAAGAGACTATCGTACTGATAATACCATGTGAATCAAAATGCTGAATAAGAAGAAGGCTGGTAAACTGGAGATTCTGATGGAAGAAACGGCTCAAGAAACCCTGATTCACAGATTAACAGAGAGAGAGAGGAAAACAACTCTGATAATACTGTTCAAGGCAGAAGATTCAAGGCAGATGGTTGCAAAGGTCTGAGCATGTCATGAACGAGCTTGGGAAGGTTACCACAACCACCAACACGTATCAGAGTGAAGGAGACAGGAAGACTGAAGCAGGCAGACTAAAGATAAGCTGAACAGATGTATTTCTAGGAGAAAAAAAAAAAAAAAAAAAAAAAAAAGGCTTTGTAAGCAAAGCCACAAAGTCCATACAACTACTCTTCCCCTGTCACCTTATGGGTTTCACTGAAGAACTGGCTTGAATGCTACAATGCCTTCAGCTCCCAATAACCATTTGGCAAAACATATGAGCCAAACCCCATAATCCAACACATCTTCAAGTTCTGAGGGCTCCGGGTACTGATCAGCATCCTATCAGTGCCACAATAATTTTGTTAAATATTTTGTGTCTCAAACATAGAATGGAATGCAACTCACCACCTATCAATGCTAACACAAAGAAGATCTGAAAAGCCACTTTAACACCTTCCACTTCTAATGAGAAGCTGTACACTTACAAAGTCTTCCTCCTCAAACTGCAAATGCTCTTTATCTTCTTTCTTGTCTTCCCTGGATTCAACAGGCAGCTTTTCTTGAAAGGCGGAACTTTTCCGAGAATGGAAGTTGCCATTCCAGTGGCGATGAACTCCAGTTCCTCCTCCTCCACGCTGGTTCACACCATCATGGCCCCGTGAGGGACCATGCCAGCCAGCCTGACTGCCAGAAAGCCCAACATGAGCTCCTTTAGAAACACCAGAATCTACAGAATCATGGCGGAGAAGGGATGGCTGATGCCAGCAGTCTAAACAAAAGGAGATATACAAATAAAAATAATCAACACAGTATGCAGAACACTGGAAATAGCAGGTTGCATTTCTTGTTTTTCAGCCAGTGTTCACTAAATAACTGCTGATCTGAACTTATTAAGTATTGTGTGATTATATCAAAAAGCAAATCAAGCTACACAATGCACATACAACTACTAGGAAAACCTCTTAAGGCCTGAGCACAATGCACAGGGGAAGAGAGTAGTACAACTTCCTCATATGATGTTTTGAAAAGTTACAGTTTGGGAAAATGTTTCTATTCTGCTGAATTCTTAGTTCTGTGGAATATTTCAAAACGTTTGCCCTCAGGCTGCATGCTGATCCTTCTTACCTCCCGCAGTTCGGAGGGGCCCATTATTGAAAAATCCATCAGAAGAGTTGTGTCTCCTGCGGCTCACGCCAAAGCGGCCCTCTCCCCGTGGAAGATGCTCTCCATGTTTCTCAAAGGTGGCTGCAGGGGACTGCATAAAGTAAAAAGTCATGTAATGAAGCACTCATCTGGACTCTTCAGGAGTCTGTCAGGCCAGCAGTGACATTCGCCTAATTGAAAACCCCCACATTCCTGTATGAGTTTTCAATACGGCATCCGTAACTGCATTGATTAGCCAGCAATGTCAACAAGCCTGGATCTGATCAGAATGGCACACAAATCCACCTGTCTCCCACAGAATCACAGAGAACTCAACACACTGATCTTACCCGTGCTCAGAGCTGTGAAAGGAGCTGATCTATATTACTGTTACCTTGGTGGACTGTGGTGTTGAGAAGTTAAGCCAGGCAGGAACAAAGTCATGCTGCGCCATTTAGGTCCAGTGTCTCCCTTCAATAAAATGAGGCATCAAACCTCATGGCCAGGCTCTGTAAGTGAAAAGAACATTCCCTGTCACCTTATTCAAACTGAAACAATAACACTATTTATCTCAAAGTTTGGCCTATACAAATAGGAGGGGGAAAGTGCTGAAGTTTTTTGTATTATACTTGAGCATGTTTCTTCTCCTGCTTTGTTACTCTGACTGAAACAGGTAAGAACTTCAACATTCCCAGTTACTTCCTGTTTACAATTAACACACCCACGAGGTTGACAACCACATGCCATCTCCTGCACTCCTATGCTCTTTCCAATGTATCACAGCAATTTCTACTGCTCAAAATGATGAACATTTCACTATTGCTCCATATAAGTGAATTCCACCCTTTTTTGTGGTTCTCCAATTTAACATTTTTGCTTTGTTTTTCAACTAATTTATCTAGAAACAAGTCAACACACTATAATCAAAGTAGTAAATACATATGATCACTTACCCTGAGTTTGGCCTCTGCAGTCCAATGTCCTCAGTTTGTGTGCTTCAGTGACCTCTGGGTTCCTTCCTTCTCCAGAATTCTGGAAGGCCAGCCTTGAGGCAACAGTGCGTCTCAAAGCAGAGCACGAGAGGCCGCACTTCGTGCCAACTGTGCCCTTCACCCCCTCAGCTGCTCATTTTACCCTCTCTCTGCACTCTCACTACAAAAAAAAAGATACCTAAGAAGGTAATTTATATTTAAAAAGGCCACGCCCACGTTCACCTCATTAAATTTCCTCTGGTCGTGGTAGCACAGAAATCAGCCTTTACATTACAAAAAGATTTGTCAAGTGTGCATGACAACATTCAGAGCAACATCATGGTTAATACTGAACAGATACACTCAAGGCTGCTGGACAGTTCATGATCTGCAGCAGATCAACCTAAACACTCTAGAAAAATGATGTTACATAAAAATGTTTGCCCTAAATGCTGAGATCTAAACGAGAAGCATCTGCCCAAGTGCTCTTAAAATATAATTTTCATTTTTATCACATACATCTGCTAAAAAAAGGTAAAATATTTTAAAAAATGAATGTTAGGATATACTGTAGTCTCCACGTAACTTGGCTAATGCTCCACAGAGCTAAGCACTACTTGATATAAAGCTCAGAAGCAGGCACAAATGTTCTCCCTGTTTTTCACCATTTACATGCTGAAACATAGGTCACAAAAACAAAAAAAAAACAAGTCCAAAAATAATCTCTTCTACTCTATTTTTTGTAGACTGGGTGCTGCTTTTAAAGGGACACAAATAATCCACAAGAGCTTCTTGTTCTACAGTAAAGACTTCACTTCTGGGTCATAGTCCTCTTCCATCAAAGAGGTGAGACAGGAACTGTCGTCACTGTAAAAAACCAAACACAACTCCATCAATACAAGTGGCATAAACATGACAAAGTATGACTAAAGAGAAGAACAGAAAGAAAAACTGAGCAACTACAGTGCAAGTGCCAAAAGCTAGTTGATCTCTGATCAACACAAAACCCAAAATAATCGAATTTAAAAGGAGTCCCTGAAAAGGGCGTTTTTACTTGTAAATGATCACTTCCCAGATTTAGTCCACAAAAGGGCAACAAAAACAATCAGAATAAAGGGAAGACTGGACAAACTGCATGCAGCTGATGAAAGTGATTCCACACTTCACAGCAATTTTAAAACCTGCTGCTAAAATAATGAGACTCTGGGCTGCAGGTAGGCCTGGCCATTCCAAATGCCTCATCTCTACATGCCCACACCACTCCTCACCTGTTCCAGTACAGCCAGACTCCTCTCAAGAGGAGGATGACAGAAATACAGATGGTATTCCATTTACTTCTCCATAGAAAATATCACATCACCACCAAAACCTGAGGTATTCTGCTATGACCTCTTTTTTCTTGAACCATCCTACCTAACCAGAAGCAAATAGATAGTTTAGTGATCCTGAAACAGAAGTTTGATTACTGTTTTGATGCCATCAGCTGTTTCACAGGATGCCTTTTTAAGTGTGCTTTATTATGCTTTTATATTTGACTTATCAGAGATTGTTTTCTTTGCTTGGATATGGTTCCATTCTTTGATCAGTTTTGGTTTTCATTGTCTAGGTTATGTCATTCTTTTCTAGATGTTACTGTGGTATAGAGGAGTTTGGAAAGATGGAAACACTTTAACACCTAAGCTCTGAGCCACCATCACATTTCTGCAGACAAAGTAAGAACAAGCAGCCTTACAATGCATATAAACTATCAGCCAAGATGAGCAAAAACCAGAGTGGTCATGGCCACACACAGTTCTGACCTAGGAGCTTTCTGAGCACCCTACCCTGAGCTACAATCTGAGCATCACACATTGCAAACAACTCAATTTCTAATCTATAAAAACATGTTTTTATATTAAAGGGTAATTTTCCAGCGTGCATAATGGACATAATGGAACACCTGCTGCAGACAGAACAGACTTCCCATCCTACTGAGCTCTGTACAGGTACAAAACTCCTTCAGATGGGACCTTCTAAGTGTACTACCAAATGTTTGAGCAGTAAGTAGAAGATAAGATGGAGACAAAGTCAAGGCAGTTGACTATATTTAAACAAGATTCATTACCTTCTGAATAAAGATGCTTTTCAGAATGAACTGTATAGCAATTAAGTTATGTCAAGCTATTGATAGAAGTTAAAAAATTTAAGAAGTTGACTGATTGACCTTGAGAATGGTTCACAGTAATGTGAAAAATGGACCTAAAGAAAGCCCCCAGAGAACTGTTCTCTGGATTTAAGGTAATTAAATACATGAACACCACAGAACTACAGTTTTGAAGTAAGAACGAGGCCTGAATACAAAATAAAAATAAAAACACCACAGAAGTACAACACCCAGGTTCTATTTACCAAATAGGTTCCCAGTACCTTTGGAAAAAGCAAGGTAAAAGCACATCAACAGTTTGTGTTGCTGCAAGTCTTCCCTTTATATTTTAGCACTATCAAAGCAAAGGTGAAGCATGCTGTAAAACTCCCACCACCAATTTATAGACAATCTTGTAGAGATTTTGATCTCCTAAGCTGCTATTCTGGTATCACTGTTAGTATCGGCATCACTGTTAACAGGGGCAGCTCCTTAAACAGTGCCTAACATGCATGTAGACAATCTTGGACAACACCTAGACCTGACTCCAAAATTCAGAAGGGACATACACAACTCTTCAGTCATTGCCTTCCTGGGCACCTCTCAGCACAAAAAGGAGAACAGATGCCACATTTAAATGCAATACTTTTTGCTAAAGCAAAAACCTTAGATGAAGTTAGATGAAGTGCTGTATGTTATACTTGCACTGAAACCCTTTGGTCTCCAGAATTAGCCCATATGCCCCCTTCTCACACACACTGTCCAACAGCACATCTGCAACCTACCATAACCTACCACTCTACTGACAACATCACAAAACCCTAACAGGCAAGACCCAAAGTCTCTCCATTACCCTCTCTGATGGCAATCTACATTAAATTATTGAGAAAAAAGGTGCAAGACCAAGAACAAATAGCACCAGGACTCCCAGGGTACTTTCTCAGACTTTTAAATCAGAGTCTGTATTACAATTTAATACCAGTCAGAGTTCTATGCAAATCTGTTCCATTGCTTTGTTTTCAGACATTTATACATTCTTGCCTCCCAAATGAGAGTGGGCACAGTTTACATGTGCTTTATGTAGAAGTCAATTTGTAGCTATTAAAAAATACCAGCCCCAATTCAACTGGATATTTTCTTGTGCTACCAAAGTGCCCAACCACATTCTATTCAGTTTTGCATGATACTCATGGACTCATCAAGTCATGCCTCTTCCAAACTAAAGTACCCATGGAAGCCTTCTGAACACATCTAATCATCCTTATTAGCCTTTACCCTATACTTCAGGTAAATTGTCACCAAAATGGCATCAAATGTTCAAGATTTGGGAGCATGGCCCATTTATACAGTGCCAAAACTCTGCATTCCTAATATCTAACAACTATTTTTTCCCCTATTACTACACAGAACTGAAATGACCTTTGACAACTACTCAGCTCTTCTAATATTGCATTTACAGTTCAATTGAACTGATCTCTGCTTCACTATGGAAAACACGAGGACAAAGATCATCACTAGCCACTCCCAATTCCAGAAAAAAAGCAAACAGAAGTGTTTGTCAGTGCAAATCTAATTAATTACTGCTTTCCTTTTAAATGAATTAAAATGCACATTATTTCAGGTAATACAAATCAGAAAAAGAGAAAATAATAGTAATACCACTAAATTAAATGTTTTCTACAGGCACACCTCCTTTCAGAACAATGAAATCTGCTTTAATGAGCTTTGGTGTAGAAAAAAATAAGCTTGTCTGTCAACTATCCCAAAATATTATTTCACCCATCAGAATGAATAAGTCTTTGGCAAGTAATCTAAATATGATAAAGAATTAAACTCTGTATTAATACCTGGCTTCCGCTTATTTTTAAAGGTTAATTAGAACTGTTAACAAATTATATTATGACTTTTTACTTGTAACATTAAAAATATCTTAACTGTTACTTCATAGCAACCTATTTCCTCAAGTTTTTGTTGCTGCAAAGGTATTTCTCCCTTGTTAAGTGCTTAAGTTTCACAACTAAATATCCTTCACTGTATCATTTTACATGCAAGTTGAAGTGGTATTTATCACTGAGTCAGAATTGTCAGGCATTCTTTTACATACCAGATTTTGTAGTGTATTTGTCTAAACAAATACTAAAAACTGGCATGAAAACACAAGAAACATACAAGCACATTCAATTTAAAGATCACAGACCACAGTAAGAAACATCAGCAGTCAGAGACAAACCTCCATTCTCCAATACCCCTTCCATGAAGTTCTTGCTGCACCACAGTTGAATGCAGTTGCCTGGCTGTTTGCAGACTTCTGCTTACTTTCATTTTTACTCCTAACATCGCCTTGATCCGACTTAAATCTCTAAACCAGGATTTCTAAAGCTTTGACTCTCAAGCTGAGCTTTTCAGATATACCTAGCAGTGGGAACCACAAAGGTGTTCAATATGTAAAGACCTACACTGACCAGAACACGAGCCTAGAGAGATGAGCTAAATATAATCAGAGCCACTGAGCTATGAAATTTTTCACTGGAAATGGATCAAGATTATTTCACAAGTCCTAAGAAACACAACAGATAAGCCTTAGCAGTTGTGCATTTTTCCTATTATTTCTTCTTCCATCTCCTGCCTTGGCCTACAAGGCTGTAAAAAGCAACAGGAAGCATTTACTGCTGGAAGTCTCCCCTGAATTCCAGACTGCCTGCTGTGCCATGACATGCTGTTCCAGCACCTCTGGGAATACCTGGAACTAGGGCTCCCAACCTTTGTTCACATTACCTACTGCAGTGCACATTTCTGAAATGGACACATTTTACTGGGTGCTTTTTCTGCTTCACTGTACCCTGCAAACGTCCCCAGGTCCCTTCAGCACCGCTGTCTACCAAGAATTCTATTAACAGCCTCTAACTCAGTTTCTCCTTTCCTGCAACAGCAAATCACAAAGATGTGGAGCCTCTAGTATAAAACCAGCATAAAAGTAAACTGTTACCCTTCATTACACATTTATCAATCCAGTTAATAGCAGCTGTAAAAGGTCATAAGGACAACACCTGTCTATCCCTGCCACAATTTCAGTACACTGCATTTCTAGCTATTACTATAAATAAAACATGTTTACTTTAAAGATGTAAAGATTTGTTTTTCTAACCAGCCAAGCCAATGAGGATTTCAGTAATATTCCTAAAGATCAGATGTCAGCTGGGCTGCAAAAGCATTCAGAAGCATTAGTGAACAATTTAATGGATGCAGAAAGCAGAACAGAATTTACTTTCCTCATCAGTTTTCTTTCTGTGAAGCTCTTTTAAAGTTATTTAATCAAACAGATATGCCCAAACATTCAAAACAGACCACTTTCCACTTAGCTACTTTTTGAAGTAGTGTCACTGAATAGTTGTATGTTACTTTATGATAAGGAATTAATACAATATACATTCACTAAAATATCTCTTTCTATTAACCTCCAATTGACCCAATACATTTACAGAAATAGGGAGCCACAGCCTGGGGTCCAACTCAGGAAGAGTCAAAAGCATGCTACTGATTTCCTTAAGGATCTCAAAAAGCCTCACATGAAATTTCACTATTCTGCTTTCCAGAAAACAAACAAACAAAAAAACGCAAACAGAGCATGGCTTGGTCTTACTATCATTAACATTTTATTAAGATAATAATATTGGGGCACACAGACTTAAAGAGCATCTAGTTACAGTCTCCTGCCACAGGAAGAGACTCCTTCCACTTGACCAGGTTGCTCACTTCCAGTGATGGGGCATCCACAACTTCTCTGGGCAACCTGTGCCAGTGAATCTCATTTATGACATAATTACAAATTCTGCTTCAATCTTCCATGCAATATGAGGCCTCACTGTAAAAGACACAAATGCAGCATAACTCTCTCAACAGTTGTCATAACAACTGGTGAGCCACATCTTCACAAGTTGAGATCACTCACTTCCAGTTCACCTACATAAAGCATCTATAAAACAAACTTACTTTCCCTTTGTTTTCACTTCCATTAATACAGTTGTCTAGACACACCTTCACCCTGTCTGCACAACTGAAAACCAGCTCCCTTTGGAGAGGACAAACGCAGATGTTCTGGAATAGCACGTACAACTGGTGGAGCTCACACACCTGAGGTACCAGGAACCAGAAGAACTATATCCCAGATATGCCATTACTACTTATTTTTTCCCATTATATCCCACAACCAGCCCTCCAAAATGGCTGCACAAATGTAAAGGACAGCCCTACTAAGTAAAAATATTGCAAGAAACATTGTTTAAATGGTATCTGACTGCTGAAAAAAAAAATCTAGTAACTAAAAATACAGAGCATCACTCATAACAGGTTTTCTAGAATTACAAAAATATGAGCCCATTTTAGAACACTAAATGATGGATTAAAATGTTAATCATGTACTGAACTAAAATCTTCCCAGATACAGATATTAAACGTTTTAGTGAAAAACAGCTATTACCAAGAAATTAACACCTTGCTTTTCAAGTTTAAAGCAAATGAATCTATTTTGCAGAGTCATCAAAACTGTTTTGTATTCTAGATGGAACACTGCTGTACAAATCTGTATTCCAAGATGAAAACGTGCCAGAAGCCTGGCCAAAAGTTCTTCCAGAGTAACAGGCTACGGGTGGGGGGACTCCACCCATACCAATGGTTACATACCTGACCATTTATGCAAACCAGATGACAAACTGAAAATAAGTTAAGAAAGGTCCATACAGACACATCTGTGTCCTAATGCTTTTTCTACTGACAGTCCTTCCACTGGTATCTCAGACAGCTATGCTTCACAAACAACCTGTCCCTTCACATGCTTACTTTCCACTTCTCCAAGGTCATGCTGACCCAGTCTTACCTCCTTCAAAACTTCTGGACAAACACATAACCCCACAAAACCAATACTGAGCAAAGCCACATACTTAGCAGTCTGGTCTCATGAATAGATACTGAGATCTACAGTGAAGAGGGTAAGGAGATGATTTTTTTTTTCCTTTGTGACAGCAATTAAAGATACAGGGGCATACAAGAGTAACAACCATGTAACAGAGAAAAGTGACTTCTAGGACTGTAGGAAAGATTCTTCATGGAACAAGAAAACACCACTGACAAAAATACCACCTCTAGAAATGCTATTGATTGAATGATTCCCGCCCTTCAAGCTTCTGTTGATTCAAGTTTCTGCAAGCAAGGTTACCACACAAAATCCAGCAAACTAGTCTTTGGAAGCAAGCTGTACTTAACTCAAAAGCCCAAAGCACATTTTGGAAAAGGCAGCATCTGGGGAACCTGTACAGAAGCCTGTGTAAGACGATAAGTCTCTGGACCTCAGCCAGCAAGTGTGATACATCAAAAATGAACCCTTCCACAGGGTTTTCATGAGTTTACTCCTCAAAGCAGCAAGAATACCAAGATAAAGCCATTTAAAACATGCAAAATCTAAAAGGCTCAACTTCTCATAAGCACAAAATAGGAGAGCACAGACTTTCCAGATATTATGCCTACCACAAATTATTCCTGGGTGTTTCATAATGTGCAGCCATTGGCAATTCTGTCATCCCTTATGCCTCTCTCCTGTGCCTGTTAAGATTCCACTTCCCTCCAATGCCCCTTTAACTGTCTTTAGTACTGTTTATGTTAGAGAACTATGGTATTTACCTGAAATATTAAAACCTGTTTACTGCTCTACACTGCTGAAGGGAGTAGGGTTTCAGGGATTGTACACCTCTCTTAAACAAGTGCATCTATTGACACTACTGATACAAACCAAAGAAATACATTTTAAATAGTATTAGGTTTTAAATGTGAACAACGCTCTGAACTTTCAAACAGCTCTGGCATTATATTAAATAAGGTATTTTAAATCTAGAGAAAGTATTCTACTATTATAATCAAATCCAAAGGTCTTTTTAGCTCTTTTAAGGAACAAAATCAAACATCTGTTTTGTACTGCACTTTGATCTACAGACCTTTTGCAAGTAAGTTAAGGCTCTGTTCTGCCCAGCTTACTCAGCACAGCACCTTGTCATGGATGCCTTCAAGGTACCACTCTCATCCCCAAACTCTCATGACAGAATGAGTGAAAGGGCAGTGAAGAGCCCATCTGTGCAGTCTGCCCAAAGCCTTAAGGAACAAAGTCACTTCTACTGCACAGTAGCACACACACCACGATAATGTTCTCCATCATCAGGAAAGAATTGCAAATATGTAATTACTGGCTTATCCTCACTGTATGCTACACACCTCCTGCCTACCTGTCTTCCAGAAATGAGGATGGAGCCTAAGCAAAAGTTAAGTAAGTAATTCTCCAGTACCTTAAAAAAAAAAAAGGATAGGTATTTCCCACAAAGGGTATTTTATAAACCAGTATTTTGCCAGGGTTATTATTGCTACTATAGCATATTTACATTTAAATATATTCTGTCTGGAGTGGAGAAAAACACATTTCCTTTGGAAAACAGCCTCAAATGCAACCAGATTATTTATAAAATATTTGTGTCAAGGCAAGAGAGACTACAAATCAAGTAGAGAGAAGTACAGATCTGCATTCCAGATGAAGGATAAGCAAGTAGAAGGCATGTCATTTGCAAAGAGGAAGGAGAATTGAAAGTCAACAAAACAGAGGACATTCAGAAACAAGAGACTATTCTCCTAACCAGTACTGGAGTAATTCTTCCCCTTAATACCATTGCCTGGGTTCTACAAGACCAGCACTACAAACTGGGAAGGGAGGTACATTCCAATTATAGGTACTTCCCCTAAAGACAACCTGCCAAGACTGAGGGACAGCTCATACCTCTGCCTCGCCCTGCATCTGGATTGTTTCCAAATCCCTTTACATCAAGACCAGGACAATATGATCAAACTCTACATTTATTTGTCCGTAACTAGGACATGACAAAGACATGTTCACTCAGCACTTTTCAGCATATGTACACCACCTGCATTATAGTTTGTAAAGTGTACATTGTCTGCAATGGTTTTCATGTCACTGGTTTAACATTTTCAGCACTTTCTCTGATTGAGAAAGTATCAAGAAACATCAATGCAGAAAAGTCACTGAACACAATCCAGTTTAAAACAACTCTTATACACATAAAATAAACTGCAAAAATAATATATATTCCAATAGTTTGGTCTTGGTTTACATAAAACCAAAACAAAACAAAGAAAAAGCCAAAAAATCAACCAAACAAAACTGATCTTTAGTCCTGTGATCTAATGATTTGCTGTAGTTGGGACTTATATCCTCTTTACATGTTCACAGTGTTTTCCTGGAGTTCTCTCTATGATTTAGTCTGTTAAACTGAGTTAAAATAAAGCAAGGAGTTATGGACAAAATGTTGCCCAGCTGTTTTGGGCTTTGTCTTTAGATCTGGAAGAGAATTATTGTGCTGTTCCTCTCCAGGTAACCTCTGCAAGGCCAAGACTAAAACACTGTCATTCTTCTATCCTAGTGTCCTACAATAAATTACACAATACAAGCAGAACATTTGTATGGGGGGAAAAAATCTTCATACATTGCATAGTTAAGCACCTTTTCCAGAGATTTAAAAACATTTAACTCTACCGTCTTCCAAGAGATGTCTTTAAAAGTCAACTAAGCAATGCTCCCCCCCTTCACCTATTCGTGCAGTGATCTTCAACCTGCAGAGGTCCAAAAATTAATCCTAAAATGTCTCATGAAGTATCAGAAAAATGAGCTTGTTATCAGCAGACTGGAATTCATTATGCAGCTATACATACCTCCACTGGAATATTTTTGGGACGCTGTATTTGAAACCAGATTAGCACACCAGCATTATCCAGTGTATCCCTACAATCTGTTTTGGTTATTTGTATGGCTTGAAAGCCTGTCTCTGCATCTAACACCTCACCTGAACATATTCTGCTGCAATTTCAACTCATAACCGCTTGTTTTATCGATGATGGATAGGTAAACCTGACTAAACTATCCTTGCAGATACTTTTTAAGAAATATTTTCTTCAGACCAAAACTTCAGTAGTCCCTGACTGAAAGGCAATTTTAGCAGTTTCCCCCCCTGCTGCCCTGGGGAAGTCCCACAGACCACCCTGTATCCCAGCACTGTTTGGCAGCAGAAAAAGGATCCACTACCATATTCTGGGATCAAATGTAGCCATGCTTTGAAAAAAAAAACAAAACCAAAACCAAACAACCCACCGTCAACCAGTCAAATTTTACTGACAAAGATCAAGCTTTCAAGTTCAAAGCACCAATAATGAAAAAACTGACGTGACCCACCTACCAAATGTGACAGCTCACAGGCAGTGACAGGATGTCAGAGCTGCCTCCCAGTTATACCTGCAGGTAACTTTTAAAAGCTGCTTTATGTATCACCTATTTATGTCTGATGAAACATGATGTAAAAACATAAATACACTGTAGAGCTAAGCAATCATTTTTTTCCCAGTCCTTACTTATGGTTTCTCTCTTTCACAGACTTTATTTTCTTTGCAGATCTTGTTACACAGCCATAACTTTCCCAAGTATCACATTATCCCAAACTGAGTAAGATAGTTCCTGCTGAAGACCTACCATTCCTCAGCAGAATGGAGAAACTGCTTCGTTGACTTATTTAAAACGCTTCTATATGTTCAAGTATGACAAGTGAATTTTCATGACAGTGATGCTGCTGACTCATGATAATTTAGGAACCATTACAACCCCCAGGATACTCCCCCACAGAACTGCTTCCCTGCCAGCTGCTACTTGTCTGTGTAGGCAGTACACCAAAACACAGTAATTTGAACCCATCTACACCAAAATGGCTGAATCCAAAGCTATTGTTTTCAGAACATTTATTGAATTTGTCAGGATCACATTATCTGTGTGTTCAGTGAGAACATAACTGCAATACAGCAAAGTGAAACCACCAAAAAGTACGTGATGCAGGACAAACTCCCTGATGTGAACACCCTTCCCTCGGACATACCCAGGTCCTGTCTTTTTTCTAGATGTTAGGAAGGAAAATGCTCCTCCACTCTCCAGCATTCTGGAACTTTTCCCACCCCCACAGGCTCTCAGCTCCCTAAATACTAGAGGATACATTCCAGAAGGCCCAGTCAACTTGAAGACACTGAAGTTATCATTAACCCATTTATCTACTTTTAACTGGAGTTCAAAGTAGAGAAAAGACAGTTTTCCCAAACTAACAGTCAAACTAACACATTTAATATTTTCAGGATGAGAGATCCTTGCTGAGTTTCTTTAAGATTAACATCAAAGGTCTTTTCAGATCATCTCACCTGAGTCCTGATTAATCCCTTGATGATGAATGACACATTGTAACACAATGGCAAAACACACCTCTCTGCTGAAAGGCTGGAGACCTGTTGTAATCTTAACCACACACCTTCACCAGCAACTTTGTGAATACCAATAATTTCTATGCCCAGAATAATACCATATACCTCCCTGGCAGAGTCAGTCCTTTATTTACAAATCAGTTGTTCATCACAAACAGAAGAACAAAAAATTCCAAGAGAGTGTCACTCATTGCTACATACTCCGTATGTTGCAACTACACTACGGGGAGGGGGTGACACAGATAACCAGAACCTAGAAGAGACACCAAATATAAAACTTGAATTAAAAATTGTAATTTCTTCTTGTATTGAAAAAGGTGGATTCTTAAAACCAGGGACATTTAGACAACATTATACACATACTTTCTTATCAAGAGCCACTAACATCACACCACAGAGCTGTGATCCTCCTCCCAGTGTGGAGGATTCAACTATGCAAAACACTGAACTGGAAATGATCACAAGATTCAAGGAGAAAAAAAATCAACACTGGCATTTTTGCTAGAATGTCTGTAAGTCCTAGAACTTCTTTTGCTCCTGGTGAACTCCCTAATGTACCACAGTCCCTGAGGCACAAGGTCACATGCTGCAAAATATTTCTTTCTGAGCATCATTTATTGCAGAAAACCTCAGTTATGTTTGGCTGCACTGGTTCAAAGCATTTTTGTTAAGCCAGACCTTGGAAGTGCAACTATTTCAGATTAGTCATATTATAGAACTGCATACACCAACACTTTGCAAAACTGTTTGCTGTTTAATTATAGAAAGGTCTAGGTAGCATAAAGTGTGAAAATTCTCCTCCTAACTTTAGAAGACCAGCTAGAAAATGAGCTGCACACTCTAATCAAGAATTTCCAGTTTGGAGTGATACAACCTGATCACTAATATGTATGATCAATTAAGCCAAAATGCTTCCCTCCCTGCTTACTGTCACACTCACAGCCCTGTCTAACTTAGAACTTTTAGGACTGCACAGTGTTTTCACACACATGTATAGGGCAGTGGACATTTAGCCACTATCAATCTCTACCGAAATCCACTCCCAAAAACATAAATTTATGTTCTGACCATACAGTAACTCATTAAAGTTTGGCATATTTTCATAGGAACATATAAAGTTACAGCACGCAAGTTAACATCCTGGCTTTCATGAAGGACCACGTTTCTGCCAACTTCACTGCTTTTCATCAAATCTGACGAGCAAAGAGAACATGGACTTCAATTCCTCTTGCTGAAATAAAAGCCACACATGATTTAGTTGGCATCCTGGTCACTACGTCAGTGACAGTAAAACATCTACTTACATTGCTGAGTTTGCAGAACCAAAACTAAACCACTCCTGCTTCTACAAATAAATTAACATAAAACTTTAAAATTCCAGAAAAACTTCCTGGTACATACACTATCTTATCAACTGCAAAATCCAGTAAGTATGACCTGTCCCTGGATAAGTTCGAGCAACAATCACCCTCTGGTTTCTATGGAGCTGGAAGGAAAAGTTGTGTCCATGCAAGCACAGCCAGCACTCTGCAGGAGAGAGGTGCTTTCAAGCTTCAGTTCTACTCAACAGGGTCAGCCCTTTTCCAAATCTGTTCCTACAGACAAACAAACAAAGCACACCCAGGAGTACACTTCACAGCTAAATCAATTCAGCAGTTACACAACTAACTTCAAACAACTTGTAACACTGAAGAAAAAAAAAAAGGTAACTTTAACTCTTGAGCCAATAGTTTTTCTTCACTCTGTAAAGGCAAGAACTACATTATCTGACACCCCATACTCCTGAAGAAATTCACAGATCTAACCACAGCATTTTCTGTATTAAAATAAGGATCCCACAACTCCTGAAATACTGTTTCCATTTAATGAAAATACTAGTGAATATTATTTTTCCTGTAGTGACTTAATTTCCTAATTTAAAACAGGAACGTCAAGATTCAGTAACACCATGCAGCAGTCACATATGTGAGACAAGGTGACCATACCCTGTAAATATTCTCAAAGTAAAGATTTTTCCCAAACATTCGGAAAGTATGCACTTCCACTTGATTTGTTGTATTTCACATCTGCCTTCTGCTCCTCATATTTCTGAGACACTGCAGAAAAAACAGGATTTGCGTTTTTTTAAATGCCATCTGTTCCCTGCATATTTTCACTTTAGGTCCTCGTATGATATCTGCAATGGAAACTTGTGTGTCATATAGGATTAAGGCTATAAACCAGATGAATATAAAATGCAGAGGCCTGCTGCACTTCCCTAGAAATAGCTGTAAAAAAACCCCAACACCATAAGGAAGTATCACCTGAAGCCTTTCTATTCTAAATACAAAACTTTTACTAAGTTCTGCTTAAAGGGACTTACCTCCAGAAATTATGTCAAAGAGTGCAAGAGGAAAATCTGCTCCTTTTAAATCTGGGAATTTTATTTGTTCCTACCATTGCTCTACACCTGTTTCCTTCCTGAGTCAGAAAGTGGAAGTTTGAAATACCGGTCTCCAAATGGATAAGCACAGGGAACCTTTTACTGAAATACCAGCCATATTCATTCATGAAGTAACATTTGCATAAGCTTTTTTCATAACCACCTAACATTTTTATAGAAGCAATGTCAACTCTACAGTAAACTCAGCTTTGATGGCGCTCCAATTATCTCAGCTGTTATCTCCATTCCCCCTCTTTGCTATTTCCACACTTTGCTCAGGCACTTGCAACGCTTCAGAGTATTATCAACATTACTAACGCTTGTGTCACTCACAGCTCGGGGGCGGGGAAAGGCAGGCTGACCTACCTGGTCATGTTAATATAAAAAGATCTTTAAGCAACACTCTTAAACCACTCCACCATTACTTGTAAGAATTTAAATAGCTACTGTTCCTCTAAAGCTGTTTAAAAACTCGTAACTTGTGCAGACACCCACTGACTGCTCTAAAATCGTTCCAAAACAGCTCGTTACTAAACTGAACTGAATTTAAAGTCTTAAACGTCTCTATTTGACACGGTAGGCGCGTTCTGATCAAGTCCAGCCCCAGCCCTTTAAGTTAAACCACACAACCCCCCTTAGGCCAAGGGGGCATAAAGCACACCGGACACACGGAAAAAACTGTCACGCCGGAAAGAGCCGCCTCACGCTCGGGCCAAGCGCTGTTTCCCTACGAGCAGACACCGAGCAGCACCTGACAAGTTTCCCAGCCTCGCTGGCAGCGGGCAGAGCGAGCCGAGCCCCGGCTGCCCGCAGCACACGTGTCACTGCCGGGCGCCGACCGCCCCTTCCCGCCGGGGGCAGCCGGGAAGCGCGGCCCGGGAGGAGCTGAAGGGAAACGGCCGGGCCGCCCGGTTTCGTTTCCAGCGACAGCGGGGTCGCCCCTTCCCGGCCCCCGGGACTCACCCGCCGCCCCTGCCCGCCCCTCCCGTCCCGCTCACGGACGGCCCCATGACAGGAGCTCAGCTCCAGCAGTGTCAGCGCTACCAACTTCCCGGCTGAACAGGAAACAATAAACCGCTGAGCCCCGGCCCCCCGCCGCCCACCCCGGCCCGGCCCTGCCCGTGGGGACCTCGCGCTGCCCCCCCACGGAGCCGCCGCGGCCGCGGGACCGAGCGCCGGGGGGGGAGGTGGGGGGGTGGGGGGGGAGAAAGGGGGCCCGGCCTGGCGGGAGGCCGCTCCCGGGCCGCACCGAGCCCGCGGTGCCGCGAGGAACGGCGGGGCGGGCTTGGGGGCGGCAGGGGCCTGGTGAAGGCGCGGGGGGCGCGGGGGGGCGCGGCGGGGGCGGCGCGGGGGCCGCACTCACCGGGCGGGCCCTGGCGCGGCTCCGGCGGCCCCACAACCATAACAAAGCTCTGCCCAAAATGGCCGCCCAGCCCTGCCCGGCCGGGGGCCGGAGGGGGCGGGGCCCGCGCGCGCGCGGGGCGGGGCCTAGCACGCGGAAGGGACACGCCCCCCGGCTCCGCTTCCCTGCCCCCGTCCCGGTCCCCGCGCCTCCCGCCCCACCAATCAGAGGCGGTGGCTCGCGCCACCCCCGTCACCGCCTGTCGGAAGCAGTCGCAGACTACGCGTCCCAGGAGACTACCCGCCATCTCCGCTGTGCACATAGGCGGGCGGCGCGCCGCAGGGCGGATTGGGATTTGTAGTCCGTCTGTGAAAGGCTTTCCCGATGCGGCGCTGCCGGAAGACAGAAAGCAAGAACGGCCACGGCCACGCTGCTCCCTAGGAGAGGTTCTGTCCCACGGGCAGGAGAGGACCGTGTCGCTTCTCTGCCACACCAACCGCGGTCCTCGGGCTGAGAGTGACGGGTGCTGCTGCCCCCGGTATCCTCTCTGTGGGCCCTTCCCCGGCCCGGTGGAACACGATGGGCCGCGCCGGTTCCCGCCCGGACTGGTAGTGCTAAGCACCGGGCGCCGTCGGAGCGCTTATGGTGGCACCGGAAGCAGCCTCAGCGAGCTGGTCCGGGGCGGCGGCAGCGCCCGCTGAGTCCTGCCCGGTCCCCGGGGCAGAGCGGCCCCTCCTCCCTCTGGAATACACATATATTCTCCGCTCCCTTCGCCCTCCGTCAGGGGAGTTTGGCTGTGTGGAGCCGCCTTTCTCTCCCGGTGCAGCAGAACCGGGAAGTCAAATCCAGGGCGAGCTGCCCACTTCCCCCGGTGAGTGTCGTACCCCGGCAGGGAGCTTATTTGCACCTTGGATGGGGTGGCTTTTCCACTCCTTTTTTTTTATTAATAATCACCTTTTCCGCGTGTGAGGAATTGCTCCTTTATAAGCCTTTTGCAGCCATTTATCCCTTAAGAGGAGATGGTCCATGAACGGGAAGCCATCACCTGTTCCCTGATACTCAGTTCTTTAACTAGAAATTGTTCTTGCAACAGTTAATAAAACTTTAGTATTTCAGTTTATAAAGCTGCTTGAAACTAAGTATTCTGCGGTGGGCAAGTACTGATCGAGTACGTATGTAATATATATACATATATCTCTTTATATAAACTTGTAAGACTTATATTTGATAAATGTAGATTGTGACTGAATTTTGAGCATCCGACTCTGATTCATCAGTTTCAGACCTTCTCCTGATTTTTTCTATTTTAGGACATTGACAAAACAAATATGTTTCCTCTAATACAACGATGCTGCTTCAACACACCTTTCAAAGTAAGTTACTGAAGGCTTTTTTTGCTGATTTTATTTAAAAGTAAAATAGAAAATTATAGGACTGCAGTTTTGAAAAAAAAGGTGGCTTTCAAGTTGGAGTTTATCACTTAGCTTTTCTGGAATAGTTCAGTTTCTACAGCACTTTTAGGCAAAGCTATTTCTTTTACAAAATTAAGTTTTATTGTTTCAAAGTCTTTTTTTCCTATCACTTCTTGATGGAGTAGTGAGGTTTCTGGGGTGACCTTATCCTGCTTCTCTATGAAACTATTTTATATTTTATTCTGAAAAGGACTGATGTATCTTTAAAGTGCCTAGAGAATGCATGTATGTGGGGAGGGATAGGTGGGCACTGAGTAAGCTTTGCTTGTGTACTGTAGAGAGCCCAGTTACTCTTCATCAGCTGCATTGGGTCACTTCATTAGTTTAGTTAAAACCACTTGAAATTCAAAAGCAAGGACAGCTGTGGTGTGACCTGACCTGGAAAACCACTTGGTGCAAGTCAGTAGGTAGTTTAGGTACTTGCAGATCTGTAAGCCTACACTGTGCAGTGTTCAGAACAAGTTTTGTGCTTGCAGCTGCAGAAGTTAACTGGTCCCAGTCTGCTGATCTATGGGAAGAATATGACAACCTGGTCGTCCTTGGCCCTCCGGCTGCAGAGAGATGTGTGTCCTCTCTCAACATCTCTGAGCATCAAACCAGCATCAGTTTACACAACCAAGCTCCAGACTTTTCACACCTCTCTCCCCATCTTCAAGAAGAAAAAACCTGCAGAATCTGAGGCAGAATCGCACAAAAGCCAGGAATCACTGAAGGATTCTCCCAAGCCAGCCCTTTACTTAAGCCTTGGGGGGCTAATTCCATTTGTGGCCGTGCCGCTGGCCATGGTCATGCAGGGGACCTACTGCCCTCAGCTGGCCTTTGCTCAGGTTGCCTACGGTGCTGCAACGGCATCGTTCCTAGGGGGAATGAGGTGGGGGTTTGCTCTCCCAGAAAACAGCCCAGCCAAACCAGACTGGCTGAACCTGGCCAACGGCACAGTCCCTCCTCTGCTTGCCTGCCAAGCCTTGCTTTTCAAAGATGTCACTCAGGGAGCAGTAATGCTCATGCTGGCCTTAGGGATAGCACTGCATTATGACATTTCCCTTCTTCCTACTTACCCCAGGTGGTTTAAAGTACTGAGGGCAGTGGGAACAACTGTGATGATATTATCCCTGGTGGCCACTGTAGCACTGAAAGCTTTCTTAGAAGGGGAGAAAAGTGATGAAAGAAAAATATGACAGAACACAAATTAAAAAATCAACTGGGAAAAGCTATCATCTGCCAATAAGGTATTTGTATGGAGTTCCAGGAGAAATAAAGACTGATTTGTGCTTAGAAGTGTTATGATGGCAGGGATCAAGATGGTTATTCCTGAAGCAAAATGATTTTCCAACTGATTTTGAAGCTAGTTCAGGAGGGAAGGATTGTAAATAGCAATTACTTCCAAGGCAAGCTTGAGTCTGTCCTTTTCTGTAGAACAAAGAATCACTCCTGAATGAGATGTTGCTGCTCTAGGAATTTAGAATGCAGATTCAAAATTACATGGGTATGAATTGCTCTGTGCTGAACTATGAAAGCATCTGGTTTGACTGTAATATGTGATCATATTCTGAAGTGGGGAAAACAACAATAACAAGGTGAAAGCAGTTCTAGTTTGGTGTTTAAGGAAGTAGCAGAGAATTAAGCAAAAGCACATTCTACTCAGTTGCTGTGTTGTGGAACAAGACTCTGATTACACTCCTGTTTTCAGAGAAGGCGCTGAAAATCACAGTGGTTTGGGTTGGAAGGGGCCTTAAAGATTGTCTCCTTCCAATCTGCTGTATACAGGGACATCTTCCACTAGATCAGGTTGCTCAAAGTCCCATCCAGCCTGGACATCTCTAGGACTGCTGTGTGAGGAAGTGCTCAGTGCAGTGTCAGGTAAGGAAGGACAGCTGAGGTTTGTTTGCAATGGCAAGCCAAGGTCAGCACTCACCTGAAATGTGTCATTCCGCTGCTGTGCTGGAGTGTGGAAAGGCTGAAGGGGGAGCTTTGTATCACTGACAAGGTGCCAGAAGTCAAATTCCTGCTCAGGCTTACTGAAATTAAAAAGGCTATTTGGGCCACCTGTTCCTAGGTTTTGTTTGGATTTAGGGCTGCCCGGCAAAGGAAGCTGCATGTGACATAGCCATAAAGATCTGCCATCCTAAATTAAAGGACTGTCAACTTATGCTTAGTGCCTATATAATGGGGCTGAAAGTAGCATTTGTCTTCCCTCTCCTTAGAATCCACATATTTAGACAGGTACCAGTGGACTTGTAGCCTGCAAACCCTCCATGATGGGTCTGTTACTGAAACCACTGCAGAAGCATATGCTCTCTGTACTTAATTCTTCCTAGCATATCATTTAGTGGAACAGTGGAAGATACAACCTAAGTCAAATTAATTTTCTTTTTTGTGTCAGCTTCCTCAAGAAACCTATGAAATGGGATGTGGGCATATTTCTTGTAAGCTTTTTTCAGCAGTATTTCAGTACAGTGTCAGGTGCAGGAAGAAAGCTGAAAATGACATCACATGGTCTTAGGACTAGATAATCCTCATAGTTCTGTTAAATACTATTCTTCACTGTTGTTCTACACCAAATAAAGCACATATTGTCCCTTAAAATTTGTTACCTGTTCATTCTTCAAAGAACAGATGTTTAAGAAACCTGCCAGTCCTGGAGATGGAACCATCTTGTATGATGTTGTTGAAGAGCAGCTCTGTACATCAGCCTCTCCCTTTTTGCAAATCTGTTAACATTTGTATGTTAACATATGAAGCAATCATGGGTATCAATTGCTCTATGCTGAACTATGAAAGTATCCTATTAAACAATATTTCAGAGCTTTCTGAACATAAAGGAAATAAAATTGAGTTTGTGAATAAAAATGGTTTTTCTATTCCTTCTTAATTAGACATGCATCTTTTAAGATGGGTCCAAAGAGGAGTCCTGTTCTTGTCTTGATTGGGTAAAAGAGGTGCTGAGGATCAGAGATCAGATAATCAACCAGCTTTGAAGTTTCATTCAAACACAACACAGTCAGTTACAAAACCTAGAGAAGGAAACTTCAGACAACTTCAGATTCCCTTAAGCTCCATTAAACCAGGAAGTTTACAGGTAGGGATGAGAAGTAAACCTGTAATTCCCAAACTAATAAAATACAGCTAAGGTAGTGTTTCTCAAATGTTTCCAAGAGGGATCCTGAAATATTAAGAACAAAGACCAAGAAATATTACCTGTAATTTTGTCCCACAGAGGGCTGAATAGAGCTGGCAAGACAGACTCCCAAAAAGTTGGAGTGGTTTTACACTGAGAAGAGAAATACATGAGTATTTTACTGCAGAAGCATGTTACTTCCACCACTCAGTCACCACTTATAACCAATCTTTCCCTAGTGTTCTACTGGAAAATATGATTTCAAATAACAAGAAAAAATGACCTATTATATTAAAGTGATAGTCATATAGCTTACTAAGTTATGAAAGCAACCTATTCAAGAGCATTCCAGTCCTGAAAATGCATTTTATTATGAAAAACAGTTTAAACAAGCTTATACTTGAAAAATATCAAACCATTAATTCAGACACATAAGAAATTCTTTGACGTAAAAGAATACAGTAAAAGCTTGAAGTAAAAGCACACACAAGATTATGGAATAATCAGAGAAATTCTCCATCATCTACTGTATTTTAGCCCAAGCCTATGTTAGATTTTAGTACCTACATTATTAAGGTACCTGCAACACTCCCCTTGGAGGATTTACTAAGGAATTATTTTGTTAATTTCACACAGGGGATATTGACCTCAAGAACTCCTTTGTCTACACAGCACCAGGTGTCCTGTTTTGTGACATTCCAGTTGTGGTTTTGTGTTCCAGAATAACACTGTCTATCAAAATTCAAACAGCCTCACTTCAAACTCCATCCAAATCATCCACAGCTGCACTGAAAATGCAGCCACAGTGTGCAAAAAGCAACTTTAAATACGTTAATTAAATTAATCTAGAAATAACTCCAAATTTTTTGTAGGATTGTTTTACTAAGTATATCCAAGCTAAATACAAAAACTCCTTAAGAGCACACTGTTACCATCACTTGAATGCTAAATGCAGCTAATTCTATCACGAAAAGCTCCATTGGCTCAAATTTGGATGAGGCAGGATAGAAGACGTAGTAAAGGTGAAGGCATGTGCCTTGTAGAACAGCAAGTATTCACTGCCAAGTCTCAGCATGTGTCACAAAGGATAAAAACACATTTGACTCTGAGGAAAAAAATATGGGAGGCAAAAGCCTTTCCTGTGTTTTTATACTAGGAGCAGTCCTAAACAGAACAGCCAATCTATTGAATAGCATTTGCATTTAAAATTCACCAGAGCTTACACAAAAAGGAGCTCTACTGGCATCACTGACATCACTGAGAAGAAAAGACAGAGCTGAAGTGGAACAGCATTATTAGAACTGTGAGGACAGCCTTCCAGAACAGGAAATTCTCATCCACTCACCATTCAAATTTGTGGAGTGGCCAGAAAGTAAAGATCCAATTCATATTTAATGCCCACCATGTCCAGCAACAGAAAAGAGGCTTAAATGCATCAAGGTCATAAGTAGAGGCACCAAGTCTTTCCTGTCTGTTATCTTCTCTTCCTTGTTTTCTGCCAGAAAAAGAACTAATGCCATCCAAATCACCCACTTGATCTTACCTACAGGTAACTCCTTGCCTGTTGACAGTAACCCATTTTCAGACTGCAAGTCTGACTAAAGTACCAGCTCAGTAACAACCTGATTAATGTCTCTTAACACATTGGAATTATTTCTTCAGATTTTTACAGGGCAAATTCACCATTTATTTCAGTGAGCTTTATCCAGTTATAAGAGGCATTCCTCTTAACAGAATACTTCCTGGACAGACACTGGATAAGCCAATTGACTTTGAAGGGCTTTTCCTTTTGCTCAGGAAAATCCCTCTGATCTAATTCTCCACTGAAGCTCCTGTGTTAAAAAAGGTTTCTGGCCAATGAAACAGGAAATCTGAGGAGACATAATTTACTCATTCCTTGAATGAGCTTTCTGTTTTGTGTTTTACAGCACAGCTACGCCTCCTTCGCAGCGGCTGGTGATCATGTTGGCAATTTCAGTCCAGCTGTCCATGTGAGGGTTATAAACCTCAACAGAGTCAGAGGTTACTGGAGCAGCAAAATCAGGACTGGGAGCTCGGCCTCCTGAGGCATAGAGAAGTCCATTCACAGCCACAACACAGACACCAGCTCTCGGGATCTTCATCGATGCAACTTCAACCCACTTCTCCTAACAAAAGGTGAAAGATCAAGAAATAGCTTTAAGGCATGCCCTGATTCTGATACAGTAACTTTTAGTGTTTAAAGACTGAAACATATACAAAGAACACTATGTATACACTTCACAGGCTTCCATGTGGTATGTGTACAGTATCCAGAGGATTATCAAGACTAGAAGGATAACACTCTCACAAGGGGTCCAAATTATGTTAATCTCTAAAGAGCAGATACCATACTGTCTGCACACCACACCTTCAGTCACTGCAAGACGCAGTCAGTCTCTAAAATAGAGCATGGTACATACAGTTTGAGGTGGGGGAAACAGGAAAACTAGATTCAATTTGAAAAGCAAAACAGATGGCACATGGGATAATGTTTTGCTTTTAAGAGTAGCTACTCTTCCAAAGAGCATCGTAAAAACATGCGCAATAACAGCCTCGAGAAATTTTTAATCTTCTAGTAATGCTGAAATACCACTACTTTTTGATGCAGAAGATCCTCAAATTTTGCAATAAAGGGTAACTCTTAACTTTACAATGAGTTTTTTCTCTCTATTCAGATTATTGAGCTTTCTATTGCAGAGGGGGAATCTATCCTCTCATCTTAACCCTAAGAAGTATTTACCAAACTACAGTGTATCTGTGCATCCTTAAACCATGACAACTACTTAGGACAGACCCTGAGATCACCAAAGCTTTGTTTCACTCAAGATACCCAGCCAGCAGTGAAAAAGAAATGGAATTTCCAGCTTTTTCTTTTTAAAGAAAGGAAGCAGGATACCTCTGTAGCATCTTACACAAAGCAGATGCAATCTGCATTTATGAAAAGAAAGTACTCTGCCATACCTCTTCGAATGAGTATCTTTCTACACTAGCAAGTGCATCCTGGGATTCATTCCAGCCTCCCACAGCATAGATACAATCGTTGAGAGCAGCTACACCAAGATAGGCTCTTCGGGTGCCCATTGGAGCGAGCTCAGACCAACGTTTAGAGATGGGGTCGTAGACTTCAACAGAACGCAGCTCTACTCCTTCGCTGCTGATACCACCAATGACATAAATCAAACCTGCAGAAACAGAGTTTCTCCTCTTTTAGGCTTCAAAATACAGACAGAAAATTACTGTCACAACACAAGTTTCAGCCTGACATGAAGATGGTTAACGAATGACAGAAAAATCCTTCTTTGACTCAGTAGTAGAATACATAAAGCTTTTGCATGAGCCGCTTGAGGCTTGAGCATTAGAAGCTCTGAGGAAAACGAAAAATTATTAAGTGCAGGGGAAGGAATTCAGAAGATTGCAACTGCTGACCTGGCCAGGATCAAATACTTAGTAAACACATTTATTGATCAAGTATTTAAACACATCTGTCTTAGAATAACCTGTGACAAGTCTTCAGATTGTCATAAAGAAAAACATGCAAACCCAGATATGGAAGATAAATAAAAGCAGTATCAGAAAGAACAATTTCAGAAACTGCTGAAAGACGAGCTGCATAACCATACTGGCAGCAACTTTTCATGGGATAAAAGGCAGAAGAGAGAACTTCATAGTCCTTGAATTCTGAAGAATTAAAAATAGAGCATTAGAGTAACAAACAAGCCAGGCACAAGCGCCTCAGTGTGTGATTGACAGCTCAGTACTAGACAAAGGTAAGAATTCATGACTGAGACATAAAGCTTCAAAATCCAATGGCTGTTGGAACTATTTAGGGATATAAACTTAACAATATTCACCTTGCATTTCACAACACCCAAAGCAGTAACGGGGCTTAGCCATGCTTCCCACCACATCCCAACTATTCTCTTCAGGATCAAATCTTTCAATTGTGTTGCCAATCTCTGCTCCAATCCAGCCTCCTGCAAATCACAGTAAACACAGGAAGGAATTGAATGGCATGAAATTGTGTATTAGCTGCATTTTTAGACATACAGTGGACTGTTCCAGGACAAATTCTGAAATCAGCATGCAGTCAGTCTACAATGGAAATAAATTATAATTAAACAAAAACTGAATCCAGAGAGATTTAGTATATATGCTAATACTTATGGACACAGCTGTTTTTCAAAACTTAACTTCTCAAATTTGCATCACTAAGATGTAATATTTAAGATCAAATCAATGTACAAGTTCTAAGAATTGACATCTTCAACTTCACCTAGAAAAACCCCACAACTCACCCAAAGCATAGATAGCACCATAGCATGTGCACACTCCCAGTGCACAACGGGGATGGTTCATGGAAGCCACAGTTGTCCATTGCTTAGTGACAGGATCATAACATTCAGTACAGTCAAATATCATTGAGTTGTCCTCACCTGCATAATAAAAGCAAGAAGAGTCAGGGGAAATGCAATGTTTTGCACTGCAGATACGGAAACATTCTTCTAACTTCTTCCAGGACAGGCAACATTTGAATACAAGACGTAGCAAAAGCTTCGTTTATATCCAGAACTGAATCATCACTAGGAAACACTTTCATCAATCCTTCCCTGAAATGTTACTGAAAACATCAGAGAGGTAAACAACCACTGCTGCACGTTTTACTCCTCAGCACAACTGACTGCATTTTCAAGACCAAAGAATGAGCTCTGTGGTGACAATAACAGTCTACCTATGCATTCTTTCATGATGGGCTAGTAGAGCTACTCATCACATCCTTGTGCAAACAGACATAATGAGCCTTTCCAGACAGACAAGTGCACAAGTGGTCCATCCTATGCTACAGCCTTTTATGCTATGGGCTTCTGCTAAACTGTAAATGAGAAAAGAAATTCCATTAGTGGTGGTACACAAAGCCCACAGAATAGCCAGCATCTCTGAGTAGATCTGTACATGTCTATATGGTAATGTGTGATTAGCTATACCATAAGGGGAGAACAGCTTAGTAAAAACTGGCCAGCACAGGATCCCTAATAGGCATTCACAGAGCAGTGACAGTAGAGAATTAAGGAACCCCAATTCCTTTATTACACCTAAAAACTATATTATCCTCAGAACCACTTAAAAGAAGAATAAATTTCAAAGTCTCCATACATGAGTTCTCTAGCATTCATGTAAGAAAGAAAGCTTATTTCAGCTGTTACCTCCAATGGCATAGACCATTCCTCCCACCACAGCCACCCCCAGCCCGCTCCGGGCCTGGTGGAGAGAGGACACTGTGGTCCAGTAGTGGCTGAAGGTGTCAAATCGTTCCACACAGCTGAGGGCTCTGCTGTCACTCCAGCGTCCTCCTTGCAGTCGGGTGTACCCACCTGCAAGGTAAGTGGAAAGGCCAAGTAAGAGCTTCCTGTTCATCCTCATGCTCCTGTATCTAAACTGTTAAAAATATTAGAGTAACAGCCATTAGCCACTTCTAGAATGAATTGGATTTTTCCATGTAGCTTAATTTCTCCGCCATACAAGGAAGAATGGTTGCCTTGAGGGTCATGGAAATTGTGCTGAGCTGATGTCATAACACTATAAATACTAGAATTCATGTTTTCAGTAAAATACAAGGATCAGCCAACAGCCATTGCTCTCTAAGCTGGTAGTACTGTCCATGTTCCCTTCCAATATAAAGGTGCAGCTTTGCTGAAAACTTAGAATTTCAAGTATTCCATCATATGAACCAAAGTATCCTGCACAGAGTAAACTTCAGCCATCAGAACAAAACATGCAATGAATTTGCATACACCATTCCAGCAGTGAACCCTGGGTAAATCCTCTGCTGATTTTCAGCTTTCCACTCGAGGTAAGGTATTTTTGAACAGCAAATCTGGGTTTTGAATGCCATGTCACAATTGCAAGAAATGCGACTGCTGGACTTCCATGCAATTCTAATCAAAGCAGCTAAAGTTACAACTCAGCCATGATGTAACATTTTGCTATCTTTATATATTTTGATTGTTAGAAAAATCTCGAGTATCTCCTTCAGTACTGCATTCTGAGATACTACTTCATTTGTTTTATAAGGTTCAAACAGCCACATTCTAACCTACTGCATAAAGGTACTTCCTGGCTTTCCTCCGGGGACGACCTTTAGAAGCCTGCAGAAAACTGCTGACCTTGTTCTCTTTGGGAGACTTAGAGACTTCACAATATTCTTTCAAGAGAGTTTGCAGGGCCACCCGAAGACTGAAATCTGGAATACCTTCAAGAGCAACATAAGCACAGTAAGAATAAAATGAGCAGAATTTAAAAGAAGCACAGTGAAAAGTAACAAACTGTAAGCAATTCAGTTGCAGAAAAATTACTAACTTCTCCTAAAACAGCAGGCAAATCAATGTTGCTTACTTTTACAAGGTGTTTTCAAAAGCATGTTTTTAAAGTAAGCTGTGCTTATTTTTTAAATGATGAAGGTTTTTTTGCCATAAATATTTTCACTCATCATGCTATTAATGTAAAAAATAGCCCTTCAAAGCCCAGTAACTCTGAACAACACATGGTTTGCTCACATACATGCATCTGATATTCCTTCTTTCCTTTAACTTACTTTCTATGTATTTTAACAGCCTTTGCGCTGGTAGCAGAGGGAATCGAACAGGCTCCAGTACTTCTACGACATATTTCTTTCTTTTCCCCACATCCTTCAGTATCCATTGCATCGCTGCGGTGAAAACCTGGTACTCGTCCTCGATGCTCAGGTCCTCGCTCCGCAGGATCTTCACGAGCTGCTCCTTGGTGAGCGCCAGGAACTCCTCCCCGCTCTGCACCTCCAGGAAGTGCGCGTGGATGTAGCTCTCGGTGAACTCCATCAAGTCGTGACAGGCGATCTGCTCGGAGAACTGGAAGAGGCCGATGCAGTTCAGCGGGTCTATCTGGCCCTTGAGGAACTCGCAGCAGAGTTCCACCACCTCGGTGAGCTGCAGCATGTCCGCGGCGACGATGAGCTCCTGGACGTTGTGCTCCGCGATGCTCACCACCCCTGCGGGCACCAAACCACAGCGGGGCCCCGCTCCAGCCTGCGGCCGCCGGGCACCCGCCCCTCGTCCCCCCGCCAGCCCTCACCTGTGTAGATGAAGTCGAGCAGCGTGTGGAAGGTGTCCGCCTCCACGCCCGCGATGCGCACCACGTCCCGCCCGGACTCCTTCATGCCGCCCGCGAACAGCGCCGCGAAATAGGGGCTGCTGGCCGCCAGCACCAGGCGGTGCACAGAGAACGCCTCCGGGCCCACCTCCAGCCTCACGTCGCAGAAGCTGTGTCCGGCGCGCAGCCGGTTGATCTGGGCCAGGAGGAGGCGGGCATGCCGCTCGGAACTGGAGCTGGAGCCGGAGCCGGAGCCGCTCTTGGCCGTCCCGGCACTCGCCGCCATCGCTGCTGCGGCCCCGGCACCCCCGGCGCCGGCCTCGAGCCGCGCACGCGCCTCGCTCCGCCCGCCCGGGCGCACGCGCGGGGATGGGGGGCGCGCTCCCCGCCGAGGCGGCTCTGCCTGGACGGGGCGGGCACCGCGGCGGGGCGTGCTGAGGGTGCGGTGAGGGCTCCCCGTGAGGGCTCCCCGTGAGGGCACAGTGTGTGCCGAGTACCCTGCCCTCGACGCGGCGCTGCTTTTGGTATCTCTGACCGCTTCTTTGTCTGTTCATTTGCCGCCTGGCCCCGTAAGGCCCCGCAGGAATCACGGAATCATTAAGGTTGGAAGAGACCTTTTAAGATTATTAATTCCTACGGTCCACCCAGTTCTGCCCCTGTAACCCCTGAACTGCTAAACCACATCACCCAATTCCAGATCCAGATGCCTCTTAAACAGATGCCTCCACGGGTGGTGATTCCACCACTTCCCTGGGTAACCTACCGCCTGACCAGCCGAATAGTGAAATTTAGAAAAAAAGTAATCTGTACATGTAATCTGAATCTCACCTGCCTTAGCTGAAGGCCATTTCCTCTGGTCCTCTCACAGCAGGCACAGTGAAAGAGACTGACCCTCACCTCACTATAACCTTCCAGGGAGTTGTAGAGAGCAGTGAGGTCCCCCCCGAGCGTCCTTGAGAGCCCCCCGCTGCCTCAGCCGCTCTTCATGAGACATGTTTTCAGCCTCGTTGCCTTCCCCAGGCATCTTCCAGCAACTCAATGACCATTTTAAAGTAAGGAGACCCTACAGACACCTCTTGGTCACTTTGGGCTCGCTCCCTGCTCTGTAAAAATCTTGTTTGTGGTTAAAATCAGTCCCACAATAGGTTATTCACTTAGTCACTGCTTTCATAACCTCTGTCCCTCAGTCTTAGTCATGTTCTGGTGAACTGGGTCCCTGTCCACCTCAATCTGTGCTAGTGAGAAATATGGCTACGTTGGAGAGAAATTGCAGCTGCCACCAGCCCAGGGAACAGTAGAGATGGGAGGCAGGGACACTGCCTGGGACTGTGGCAGCAGAGCAGTGTTGATGGCATGAGCATACATACTGAGGTAAACACACATGATCACCGTGTCTGTCAGAGCTGACACTGATCTGAGAGAAAAACATCCCTCCTGAGTTTTCCACAACTGTTCCAGGAGCGTGACAGCCAGATGCATCCCAGCATCCCCTTTGTCCATAATGTCATGCCACGTGTGGGCCTTCCTCTTCACTCCAGGACAGATGTTTCATCAGTGTCCTGTAGCAGCACCATGTGGGTCGCTGGGATCAGCACTGATCCTGAGGCAGAGTGTGCTTCCATCTTAGTCTGTGTAATTCCCTGAGTCATGGCATGCCTGAGCACTGATGGGGAATGAACATCACATACTGAGTTAAATGCATCCAGTCACTGGGTCCAGCAGAGCTGGAACTATTTCTGAGAGAAAAACATCCGTCCGGAGTTTTCCACCACTGTTCCAGGAGCATAACACCCAGCCAGAGCAAAATGCAGAGAGCCACTTGGAAGGCTTCCATATCTATTTACTGTGAGGCTGGGAAAGAAAAACACGTCTGCCTGCCTACAGTTATGATGGTCATGGCCCCTCTGGCTTTTCTCATGATTCTGCATTTCATTGTAATAACTTTTATATGTACTTCTGGAAAGAATCTGAATCATGATACCCTCGGGGGGCTGTTAGTTTCTCTCTTCATCAGCATTACATTGTAATTACATTTCAAATTGGTCTTCAAAAAATACCCACAGAAAACAGATCTAGAGAGAAGGTTTCTGCAGGCACAAATAGTTGGATGCATGCTGATATAACTGTATAAATTTTAAGCTCGGCCAATAAATGCATTGGGTTTTTTTTTTCCTTTGATGCATCAGTAAAAGAAACCAGACCACTCTCGTGCTGACATTTTATTCATCGGAAGCCGCCTGTGAGTAAAAGGCTTAGAATTCTCCTAAATGCCAGTGGCTCGCTGGCTGGCTGATGTCAGCTGTTAGACTCTTGGCCAGCACTAGGATTTCACACCATAGTGCCGAATTTACAGACACAAAATAGCGTTGCTGAGAGAGCTCATTTTGCCCCAAAGGCCTGTACTGTGCTTTGTTCATGGCTCTGCCCCCAGCAAAGAGCACCACCTTAGTGGGCATCATCTGTGGCCACACAGAAGCTCTACAGGATGAAGCTAAACTTCTCCCACATACTATTGTGAATCTCCCAAAACATGCTGTGGACTTTCAGGAATAAGTCTGACAGTACCTTTGGCAGTGTGAAATTGCACCGTGTAATGGGGAGGTCTTTTGATTAACCAACACCAAGAATGGCAGTAGTAGTGAAGAAATTAAAAATGCCTTCAATTTTAATATAATAGGCTTTAAAGAATATATTTGCCAATAAGCCAGCTGAATGCTGTCATATAGGACAGGTGACAAAAAAAGGCATGCCCTGTGCTCCTCAGCGTGTCCCACTGCCCACACCTGCACAGAAGTGCTGCTGCCACCCTGCCGGAACAATGAGAAGATTCTCACAAAAAACTGTTCAGGTTTTCTCTTGAAAAACCCCTGTCCCACAGAGGCCCATGGCTGCTCAGATTTCCCTGGCTGAAGGGTTCTCAGGAAAACCTTTCCAGATGCCTGGATGATGTTCTGTGGAGCCGCGGGAGGTGTCTGTGCTGCTTTTCCCGAATCCTGCAGGTGCCGCTGTTACCACAGGGAGATGTATTGGAACATTAAGAAAACCGGGACTGCAGGGTGCTGTATTGGAACATTAACAAAATCGGGAGGCTGAAAAGTGTTGCCTGTGCGGATGCTGAACCTCTCCTCTCTTACAGTATGATTTATGTTTGTTTGTTTGTTTGTTTTCCCTGAACTCGATATAGATGGAGAGCACTAGTACTTAGTCTTAAAAAAACCCCAAACCAACCAAACACCCACTCCAAAATTTAAAAGAGTTAATAATTGATTTGCATGTGCAGTTTTACCTGACTGCTTCTTTTAAGAACCTGTCAATTACACCTGCAGTTTTGGGAACCATTTTGACTTAAAACCCCTTACCATACTTGGCTGCTTAAATTGCCTATTGCAGAGGAGACATGAAAATTAGGCCTTGACTATTTGTAGGTGCATCAAATCCCATGGGATCTTTTGTGAAAGGGAGCCACTTTCCATTGCAACCAGAATGTGCCAGGTCTAATTTCTCTTCCCAGTTGAAATGTATGCAATATTCACTTCCTGTTGCAAAAGGCATCTCTTCACTTTACCCTCTGTGCTAAGGCATCTGCTATAACCTTTCAATGGTACAGGCAGTTACCATTTTTGTTACTAATTACCCACTGTAGTTACTACATATATTATAATGCACTGGATCTATCTGAGGAGAGGTGTTCTACAGCCTCACCAAAATGGATAGGAGTTTACTTTGTCTTTTGGTGTGGAGGTCACCAAATCTTCATAGGACACAACCATTTTTACTCCACTTCCCTAAATTTCATGAGGATTTGAACTCAAACTTCTCCCAGGAAAGCCAAAATTGCAAAAGTGCAGGACTACCAAGAGTTCATGAGGAGTACAAGCATCTGTAGTGTACTAAGCTACATCTTTAACACTTCCAAGACACTTTGTCTCTGTTAAGGTCTAGCTTTTCCCCAGATGTCTCATTTACTCTGGATGCTATTGCATGCTCAAAGCAATGATACAGATCAGCAGTCTGTGGATGCACAGTTGGTTGTTGTGGGATGCAGCCCCTTGAAGGGATATGACAAGGCAGGCTGCTGGACTTCACACTCTCGGCCTGAAGAAGAGGCTCCCTGGCTACTTGTAAGGTATTTCTCAAAAACAACATTGGTTTACACCATTATTACCCCAATGGTGGAGATCACAACTGCTTATTTTGTTTGTCTACTTAGCCAAAAACCTCTAATGAGCAACAGACACTATATTCTAATTAGATACCTGCATAAACCTGTTGTCAGCTTATGCTTTCACGTGATGCATAAACTTCAGTGGATAAAGAAGCTTAGACCCCTTCAGGGTCTGAATGTTTCCTATCTCAGTGGGTTGTACTTCACAGGGAGATAACATATTTTCCAGACTCAAGCCAGGCATGAGAACACTCTTTCTCGACAGGTTTGGGCTTGGCCCAAAGAGCTATTACCTTCATTCCTGTGAGGGTTAATGAATCTTGATGCATATGTGTGTATGTGTGTGTAGGGTAGAGGTCTGAACTGAAAGTGACCCACAGAGAGCAAGAGAGGTCTCCAAAGACTGTCTGCACAGGCAGCCCCACAATACAGGGCTTGTGTGAAAAAGTTTTCACACTACCAGCAAGGTGATGATGGCTGAACCATTTCTCAGATGAACTATTTATGGCTTGGGAAGCTGTAAATCTCTCTCTCCTCTCCTCTCCTCTCCTCTCCTCTCCTCTCCTCTCCTCTCCTCTCCTCTCCTCTCCTCTCCTCTCCTCTCCTCTCCTCTCCTCTCCTCTCCTCTCCTCTCCTCTCCTCTCCTCTCCTCTCCTCTCCTCTCCTCTCCTCTCCTCTCCTCTCCTCTCCTCTCCTCTCCTCTCCTCTCCTCTCCTCTCCTCTCCTCTCCTCTCCTCTTCCATTTTCAGAAGTCTTTGTGAACGCTTTATGTCTGTTTTGAAATTAATAATTAAGTATTTATTATTTTCACTGTAATGTGGCTTGAGGTAAAGGTGTCATTAAGGTAACAGCCTGGTATCAGACTTGTCAGTCCAGAGAGGTTTAGCACTTTTGAAGTGGGGATTGAGAAACTCTCCTGAGTATTCACATCCCACAAAAGGTGGTGCAGCACAGGTTGTGCTGGCATCCAGTTGCACTCTCCAATGACCAGCCATGCCCTGGGGAGCCAGGCAGCAAAAGTGTGGAATAATTCTGAGTTACAGAAGCCTTCAGAGGGAATGTGGCATTCCCAGTGAGTAATGCACAGATAATGGCTTGTGATTTCAGGAGCACTGGCAATATTTCACTACTGTGTGCTCCAGGCTTCACCTTCATAATAGCATTGGGTAGAAAAGGGATTGGTGTGTGATAAAAAATAATAAAACAAGGAAAAAACCTTTTTGAGCCTTAAAGTATGCCCTAGCAATGAAAGGATTGTCTCATCTGACCTACTTGTGTGGAGAGGTTTGTGTTCTAGGTACACTTACCTAGCAGGAAGTTTGGAGGAATTCCAGTGAAGCAGGGAATGTTGTGCAACATGCATGGCTACAGTTCCCCACCACTTAGAAGATTCTTGTGTTTAAGCCATAGATCTGGATCAATGCCAGGCAATTTGATTTAAAATAAACATCCTGGATGCAGTGTGTCAGATACTAGCACAATATTGTTTTAGTCTTTCTCATTTCTCCCGTGGGAATAATCATTCCATGAAGAAGGAAAGTGATCTAATGAGAGAATTAACTCAAGAGCCTGAACACTGAATTAATCACAGCTGTCTGAGAGGGGAACCAAGGCGAACTCCACAGAGACCTCACTGCATTTCCAAGGAAGGAAGCCAAAAGAATACTAGGACTTGGATAGCAGTTGGTCATCAAAACAGATGCAGGAGAAATACATTTTTAGGAGAGAGATTTTCCTCCCTCATTTCTCTCTGAAGATAAATCTCAGTAGTAGGGAATTGCTGCAACTTTGTCTTGGAGATGTTGAAAGCTGCCAGATTGTAGAGGTCTAATCCTAACTGTGTCCTCACACTTATTTGAAGCAGATGATTGATTTCATATCTTGGGTCTTTTTTCACTGTAATCTGGAGCTGACCTGCAGCTTCACACTGAAACTGATCTGCTCTCTTAGGTGACTGTATCTAAGGTGCAGTTTGTTTTTTGTTTTTTGTTTTTTTTTTTTCCCAAAAGGAAAAATTAGTTGTGCTTGAGAATTATCAGTCTTCAGGCATGGGGGAATTCAGTCTTGCTGTTAGTAAAGTTTGGCAATGTTTCAAATTGTAATCCAAACCCTAATGCCTTTTGAAATCTTTACTTAACTCTCCTTGTCTAAATCTCAGTGTTTCCTTGGATAATAAAGTAGAACAAGCATACAATAGACATGAGCTGTCTGAAGCATGTGGCATTTTTTGAAATAACTCTAACTTATGTAAATCTTTGGAATGAAAAAAAAAAAAGGAAGGGAAATAACCAGAAAATGTTCATAAATTCAGCTAATTTCATTCCATTTAAATTATATAGCCACTAGATATATACCAAGAGTATGTTTGTTCTCCTAGAACATATTGCACTCGTTGTTGACAGAGCTGGTTCCATTGGGAAGATGGATGGAGTTAAACTCTGCCTGATACCCACCACATTCCACAGCCTGTGTGATGCAGTGGGGTCATTCCAGAAGCAGCGCCTCAGTGGAATGTGAGATACGTCACCAGCTCTGAGCAACTGCTGGTAGGATGTCTGTAGGTCCTGCATCTGCTTGCTCAGTGAGTCAGGACTTCCAGGGCTCTGCATGCACTGAAGCCTTAAAAGATTAAACCTCCTTCCACAGTGTAACATTTCACTGTAAATGGCATAGGTTGCTACTACACATCCCAACTCCTTGGCTGCTTTACTGCTGCTTTGCCGTGTATTTTTCTGGATAATTTTTTCCAATAATTTACCTTTCCTCAGTGCAAGCATTTTTCATCTCCCTTTTTAGAATTTCAGTTTTGGAGGCTTGATCTAGTTCTTTGGATAGGAAGATAATTTTTATTCTAATCTCATCCTTCAAAGTGCTTGCCGAATCTCTACTTCATTGTTTGGGAAAATATAAGAGTTGACTAGATCAGAACAGATTCTTAAGGATTACTAACAGACAATCTGTCTGAGTTTAACAACAACATACTCCTAGTAATCTTTTAATATATTTTAAAGCAAGTGTTATAGTGATTTCATTTGCACTTTGGTTTTCTCTAATTGCTTATCAGAATATTATATAAAATATTATCAAAATCTTAAAAAGCCACATCTAATCTATAGCTTTCTGTTTGGGCTGGTTGTCTCTCAGCAAGGCAAATTAACCTGTTGGACATTGTTTGTCTTGTATAGTATAACAATAATTATTTTTTGTATAATTTCTTTATCCTGCAAGGTCCATGGAAATGCATTGTTTTGGGTTTTGGATGCTCAGGCTTTTTGCACTATTTTATTTCATAAAAGCCTGGAGCATCAGACTTAATGATCTTAAAGGTCTTTTCAAACCTGAACAATTCTGTGATTCTATAATTTTTGCATAGTAATTTAACATAACTTTTTCTGAGGCTTGTCTTACAAGTAGCAGCTCCATTTGCAAAGTGAAAAAAGACTCTGCAACAGAACTTGTCTGTACTAGTCCTAGTTCTGCAATACTTGCAGTGATCAGATAAGTCTCTTTTTGACTCTCTCCCATTGACACAGCTTGCTTCTCACTTCTTATTTTCCTCTCAGGGATATTTTGAAGATTAATGAATATTTATAAAATGTTTTGAGTGAAACCTGCACATGAAAAATGGAACAGAAGTTGCAAATGTCATAATTACTGATGTTTATATTTTTTTAAAAAGGATGACTCTATGACAATCAATATCCATGGAGATTTATGAACCATAAGAATAGAATGAGGACTCTAAAGGTACTACAGGAAATTGTGGCCTTGAAATGGCACAAGGAGCAGTGGGCAAGTTTTGTTAGTAATACTTAGTAGTGAAATACATGCTGGATGAAACATTTGTATAGAGAAGTATGATGGAATCCTTTTCAGTCTGCAAGTAGTTAAGGATGAGGTTCATCATCATCATAAGTAATATTAATAATTTTAAAGCAGTGGTACTAGCATATACTAAAGAACTCATGCAGCTCTGCCATGAGAGGTCTCATTTGTAAGAAATCCTGGCATGTCAGTGAAATTTCAGAAGACTCACAGTATTCTGACAATGTTTAAGGAAAGAAAATTAAATAAACAGAGCAATCAGGATGACCCAGCTCAGCTGGTTAACGTGACACCAGGCCCAAGTAGCACAGTACAAAAGTTGATTCTTAGCCAGGTTGTAAATAAGTCAATAATTGGCAATAATTTTAATTTTTATCAACATTGTCTAGTTGATAACTCCAGTTTAATTTATTGATAAGGGTGTAAAATCAGTTTCCTCAGATTGGTGTAAGAACATATTTCCCAACCTATTTCTCAAAGCATTTGATTGTCATTGTGACATTTTGACAAAGATCTTAGTCAAGTCTAGTGCCATTAAATACAGAGGCATTTCAGTGGTCTGGGCCAGCATGGCTCCAGAGGCAGGACATGTGCTTTTGGGCTGCGATGCACAGACGCCCCTACCTAATCAGGCAGCATTAGCTGGGGATAGCTGCAGCTGCCAGTAACTTGTTTCTTTCTTTTCCCTGGTTATCTTCATGGTGTATTGCAGTGATCTGTTTCTCAGCCATTTGTGTTATTTTTCATTTTGCCTTACCTTAGATATCCTAGTCTTTCTGTAAATGTAAAATATCCACTAATAGCGTTTCTGAGTATCACAAAGGTTGTTTAGGGTGTAAATTACTGTGTATATAAAGCAACTAGACAGAGCAAACAGTGGCTTAAGAAGATTGGCATATTCATGTGGAGTTTTTGTAACACAAGCAAGTGCAAAGCAATGAGCCTGAGAGCTAAGGTCGCTGTTCACGCCTCTGGGACCAGGGAGCTGTAAAGTGGAAAACTGTCCGTATCGACAATTGAGAAGTTCTTGATTTTTTGCCCTAGAACAGAGATGACCTAGAGGAAAGATGGTAGCTCTGCAAAAGTATTATCTACATAATTACAACAAAAGAGTTAAATGGTTTGCTTAGGGTGCATCATGAGTCAGTGGGAAGGTTATGAATAGGAACAAAATGGTCTTTCTTGGTCCTTTATCTTGCTGTAGGACCCAATGTTCTTCAAAAGCATGCAATAACCAGTCTTATGGGTCATCCTGAAACTAAGCATGGAGGAGTTGTTTTTTGAGAGTGCTTTAAAGAGTGATTTAGTCTGAGCAAAGAGAATAAAGTGGAATGGGAACAAAAAGAGCAGAGACACAGGCAGAAGCAATTGTGCTATACTTAACAAAAAAAAACATGAAGAAAATGTCTATCCATGGTGATACAGAAAAAGTTGGTGTTATGGCAGTGAGAGAGGATAATTACTTCCTGAAATTTGAGAATAGCAAAATAAAACACAGGAAAATTTTCTGCTCTGATTCAGGTGCAATAAAGGACAGGAAAGAACAGAGTAAGTGAAATAGGGGGAGAAAAGGACTGTCAGAGCTTTATAGAAGCCTAAATTATTGTTCTTTCTTTTCTAACAGTAGAACTGATAAATTGAGTTAGCACAAAGTACAGACGTGGCAAAGTATCATTCTGAAACAATTCAGTGCTGGTAGGAATTAGTCCATTGTTAAGTGTACTGAGAAGCTGGTTGGAAGCAGAGCATGACCTAATGGGTTTAGCATTACTATTGCAGCTGTGTGAAACCATTCCAATAAATAAACAGCTCAGTGAAGAAAGTGTGTTAGATTTTTAAGATTCTCCCAGTTAAACAGGATGTGCCAAGTCATTGTTTTAGCAGTGCAACAGATCCTTAAATGCTGTAAGGCAACCAGATCCTTTGGAAACACTGAGATGATGCTGATTTTCACAGATTGATAATGTGACCCTCAATTTCAACCCTTCTCATGGTTTCTGTGGTGATGGCATTGGAAAAGGCTAGGAAAAGGTACAGAATGGCACAGACCTGTCCATTCTTCAGTGATGTCAGAGGAAGTATGGTTAAATAACTGAAAGCAGGATTTCATTCATCTTTACTTGGCAAATCCCTCTGGGACTGGTGCAGATTTTGTTTTTAGTTTGATTGTAACAGTGATGCTGGGAAACAGAATTACTGATGGGAGAAACCTGACTGAAGCATTTCCTGACACTTTGGTTTCTCAGAGATCATTATATTTGGAATGATTCAGTGGGAATAATTTCACTCAAAATTATGCTTTAAACAGATATTGTAGGAGGTTTTTCTACTGCTTTTGCTTAAGGTAAAAGCTCTGTGCAACAGACTGTGCATGGTGTGTACTGACAATATTTGGATCTAAGGATTTATGTAGCATAAAGCCCTGTTTTTAAGATTCAAAATAAATACATTTTCAGTGGTCAGTAGGCAGGCTTCTTGACCTATTTCTGCCTGAAGATTTCTTCTTTATCTGAGCAGAGGCACTTGTGACAGAAGTTCTGTGTGCCTGTGCTAATGAAGTGTTTGGGTTGAAGATTTGGTGCATTACTGGCAGGCATGACTTTCCAGAGGTCTCCAATTCTCACTGTTCCACCCTAAGTCAGCAGGGGCTGCCTGTGCCTCTTCTCTTTGAAAGACAACCCTTAGATATTTCCTTCAGGCTTGTAGCTGTTTTAAGTCACAGGATTACACCTGTGCTAGCCTGTCTGGAGCTTTGTGATGCAGATGCAAAAACAACAGAGAAAGATTAATAGAACAAGCCATTGATTTATTATGTTCTAGAAGGGAAGGGATAAAGCAGGCTGGCATGATGCCCCAAGCCCAGCCTCCACATAGATTTTTCTTGTCCTGACATATGTCCACTAGCATTTATCTTGTCTGTTCACCTTCCTTTTGCTTTAGTTTCTCAAACTTCAGGAGTTTATTTTGGCAGGCATGCTCCTCACTGCTGCTGCTGCTGCTCGAGCTTTCCTCTGAGCTTTCGGAGAGGAGATACTTGATTGCAATTGAGTCCTTCTTGTTCATTTGCAAGCAGAGGCAGGAGGATTCGCTCACCTTAAATGACTCCCCCCACATACTCTGGCACATGTCGGTCCCATTTGTGTACATCTGTGTGTCAAATAAGAAACGCCTTAATTACACTTAAATAGAATTGAATTAACAACAGTTTGTATCAAATTGATAAACACCACTTTTTAAAAATGGTTATAAGACCAGGTTATAAAAACATTGTCTGGAGTCATTCACTGTCTTGTTGTGTGCTATGCTTAATCTCTTCTGAGATGTCTGAAAATGCTACCCAATCCCACAACTGGCAAAAGTAATTTGCCTGTTCTGAGAGCAAGTGGTTACACAAAATGCAGGGATCAACAGCTGCCCTTTGTTTCCACCCTGGGGCTGACAGGGCAGCAGCTCTCTGGGGCTGACAGTTAAAGTTGTGTGTGAGAGCCTTTACAACTTGTAGCGTGTCAGGACACTCTGACATGCCTTGAAATCTGAGTAGTGCTGAAAGTGCCAGACAGTGCTTTGAATATGGGAATCTTTTTATTTACAGGCCAGAGACAGCCCCGTGCTCCGAGGGATTGCATTGTGCCTGCTGCAATGTACTTCATGGCTGGGCAGGACCTCACAGGAAAAGAGAAGAGACATAATTTAGCAACTGCTTGAGGAAAGTAAGTTTTTGTCAAGTTTCCAAAGTGCTTTTTCTAGCGGGGCAATGGCCTTTCTGGCTTAAGAAACTGCAAATTGCAGTTTCTTGTACCCTTATCAAGTGAAGCTATTCTGTTCTTGGTACTATTGCATTTTGCAAGTCCTGTGTCATAGGACCTGACACAACCAAGATACTGCTTGTTTGCTGAGCTCACATTGTGGCAACCTTCTGCCTGCTGAGCTTGAGTGTGTCTAAAGAATATTAGCTTAAGAGTTATCATGTCCAGACACAAAGCAGGCAGTATGTACACTTTATCATGCCTTCATTTGTCCCACATATTTGTGGTTGAAGTTCAATCTTTTCTGTTTCCGAAAAGGAAACTTCAGGTACTCTTAGAAGCAAAGCTAAGAATGGGATTAGGTATGGGAGTGGTGGCAGGAGTAGAAGCCTTAGAAATTAAGGAGTAGGAACATTAGTAATTGAAGCTGTGGGCCAGGCAGCAGCACCACTGGGCTCTGTTGCTGACTGATTCACCTTGACCACATCCCTAGCATCTCTCTGATGGAAATTTTTCTTTTTCTGTAATAGTACATGTAGTCCTTGCCCATAATGCTGATTCCTACAGTGTCTATCTTATCCTGGATGCTCTGCTGGTTTACCACCATTACCAGCTCATACAAAGATTTAATACTGTGAATCTCAGAACAGTGCCCTGTCTTTGTGTTGGGATAATTCTGCATGGAAGCTGCCCTATGTGAAAAAAAAAAAAACAAACACAGATTTAAGTCATCATATAGAGTTGAAATTTAGTATATGTAATCTTTCTTCTGCTCCAGGTATTTTTGACAACAAGTTCTTTCCTCTGTCCCCGTATGAAAACTATGTTGACTGACTTTTGCCTTAAGAAATTATTCTTTATGAACAATACAAAGTCCATTTCAAATAGCCCCAAAGACTCTGTTGTGTGTAAAACAACTTTTCAGCTCATACCATCTCAAGCTAGGGCTTGCACCATGGATGCTGCAAGTATTGGAGGAGTATGGAGGTTGTATGATAAAGTGGGAGCAGGGTCAGAAAAGGAAAGCTCCTCCATGTAGTTCTTTCCTCATGTTCTCAAGGCAGGCAGATCTTAGCTCTTTCTTTCCCACTCTTCCTGTGATTTTAAGTAGCATTAGATATTTTCTTCCAGCTCCTATGCAGTTCTGAATTTCTACCTGCTTTTGGATAATCATTCCACAAAGTGTTAAAGCCTGTCACATGGGTTTGTTTAGGTCTTTATGCAAGAGACACATATGCACCCTATACTCGTGTCCCACAGATTCTGTAATGTGTTTGTGCTTTTCTACTTGCTAAACTGGTAATTTTATTTTGACCTTCCTCCTAATTCTGCCTAAAGATCATAATATTGCAGCAAACACATGGAGCACACAGCCTGTGTCCCCAACATGCAAATGATTCTGACTCTTTAGCTTCTTGGAAAATGTCTTAGTCTGTGCATTAACGTTACTTGGGCATCACCCAGCTGGGAGAATAATGACAAGGCTAGAACTGGCCAAGGTCAGTTGTGCATTTTTAATATTCAGCATTTGTTCTTTATTCAGCACTTGTCCCAAATGGGCCTTAGAACCACTTGCATATGTCTCATGTAGAGCTGCTGATTGCTCGTCTATGTGAAAAAAGTAACTGTCTACAGTGCTCTGATGTGTGAGAACCCTACCATGAGTTGAGTCCAAACCAAGATAGTCTAGTGTTTGTATATAATGTAATTTTCATGTGGGAAATGTGTGTTTTTTAATTTCTCTGCAGAAAATTCATCTTTACGCTTACTTACCATGCAAGCCTATTTTTGGTGAAAAACATGGGTAGTTTAGGGTGTGGCTCCATTTAGTTAAGGAATAGCTGTGCCTGGCTTCAAATGATAAGACCTCAGAATCTGCTGCATGTTTTTCCCTGCAGATGGTATATTTTCTTTAAGAAATAAGTGCAAGGGAACTCAAGGTTAAAAACTCATATATCTGAAACAAGGGACAGTTTAAACAGAGGCAAGAGATTATTTATGGAGATTATAATTTTGTTTTTCACTTCATCTGGAACTACTGATGATTTAGCACATCTGGGAAACTAAGCTGTAAGTTTCCACAGCCCATTTGTTTTTGGCCACCTTCCTGAATCTGCTGATTAGTGTCACTTTTGCAAGGAAGACAGCAATCCAGCACTAACTGGACTGTGTCTTCCACTTATATCAGTTGCTGAACTGACTTCTGGAAGTACATGCACTTGAATTGAATTCAAAATAATGAATCTGCAAAGCCTTACTACCAGTCCCTAAGATCTTCACCTAAATTTTGTTTACTTCTTCAATTTGGGCAGTTTTACATGGACGCAGTGAAGTTCAATTATTAAACATATTCAAATACACTTTTGAACTGTATTATATCACTCTGATGTTAAACTTAGTTGAGCCACTAGAATAATCCTACTCTGGAAAGGTCTGTAGATCAGGTTCCAGGCAACCTTGCTCCTGCAATTCTTGTCATTTCTCATTTTACACACCTTTGCTCATAAAATTAGTTATTCCAGCCATTAAACATTCTCAGAAAGATGGGATGGAGAAGGACAAGGTAAAATAGAGAAAAGGGCAAAGATACCAAATGGGCAAGAAAACCTTAAAAATTTCTCAGTGGTTTGGGAATTTACATTCCAATTTAAAAAGATGGGGTGTGTAGAGCCCCATATTGTGTAAGCAACCTTATGAAATGCGTCTTAATGTCTCTGCATGAACAAAGTTCATTTATCTTTTACTTTCTTAATCCCACTGGGTTAAAATATCAGTGTTTCTTGGACTTTTGTTTCGCAAGTGGAATGAATAGTGATTAATTAAATGCGTATCTACCTAGAGTGAGTGCTGTACATAAAAATTAATTTCAAAAATTTGTATACTTAAAAAGTCTGATGTAGAAATGGCTTGAAACTGCTGAAGTAAAAATTCACCAATGGCATTTTACTCCCATATATTCAGGGAAAAAAACCCTCAACTCCTAGTGCCATATTTTCTGCTTCAGCTGATCAGGTTTTCTTACCTCATGGTATGGAATACATTTGTTCTTACAGTGGTTTTCTCCACTTTCATCCCACTCCCAGTCCGTCAGCCAGTTATGAACACATATGGAATCATCTTTGCAGGCTTCATACCTTTATGGAGATTAGTGTGGAAGATAAAGTTACTTCTCTCACATTTTTCGTTGGACTCAGATTCAACTCAAAGAGGTGTCCAGGGGTTCTGTTAACAACGTGGTGTGATTACAGTGCAGCTTAGCAACAGATCTTCATGAAGTGTGCACATTATTCCAGCTTGATGTGTTCGTAAACTCTGAGCTGCCCAGAAAAACCTAAATTCCTGTGAAAACTAAACAGTTCACTTACTACCTTTTATACTGGCAGACTGAGCAAAGGGCTCATGTTGTGGGTGTTTTCTGCTTGGTTATCTGATGTTACTGAATGGAGGAAATCCTGGGAGGGATGGAGGGAGTTTCATGAATGCTGCTGTTCAGTATTATAACAGAGCATAGGTGGGTTAAGGGCGAACTGTCACTTGAAGGAGATGTGGGGAAAGTTTGTATTTATGAATTAATGTGGGACAAAAAGAATGATGTTTCCCAGGCAGGGGAGTTGCTATGAGGAATGTGCATTGAAATAAGGAAATTCCAAAAAAACCAAAATAATATAAACTAATAGGCTGTCAGCCTCAGAATGACATTTTCAAAGAAGTTGAAAAGGAAAGATAAGGGTCCTGTAGGGTATAGGTCTAAAATCTTAAATTTTAAGTTATTTTTAATTTGTAAGTGGTAATGTAGAAGAAAACCTATAAATGGCCTGGAATGAGTAGAGTTCTGGCTGGTTGATGTGAGAGATCTCATGACTTACCGTTATCCTACATAATTTCCTCCTTTCCACTTCTCTTTTCTGTTATACTTTTTGGCTCCTACCTTTCTTAAGGACTACTTTCTGCAAATCAGTTAACATCTGCTTAAATTTAGTCTCTTTGGCTTGTAGGTCTATTCATACCAGTAACTGAGAGTGCCAAAACAATGAGGCACAGCTTCTAGAAAGTTAATGTTTAGCATGGTATTTGTAATTAGTGCATTTGGATAGATTTTTCTGGTTTTAATTTTCAGGGTCATGTTTCAAAACTATTTTGGTATCACGATTGCTGCAGCCTTACATTTTTAAATGGAATATGTGGGTTGTCATGTGGTCACAAGAGCAACGAGAATTGGACATTGCAGTAGATTTGCAAATGCAGGAAGGTCAGAAGATGCTTATCTGCAGTATCTTCACATTGGTTTTCTGGGCTTTTAGGAGGGAGAAAGAGTAGTTAAGAGATGGAAGGTAACCAGGGCCTGAAGTAAACAGCTCGGGGTCAGGAAGTCTCAATGAGTTCATTCCTGAATCAGCTGTCAGATTCTGACCAGGCTCTGCTGGAAATAGAGGCTAAAATTTGATAAATTAATATTAATTATGTATTACTAGGTATGTATCTGGTTTCCTCAGGAATATTAATAAAAATATTAATTAAAGTGTTTATATTTTTATTCACCTCTATTTATTGACTTGTCAGATGAAATGTTTCCTAATCACGATTATTGCCTGACTATAAGCAGGTGACAAGGCATAATTCCATTGCTAGGAGTTTTTCTTTTATCCCAATGGAAGTGATTATGAAGTCAAGTTTATGAAATGTCATGATTTGTGAAAAGTCTAATTTCTGCAGTCCAGAAACCCATAAGTTGTTTCTTCAAACATTAACTAAATGTGAGAAACATAAATGTTTAAGATATCCTCCCTGAACATATTTGTTCTCTATGTACAATGAGCAGGATATTTTTATCGTAAAGCCTTTTTCCCTGTATTTTTTATAATTAGCTCTTTCTCTATTATAGGACGCAGGGCCTTTTCACAGGTGAATAACTTATTTGTACACTGGGCTCTTTCAAAAGCAATAGTTTAAGGACCAGTGAGAGCAAGGAATCGTAAAACAATAGGAAGGAAAGGAAGGCCCCAAGCTACTCAGATGAATTTCTTTTAAATTAAGTCACTGCTCATTCAGAATACTCTGCACATTTCTGGCCACAAAGACATACAGTATGCAGCAGGCACACTCACAGTATGTAGAGAAAGTAGGTCACATCACCAGCAGTGCTACAGCATGCTAAAGGGACTCCAGTGAATAGAACATGAAAAAAATGTTACTTTAAATCACCAGAAAGAGTGGGAATTCTGTCCAGGCTCTTTTTTAGCTTGAGGCCTTAGGCAGGGTGAGAGAATGGGTTTGACACTGGCATTAGGCAGGCACACAGACCAGCGTGCAGGGTAATGGGCCATCAGTACATTTTTGATTCAGGCCAGGCATCTGTGACGCCAAAAGGAGCAATAGATCATTGCTCAGGACTTGTTTAGAGCAGATCCTCTCTCTGCCACGAGGCTCTCTACTGGAAAAGGGTCAGTTTTCCTGGGCAGCAGCTCTCAATTGCCCCAACATAGTTTCCAGCAACAAAAGTTAAAAGTGCTGTTTACCTGCAGGTTCTGGTAGTGCCCAGGGAACATTGAGGATTTTGCAATGTAATATTGACCCATGATCTACACTTTGGTATAAATCTCATATACACTAAAGCTGTGTTCATAGTTCATAGATGCAAACTAAACTTACAGCACACATTTTCTTTTCTCTTTACACTTTCACTTGTTACAACAGTTTAGTAAAGACTTTTTGTGTTATTTCTTTTGGGACGCTTTTGTCTTAGGTACTGGTATTCTATAATTTCACCCATTAGATCTATTCTAGAGCTCACTGGCAACTCCAGTGGTTTAATATCCAAATACAATATTTGATAATTGGTTCTGAGCTTTAAGATTCAGAGCACTGAGGGAAATTCAAGGTCTCAGTCTTTATCTTCAAGAAGGTCAATAATCTGGATTCAGTTTAGAAGATGACAAAAGCTTAGCAAGGAAGACTGCACATGACAAATCTGTTCCTGAGGCACATGTAGTTTCCTGACACAGAAATAAAATTCATTGCTAGAGAAGTCCCTAGGAAAGCTAAGAAATACATCAGCCTTTCTCACTTGTTTCCATTGCAAATTCAAGCTATGCTTTTTGTTTCCTTCACTGGCACAAAGCAATGGAGACATATTTGAAGACAAATCCTACCAAAATTCTACAATGCATACATTATTTGCCCTTGGAGGGAATGGAAATGGGTCCACATGTCAATAATATTCCAATTGTGTAAGCCCTAGGGAAGCAGGGCAGAGAGCAGCCCAAGAGAACCCTACCATGCTGTGTTCTGTATTTTCTGTACTTTTAAGAAAAGCTCTTTTAGAACATTTTCAAAAGTATCATAATGGTTTTCCACGATTTTTCAGAGTGGTCTAAGGGATCCAGACATTCACAGTCCATTACTTTCATGAAAAGCTAGCACTTACAATCCTATAGTGTGAACAGAGCCTGTAGGTGTTTGTGCTTCACACACACATCCAGACAAGTTCCTCCAGTGACTGGGCACAATATTCATAAGGTGCTGACTGAGTTTATGTGTCCCATGATGATGTTTTTAAGATTCAGCATCTCAAAACAGGGAGGGAAAAGAGAGAGGGAGGGAGGGAGAGATGTATGCTGGATAAGTACCAGTGGAAAAATCTCAGTACCCTACATGGATATAATTCTCCTGCCCCAAGACTAAGGACAGATGGGTGCTGTCCCACCACATGTTTTGCACTCAAAAAATAATGTGATTCTCTGATGCTGGGTTTTGGGGAAACAAAATTCAATGCTATTATGCTGCTCATTGCTATTAATAATTTTAGCATTAGTTGTCTGCAATTGTCTCTGATATTCAGGCTTTTAGAAGAGATTTTAGAGAGTGTGATGATAGAAGGGATAAGGTCAAGGGTGAAAAATTAAGGAATGATGCTAATTTGTTACAATAATTAGTTGAAATCCCATGAGTTGATGTATTTCCTGATTTTGTAGTGCATTTTATACATACAAAACAAATGTATCATATAATGATCGAGTATTCAGATTGAAAATGCTAATTGCATAAATGCTACTTCACAGACAGGGACTTTTCAAAGGGTGGGCAGGTCCCTGCTGCTGCCAGTGCCTGTCGGTCTGGCAGGAACTCCTCTGTCATGATCCCACTGCACTGCATCCTCCCCCAGAGCAGGGCAGTGCTGTTCCTGATTCACTAAACTCATCTTAGTGTCCTCATCCTGCATTCACAGCCTGTGTCATTAATATTTTGGGGGCAGTAGCTTAGCAGAAGGAAAAGCAGAGACAACAAACAAGATATTGAGAAACAGAACAAGAGAAAAAGCGGTGCAACACCACTGAATCACAGACATGTTAAAACTAAATAAAAATACTTTGATTAAAAAGCTGAACCTACCAGTCATCACAGAAGCTTTGACACAATGGCACAGCCTGAATAGCAGCAGTGTTGTTGGGATGGATCCAGCGAGCAGCATGTGGAGAACAGCGGTAAAAGCACTCGATTTTCTTTGTGAATTCTTCACAGCTGTGGTAGATGAGAACAGCCACAAATAAGCTTGTTTCTGAGCATCAAGGCTACAGCCTGCATTTTCTAGGCCTACTTTGGTGTGCATACAATACTACAGATCAGGAAAAAAACACAGAAAAGCATCCTTTGGCCCTGTTAATGCCTAAGTTTGAAACTCATTCCTCTGGCATTCTGTACAGACTCTGACCGTGCAATTACCACAGCCAGCTACAGCACAAATGTTTCCATGCATATTTCAGCCCTATTTGTGTAAGCTTTCCGTAAACTTTTGAGGCCTTGACTTTTCCCGGCAACAATGATTCCAGGCAATAATAAAATGTAGTTTAAAACTATAGTATAAAACTTTGTCTGTGCTGCAGCCTCATGGTTTCACTAATCTTTAGATTTTTCCCACAGCCCAGCTGAAGTTACTTAAAATCACATACTGTGCTGCTCTCCTGGGAGTGGCAGGCAAGAGCTGTTACTTTTTCACATCTGTTTTTGCTTAATTGTTTTGTACTTTCATCCCTTTATTTCTATAACTTGCCATGTTTCACAGCTTTAACATCTAACGGGGTACTAAAAAATCTTAATTAAGGAGATATTTTTCATGGTTACAAAACCCACAGGACTACAAGAATTTTTTTCTAAGTTTTTGGCCATTTCATTTCTGGACTCCTGTGCTTTTTTTTTTGGGTGAGATTTAATAATCTAGTTGATGTGCTTTCTAAACAAAGGAAGAAGTCCTGGTCTCTATTCATTACAGATCACTCTCACTGGTGGGTGATGGTTGGAGAGCTACAGAGGTACAGGGTGGTTTTCACCTACTGGGTTTAAGACTGGTTTGCATTGCCAGATCTGGTTCTGTACTGAAAGCATATTTATAAAAAACATAACACTGTCTTGAAAAAAATGGCAGAAATAGTGTGGATGTAGGGATTTGTGGGTTTGTGTGTGAGGAGGAGAAGAATCAGAGGTTGGTCAGGTATAGAGAAAAGGTGATGGGAACTAGCCTGGGTAACATAATCTCTATAGGGTAACCTAATGTCCATCAGCAGCTGGTGGCTGCTCCAGCCCAGATCTGTGGAAACAGGACACAGAAAACATCAAAGCTGACTTACGATTTACTGAGCTGCCCACATCTGTTCCAGTAGCTGTTGCTTACTTTAATTACTGGGGAATGAGTCAATTGCTCTGTGAAATCTGCATAGCAACAGGAAGCTGTTGGGAATAAAACAAAGATCTTGCAGTAAGTGTTCATTTTTAACACTGTATTTGGAAGACACAAAATGTGAGATGAATCTGGTTTGAACCAAAATATGATAAAGTCTCTTAGTAGTAACTAGAAGATGTACTCAAGCTCTAACAGTTTTGGGTGTGAAAGTGGCAGTGTAAATGCTAGGAGAGGTGGACTGGAATAAGCTATGTTTTGCAAAGTTGTGCCCAGAGGGTCCCAATAATTTTACCAGTGTTCTGTCAGATGCCACATCCCAGGGATATCAACTTTGAAAACTACCAGACATTAAAAAAAAAAAAGAAAAAAAAAAGAGTTGAAGAATTTTAATAAGTACTGTATTTTACTTACAACAGAATTTTGATTTCAGATTTTCCCATTTGGTGTCTGCTACAATTAAGTTTTATACTCAATTACAATAAAGCAAAATAATCTTTGCTGTGAACATTTTTAAGCAGATGGAACTACAAGAAAGGCAAACTGCATCAGAATTTTGAAAAGAAAATAAATGAAGCAAATGAGAGTTTTACAGCTGACTTTGTTAAGTCCCAGAATCTTACTCTTGGTTTGCATGCAGCAAAATGCCAATGAAGGAGATTTTTTAAATACAATATATGCTGCATCTTATATATTTTTGAGAAATTAGGGGAACATTCAAAACAATTAGTGTGTACAATGCTGTATTTCTTGACCATATTTGGGAAAAATTAAACCACTCTTACATTTAGAGTAGAGAGTGCACTCTTGCATACTTGGCTCAGGACTTGGCTTCAGTTTTTGGGTGTCCCCTTCCAGACAGCCATATTTTTGGCAGGTGGATGATACTATGACAGCAAGGAAGGTGACAGCAAACCTCAGCATTGTTCTTCAGCTCTTTTTCCTGTATGGAGAGAAGTGTTTGTTTACATCCTTTATTTCTAGGAGAACTCATAATATTAAAATGAAGGACTGCATTTAAAATACCACATATATAATCAAATAAAATATGCTCAGCAAAGATGCACACAGAAATACTAAGACACTTTCTCCCTTCCTATTTGTTTATAACACTTATGAACTTTCTGTTACATATTTCTGAGGTTTGGTGGCAAATGATAAAAGTCATCAGTAATTCAGGCTATGTATGAAAGCATGCTATAATTTTAAGTATTTAAGAAAATTATTTTAAATTTCTTCCACTGAGCTGAATTATTTTTAACCCTTCCAAAGACAGGTGTATGTTTCACTAGATTTGAAGAAAATATTGATTAGTTCTAAAACCTGAAGAGTGTTTTTCACACTTGGAAATTACACATTAAATATAGCTGCAAGTGAGATAGTAGTGTTCACCACCTGAGCTGGATAAATTACACTGAATACTTGCCTTTGTTGAAGCTATGCTAATTTATATTTAAGAATCTGGTCTGTTATTTTCTACGTCTTTTGTAGAGTTTGGTCAAAAATGCAAGATAAAAACATTTTGTCTTTATGGCAGAAATTTCTTTAAACACAGGCTATACATTAGTTGCCTATAAAGATAAATCTAGAACTTGTAACATAAATCATTGCATTATTCTTTGTACACGTTATTAATTTAACCCTTCATTCTTTAGTTAAATATTCCTGTTAACTTTTTTGGAATAATTTTGACTGAATAAACACGGCAGTTCTTCTATGTACCTAGACTTTTCAGATATAAATAACAAATTATACAGAAGAAGAAAATTATCTCTTCAGTTTCTCAGTAATTTCTCACCTCCTTTGCTTTCCTTCTGGGTGATACTTCTCCCTGGAACAGGAACACTGTAAGTTGCTTTTCCCATTTTCCACTTTATATACACACCATCTGGCATGAGTGCTCCAGAATTTGTTTGCCCTGGAAGAGTTCCTTGACCCTTTGGAATGCTAACACAAATTTATCTCAAAAGCAGATGCAATGACCAGCACATAATGCCCTTTTATTGCTTGCAAACGTCGACATGATAAAGAGGAAAGTACAAACATAGGTTAGAATTAGAAAAACAATAGCTCTCCTATATTTCAAATGCCATTAACCCCTCCTGCCTGATTTTTCCATGATTCCTTGTATTATTAATTATTAAAGTAATTTCTACAACAGTTTCATGGAGCTCTTACCATGAATTCAGGCTTCAGTGAATTCAAGACATTAAATGCTTCTTATTTCAGCCTGACTGGCTTAATTCTGACTAATGGCTTGCCTTGTTACACAGTAATTTTACTATATTCCTTGGAAGATAGTCCATGTCTCCTGATCCCCAGTTCTTTGCTCTCTCTTCACAAGATCCCTTCAAAACCTGTGGCTGTTCACCCTGGTTGCTCTACCTGTCTCATATGTACCTTACAACCAGTCTCACAAGCACTACAAGAAGTGGTTGATTGTACCACTGATAGTGGCTCCTGATGGGATTTCACTGGGAGACCTGCTTTCAGCAAAGAGCATTTGCATCTAAACATAAAACCATTGGTTAAGGTAGATGCAGTGATGATAAATTGTTGCACTCATTTTTACAGGTTGTCTTGCTGTACTGTAAAGAGCAGCACCCCTCAGTACCTTGCAATTATTTATATACTATAAGGAAAGCAGCATCTGTTGGTTTTGTGTTTTAAATAGAACACTGAGTTGTCAGATAATACGCTGAGGCCATTATCTAGTAACCTTTTATTTGAAAATACAAACATTGGCACAGTAGAAGTGTGGTATGATTCTCAATGTGCAAAGGTGCTAGCATGATAATAAAACTATCTCCGTAAGCTGTAAGCACTGATTCCTCTTCTAGCTCTAGTAAATGCCTCAAGGTTAAAGTCTTGCTGGCCTAAAAAGAGCCTTTTCCAGATCAGTGGAAACTGAGCAATTTTTATGTTCCAGAATGAATTTAATTAAGGCAAGTTTAGAGAATGAATTTAATTAAGGCAAGTTTAAAAAGGCATAAAGTAACTATAGGAGAAAATTAAGTAAATCTAATGGCTTATTACCCATGCTTTCACCTCATGTGGCTTGATCTAGTGTTGGCTGAAATTCATGGGGCTCCTTGCTGCTTTGCAAAGGAAAGGATTCGTGTATGCTGCCCAGTCATACAAAGTAAAGACCAAGGTATAATATGAACATTGACTTTCAACCCTGTGAGGAGTGGATGGACTGGCCAGCCTGGTGAAAAGCACAGAAATAGTCCATGCTCTGCTCCTTCCTGCTCGGTTTGTGTGAATACATGGACCCTAGTGAGGTGTCAGCATGCCAGGAGGTTCTTGTAATGCTTCTGCTCACTGAATTGGCATACAAATTATATTAAGCTATAGGAAACTGGGATTGCTTTCAGGCTTTGAGTATGAGCCAAATGGGACCACTTGCTGGGAGATTAGGCAGAGTTTCTAGCAGCAGGAAGGAAAATTGTCATATGTTTGTGATTTCCCAGACTTGGCTTTGGTTAGCAGTACATGTAAGCAGGCTCAGGCTAAGGAGCTTTTAGTCATCTTGGCTATACATCATCTCCCAAGAAGTGAATCTTGATTCCTCTTTTCTAAAAGTATTCTCTGCCAATTATTTTGTCTGTTGTCTTATACTGGGAAATTTGTTAAAGGAATTTTCTTACCTCTTCCTGTACTTGAAGGGGTAATTTATCTTTGTTTGTTAAAACTTAACTTATTTTCAAGCACAAGGTGATATTCTTGTACTTTTAAGACTCCTCCTGCCATTTAATTTTAACTTTAATATCGGTACCCTGTAACTTTTATTCATCTCTTCAGAAGCTAGAGTGAAAGCATGCATAATGTTGAGGTATTGCCATAGACAACAATGCAGGCACCACAACAATAAATTACTATCATCTGGTGATCTAATTGATAGTGGCCAATGGTGTTAGCAAACCCATGCATCTATTCCAAACCCACAAACACTGCTACACTAGCTCTCAAGAGTCATCTACCTGAGCAATTTCCTTCTGGCATGAGCCATTGGCAGAAAATTAGGGAAAAAATGTTTAAAAATATATAGTTTCTAATTTCCCAGCTTCTGGCAATCAGCTTAGTAATTATGTGAATTGACATCTCATAACTCACCAGAGTGATTCCTGCTTTGTGAGTCAGATCTCTTTAATGACTGCAGCAAGATTTCATGCTTTTATATTCTTGGTAACTCTGCAAAACCAATGTGGTTAAGGGAAAAAATGTTTGTGTTTCCAACCAGTGATAATTGCCAGATCCATTTCCCTTTTTGGCACCCCGAAAGCGTAATAACAGTGTGACTGGAGGGAGACTAAGTTTCAGGAGTGTAAATTAGAGCATTTGGCCTGTTACAGCTTTATTAGACATGGCAATGTCTGCTAATGAAATTAATCTGTTTGTTCCTCATGTCTCAGCATGAGTCTGCATACTCAGAGGTTGGAAGTACTTTTCTTGTTAACTGTAACAAAAAATGTAATTAGGAGGACAAGTTGTTATCTAATTTAGTGAAGCTCCTTTAAGTGCAAAACTGCCTTTAAAGTTGCAACAAGAACATGTTATTTAATGATCAGTGAAGTATATGACCTAGACTTTCATTAGGTTAGACTTTAGAACTGAGAGTTTGTCTTTCACAGGCCCTGGTTGAATGTATCATGTCACAAATCAAGCTGAATGCCAGGGGAGACACTCCAGATGGACTGAGTCTGGCACTTCTGACTCTGGAGAAAAACAGCTGAGGTCAAACCTTAACGCTACTGAATCTGAGGTGTGATTTCTTTCAGTTCACTGATAGGATTTCTCCTACTTTTTTTTTTTATTGGTGTGAGGAATACATCACAGAACGAAGTAAGGCTTATTTGTTTTATTTGAGTACACAAATGTTGCTGAGCTAGTTTTCCAACAGGGCACAGGAATGACAAAAGCACCAGTAATTTTATATAATGAAGAGAGTGAGTCAGTGGTGGGTAAAAGACCAGATATTTTAATGAATGGTAAGTTTAAAAAGAAATCACAACCTAAAGCAACAAAATTAGAATTGTAAAAAAATGTCATTTTAATCCCCACGTTAGGCTTTTCAAAATTAAAGTGGACAAAAAACTACTTATTTCAGCTTATTACTGAGTTGAAAGCACCTCTTGAAAGCATAATCCAATGCTCTTCCTTTGCCCTAGTCTTTCATTTGCATTTCACATTCTGCTAGTCTGTTACTGCGGGGTTCCTTGAACCACTAACAACTACTGTTAGTTTTTCTACAAAGAAGGGTTTGGGTAGCTCCTGACTGGTGTGAAGGGGACTTTCACAAGTGACAAAGAAAATCTGTGTCCAGTTTGACCTATACTCCAGAAATAACCAGCTGCAATCATGTTTTGAATTTAGGTCATTAATATTTGATTGATTTTTCTACAATCAATTATGAATGATGAATTTCCTCTTAGGGGAATAGCAATACATTTTTTTTAAAAAAAATTGCACTTGTATTATGGATATTCATTATTTAAATAGAGATAATGCCTAATGTCCCTGCCTGAAGCTGTGATGTAGTGTTTTTAAGTATTTGGTGCCATTACTGGATTATGGATGGCCATGTCCCACAGTCCCCTCTGTGCCTTGATCCTGTACTGCCCCTTTCCCTCTACTGTCCTGGCACAACTCACATGGGATTGTGCCCCAACCACATGGGGAAAGCAATACAGCAAAAAGAAATCGAGTGCTCCCCTTGCCTCCAGTATTTCTGTGTGAATCAGTTTCCTTTGTAGCACAGCTGAAGAAGAGTTTTGTTGCTGAAAAGGGTGGTATCACACGGACACATGTGAGGGTAGGACTGGCAGTACTTTCAGTCAGAACTGCCAGCCTCTGTGCCCCACTGTGTTGACATTCTGTGTTGTTTTTTTTAAATTGTTATGTTGAACACCTTGTAATCAAAGTGAAGACCTGACAGGTCTGGAAAGAAAACAAATAATGCAAGCACAAGGTAACAGTGAGATCATACTGGTCAACATATTAAGGCAGGGACTGGAAACCACCAGATGAGTCACTGCTGAGCTTTTCCTGTTGGTATCACTGCAGGGATGAATGCCAAAGAGGACACAGCTGAAGCCCATGTTGTCTCTGATGAATAACTCCTATACAGGCCATATTAGTCCTAGACAGCTTGACTCATTGTCCTGTGATCATTCTGTGGTTAGAAAATTGACCACAACACTAATGAAACAGGTGTTTTTTTGCCCAGTACGTTTGTTTACATTGTCATTTCTCTTTCTGCACCCCTCAAATGGTTCTGTGCTCTATTGTATGAAACCAAGACTTGTTTTTGCTTCCAAATCCTTTCTCAGTTATCTAGGCCCTCTTTAATTGCTCTCTTTTAACACAGGCACCTTGAGTCTCTTGAAGTATCCCAGTGCCAGCCTTCACAGCACACCTGTTGGATTTCCATGACTGCTGTTTTGTATTTGTCATCTTCTATTTGGGAGGCGTTTCTCTAAGTAGCAGCAGAACCACGTGTAATCCTCCCCTTGGCCCTTCTTAAATCTCAACTTTCTTAGGGTGCCAAAGAGAGGGTGACAACAGTTAGGATCTGCATCTGCTCCTGCTGGCCAATCTCTCCTCCTTCCTAATGTTCTTCTCTTTTTGGACCTTTCAGAAATTCACACAAATATACATATTTTTGTGTATGTAATTTGTCCTCTGTTCACATAGAGAAGTAGCAGTCCTACTGTGGCAATTGCTGTACAGTAAAACCCAAGCTGACAGAGAGCAGCACATTCACTGGTCTCTTCCTCTGTTTAAAGCTCTAATGTGTTTGATGAGCTTTTGTAGCTTTAACTTAGCTATTGCACTAAGCTCTCCTGATACTTCACAGCCGTCATTTTAAACTTCTACTACGTATTTTCATATCTATATCTTCTACTTCCTTGTCAGATGTAAATATAGTACCTAGAGCAAGGTTAGATCAGTGTAAAGCTATCACTTTGACATACTGCACCACTGCAGTATGAAGTATGAAGCATACATGTCCTTCATGGTATACGAAGAAGGAAAATAACTATTGGAAAGCAAATCACATCCAGTTATGACTGGAATTTTGTTATATCTAGATCTACTAATTGTCATCAAAAATGTCTGCTGGTTTACTTCATCAGTCTGTCCCTAAAACAGACTAACAGCTGCATTTTCCAGTGAAGATGCACTGGAATAGTATATATGTAATACACTTTAATGGAAAATTCTACTAGTAAGAAAGTTCTTCCTAATCCTCCTTAATTCAATGTTTATTTTGTGCCTTGAAGCATAACTGTTTACAGTTTTCCTGTAAAAAGTCCTTATGTAACTATGAGTATTTTTATTAATTACACAAATGTCTAAAATAGACCTTCTTGACCCTGAGATAAGTTCAGCTGGTCAGAGCATGGTGCTAATAACACCATGTGGGTTAAATCCCCGTGTGGGCCATTCACTTAAGAGTTGGACTTGATGATCCTTGTGGGTCCCTTCCAACTCAGAATATTTTGTCATTCTCAAACAGCAGACATCACAAGATCCAGATCATGAGAAATTTTGCTTAGACTCGTGTCACAGTCCCAGACTTACTAATTCTCCATTGTTCTTTTGAGAAATCCTTTGTTTCTTACCATTTCCCTGAAACTTAGGGTTGCTGATGGGGAGCTGTACTCTGTGGCTTCACTCCTGTGCTGTGTGGGCAGCCTGCATTGCCAGCCTGGCAGGGCTGGGATAGGGATCTTGAACTTTGCCCAGTACATCTTGGTGGCTCTGTGGGACTTTGTTACCTATATTTTTAATTTTGCTTATAACTGGTATTACTGGTATTCTCTAGTTGTATCATGCAATTTTTTAATTTTTATTTATTTTTTTTTTAATTTTGTGAATCTTGAAGAAAGAATGCTGTCACATGCATGGAGTTGGGGAAACAGGCAGGAGTCATGGTGATGATGTGCAGCCTGTTAATTACTTGTCATTACTGAAATTCTATGTAGGTACAGCACCACATGCCGCAGTCCCGTGCCTTCCTCCTGCCTGACTGCACATTGCCAATTGCCAAACATTAGTATTCCAGTGTAAAGCCCAGAACTTGTCTGTGAATACCATTAGAACTGGGTCACTAACAGAAGGTGCGTGACAGATTCACATGCAGAACAACCAAAGCCATTTCCTCCGCCTCATACAGAGCACAAATACTGAGAGGGAAGGCTGTGTGTACAGTGTGAGTGGAATGACAAATGACAGGATGCAGTGATAGACTTGTTTGGTGGCATTAGTGATGCAGTTCTGCCTTGGAAACAGTGGAAGCAGGTGATCAGCTGGGCTATGGGTGGCACTGATTTTGCCAAATGGTCAAATTTAATTTAATAGGGATTCAAATGATTAAGTATTTCATTTTGAAGAGGCAAGTCTCTTGCTCAGCAGAATAACTTCTACTATTTAGCATTTTCTATTCTGTTTGGAATAAAGAGGTTTTAACCTCACAGCTTCAGTCTGCATATCTCACTTCCAGCTCCAGGAATTATTGCTGTGGCTGTGTGCTAAGCAGTCATAAAAATGTTGCAGAGGAATTTGTCATTCCAGAAAACATGGAGTGAATTTGAGTAGACTGTGTTCTGCCTTACGAAAGTCCCTTTAAACCCGCTAGAGAAGAATGGAGGGGAACTTTTCCAACAGTATCATTCCAGCTACCTTCTGAATCAGAAGAGCATGCTGAGACCTTTTTTATATGGAAAAAACCATGGTGGAAGCCAGGGAAAGGAAATATCTGGAACTACGAAGAGAAACTGCATTAGCTGAGTATCAGCACATGAGCTACACAGACTCTGTGGAACCCTGCTCTGTGTAAGTCACTGTAGATAACCTAAGAATCATCCCCTTTAGAAACCTTTACTAACTACCCTTATCTTTTTTTAATGTGACAGAAGATTTCTGGAGACAAACATCATAAGCATACATGTGGCACCACACCACACTCTGCCTCATTCATTTGTACCCCTTTTCCCTGCCAAGCCTCTTATGATTTGTTCACTTTTATTTAAAGCTGGGAAAAAAAAAAAAAAAACGTTCAGAAAACTAGCTCATATGGAAAAGAGAAATCAGGTCACTCAGACTGGTCTGCAGATTCAGGTCATATTCAGTGACATGTTTAAATGGAAAAAAATATGGGAGAATCAGTAAAATGAGGAGTATTTTTCCTACTCTGTTAACATGAAACCTCACTGTTCTTTTGTTTCAAAAGTATTGGAAAGACATTTTGAGTCCAAAATACTAAATGGGGATTAAACAGAGGAGGAAATGAGCCAGAGGCAAACCAAACACAATCTCTTCACTAATAAAATGTCCTTTTAACTCCCAAATGGCTTTTTGATTTGGAGAAATGAAAACGATTTTGAACTTTTAAATTAAAATACAGAACCAGAAGGCAATTATTTGCAATTTTTGTCTAAAATGAACAACTGAAGATTTGTTTCTAACATGTTTGTTTAAATGTTAGACAGGTAATGTTATCCACATTCTCATTGTGACTTTTCTTCCTGTGTGCATGAATTCCTTTCTGGCACATGAAGTGAACAGGTGTGAGCCAGAGCAAGGTGTCCCACAGGCCATAACCAACAAATAACTAATTGGCATCTATGCTGCAACAGGGCAAAGATCCAGCCAAATTATGATGAGGCTCTGTGCCATCCTAATAGGCTCACATTAACAAGGACGCCAAGATTCCATAAATTTGCATTATTTACATTTAGTTAGAGCAGGATTCCCAGCTGGGAAGTTCCACATGGTTGTCTGTCTTCATCATATACAATTATGATGGAAAAAGACCTCTGACTAATCCAGCATCCTGAAATCGTTTTCAGCAAGCATTTAAACATTAATAATTACTTAAAAATGCTCCCACTCTTCTACCTCAATAAATCATTGGGAAGTGTATTTTTGTTGTCTTTGTACAAAATCAAAAAAAAATTATACAATTAGATTTCCTGGTTGAAGATGTATGAGCCTTTTCAGCTTGGTAAAAAGGAAAAATTAGTTACTTTTTCTGCAGAAGCAGCAAGATTTCTGACTATGTAATAACAAAGAAAAAAACCCCAAAACTTCGAAGTTGCTTTTTTGAAAAATGAATGCAGAAACTGCTAACTTAAACCATCAAGAAATAATTTGCAAAGACAAAAATTCCGAGGGGGTGTGAATTATTGAGATGAAACACAAGAGGACGATATTCTCTTGTTATACCTTGAGGTAATGAATCTCTGAAGGTTTGCCTTTTCTACTAAGATGGTGAACTACATCTTAATCCGCACACTAAGAAGTGAAGGGGCACAGCTGGTGAACATTCTCCTGCAGATCGGAGTTCCTGCGGAGGGATGCAGGATGCCAAGAGGCGCTCCATTCACCCGGGCACTGCAGGCTCGGGGCTTGGATCCCATCCGATCCTGCTGGAGAAACTCTCTGGCATTTTCCCCATGTGACTTGTCAACGTGTAAAACCACCAGGAAGGTCCTGCACTCACCCGAGATTTTCAGGGACAATTAAGAATTTATTGACAGGGAAGCTGGATTCTGCTGGGCGTCTGAGCCGATCTCGGATCACAATGATAAGGACAGGATGACGCACAGAAAGTTCTACATGAATATGAAGAATAACTTTACTCTGTGGGTGACCACACACTTGTACAGATTGCCCAGCGCGATTGCGAAGTCTCCCTCCCCGGCGATGCTCCAGAGCCGTGTGGATGCCATCCTGCGCCTGGTGCTTGAGCAGTGAGCTTCCAACAGATGAGCCACTGTGGTCCCTTCCAGCCTGAGCCGCGCTGTGACTCTGTGATTCTACAATTCTGCCATTCTGTGAATCACAGAATATTGAGTCGGGATGGAAGGGACCACAGCGGCTCATCTGTTGGAAGCTCACTGCTCAAGCACCAGGCGCAGGATGGCATCCACACGGCTCTGGAGCATCGCCGGGGAGACTGATTCTGTGGAACACAAACACTGCCCCCACGCTCGCGCAAGGCGCATCCCCATCTCACCCCCCGAGCCTCCTCCTGTGCGGTAGCCCCGCCACGGCCGCAGAGGCGGCTCCTCACGGCAGGGCCGGGCCAGCCCCGCCTGCACCCGGCCCCTCGCCCCCGCCCCCCCCTCAGAGCCCGCAAGTCTCGCTCCTCCTCCCGGCCGCGAGCCCGCAGCTCTCGCGATAGCGGCCAGCGGGCGGCGCGCGGGGCGGGAGGGGGGGCGGTGCCGCGCCGGCCGCGCTCGCTGACAGGCGGCGGGAGCGGGAGCGCGCGGCATGTCCGCGCTCGCGCGCCCCGCGCGCAGGTGCCCGCGGCCGCCCCGCCGCCCCGGCGCTCCGTGACCGCCGCCCGCCATGGGGCTCCGGCCGTGCCGCCGCTGAGGAGGAGGAGAAGAAGCCGTCGCGATGAGGAAGGGCCGCTCTCGGGGGGACAAAGCGGCGCCGCCGCCGCCGGCGCGGAGGGAGCCCGGGCGGGCGGTGTCCGGCGGCGCGGCGGAGCGCAGAGCCGCCCTGCTGGGGGGCGGCGGCAGGAAGGAGCCGGAGGACGCCCGGGCCGCCGGGGCGCCGGAGCGGGTAAAGCCGGGGCGCGGGGCGGGGGTCGCCGTTGTTATGGAGACGCGCCCCGCGTGGCGGGGCCGGTCCGCGCCCTTCCCGGGCCGGGACCGCGGCGCTCCGGCGGGGGAGAGCGGCCGGGGACGCGGGGCGTGGGGCGAGAGCGGCGATGCTCGGTGCGGCGGCAGCCTCCGAGCATCCTCTCACGCTCCGTGCGCTCCCGCAGGTAGATGTCCCCGCAAGGGGAAAGGGTGGGAGCGGTGGCGTGTCCGTGCCGGTGCTGACGGCGTGGCGCGAGCGAGCGGATGGTGCGGGAGCCGCGGTGCCGGGAGTCTGTCCGCGTTGCCGGGGAAGGCGAGGGAGGATGCGGTGAAATCGGGTGTGTGCTGTGTGCTGGCTGGTGTTACTAACCGCGGAGTATATCTTTCTAGTAACCCTCTGTAGGTCCCTCCTAATCGCGATGATAATTGTGATGCGTTTTCAGGTCTTGATTCCAGAAGTGGTTTATTTAGGAAATGTAGCGTACCTTTGCAGAGACTTGAAAATGCATGGCTTGTTACATGCGAGGGTCTGTAAGTTCAGTATGTCCAGTTTTATGTCTTTCATACCCACAAAAATAGGATCTACCGATTGGTGCTTAGGATTACGAGGACGAGAGATCAAAGAGATCCTAAACCAAAGTTTAGGATTGTCAATGCTGCTTTGGTAGTCTTAGTTTTACAAGAGATAAAAATGGAAAATGACACTTTGTAATTGAAATATGTAAGTGACAACTAATGCTATTTTTTTGTTTATTTGAAAAGAAGGAGAAAGTATCACAAGTATGAAGACTTCTGGGATGCAGTAATTTATTGCTCTGCATTGCCATTTTTTGGAGCAAAGAGAAAACCTAGGGTCTTTCTCAAAAAGATTTTTTAAGTTTACATCGTTGTTGCAGATGTGCACGTTTATGCCATTATAAAAATAATTTCTTAGGGTTTTTTTTCCTAGAAAAGCTGCATTGCAATGTCTTCAATTACAGGAGCTTTGGATTTTTGCTTTAACTAATGGATATCTCTTGAATACAGTTTTATCAGACTGGGCCCTTGAAGAGGAGATGTCTATTATTTTATTCTGTAGTGCTTTGTTAAACCAGGTGTTTATGGGAGGTTGCTGCTTTTGCTTTTATTCTTTCCTGAAACAACTTAGGAATGCTGCAATCTTTATTTGGGGAAAAAATCTAAAATCAGAAGAGGTGACCTGGTGTCTTCCTAGCTGTCTGTGAAATGGACAAATTTGTAGAGCAACCAAATGCAGTAGCAAGGTGTTTGTTGTACTGTTTTGACATATTGTTTATGATATTGGCATGGAAATTGAAGGAAGTTATTTCCATTTTTGGTACTGTGAACGAAACTTACACATCGTGTACACAGAACATGCTGTGTATTGAATAATGTACTGAACACTTGGGAAATTTCTCTGAAACAACCCCAATGCTGCAAACCAGGGAAGGCTGCAAATAAGTGTCAGTTTTTGAGATGGACAAGGCTTTTTAATGGGAAAGAGTGCAAATCTGTGTTTAACTTGAGTGCCCTGACTGGGACCTGAAGTGACTTGTAGGAACAGATCTTGGTGTGATGGAGGAAGAGTTTTTCAGCTAAAGTTAAGAAAGCTTCTGCTCAGCTGTATGTGAGATACTCCCCAAACTTCGAAGGAGAGCCTCTCATCCCCTTTCCCCTTTTGTCTTTCATTTAAGGTTTTATAAGTGTGGCAGACAATTGCAAATAAATGGGCGTGTTGGACAAATGTGACAAAGAGCATTTCTGTCTTTAATGCCAGTAATTCAGTGTTTATGTCAATGTCGATAGCTGGTAGTGCACGTGTGGTAAAAAAGGCCTTCTGAGATGCAAAAGACAGTGAGATACTCCATTTTCAATGATCCAGCTTGTAGCTTGACAAGTATTTCCTTTGGGGCCACTTCTGATTGAAGTAGCTCTGTTGTTCCCAAGCCTGTAAGGTGCCCTCAGCAGTGGCAGTGCAACAGTGTGCACAGCTGCTATGAACCATTCTGGATTAAATTCAGATCTCTTTGTTTGCCATACATTTGCACAAGTTTGTGTTTGGGAAAGGCCGAGCTACTCCAGTGTTGAAAAAAGTCCTTATCAAACTGTGACTGTAGCAGTTAATCACTGTACTGACCTTAAGGCCTTTGAAAATCTGGTCCTTTGCTCTGCTTCTGGTTCCGACGTGTGTACAATTAATGTTTGCACTTTCTCGTGCGTTACGCAAGAATGTCAGAATGGCTGTACTTGGGCACATTAAAGATCCCTCTTGCCCAGTATCCTGCCTCTCCGAGCTGCCAAGAACAGATGCTTGGAGAAGAGTATAGTGTATATTGAGGAAATGCCTCTCCCAGCCTCCAGTAATTTGTGGCTCATAGGTTTCCTGAACCAGAGGTGATATTTGTTTTTAGAGCCCCCAGTGGGTTTTTTCTTCTACGAATTTGTCCAATCAGTGTTTGAAGCCATGTGTGCTTGTAGCATCCACAACATCCTGTGGCTGAGTTGTAGGGCTTAAATACATGTTGTGTGGAGAAAACACTTATTTTTGTTTGCTTTTAAACTTTCTGCCTGCTTGGTTTCATGCCTTGCTTGTTCCTTGTATTGGAAGAGGCAGTGAAAAGAAGAATCCATGTTATTCTGTGTGACTTATGGGTTGATGACTTTTTCTTTTATTTACCATCCCTTTCTTGTGAATTTTCCAGAGGCATTTCAGAAAGAAGTTACTCTACCCCTTTCATTGTTCTTGCTGTTGTCTTTGTACCTTTTGCAGGTGTGTTCCTGATTGGGGACAGTGATGTAGGAATCCAAGAAACAGGGTTGGGCTGGAATAACCAGGACCACATACAGTATTTCAGTGTATGCCACCCAGTAAACTTACATGGCATGTTAGGTTTCCTGCTTCAATCTTCTGCATGCTCTTTCTAGACAATCTTTAAGCAGTGAGTTGGCACTTCTGTGGAACTATAACTCCCAGCCCTCTTTAAGTGGTAATAACTAGTTCAGGATTTGTCATTGTGTACATATTTTTTTTTAATACTGTGCATCATTTTATATTAACCTGCTATTTTACAGCCCACTTAGACAGTGTCATTAAAGTCTTCTTCAGATCTCTGGCCATTGCTTTTGCAGTCTTCAATAACTTTAAGCATTGTCAGCAAACTCTGTCACATAAGTGTCAAGCTTCTTTGCTAGATTTTGCTTTAAAATATGGAAGTATTGATCCCTGAAGAGATCCTTGTGAGACTCCACTGGTGATCCTTCTCTTTTTGGAAAAAGCCCAATTGCCTCAACTTGCTTCCTGTTCATCAGTCATTAATTCATGACTGAATTATCCTTCTTACTCTGTGACACTTTAGTTCTGTTGGGTGAGGGTGTCTTTGTCAAACACATCCCACTTAGATTTCTGTGAAGGATCAGCTTAATCATTGTATGTTTCTGACTGCATTGAAAGAGAAAAATGGGAAGTTGAGGTGAAAGTGATTGTTGCTTATGAATGACAGTCCCCTTCATCCAGAGGCATATTTCAAGCACTAGGCTGTTTCCATATCATGCTGACATAATTAGTTTTAGTGATATTTATAGTGAAAGATTTCACATGGATCATAGCCAATATTTGTCAGAATTGCTTTTATTAGCATTTTTTTTTCCCTTCAGGTAGAAGACAAAGTCCTTATAGAAAGGATTCTTCAGTTTCTAGAAGAGATGGCTGTAGAGGGTTTTGATGGAATTATACAAGACTGTGGTTGGTCTGCAGAGGGTAGGTAGCAAACAGCAACTCAGTGTATTCTTTGGTATCAAGTGGTGACTCAGGCTTTACAAGAGGTGGATCTTCATGCTAAATGTATATATGTACTTTTTATTTTTTTTTCCCCCAAGGAATGTCATCAATGCAAAAGAGGAGATTAAGAGTGAAGATTATTTAATAGGTAGACTGGATCCACCTGAGGAAAACACCTGAAATCAGCTAAAATCTGGGAGAACATTGGAACGGGGCAAATGCATGATGCTTGCTTTTACTTGTTTGTATGGAATGTCTCTGTTATTTTTTTTTTCCATGAGCAGTGGGAACTAATGTGTCCCTAACAAATCTAAATGCTATCTTCTCTGAAAACAGAGGGATAATAAACAGATGTGAGGAAAACTGAAATATTGTGGCAGGCCTAATGGGATGGAGGTTGAGAGTCAGAGAGTAAAATTAGAGAATACTGAGCATCACTGAATGACATTTTCTGCTCTAAAGGCATTCAGGGAGCTAGGGAGTGCTACCCAGAGGTGCTTGCATGGAGATGTGACAAGGTGAGGTAACAGAAACGGACCCCATCACTTGTGACAAGGTTCCCCCTCTTGCTCTGAGTGGGCAGGGAAGGTTGTATGAGTGGATTCTGCGACTTTGTGGCTTTGTTAATTAATAAGAGATGAAGGGGAAAACAGTAGCAGAATCTTCACAAGCAGTCTAGGGGGCTGGTGAGGGACTGCAAGTTGTAGAGGCAGGATTTTGGGGTAGATGGACCATTTGTTTTGTGTGGAGCTTAACTCAGCTACTGATCATGAAGACCTGGACTAAAATGTTGCTAAACCTGAAGGCTTCCCTGCTGTGTCTGTTGTTTAGGAAATGTTTGGATCATGCCAGCAGGAAAGCTGCAAACATAGTGCAGTTGGTAAGGCCAGAAGCTTCCTTAGTCCAGCCTAGTTTCGTGTTGGAGAGCCCTTTCTATGGGGCTGTCAGTGCAGTGAGCTAACTCCAGCTGTAAATTTTGATCTACCTGGAGAAGGGAGGTCCTGTGTGGTCCTCAGACAATACATTTGGTAATTTCTGCTTGGATAGGAAGTATTTCCTTAGCTTTGAACAAGCTAATTCACTTACAATCAATTCATTCAACAATGACTGCCTCTTGGAACTGTAGTGCTACAAGCTTTCTGAGAGTAACAAAAATACTTTTCTCCACCTGTCTTTGAAACTTCCTAGATCTTTAGGTCCCAAAGGCAAAATGGATTACTGAGGTTATCCAGTGTGATTTCCCCACATGTGCAGTCTGTGGTACTTTCCTGAAAGATAAATTAAAACATCTCTCTCAGAAACTGATCTTATCTCAGCTTTAGATCATGGTGTGTTTGTCACCTCTTCTGTAGGCTCTGCCAAAGTTTAATTATCCCTGCCGTTAGAAAACTAAACTACATTTTATTTCAACGCTTGTTTTGTCTAATGGCCAACTTTCAGCTGTGGAATATGCCTGTGCTAGCACAGGCAGTAAAAATTCTCTACTATCTGATTTCTTTTCCATGTAGAAGTGTTTGAAATGTAAAATTGAGCTTTGGTTGGAACAGAAGACACCGAGTTCTCTTGCTTCTAGAACTCTATGCTTTTCCCTCTTGATTGTTCTTGGAGTGTTTGCCAAACCTAGGTAATACTCTGGCAGGAGCCTGGAAAAGTGTGATCACAGACAAGCTTCCTCCTTCACTTCTGTTTGATACTTGTCTTACAGTTTGGGGATTGCATTACCACAGTTGGGTGTGTCATACAAGAGAGGATTTTGTAACATTATGCATATGTGGATATTTCTTCTTCATCTATGAATAAAATAATGCAAAAGTAGTCTTGGTCCAAGACTACTTATAAACGATAGGTTAGAAGGCTTATTACTCCATTCATGTTGTCATTATATTTTGATTTCTGTTGGTTTTTTTTTTTTTTTGTTTTTTTTTTTTTTTTTTTTTTTTTTCTTGGAAGGAATAGCAAAGGTTCTTTTCCACTGACTTCTCACCTTGTTCTTTTTTGGAAAGCAGTCAGTGACCAGCAGGGAGAAACTGGCCAAACCCCAGAGTGCTACTCAGATTTATTTTGTCTCCACAGCTGCAGAGAAGCTGTTACCATGCTTTCCTTGCTGCGTGGCAAGCCTGGAAGCTGAAGAGATCTTTCTTTTTTCCTAATGAGAACTTTTGTACTTCAAGTATAATAAGTGTTTTCTTTTCTTTTCCCTCTAGGTGACATCAGTGCTAGTAAAGGCAGTACCCCTGTTGTGATGAGCCCTGTATGTAGACTGCAGAACAGTTTGGTGTTCTTTGGTTATTTCTACCCTGAGTCTTCCCTTTTGATTGACAAATGAAGAATAAAGTTTTTGGAGTTGAGTTGGCACTTTGCTTCTCAGTTTTCTCTGCAGCTCTGACTCTCAGGTTGCTGATCAGAGCTCTGTTGCAGCTCCCCCAGCCATGGACCCTGTGAATAACAGCTCACAACACTGAAAGCTGTTCTTTATAATTTCATGTCAAAACTGGGATGAAACTTAATCTGAAGAAGGTGGAGGTTTATTTTCAAAATTCAAGCACATAAACTGAATCAAATGGACTTACTGCTAGCAATGCAGATTGTGTTTGCAATCAAATATAGTTTTTATTATTCACATTACATAGTCTATAAAAGCAAGTATAGCTTAATCATAGCCAAATATATTCTGTAAACATCATTGCCCCTTCTTATTAAAGGAGGGATGGAGTGCTGATAACTTCTAGAAGATCAGGAACCATCTGTTTACATAAATGCCTATTGCCACCTGTTCTGTGATGTTGATTTTAGGGTAGTTCTAACCTGTGCCTCTTTTGTCAAGGGAGCTAAAGAAAGTTCCTAAGGAGGGCATTGGTAAAAACTCCTAAATTACAAATTGTGATTGTAACTTGCCATTAAAAACTCAGTTACTGTTTGCAGACCTCAGACTTCCTTTGCTCATCTTCCTTTATTGCTGTCTGACTCTTTTTCCTATGGCAGGAAGAAAGCAAAAAAAGTGCTGCTTTCTAATAAAAATATGCAGAGTTCTAGACTGTGGAGCTTCCAATATGGCTAACCAGAGTGCATGGTTGGCTGGCAGGCATTCTTATTTATCCTCAGACTTTATTTTCTGAAGTTTATTCCCTTTTCTAGGGAGAAGTAAAGGTAATGAAGAAGTCAGGTTGTAGCTGTGGAGGAATCAGATGTTCTCTTATGACACATGTGATTCTGTCTGTGTTTTCTTCTTGGTCCTTCTGAGGAGACAGGAAAAGAAACCAGAAAGAACAAACCTGTCACTGCCCCATAGGTGTCTCACTGCCTGCCATAAACTGATTCTTGTTGATGCCAGAGCTGCTTCTACCTGACTTCTTCCTTAGCCATGGTTTTTGCCTTTCTGTGTCCTCATTAAAAAGATGGCAACTCCTGGTGCCCTGTTCCTCTGAGTTCATGTGTGTGTACATACTAATGTTTAAAAATATGGGGTGCTGAAAAGGTGACTGAAGGAAAGAGTCGTCTGAAAGCAGGCGAAGGGGAATCAAATAGAGGGATCAATTCTGTCATGTGCTTATTAGATAATAAGAGAATTGAGCCAAAAGATAAGTCCAGACTGCAGACAAAAGGGATGTGGAACAGGTGACTGGTTCTGCAGTGGGCTCGTTGGTAAGAGCAGAGTGACACCAGAGGGCTGATGGCACTTGTCTGGCCTGAGAAAATAGAATCATCACTTCTCTCAAAGTTGAGTGTTAATGGACAAACATCTTTTGTGTAAATCAATAACTAGGTATGCGTTGCATCAGCAAGCTTAGATGATTCAGCTCACCCATGTGAGATTTCGATTTCCTGTCAAAGTGAATAGTAAGAGCAAATATTGTATTAGCCACATTAATTTCATATCTTGCATATTAGAATAGCTAAGCAGGCAGTGTAAAGATGCAGTACACTGCATTTCTTGTCCAAAAGTGGAACAGAAGTGAAGGAGCCAAGAGAATTCTTCTATCAGAAATGCCTGGGTTTGGTGTGGCACTGCTTTTCTTTAGAATAATTATCAGCCTTAAGGGGAAAGCTGCTGCTACTTACTGTTTGTTACAGAGCACTTGAGGACAACAGTGGGGTGCTGTCCAAGCCTAGGATTAGGCAGCTGCATAATACTCAAAGATTTTGGATATATTCCTGACTGGATGCTTTGGGAAACCAAGTAATATATCCAAGTGTTATTGTGTCGGAGGAATGGGTATATGTTACTGACTTTACACCCAGCAGTTGACTTCTTGAGCAAGCTCATCTGCCTTCTTGCAGCACAGAATGTTGTCCTGCCTGTCAAGGTAGTTTTTAGGAGTTTTTAGAAGGGGCAGTTCTTTATTTTTCTCTGATAGATACATTTTATTGCCCATACTGCCCGTCATAAGCCAACATAGCTTTAGTTCTATAAGAAAGGCAGTGGATTATTGTATCTATGATGATAGGCATTTATTGAAAAGTTTTTTTTTAAGTCTTGTTTAATTCCTCTTCATGGAAGCTGAGTAGATGAAGCTAACAAAGCAATGAGGACCACCAGGCTGGTGAAATTGAGGCTAAACTAAAATGCTTTATCTCCCAGCAAGACTTTGTTCCTCAAGAACCACAATAGATAAATGGACAGGGCATAAAGAGTCTCAGTGATTTCATTTCCACATCATATAATGATGTGCTGTGGTTAGTCTATTTTTGTACTGATGTAGTAGTGTTTAAAGCCTGGTGAAAATGCTGCTGTTTGAAGGAAGAAACATGGACACTCAAAAAGCTACCTTTGAAACCAGATTTAGAACTTTTCAATTTGCTCTTCCTCTAAGCTGTGTCTTTTGTGAGTTTTTTATTTAATTTACAGTTGGGACCCATGAATCCTAAATCTGGTAATATGTCAGAAGTTATTTTCAAATGATCTGTTATAAATGCACATTGCAGTGCAGTGAGGGAAGAGGGTTCAAGACTTGACAGCCTAGTGTTCCAATAATTTGTAAGTCTAGCTTATAATTTTTTTGCTGTTTGAAATTCTAGTGTTAATGAAGTACATTATGTACATGGAAAATAGGATGATGCTGTGTTTGTTTCCAGGAAAAAAACCTGTCTTTGCTATTGGATTTGCATCATATTTTCCCTTTTTGTTATACGTATAGTAAACATTTCTACCAATAAAACATGTTTTAAAACCTTTTAGTTGTTCTGGATTTTCATGAATGTAAAAGCAAGACAGCAATTCAAAACATTCCATGTATGTGTTGTAATTTCCAGAAGCAGATGGCACTGTTGAGGGTGAAATGTGGGGAGTGTAAGAATTTTTGAAATGTAATTTCTGTTTCAGTTTCAGTCCACTGAGTTGTTTATATAGGAAGATTTTCTCTAATAATTTTTGTTATATGGTGTGAGAAGTAATCCGCCATAAACTTTCTCAGCTGTTTATAGCCTAATTAATTAATTGATTGATACTTGGGTAATTTTTGTCTTGACATTTACCGAGTCATGCTGTGTTCTGAAACTCTTGTGGGTGTTTGACATATCAGCTAATTTACCTAATGCTAAAAGTACTTAACGATAGTTATAATGAGAAGGTGATTTTCAGTGCACTTCTGGAATGCACCTCCCAGTATCTGCTCATTGTCCAAACACCCAGCAATCCATCCATTCAGGACAGATTTCCGGTGAAGATTTTGCTTCTAAGGGGCTCATTCAGCTGGTCCTAACTTCTAGCAGTGGCTGTGAGCTGTCTTGTGGAAATTGGCTCTATATACACTGTGTGTGTTTATCACTTGGATATGCAAGCACAACAGGATTAAAAACTAGTAATAGATTGTATAGGTCCTGCCATCCCTGTTGAATTTCCCCTATGGGATTTGATGGAAGAGTTCACAGAGCAGATTGTCTTTCAGGATGGAAGAGATAGTACAGAAAGGTTACAGTAGTAAACAAATGCTGGCCTGCAGTGCTCAGAAGGCAGTTTTGCTGAAGACAAATTATTTGTGCAGTTAGACCCAAACTTGAGACACTTTGTTGTTCTTTGCTAATCAAACAAACAAAAAACTAAGTGTAAAAGGTACATCCACCAGTGAGTGAGGGGAATTCAGTCTGTGGGATGAAAACTTGAGAAAACACTTCAGCTGCATTTCAGGAAGCTTGAAGACTTCTATGAAATGCAGTACATGTCAGATTGATTAATTGATGCTCAAGCCTGTTTTCTTTTTATGCTTTGAAAATACAGCTGTCATGCTTTGAGCTCAATGATTTTTAAACCCCTAGTTTTCTAATACATTAGTTTTCTAATATGCCTTTCTGGGACTATGTGTGATGGGAACTTGGTGCTGCTGCCTCTGCAGGTTGTTTTCATCCCACTCAGGGTCATGCCTGTGCAGGACTGCAGAAACACCTGAGTTAGACTCTGCAAGTGGTTTAAATGTAGTTCCATGTTTCCAGGAAGGTTGTTTCCCTGTGCATGTGGAGTTCTTTTGGTGGGATAGGACAAGGGGTAATGGTTTTAAATTGAAGGTGAGTTGATTTAGATTAGATGTAAGAAGAATTTTTAATGAAGAGTGTGGTGATACGCTGGAATAGGCTGCTGATGGTGGGTGCCCCATCTCTGCAGGAGTTCAAGGTCAGGTTGGAGGGGACTTTAAACAACCTGGTATAGTGAAAGGTGTCCTTGCCCATGGCAGTGGGGTTGGAACAAGATGATCTTTACGGATCTCTTCTAACCAAAACCAATATATGATTCTACGATTTCCAGATATCCCAGGTGCTAAACTAGAGATTTGCTTCTCTTTGCATTGAAGGGCATGCAGCTCAGAATCATCAAATTGTGTTTCTCTTCACTTTTAGAATACCATTTGTCATTACGAAACAATACACAAATAACAAAACTACCTTTGTCTTCTGTGCAGCTTTCAGAGAATACAACTTCACTAGTGCAAGCAAGTGTTAAACTCTAGGAAAGAGAAAACTGGACAAGAGTGTGTAATGTCAGCGTGGGGTGCTGCTTGGAAAAAGTGCACTGATAGTGAAATGATTTCATGTCTAGCAATGTGTTTTGGTATTTGTTCTGTTGATCTGGTAGTTGCGTGTCCTCTTTTCACTGAGGACTAGCAGCAGCTCTTATGACTGTATCTTGCTCCAGTTTTATTGTAAAGGAGCTTTTATAATGCCCCAGAGCAAGGAAATGTCATCTCAAGAATGGAATGCTTAGTAATTAAAACAGGTTTATTAGTTGCTAAAATCACAGCATTCAATATTTAGTTTATTTACAAGCAACTTATTATCATAAAAATAACATTTTAATAGGAAGCCTTAGTAAAGACCTTTAGAAGGAAACAAGGGAACCAAGTCAGAACTGATTTCAAGTGCTCTGGACAGCACCAGAAGATCAGAGACCCAATGAATAAATTATAATCACTGTTTGAGAGAAAAGCTTATAAATGAATAGTATGGTTACTGCAGTGACTGAAGGCATTTAGATATTTAAATATCCAGCATGGATGGATGCAGTGACATATTAATAGCAACTATGTCTTTATTAATTGACTTAAATTGCATCTGTGCAGTATGAAGGTGGCAAAAATATGAAACTTAAATTATTCATTAGTTTAGTTATTTGTATATTCTTTGACATTTACATTAATCCCTGTTCTTAGGACAGAAGAGAATCTGTTTACAAGGTTGTTTTGCCAGTTTAGCAGACGCTTCAGCAGAAGTGTCTGCTGACTCCAGTCTTTGTTTGAGCTCAAGGCATGGTGGTGTTCATAAAGCTAACACTTGGGCATTGTTTCTGTTCTCAGGCAGAAGGGAAGAAATATGTCTTGTCCCTGAAAAAAATTTTGGCTTTTGTTCCTTTGTGGTGGAACTCTATTACCCTGTTTGGTGAGGAAAAGCTTTTGTGCAGATTAGAGTCTCTATTTCTTTGTGGAGACATTGATAAGAATTGTCAATTAGTTTATCTTTGACTGCCATTTAATGGGATTTCTGTTAAGAGAAACTAAGGACTAAGCACTCATGTATCCAAGGGTTGACTTAATTTTGTTCAGATCTAAAGCCACTGGTAATTTTATTTACAGTTTTATAATACATTGATATTTTTTTTCCCATTCTATACATGCAGATCTGCTGTTGAATCTCAGGGAAAATTTGTTCTCAAGAAAAACATCACACAAGTGCTTCTTATTTTGGCTCAGAATTGATCTGCTTATCTCATTTGTGGTAGGAAGTGAGAAGGTTGCAGATGTTTCATGGAAACAAAAATATTGGTGCCAAAGGATGGGAGCTTTCACAATTTTTTTTAATGCTGCAAATAGAGAGCCTCCTCAGTGATGATAACAACAGATTAATTTGTATCTTTGTATCTCTCTTTGTCATGTATGTGAACAAATAGTGTTTTAACAGTCTTAGCAGTCCACTGGGTTTTGTTATATTTTATTTTGCCAGTAACGTTTGACTACAGATGGTTTCACTACTGCTGCTATTCAGGTCATACCTGTGATCTATGAAAGAATCTTGGGCAAAAAAATTAATGTTGCTAAAGAAGATTCCTGTTGTGTTTTCTGGTTTCATACTTTTCTTTGTGCAATATCTGTTATCCAAGCTTTAACAGTTATGTTCAAGCCTTAAAATTGTATTACCCATCTGTAAGCAGCCATTCAAAGTCTGATTGGAAAATCCCCTTGAGCTCACCTGAGTGATTCTCCACCAAAGTTCAGTTCATGAGTTACTTTTTAATTTTCTTTGTAATTATCTTCATTTGAAGTTAGCCTTGGAATAGCAGTTGGACATGGATTTCTTTCCTCTGGCCCCCTTAGTCTTGGGACAGTTTTTTAAGGGCAATATCTCATACTGGGGAAACAGATACTTTTATTTGAGATTGTACTTCAAACTTAATGAACCTTCACATTTTTCATTGGAAATTACTTTTTGCAAAACAAGATGAGAACTCTGCATTATTAGTAAATAAGTAATTTTTATACAGCACACACATTTTAATGCACTGCTATTGTTCACTTGTCAGACTTTGTATTTTCAGCTAGTATTTTAATTTAAAATATATTTTATTTGTTCCTTAGACATAGAAAAGTCTATACTGTTTTGGGTCAAGAATCAAATATTAATACAGATAACATCTCTTCGGTTTTCCAACTCAGCCTGGAGGTTCCTGTCTGAAATGTATAAAATCAGATTAAACTTTCTTCCTGGTTCTATTGCTATGAAGCAATTTTGTGTAAACTGAATGAACTTAAAACTTATCGCTAGGTTTTGGCCCTTAAAAACCAGGCAGCTTACATTCCACATAAAAATTATTTAGATAGTAACATTTTAATGGACATTAACCAGAGTTTACACAGGTATAGGTAGGTATTTTATTTTGGTTTGTTCTTTCCCTGTAAACGAGACAGTGAGACAATGTCATGTGCACAAAAATCAATATAGTTGGAGATCTGAAAGCTACAAAGTGAACATCAGTGTTGCAGGGAATGAAGGTGCCCTGCAGAATCTTCTGGTAAGTCTCCTTTTTATAGCCAGTATGAAATAATGGGTTTCTTTGCCTGCACAAATTAAAATGCAGCTGTTTCTGCTGCTTGCCTGGTTCCACGAGCAGTGCCCATTGTAGTCTGTCTCACAGCGTAGTTGTGCTGAGAGGCATTCAGTGTTTTCTGTCAATAAATACCTCAATAAATCTGTGAGGAGCTGACAAACAAGAAAAGTTTGGTTTGCTGATGCTGTGGATTAGGGTCTTTAACAAATCTAAACATTCACCTCTATTTAACCATGTAAAACCTAACAGACAAGAGTAGAGAAGATAAATGAGTATTTGATAACACACAGGATGCTCAAGGGAACTTGCAGTGATCCTAGTCAGTGATGTTGGGACACATCACATACTTGGCACATCTTTTGAGTCTATTGAAAGAAAATCTTCATAGAGAAGGTGTTTTGATGTCTTATAAAACCAAATTTTATTACAAATCCCTTTTTTTGGAGGGGGGTGTGTGTATCATATTTCTTTTAATCCTTACAGCATATGAGTAAGGATGATGAATTATGGAGTTGTTTTGTTTTATCTGGCCAGGAGTTAATTTCCCTGCTCAATACAACCTTTTAATGTCTGCAATACTCATGCTAGAAGAGCAATGATAAAGGAATGATGTGGCCTTTAATGCTCAGTGTCTTTGTTCTGGCTGGTTTTGTTGTCAGTGGAGCTACTGAGCCTGTTGTGGGGTTTGGAGTCTTGATAGATTGATAGTGGTTTCTTTGAGCCTCTGTGAAGTCTGATACAGACTTTAGAGGCTGTTTCTTTTTCTTCCCTTGATGAAATTCATTTGTCTTCAGGCATTTACGAGCTGAATTCAAGAATTACTCTTCTCTTTTGGCTGTTGGGGAGATCTTGAAGTAGTGTTGAATACTTTGTTTAAGCCATTTTTGTTTTCGAGTGAGGACCAAACATTCAAGCTGATATAATTTAATCATCAATTACCCTGTCTTCTAGACTGTGGGTCCATTAGGAGTAAAACCATTCTGCATCTCAGTGGGCCTCAGAAAGAGGCTAATAATGTACACAATTATAAATATTTACCTTTTCTTTTTAACAAGGTTTTTCAAGTGATCCTGCAGCTGGGACACTTCACAACAAAGTTAACAGCACTAACTTCCCTGATGAAACATTAAATCTTCTCATTCATTCATTCTAATCAAACATGCCTTGTAGTTGTTTCCTGAAGAGTTAACAAGAAAAGAAATCTCACTGAAGAGCAAGATAAGGAGGGTGTATCTGATAGTATAGGCTTCTGATACAGGTCTTTTAGGGAACATTCCTTTTTTCTTGTTTAATTTTAACTGTGCAATTTTTTTTTTAACACAAAGTTTTGAGTTTGTAACTTTTCTGTCATCTGTGTTATAACTGCAGATGAGTGTACAGAGGAAGCTGTAGATATTCAGAATGGTAAATGTGTGGATGATGTGTTGAAAACATCACTGTGGCAAGTAACACTTGGCTTTGTAGTCATTTTGAAAGTTTAATATTGACACTAAATTTGTGTTATATATTTACTGTTGTAGGAATGTTGGAATCTATTGCAAAGTTCTTCAAATAAATCTACTTGGAAAATAGTGTAGAACTCTCCTCTGTCTTTAAAATGCTGACAGTTCTATATAATGCAATACATTCAGTAGAGCTTTCCTCTGTTGTTGATGTTGTAAACCAATATATTATAGCCCCTAAGAGGTTATGTTGTTTTACTGTAATTTTCCTTGATTCTGCTGTCTCTGACATTTTTCAGGGTGCTGCTGGCAAGTACATGAGTTAAACAGATATACTTAAAAAGAGACTTAGCTGCAAATTCCTATTTAGCCTACAATTTTGGTCACATGTGGGCTCACCCACTCTTCCTAGTAAACTGCTGGCTCTCTCCTCTCAATGGGTAATGACCAGACTAGAAAGTTAAGGCAAATTTCAGTGCTAAATACTAAAGCATAAATACTATGATTCCATTGCACTAATTGCTACTTATATAGATAGATATTTGGTCTGTGATCTGTTGTCTAGGCCTTTAATTTTCAGTGTATTTTAGAGTATATTAGAGCAGGCCTAATGACAGGATCAGATTTATCTTGCATTAAGGGTATGCACACAGTTTATATAAAGTGATGAGGAAAGGATGAGAAGAAAAAGAATGCTTCTCAGATATTCACCCAGCCCTGACACAACAGGCTTTTATCTTTTAAAAGACAAACAGTACTGTGTTAAAAAATAGAAAATACACCTTTCAATGTTGACTATTTTTGGTGCTTTCAAAAAATTCAGAAAGTATTGAGTTACCCTCGAGTTACATTGCTCATTGGTTATCTTCCTTACAAAGATGGGCTAATAACAGTGAATTCTTGGCCAGTTTATTGTAGTTAAATTTTCCTTCTTCCTTCCAACAATTTGCTAGGATTCACTTCCAGATGACCTAAGGTTGTTATGCTCATTAGGCTTCATAAAAAAGGTTTCTCATTTTTCTTAATAATGGATTTCCTGTTCATGGAAAACTTCTGTGTAGATTCCCCACCTCCTGGCTAACAGTTTAACATGTTTTGACCTGCGGTCTTGAATATTTGTCAGTCACAAGTGAGTGCTTTTGCTTGTCATAGAGACTGTGATGCAGTTTGTGTTTGATTTAATTATAACACAGTTACATGCAAGGAAGTGTCCTTTGCATGATCTATTACATCTTAAGTATAGGCCATAAAAACAAGGCTTGCAAAGTCTTATCCCAGCATTGGTCTGATGCTGATGTGTCAGTCTCACTGATTGTGTGATGCTTCACCTGGCAGTCAAGCAAAACACAAATCCACACTTGCAGTATTCACCTGCCTTTTGTAGAATTAGGACCTGTGCTGCTGTCTTGCAGCACCATTAAATGAACAATGGGGAAACAAAAGAGCTTCTGACAATCCTTGCAGTGGTTTGCATGCTTGTTCTTATATTTCCTGCTTTAATTGATTGGAACTTGTCCTGTGCAATGAGGACTGAGAAGGATCCTTGTAATTGTATTCTGAAATTACCAGATCAGGGTTTTAATGGGGGGTATAGTGATCAGGCAAATCGAGAAGGATGTTTGGCTTCTTGTCTTTTGTCTGCAGCTCCTGTGACAATCTGGTTCTCCCATCTGGCTGAGTGTGATAACCCCAATGTGAGATTTCAGGCAAGAGGAACAGACTTGGGTCCTATTCCAGTGTGAGAATTCTTTTAGTGCTTTTCCTGTGCAAGTGTAGTAAGTGACTGAGCTGAGCAATGCAGAGCCTCTTGATAGTTAGGAAAAGCTTTGGCCATTCTTCATATCTTGCTATTTCAAACTATGTGAGCAAACTTTTGTGTACCTTTGTAGGACTGCAATAATCTTTGCCTAGCAAATCAAGATTATGTGACACTTTTATCTTCAGCCCTAAGCTTTGCAGGAATCAGCTGGCTGTTTGAACCTGATTCTTAGCTTGTGGCAAAAGCCACAAGCCCAAAGTAAATTAAGTTCTTTATCACCTTTGAAAATAAATGAATGGAGAGAGGCTCACAGTCCTTTTCACAGGGTGTGAAGTGAAACAGCGAAGTGTTACGTGCTTACTAATGCTTTCACCTCTAGGTTTGTAAAAATCTTTTCTTTTGAAAAGTGGAAGTGGACTCCTTAAAATTACAGCAGTTTGTTCTATGTAATCTATTCTTCAGCCACTTGCTCTGATAGTTTAATTTGGTAGTTTGAAAGCATATAAGCAAATTTTTGCTCTGTCACTGCAAAGAGTTACTTTATTCATCAATTTGGAATGTTGTCTAAGATTTTTGTGTTCTTTGTATGCATTGCTTTGGGGCAAGGACAGGGAAAGATCTCTTCCTCTAGGTTTTTTCCTTCTTTGTTGAGAAGGTAATGTAATCTACTGCCATTTCCAATTCATCTATGATCTGCAATATCAAAGCAGGGTTTTGATGGATGAGTGAAGTAAAGTGCAGTCTTATGAAAGACAGCTCTATTGTTATCAAGCTAAAACTTTCCCTCTTCATTGTTTTGCTGACACAATATGGGCACAGCTCTTAGAAAATCAAATTTTAAACTGGCTGTGTTGCACTTCGTATTTTTTAAAACATAATAGGCTCTCTCAGAACAGTGCACTTTTAAACAAAAACTTTTAAACTATCTATTTGAAAAGTGACTTAAACACTACATAAACTTGCAAAAGGGCCTGGAGGCCCTTTCTTCCAGACATTTAACACTTATGTAGTCTTCTGAATATTGCCCAAGTGTTTAATGTGCTTAACAAGAAAAGGGTTCATGCAGAGGTTTCTATATGTAATATGTACCAAATCCATCTTGTCTAGAAGACAGCCTGGATTCTTTGGTGAGTGTTGGAAGGTGTTTTTACCTTTGTACTATTCCTTTCGTATCTCTGTGTTAGAGGTTCTGGTGGAAAGCTGAACCTGGGGACAGCTGACATGTGGAATAGCTTTTTGAGAAGTAGCTTATGCTGCTGGGCTGTCCTCAGAGGTGTGTGTAGGCTGGGTGTTGTAGCTGATCAGATACTGTGGTAGGAGTAGGGGTGCCCTTCAGCTGGGGAACTTTTGATTTAGATCTTATCAGATCTACAAGACTTGTGTACTGTAACTCAAGAAGGCACATTAAGAATTTGTTATTATTTTTGTCAATAAAAAGAGACTGTGCATAGGGGGAAAAGGGGAAGGGTAGGGAAGTGGGCACATTCTTTGCCTGGTGAGCATTGTCTGTTTATTGTGTGAGAAAGAGATGTAAAATACACAAATTGCTTGTAACATGACTTTGTGTACTTTTGTTTCTGACTTCAGTGCTTTTTCTTACCTGGTGTCCCAAGTGAATGAATGTTCTTATTTAGTTGCAGTTCACTGACAGTGATTGGTGAGGGGTGTGTGTGTGTGTGTGTGTGTGTTGAAGGGGAGGTGAATATGCACCTGCAGGGGTAATACCAAAACAACAAAGCAAGTGAAACCTCCAAAACAAACACCCCCAAAACCTTGAACATAGACATCCCAGTTAGAACACTTCAAGTTAGTCTTTGACAATTTGATTTTAACTGCTGCTGATGTGCACAGGGCCTTTCAACACGACTACTTTCAGAGAAGTAGCTGGACACTGAAGGATGCTGAAAGTATTTGGAATTGAAGTATAAGGACTGTGAGAGGGTAGGCTGGATGAAGTTTCTAAGTAATTTGTAACCTGGAGTGCCCATGTTTGTGTTGTGGTTTTTTTTTTGGTGTGGTAATTTCAGACTGTCACAGATGGTAAACGTGTGCCAGATTTACAGACATTGTAGGCAAAGGACAGGCCTTATTAAAAGTGTGTACATGTTTCTGTATGTCTGCTTACAGTCATATACACAAGTATAACCATGTTCTGTCATCCTGAATAGATACAGCAGACTGCCCTTGGCCTCTGTGCTGGGGGTCTGCTAATGCTGCAATTTAGTATTGTTTAGCTTACTCCCAAGTACAGAGAGAAGGACAGGTAGATGCCTTTTCAGCTCTCCAAATGACAGAAAAGGAGAAGTACAGGCTGCTGCAAACAAAGGACTTCAGTACCTTTGTAGAGAAGGTCAGAGACAAATTAAAACATGACTGTCTTTGCTCCAAGATTTGTACCATATGATTTGAACAGTTTTTCAGCTGAGCAGTGCTCTAGATCCCACCCAGGTCACTTGTTTTTGAGCCCCTCCCCACTCTAGCACCAACACAACTGTTTGCAGGGGTGTGAGCTGGGTGGGTGACCTGATGTGCTCTGGTCCCCAGCTGTCTCTGGTGGTCTGGTTTAGACACTGTGGCGACTCAAAGTCTCACCAGAACCAGAGAAAAAATTATATCCAGAGCAGCCTGGGAAAGGTGCACCACTGAAGCTGATGTGGAGCAAAGAATTGCTGTCCCTCAAACAATAACAAAGTTATTCAGTATTATGAGGTGCCAAAAGATTTCATGATTAGAAGGAGATGGGGTCTAAGAAAGGTTGAGAATGAGTGACTCGGAGCTAAATAAGAATTCTATTTCAAGTCCCAAATCAGTTTATTTAAATAAAAACCCACTTTATTAATCTCTTTCCCCTCCCCTCCTTCCCCTCGAGGTTTTTAAAGTGTGTAGTCCTGGTCTAGATTTGACAGTTTGAGGCATAACAATGTAGACCGAATAGATTTGAATTAATGACTTTAGAAATAGATTCTGACTGGAATCTGCTAATTTTAATTAAAAGCCGTATCTGGTAAACTAGTTTTTGATTTAGACATAATTTAAAACTATGTTAAATTGTGTGGCCATGTATCATGCAGGGAAAATTTATTTTCTACCTCAGATGAGATTTTTATGAGGATAGGCATAGCTTGAAGAGCTGTATAGCTAATGAGAGGCATTTGAAGTAAAATGGAGGAGTCCATAAAAACAAGTCGAGTGTTTCACAATGCAGAGAAGGGAGAACTCAAACAGTTCATCTGTATGGGCTGTAATGGAAAGCATCACATCTTCAAATCCATGTCTGCTGGCAAAGCTCGTTGTTCTTCTTTGGGTGTGGAATGAGAGTTTGACACCTCCAGAATAATGAAAAACACGAGGAAAGCTCTGTGGCTGTGCTTGACACTGCTCTGCCTACGCTATTTTGACTGAAATTTTGCTTTATGCTGTGAAAGGAATTCACATGTGTGGGAGTGCTTCTGACAAATACATGTCTAATTTTGTTTGTAGTAATAACAAAGGCATGACACAAAGGCTGATCGTTATCCTAGTTGTTATTTAATTATGCTTATGGTCTTCGTGGAGCTACAGCTCATAAAGTAGTTTTGGGTTGCAATAGACATTGCAACAGTTCTTTATAGGTATGTTCCTCATAGGCTGGATGGAATAAAGATTGAAGAAGATTGGAGAAAGTACTTTTGCTTTAGCAGGAAATAGTTTTAATCAAAGCTGAGCCTGTTTTTTCAGTACCATTTTCTCCTAAATACCTTAAGAGAAAAGAACTGCTGTAACATAATTAGCTTTTCCTGACTATTATTAATGGTATTTCTTGCAGTAGTGACGTTCAAGGACCAAAGTTGACAAGGACCTTGTGATGTGCTTTCTGTGCAGCTGTAGGGCACCAAAGAGGAGGATTTACAATGTTAATATATTTTTTTTGGCGGGGAGGGGGATGGGGGGGTGTGTTTCTTTATGTTTTTTTAAACAATCTCCTTTATGCTTTGGAGATTGCATGTTTAAGACAGGGGATATTTGGCTGTCATTGACAAAGTTCTGCATGATCTTCTTCCTCCAGGAGATGAAAACAGAGTCCACTCCACTGCGGTGCAGGAAGCTCAGCAATCCTGACATCTTTTCATCTGCTGGGAAAACCAAACTCCACCGTCAGCTAAGTCAAGATGACTGCAAGCTACGAAGAGGTAGCTTGGCAAGTTCTTTGTCAGGTATGCCATTTTGTAAAGACAGTATGACACTTCCTTAGTATTAAAGATGCAGCATTGGTGGCAGAGAAGTCGTAATAAAAGATACTGATAAGGTGACCTCTTGTTGGCAGGGCATACAAAATTTTATGCAAGAGAAAGATGCAGAAAGAAATATCAGTAGAAAAGAATGAAAAAGCTTGGATTTAGAGAGAAATTTTCTATATTGCTCAGAGTGAAAAGTTAAAAGCTAAGATTTAATATGTAAAGTTAAAGAATGGAGCTGTGGAACTTTAAGTGGCACATTGGTGTATTCTTACTCCTTTTAACATCAGCATTGAATGTAAGCTTGCCCACTTTGCCCTTTTGTTTCTTACTGGCAAACTGACTTTTTATGTCATGTTTAAATTACTATCTAGTTTCTTTTTGGCTTCAAAAGCACTGTAGGCAGCTGTGATTCAAAGTAAAAATCTTGCTTACTAACTTGATTTTTTTTCAATTTGTGTAAAATTTGGTTTTTCTTTTGAACATAATATTCAGCCTTGTAATTGAATTTAGTTTGTCAGCTGTAGAACCGTGGAGCGAGCATAGACAATAACTACCCAAGAATGGTCCAAGTTCAGTAGTTTTCTTTTTTTTCTTTTTTCCCAAAGACTGTGTTAGTGGGCCAGGGGATGGTTTCACAACTGTTTTAAAACTGATATCAGAGTCTGTGGTGCTGAAACAGAGCACAGAGAGCTGCATGAGCAGTCTAGAATGAAAGAGCTGATATGCCTGAATGCCACTGTTACTTTGTAGGGTTAAGTTGCAGCCCATTTCCTCCCCAGTTAGGCTCTTTGCCTATTTGTATGTTAGTGCAAGAACTGGAAGAGTTGAAAATTCTTAGGTGGGAGGGAAAGAGGAAGAAGGTGAAGTTACCTTTTTTGACATCAGCATGGGCTTGATTTACACGATTGATAAAATAGATCCAGTCCTGGTTCCTCATCTGTTATCAGAGGAGGATAAATATTTTCATGTTTAAGGTGTTAGGTGTAATAGAATTAAATTAACAATAAAGTACTTATGTTTTATTTTGGCTTGGCCTTGGCTTAGTGTTTTATTTGTAGTAAGTGGATAGTTTCTGAAAAGTAGAAACATTCATAATGTTTTGTATGCATGTAAGTTTGTTCTCCAAGGTATGTTAATCACAGAACTTTATGAACCACACAGCTGTCGACTGACTGCAATGGCCTAAGTTAGTAATGAAGCTTTTTTTTTCCTCCTTGAGTAGACGAAAGCAAAGTAAATAGGAGGAAGCAGGAAAACTGGAAGGTCTGTTCTCTTTCAAAAATAATTTTTCTGTTTTGAGATTGTAATTTCAGAACAAACAATTCTGTATTCTCCAGAACCTGTTGATTCATCTTAATTGCTTTTTGTTCTACTGTACCTGATTTAGGAAGGGGTAAAGAGCCCCAACAAGATCAGTCTGACCCAACTGGATAGAGAAAATGTTTAGGTGTATATTTTCAGTGTGGATGTTTAGAATGTGTGAAGAACTTGAGGCATGACAGGGAAAGGCTTTAGCTTAAAATTCCATCCTTAAAATGATTCCAGCTAATTTTTGCCACAGAATCAAATGAGTTTGAAGAGTGTAGATGACTGTGCCTGCAAACTGGTTGGCTGAGATTTGACTCTTGATGGAATTCTGTCCTCCTGGATCCAAGTTTTGTGGAACTGAAAGGAGATATTGATAACTATCTTATAGAGACTTAAATAAAATTATTCTTGTCCTCAGGCATGGATATTTTAGACTGCTAGATAATGACATTATTTGACTGGCTATTATAGGATATCTTTTTTTAGGGCTATACAGAGTGCACAGCAATGTACGTTTCTGTAGTTTTAGGTCTCTGCAGACAAGTTGTTGTATTTATACATTATCTTGGAAATGATCAAGCCATGAAAATCACGTCCACAGCTGTAAGCAGCTTGAGTGGGACAAGGAAGGGGGTACTAATCTGCTGTGTCTCTGTTTGCTTGACAAAGTTGAGCAGGCATCTCTCACACACTTTGACTCGTTCTGTTGGTGTATACTTGGCCCACTGCTTGTAACTATCACAGAAAATTAATGTTAGCAAGTTAAAAACAGAAAAAGACCCCACCACTTCCACTCCCCACCCTCCCACCAGCATCATGGCTGGTCACATTATGTACCAGTCTTCCAAATATTGCAGCCACTGTTATGGAATTAAATGTAATAGTTCACATCTAGTTTCTAAGGTGCAGTTGAATTTGTAAACAGCTTTCTGCCTCTGAGAGAACAAGTCTTTTTCTGCAGCATATATGTGATTAAAGGTGTAGCCTTCCTGCTGCTTATTGCAATAAATGTCTCAGTAGTTATCCACTGAATGCAAGAATCTTTACTATGCTTGAAGGGGGTGTGCATTTAGTCCCATAGTCCTAATTTTAAGGAAAAGAGGTATTACCCACTTCCATTTTGCAATGGGAAAAGGGGAGTACAGGGGTTGACTGACCAAACTTACAGAGTAAGTCATGTGGAAGCTAATAACTGAACCCAGATTCACAGACTTCTTCACTTATGTGTTTTTAACCACAAAAATATCTTTCTTCTCTTTCTTCTTTGTGGATGACATTGTACATAAAAGGAAGCTGTCAAGCTCTGTGGAGTCAAAATATGACCTACTTTGACTTTGGTTCTTTCTCACTGTAGAAATTTACTGCTTGACATTTTTCAAAAATGAGTGTTGCATTGACTAGAAAATATTTGTTGAGCAAAAAATATCCATCCATGTTTCAAAGCAAGACAATATTTAAACATACACTATATTATGTTACAGCTGCATGAAATGCAGTGCTCAGTGTTCCAGTGGTAGGCAAAAGTGGGAATGTCTAGATGACCAAGTTGTTTAGAGGAGACAGTATTTTACAATTAGGAAAGCACTTTCAAAAGAATGTTTAAAATTATACTAAAGAGATTTTGTCTTCCTTTAGGGCAGCAAATATTGTTTCCTTTTTAAGATGAGTGGAATATGGAAATTTACAAAGTGGTTGCAGTCTGTTTTTACAAGGTTTTTGGATTTTCCCATTATGTCATAATGTAAAGTGGATTTTTAAAAACTCATTAGTTATCGAACATAATGAATTTACTGGTAAGGTGCTCTTGCAAGTTTTAACCTACCAAAATCTTGAAATTGCTTTTTTTATTAAATGCTTTTTCTTTGAATGTAGTATTTGTTCTCATCTCTGTCCTTTGAACTTGCAGACTTGTTTAAAAACAAGCTGATGGTATTTTGATTTTATTTTTAAAGGAAAACAGCTACTTCCCTTATCAAATAGTGTCCACAGTGGAGTGGGCCAGACGATATGGCAGCCTCCAGGAGACACCTCCAACCTGGTCCGCATGAGAAATCAGTCTCTAGGACAATCTGCTCCTTCACTTACTGCTGGTTTGGTGAGTGAGCCTGGGAATACTCACGGTGCTGTTGTGCTATAAAAAGTGATGTGATCCTGTGCTTTAGTTTTTACCTGGTTTTCCCTGCTCCTGCTCAGTGAAAGCAGCATTTTGTTCCTGTGGGGCTTTTTAGGCTACAGGGTGAACTAGGGAGGGAGTATGTTCATCCTGCTTTAGAGAGAAAGCAGGAAAAGATGTGTGTTGGGGAATAGTTTCTTTTTGGGGACATTCCTTCTCCACACTACTTCAGTTGCCTGATACCTGAAAGAAATATCATTGGAAGTCTAGGAGATGTGAGCATGGGAACCCAACCATTTCAAACAAGTTGAATTGAAAAGCAGCTTTCTGAATATCTACCTCTGCCTGTTTCACTAGGGAATAGCTAGGGGGATGAACCTGAAAGGGATAACTCTCCAAGGAATTGAGGAGCTGGAACTGACACATACTCTTCTTCATGGTTTTTGTCAAAAGGTTTCAGTAAAAATAACCTTTGGTAAAATATTTTTGAGGGATGTTGCATCTGCTAAATTAACATTTTCTAAGAAAAGAGTGTTCTGTATGGGGATACACACTGAGGTGGCTACAGTCAAGTCTGAACTGCACACAAAAAGGAACACATATTTTGTTTGTAAATTTTCCTTATTATCTCTAAAAATGTAAAATCAGTGATGTGTGAGGAGAAGAAAAATCCAAGGGTAGGAAAAGACAGTTATTTGTGAGCAGGCATATGTGCAACAGAAATTGCTGGTAAATAGTAGATTAAAGCCAAAGTTGAAATGTTTTTATTTGCTGAGCATCTACAGAATTATTTGTGTAGCAAGTTTTACTCAAGTGAGGAATTTTGGTGTGTGCTGCTTATAGTGCTGCAAGTAACTGGGTAAATTTATGTTACATTGTAAGACTGTTTAGAAGTAGTGACCCTTTAAAAGGGTGAAAGGGTATACCTTGGATAAAGCCCTGAGAACTTTTTTGGGGTTCCCAGACAGTTTGGCACCACCAGGCAATGAAAGGAAACTTAAATCTTTAAGGTTCAAAAAGCCACACGTTTGTGTTACAACTAATTTTGATTTCACAATGAAGTAATTGTAGTCTTGACACTTTCAGACATGTTACTATATTGAAATTCTTCTGATTTGATTTAATTGTGTTGCATTTTAATTTGGTGCCTGTCCAGTGTTTGCCTTAAATTTATGCTCTCACCAGTGGTTTTAAATTCAATGATAACAGAAAGGGAGAATGCTCACATGAACTTGGCTGTAAGTATTTTATCTGACGGGGATTAGAAAAAGTAATATGTTAAAACACAGGCCTGTTCTCTAGAGGCAGATAAATGCCTTGGAGCTTCATAACTTAATGAAAATAACTGTGCTTTAAAACAAAGCACTAATTCTCAGCTATTTAATTTGGAGTACTAGGTTGTTGCTTAACAGCTGTGTGCAGCTCAGCGAGCTGCAGATGTTTGCATGTTACAGTTCTGCATAGTACTCATATTATACACTGTGTTTTCAGTTTGTCATGGCAGTGTTTGTGTTGCTTATCAGATATTTTGGTGTGAAACACAGCGCCAATGAGTTATTTTAAAATGATTTAAAATCCTCTGTTTCCTAAGTAAGGCAGAGAAATTAATCTCTAAATCCACTTCTTGTCCCTCTGCCATGGTGTTTAGGTGTTAAATGATATGGTCACTTTCTGTATATTCTGTGATGGGCTATATGTTCATTACAGTTGCAGTTAATTAAGCCTAAACATTACAAATTTTTATGTGAAGTGCGTTTCAAAAGCAGTGACTAAAGAACATCACAAGATGAACACCTAATTAAATGCAGTGAGTCCTGGGATCTTGGAGCCAGTTACATGTTTGCAGCTGTTTTAATGTGCTTGTGGTATTGAAATACGTTTCACAAATTGGAATAGCAAAAGGTCTCTTGCCAGTATAATTAATCTCCTTTGAAGAAGAGCTCTATTAAGAGATGAGTAACTTCAGTAATGCAGAGTGTCATTTTAATATGCCAGCCTTGACTGCTAGAGCATTTAATTCTTCTATCATTTGTTATAATATGGTAGTTGGATAGCTAGAGAGAAGTGGAGTGTGATTTAGGAATGCCAGGAGAGCTGTGTGCATTGTTTCTGCTCCCTTTTTCTGGCTCTGCAGGTATCAGTAGATTTTCCTTTGCTAAATTGCTTTGTAGCATTCAGTAATGTGGGCTTTTGCTTTCTAACCACTATTAATTGTACAGATTATTTACTGTGCTTAAATTTCATTATTTTCCTCTTTAAAAATATTTGCAAGGCAAATAGATAAGTTAACAATAGCAAATCTACAGAAATGAGTTTTCAGCTTCTGAAACAAGCCTGATAGCTAGGCTGCTTATCAGCAATGACTCCAGGGGAACACATCACATTCTAACTTGCTAAACTATATAAACACAATTTATTGTTGGTCAGAATCTTTCAGCTCATACATGTGTGATAATCTGGATTAATGTGCCTGCACAGCAGTTGCCACTAGGTCCTTGGGTTGAGAAAGAAGCCAGGGCAGAGTGAATGCTGAATGCTGTCATTGTGGAATGAAAGGTGTTGATCTGATCTGTGTGCCTTCTAAATATATGTGAGGATTTCAGAGGATGACCTTCAGCTCATCATCTACCTTAAGACAAATGGCTCTGATCTTATGAGATTGAATTCTGGCGGGGAGTATCCTATTTAAGACTTTTAAATCCCTAAGATAGCTGAGGAAGTAATCAGAGGAAAACACATAAAGCATCATGGTGGGCATCTCAATGGTATATCCTTCTGTCAAGACCCAAATACACGAAAAAAATTGGGTGCGGAGAATATGTATAGAGTGCATGTTTAAGGAACAGAAGGGTAATTTTATGGAAGATTTCTAATGACTTAGTTTTGGGGGTTTATCTGAGATCTTACCCTGTCATAAAAAGAGTTAGACCTTGGACTAATTTTTTTTAAGGCAGGTCAGAGAATCCTAGAATATGCTGAGCTGGAAGGGACCCACAAGGATAATTGAATCCAACTCCTGGCCCTGTGCAGGACACCCCAAGAGGCACTCCATGTGAGTGATTGAGAGTGTTGTCCAAAGATTTCTTGAATTCAGACAGCCTTGGTGCTGTAACTATTTCTCTGGGGAGCCTGTTCCAGTGCTCAGCCACCCTCTGGGTGAAAAACTTCTTCCCGATATCCATCCTAAACCTCTCCTGACTCAGCTTCATCCTGTTTCCTTGAGTCCTGTCACTGGTGATGCAGAAGTTAAGTAATGTGGATGTACTCTCTTATGAACAAAGGCATAAAGAGCATCAGAGTTTCTAAATTTTAGAAAGGAAAATCACCTTGTGAAGAGATGGTTGTTGCAGAGGTAGATTGGGAGTGTCTTTCTTGCAACTGTTAATTTTGACAAAACAGTGATTGAAACTGCCAGGAGCAATGCCATAAGGTGCTAGTGTTCCATAGCTGAGCATTTATTGGTGGCAAGGGGTGACTTTCCCCTCATGTTTATTAAGAACAGGATGCTTTACTAGAGCATTACACTAATGCTGAATATGCTTCTTTATTTGTGGAGAGAGATTTTGTATATGTGTGTGTGTGTCTCATATCCTGGCCCCTCACAGAGAGCATCTCAAGCACTCTTTCCAGGGTTTTGTGAACGAAACATCTGATAATATGCAACCCATTACATCTCATATGCATTGCTCACCACCTAACGCCTGGAAAAGTTTGAGAAGTTCCAGGAATAAAAAACCATGCATGCTCCTTCTGCCAACTGTGGCGACAGGAAAACATTTGAAGAAGCCTGTCAGTGGAAACTTAGATATGTTTGTGAAAGAGATTTTTAAATTATTTTTAAAAATAATTACAAACTCTAATTTTCTGAAGTGCACCCAGTACTGAACTGAAACTTGTGGTACTCCTTGAACTGAAAAACCAGACATAATTTTTGAAAATGAGGTTGAGGATTTCAGCTGGATGGTTGCAGTTCTATTTAGTGTAAACTTTCTTATATTCTGTACCGCATTGGATGTGGTCAGAGCCATTTCTTCATCTTCAGAGATGAAGGCTGCTGATTAAGCAGTTGGTGCTCTGTTAATCTTCTGTAAGATTTCCTTGTAGGGTCAGTCTCATCTTCACAGTGTAATTTCAAATGACTTAGGGTTTTACATTTACTTTCAAACAGAGTGGATGTTGAAACAAAGTGAAATAACTGCACAGTCATTGTGGTTGTACTCAGTGCCAGAGAGTTCATCTTTCCCTCATCTCGTTCTAGAAGAAATAGTTAAAAACCCAAGCCTCTTTTGAATAATGATCTGGAGGGTAGAAAAGCTCAAATGCAAGGACTTGAAACAACTCTCCACTGAAGAACTGCCTCTGAACAACACTCAGCCTGATTTATTGTGAATGTTCAGTTCCCAAAGCTGTGTGGATTAGGCAATACTGAGTGGAATGGGGAGAATGGGTCATCCTTGTGATGTTGGGGCCTTGGCTCAGCATGTGCTGGGAGCCTGGTGACAGACAGACCTCACACTGTGGCATGGCACTTTTGGTCTCCAAGATGGGGTGTGCTTTTTAAATGTAGGAGATAATATTGACTTTTTATTTTCTAAATTTTTGCTCCTTTTATTTTCTTTTTATTTTTTAAATTTCATATTACATCTATTAGGAATAGAATCAATTGTGCCTAACATAAAAACTTCCCCTAATGGCATATTCCCCCTGTGCTGGATGCTGTTTATTAAAAAGAAAATTAAAATTTTTATTGTTCCTGGCTATGAGGAAGAGTGGCTAACTGGCTGCAGATTTGAGTTAGTGAGTGAGATTATTACAGGGTAGGTAATCCCCTTTGAATTCATGTGGAGGTGGAATCCAGAGGCTTATTCAAGCCTTTTTCAAGAGCTTTATTCAAGCCTGTGGAGGCGTCTGTGGAGCTGGATTGCCATCTGCTGGTGTGCCAGGGGCTGGGGACAGGAACCCTGAACTCCAGGATCCAAGCGAGTTTTTGCAAAACGGTGTTAGAGATGCCCGTAATAATTAGTGATTTTACAGCAGGGGTGTATATATATATATATATATTTTTTTTTTTTTTTTTTTGTTCCTCTTTTAAGCTGGGGTATGAATTCTCTCGGTAATGCCGTGCTGTAGTTTGCAGCATCCTTTTTCTGGTAACTGAGAAACGATGGTTGGGACGTTTACGAAGAAAACAAGATTATTTTAAAAAAAGTATTATCTGTAGGCAATTCTATAAGCAAAATGGGGAAATTTTTTTTTTGGGGGGGGGGCAGCTGTGTGAGTTGCGCTTCGGTGTGTGGCCTGGTGGTGGCGCTGCAGCCCCGGGCGTTCCAGCGGGAGCGTCACCGTGTTCGGGGAGCGGCCGGGATGGGGACAGGGATGCTTTCCGCACCTAAAGGAGACCTTCCTTCCCTCTTGTTTGTCAGCTCAGCACGGGAATTAATAATTCAAGAGGCCTGGTGAAGTGCAGTGGACGTAGAAGTTCCCGCTTCAAAACCCCTCCTTGTTAGAAAGGGAAATTCTGTCTCTGCACCTCCTGCTTAGTCCCCAGGGTTTTAATGGATTTACTGTTTGTTATTTAGGGTCTCTGCTTTATGCAGGCAGTGCTAGTGGTTGTTTCGCTCACAGGGATGAGCTCTTGGAAGGAACAGGTTGGCAGTGGCTGGCAGACGCTGGCATCTGACCAACAAATTAAATATTAGTTTGCAAGGTACAACATCTGCTCTCCCACCACACTCTCCACCTCTCTGCTCATTTTGTGTGCTGGCAGTCAGGTGAGTGCATAGAGCTTAGAATTCCACCTCCTCACAAAAGAATTAGATATAATCTCTTTTTATTGAAAAATACAGCACTGGTTCAGGGACAAATCATTAATTCCAGTTGTGAATAGTGCTACCTCTTGCTCATTGTCTGGGTGCTTGTTACAAAAGCAGGCATTTGAATCTGATGGGAAAACTTCATTTGCATTTGTGTCTTCTAGAACACACAGCTGCTCTTTTCCCAAAAGGTTTTGTCATAGATAATGTTACTTTTAGTTTGCATTTTAGGTGGTAACATGTGACTATATAAATGTTGCTCAATACGGATGAAAATAATTTTGTTTAAGAATAATCATTGAAGTCATAGATGATGAAGGCCATAAATTATTTCAGGGAGTAGAGAACATTCAATACTTGACTGTACAAGTAGAATTTCATATTTTTATGTTCGTAGAAAAGACAGCAGGAGCTATGGCTGCAAGAATGGGGGGATTTTATTACTGTATGAAGGCATGGAAATTGCATTTTAAATTGGCAGTTGTAATAACCTGAGCTAGTAAGTAAGTGGATTTACAAATAAAGATCACGTATGAAGTCTAAGTTTGTGCATACTAATTAATATGTGCATGGACATGTGCTACAGAGCCTGTTGGTGAATCTTTGGGTACATTATCAATTTTGGAATTTGTACAGGGCCTGAGGAAGAAGAAAGGAGCAAGTTCTAGACATTTGGCAGTATTTGGAGTGCTTGCAGAGACTTACCTTTGTCACAGCTTTTAAAGTGTCTCTGGTAGGAAACCAGAAATGGATGTGCTATGACTCTGTGTGTTTTCATGATAGATTCAGGACACTTGCTTCACACTGGCATCCAAAACTGATAGTCCTGATTGGTTTTTCACTAGGAAACTTCATTCTGAATAATTCATGTAAAGAACAGAAAATTATTGTGATAAATTCTGTACTAAAGTTATATTTACTCTATAGTGCATATTACTTAAGCACAGTCAGCATCTTGCTCTGAAGAAACTTCAGCGTATTACTTAAAACACAGTCAGCATCTTTTTACTCACTTCAGTTAAGTGAATTCCATTTTGGAGTGGACTTATTGGCTTAAAGGAGGTTTTCATATTTGAAAGAAAATGTGAACGCCCTTCTGTGTAACCTGAGGCTTGTCATTGTAGGAAATATGAATTCATAAAACTTGCCTTGTGATAATTGTTAGGCACTAGACTGTCAGTTTGAATGATTGCAGTTCTCATTATCTTCAGATGCTGCATGTTATTTTTTTGTCTGTGAATATGTTGAATTGATTTTTGGCACATGCAGTCACTTCTCTTCCTGACAGCAGCACTATTGTAGGTGTAAAGTGAGAAAGTGCTGTAGTGTGCATGGAAAATTAGCTTTTTTGCTTGGAGAGCCATGGGGAACTTAAAATACAGTTATTCAGGCTGTCTTGAACACACACTGTTGAAAAGTGAGGCTTTGTTCCTTGGGTGTTGTTCTATGGTTCTTAATGACCTCTCTAAACACATACTGATGTAGACAATAAAAATTCTGTGTTTTAATTTAAAGTAGTTGAAAATTTGCTGTTTTATTTTTGGCAGATATTTCCATAGAAAGGCACTGTGAGATGTCTGCATTTGCTATTTTAATATGGCTGCCTTCTTGTCTGGTAATACTTCTTGAAATAGTTTCCTAGGATGTGATAATAGAAGGATTGGTCTTAAAACATTAAATAGTTTGTTTGCTTAAGTTTCAAGCTGCTTTCTTTCAGAAATGCAAACTGTTTTGAGCCTTAGGACATTTATAAGAATCCCCTGTAGCATTTTGACTAAGCAAAAGCTTTGGACATGCTCTGTAATTAGTAGCATAATCCTCCATGTTTGGCTGCCACTTTTTGTTTGGTCTGTTTTCCTGCACTGTGTCACTTTGGTTTATCCAAGCCATGCAATTTGTCTTTCCAGCAATCCTTTTTCAGCCCCAGAGACATAGTGATTGTTTATTTTACCACTTTCAGGACAGTGGGAATACAGAGGCTTGTGTGCACCACCTCTGAAGAGCTGCAGCTCAGAATCTTTCCTACGAGTTAATCTAAAATCCTTATTGCCTCGAGATTACCAGAGGGGGAGAGGTGAAATCTCTTGGTAGAGATAAGGGTAGCCTTGTAAGTGAAACACAAATCTGGGATTTATGCAAAAATCCTGATATCTGAACTTTGGTAAGCTCAGGTACAGAGAGGTTCAGTCCCTTGGTCACCTGAAGAACTGAAAGTAGAGCACGTCTCACAGACTTTCTGTAAATCTCAGTTTATTAATGTTTAGCAGATGCTTGGAGCTCAAATGGATTGTGCTGTGGAATAATTTATTGCTGCAATCCCTGTAAATAATGTGCCAGTGTAATTTTCTTATTTCTGATTGTGTTGTATTGGGATTTTTCAAGTCAGTTGTTCAAGAACTGATGCATGCCATGATCTCTTACCTGCCCTTGTTGGGTAATTATTGCTAACCTGAGCATTTCCACATTAGCTGTGAGTTTCAGACTCTTCCCTGGTGGGAACTGCAGAGTCCTTGTGCTGCAAGAACATGAGGGATGAAGTCAGAATAACCAATATATTACCAAGCTTGATTTAGAGTCAATATCTTTAGTTCTTTCCTTGAAACTAGGACAAATATTGGCCGGGTGTTTTTTTTCCCCCCAAAACTGTTGTTTATTGTAGGAATACATGAGCTGAATTCCTGTATAGTGACATTTTGGATTGATCAGAATGATTTTCACTGAAAGAAGTTGTGGCCTACTAAGTACAAATAGTGTAAAATTTGCTGAGGGGGTGCCTTACTGACTGAGGGGCTTCTGCTTTTGTTATTTATTGCAGTGACCAAGTTTCCATTAAAAAATCCACGATTCTGTGTCTATCATGAATATAAAACACTGTCATGTTGAGACTATAGTGTGAGTATACAAAAATATGTCAGTGTGAACTCTCAGCTATTTGGCAGAGGGGAGTGTTTATAAAAGAGGATTGAAAGATGTGCAGGGTTTCAGATCTGTCATAAAAGGATGTGAAGTGTAATTAACCTAAAATAACCTTTAAAATATTGTTGAGCTTGATAAATTAAATGAGCTGTTGAGATAACTTAATGAGAGATTTTAATTTTATACTTTAAATAATATTCTATTAAAATCCTCAAGATTTTGCTTTGTGATGGAATCTACTGAGATTTATATTTTCACAATGACCTCATGATTCAGTAACATTGTTAATATATTTGGTGCATATTTGAGGGGTAAGGTCTAGGTTAATGGTAGCATTTATTCTTTAAGTGCTCAAAGCCACAAAACTCTAATTGAAGATAGGAACGTTCAAACCTCATTATTTTAATGTGGTCATACAGTATAGTGACACTTAAAGTAGTTATATGATGAACTCCTATGGCAGGGTTCATAATTTGTCCGTGAAAACAAATTAGTATGTGCAACTTTGAATTAAAATTCTCTGTCTTGGAGTTTAAATAAAACATGAAACTTCAGGTCTGACATGGTTTCTGTATTTATCTTTGCTCAAATTAGCAACAAGCATTTGCATACCTTTAACACAGAGAATTCTGCTGTGAATTGCTTACACAAAGTTACAGTGCATGCACTGAATCTCTCATACAAAGCCACCTCAGTAGGTGCAGTGTGATGTTTTTGTTTCAGGTGGTTAAGCCTGCAGAAGTACCTTTGGAAAATCTGCATCTCAAATTTTCTAAATATTGGTAATTGAAATAATTTAATGGATGAGCTGTTGTCACGGAAAATACATCCAGTGCTTATCACAGTGTCAGGAATCCAGGGGTTGGAGACAAAGGTCGGAATGTTCATTCCTGCTTGCATTTCATCAGTGCTGCTAACCTTGATTAGAGCACTTTGCACACTGGGCCGTCCTCAGATTGAGCTAGATCCTTTTTAAGACCTCTCCTGCCTGTTTGATGTTCCTAAGCTCTCCTTTCCCATCTGTGTTCTCCCAGAAGCGTTTATTTTTCTCCATGGCTTTCCCTACCCCCACAAAAAAACCTCTCCATGGTAAAATTCAGTTCTTATTACTTGATGATAGCCAGAAAATTCTGTGTAATTGTGAATTTGGGCTGCTTTATGTGCACATGTATTTCTACTGTGACTTCCTTAGTCCGTCTCCACTGTCACTTCTTTGGGCTATGGGCTCCTGGTCTGACAAGTGTGAACACTGTAGAGTTACATCTTGTATTGCAGCTTTACAGCTGCTCACAATTTGCACTCCCCTTTTCTACTGTGCAGTCACTAGTTTTGGTACTACCTTTATTTCTTTAATATCTCCTTGCTAAATGAACAGTGTTCTGAGTCATGGGCTTTGATCCACAAGCTCTTTGAGTCTGCTCAAATGACAGTATGCAACATGAAAGTCAAGTCTGTGGGTATTATTAAATCTATCAATAACTATTTGTTTGGTTTTAGGTAAGGTTCTGATGCTTTGCCTTAAAATTCATCTATTAAATATTTTCTTCTAAAAGTAAAATGCAGAGGGTTATGAATTTCAAATGCATAAATTTCTTATCAAAGTTAATTCTTGAATCTTATTAGAATGAAATAGGCTAATGAAAGGGAAGTTTGGCAAGATAAATGATTAGGTGTTTGAAAGGAAAGAGGAACAATGTGTAATATAGCAAACACGCAGATCTATTTGAATTGAGAGGAAAAGAGCTCTGTCAGCATTGCCAGATTATATTGATCAGGTATCAGCATCAATCCTGATTAAACAGGCAGCTGTTTAAAGTGGTATTTTTGACAGTGACATCTTTTATTTTCTATATGATTACTGGCCTGCTGACATGTTTACTTTCTCAGTATAATTTACATATTGTTTTAAAATGTTGCTGACTGAGAAATAGTTGAGTTATATAAGGCAGAGTAAAAAGAAAAGCAGACCTTCTTATGCCTGATATGAACATATATGAATATCAGGTAATACCTACAAACAAACCAGGTGATTTATGTAGCAATTTAATTCCAAGAGAGCACTCTAATAAATTGAATGGCTTGCTTATCATATTTTTTTAAGGATAGAGGTGATTTAGAAATCAGTTTATACATACACACACACACACACACATATGTATATGAAATTTAAAAAGAAAATGACTGCAAATGTTTGTATAAATGAGAGTTGTTGAAACCCTTGGGAGACCCTGTTCCATGTGGTTTATTGTCAGAAAAATCTGTGGTATCAACTTCCCCGGGCAAGTGTCAAGAATGGATTAAAAACTAATTGAGGGTGCTTGGCATTAAACTTGGGTCTGTGGTGGAGGGATAGATATCCCTTACAGTTCTAATTGCTGAATTTCTCTATTTTTCCATAAGTAAAAGGTGAACTGCTCTTCCCCCTGGCTTACTAAAAATTGGTGGTAATTCCAAGGGAAAGGTATGGTGGTGCCTAGCTTCTTCAGTGGAGTACATTAATGATGCACGCCCTTCCATCTGCTATTGGATTTCTTTTTGTCCCATTATCAACAAGGATTTTATCATCAAGCTTTGCTTCCATTGCATGCAGTCTCCATCTGAGAATAGTCATGGACAGCTGTTTGTAATGGTCAGCTCCTTTTTTCCTTGCACATCAGGAAACTTCCCCAATAGTTTGGGTGTTCAGAAGTAGGTAACCACAATTTCACATGCTGGAGCAACCAGTGAAAGGTTGTTTGAACTCCATTTTGTGTTACATAAAAAGGATAAAGTTGATTAAACTCCATTTCACCTAAGATACACTACTGAGCTTATGCTTTGTGTTACAAGCTTCTGTTCTGTGTTGAATCCCCCAGTTCAGAGTATGGAAAGCACATAATAATGTTCACTGCTCACAGGTATAATTATTACACTACTGTATGTTTTACAGGTAATTAATCCCATAAAATACTCAAATTCTGTCATGACTGTGCTGAGGACTGCCTGTCTCATTTACATGCAGTTCTGTGTCCAGTATCATCTCAAAGTGCATGGGAAAGGTTATGGAGGCTGGGATTGTGTCTGGGTGATGGTGCTGCATGTGTAAAGACCCTGCTCTCTTCTCCCTTTTGGAACAGGCAGAGCACAGACCACCAAGCCTTGAAGCCTGGGTCTAATTAAGTTCTAACTTAAGCTTGGTTTGGTTCTAAGATCTAATTAAGATGTATTAATTGAGGGGCCTGTATTGTCCACTGCATGGCAGGGGATGCTGACTGCAGTGTGCTGAGGAGGATTGGACACCCTGGAAATAAAATATTCGTGGGAGAATTCACTTACTTCTGTGTAGACTGGGCACATGCCATGCTGGGACATGATGAGAGCAGACTTTACATGTTCAGTGATGGTTTCATAAGACAGATCAAGCTCCAGCAAAGATCCCATGGGAGGAGGAGTAACATTGTTTGTGTCCTTAGCAGTTGTCAGTTGTGGTTCAAAAAGTAAGTCAAAAAATACCCTAAAAGCTGAAATAGAAATAGAGGTATGCAAAGCAAAAAACAGTAAAAAACCAACATGCTTTAAGTTTCAAAAAGATGAACTGGTTTAGAAAGAAAAGCTTGAAGAACAAGGAACATCAGTGAAGAGATCTGCACCTTTATAGTCCTCACAGAACTGAATTAGGGACCACTCCTTCAAGGCAGAGGAATGCAGTGTTCCCCTATCCTACCTGTGAATAAGAATTAAGAATGGTTAAAAGGAAAGCAGAATGGTGAGGAACAGACCAAAGTAAGTTGTTAATTCAGTGAGTAAAAGGAGATAATGACACGGCTTTAAAATAATTCAAAGATGAAATGTGTGAACTACTATTTGTGCTGTACAGCCAATTGCTTAAAATAGTCTGAGGACTGGAAAATGGCAAATTGAGTACCAGTATTTGAAAAAAGGGATCCACGAGAGATTAATAGAATTGCAGATGTTCCCTTCATGCTGTAGTTGCCTAAATCCTAATTCCTACGAGTGCCATTTACCATTTGGTTGCATTAACAGAGTATGTGCACAGGGCAAATCATTCAGATCACCCTGACAGTGCTGACCTCACTGTTTATCCTCTGCTGTTAGAATACTTGTCATCAGTGGCTTTATATTTATTTCTAGGTCACCCATTCAAATCATAGAATGGTTTGTGTTGGAAGGGACCTTAAAGACCATTTTGTTCCAACCCCCTGCCATGGGCAGGGAACCTCCCACTAGACCAGGTTCTCAAAGCTTCATCCAGCCTGGCCTTGAACACTTCCAGACACAACATTCACAACTTATCTGAGCAACCTCTGCCAGCACCTCCCCACCCTCATAGTGAATAATTTCTTCCTCATATCTGATGTTATATGCATGGCTGTTCTTTTGACATAGAAAGGTCACATTCCCTAGCAATTCTTCTGACAGCTACTTTTAAAAATTCAATTGATTGGCAGGTTCTTAACCTGGAAAGTTTAGCTGTTTCATAGAGATGCATTTTCTTCAGAAATATAGTTTTCAGTCAAGCTGTAAGCTCTGAACAATTCAGAGCCTGATGTTTACATGTTTACTTGATCAGAAGAGACAGTAATTTAAACAGTCCAACCTCTACCTCTCCTATCCAAAAGCACCTAAGAACTCTTCTCAGGAGCCAATAATTTATTTACAAGCTTTTTTTTTTTAATTCTAATGAAAATCTCAATAACTAATGCTATGATGCTTCTACTTGTTCTTTGGAAAAGCTGATATAGGACTGAAATAAATATTTTGCCTTGGACATTGTCCTAGCTGCTCTGAAACCTCCTTGATAATCTGCTTACTTGTTTGGCTGGGTAGAAATGGACTTTGGCTTTTCCTCTGCTTCCTGTTGCAAAAGCAGCTTTGAAGGCAGTACTGAGAAGGAAAGGGAGCTGCTAGTGTGGGAAATTCAGGAGCACAGGACAGAGCAAACTGCTACAATCAACTGATAATGCTGATGTCTGATAACTTGGAGGTATAATTGGGGTGCTGCTGATGTTTTCATGTTTGCATTTTGTTGTCCACTGCAGTTCACACTTGCATTTAGCTGCTTTCTACTTCAGTGACTTCAGAAGGAAACCTAAGGAGACAGGGGTTTCTTCAGCTTCATTAACTATTCTGGAAAGAGCTTCTCCTTGCCTTGAATTCCACCTTGCCTGTAGAGATTTGTGTTCTGCTATGAGATCATTCTGTTAATATAGGCTTGTTTACTTCACAACTTCAGCAGTTTTAGAAGGCTCCTTTCAATATTGAAACATCGACCTTTTGCACTAACAGCAGCGTAGAACTGTGAATCACAACTGATGATTGTCAGTGTTTCTTTCTTCTAGGAAGACCTAATGGTTTGGTAGAATTGAATTCTCTGTTTTTTAATGTAGTTTCCTGTATTAATTGGTTTCTTGATGGATCCTGTTAGCCTCACTGTGCTACCAGCCTTGTGAGAAGTTTATTTTGTGGATGCATTTAGAAAAGACTCTCCTTCTTTCATGGAAAGAATTTTCTCTAGGGATGCTGCCAAGCCTCAGAAGACCAAGGAATGTTATGGCTTTGTATTTGAGTGTAATCAACCTGGCATTCATCATCATTTTGTCTCTTTAGAGCAGGAAGGGCTTTGTAGATTAATGTGTATTTTTAGCATTGGCTTTAACCAGAATTGAAAGTAATGGTATAAATGATCTTGACTGCCAGAAACACTGAACAGTAGTAGGAAGTCAAAGTTTCTTCAATTGTTCCTTCTTTCCTGGTAACTTCCAAGCCGCTGGCCAATTTCATCCAGGCTTGAAAAGAATAAGAAATGTCAAAAATAACTGTAATTGCAATACTATAAGAATTGGAAGTGAGTAGGAGACGCCCCCTCACATTCTCTCAGTGACAGTCAGTTCATTGTTTATTGTGGTTTGGCAGCACTGGTTGACACTCAAATATGACAGTGCTGGATTAACTGTGGGAGGTGCTGTCTCCAGTTGGGTGAAGTAAAATAGGAGAGCCAGAGTTACCTCTGTCAGGACTATGGGAGGGAGCAAGAATCAAAACGCCAAACTCAAGCCTGTAAGAAATTGGGCATCTTTAATTCTTGTTGCTCAGGAAGCAGTTTGTTTATATTGCAGTAATGAAAGAATCTGGCATAGTTCTGTTTCCAAAAACATTGATGTTCATGACCTAACTCTGGGCAGGGTTGGAGGGGCAGCTTTTGAAATGCTTCCTTGTTGTCAGTTTGGCATGTTGCTTTTGCTGTGCAAGGACTGGTGGGATGCCACTCCAGCAAACTGAAGATCTGTCCATGTGGTTGCCTTTGCAGTGTCCTGTGGCTGTCCCAGCTTGGGACTGCACTGCAGGGTCAGCACAAGGAAGTGATGGATGTCTTCCCTGGACTGTAAATCTGACCTTCCAAAAAGCAGGGAAGGGAACCCTCACGTTTTGGTTGTGCATATTGGAGCTGAGCATACTTGTGGCATCATCTGCAGTTTATTTCTTTGCTTTTCACTACTAACAACATTACAAAAATTAGTATTCTACAAGCTTGAAAGACAGACTATTATCTAATTGGCTTTTGGTTCGGAGGATACTGATTTCTAGGTCAATGTAAAACAAAGGAGCATTTAAATTGAAGAGGAGCAGCTGTTCCAAAGCCCCTTTCCACAGTGCCTGGTTTTGTTAAGGATAATTATGTCTAATTTTAAATTATGATAGCTTTGAGTATTGAGCTTTGCCTTGTTACATCCACTATCTCATTCTCCTTCATCAGTAAGAATGTTCTATCATGGAGTTAGGTTTCTGATTGGATTTATTTTTCTGGGCCTTTTGAATTATGAAGAGAAATACAGCTTTAAGGATGGGGTTTTCAACACTTTCATGTCAATGTTACCATACTCACATTTTATTTTCTGAGGTCTCAAAACTGATACAGCGTGTTAGATTCCTGTGGAAAGATATTGCTGGGAAAATACATATTTATGTAAATGTGTAAGATTTTTGTTCATATTTTTAGCTTGAAAATGAAAAGATCAGACTCTAGTGCTGAAAAATCCAAGAAAGCTCGTGTCAGCCTTGGAAGGAAACATATGCTAAAGATGTCCTGTGGATTATGTACTGCTTGTTTCAATTAACACATTGATATTCTCTGTCAGTTCTAGAGACAAAAAGCCCAGGTGACAATTCAAATGATGCATGAAAATAACATTTCAATTTTTTCTGGTGAGCTCAGGTGTTTTTAAAACAAAGAACAGAAGATTTCAACTGTTTTGGTCAATGTTATATTAGTAATTCAGTAATATGTCTGAATGCTTTAAATAACATATATTGTAAAGATACTGCTGCTGCAATGAAGCACGTTTGTTTTTCTGAAACATTTGCTGCTGGATGTGTATTGTCATGTCACACGTAAGAATTTTGTGTTTGAATTTAATTTGGAGTAGAGTGTAACTGTATCAAGAAATGCAAAACATATACTTGCCTATTAATTTGAAATCCAAGCATTTTTAATCCGCTACTTTTACAGAAGGAGATATGTCTTCACATGCCTTTTAAAATAATTATTGTCACACTTTTCCTCTGAGAAATATTCTTCGAGTCTTTTCAGTCAACAGTTTTACTGTCTTTTGTTTCTTCTCCTCTGGTTGAATGTAAGTGGTTCTATTAAAAAACACCAAAAAAGTTAGAGGGATTGACAAACTACTATTATGTCTCTACTCTTTTTTAAATGAAAAATAACTTTCAAATGAAAAAAAAAAACAAACAAACCAGGAGAACTCACAAAAATGGGAGGTCTGATGCAGATCTTGGAGAAAAGGGAGAACTGAAAAACCCCCAAAAACTATCTTTGTACCATACATCTTTGAAATCCTGAAAGAATTCATTATTTTTATCTCTCAGTTTTTGTTCAAGTTTAGTGGATAAATGTTGGAAAAAAAGATTTATCTATAAAAAAGCTTTTAACGTTAACTTTAAGGAGATGACAAAATTGTGAGAAATCAATAGCAAAGTTTTGTTTGAGACCAGAAACAGAAGAATAAAAACCTGTCAGAATCCATCAGTAAAAAACTGCTGTGAGATGTCTCCCTAGATATTGATGTAAGATTAGTCAGGTATAAACAAGGACAGTAGGAGAGAATAAAGCTCTCTAATTCCAAATGTTTTGGCTTATCTTCAAGTATTTATTTCAAAGGCAGTGTTTGAATGTATATCATGTTGGTCTTAAGCCAACAAAATGGTACAACCTTTGGAGTCTTTTTTAAGGACTTTAATGTCAGCTGGAAACCAAGGTAAAATTCATGGTATATTGAAATGAATTGTATGTGGATTAAGATGTGAAAAATATATTCAGTGCTGTAGACTCTGTTCTGAGCAGAATAATTAATAAGAAGATTAATAATAATTAAAAGAAGATTAATAATAAGAAGAAAATGCAGTTGTTGAGTTTCATGGCATTTTTCCTAATGGTTTTTTTTCCCTAATGGATGTGTATGATAGTGTGAATCATTATTTGTAACTATTTTACCAGTGTAATAGAAGAGGTTCTTTGCCTCATGAAACATCGGGTTTTTGTTTTGAAGAAATGAGTGTCCAAAATGACAAATATCCTACAGATACAAGTGGAAGATAAGGTGAAATACAGCTTGGTTTAGTCTTATACCTCTGCAATTTGTTATCCTTAAAACTCTTCAACTGAAAAGTGCCACCTTTCTATAAAAATTGTCTAGCTTGTACTTCAAAGTCAAATGTGGTTTTGTTGATGAAATAAGAATTGGAAGCAGAAGTTTGGGATGAGTTTACAGAGAAGGGAACTGTGTATATGGAAACCACTGCTGCTGGGGTGAGGCTGCAAGAGTGTGGATAATGGAGGAAATCTTTTGTGTGTAGTATAATTTTGGGAGTATTTATCAGCATGTGTTTGCATGAGATGTGAAGTGCATCTGTAATTCGTAGCATTACAGAGCCAATTTCTAGGGCCAAACAGCTTCTGGGCTAACTGTATTCATAATGTCTTTCCTGTGGGATTCTTCAAACTACAGGCTTTGTTTCCACAAACATTTCAGTAAATGTCAATAGCTTCATTTGGGAAACACTCAAGTTGGTATTGAGTCTTTGAGCTTTGGGTTTGTTGCCGTTCTGATTGGAATTATTAATTGCTGAGGTTTAAGTCCTAACGTGTGAAGCATGAGGGCTGTCTTATAATAAAGTAAGAGAAACTTGATTTTGGTAATGTCATCAAATGTATAGTAAACAGAAATTATATTTTCTTCTGGTTTAAATGTGCAGCCTATATTGAAAAAGGCTTTTCTGCCTATCAAAACCATGTTTCATTTGAAAATGGCATTGTATTAAAAATGTAGCATGAGAGAAGCTGGTTTCCATTCTGTTTAAAGGCAGTTCAACTCCAGAACATGAATTTACTAGTGAATCCAACATTTTCTATACATATTAAATTTAATTGGAGATTCCTTTCCAAAGATGTTAGCTTGAGCCAAGGTTCTGCCTGGAAGCTGGTGTCTCTTGTGCATATCCCTTCTCTGGTACAGTATGGAAACAGTTGGTCTGTAGATGAATGAACTCTTTCCTTCAGCCTTGTAGGCAGCAAATTTACATTTGTATGGAAGATGAGTGGGAGTGCTGCCTTTCATAAGGCACTGGATGTGGGGGATGGGGCAGTCTGGCCCAGGAATCTAAACCTAACAAACTGGGAACAGAAAATGTGCTGTGAAAGCCTGAGTATTGTGTAAACCTTGAGGATTTTAGACATTTTTTTCAGCGTTTCTCTTTCTGGGACCAAGCCTCATAAGCAGTGGTTCAGGATGAGTTCCTGCTGTGGTTCATTGCTAATGCACAGCTTTGCTCCAAAGGTCTTACTTTATCAAACTGAATCTTGTAAATAGGCAAGACATCCAGAAGAAATTCAGACAAGCTGTCAGGCGAGTTTCCTTAAGTTGGCTGCCAAGTTGTGTTTTTTTTCTTTTTTTTTTTTTTTTCCCAAACAAGTTACCTCATCAACCTTCCTGGTTTCAGTAGTCTGTCAGTGTATCTTGAAGAGACACGTTTTTAAATCTTCAGATAAACACAGCTTGATCAAAATAAATAAAAAAGCCCCAAGCACTTAAGTTTCATTTTGACAGGGAAACATTTGGCTCATTTTTTTTGCACAGAAAAATGCCAAAGACTTAAAAAAAAAATTTCACGGAAGTTGTCAGCTTATAAAATTTTGAAAAGTGATCTTTTTTTCCCACCAGACAATATGTTATGTAAGGAAATGTTACAGCTTTAAAGTTTCCCACAGTTTGATGTCTTGTTGCTTTTAGTTTTGATTAAATAGAGTAAAAACTATAATGAATTAGGAACTATGAAAAATGTAAATTTTGAATCTCAGTATTTTAGATCACGGCACTGGTTCAAAAAACTCCTTGATAATAAAATATATAATTAAAAACATCTTGCTGCAGAAAATTGAAAAGCTGTTGATCTTTTTATCCTCATTTTTGGATGGGTGCACTCTGTGTGGCAAAACGTGAATTGGTGTTCATCACGAGATCATCCTTTTGTGTAGTGCTGTAGTCACTCCAGTGACAGGGCCCTGGTTGTGTGAGAGACTTTCTGGTGTTTTTGTAGTTAGTATGAAATATTAAAAATATTAAAATTAAATACCAGAAATTTCTAAGTGGACTTGTACCTCTAGAGTTATGGGTTTAAGAAGTGCACCTATTGCATTCACTTAAGCTATTCTAGACAGCACACACATTTATGATCCACAGTGTGATGATTTGATTGCCAAAATGACCTTTACTGGTTTTGGTTTTATGGTAATGGTAGGTTTCAGTTCTGATCCAATGGTATAAACCACAAAAAAAGTCAGAATGCAATGCCAAGAACCTGAAATGACTAGGAAGTCATAGCAAAATTAGTTTCTCTATTTTAGTTGATTTTTAGTTTCTTCATGGATGTTGAGTGATACCTGAAATACACTTCAAAAATCAATTACAATTTAAGGTAGGTAGAAAGTAGTTTATGTTCAGCATAGAAAGTACAATATGCAAACTGAACACAGGTCAGAGATGAGCCAAGTGATTCTATACAGATATGTCTTTGTGCATATGTAAATGCACTCTCTGATATAGTAGATAAACTCCTTTCTTATTTATCCCCCTTTGCAGTTGCGTTGGCAAAGAGAAAATGTGAGTAATAGTAATAGAAATAGTAATAGTAATAGCAATAGTAATAGTATAGTAATAGCTTATTCAGGAATTCTCAATTATGTTTTAGTAAAATGTGTTGTACACAGGAACAATTGCATGACTTCTAAGTGACTTCCTGTGGTCATTGCTTTTCTGACTGTGAAATTGTTCTGTCCTTGGTCATCTTCCACTGATGCTATTTGGAAACCTGTGGGGTACAGATCAGCTGAAAGAATTGTTGTTTTGATTGTTCTGAATTTAATAGATGGAAAAGTCATTTTCACCTTGGAAATGTTCTACCTCTCAGATTTTTTTCTTCTACAAGACTGAGAAATGATTGATTTTAGTAGCAGGCAGTAGAATGGGGTTTGAAACAGCATGAATGAGAAAAGGTGTCTTCTTATCAAAAGACATAAAATTCTGACCAGAATCCAAGCACAGACCCCTCCTAGAGACCTCTGAAAGGTAGAGTTTGTTGCTATCTAGTGTGTAAAAAGTAAAATTCAAGGTCCTTTTAATATTCTTCAATATTCTTTAACATTCTTGCCATACATGTGGCCTTTCCTGAGACAGTTAAAGGAGATTGGGTTCTTAAAGTCTTTTAACCCTGATGTTTTTCTACCCTGGAAACATTTATTTTGGATATTCTGTTTTGTCAGTATTCATCTCAAAATACAGGCAACAGACAAGATTTTCCATCGTGATGTCATCAATATAATCTCTATTGACAATACCACTAATTTATGATGTGTAAGTTCTCTTGGTCTGTCCAGAGCTTCCTTGAACTGTCATAGCTACACACTGTTTTTAGAATTACTTTTCAGTTTACAAATTCAGTGTTGCACCTTGTTCCTTTTTGGAGTTGATGCCTTTTAGGATGCAAGACACTGTTGTCTTCAGCAAGCACTACCTTTGGACTTTCTACCTAAATAAAACCACAGAATGATTACACTGGCTGAGCAGGTGTCTAAGGCAGAGTCTCTTCCCAGAATACTCACAGCTGTTTGTGACTCAGTGTGCTTCCTTCTTTTAAGAGTTCTTGGCAGATTCTTCAATGCATTTGTCCAAACACTTCTGCCCATGCTTGTGATTTTTTTTCCCCTCCAGCCTTTTACAGCAAGAAATAGCCCAATGTGACTGTTGTGTAAAGCAGTACCTCCTTTTGTTTCTTTGGAAATTGCTTTTAGCCTCCATTAATTCACCCCAGTATTGGCAAGCTGATAAACTGCCCTTCCATACTTACCAGGAGAATCCTTGCTGGAGCATCCTGGAATTTCATGGCTCTTTCAATTTTTTGATGTCTTCAAATCAAGATTCAATAAAGAACATTTTCAGAGTGCTGCAGCTAAACAGGAATTGGTTGGATTATGTCCAGGAGATCCCAATGCTACGCTACCTTTTCTCATTCCTTATTGCTGCAGAGCAAACCAACTTTTCTACAGATTTGTAAATTTGATGGAGGGAGGAAGAATCGAGTTAGGAGCTTACTAAAGTTATTGGTGAACCAACTTTGAATTCCTTCTTTTAATCCCCCTTCCTAATTTTTTTTAGTGAAGTTGAGTGTTAAGGTAGGTACTCTTAATTCTTAAAGGATTCAAGTATTACATGACCTCCTTATTTTGATTTTTTCCTCCCCGATAAACAGGTTTTTTGTTAGACCCTTTCTAAGTATTGCCTGCATCTGGGAACTGGGAAATTTCTTCTAGAATTAACTCTTTTACCTAATTGATAACATTATATTTTATGTCCTTTGGTTTGTTTAATATCTTTCAGTAATATGTCCTTTAGTGTAATGTCTTATACAAATGTGTAAGAAGGAATGTCTTTTTCATCTCTAATTGGAGACTTACCTGCAGACCTTTAAGGGTGCTAAAATCACCCAAACTAAGGATTCTGTAATCTTTTAGTGAAATGACAGGGTAAATTTAAATTTCTAAAGGTAGTATTTAGTAAAAAATTTTCTATGCCAGAGAGTTCCTTTTAAATTCCATTTGTCCTTTGCTTGTTTCAGTTTGATCCTAAGTATTTTCTCCTGTCCTCTTCCATAATTGATTTTCTGTGGTAGATTTTGCTGAAGAAAGAAAAAAAGGAGAGTGAATGAGTCTTAACAGTTAAATAGGAGGGAAGAAAAGGTGGTCACCCCATTTGTGATGTTTTTGGTGGTGGTGTTGGTTTTTGGTTTTGGTTTGATCTGACATTTAAGCAAACATTGTTTGCACTGAAGAAGGCAAGGGGAGAGGGAAACTAGAGGAAAAGCCATGCCTGTTTTTTTTTTTTTTGTTTTTTTTTTTTTTTTTTTTTTTTACCAGCAGCCCCAGTTGGCTTCTCTACCCCAGAAACTGGGTAAGTGTGGCAGGCAGCCAAACTGAAAGCATCCTCCCCAAGAAAGCTTGAAATTTGGATGAGAACAGATGATTCTCATGGTATTTTGAGACTCATGCCAGCCTCAATCAATTACAAGTCACTTGTGAAGACATATTGAGAATTGGCAATGTCTGAATATTACAGTAAATAATCCAGGAAGGATTAGATGTGCATGTGCCAATAAGAATGCTTTCAGTTATGTTATGGAAATAAGTTATGGTTATATGCTACTGTTATCTGGCTTAAACATTTTCATTTCGTAGTTGATTTAGGAGGAGAATACAATGGGCATGGTGTTGAATGATTGTTAAGATGCCTTAATTCCTCTCACAGAATGTGTTGTTTAATGCTTGTGGCCTTAGAAGAGGTAAGAGCAATGATCTGGTTAGTGCATGGTCTAATATAAATATTTCTAAAATCTATTATAGACTAAAATAAATTGCAAAGTGCATGTAATGTATATGAGCATGCGTGCCAAAGTGTTTTGTTTCTTTGAGATTTTCTTAGGTAAAAATAGAATTTGTGAGGTAGTAATATTGGTACTAATGTCTGATAACTGAAGTTAGCATTTTGTATTTTTTTCTGAGGAAGCTTATTTGATGGCAAAATGCAAGAAATTATATTGAAATGCGTCATAAATATTACCACAGCGAAGCCCCGCGATAATTTTACGTTCCTGCGTGCTTTTAAACAGTACTTAATCTGCATTTTTCTGTCGCTGCTCCCTCCGGGTGACACATCCCGAAGTTCTCCCGCAGAGTTTCGTGGCTGGCTCACTGTTTCCCAGCCCTGTCTGCAAAAGAAGATGCTGTTCCTTTAAAATGAAGCGGCTCATGGAGTTGTTTTCACTAGCGCAGGTTTTTATATGGTACAGTAGGCTCCATGCAAATGAGCTCCTGCCCTCTCCGGAGCGCACAAAGGCGCTGCAGCCCTCCCTCGTTCGGCATTCCTTGTGGAAATCGGCAGATGGATGGGATGGAAGGAGGCACGGCAGCCGCAGGATTTATTAGCTGCTCTCAATAAAAAGACCACACTCGCTCCGCAGAGGATCAGCAAAAAAGCCTGGTGAATGGGATTGAGTTGTATATCTGCTTTCAGCTGACTTTACAGTGATGTGTTCAGCTCATGTCACTCGGTCACTTAGCATGAAGATCAGCTGAAGATTTCCGTGTAAATCTCTGTTCCTTTAAGCACCGCCAGTCCCGTGTGCTCGCCTGGAGACTCTTTTTGGCTGTCAAAGCTGTGGGAACAGGAGCGCTCCATCCATCCATCCATCCATCCATCCATCCATCCATCCATCCATCCATCCATCCAGCCGGGCTGGGCTCCGCTGGCTGCTGCATTCGCACACCTGAGGATGTCTGCCTGAAATCCCCTCATAAACACAGCCCTCGATGAAGTCTGCTTTATGTATCTCACAAAATCCTTCAGACTAGGAAGTTAGGTTCTTTTTAGATACAGTGTTTATATTCAGAAGTTATAAATCGACTTTTCCTAAGGTTTTACCAGGAGGTGAAATCTGTTGCTTTAGCTTTCTGCTAAAAAATTGAAGGTCGTTGCAGCAGTAGGTTGTTCATTATATTTGCAATACTTTCCTTTTTCCTTTTTAATATAGAAAGGGCATGTGTAGGACAAAGGCTTCTTCACATGCTCAGTAATTTAAATGACACTGGCATGAACATACCTAGATTTTTGTTTTTACTGAAATGGTGTTTCGTATAGCTAGAAGCTTTATTGTTGCTTTATTTTTCAACACATGCTGTATGCTCATGTGTTAAAATGGCATTGGCATAATGAACCTAAAGGGACAAAGCCCTTTTTGACCTTGCTGGAGTTGTCTGTGTGAAGGTAGCTGGAAAACAGAAACCGCAGGACAGACTGAAAAAGCCTCAGCTGAACTGTGCTTTTTCCTTCCCCCAGTGCCTTTTTTTGCCATGGATGACGATGAGGGAAGGGCTACTTCAGACAGCTCTGTCAGTGATGAATAGATGAATGAATTCTTAAATGTTCAGAACTTGCAACATGTGTTCCAGACCCTTCAGCACATGAGAGTCGCAAGATCTCAGCAATGAGCTGAAGAATGTGCTGTGCCTGCTGCATGGAGGAGCCCAGCATACCTCAGAGATAGCAGAAACAAAAGAATGTGTGATAGTATCTGAACAATCTGACAGTTGCTTTGTCTTGCAAAGGACTAAAGGAATTTTTCGGAATTGGGAAAAATAAAATTTCTGTGGTTTTCATTGCGAGATTTTTCCGTGTTTTAGGTGCCAGTGTATCATCCTGTGTGCCCACAGTATTGCTTTTTTAGTTAGCATGGCTGCGTGTTTTTTAAAGGAAATGTGACCTGGATTTTGTGAGCTTATTATACACAGTAAATTGAAGGCAGCTGTTTTAGTTTACTGATCCCTTATAACAGCTCAAGTAAATTGAAATAAAGTAAAAATACGTGTGTATTGGATCTGAATTAAATTCCACTCTTTGGCCTTACGTGGAATTGTGGATTATTATTTTTATATATTTGTAGACAGTTGTGTATATGAGGGGAGCGAGACATCCAACCTTGAAAAGATTTAGGAAAAGTCAAACAGATTTTTTCCAGTGTGACCTGCTAAATCTGCCACAAAGAGGCAGGCAAAATTACGTACAGATAGTCAGAGACCGTGGCTGCAGTTCTTCATGACAGGCAAGTGAAAGACCAAGTCCTATTTTTAGCAAGTGGACGGAGGGCGAGTGGGAGGGGGAGAAAAGTTTGAAAATAATGGACTTCTTTAACAGAGAGCAAAGCTAGTGAGGAGCAAGTGAGCTTTAGTGATCAGCAGTTGAAATATGGATGATTCAAGTATTCTTCGAAGAAGAGGGCTGCAGGTAAGTGTAACTTCAGTGTTCTTTTATTTTTTTTCTTCTGCTTGTAGTGTTTACAGTCTCATAAAAATGCTTACAGTTGTTTGGTGTAAATCAGGTTGACTGAGTGCATAACAATGATACTAGAATTCAAGGTTTTCTGTTTTCACCTAGTGTGTATTTTATAAGCTAAAAGTAGTATTTTGTATGCAGTGATAAAATAATTTTAATGTCTTGGATTAGATCCAATAGTTTTGTGACTATTCCTATGGTAAGAAGTAAAGCATAAACTATGAGGCTTGCCTTATTTTTGGAACTTCACTTTTACAGATACATACAAAAATCTGTCTTGACTTGTCAGACTTGCCTTAGAGTAGCCATTTTATTGAGCATTAATTAAAAATTAAATGTCAAAGCAGATTGAATATTCTCATTTATTTTTGACATATGCTTCTTTATTGCTTCAAATGCACAGTAATCCAAAACCAGAATGCAATTCAACAATGCAAATAATATTTATATCTTACTTTCAGCAGCTATCATTGTTGAAATAAGTACTCTAATTTGTTTTGAACTCAAACATACTAGTGAGGTTTTATTTTGTATTGATGCTGTGGAAGTTGAACTCGGTTGCACTGGTATGACAAACAGTAATCTGTGCCAGTGTCAGTGGCGTGCGATAACTGAACTGATGCTTATGGAATAAAACTGCTGGAAGTGAGTGAGCTCCAAAATCTTGTGTGAGATGAACAGGGAGTAGATTTGTGCTTGAGAGCACCATATTCTTCCCTCCCTCGCCACCCTTGTCATTGTAATAGGATAGTATATAGCCTATTACATATTTGCTAGCATAAGTAATTGTTTATAGACCATAAACGTTGCCTATTAAATTAACCATGCTAGTCCCATTGTTTAACTTCCTTTGAGGAAAATGCAATTACTATTTTAACATATTGCAACTCATACCTTGCTGATGCTTTAAGGCAATTGCAAAGTAATTGTTGCCTTATGTGAATATGTTCTACATCTCACCTTTATATATATATATATTATTTTTTTTTGGCCAGCTTATTAATATTACTGAAATAGCTTGATACAGTGTGTTGCATATACCATGGTGACAGTGTATTAGGATAGTGCATTTTTTCATCAGAAAATCAGCAGTATTTACCTTCTGTATAAATGAATATATAGGAATAAGTAAGATTGTTTGGGGGTGATTTTTTGGGTAAATTGATATTTATTTCCCATGTATCTAATTAGTTAGTTTCACAACCAAGAAGATTGTTTCTGTCCATAGATAATAAAATTTTTTTTCAAGCCATTTTTTCCTTTTCTGAACCTAGAAATTCTCAGGAATGTTGTATCTGTTTGACATGCCAGGGAGTGGTTTTCATGGTAATTCTTCAGGGGAGTATTGGAAAAGGAAGGGAGGTTGGAGGAGCTCAAATCCTCACCAGTGTCAGCAGAAGACACTGCTGGGAATGAGAATGTATTTCCCTGGTTTAACTATGTAGTATGGTGAAATTCCATCATTTTGGTGATCTTGAGTATTTGCTCTCTAGATGTGGTGTTGTGTCTGTCCACAGTTGGCTAGGTATGTGTAAATGCATATGCATATATATATATATGTATGTGTATATATATATATATGTGTGTGTGTGTGTGTGTGTGTGTGATCAATATCTACATCAAAAATGCTTCAGGAACTAATAGGCTGAAAGGATATCGGGGAATAAGCCAGATATCCAAAAGCAAGCTAATGCTAGATTTTTTTTCCCTCTGTATTTTGGAGTAGAATTTTTGGAAGAAATTGTGGCTTTGAAAAGTGACCATTTTATAGTCAATTTCAACTTTTAAAATCAGGAAAAATTAAAAAGCTGTTGGTGCATTGCCAAGGCAGTATATATAATTACTTCCCTTGGAGAGCTGGGTGATACTAGCTTGAAAGGCCACTGATGAAAAAATTTGGTTTCTTAGTTCAAACTGGATGTTGATGGCTTTTAAAATGAACATCACAGTCCAAATGAGGTTCTCTAATCCAACCTCTCCATTCAAAGCAATGCTAATTCCAAAGTTAGATCAGATTGCTGAAGGACTTGTCCAGGCTAATTTTGAGTGTATCTAGGGATGGAGATTTTGCAGCCTTTTTTGGCACCTGTTCTGGTGCCATCTTAATCATGTGCACTGTGAAAATCTTGTTTCCTTTATGTTTCAGTACAGGGCGCTTTCCCAAATGTACACATATGCTTTCCTTGTGCTTCCTTTTACCTCCATCACCTGAAACACTTGTGATATCAACTTTGTCTTCTTGAGGAACTCTCTCAGCCCTGATCCCTGCAGTAAATGGCTATGGACTAGAGGGAGCAGATAAAGGAGCCGGAATGTTCCTATGTGCAAAGTCAATATAGTGGCACGAGGTCCTTCTGTATCATCTTCTTCATTTGTTCAGTCTGCTTTTGTTGCATCCTGTTTGGTGCCACAAATTTGGTCAACAGATTTGTAGTGGTGAAATATCTGGAAATTTAAGGTCCAGGAGAGGCAAATCAGATTTTCTGTGTACATGTAACTGTATATACTTATAAACACACACACATATATAGCATATATGCACACACATATAGCATGTAACTGTATATATTTATAAATATACATGCACATATAGCATATATGCTTGCAGTGTGATGTAGCTGAGCAACAGTACTGAGAAAAGGCTGAGAAACATTAGAATAATGGAATATTCCTTTAATTTCTAGGCTTTCATTTTAGGTAATGAATTTGGACTTTGGATATAAATTACTGCCTAGGGACAGGTGCTAAATGGTGGAGCTGTTACTGCTGCACTGTACAGAGATCTGTATTTGGATTTCTAAGTTATTTGGTGTTTCATAAAATGCATTGTGATGTAGCCACAAATGTTAGGAGGCTACCTAGGTTTGTTATTGTTCCCTGTGCATTTGTTGTTGCTGGTATTTTAGTACTGATCATAGCAGTAGTACTCAGGGAGTCCCTGTGAAGATGAACTGGTATTTTGAACATCATCTTGTACTAGAAAATTGTGGGGGTTTAGGTTTCTTTGGCATTACAGGAGCTGGTGCATGTGTGCTTTTACTCTTCTCACACATGCAAGAAATTGGATTTTCTGTCCCCAAAATTCTGATCAGTGAATTGCAAGTAAGAAAAGTAATGGAGAGTGTCGTATTCCAAATTTCAGATACTTGCATGTAGCTTATATTCTGTATTTGTGCTATGTGAGCAGTATTCAGATGTGGCTGGACATTATTACCACAGTTCCCTGCATCCATTTTTTCTTACAGTGTGATATTTTCCTTTTGTTTTCTGCTGAAATTTGGGCTAAGTTCAGCTAGGTAATTTACTTTGTGGGACCACTTTTGTGCTGCTTTCAGTGGAGATCTGAAAGACAAATTGCATCACAGGACTTGAATGTGCTTATCTTGGCTAGTGTTTCTACTGCACAGCATGTTTGGCTAAAATATAATATATATATAAAAAAAACACACCTCTTACCCCACCAGAAGAATGATTAATTCATTTTCAAGATAAATCTAACATTTTCCTCCTGGGGCCAGGGGGAAATAGGGCATGGAGAATATAATCTCAGAGTATTTGGTGAACTTGTTCTTGAGCTGATTTATTTTACTCTTAAGGACTGAGCAGTTTTTTGTTTTATTCTATAGGGAAAGGGAATCAGAAAATCAGTGGAATCTCTAAGCTTCCATATGTTTGTCAGGAGAAGGCTGACTGCACTGTACAGTTAAGCCTTCTCTGGCACATCTTTGGCCATAATGTAGGGACCCTGAAACTTGACAAGCTCTTCAATTTTGTCTCCAAAAGAGTGGCTTTTAGAATTATTGAAGACATTTTTGGTGGCTACAAAGCTTATTACAAGATCTGATAAAAACACCGTTAGTAAGAATGTTGCTTTTTACAGTGTTATTATTAAAAAAGTGAGGTAGAAATTGCTTTCCAAAGGCCTGTAAGTTGTTCACAGTGGAGGGAGACTCTGAATGGGACTCAAAATTAGATTTTTTCTGTTCTGCTTCTAAAAAACTTCTGAAATACACCCTAACTAAATAATTAGTATCTTCATTCTGAACTGAAGATTACCTTTGTAAGTTTAGCATGAAGATCTTCAGCTATTACGAGTCTCTTGGATTTGAGTTTTTGGAACTGTGTGCTACAGGGGAGCCTGCTATGGGCAGTATATTTGTAAGACTTATTTTATACTGCTCACAGGTTTACCAGGAACATAACCTAATCCACAGGTCAGATATCTTCTCAAGGGCTTCCAGCAGTGATGATGTAGGCAGTCATCACTTATACTGACATCTGAGGAAGAGGTGATAACATGAGAAGATAAATAAAAATGATTTATTCAGATACTGAAATTTTAAACTCAGAATATGAGAAAGTGCATACCAGTTTTCTTTTAAAAAATATTAGTTAAATAATTTTTTCAGGTTGGCTTCCAAAAGAAGCAAGATTTATGTTCAGGCTGGTTTCTGTTCCCTCAGTAAATTTCCAACACCTGGAATTAATTTAAAAGATAGTGTAAGTTCTTTAGTTTCTGTGAAAATTGGCAGCTGACAGGAGGAGTGGGATCTGCATTGGTGTTAGCTGGGTGGAGAAGGGAACCTCTTGTACAGAGGTTGATGGCTTGGGTGTCCAGACTGTCTGGGCAATGTGCTCTGCCTTCTGCTGGGGAGAAGAATTGGGAAATTCTGATACAAGGTGAGTGGTTGCTAGAACTCATTAACTAGATCAGTCGTAAGCAGCTTGTTTTGCCTAAAGTCAGTGGAAAAAATCTGTGAAGTTTTATTATATGAGTCTGCTGTAATCTAGTGCTGGGATGCTGTATGTCACAACATGGGAAAATGGATTGTTGTGAAATCTGTATGTTCCATCTCATTGTAGGACTGAGGATTCATGCTCACACAGGTATGAAGCCTTAAGGCTTTTTGGTGGATGTCTTCTGGGCATGTGAGCTTTCCTACTGGTTTCATTTTTCAGGATTGATGCTTGTGGTCCACTTGGCAATGGAGTAGGGAAGGGAGCCAAATTTGGGGAGCATATGCTTCAGGCATTCACTTTGAGGACACTAGAAAATATACCAAGGGAAAAATGTGAAATCTTGTCAGAATAAAAAGTCCTTGAAATATGGACAAGGATAAAAGGTTAAATGGTTTGCTCAGGCAGAAAAGATGGCATTTAGCTGCTGTCTTCAGGGTATTGTTAAATTGGTTTGATAATTTGCTGTAGTTAATGCTTAAATAAGTGCTTTCAGTTTGTCAGTAAGGACTTTGTAAATGCTTGTATAGCTGCACTAAACTTTTTATTTTCAGGCTGTGAGAAAAGATAAAAATACCAGTAATTAATTTTACTACTTGAGGAAGAAAGGTTTTGTTAGCAGGTGACTGCATGAAAGAATGGATCTACGTGTGTGAACCTGAGCCTATGGAAATTCTGGATAGAGGGATTCTTCCCAAAGATAAACAGTAATACCTATTTCATGCATTTCATTGGCTTGAGCACGTCAGATGGACTCTTGTTGCCATGAATAGTGTTTGCTGCTGGTGCCAGGGGTTGCTGTGTAGAGTGGGAATGTTTCTCCTCCTTGCCATCGGCCACTTGGTGTGTTTGACTGATGTTAACATCACTGCATTTTTTACTTGCTTAATGCTGGAAATCCCAAATCTTAAAGGGAAACCAGTTCTCCAGCCTAGCAACATAACATAATGCTGCCATGCTGCAAGACTGGTGTTTAATCTGCTTATCTTTAATAGTCTTCACTGCTTAGACAGACCCACTTACCTCTTTAATGAGAAGAAATGTCCTGCAGTGAGGCAGCGTGTATTTTGCTTCTAGGCTTATGTCATCAGCCTGGAAGTTGAAATTGGTTGGAGCACTTTTTATTTCCCTGCTGTCAATTCTGCTGGTTATGGTTACATTGAGAGATGGCACTTTTTTTTTTTTTTTTTTTTTTTTTTTTTTTTTTTTTTTTTTTTTTGTAAAATGAAGCATAATTAAAACATGCCAAGTGGAAAAAATCTAATTTTGAAAAACTATCACTACTGATTGGGAGCAAGTAGTCCTCTTGTGTTTTCAAGGGATGAATATTAATTATCTTTGCATTCTAAGTATTTGTAAATTGTGGATAGTAGTCACATAAATGACAGAGAATATTTTAGGAGTAGCAGTATTTTAGTAGCACCTAGAAAAGGCTCTCTAAAATGTCAGGAAACATTTAAAGTCAGTTGTAAATATGTGGCAGTATTTCCCATGTGATTTATCAGTTGGTCCTCTTTTATTTTGTATTAAATTGCTTTACCCAAGCCATGAGTATTTATCTGACCTGTAGAAGGTTTGGGATTTTATAATTTCTGGAATGAAGACAGGATAGGCTTTTCAGGGTTGGTGATTCTTGACTTTGTAGGAGCTACTATTAAAAACGTGAAGTAATTTGTGGACTCCAAAGTGTTTTAGTGTTGTTCTCTGAAGGAGATGATATTAAATATTTTTTTAAAAGAAATACATAGCCTAGATTTTTTGAAGTGCATTATTAGCACAACAGGAAGAGGCAAGAAACTGGGTGACTTTATTCAGCAGCTTCATGAATAGCAGTCTTTTTGCCCACCAGAGCAGTGTGCAAATGCAAATGTTTTTCTCTGAGCATCCAAGGTAGGTCAGGTATTCCCTGTAGTTTGTTTTCAATTGTGTAGATATATTCTGAATTTTCCAATCTGTGACTATAATTTAGCAGTTTGTTTTTTTTTTTTTTTAACTCTTAAGTTTAAAGTTTACATAATCTTTCAGTAATTGAAGACATGGTGTTGGCTTTGGTAGAGGTGGACTTAAAGTTTTGCTCAATGAATATTCAGGTTTCTAGTTGTTAAAGGTTTTTCTTAGTTGTGTGACTTCTGGCCTAGCTATCAGTGACATTCAAAAGGATTGCTAAACAAAATAAAAGCCATCTAAAACTACAGTAAATTCAAGTGGTGTGGAAATGATTTGTTAGACTAGGTTTAATGTAAGCAGGTATGCTTTAGAAATATGAATTTTCACTTTACTCATATCTTGTGAAAACATTGGGTTTGTATGGTAAATAATGCAGCAGTTCCTTAAACTTGGCTTATGAGCTTTGAAATCATCATCTCTATTTAAAGATTTGCTATGAATCACACTTTGTAGTTCTGTGATTCAGAATGTAAAAGTCTATTCCATGTTAGAAAGCTAATTTCAGCTTGAATTCAATTATTGTATACTATAGCAGAAATATATAATCCATGACATTTTACATAAATCCTTCTGTATGATTAGACCTTGAAGTTTCTCTTCTTTTGTTTCAAGGATCAAGAATGAGATCCAGTAAAAAGTATTCAGTTGTTTCAGATTTTGATGTAACCAGTAACATCCCCAGTGACATTCGGCCTTACTGTCCATAACTGTTCTCCAATATCAATTTTATTGATATGTGTGGAGGTAATAAGGCCCATTTTTCCATGCATCCTGACATGTTGTCTGCTCTGGGGCTTTGGGTGAAGAGCTGTACTGCAGGCATGTCATAATATAGTGAATTAAGGGTTTAACTCTTCCACTTTGTATGCAGAATGCTTCCTGATAGATGTCATTGCTGTCTTCTGAATTAATTTCTTATTTCTTAAATAGGTAATTCCATTTATGGATTTGTATTGTTTCTCTTTAGAGATTATATATATATATATATATGTATATATGTATATTTGTATATATATATTTGAAATCCGGGCTTTGAAGTTATCAGCACATCATCTGTGAATACATGCTCTGGATGGAAAGTGGTTCAGCTTTGTTTTTACCTGGTCAAATCTATAAATCAAATCTATAAGTGACTCATTTTGCTAATAGCAATGCTCCCTTTAAATCAAATTGTTGAAGCACAACAGATGCTTTTGTAGCCAAAGGTTTCTCTTTTCAAAATGCTCTTGGATATTAGTGTGATAAAATCATGTTTGGAATGAGGATGAATATAAATATTACCTATTGTATGGCACAGCTTAAACAACTGTAACCTGATATAATTACTTTTAAATTACTTTCCTCAAAAGATGAAAATATTAATTGCCTCTGACATTTATCACTTGTTCTACATCAGCATAGGCTAATAAATGTCACTTGTACTGCGAGCCAAAAAAAAGAAATGCTATCAGATGTCGCAGGGGTAGGTTGGTGTGTTCTGTGAAAAAGGCTCTTTCTGCTCCACTGGTCCGTGAGCTGTGGCTCGTTCATGCTGGGGATGACTCCAGGCTGCCCTGGGCTGAAATGGAGCAAGCCAAGCCCATGGCCATCACTTCCCAGCAAATCTGTGGCCCTGAGAGTGTTTCTAAGTGCTCCCAGTATTCCACTGTTCTTTTCCCTTAGGTGTGTGTAGTGATCTCCTTTTAAAAGTGTGCCTCGTTTGCTTTATTTTTCATAATTATAGTGAACAATTTGACTAAGGTGGAAGAATGTGTGCTGAGTGGTAGAGAGCTCCCCGGGGGGAGTGGGCTAATTGTGAGGTGCCTGTTGGGAGGCAATTAGGATCTTAAAAGACCTAAGCAATGGGCATAAATTTAAAGGCTGGAAGAATGGATTGTGGTGAGCTATGGGCAAGAAAAAGATTGGAGGTGACTTAAACAGGGACATAAGTGATTTTACATTTGAGATTGATTTCAGATTGCAAAGGCTGTGGGCTGGCAGTTTATTCTCTCTAATGGTCCCCAGTAGTTTACTATTTGTTTTTCTAGCTTTTATCTTTTCCTCTTTCAAATGTGAATGTCAGGCAGCTCCCTGTTCTGAACTTGTTGACTGTTTTGATAGGGTCTACCTTAAACTCTGTGGACCAAATTTAATGCTGACAGTTCTGTTGCACTTTGTCTCAGAACATTTATTTATGAAATAGCACCCAAAACTTCTTGTACTGAAATGGGCAAACACTGAACTTTTAAAACAATTTTATTATCTGGGATAGTTTTACTGTGTGGTGACTGTCTGCTTGTAAATTTTGAGACGTTGACAGTGCCAAGCTGGTATTTTTCTTCCAAAGTGGCTACCATGAAGAAAGCCCCTCAGGGACATGAGACTACTGTAGACCTTCAGAAAGCAATGTTGTGCTTGATTAAGTTTAGACAGATGATGGAGTGATGTAGTAAAATCATTTTTGTTAAGGCATAATACAACATAGAATCCAATGTAGTACCATTGGGACTGATAAAAATGAAATACTAAAGAAAAACCATGCCCTTACATACAGCTTTCAGCAGCAGATGCAGTAGGTGTAATTTAGTTGTGTAGTGCTGGGAACATAATATTGATTTACCATGAATCAAGAGAAATATCCTGTACCTTGCCTGGCTGTATGGATTGCAGCAATCCTGGAGAAACCTGCTACCTAAAAACGGTGCTGTAACAGAATCCCTTCTTTTTGATAGCAGTGGGGAGGTGATTATAGCCAGGTGAAAAATCCAGTTACATGTCTAAATGGAGGGGTGAGAGGTCCTTATGTGCTGTTGCTGGGAATTACCAATTTTCCATGTACTCAACTCACACTTCTTGGAAAGAACAATTTCTTGAAAACAATCCTCTGCATAACTTGCATAGAATTGAAGGCAATGGAATGAGAGGGGTTTGGAGTAGATCTTGCCTTGCCTTGCTCTCACAAATAACTTCATCTTTTTGCGTAGCATTTGTGTACCACAAGATAAAGATATTTTTTCTCAGTTTTAAAAAAATTCCAAGCAAAATAGCATTTGAGGTAAAGTTGCAGTGACTTCAAAGAAGGTCACTCTGGTCACTGTGTCATGTAAGTTCTTTCTGAGAGGCAGTAGTTCTCTTAGTCTTTAATAAGAGAATTACTGGATGAAGTGATTACTGTTTGTGTTTTTTGGCAGACAATATAATGTTACCAAAGGGCTTTACTAACTTCACCTTTCAACCAGAAACAGCTGTATTATCTTATTGTTTGAGAGATTGGTGTAGGGCTTTCATTCATTTACCTCTTAATCCTCAGATGACCTAGTTTATCCTGAAGTAAGATGGCTTTAAATACCCTTGACATGGACCCTGATATTTGAAACAAAGCACTCCAGTATTGGTGTCTTGGGTCTCTTTATGTGCTCATGACTGATACCAGGTGAAAGTGAGTGTTTCAAGAAACAACTATTTATTTTTATTTTGGTTTTGGACTTAAAAGAATTCTCTATTGTAGGTAAATTAAAGTCTTGTCACAAGAGGGCTTTTGCCTCCTCTTGTTATTCCTCGTTTATCCTTGTGCTAGATCCATTTGTTCTGCAGGTGAATTCAGACAGAACTGTGCATAATGTAAAATGGGACTCAAAAGGAGGTTTTATACTTAAGTTCCTTCTGTTTTCTGAAAACTTAGGAGTTTAACAACCATCATTTCAATATTCTCTGCTTTTCTTTCAGGAAGTGAGCTTGATTAGAGGGCTGCTAAATTAACGTCAGCAGGGTGCATTGTGCAAATGAAACCTGACCCCTTTAGAGCAGAAGGGATGTTTTAAATGGAATGGTTGCTGGCAACCTCAGTTTCTCCCTGAGTATTTGTGGTGAAGAATTAGTGCTTCTAAACTCCTAGAAGCCAAATTTCAGATAGCATTAAAATGATTCCTGTTGGTATTTCAAAAGCCCCCCTGCTCTCAGAAAAGAACCAAAACAAAACCCAAAAAAATCAAACCAGCAAGATACTTAGCTTTAGAAATAAAAAGAGGCCACTTTTTGTACCTGGGTTGGGTTTTTTGATCTTTGCTGAAGGTTCTTATGGGAATGGTTGATTTTAAGCCATTAAAGCCATTAAAATAGCTTTTGTTAATTTCATAAAAATAGAAATGAACAAATGCTGTCTGTTTTCAGGGACCAGTGACAGCCATAAGTTTACATTGGTCTTGTGTGGAACAATTTGTAGTTGGGATGGGAAAGGATGGGTGAACCAAATATATGTGAAAACTGCAAGCACTCAGAGAGTTTTGGATGCTGAGTTAGTTCTGATAGAAAAAAAATGGAATGCCTCTTTAATATTTGTAACAAACAGGTTTAGGGAGTATATTATGCTACACAAAAGCAGGGGAGAAAAACCTCTACCACTTTTCATCTTGGATATGTGCCAATTTTAAAAAAGCAAAATCAGAATAAAATCCTATTATTAGTGTAACAGATCATGATTGATAGTTGTTATGGCTAGAAATTGGTTTTAAGCACCATATTTTGGAACAGCTTGAGCAATATTATAGGAGTTTGCTTAACATGCCTCTCTTAAAATCTTGTTTCTGCTCTCAGAGTCTTTCAGCCGTGCAAAGAGATGTATTTGGACAAGGTGTCTTTTTTTTGTTTGAAATAGCATTCACTTTACTGTTCAATAATCAGCCCTCTTTTTTTCCTCTGAATCTACCATTTGTTATTTCTGTAGTTCTAAACTGCTTCATAGCAGCCATAAAACCATAATGAAACAGAAAATAAAAACTGATGATGAAGACAAAAAAATTTGCAAATATATTTGAAGTTGTGATAAAAAACTGTACTTAATTCCTTGAATGAAGTAAAGATTTTTCTAAACCAAGGGCATATTGAAGATTTATGCTTAAAAAATGTAGCCAAAGGAGTCAAAGTAGCTGTAAAGATGATAAAATGCAGCTGAGAGAGCAATAAGATAGATATAAACATTCATAGCATTTGAGCATGATATTAGTTTTTAAAGGTTTTAAGTAAAATTCAGAGGAAATATTTTTTTAATTAAAAATGAGGTAATGTGAGAAAAAAGGAAGTTGAAATAGATGTTGCACTCAGAGTTACGGTCAATGGCTTGATGTCCAAGTGGAGACCAGTGACAAGGTTTCCTCAGGGGTTGGTACTGGGGTAACAGCTTTGTTAGTGATGTTGGATTGAGGGCACCATAAGCAAGTTTGCTGGTGACACCACACTGAGTGGAGTGGGTGACACCAGAGGCACCTGGACACGTGTCACAAACAGGCCAGTGAGAACCTCGTGAAGTTCAACAAGACCAAGTGCAAGGTCCTGCACATGGGTTGGGGCACAGGTCCAGGCTGGGAGATAACAGATGGAGAGCAGCCCTGCCCAGAACTGGGACCTGGGGGTGCTGGTGGGTGAGAGGCTGGACATGCCCCAGCCAGGGCACTCCCAGCCCAGAGATCCAAATGTGTCCTGGGCTACATCCAAAGCACTGAGGGCAGCAGGGCAGGGAGGGAGGGAGGGAATTCTTCCCTCTGCTCCACTCTGGTGAGACCCACCTGATGCTGTGTCCAGCTCTGGAGTCCCTGGCACAGGAGGGACATGGAGCTGTTAGTAAAAGACAAGGATACATATGAGCCTGAATTTTGGTAGGGGCTGGGTAAGAACTTTGTAAAAATTAGAGAGGCGGGAAGATGAAATACAAATGCCAGGCTGTAGGAAGTGTAAGAATCCAGAAGGTCCAGAGCCTTTCAATGCCTTCCCGTGTGAATCTTTATGCACAATGTTAATTCTTGTTACAGTGAAATCAGTTCTTGAGTCAGTGACAGGTAAACTGAGCAGTCTGAAATCCCAAGCAAAAAGAGATACCTGTCAACCTGCTAAGAATTGTTTGCCTTTGTAAATTAAACAGAAATTAAAGTCAGGGAAACAAAAATGAAAAAGTAGGAACTTTAGATTTAACAGTAGTAAAGATGCTTAGAGGTTATTTGCCATTGCTGCTGTAAAATAAGCTTTATTAAATTGTTGTGTTTGGAAAAAAATACTTTAGAAATAATACACCAACTTCTAAGGTCAGGCAGGCTATACCAAATATTTTAAAAATTGATTTATCGAGTAACTGTCAAGTTCTTTGGGAAAAACACAGAATTAAAAAGAATAGAAACCTCATAGGTGGAAAACAACAAAATGCTACATCCAAATAATTGAGTGAATTTCCATGAGAGAAATGCTGTCTGGAAATATGCTTCTTGTGTTTTAATTGCCCTGTCAGAGAAGATGATCTCATTAAGTTTTGTTTCCCTTATTAAAATCCATGTGTGGGTCCTATAAGTGATTCCATACATCAGCTATTTGTATTATCTTTTACTAAACATCTGAGTTGGTTTCAAATTTGTGTTATGGATGAAAGGTTGCAGTAAATGTTGAATCTGATCATATGGGTGTACTGTCTTTTAAACATTTCTGGAAGCAAATCTTATTTTGCTGCTTTAATATGTTTGAAGTCCAAATTAATCTTACACCTAGATTAGCATTACTGGGATGTGATAATGGATTAAGTACTGATCTTTTCTGCCCCCTGTTTCATCAGCTGCTTTCTTCTGCAGGAGTGGTAATTGCTTTGGAATGGAAATCTTCAAATAGTATTTCAGTTGATAAAGATTTGTGCAATATCCATGCAGATACTTTTTTGCATTAAAAAGGATTTTTCTACCATTTATTTTGACACATGTTAAATAGTGTAAGAGATATCAGAATGTGAATCATAATTCCTGAAAGAACTCATGTAATAGCTGTATGAGTCGTCTTGCAGAAATAAAAAATCGTAACGTGGAGATCAGCTCATGAAAATCTTAAAGTAAAAATATGAGTATCAAATAAGAAATAGAACACTTATCCTAAAAAATATGTAATGCTGCAGGACTGACAACATACAAAGTAGAACTATGATTAGGGGACAATGTACAGTATTAGTTCTATGAGAAAAATACAAACATTAGTACTAACAATGCAAGAAAACTGCTAATGTTACTAATGTTAATGAGATCTCCTGTGTTTTGGTACAGGTAAAAATTAATCTGTGCTATTTTGATGTCGACTGTTAAAAGACAAAGCTGTCAATCTGATGGAGTTTCAAATTGAAACATAACATAATTTCAGTTTCGGAGTCCAAATAGAAACACAAGTCAGCTTTTAACTTTAGATGAATTCACCAGGACAGCAAGTGTTAAGAAGGATAATTAAGATAATATAAGTGAGGCTTTTAATGGACTTGCAGCTGTGCACATGGCCACCTACTGCATCTGACTGAGATGGAGCAGCTTTATGTCCTGTCCTTACCTGGTCACCTCCAATCATTTGACCATGCCCCAGTTTGCAGACAGTTTGAGAATTATCTGAGAAATAAGACCATTTATGCTGTTTCTCAAGGACAGTCTTGAAACAATGGGAAAAACTCAATTGCAGTATTTAAGGGCAGCCAATATGCCACTGAGGTTGCAATAGTAACTGCAGGTTGCAGGGAGGAGATTAAAGCTTCACTAACAGCGAAACATTAAATATGATCACTTGCTAAAAACAACTTGAACTTTCAACAGAGAAAAGGCATAATTTTATAAGAAATTGATTTTTGCACATGGGAGGTTGCATTCTGATGCACAAGACATAATACAAGCTAATGCTTAAAGAAAAACAGGATAGCTCCCATTGTCCCTTGATGCTGGCTAAAGTAGAACTTTCTTCTAAGTACATCAAATTATAATTTTAATTTTTACATGCAATACAAGATGCTGATGCATTAACAACAGTGGCAGCAATCAGAGTTAGATCTGAAATAATCTTTTCTCAGTTAAGAAAGATTGCATCTTCATCTCCAGAAGCTGTTCAGGAGAGATCTGTCACTCTCCTCCTGTTGCAGCATTAATGGTGGAGATTAATCAACCAGTGTATTTTGAAGTCCATATCGTAAGTAAGTGCAATATGAAATTTAATAACCAGGTCAAAATACGAGTAGATACTTTCACTGATTAACATAAAGGTGCTAATTCATTTTTCAATGGTAAAAATATCTGTGATTAGAGATGCAAAAACCTGAAGTAACAGCTCATAATAGTTACTGGTGGAATTGCAGTCAAATGACAGAGCCTTTGGATTCTTGGTAGCTCTTCCTTCTGGAAAAAATCCTGATCCACAGTGTTTCAGGAGTTTGATTCCGACTCTTGGAGTGCATCCTCTTGTGGAAAGATGTAGTGATTTAGTTCCATCCATCCCAAGTGACACATCTGTGGCATAAGAAGTAATTCAGCTGAGACTTTTATGTATCAGCAGCAGATGGATCCTTCTGTAGTCCTCATTTTCTGGAAACTGGGGCTGAGAGTCTTGCAGCAAATCCCTCAGAAGTAAACTGTAGTGCAGTAGAATAATGGAGTGGAGTAAAAAGCCAAAAAGGTTGATTGTACTAAAGTGGATTCACTGAAGGTGGGCCATAAAACAAACAAAAAAGTGCTCCCACAGAAAATGGCAATGGCAGCCGTAAAATCAGATAGTAAAGGAATCCTACCATGAAGACAAAAAAGCAAAAAATAATTAAGCCCCCCCAGAGAATTAAACTAACCAGAAAACAAAAAACAAACAGGCTTAGGACAGGGAGACACAGGCATATAGCAGCAGCCATGTTGCCACTAAAAAAATCCTTAATCGGATTAGGAAAATTCCTCTTGCCCTAAGCCTTCACAGTTTGCCTGCTATATATATTGTAGGCTGTTTCTGAATGCCTCCATAAATTGCACATCTAGAAAATGCATTCCAGAAACCTGTAGCTTTCAAGCCTTTTGTTTTCCAAAGAAAGAAGTTAGTTGTAAAAGAAGGTGCTGGAAATAATACTGTAATCTGTGGTGCATAGGAACAAAATTTGCTCTTGTGGTGTCTTTGAAGTTTGTATATATACAAATGAATATGTGTGAGCTTTCCATTTATCCCAGGAAAACAGAATTTCTTTGTGTCTGTGTAGTAATAGAAATTGTGTGTATGTATGAAATAATGTATAAACACTGTCCAATTGTATCTCTTTAGGACCAGAGTATTTAAACACTTCATTGCTGCTGTTCTACAAGCATAATCTTCTGAAAATCAGGAACTTTTAGTTTCCATTTGGAGCACACACCTATTTGTATACATAATTTCTTGTGCCAGCATTGTCCTTTGTTCTGAGTAGCTTTCCTTCTGTGGCAATTTTTCCCTCAATTAATCCGTGAGACTGTTCTCGCTGCAGCCAAAGACTTCTTTTGCTGGAATGATGGCTGCCAAAATTTGAATATTCATTTTAGATAAACTGGAGGCACTCCTTGCTGAGCTGTGGAAGGCAGTGCTGTCACACTGCAGGTGTTTGAAGACACCTCTCCTCTTTTGACGAGAAAGACAAGTTATTTCCTTTCTTATGAAAACTTGTTTAGTGGTGGTTGGAGGGTATTTTCTAGTTTTAGGCTCAAGTATGTATTCCATAGGAAAATGAATTTCAAGAATAGTAGCAAGCTGACTTGGCCAGAAGTCTGGGATTTTTCTTGGTGAATGACATGCCCAGAACCAGACATGGCATCATAGCTGCTGATGTGCTTCTGATTGAGCTAATGCCATTATAATAATTTCCATATTATGTTCCATCCCATTCTTGATGCTGCCTGTTTGCCTTTTATTCCCCAATTACAGCTGTCCACTGTCTTCACAGTTTGTCCTCTGTCCTTTTTCAAATTAGTGCTAGTTTGGCTGTATGTGGGTGTGTGAGTAGTTAGTTGTGGATATCCTGGTTCTAGCCTTGTGTTGACCACTCACCTGATAAACCCCTCACACTGCCAGGATTTACAGGAAATCCACATTTGCAGTACAGCAGTATCTGCTATTGCAGAGTATGCTGGAATTAAGTTAGGAAAACTCAATCTAAATGGAAATCTAAAAACTCAAACTTTTATCTAACATTTTGCTGTAACAAAATAACAACACACTTTAAAACTTCCCCGTTGGTTGTTTGGGTCTTTTTTTGTTTTGTTTTTTTTTTTTTTTTTTGTATGTAAGATTTCTGAACGTACAGAAATCACCTACAAGATTACAAATTACATCACCTACAAATTGCATCTACAACATTAGCCACTCTTCTGCTTGACCATCTGGGATACTGAGAATGCCTAACCTGCTCAGAGATACAGGAGTGAAAGTAAAAGAAATTTCTAATTTGTATGTAGAACAGGGGACAACAAAAAGGTTGGCTGTCATCAGCAAAGAGAGAATGCCTCAAGTCAGCATTTAAGAAGAAGCCCATAAACTCAATAAACCGAACTTGCTTTTGGATAGATCTCATTTATTTCTAATTTACTTAATAACAGTAGAATGGGAAGAGAGTAAGTTTAATTACTACTTAAAGGAGAAGGGAGAAGCTTAATTAACATCAGGTTCCAGTACCTGACATATTGTTAAACATAAGATACAGGTAAAAATCTGGTGTCCAAGTGAAGAGTTCTGCAGTTTTTGCAGAGAATGCAGACCACATGATGGAGCAGGTTTTCCATGTGTTTCTGTGTGTGGGAGCCCAGGTTTGCTCTTAAAGTAAGTGAACTGGACAAAGTTAGTGGAGGGCCTCAGAGGTGAGACCTGCAGGACACCACAGGGGCACCCCTCTGTACTGCTGCTGAGGATGGACCTGACCTTTTGGATGAGATCTACCTTCCAGGCAGTGCCACTGTAGCCTTCTGTACTGGGGAGGCTCCTGCAGCAGAGATGACATCCCCAAGGATAAGGGAAGCTGACTGTGATAGTGGGTGATTCTGTGAATAAATGCAGTGAACTCGGTTTCTGTGTGGGAGGTTCAGGGAGGGATGCTTACCTTGAGGTTGCCAAGTGGTTCATTGAAATACAAGGTTTTTGTGATAACATTCTCTGTAACACCTGCCAGTTCTATGTGTGAGAATCTGTAGACGAGATGAGGAGCACACGTGTGGACAACACAACGGAGTAAAAAGGAAAGAATTAGGTGTGATGGGAGCTGATCAACTCATTGAGAGCAAAGGCTCCTGCCCAGGAGGAATACTGCACCCCAGTCAAGACAGAACTGTGCTGTGGGCACTAAAAAGGAATGTAGAAGGCTGAGGACAAACCCACAATAGCACCTCTTTTTGGGGTTTGTGAAGCACTGGCCCAGACTGAAAACTTCCACTGTTGTGAATTGTTCTAACTTTGCAGCTTCCCTGATCTTATTTAATGCTTCCTTATTGTTGCAGTTGCCTTGAACTGAGAATTGGTAGCACGGCCATGGAACTGTATTTTTGGCTATTACAGGCTGGGTTTCCTGCCCAAAGAGATTCTGTGATGCATTTCTTCTGTAATATTTCTGGTAAATTTAATCTGCAGAGCATCTTCCCTGCTCCCACAGCTTAATCCATGAATTCTGATAAGTAAATACTGACAACACTATCCCAATAGAGACCCTGTGGGCAGGTATGTGGGATGCCTGTCACAGAGGGTGGTTGTTTGGTGCCAAATATACTTTTGTTTTATTTTTCAGTCTTCTAGAATTAATGTAGAAGCACTAGTAAGTTCTGCTTTGCTTTATGCCTAGTATTGCACATGGTAGCTCCCTGGCATTGTAGACAGATTCATTTCCCTTACCTGTGTCTTGCTATCATATTGTTTATTTGCCTGTGGCTTTTTGAGCCCCCTTTTTTTTTGCTCTCTGCCTGTCCCAGGCTCCAGAGACTTATTTGCTTTGATAGGAATACCTGAATATGTGAAACAAAAATGTTCTAGGCATGAAGGAAGCCATAGATGGAGATTTTCAGACACTAAAATGAACCTAATTACCCACCTTTTCCATTGAAATGAATGAACATTTGTGTAGTGAGGTTCCAATATTGTTTTGAAAATGCTATTTTTTTTTTTTTTGGTCAGTCATTTGCTTTAATGGTGTCTAGGTCTGAACAGGCAGTGGGATGCTATTTAAGTACACTGAAATGAGGAAAACTTAAAGTATTAAGATTGAAAATAAGGTTTTGCTCTTCTCAGTATGGTAAGTTTACAAATAATTCTTTCAAGTTTCTATAAAAGTACAGATTCTCCTTCCTAGAACCAGTACACATTTAAATACTCTCTGTCCATTTGCATTTAATGTTAAACTTGGGGAGAGAGGCTATAAATATTCAATTAGAATAAAATGAAAATGGGAAAATGAAAAGAATATTTTATTAATCTATAATGTCTATTGATTTTTAAATAAGTAGGCATAATGTCTATTGATTTTATTTTTTTAAGCAGGCTGTACATAGCAATTTAAGCACTCTGGACATAAGTGCTGGGCAGCTTCTTACAGCTTCAAGTGGGGGAGGGAATATGACTTAGCTTCATCTGAAAAATAACCCAACACCATGTTAACAAAGCAATGGACTTTCCCAGGGGCTCACCTAATAAGACACCAGGCTCAATATGTCTGAAAAATGGCTTTTACGTATTTTTGTTGCCAATCACTGAAAGTTCTTGTGTCCAGGTGAGCCATCCTAAGATTTTTCTTAAATAAATACTAACCTGACTTAAATTTGTTTTTAAGATAAATACTTCTATGAAATTAAGCGATGGGCAGAAAAGAAATATTCAAGAAATATTTAAGAAGTGGAATTAAAAAACAGTAAAAATAGAGTGGTACCTGTCACACAGCTGTTTTTTTTTTTTTTTTTAAATCCCATATGTGAGAAATGATAATTTGAGATGTTAAGTCTAAATTGTCACTAAGCACATATGTAAATCTGGACTGAACTGGGTTTGTTTTGGATGTAAGTGTGTTAGAGAAATCCCCCTATAGCCAGTCATTTGTAATTCCTTGACTACATGGTGGGTTTGCTTTCTGGAGTTAAAATTCTGAATTCAACAAGTACGAAGTCTTCATTAAAGATAAATTTTTAAATCTCCAAGACTTCTTTTCTCCTAAGTAAACTGAAATGCTTAAAATACAGTGGTGAATTTGGAGCAATGTTTCAGCTCCAATAATAGGATTTAAATGAGAATCACCATCTTGCCTTTTCTTTGCTGTACTTTTTACTTTGTGAGAAACAGAAGGCTGAAAGAGCTTTGATCCTGTTAGTCAGTCCACCTTGCAACTATTTTTTCAGTTTCTGAACTGGTTCTTTTTTGAAATGAAAATTATCAGTTATCACAGAATTTAAATTTGGAGAAGAATTAATGAAATTAATTCAGTATTTTGTGTATGCACTGAATGATTTTGCAGGATCACTTTAATGCTTTTACTAATCCTTTCTTCTGGCTGCTGAAATTGCACTTCTGTTGTGAGATTTTGGGAGCACCTGTACAGCTTGTGGTAGCACTGCCTGAGAGAATGTGGAAACAGGGATTAAAGAGTTAAACATCTAAGGGAAATACACCGAGAATTTTCTTGATGAAGAAGATAACTTATCATACCAAGGAGCATGGGTAGGTGGCTGCTGCCAGGAAATGAAACCTTGAGTCATTCTTTGAAAGTTATTTAGGTTAGTTCTTCACAGATGGTCACTAAACTTCCATCCTTTTCATTATTTCTTTGCAGTTTGGTCCCTTTCAAACAAAAATGTAGCAAGTTCAGTGAAGAGTCTCATAAGGTTTTTTCTTTTCATTAGTTATCACAAGAATTGTTTTATTGTCCACAGCAAACATTATTTGTATAGGAGGTCCTCTAATGCACATAGCAGTACATAAAAATTGTAACTTCTACTCTGAAAAAAGCTGTTGAGTTGGGGCTGATTGTTAGTGGGGTGGGATAGGCAAAAGAAAATTACAACAAAGCTTCAAAAACAGCAGTGGGAAATCATGTGCAGAGTTACAGACCTGGTTTTTAGGAGCTCACACTACTTTTGTACTTAAATGTTTTGAAGTTTTTTGCCTGTTAGATAGTTTGCCGTTTCCATGCTGCTTTTTCTTTCCAGTATGAGTAGCTTTTTTTTGTAGCTTTTATGAAATATGTATCAGAGGAGCAGGGACTTTGGTTCTGGTATTTGAGTTCTCCTATGGTACATTACAGACATGGAGTTAAAAACATTGTATTAAAGACTTTTTGGCTCCCCAGAAGCTATTCTGAGCTGAGTGCTTTAATCATGCATTGAATTCAACCTGAAAGTGTGAACAAGGCCATTGATTAGACTCGCAGTTTTGAGACCTGTCAAGCTGAGGAAAAGCCCCTTCCCAAATCCTCTTTGAAGAAAGAGACTCTTCAGGGACAATTGGTGATGAATTTTCAGGTCTTGCGAAGTCTTTGGAAATTTTTTCTGTACCCATAAATGCAAACAGGAATATACCTTAAAACCTGACTTTAAAGTCAACAGCTGACTTAAAAAAAACTTGCAGTTTCTTCTGAAAGGAACAGAGGATGAAGAGGAATGTACAAAAGAGAAATTACAGTGCAGAGAGTCCTGAGTACCTGCAAGGCTTTTCCTGGTGATGAAGTCAGTGTTTGTTCTAATTTGAAGTATGCTAAAGGACAGAAGGCAGAAGTTATAGATATTGATTAATATCTTTTGTCTTTATATATTTTCAAGAGAATCCATATTTATAATTTAAATGCAACAGAAGGAGAATCCTAGCCAGAACATGTCCTTGTAATAGAATCAGCTGTTTCTGTCAGTCCATTACAGAGCACACTAATCGCCCATCAGAGCTAAAAGTCATTAGGCACAGTCTGCACTTTCTCAAATCTCTGCTTTGGGAGTGAGTGCCTGTATTTTACCACTGCTTTAATTGGGGATGAATTTTCCTTGACTCTGAAGCAGATCTCTTGGCACTGAGTAAACCTGAATTATCCAACTATATTAAATATAGGGCTGTTCATAAATAAATCTGTAAAAGATGCTTAGATGTATCCCATGTTTTTTCACAGGAGAAATCTGAGTGATCAAAAAACTTCAGTTTTCTTGACATTTGTAGAATTTATGATATACCTGAAGGACAGGGCTGGATGTGGTTAATTTAAAAATATGTGCAGGGATGAGGTTGGTCAGTTTTTGTGGTTCCCAGCTCACCTGTCTTTCATTTTGAAAGCAATAAATACTGCTTCTGTGAGATATATTCTGTCTCTTCTAAGCCTGAAGTTTGTCTTACCTGCAGCAGTAGAAAACTTTCCTCACAATGGGTTTGATCTGTAAATTAATGCTGGTTTTGGCCTAGCACCACTTTCCACCTTAGAGCATTGTCACACTGTTGAACCCTTGAAGTTAATATAAGATTGTAATTTTAAAATCAGAATTCAGTTGCTGATTATTACAATTTTGTCTCACCGAAATGGAGAGGACCATTTTATTAGTTTTTTATAAGATAATTTTTGTCTTTATGATTAATTTAAATATGCCTAAGCAGAAAAAAAACCCCAAATAACTTGGTTGAAAGTATGTGTTAAAGATGGTAGGAAAGCATGTTCCAATTTAATGTTTGTTTTTTTTTTTCCACTGAAATTATTCTTTTTCAGAACTAATAATAAAAAGTTGTGGTATAAAGGCTTTATGTTATAACTGAAATGAGTCATGCTAGGTGTGTCACCACCTTATATATCCAGGGGGAGAATATCTCTTCCTATACACATAATATGTGTAAATGTCAAACACCTGTGGCTTTTGCTTTTGGTGTAAAAAAAGTACTTATTTTTGGGGAATTAAGCAACAGAACCCTTTCTTTCATCACTTTTGTCAAGGGTTTAGGTTCCAGTGTGGGGCCCAGCAGGCATGAGAAGTATCAGAGACCATTCACTTTTGAGGACAGAAAGAGAAGTTAAAATTCTCTTGTTTGCTTACAAAGGTGTAAATACTGTGTGGCTCTGATTATGCCAAATTTTCACACGGAGCTCAGCATGTGCATTTCTTCATTAAGTGGATGATGGCCCGTAACTATTCCTTTTACAGAAAATGATCAGAGCACTCTGTCTGTTCCTCCTTCCGTGTTTTTGTGAGAAGCAGTGATTTGAGAGGGGTAGGCTGAAGTGCCTCATGTAGCTTAGCTAAGCAATGGAAAATTACATCTGCTTGTTCTGTAAATAATGTCCAGTCAGAGCAGATGTAATTAACTACTGAACTTAATGCATGCTGCGTGAGGTTACAGATGCTATCAGTCATAAACTAGATGAAGGCCAGGGAGCTTTATTTGCTTGGAATTCCTTTTAGAACTAATTACTAAATATCTTTAAAATTGATTGCTTATGCTTTCAATTTCTGAGAGTGTTTTCCCGTATCTATGTGGAATGGACTCGATGTAGCTTTAAGGAAGGATGGGAGACACCTTTATTGTTGAGGAACTAAAAGATTTCTCTTCCCTGGAACTTTCATCCAGAGCTTTATTGTTAGGAAACCTGGGATTCTTTTAGGGCTGCCCAAGCTGTGCAGCTGTCTGGCAACACTGGCCTGACACATTTTTCTTTTTGTCTAAATTAATTGAGGAATAGACAACTGTAAAGATAAAATTCTGTTGATGTGTCACAAGTCTTTGCCTGACATTGACAAAGCAACTGGGGACATGGGGAAAAAATATCTTAATTAATGAATTAATTTCTGCCTGTTTGCTTTCAAACACTTTATAACTGGGGAGCCTGGTGAGAAACCAGCCTGACAGACTTGGACTGGTGAGAGAGACCTGATGCTGACGTTAACACTGAACTGACCACGAGCCTTTTGTTGCTTCAACTATGATGTTGAGGAATATCCAATTTATTTTAATATCATATAATATCAATGTATTTCAGTAAAATTTTGGTGGTAACCTTTGATTTTTGTTCATGGTCTGTATTAACAGTGCACTGAATGGATATGAGCTGATGATCCAGGCCTGGGGTTTTCATGAAATGCTCATTGTTTTATATAATTTTTATGCAGGATAAACCAGAAAGGCTCCAAACTCATCAAAATTTTGTTTGGCTTGGTTATTCAGTTTTAAGGGATATTTAAAGAGATTTATGGATCACATTGGTTGTCAGGTAGCCTTGATGACAGCTAATTTGTCTGGAAACAACCTTTTAAGGAATAGATGTGTGTATAGTAGAAATGTCAACCAACTTAATCATAGATTAATATTAGTATGAGCCTACCAGGGAGAGAATAAAACTGGATTTGTTTATTTGTAATGCTCTTGGCATTTTTAGCAGCTGGGACTGTTTCCTTGTGACCATTGCATGCCCAGTCTTGAAGGAATTTTTGGTGCAAGTCAAGACAGAGTAATTTTAAAAGTGGTTTCTAACAATAGCATTGCAGCTGCAGTCCTGTAGGGCTCTGAGATGAGACTCTTCCCTGCATTTTCTAATATTTTGCAGAACGTGACCTTTTGACTGAAATTTCTGAAACTGGCGCTGTCTGGCAAAATGAAAGAGAATTTTGAACAGTTGTTCCCATTATTTGGGATGACTGTTCAGTGCTGGGCAGGCTCTTTCACACATCAGGGATCTGCTTTGTAGCCTTGTAAAACTAGAATTAAGTAATGAGAAAGATTAATGGGCTGTCTAAGCTGTGTGCTTTATTACTCTCAGTATTCCTTTGCCTTTGGGCTAATTTGTGCAAAAATATATAAGGAAGATTTGGAGCATTTATTGCTGATATTATTTCTCAGGTTTTAAAGTATAACTTTTTTTTTACAGAGGACTACCATGTGTCTCACTTTTTATTTTGTTGCTACACATACACATTTTGGGTTGCTGCTGTTGTTTAATTTGGGGAATAAGTTATCATAATGGCCTTCTGGAGCTACTGCTATTGCAATTTATGGATTTTCTGTTAGGAGAGTAAATTAATAGTTTTTCTTTTGCTTTGCTATTTTTTTCCCTATGCTTCTGCACCCCATCTAGGACTCTGGGTTGCAAAATTCAAGCTGTAATATTTAAACTGAATTTTTCCTGCTTGTGAAATTACACCTTAAAAACATTGTCTCTTATGCACTCTGTAAAAGTAACTTTGGCAAGCGTACTTGAAGAGGGCTGCTTCTGTGGTTGGTTTTATTTTTTTAGACTTGAGGAAAACCATCAAGTTAATAGTAAATTAGTTTGCTGATGTGTAAGGATTGAACAGCTGAGTTATTGTACCCCGGTTATTGTGGCCAGGGTTCTTCGATGTCTTAATTTTCAGAAAACGCTCTCTGTTCAACCACAGCTGAAAAGTTTGGGATGGAATATAAAAGTAAGAATTGTCTTTACTATGGGAAGAAAGAGACTTGTGCTTGACTGAGGGCATGGAATCAGAGTGACCCTGTGCTCCTGGTCCTGAGAAGCAGAGATGGCAATGAGTGCTGTGGAGGAAATGGGAGTTGGAGGACTGCAAGTCACTCACTGTGTGGGTGCCACCCTGCCCTGGGCTGCAGTGCCCACTGAGCTGTGGCAGCTGTGGAAAAGCTGTGGCTTTTCCTGGGGCTGGGCAGCTCTGCTTTCATCCCTTGGGAATGTGGTTTGCATGCATTGTTTTTATTGCCATTTGCCAGTCCAAGCCATGACGTGTGGTTTCAGTCCCGTTTGTTGCCATGAGCAGTGGCTCATGGTGTGCACTATGTAATGTTGTATTTTGGGCTGGAAAACATGATGTAATGTACAAAATATGGAGTAGACACTCCAGCTTACTAAATATATAAATATATATACATATACATATATATATATATATATATATATATATATATATGTACACATTGGAGTGGGCACTGAAATATTCTGAGGAAAGTGTGAATTCTTCCCCGTTTTGAGATGTATTCTGGAATTACTTTAGGTCAAGTAACAAAAATCCATAATCTTATGGAAAGCCCTGAGGTTAAGTGATATGAAAGGTTAGTGGGAAGCTTCTGGTCACATATATTCTCGACAGGTTAATGCACAGATGTGACCTGGATCCTTAGCTTTGCTTACCAAGGAATAAGTTTCTGTTTCCCAGTCAGAAGGTCGGGGTGGGGGGGGAATAATTTGCTGTGCTTGAGAATTGTGCTTAAAGTTTAAAGGGCTTTTAGCTTTATTTCCTTCTGCAGTAACTCTAATTTGAAATAAATCCAAAGGCTTTTTTTTTTTTTTTTTTTTTTTTTTTTTTTTTTTTTTTTTTTTTTTGCTGACTAGTGAGGGATTTCTAAGCTGAAGAGAAAAGAAAGGCTGGAAGATCTAAAAGCATGAAATGCATCATTGGCTGATTTGTGACCTGTGGTTCAGAAGACTGATATATACTGAATATTTAGAGAAATAGGGCTGTCTGTTAGTTAAACAACTGAGGGTTTTCCCCCCCTTTGGTTTTATATATTAGAATAGTTGCAAATGGCATTTTTATTGTCATGCAACTTCTGTTGAGGTAGAAAATGAATCAAAACAATAAATTTATTTTGCTTTGAACTTGTAGCGTGTTTAGGGTAGCTCAGGGTGAACAGGTACACTGTTGATCATTCTGGTGTCACACACGTTTTTCAGGAAGCTGTGACACTTCACCACTGTGAGGATGGGATTTCTTAGGAAAGGGTGGTTCCAGGTGGTTTGGCTGGTACTGGGGATATGGGGGGATGCCCCAGGACTGAGCTATCCATGGCATTTCGGAATTTGTGTGATGGCAGACATAAATTCAGTAGAGTGCAGAGAATGGTCTGGGAATTAAATCCATGTCCTCTGAATATTTTGAATGGTATTGGCAAGAGGCTGGGTACTAGTTTTCTGTATTTTAAGTATCTCTGTAGCTAAGCAGATGATCTAACGGTATGATTGTGAATTTAATTTCTAAAAAGTCACTAAATTAGAGAAAATATCTGCAGCATATTCCATAGGTTCATCAGACTTTCAGTACAGATACTATTTTAGTGTTGCTGTTTAAAATTCTTCACTGATGAGTTTGGGAAACAAATTCAGATGTAATCATTTCTAGACAGAGAAATTGAGAACTGCTGCTTTTAATAACCATTTACAGTGATATGGTGAAAAGAAGGAAATTATTTTTCCTGACAGATTCTGATAGGAGAAAGAAAATCTTAGCATGGGGTGTTTTTTTTTTTTTCTTAATCACCATGAAAAATTCCTTCCTGTTAATCTGATGGATGGATTACAGTTTGTCCTTGCATGGCCAGGTTGTACTTTCCATCAGAATTGGAGATTCCAACCCTCATTATATCATTTCTGTAATGCAAATGGTTATGTATAGAAGGAGATTTAATTAATCCCCTGCTGGTTGGTAGTATACCCTAAAGCAAACACAGTCAGCAAAGGGAAAAAAAAATTAAAACAAGAGTGCATGGTACCAGGTCACTGACTGTCAGTGGAATTTCATCATCTGTGAAATATTAACTTATTAACTGAAATGTATTTACTCTTATAGCTGTAAAAATATTTGCCTATTGTCCCAACTGGTATGAGAGTGAGCTACCTTAGGGCAAGGGAGCCAAGGTCAAAAGCAATCTCAGGAATCATGCTGTCTGCTCTGGCAAAAATAGGGAACATCCTGTGTGGTGATGGTTCTCATTTTAATTTGCAAGGACTCCATTTAAGCTGCCATCATTGCAGGCTGCAGCATCCAACTTTGCCTGTGGGTCTGTGCCATATGTGCAGATACATATTCAAGGACAAATTGCAAGACTGAGAGAAAGTGACAAATTTGAATGATGGGTTCCTGTTTTTTCACACTTTTATAACATAACATGTCTGCTGGAACGATGTGGGTTGTATTGTAGGTCAATGAACAAATAGATTTCCAGACTTTATTTCCGCTCCACATTGTGCACACACCTATGTAAAAAGCCAGCACTCTTCCTGCTGCCTGAAACATTCCTGTTTTCAGATGCAGTTTCTGTATCTATATTAAAAAAACGGAATAAATTTTTCAGTATCTATGTACTAAACAATATATTTTGCAGACAGAAAAATGATCTTTATAAAGGCTGGTATTTTTTCTCTTTTAGCCTTCTTGCTGCCTGTAAAATGAGGATCGAGTCTTATTGTGAAACCTCTTCTGTAGCATGATATGGTGTCCAACTGATTTTATGGCCTCATGATTGAGGTGATGAACTTAAGATAAATGGAAATATAAGGAGCTCTTTTAAAGGCGGATATTTGAATCAGCTTTTCATAAATTCCATGATGCTGAATTTCTTTCCCAAGGTTCCTTTTTAACTGCTTTTCTGAAAATCTGCTGCTTCTTTTGTCGTGTGGAGATCAAGTTGCATGTTTAATAATTATGCCTTGAAATGTGGAACTGGCACAAAAAAATTAACTTTCAGAACAGTCTGTTCTTGTCATTTGGGTACTGCAAGATTTAATACACTCCTTATTTTTTAGGATCTGTGAAAGTAGTTCTTTATTTCTACTTCTGAAAGTTCTTTGTGAATAATGTGCACTAATATTTTAGAATGTTCTTATGCTACTTAGCACTTCATATAAATCAAATATAAATGTAAGCCTCTGTTTTGAGGGTTATATTGTTGACCTAGAGAGCAGGTGGCATGGAGTAATAATGGTAATATAAATATAGCTACTGGCAGCACAAGTGCTCAGGGAGGCAGATGTGCTGTCAGAAGGGGCAGTTTGGAATCTTGCAGGTTCATGTGTTGTTCTCATCAGAAGGGTGGTCTTTAATGAAAAATGTCCTTCAGGATAAACTAGCATATTGAAAGGATTACAGTTGCACCCTGTAAATAGTGTTTCAGACCAAGTAGTCACAGCTCAGCACTCTTTTATTAGTTATCTCACCTCTTAACATGTGATTTATTTTTTCAGTATACATGGACATGTAATGCCAAACTCCTTTGTGGTGTGAGTGGAAACCAGTTAAATCATACCACCTGCCTCATAATTTACTAACTAAAACACTTAATCTCTACTACAAACGATACTATATATGATTCTGAGTAGACTTTAACTTTTATAGTGTGCTTGTGAAATGCTCTTGGACTTTTTTCTTGCATTTTTCATAGTCATTGAATCACTGTTTTTGCAGTGCTAACTTCATACGTTTGAAATCACCCTGTCACTGGAAGATACAAACTCTCAGTTGGTCCCATTTCACACAGGGAAGTGTTGAGCTGTCTTAAGACCCAGCTGAGTCTCGACCCTGTGAGTGTATCCCTATCTCTGGGAGGCATTTTCATTGTCCACTTGATACCCTGGAGATCTGCAGTTGTCTCCTGGGCATCCTCAAATAGGAAATAGCTCAGCAGTTGTCTGCAGTATGCTCCTTTCTTCTTTTGATCTCCAAGCATTTTCTCTCTGGGATGTAACTTCTCCACACACAAACTCCCTGGTGATTTGGGAAAAGCAAATCTCAGAATTACACTGCTCATGGTTGTGTAATGTCCAGCTCTGGTGCTTTTGTCTTGGCCCCACCGTTCATGTTTTGGGGAATTTATAGGGGCTGTGACCAGTTTTGGAGAGGCAGAAAAAGGGCAAAGAGCTGGGAGGGTGCATTGTCATTTCTCCAGAGGCCAGGACATGATGGACTTGTGTGGCTGTTAGGGTTTGTGGAGGGGATTTTAAGACTATCATGAAATGAGGCATAGTGGAACAACAGGTATAAAAATTGATTGTTTTGATTGTGTTCTTTGTTGTCAAGACCACAGTGGTATTAAATGTGAGCTACTACCTATTGATTCCACAGCTGCACTGTGTTTGTCAAGGTGGAGGTGCAGAATGAAGACAATTCCTACATGGATAGGTAATATTTCAATTGCATTGAGATGTCATCTGCCAAGTCTTTTTTGCTTCCTTATTTGGAAATTTGGTTTCCAAGGGAGGCTTTCAGGAACAAAGCCCCAGGCAGTCCTCCTCCTAACCTTGCATGCATTTAATCCTGAATTACCTACATTATAGGAAGTATTAAAGGTCATATTGTTTGGGTAAAGCAAGCATTCCGTAAAGGAAAGGATTTGTCCATTCCTGTTCCTGAACCATGTTTCATGTGATGTATGTCTGGTAATTACAAGTCACGATTACCAGAGCTGTGCTGCTGCAAGGGAGTGTTCTTTCTTTAAATGACTTTTCAGCTCTAATGACTAGAGCAAAGCTTGTAAAAATGAATCCTAGAAGTTCAAAAACTAGAAGGTGGTTATAGAGATTTAAAGGTCACAGTTTTGCTGTTTCATCCAGTGCTATGAAATTCCAGAGCTTTATATATACATTCTAAAAATTTTTAGGGCTTACTGTGTTGGAATAAACAGAAATATGTCATTTGAATAGAAAAAGTGCCTTCTGCCAAGAGGTGCCATCTTCTTTAAAAAGCATAAATTAAATACAGCTGTTCATATGATGAAAGAGATGTATATGCATGTCTAAGTAACACGTTATCCACAGAAGCAGAATAACATATAATACCTATATCCTACCTGGTTGTTTATTCATTTGCAGTAGCAAAAAGCTGTCCTTGCTATGTAGGCTTCACAGTGGGAAACTAATTCTTTCTAACAAATGAGAGTGGAAGAAGTACCTTTTTTAGAATATAAACCACACAACCTGTTATAGATGCTAACGATTTATTATCTTACGCACTTGAAGTGTTTTGATTAGATCTTGACAAGTTTGTCTGACGACAGGAAATTATTTCTCAGTGCTGTAAGCTGTCAGCCTTGCAATAATTCACACATGGAATTTGCTCGGTACTGTTAAACTGTAATGAAATTTCAAGTTACGGAGAACTAATACTTGAAAATAATAATGGCACGTAAGACTTATTTATTTATTTATTAGTTATTAGTGGCTGTAACTTTCTGGTATCTTTAAAAAACTTGAAGCTGAATCCTATATATTACCGATCACATCAGACACTGCCTGTCAATAACCTTGTTAGTCATGTCAGTCAGCACAAACACTGTAGCTAAAGATGGAAGAGAGATTACCTTACCAATGTTATGGATTTGATTTTTTTTCTATAGATTTTTTTTTTCCTTCAATATTCAGTGAAAACACTGATTTTTATTTTTTTTTTTCCTTAGAGGGGATAAGAAACACATCCCCTGTGTATCAGTACCCTGACGTGCAGTTGGTTTTGGCTGTGCTGGTGCCTGCTGGGCGCAGCCGAAGCGAAGCAGCCGGGGATGAGCAGAGCCCGCGCGAGGTCCCGCCCGCGCCGATGTTTTAAGGATAAAACCCCCGGAATCGGGGCCGGGGCGGCGGCCGCGGCTGCCACCTGGCGGTGCCCGGCGGGAGCGCAGCCCCCACAGCCGGGCGGGGCCGGGGACTGCGGAGCCGGGGGTGGACAGTGCCGAGAGATGCGCTGTGTCCAGTGTGGACAGTGCCGAGAGATGCGCTGTGTCCAGTGTGGACAGTGCAGGGGATGTGCTGTGTCCAGTGTGGACAGTGCCGAGAGATGCGCTGTGTCCAGTGTGGACAGTGCAGGGGATGTGCTGTGTCCAGTGTGGACAGTTCTGGGGGATGTGCTGTGTCCAGTGTGGACAGTGCAGGGGATGTGCTGTGTCCAGTGTGGACAGTGCAGGGGATGTGCTGTGTCCAGTGTGGACAGTTCTGGGGGATGTGCTGTGTCCAGTGTGGACAGTGCAGGGGATGTGCTGTGTCCAGTGTGGACAGTGCCGAGAGATGCGCTGTGTCCAGTGTGGACAGTTCTGGGGGATGTGCTGTGTCCAGTGTGGACAGTGCAGGGGATGTGCTGTGTCCAGTGTGGACAGTTCTGGGGGATGTGCCGTGTCCAGTGTGGACAGTGCCGGGGGATGCGCCGTGTCCAGTGTGGACAGTTCTGGGGGATGTGCTGTGTCCAGTGTGGACAGTGCAGGGGATGTGCTGTGTCCAGTGTGGACAGTTCTGGGGGATGTGCTGTGTCCAGTGTGGGCAGTGCAGGGGATGTGCTGTGTCCAGTGTGGGCAGTGCCAGGCGATGCGCCGTGTCCAGTGTGGACAGTGCAGGGGATGTGCTGTGTCCAGTGTGGGCAGTGCAGGGGATGTGCTGTGTCCATTTTGGGCAGTGCCAGGGGATGTGCTGTGTCCAGTGTGGACAGTGCAGGGGATGTGCTGTGTCCATTTTGGGCAGTGCCAGGGGATGTGCCGTGTCCAGCAATGCCCTCGCCTGGGGATGCCCCCGGGCTACTGACTGCAATAAAAAACACAGAATCCCCTGTCTGCCTTTGCTTGTGCTGCTGAAACCCGAAATGCTGTTCAGAAGTGGAAGTTGTGTTTGGCTTTGAATTTTTTGCGATAATACGTAACACGACCAAATTGTGTGTTGGAGAAAAGAAATCCCAAATAACCCCCAAAATTCACTCTATGGCATTAATTTTTCCTTTTGGTGAGCGTGTGAGACCATACCACAGCAACTGCAGGCACACCACGTTCCACACTTCTGGAAGTGGTTCGGTCTGATGCTGATGAGGTATGTAGGACAGAATTAATTACTGCCTTGTCTGTGCTCAGGCTTGAATTTCAAAGTTATGTTTGCTCTGTTGAGTGCTTATGATTTTTTGACTCCAAAGGCAATGATTGTTTAGGCAAAATGAGCAACTTTCGTACCCCAGCCTGGGCATTGTGAACGTGCAGCAGCAGAGCTGTGCAGTTCTACACTGAGCATGCGCTGGGAAATGGCCAGCTCTTTATTCATTCCACCTCAATTATTTGTTGATAAATAAATTAGTAATATGTAATAAAAAGTAAAATTAACTCAATGCTTTAATTATTTTTTTTTCCAGAAAGAGCTCAGTCTCCCCAGAAGAGGAAGCTTGTAAGTATAATTATTCTTTATTCATCCCTTGGTTTATTTTGAACATATATAGCTGTTCAGTTGTGGAAGTAATTTAGAAGGGCAGATGCTCTGTTTTCTCTGTTAAGCATTTTCAAGAATCTGTCATGGGCTTGAAAACAGCTAGCTTGGATTTCTCTGAGACTGAAGCCTCTATTCATTTCCTTAAGTGTAGCAGGAAAAGCAGTGGTAGTGTAAGCTTACTTCTAATTACCAGCTGGAGCTGATCCTGGTGTGGAAGGAGCTGTGGTGTTGGGTGTTGCCACTCCACCATCGCTGAAGGAGTCACTGATTATTTATGCAATATGGACAACTTTGATCACTGCTCTTCAAACAGCCTGTTGACAGAAGTCCAAGCACAGAGCTCCTGGGCCACACAGGTCAGGTGTTTGTGGAGCAGGCAGCCTGATAGAGGTATATCAATAAAGTAGTGCATGTCAGGAAAAGTAGGCTTTTAAAACTGTGATTTAAACAAACAGCAACATTTTTTAATGCATTATGATGATTGCAGAATTTTAGTGAACTAACTTGTGTTTCAGTGGTATTATGAGAGCTTAGCTTCTGCTATGCTTACAGATTTATGGCGGAAGAAATTGCATTATTGATTGCATTATATAAAAGAGAAAGCTTTCATACTCCCTGCTATTACATTATGATATAAAATTGTTTCCCAAAGCTTGTGGACTAGTCATGAAGCTCACAAAAGCTTATAACCTCTCTTCCTCAGGTTTCTGGTTGTAATGAGAAATTATTTTCAGTCTTTCATTGTAAGCTATCCCTTTTGTATAAGAAACACTGTTTGGAAAATGCTGTGTAGAGCTTGTCATTCAGGGCTGAACAATACAGAGGATCAAAAGGTCTTTTTTTAAAAGTGGGGCATGACCAGACCTTTTTGTTTAGTTCATATGACAATGATAAACCAGTCAGGGAATTATTTAAAGAACATGAAGCACTGACTGGTTGTGTTTTGTTTTTTTTTAAACCAGTATGCCTCAAAGGCTGGCTTAACGAGATGTGAGAGATTTCTAAGACAGGTGGTGTTCACCATTTGAATTATGAAGGTTCTTTGATCAAATAGTGGAGCAGTGAGTTACCAGTAAGTTTCTTGTTTAATGTAACTTAGATATTTTTGCACAAAACTTTTGGAATTGAAATTGGGGATGCCAGAGATATTCCAGCTCATTCCAGCATGGAGGTGGGTATGACACAAGACTATTTACGTATTTCCATTTGAGGTATCTTGAGATAAAAATGAAGTGCTTCAGATGTGTAGTGTTTTAATTACTGATGACTAAACCAAATGACTGAATATTTTATTTCTGTATTACTTAACTCCTGCAATTTTCATTACTTCACTTTAGTTTTCTTCTGCAAGTGAGTACATTTTGAGATGGCACTACGTGAAGAAATTTAGCAACCTGTGTCAAGAAGATCCAGGCCATAAATTTTTAAGCGCACGGTTGCAGCTATTAGTGAGGCTAAAAATCTAAAAAGAATTGAAATGTCTTAGTTGCTTGTGTTATCTAGCTGATTATTTGATTGTAGTTTCTTGAATTACAGATTCTATAGTCAAGTCAAGTACTAAGTGTAGTCCAGAACCAAATGATGTCTTGTTGTTTGAGAAGTTTTAACGGCTCATGAAGTCAGTAGTGCATTGTGGCTGATGTAGAGCTGTGTTGATGCTGTACTATGAAATGTACAGGCTCTTGTGGAGTTGATCTGCATGATTTTGCATGTCTCAATATTAGAGTGCTTACTTGATTAAAAAAATCCTCTTAGTTTTTGAATTAGAAATTAGAGAAATTTAGATCAAGGGAATAGTTATATGTGTTTAATATAAGGTAAAAATATACATAGTATAAATTTGTTCAACCACTCTGTCAAAAAAGGTGGCATTACAACTGTAGGCAGTTCTCAATTTTTCTGGAGGCTTTTCCTCTACTGGAATCAACTTAACAGTGAACCTCATAAGCAAAAATAAATTCTGAAAATAAAATTTATTCTGAAAAGCTGCTCTTGTGCTGTGGCTGATGAGCAGGGATAGTTATGGGTGTAGCCATGTCCTGATTAATTGGCTGTCAGTCACTGACTTTTGTTCACCGACAGAAGCAGAAGCAGGAAGGGACAGAAGGATGAAGTACCTGGCTCAGAGCCAGAAGCCCTCAAGGGGTGCATCCATTTTCTGCACAACTTCTTTGTAGCAGTTCAGTAGCAATTGAATTATCTACAAAAAATCAGCCACTCAGTATTTTTTTTGTGTGGTAGTCTGAAGGTTGGGGTGCACTTACTTCTGTAAAAAATTGTATTTGGGGAGGCAGTAATTATTTCCAGCCTGCCAGAAACAGAAAGAGGACTTGACTATTGCTGGTTTGGTGATTGCTTTGCTGGATTGTTGAATTGGAAAGGTTTTAGCCTGCGGATCAGCTCGGGTATTTGTCATTGCTGAATGGAAAAGGATGAGCTATTTCTGACAATGCTTCTAACTCTTTCTTTGTTTCACTCTCAATACTTCATATTTCCTGAGTAATCCCCATTTTATTGTGGGAACTGATTATAAGCAGGGACAACAAGAGTTGCTGTACTTATTTGTGCTAAGGAAAAGGAGTGGAGTTACATGTCTCACTGTTTTTGTCAGGAGAGCATGAGAAATTTTGTCACCTAAAGAAGGTCTTGGGTGGGAGCTGAAGAGAATGGATGGTGGGATGGAGCCTGTGAAGTCTGTTGATGAGTGTTGATGACTGTTTCCATATTAGCAGAAAGAAACATAGGCACACTGTAAAGGATGGCTTTACACTTGGGTATCTTGCAATCCTAATTTTGAAATAATCAGCACAGAGTGAGCAGACATGTAAAACAGATGGGGGAATTGTATGCAGGGTGACATTAAGAGAAATGCCTGATAATTTAGATACCATTTTGTTGTTAATGTGCTTAAAGTGTTTGTGTTTCTATAGGGGGTTATGTTTAAGGCACTAAAGGAGATGATACTCAGCTGAGTTGTAGGCTGCTAAGAGACTGAATAGTTAGAGAACAGGAATAAGTAGTTATATTTTGTCTCTGGTGTGGTTCAATAATCAGAGTTCAAAGTTTTCCTGTAATGAATTATGCATATAAATGTATTGGTTATGTTTTTCCCCATGCTTTGTTCACAAAAGAAATAATTACCATTCATGAATATTTTCTTTAGTTTCCAATAGCGAATGTGGAGTGATAGACTCAAACTTTGATCTCCAGCCTATTAGTCAAAGTGGTTTAATTATTTTCAGCCATTATCCTGTTCTGTTCTCTGTATAGAGATTGTTTTTCATATTGTTGGCTGCAGCTTTCACATGGTTTTGATGTGCACCTGCACGTGAATCTCAGCAGAGACGTTCCAGACTTGAAAGGACAAAGGTGGGGACTTTGCAGCAGGAGCATCCCGTGGTGAAGCACCTCTGTGTGTTCATGTGTTTAAGAGTAGTTCAGCACCCAGAAGATCAGGCTGCAAACTGCATTTCATTGTGGCTGCAGGATGCCCAGCACCAGCCTGAAGCTCTCTATTGCTTCTGCTTGCCTCCTTGGCTGTGCAATAGTCACTAAATCCAGTTGGGGTTGCCTTTGAGCCATCCCAAGAAACCATCCTGGTTTCTCGTTCAGTACCCCAATAATGAGAAATTAATAGTAAATTCAGTTCTTTATAGCATGAAACTTATTGACCTGTTCAGGCTTTTAAATGAAAAATGTGGATTTATATTTTAAATACTTATGGTTTCTAAGGCAGTGTTAATGGTGTGGGTTGCTGTAATTTTTGTGCTATCTAAATGTAAAATTTTCTAAAAAGTAAATATGGCTTTCCCATATTATATCCAAATTTGAAAAGAGTGATTTCCTCAGCAAACTAAATTTGCTAAACCAGTTTCTAACTTCAGCTGTAAGCTTTTTTTTTGTTAATTATATCCTGCTATCAACCATCTGTATCAAATATACTTTAAAAGGCTGTATACAAATGGAAAAAGAAAGTGGAGGCATAAGAAACATGAAAAAATAGTTTTGATCCAGAATATATCCAGCAAAAATACACCTTTATATGAACAAATATTGCAGATTGTTGTTTTGATGGTGATTGGTGCTGATAAAGAGTAGTATTTACCTGAAGATTTTATGTCTATCCCTGAAATATGGGAAACATAAAAGTGTTAGTTGAAGACATGTAAAAGCCTTTTACGGTGGTCTTTATTCCTTCTAATCACTTTTTAAGGCAGCTTATTTCCCCTGTGGGACTTGTTTTCTCTCATTCTCTCCCTCGTTCTCTGCACTACCATTCTATTTTAAACCTCTGAAGATTTTTAATTTCTTCTGCCCTAGACATTTCTGAGGGGGTCTCATTAAACAAGTCTTCATCATAATTTGTTAAACCTACCCCCAGCTTCTTGACAGTAAAATAACACAAAAACACACCAAGGAATTTCTTTGGGGGGGGGGATGTTGAACTACTTACATTCTTTTTAATGTTTAGACCTTGGAAACAATAAGAAGTTTGATGTCAGGAAAGAAAATTTCTGGCCTTTAGTGCTGGTTTACGTCTTTGTGCTGCCATGCTCAGGTGCTGTGGGAATTTCCTCTGTATCTGCAGAGAAATGGAGTATATAATTCAGTTTCTGCTCGTCTTGGCGGGTGAGTGTTTCTGCTGGTGATGGATCGATGCCATTTACCTGCCAGGAGCGAGTGCCATTGTCCCAAGAGTGGGAAAGCCAAAGTGCAGGAAGTGGATGAAAAATGGTCCTGAAAAGGAGTAGGGAGTTTTGCTGCTTTTTCACTCTGTTCTGATTTGGAACTGGAAATAAAGAAATAATGCCTCCAGTCAATGCATTCTGCTTGTGGTGCTTTATATAGATGAGGAGAGAAAGAGGTGCACTCTTCTGACTGCTCCATCCTTCTCTGCACACGCAGAAGCAGCTCACAAGCAGTAGGTCAAAAATAACCTGCTGCTCTTAAGCTGATCCACAGGGCTGGTTCTGGAGGTGGAACAGGCTGAATTATTCGTGTGGGGCTCCACAGCAGTGCTGCTATTCCTGTATAAGACTTTAAAAATAATTTGAAAGCATTGTTTCTTTAAAATAAGTGATTTGGTGAATCAAGAGTATTTTAGTCTTATGTATAGACTGTAATCTCAGAGACAAAGAATTTATGGAGGTTTCCATCAAGGATTTAAAAGTGGAAAAAGTATTTTGCGCAGTTTTTATTGTCAAGTTTCCACTACTTAATCCAGGCTCTCATTTAACAAGTACAACAGAATTACATGTAGCATACCAAATTTGTACTTTTAGTTGCTTGCTGCGCTGTGTTACTCCAGAGGCACAGTGTGGGGCGCAGGGGCTTTGGCTGTGTAAGGAACAGCCACCCTGGCCCTTCCTCCTCAGCCTGGCACTCTGCTTTCCCAACTGCTGAGAGATTGGGATTCTGTAGTGTGGGGATGCGGTCAGAATCATGGGAGGGTCTGAACATCGTCACCTAGAATTTGACTTGGTTGATGAGTACTTGTGAATGGTAGCCTAAATACAGCCTTGAGCACTGTAATATATATACACATACATACATATATGGAAACTTTTTTTGAGAAAGTAACATTCTTACAAATACACATTTAAAAAATGTCGGACATCATTCGGGGCAGTTTTTTTTAATTGCACAAAATCGATTTTGAGCCGATTGAAGTTGCTGCTTGCAAGCAGAAGCGTAAAGGGAACATTTCCTCCTAGTGAAGGCATCCGGCTCCCCAGGCTGCTGTGAGCGCTGCTGCTCTGTTCTCGGTGCTGGAATCCATCAAGTCTGTGTCCGGCGCACAGCTTGGGAGTTCCGGGAGGATGTTTTAAGCTGCAAGTTGTGCGTGTAGTCGAGGGGATTGATTTCCGAGCGAGGGCCGGTTCACGTGTCGCCGCCGGCCGGGAGCAGCTGCTCCCCGCGCAGCTCCGAGGGCTCTGCCAGGCCCCGGCTGCGAGCGCTGCCTCTGTTCTGCCGCCGCGCGAGTTTCCAGCCTGCTCCCCGAGGTCCCTGCCAGAATCCTTCCGAGCGTGCCACCGTCCCCCGTGGCTTTCCGCCGTCCCTGGGTTCGGTGAGGAAGGCTGAAGGCTGCTGGTGCTCCCGGAGCTGGGGGCTGATCGCGGCGGCTCGGCCGGAGCGGGGCACGGCCGCGCTGCCGGCGGCGGGACGGGTCCGCTATCCCCTCCGTGTCCTGCGCTTGTCGGCGCCTTCCTTTCCTTCTGCTGGGCTCCCTTTCCTTTCGCCGGAGGTGGGAATAGGCTCGCGGAAGATTTTTTAAATCTGATTTTTTTTTTAAATAAATAATTAGGTTTTTGCCATGAGCTGTGCGGTTAGTCTGGACCGTCACTGAACTCCCGAGGTGTCTCTGACGCTGAGGGTACATGAAGAGCTCGGAATTGCGCTGATTGTTCTGTGCTCTGCTCTGGACTGATAACAGCGGCCTCTCCTTCCAGCTCTAAGCCTCTTATGCTGGGAAGAGTCATATCAGTGTATCAGCACAATGATGAAGCGGAGGAAACAGAGGCTTGGAGCCCCATCTCTGCGGATCCAGTAAGGGCTGTTGTGAAAAATAAATTGCACGTAATCATTTCGAATTGAAGCTATGAAGAAGAAAAACCGGCCAGAATTTTTTGTGGCCGATAGACACTGCTTTGATTTGTTAGAACTTTCTTTATCTGTTGTGCTTGTTTGGCTGTTCACAAAATGTCATTTTGGAAGCATTAACATTTTACTTTTGTGGTGTATTAACCATGAAGTATAGCCAAAAAAAGCCGTGTTTTAATGTTTTTAGCTGGGATACATTGTGGTTGGATTTTGTCCCAAGCTTTAGTGTGGTAAAACTGTAGTAAAACTGAATGTTTGTAACTCTGTCTTTCTAGTTTGATCATTCTTCTGATTTAAAAAGCACTTTTAATAATCTGTCAGAAAACTGTCACAGTGTTAAAATCTTCAGAAACCTTTGCTACCTTTGCTATCTTCTAAAATTAAGAATGCTATTGAAAACTAGAGATTTGAAGCAAGAAGTCTTAGCTTACATTGTCACACTGCCACATATATTTCTACAAATGGAATTTTAACAAGCATTTCCTTTTTAAATGCTTTTCCTGTATAAGTGCTATGAAATCTACTGATGGAAACTGCTATTTATGATTGTAATTATGTTTATTATTTATATTAGGTAAAATTAAGGAAATTGTATATTTAATACTGTATTTTTAAGTAGAGGAGGTGAAAAGAATCTGTGGTGTAGTCAGTGGAGGGAGGAGCAGGCTAAGAGGCAGGCTTAACCTTTCCTGTCTGCAGACTGTAAAGCTCATCAGCTGTTTAAGCAGAGATTGCTGGTGGGGAGGATTTCCAGTATGTAAAGGTTGCTTTACTGATAAGTATTTGGATTAATCAGGAAATTTAAAGCTAGGAACATGGACAAACACAATTGACTTCAGGACTTTCAAGAGTAAAATAACTGAATTCTAACCAAAACTGGAGCATGCCTGAAATTTCCATTTTGCTCACTTTTTTGTTTAAATATGGTAAATAGAAACTTTTTTTGAGGCCTCAGTCAAAAGTCAAAGTTATAGGTGTAAGAATACAGTGCCATTAATTTGCATTCTAACGTATAAGGACACTTTGTAATACCAATAATCGTAAGTTAACTTTTACTTTATTTCTAGTGGAGGACATCTCATCATGTATAGTTCACTAAAGTAGGTGTTAGAACCTCTGCTCTGTGTTTATGTAGAAGTCTGTTTGCAGCTTTTTGAAAAGCAGCTACTTTGAGACCTTTTCTGTGCCCTGTGTGAATACAAATATGCCTTGGCTGCTGACCCTGCAAAAGCAGGATAGTTCCCAGAGCTGAGCACAGAGCTGGGCATCAGCACCCTCAGCTGCAATCCTGGTGCTGCTGTGGATGTGCTGTGGACATGTCACTTAACCTCTTCATGCCTCAGTTTCCCCACTGCTAAATTAGAATAAAGCCATTTTGCAGTGCTGCTTTCAGGCTTAATTAGTTTTTGCTCTAAAACAACTGCCACTGCTAAATGTTGTTCTCTAGTTAATGGTTTGTGTAATTCATATTTTCACCGTTGCGTGTTTCAGTTATTGCCACCACCATGGCATGGAACCATGGCTCCCAGATTGTGAAGGCAGTGATAGAAATGGTCTGTATTTGCTGCTGGTGCCATTATCAATTTGTTCTTTTTTCTGAATTAAACATTTTATATTATAAATTGACAAAGGTGTGTATTCCAGAAGCCTGTAAATCACTGCAAGAAAGGATTTGGCTAATTTCAGACTGGAGGATTTTTGTAGTGGAAAAATAACATTGAATAGATATTAAATTGACTGAAAAGTACATTTTGGTTTAGATGATAACAGAAAGGAATTACTTTTGACCATTTCGTTTATTGCATTTGTTTAGAAGATATAACTTGTATTTTGGAATTATATTTATTCTTTGTTGAAACAGAATATGTGATATTGACCCTGATTTTTTTTTTCTACTGTGATGCCTTGTCAGAATCTCCTCTCCTTTGTTCTCCCACTGCCGAGGAAATGATGTTCATCAGCACATGTTCTCTCCTACATCTGCTCCAGGTCTGCAGCATCTTAAATTCCCATTTAGTGCTGACTGTGCACTTGTCACTTCTCCTCTAGTATTTTACCTGAACTCACAAGCCCAGAGCAATCCATCTAGTCCATGCTACAGCCATCCTTTTCAGTGGAGGTAAGGAGAGGTGTCAACCAGGAATTTCTAACAGTTTGGTGTTGGCATAACCATCTGTGAACTTAACAGCTTTACACTTCAAGAGAATAATATCTAACAGAAGGAAACAGCTTCCGAGTCACAACTTACTTCAGCCATTTAGTGTTCAAGTTGATGCTGTGTGTTGGGTCAGAGTTTTTGTAGTGTGTGCGTAGGACCTATGTAGGGAAGAACATAAATTTGATTAAGGAAGAGAAGCCTGTCTGCTGGTGTGTGCATGCCTCTTCCTGGTGGTACCTTGTATAAGCACCTGTGCAGCTTGTACTGTGCAGCAGAGGAGCCCTCACAGGCATGTCTGGTGTCAGGAAACCAGCTTAAAAGTAAAACAGCCTAAAGCGGGGTCCTTAAAAACCCCTGCCTAAGTAGTGGGCCTGTACTAAACACTGCACCCTCTTCTGCTCCCTGGAAATCCACTCTGATTTCTTGCAGAAGCTGGCAGGCTGAAGTCTCCAAGCACAGGGTGTACAAAAGAGAAGGTGTAGAATCAAGCCTGTTGTTAGCAGGCTTGAGTAAAGGACACAAGAGTTTCTAAAGCAAAAATAGCCCAAACCAGCTCAGTTTATATTAAAGCACCTAACATCTCCTCTGATATGTTTTCCCTTCAGGATTAGCTCTTGCTTCTCATTGTGCTTGTATGGGACAGGCAAAGCCATCAGCTGCCTCAGTGGAAGCCTTCAGCTTCTTCACTAAGAGGAAATGTCACCAGCTCTCAGGGGACAGTCCCAGGCAAAGGCTCACACGCTGGAGATCTTTGCGTGTGTGGTTATGAAACCAGAGCTCAGTGGTACCTACTTAAAACTTGAGCCAACATAGCACCAGAAGGCTGGTTTTGAAGTTCACATGCTGCAGGGGGTTGTGGCTGCTCAAATTTCAGTTACTCATCAGGTGGTAATGCAATAGCCCCTGAATCTAGATGTTATTTCAGAGGGAGGTTGGTCTTGATGGCCAGCTCTGGTAAGACTAACCAGAAAATATTGAACTATTTTAGGCTTCCGTCCCTCTAACGCAGAGCAATGTATACGACATGTGTTGAGTGGAAATCAGGTTGTCAGCAGAGGAAAGGGACGTTGCATGTGTCTGTCCTCATTGTGCATGGCCATGGGGAGAGGCTTGCCCAGCAAGCTGCTGCTTTCCCTGCACGTTGGGCAGCAACTAGTGACAATTCTTAATAAGGTGCTCGCTTTGGCAGCACTTGGGGGAAGTGAAGGGCAGTGATTACAAAGCAGTCTCCTAACGTTTCAATGTCATGGCCATCAATCTAATTTTAAATGAATTTTTATTATTTAAAGGCTGGTATTGGGTAATGTTCCTTTAAACAAGGGTGATTAAACTCTATTAAATGCTGTTTAGCCTTGGGGCTAATTAACAGACTGGTAAGTGGCAATTAAATATCAAGATTAGATTATTGTTAAAGTCAATTGAGAACTGTTCTTTTTTGGAAATGAGATCTGATGATTATTGATTATTTTCAAAAGCCTTTTTGGTACTTACTGCTTTTTCTTCCTCTGAGAAACCTTCAATTTTCAGGGTTTCGACATGGGTCAGTGAATATTTTCTCTTTAAGAGCAGTTCATATAAAAGTCTTAATAGCAAGCTTTATTTCACTGTTACTATGGACTCCTTGATAATAATATTTTTCACATATGAGGACCTTCCAGCCATCTGCTCTTTAAATACTGAATGGTTGATGATTCACAGATACATGGTTCTGTGTAATAGCTTAGGTCAACTATAATAAGTTTTTATTTTCATCATTGTTGCTTTCACCTGTGCAGCTCTTGATCCTGTTTTATCCTGTCTTTCTTTGTTGTAGTTTTGTTTACTTGGTTACGGTGCCAGGGATGGCCATTCCTGCTTGCTTAGAGCAAAGGTTCATCTTGGCAAGTTACCACTGTCATTGATCTACTCAGCTTAACACCTCAGGTTAGCCAGGCAGTGATTCAGTACCATGGCTATGCAGGGAACTGCTGGAAAATGTAACAAGAAAAACTTGTGCCTTCATGGTAAATCTTCCTCACTTTTTACTTTTGGTACATTGCATTTACAAGATTTTGCACAGATTTTCCCTTCTTCCATATATTTCATGGTACCATTGATTATTTTATGTCGACAGATGAACAACTGTTGGTGCATCTGATGTCAGGGCAGATGGCATGGAAGTTCATGGCTTCTGAAAGAATTAATCTAATTAAGATTGAAAATATTTTATACATAACCTTTGAACAAGTGAAAAGAATGTAAACCTTGCAAAAGAGTAAAAGGAAATGTGGTCTGATTACAATAAACCCAAATTGATAATAGGTGGAATAAGACTGCTGTAGTTGATGGTAATGTGGGTTGGAATTAAGGTCATGCATCTTTAGGAAGAAAAGAGAATTATGTCCAGAATTAAACAAGTTCTGATTTTTGTCTTTGGGATCTGGCTTACACTCTTCTGGGGGTAACAGGAAAGTCAAATTACTGAAGAAGAAAATGAGGCCATGTTTCACAGCTGGTCTTCTTTATGAGCTGGCAAATCTTTGTGCACCCATATTTGTCCTTTAATTTAATCAAAATATAATTTACAGCATTTTTTGATCTCAAGTTGCTTAAGAGATGTCATGAATTGATTCTAACTTGGAAATGATGAACTGTGAGATTAAAGGAGAGTGCAATTACCCCCATTCCAGAAAATGCTACATTCTGTGTAATACCCTCAGTAAAATACAAGACATTTTCAGTAATTCTAGAAAGTTTAATTTGTTTGTGGTAAAAAGGGTGAAAGTGTCCAGGTGCTGTTTTTCTGGCATCTCTGAGTGCTGCAGCTGAGGTGAAGTCTCAGTGGAAATTTGCTTCAATTTCCTAACAAACCAAGGGAAGAGTTGGATTCAGCTGGATCATTCAAGGGGCATTTTCTTGTGCTATTTCAATTTCATGAATTCATGCCAGTTGTGGAACATGTTCTTATAGGGATGTATGGTGGAGGTTATTTTTATAGGAATGTTTCCCCTTGGAAATTCTAGCTTTAATGAAGTCTATTGGAAATAGCCATTAATTTTTTATAGCTTTTCAAAATAGTTTAATATAATTTTTTTTCCTAGCCTGTACAAAATCTGGTCACCATTTGTGGATGTGATAGTGACCAGACCCTTGCTGTCTTATTTAAGTAAAACAAAGAGGGAAACCTAATGTTGCTCCAAAATAGTCTTTAAGCACACTACATAATTACTTGATCAGTGTGTAATTACAATGTTATGAGTTTTATATAGTTAGGATTTTATGGACATCTGTGATATAATTTAAGAATATATTAATTTATTTACATAAAAAGCCTATTTTAGGAAACAAGCCTTTAATCAATAACTGTGGTAAGTAACAAGAATATATTATACATAGGCATTCAGCAAATGTCCTGGAGGGCTGCCTGCATGTATTTAAAGCCTTTTTTGTACAAGCTGTTGCAATGGATGAGGGGAGTCCTAAATTTAGAGCTATGGCTTGTCTGGGTGTATGAGTGAGGTTGGGTGGGCAGTGTCCTGGGTGAGTCTGTTCCATTGCAGTGAATCCAGTGGGGCTTCCCAGATTTGCAGGGTGCTGGTCAGCAAACCCTCACCAAAGGGTGGAGATGGGGACATCCACCTTCTTGGAATGGGTCTCCTGTTAGAGCGTGGCTCTTTTTCCTGTGTATGAGGATTGCTGGTGTGCCTTGATGAGAGTCTTGCAACTCCAATCCTGCTGCTTCAAGGCAGATGCTGAAATCCCTTCTATAGCATAAGGATGTATTCTTGGCACACACATCCCCAGATCACCTGAGGTTTGGGTTTTGAAGACTACATATGTTTTACAACATCAGGGCCATAGCTGTAAACAGAAGTTCCTTATTTTTGAGGAAGATTAAAAACACTTCAGAATTCAGACCCGATAAGTTTGTTTTTATTTTGAAATACCTCAAGGCTTATCACAGGCTGTTGATGGGTTTCCTATGTTTGGCTAAATTTTGCTTAGTGTAAAGTCACTTGATATGATACAGATTTTAATTTTTTTTTTTTTTGTTAGAAACTCCTATTTTACAAATGTCAGAGGATTAATGAAGAGGCCTATATTCAGTTTGAATGACATTTGGAAATTGCTCTGGTTTTACACTGTTATCCTCCTGGTTTAGTTCTTAATTTGGTACAGGTTCTGCTTTCTTAAATGTGCTAAATAATTGGTCAGAGTTGACTGCAAGACAGCATAATGTCACTTTTGGAAACAGTGTAGATCAGCAATTCAAGAATAATGAGAAACAGAACAACTTTGTGGATATATCATTATGCATAATGTGAAATGATGAATTTTGAGTAGGTAAGCTTTTGGCAACTGAGTTCTAACCTACATCTCACATTGAATGAACAAGTTTCCCAGAATTAATTTCTTTTTTAATGGAAATTTTTCTCCTTACTCCTTTTCCTTTGTACTGGTGGTTATTCTTAGGAATTGTTTTTCCCATCTAAGAAACTACATGGGAGGGACACACTGGTCATACTTAAAACATGACAGGCTCAGATAACTGCTTATGTGTCCTGGGCTGATAGGAAACTGCTTACTTTAATATAGTTGGGAATATTGAGGCATGGTAGCCTGAATGGTATAATTTTTTCATGTGAAGGCATTATGTAAATGCAGAAATCCCTGCATCCTGCCTGGAGCTGCAGTAGCAGAAGAGTTAAATCCTGGGGTTTGGAAGCCGAGGTGTGAATTCTTGTCTCCTTCCAGGCTCACCATTTGGCTTCCCTCCATGGGACCAATTGTAAAACATAACTTGGTGGTTTGACCTGGGAAACTGGAGGCTCCCAGGGGGGAGCTTGTACTTGTGGCTTTAGAAGTTGGAGAGTTTTACTTTTTGTTGGCCATTTCACCTATAAGCCATACAAGGTTATGGTTCATAACTGGTTTTTCTATATAATCATGTTTGAAGGTTGTGATGTACTGGTGCACCTGTGTATGAGCTAACTCATTTACTACCCATGCGCTGTTCAGAGTTTGGGGTGGCTGGGACAAGTCAGCAACTTTTAGGGAGGAATGAAGAGCTCAGAAGGTTCTTAAGAGACTGTAGTAAATATTGAAGCCTTTCTTTTTCTGTCATTATCCTCAAATAACAGTGACTTCCTCAAATGACAGTGGTGTGCTCAGTTCTGTATAAAATTTTTCCTTCCAAGTAGTCTCTGCTTCAAAGACTTTTTGATCTTGAATACAGATACAGAAACAACCAGAGCACTGAAAGATTCCTGGCAAGGGAATAGTTCTGAGAAAGAAATAAAACTTAACCAGACAGTCATGTGTTTATTATTGTTGACAGTGCCATGCATTTTCCAAGATTTGTTTTTAATTGGACTATGAGGCAACCAGGGGCTATTTTTAGTTTTAATTTGGAAAATCCATGAGTGTGCAAAGAGGGCTCTTAATGTCCTGTGCTGAAGTACTAATAGTAGAGATGTACTAACAGTGAGTAGCTGGTGTCACCTTCATGGCCTGGAGCCTGGAGGGAAACAGAGGTTATTTTACACAGCTCTGTGTATCAGCCTATAACTGTTCCTGCCAGTAAGCAGCAGGTTCCTTTCCAGTGTGTTTCCTTAAAAATTTGCTTTTTGAAGACATGTGTTACATTTTTAATTTAGTCAGATAAACCATTTAGTGGATCAATATTAACCTGAAAGCTTATGGAAGGATTAGGATGTAAAGAAGGGAAGAGGATCTCAGGGTAACTTCTCACCAATTTTTTGGAATGGTATCTCATTTCAGCTATGTCTTGCTATCCTGAGCTACGGCGAACTTTTGTGTCAAATTTATGCTCTTTTTTGAATATTCATAAATACCATGCCAGAGGACTTGCAGAGCTTCATCTGCTGTAAATGGACCCACTTGTGCTTGCATCTGTGCTCCCCTTTTCTTGAGTATCTCTGTTCCTGTTTTTCTTCATTCATCTCACATAGGCTTCTTTTAGTGCTCTAAGTTCTCCCTTCCCCTCATTTATCTCCTGAAATTTTGCTGCTTTGGCTAGTTGTTATTATTCTGTCATTCAATCCCTTGTGTGGTACTTGAGAGCATAATCTTCTAACCTAGTTTACATTACACTGTCATTATGAATTATTAATGTTCTAAAATAAAATCTTCAAACCGTAATCTTTGCTGTGGTGAAAGAGCTCAGTGTGCTTTTGTTTCCTTCCTGTTCTCCCTGTCCTTTCCTTTCTTCAGACCTTTAGGTCTTTAGAGCAGGGGTGCTATTGATTCAGCCGTCTGGGAAAGACTTGCTGTGCACTGAGAATTGCATTGTCGCATCTCTGGGCTGAGATGGGCATTTATTTATATAAACACTAAAAAGGTGGTTTTGGAAGTAACTCTTTTGATTTTCATCAAAGACATGCTGCACAAGTAGAAGTGATAATGTACATTTGAGTTATAGCTTGCCTGAGAAGGTGAATATTATTTTTTGTACTCTTTATTACGTTTCTGTTTTGTTTCCTGAGCTTCTCACTTCTATTTGTGAGCAGATGAGAAATGCAAAATAGCTGAACAGGTCAAGTTATAATTCTCAGCAAATTTTAAGGGCAAAATTTTCCACAAAAAGTTCCTACTAGCTTTCCTCCACACTTCATTTTAATGCAACTGCTTGCCCATTCTGCTTCCGAGAGACTGGAAGATTCCAGAATCATGAAACGCCCAATTTTCCAAGTGAACCAATGAGCAAATATTGACCAGGCATGTTCCTTTAAAGTCACGAGTGTCTGCATTGCCCTCGCAGAGAACTTGCAATTAGTTAGAGCAAAATGCAGTTGATTAGAGCTGCGTTTGTCATCGGCATGGAGGAGCAGCCCTTGGGACGTGTCCCGGCCTGTGCCCCCTGGCTGAGCGTGCCCAGCCTCCGCTCCTGGCCAACATGGATCTCAAAACTGGGACCTGTCGCTTCTGCAGCTTCCCCCTGCTAGCCAAGAGCACGGGCAGCTGCAGACTGTACTGCAGGACGCCGCAGTCGGTGTTCTACGTTGTGCTCTTGTAAGTGGTCGCGGCCGAGAGGAGCGTTCCGGAGTTTGGGAGTGTGCTGGCTCTGCAGGAAGGGTTCTCCGGACACGCGGGTGCTGTTGGTTTGCACGCATCATCTCTGCTCTCCCTGCTCGTGTGTTTGTTCAGGAGCCTGTGTGTTGGACTAAATACTTTGGCCAGCTGGAAATAGGATTTGCTTTGCTTACTGGCTGTGTTTTATTAGTTAGTACAGAAAATGTTTTTTGTTAGAAAATATTTTTTGAAATTGTATACATTTGTGCTTAAATTTTAATTTTTTTTTCCTTTCCCTAACCTATAAAATCTGTATAGTGTTACATCTCCTAATAAAAATTTGGAAGAAAAGGAAATAAAGTGAATACAAGATGGATATTCTAATTTATTAACACTTTTTCTTTATATCTGAGATGGCTTAAAAGGTCATTGGTAAGGTGGATTATGAAAGTAATTTATTTTAAAATCAAGCAGTTTTGTTACATATTTTTGTTTCTAGCTCTATTATTTAGATTTATTTGTGCCATTTTTAGTGCTGCAGTACTGTGTAGTAAGATACAGCATTGCAAAATGATAGATTTTGGTTTTAGTATTTCAACATGGGTGTTTCTCTGGAGACTGCAGAAATCATTAGGAGTTCCATTTCTGTCCTTTTTGTACTTTATTTCAAAGCTGAGAATTCAGTTTGAGTCAATTTATCTTAATTTATTGAACATGCTTCTGTGTTTGAACATTTATGTCTCCACTTACATACAGGTAGACAGACATGTTAAAACTCATGTATAAATGTCTTCATTCAAGACCTTCTAAATAATATATGTATTTTAGGAAAACTTAGTTTTGTAATGAATCACCTTTGTGGGTTTCTCAGCATTGCAGTAGAACTGTTGATAGAATTGTATCAATCTGTAGTTATTTAAAAATCTGTGGTCCAGGTTTGTTCTCATGTTGGATCTGTTTGTATGTTAGATATTTTTGTGAGGCTCACAACCTGGAGTAGTTTGTTTGTCTGACAGTTGATGATATCACAGTTTTCCTAGTCTTTAAGATTAAAAGTTAAGCTTTTGCTATGAAGATTCATAGTATTCCAGAGGAATGGCTAAGATAGGGGCCAATTTCTTTCAAAAATGCATGTCCGAATAAGGATGTAATTCTGCCTTTAAAACTAGTAAACTTTTTCTCCTTTTTTTGTGTGTGTATGTCTACCAGCACCCCTGATGTTTCCCAAGCATGGTTTTGATTTCTACTGTCTCTTTTGTACCATGCTTATTTTGTAAAGTCTATTCTTATCCCATGCTCTAACTTCATTAAGAATTTATGCTTGAAAATGTAAAATTCATCCTCTTCGTCTGTTCATTACATTAGCATCCCCCTTGCACCCTGAATAACTCTTCTTAGCCAACATCCTACAAAATAAGCTTTTTGTCTCAGAAAAGCCGTGGTAAATGCAAGGGCTTTACAATATCCTTAACATTTCAGGCGAGCCTAAGTGTGTTAACCAGGGAAAGAGTAAAAAAGCTGTGCAGTGGAACATCCTGCACCAGAGATTTGGGTTGGAGCAAGCAACCTGAATTATACTGAGAAACAAATCAGATGCCAGAGCTTGTTTTAGAGTTCAGGCTTGATTTGGTCTTCTGGCTAATACGCTGTGAAACAGGTGACAGCACTCCCTGCCTGTGCCTTGGGCCTGGCGGCACCACGGTGATCCTTGGCACGGCTGCCACCCTGGGATGTGTGCTGGGCGTTTGTGGTCCTTCATAGATGAGGGGAACCCTTTTTGCTTTTGTGAGCTGGTAATTGAGAGCTGAGTAACTCAAAGCCCTCTAATTCACCCACTGAAATACAGCTCAGTTCCCTCTCTTTGTTGTTTGCTTTGTTCATTTTACCTTATTACTTGCCCGTCGTCCTGGTTTCGTTTTAGCCATCCACTGGTACTTCTTCCATCCTCACTCCCTGTGAAGTCTGCCATCCACCTTTGCTGCTGCTCTTACCCTAATTTGTCCTTTAGGCTCTGTACTATAGCTTCTCCGTAAAATGGGAGGGAATAACATCTGCTTTTTCAGATCTGCTTTGCTTTGTTGGGATGGTTATGGACCATGTCTGTCAAGGACTGTGTGTTACAGCTCTTTGGAATATGTACAAACCCCGTGCTCCAGGAATTAGCAATAGCCTGGTGGTGTTACTCAAGTACAGGGAATCAGAGGTGGAAAAACTCTGCAAAGAGCTGAAGTGCTGTACTTCTTCATGGAGAGGCTGCTGCAGGCTGGAGTGGCTGGAGAAGAGATTAAGTTATCTTCCTGTTTGCAAATCCAGTTGCTCAGTGAATTCATTAAGACTGTATTACAGGTTAAAAAGGAAGTTTTAAGTGCTTTGGGATAAATAATACATGACAAAGATGAGGAAATGCTGTAGTGGCAAGAGGAGGCTCAATCTGTGTTTTTTCCTTTGGATAAATTTTGGCCGGTGAAGAGGAGGGAGAACCTTTGGAAGAGGATGTTGGGGTTACAGCAACACTCTGTGATGCTGTACATTTTGGATAAAGCGTTAGAAGATTTCTGTGTAAACAGGAAGTGACATTTTCAGATCTGATTTTCAGTATTGTTGTTTTCCAAATAACATTTCTCAATTTTTATGGCATTTGAATCACATATGGAGGTTACATTTTATTAAATTGGACAACTGACATTTGAATCACACATGAAGAAGGCTGGGCAAGGGAATGAATGCAAGTTCCAGTAACTTACTTAAAGAGGATAATTGACCTTTCCATGGCATCTGAGCCCAATTGTCAAGTCTGTGAGTTTGAAATTATGTTAAGCTTATGTTATATTGGAGTAGCTGAACATCTTACTGGTATTGCTTGGGAGGGATAGTATTGCAAGGAACATTGACATACTAGTAAGTGATATTTTTGTAAATAAAAATACAAAGAAATAATATTTCTTATTATATGTTCTTAGGGTTTGGGGCATAATTAACTTGGTTTTTTAGCACTGCTCAATTACCACTTATTTAGTAGTGTCTTCACCTAAAAGACTGTGATGAGGGAGCCATAGTTGGCATCCTCTATATCTGAATGAGTACAATTTTGTGAGAGTTGTTTTAGACTGAAATCAGAGCAGTTGCTTGTGCTTAACTGTGAAGTGATATTGTAGTGCATTAGGTAGCATTTCAGGTTCTCCTCTAGGATGGCAACCTCTGTTAGTTCAGTAACTGCACCCAATTAAAGTTACATGAGGAGTTGGCAGCTTCCATGTAGGTGCAGTGCCTGATAGCTGCTTCAGTAAATGTTGCTGATCCTTTGAATCATTAACTAGTGCAGTCACTTGGATGTTCCCTGCATAGGGAATGCACACCAGAGGGAAGTTTAATTGTTCTTCATCCCCAAAAGCCTTGGCCATCAGCTGTTTGTTTAATCTCATATGTCTTTGGGAGCCCTTTTATACAGAGGTAGCAATTGAACTCCAGGGGAACCACTGTAGTGAAAGAATTTGGCTTTTTAGATCTGGGGTTGTGCTTGGTGATTCCTGCCCCTAAAGGAAGAAATCTGTGGTTTTATAACTTAGTAAATGATAGAAAAGTTGAACCTTGAAGATACATTCAACCTCATATTTTCTGTCAGACTGTTACTTAGAAGTCTGGTGATTGCAGGCGGCTCAAAGACAGTCTGTTCTTCACTTGCTTAGGTCACTGTTCAAATAATAATGATGCCCCAAATAGCTCAACACATCTCCCATGCCTTTTTTTTTTTAAAGGAACCTTCCTTTTTGTTTTTTAAAGCATAAAGGAAGAACTTTCTCCTTTCTATCTATTGCAAGATTAAAGTTTTCTGCTAAAGTTTTTATACCTTACATGCTTTGCTCTGTATGGTGATACACAGCAGGTATCTTCACCTGTGTTAACTTATGCTTACTTATAGTGGAATAATTTTCTGTTCTCCTTGGGCATGCAATTAAAAGTTTGAAATAAGTCAATATGATCTTTATGGAGATAGAATGTATCTACTTATGTTGTCACTTCTCCAAAGAATTTGGCTTTGCTAGCAAAATGGTTTTAATTTCTGGGTATTTCTAGTGAATAGTTCATAGATTTCAGTCTAATGACTATTAAAAAAAGTTATGTCTCCAAGTATCATGTTTTTATGTGAAGCTTAATACAATGTAACCATGCAAGTGATGGCATAATTAGCAAGAGGTAGGTTTTTCCCAATAGTATTTCAACTGGTTTCCATTATTTCCTTTACCACAGTGTAACTCATGAAATTAATCTTCATTTGAGAAAACTACCACACTATTACATGGTTCATCCTGGTTGCAGTATTTAAAAATAGAATCAATTCTTTGTGGAAACTTTTCTTGATACATAATCAACTTAAAATGTAGTTAGTCGCAAGAGTTTTGATCTTTGGGATATTCTTTTTCAAAATTACCTCATTGATTTTCTTGGTATTGCTTCAAACTTTTCAGGGAGTTTGGCTTGCTTCTAAAATGACAGATTTTATTTAAAAGAAGATGATCTTACACCAAGGAAATTTATTTAATGGTAAATGTAGCTGCTATAAAAAAAAGTCCAGAAAGCAATGGGTTTCATGTGAACTGTTTGCCTAATTGCATTCTCATTTAATGTCAGGCTTAATTAATGTCCTACTTTGGTAATGGTAAAGATGAGAAATAGGGAAAGTCGTTGACACTGACTATTTATAACTGTCCAGTGGATGCAGTGTCATTAGGAGGGCTCTGGAAACTGTACATTTGCTTGACAAAGAAATACTCCATCATCACAGGAGCTGCCGAAATGTTCTGCAGGTGGTCTTTTCAGAGGACAAGTTGAGCATAAAAAAGGGAAGGTGCATTAGGAAGATTGATGGAGACTAAATATCCTGAAAGGCGTGTGGGAGAATGTTACAAAGGAGGAGGTTTCTTTAGGTTTGTAATAACTCAGGGTCTGGAATTCACAAAGAGATATTAATGTTATGAGTTAAATAAAATAGAAAACTCATAACCTATTTTTGTTAGCATGCTATTGACATGTTCTCTCATATACAGATATGGTATATTTTTGAATTAGTGAGAAGTTTCTGGTCCAAATCTTCCAAAATGTTTTGCTGATTGTGCAGAGAAGGTAAGGCAGTTCCTTTGAAGGATTTCATTTGTCATTGTAGGTGTGAGAATTTGTTACTTCCTATGTTTGATGCTGCTAAAGACAATTCTGCAAATGTTGACACTGTCATATTTTAAGATGTCACTTATTTTAAAAGCTTTTTGACAGTTTGTGTTCTTCTGTTTTTCTAGCAAAAACGCTGCATCTCCAAGTGTGGTGTCTTCATGGGTTTTTTGGGTGCTCTGAACTTCTCAGGAGTCTCTGGGTCCCAGAATGAGTACTTTGCAGGTGCTGATTTGCTGGATTAGAGTTTGTTACTTCCATGTGGAACAGGCATTTTGCAAAGTGGGAATATAAAGAGTTAAAAGAAATTTCTGCTGGTTTTGAACCGGTGTTACGTAATTCTCAAAGTGCTTTTTGCAGTTCTTGGGTAAAAGCTCTGCAGAATTGTGTTAAATGGCAATATGGGTGAATGGATGGGTTTCTGATGGTAGCAAACACCCCATCCCCTTCCCTGCTTGGGGTGCCCTGTGTTCCCCAGGAGCAGCAGAGGATGGACAGGGTTTAGCTGGATTAACATTGCTGTAGGGCTGTCAGTCACTGATGCCCATGGAAAAATGTTCTCCTAAAATGGCTTCTCCTTTTTGTGTCCTTCCTGCAAGAGATGTGAAAGTGCTGCTGCTGAATGCAGTGATAATGAGTGATAAATCTTCAACTACTGTGTTTTCAATCATTTTTGTAAAAAGCGTGGCTAATACAGATTTAGGGGTGTTAGTTGATTATGATCTTATTTGCTAACTATAAGCAGTCAGGAATTTATTTCTACTGTGATAGGTTTATTTTATTACTTAACTGAACACTTTTTTCCCCACCATTATTACTCGTGAATTTCAATTCATGTTTTAGCTGATGGAGTAAAATTTTCCTACTTTTTCAAATTGGAATTGAAATAATATCCTGAGTATAATTATAAAAGGCTGGTGTTCAGTTTCTACTTGATTGGTACGTGATATTATGTCGACACAAAAACTAATGTTTTATTCTTTCTCACCAGTAGTAGACAGTGGCAAAGTTTGGTTCAGTTGTACTCTAAATTAACTTTGTGTAATCAAACCACTATGTGATGTAGATTCACTTTGTAAAAATGTTTAATAGAAAATATGGTAGTGTTGTGCAGAGTCTAAAAATCCCATTTGCCTGTTTTGAATTTCAGATGGAAGGGAATACTTTGGTCAGTTTAGATCCTGTGATTCTTGATAAATGTATGTATTAAAAAGATGTAATTATTTAATGGGAAATTATGAAGACCATATAATTCTTCCATGAGGTTCTGTGGAAGGCTAAAGTGAGTCTAGTGGGATTTCTTTATCCCAGACATTTTTGTGTATTTTTCTTTGGGCTATATTGTGCTTGGAAGGCTGTGCCTGCTGTTGATCATCATCTTTGTCATATCTGTGATAAAAAGCCACTCAAGAAAGCTGAAATACGAGAACATCATTAGCTTTCCTACTGGCAGAAGTGCTCAAAGAAGCCGCAAAAGAAAGAAAATAGATTGCATACTGAAATTAAAAAAAAAAAATTGAAAGAAAGAAGGCGGCTCCAGCGAGGTTTTGTTTAGACCTCCGAAAAAGCAGAAACATGGCAAGAGGGTTCTACAGGCACAAAGGGTAATAGTGAACTTGTGGCTGATGTGCAAAGGGGGTGTGTGGGAAATCTCTGATATGCATCACACAAGTCAGTCCTGCTTATGTTTTGTTGTCAAAATCCAGCTGGTTGTGTTGTTTTTGGGCACTAGGTGCTACGTAGGAGTTTGTGTTTACTGTGACTGACGTGGATTTTGGTGTGCCTGACTTCAGGGGGAGAATGGATTTCTGGTTTTAAATTGATCTTAGGAGGCACTGGAAGCTTTTTTTTTTTTCTTTAATTAAAAATCCGCTTGAGTTACTGAAGATGAGAGATGGGATTTTAAAGGTGGGAGATTAATTAATGTTTAAGGGTGGGAGATTCATTAAGAAAAATAAGCAAATGCCACTGATGTACCTCATGTAGTTAGGAGAAGAGCCACCATGTCAGAATAAAAACACAAACTAGGCAGTCAGTGGTGCTTTCTGTGAAGACACAGCTTAAACCCCTCTGTGTTATTCAGTTAATGATTTTGGAAACACTGAAAATATTTTGTTTGTAGTTAGATGAACACAAAGAGATGTACAGAAAGCATGTATGCTGAGAATTCAGCAAACTCCAGGTTTAAAGTGCATATATTAGGAAGAGAATAAATATCTCATTTTGCACTGCCTCCTAAGGTGGAGGGAGGGAGGCAGGGATGGAGCAGGGAGAAAACAGAGGCAGTGGAAACAGCAGCAATATGTACGCTTGCCTGCCTGTCTCACATTAATGGAACAGCTTGCAAGGTCTACAGGGAATTTGCATTGGCTCTGTCACTGGTATTATTTAGTTCCTTATTTATTGCTAGTGGCTTGATTGTGCAGTATTTTCCCAGCAATGAAAGCTTTTAAAGATCATGTCTGACTCCTTTTGGACAGTGCTGTCCAATTTCTCTCTGCCTGCTACCAGCATGTTGAGACGATCCAAAAGGTAATCTGAGGATTTTGCGAGTAATTCTTACGATGTTTATCTAAGGTACTTGTTTTAATGCTGTATAGTCTTGCTTTTTTTCCTGTTTTAACAGATTGAATCATATTCCTAGTACGTTAGATATGATTTCTTAATTTCTGAATGATTTGTAATTGTATTCATTGTAAAAATCATACTGTGCAGATCCACTGTTCGTTCTTTTTAAAGATATTTATTAAAAGGCATTGTTCCTTCTCATACTATGTGAATGTGATAAGGGGTTTGTTTCTACAAAATGATGGATAGATGCTTACTGGGAGGAAGCTGCTTTATTATTTGAAGTAGCAAAACAGTATTGTGTTGAAATAGGCAGCATCATGAAAGACTTGCAAATATTTTGACTTGCAGCACTTACAGTCTTCACAGAGATATGCATAACCTTAAATTTTAAATAATGCTTAATACATTTAGCATCTTTTTTTTTTTATTATTAGAGACGTGAATATGTTAATGTAGCAGTTAATAGGATGAGTGTTTGTATTTACCCTGCTCTCTGGATTTTGCTAAAATCCCATTGAAGTGTGTGAATTAATGAATGGTATCGGATCTGATACAGTATGGGGGTGTCCCTTCAAGACTAGGAAATGTCAACATAATTATCACTCATCAGGTGCTCTGTGGAGCTTAACATTTGTAGCCTGAAAACTTACTGGTGAGACTGGTAGGTAGCTAATCCTGACTAAAGCAGTATATTCAGATTTATGAGTAAACAGTTGCAGCTGGTACCAGAATTTCTCAGCAGCTGGTTTGTTGATACAGTTAATAATCAACATAAGACTCAGAATATAAGTTTTGTCTTAGGTTTAGGATGAATTTTGTTCATCAGCTATCAGTAATTATATTAATCTTTTCTAGAGGATTGTAGCTTCTACCAACTAATACTTCAGGGGACTCTTCATTTTTTGTTATTATTCCACATTTGTGATTTAAATTCTATCAAAGTTGTGTTCTGTGCTACCAGTGACTTTTAGAATTCTTAGTGGCAATGAAAAAAGATTTTGTAAATAAATAGGGATCTTAGTTGCCAGGAATTGCATTTGCAATGTAGTTCTTTTCAAAGTTGTTGTCTTTAGCCTGTTTTTTACAGTAAAAGAGCTCCTTAAGATCCAGGTTGTGTGTTGATGTCTCTGCTCCAAGCAGTAACTTTCACACCCATTGAGCAGTTGTGACAGTGGTTTGATAGAGTGACAGAAGTGATGAAGATAAAGCTTCATATTTTCTTCCAGATTTCTTGAATTTCGATGGGGAGAGGAAAGGGGGGCAAATTATTCTCCTGTGCCTCTATTTGCAAAGGCTAAGGTAGGTTGGACTTGGCTTTCAGGTGCTCTTGGCCACCAACCTGTGAGCATGGGAGCAGCCTGGTGTAATGAGACCTGGCTGGCTGTGGGAGCCAGGGGAGCTGGGCAGGGCCAGCAGCAAAGGAGCAGGTTTAGGGCAGGTGAGGGAGGACACCTTTGCATAAGAAAATAGCCTATGTTAGACCTGCAGATTCTGGATCCTTTTATTACTGCTGCCTGCACAACTTTGCTTTCCTAAAGCTTCTTCATTCTAGATGGTGTCCAGTGTGCCTAAAGGTAGTATTTTGTGAAAATTCAGCAATAATAATCTTCCAAACAGAGTGGACACCCACAGTGTCTTTCATAAGAAAAATAAGCCATCCTTGTTTTTCCATATCTTGTTAGTGTGCCATTTTGAATTTAAAATTACGCATCAAGGTCAGAAACAATTTGAGTGATACTAACAAGGTTTCAGGTGTGATATTTTGTCAGAAAAACTCCTGTACAAAATTTGCAATTACATTTATTTGTTAGTAGTCGAAGTACAAAAAGAAAGAAATTGATCTGTAAATCCGCTGAGCATCTTAATGGAAAAGAGATGACTTTTTATTGATTTAATCACATAAAGGAGTATTAGCTATTTCAAAATGATCAAACAACACTATGAGTATTCAGGGCAGAGAGCTGCTGCATGAAGTCATGTGGTGGAAATCCTATTTTGCACAGGATGGAAACCACAGCCTTCAGCCAGACTCAGAAATGAAATATTTGAGCATGTGTGACAGTTTGCTGGGAATATCACCTTCTGCCGAGCCGGGCTGGCAGCCTGCCAGCTCTTTGCCTGCTGTTTTGGGGTGGGCAGGTTGGGCTGGTCTGAGGAGTATTGTGATAAATCACTGTAATAATGCGATTCTTGCCAGGTTATCCATCCTGAAATCCCATGTCCACATATGCAATGACTTTGCTCCTGAGAATGGTCACTGTGCATGGAGTGCATTGCAGTGCTGTGACCTGGGTGTTCCTGTATGCTAATGTTCTCAGGATTGTGGCATCTGGGCACTAGGAATGGAGTACTCTATCACTAAATAAATAAATAATTCATCATTTTCCAGTTTTAATTGACCCGCTTTCAAAGCATAATGTTCACTTCTTAGTGCACTTCCTTTAAAAATTATGATTTAAATTCAAATTTCTCCCGTAGCTTTGCCATCTTGGTCATGTTTAGCACTAGATAATTTTTTTACTGTGACAAATACTTGATACGGTTTTCTTCTGCTCTGTTTGTAAAACTTCTGTACAGTCCTGTTGCATTAGTGACAGCCTGCATGCTCTTAATTCAGGGCTTCTCTGCCTTGGATTTCTCTGTTTTAATTTGCTTTCACATTGTAAGAAAGGGTTACTTGTGGTATTCTGACTACTGAGCTATAGCACATTTTTCTATAATGGCTTCTGATATGTACTAAAAATCCTAGAGGGCTTGACTCCCATATGGCTTCTCCTACATTAGGAGGCAAATGGGAAGGACTCCTCTTTTTCCTCGGTGCATTTTGTGGAAATGAGCTCTCTCGTGCAGCTGGTGGGATTCTTGCCGCAGCTAATGGCTCTGGAAAAGTGAACCATCTGCTGCTCCAGTCAAAGTGCCTGGATTGTTTCTTCTCCAACGTATTCCCGGAAGGATAGAGAAAGTCAAGAGCAAACTGTAAATACATAAGTTTCTCATGGGAGGGGTGACATAAACATAAATCACACTTACCTGTCAAACTGGTTCTGTATAAATATTTATGAGTTTAAACTATAGGAGAAATATGAGAACTCCTTGGTTCAAAGGGCATATGGGGCTGGTATTCTGATATCAGCTCTACTGAGGCATTGTCTATTGAAATTGGATTATGGAAAGATAAAGCATAATTCTGACATATTTAAATGTCTCTGGATTTAAGTCCTTTTGTTTCTTTACACTTTGGGCATATCTTGAATATATTCTTGTGATTTTATATTAGCAGTACTCTAGAATTGTGCAAGTGAATGTTTGTTGGTCTTGTAAAACTGACTTAGAATATTGATTTTTAATGTTTCCTCATTTTTTCATTTTAATTCTCTCTGGGTGGAACAGGCTGTGACTGTGGGTTTTCACTTTTTAAATTTCACTTTTGTTTAGTGACTTTCTCTTTGCAAAGTTAAGATGGGAGATTTGTGTGTTGAAACGACTTGAAAGATAATTCTGGATGATGAAAAAGGTGGATTTCTGTGAGGAAGGACTTCCTGGATTTGTATCCACAATTGCCACTGATGCTTTAATTCTCTTTCCCCTTCTCCTTTCAATGAAAGAGCTTTAGTGATACAATAATTTGTTAAAATCACAATAATTAATTGCTTACAAAGTGTAAAGCAATCTTTAAGTAGCAAAATACCTCTAAGATCAATGATTCTATGGAAATAATTGTATTTCATTACAAATAGTTCCTTGGTAACTAAGAAAAATGCTATTCATTATTGAAATAGTCACAAACAGTAAGAGAAACCACCTTTCACTGGGATGTAAATGAATGAATGGAAATAATCAGGTGGCTAAGAACATAAATGGTGCTTTCTGATGCACTGGTGTTTTTCTGCTAACTTTTTAGCTGCCATAACAGGACCACATTAGGCAATGAGTCCATGCATATCCCACCAAATGCATTCAGTGTCTTTTTTACGCTGATTCATCTAGATTGACATTAAAATCTGTGTGTGTCAGAAGGATGCCACCTCCTCCATATATACATTGTCACTTTGAAGAAAAACAATTAGTTGATGCTAGCAGAATACTTACTTTTTTGTGGTAACATAAAGCCAGCATTGAAAATGTGAGTCTATACTATAATTAACTTTAAAGTGACAGCTGTCACACATTTTCTTTCTTCAATGAATAACATAAGAAATGTTTCCCTTATGTTGGGAAGGATGGGAAAGACCTGGAAATCTGATGCTTTTGATAATACTTAGCTCAATTTTTAATTTTTTTTTTTTTTTTTGCCCAGCTCAGTATATTAAATGACCTCTTGGCACTCATAATTGGAGAGGAAATTTCATTCAAATTACTTCTGCTTGGTATTTCAATATGACCTTAGGACAAAAGCACTGCTTGGAGGAGACAAAATTTCCACCTTATCTTCTGAAAATCTCTTTATGACAATAGCCTGTTGGATTGCATGAAAATGTAATGGGTGTTTTGCTCACTAATGGATGGGTTTTGGGGAGCTTCCAATACACTCTCCATTACAGGATATTTGCACTTAAATACCATGAAAGAGGTTGGTCCAATGAATGGAAAGAAGGTCCTCCTAAAACCCCCAAACATTTGTAATGATTCAGGCAATCCACCTGGAGTATTTGTAATTTCTAGTTTATGTGGGATTCTGTGTAAATCATATTTTATGTTCCTTTAGAATACTGTTGGCAGTTTCCCTGCTTGACTAAAACACAGGGAAAGGCTCTTAGAGGGTTAACACTGAAGTTTTGAGCCTTGAAAGCTTTTGGTTCAGATCGAAACTCTCTTGTATGAACATTTGGCTATTGCCCAGGACAAACCAGTTTTTCAAGTCAAAACCTTTGTGGAAAGGAAATGAAGCAACACACAAGTTGCAGATGATTTCATGAATTATTTGGGCCCTTCACATGATTGAGACTGCTGAGTATAAAATAATTTTGCAATGGTGTTTTAAGTAAGCTAAGTAAAACACTAGAGTAAGAGACTGGTGTATGTTGAGGAGAGAGGTATGAGGAAAAGGAAGATCCTGAAATTCACAGAGGATGCTCAGATCAGGTCAGTTCCACTGTGGAAAGTAAAACAGAGAGTATATACAAGCACATGAATGGCCTGGAAATGTGCAGTTCTTGTGTTTAATTGAAGTCGACACATTTGGGTGTTGGAATCCTTGCCGAGTCTGTGCATCTGCTTGTTTTGACGGTTCTTTGTCTCTGACAAGCACATTTTAAATCCGAGTGCCCACCAGCCTCAAGCTCTGGGGTGGCCTTGGAGATGTATCTGGATCTGGGGAACCTCTGCCCAGGCCATGGTGTTACCCTTTGCTGGCCCCTGTTCTTTGGACAGATGTGAAGTTGTGGTCAGCAGCAAACTGAGAGACTTTCTCTTGGTGCGCTTGGGATTCCTGTTATTTTACAGGCTGCTGAATGTTGACATTACAAGGAACTGTACACCTGAGAGAAAAATATTTTTTTATGTATAGGAGACCTTACTTAATGAACCGAGAGATGCATTGTATGGCATGTCATCTTCTATCACCAGACAACTACCTGGGGAGAAGTGACTTAGTTTTCAGTTGGGTGCTCAAAACTTTGTATTGGCCACCATTTTGCTTACTATATTCAGCAAGTAAACATATTTTCAAACCATTAAGGAAAACACTTTTGAAATTATTCCATTCTACATTTGTAGGTAAGTATCAGATAATCACTGAATAGTTTTTCTCTACTCATAGCCCAATTATCTTATTTTTTAATATTATTTCGAGGACTACAGATTAATACCTAACTGTTCTTTAGAGTAGATTTGCTGATAAAATGAAACATACTTCTGTAGGGAAACATCACAGATTATTCCAAGCCTCTTAAAAATTAAGTTTTAAAGACTGGGTGTATTTTTTGGTTTTTTTTGGGTTGGGTTCTATGTCAGCTGAAGGTCAAAGGGTCCAGAGAACTAGGATTCAGAAGGAGGATGCTTACAAGTCCTGTGCAGGGGAGTCCTTGTGCAGATATGAAATCCAAGCCACCTGACACCAGTCTCTTTTGTCTTATCATTTTAGGCAATGTTATGCAGTAAGTTGGATGTGTTTTGAGATTGTTAGTTTAATCAGTCACTATCTTTCCACAAAAATGCCTCAGCTGTCATGTTTTATATGAGGACAAAGCTTAGTCATGTACTGAAAATCCAAGCAAATGTTATGTGTATATATCAGTATGATGTCTCCCCATATTCATTACTGCCTGCTGTGTTTACGTAGCACTAAGCACATAATTTAAACTCCTTCAGAATTAATAGAAGATGTAAACGTCACTTGACGTGTTCTGTTTGATGTTGAAAGAGTTACTTCTGGTATCATGCGACACTGGCAGTGAGCATGTGCCAGAGGAGAGGCTCACAGTGACGTGAGGTAAAAAATCTTCTGCAGGCACACATGAGAACAGTCTTTCCCTGAATCTTTGTTCTCTGAGGAAACGAGCTTGAATCCTGCGGTGGCATTTGAAATTACTTATTTCCAGTATATTGTGTGTTTTCCTGTCCTGTAATCTTTTTTCCAGTCTTGATTGCAAATTAGGATGTTACAATTAGCAGACCTAATTTAAATTAAGCATGATTGCTGTGGAATTTGAATACCTGACTTTCTGTAAGTGTTTGCATTTGTCTTCCTCTGTGTCTTCATTTGTGTACGTTCTGCAATTTTCATGGGTCTCATTTCTTTTCCTGCTGGCCATGCTGGTTTCAGACTATGTGCAGAACAGAACTGGGGCAGCAAGAATGCTGGGATTTTACAATGCATGACTCCCAGAAATTAATTTTACAATAATCTTTCTTTTACTTACACAGAAATAGGCTAATGTTATTTAACAGCCCAATCTTTCCCCACTTTGTCTCAGAGAAAATTTGGGCCGTGTTTTCCTGTGCTTGTGAGTTTCTGCTAAAGTTTGTTAGACACCAGTTGTAAAAATACTGCTCACAGGTTCTTAGTTTCTTTAGTTATGAATAAGTACATAAAGCATTCAAAAAGCTTTTAGCAGTTTTTTCACTTGCATTCTGATCAAATTTTACATGAGGTACATTTGTTAAATATCTGCTTTTTAATGTCTGTGTAAATTATGGCTCTGATTTTACTAGGTTTTAGTTTTTTCTTACGTCCTTTTATGATTTCTTTTTGTTGTCACTGCTACCGTTTGTTTTTGATCCATTCATATATTTGTATGTACTGTTCTCTACGATCTTACTGTAACTGAAATTGATTTTGGTTTTACTTTCAGCCTTCTTAAGTAGAATAGCTCCTAAAACAAGTACACTTTCTTGGCCATGGTAAACTGCTTCACCCTTTAGGTGTACTGCTGGTACAAGCTTTAGCTGTCGGCTTCTGACTTCTAATGTTTGTGTTTTTCTTCTGCTCAGTTTTGTGAATGGTTGTTCCAGCCTCAGTCCTCTAAAATTTCAAAACCCTCTGTGTGTGTATCTATTTGTAGTACACATTTGTATAGTTATTAAACGGCAACAGCCATCCTTGTATGAAAAATTGATGGCTGTTGGATAATGAACATTTGGCTCAGCAAGTAGGCATTACACAAAAGAATGAGGTTTAACATGTAATCAGGCTTGATTGTTCCAGAAACTTCCCCTTGCTGCAGATCTGAGGACTGCTCTGTGTGCCAGGGCAGGATCTACGCTCAGGGCCTCCCCCTCGTCTCCTGCCCTTTGTGGTTTTGTTGCTCCATTAACATGAAATGCCCTCTACAGGTGTATTTTCTTAATATTTTAGTAGTCAGCTTATTTGATCTGATATATGCTGCACTATAGCTAGCTAATGCATTTTTGTAAATAATTTTTTCATGTCTTTTGAAGTGTGTTGTTTTTATCTGGGACAGTACTTTATCGACAGACCTGTCTCTGTAAATGAGTGAGGACCACATAAACTGAATGCTTTATTTCAACTCTGTAGTGTATCTCTGTACATGAATTTACACCAGTTTTAGTTCCACAGAACTTCAGCTCTTGTCTGCCCCCTTCTTTGATGTTTAGAGCCATCTCTTACCTCAATAGCCTCCTTTCCCTCCCTGCCATTCAGTGAGTGCGTTGATTAGAAAGGCCCAAAGCAGCATTTCTTCTTCCAAAGCTGAAGGGAGCAACCTGAGCAATCCCTATTCTCTCTCTGTATCCGTTTTGAATTAAAGCACCACCTTGGCAAACACATCTCACCTTTGTCTTGCTCTGGTAGGGAACTGCTCTGCTCAGCCCTGGTTGAGTCCAGGCAGGCAGAGCATGGCATTTTCCTGTCTAAGTTTAGTCCTGGACAAATGTCAGAAGTTTTGTAGCCTGCCTACAGAGATTACAGGTTTGTTAAGCCCAGGTATTTTCCTAATATGTCCACTGGACTATTGTCAGTCTACCTTAGTACACTCGTGCTTTGCTGTTATTTTTTAGAGATTTTTTGAGGGCTTTTCTCCCATCTTTTTGTGTGTGCAAACATGAGCAACAAACTGTTTTCAGTACTTCTGTTTGAAGGCCTTTAGAGGCTGAACGTTTGTGTGTGCATGTATATATGTACTTTAATACTTTCACAGGAAAGTGGTTTTCTCCCCCTTGAGGAAATGAGCCTTTCTTCATTGGACTGTCTTTAGAAGTATCCTTTTTTTCAAATTGTATTAAGTTGATGCTGACATTTTTCTTTTGGTTTTGTTTTGTAAGAAGCTGCTAAGATTTGGGAAACATTATTGCTTTAGGAAGGAGAGGTCTTGGTGATGAAAATAGAAAGCACATTCTCACCTTCTAAGTTTAGAAGCAAAAGTATAAATTTTAATGGTCATTGTAAAGTAGGCAGGTTGAGACTTTGATTTTCTGGATGTATGTCATTATCTACTACACTTTGCAACTGGGGATGAATTTGAGAATTGTTTACCTATTCAATGAATATTTTTTTATATATATATTCAAATTCTGAAAAATTAAGAAAGGCAAAATAGAATCTCAATAAGATAAAAGAGCAGAATTCTCATAGCAGGCAATGGCTAGGGCAGGCAGTGCATGGGTCAGAAAGGTAGGAGGGATGAGAGCATTGATGTGTTAGTGGTGCAAAGCATGATAATGTATATGTTGCAGCTTACCTTGGTTTTTTTTGGGTTTTTTTTAAAAGGTCAGATATTTTGGTCCTTTTAGCTTCTGAGTTAAATCCAAAATATCTACAAAGCCTTTCTGTCAAAAGGTATGTAGAACTGAAAAATTGAGGGAGGGTGATTTTACAAAAAGCTATCTAAAATGGCATGGAATTGGTTGCAGATGAGGCCCAGGGGAGTAGGTTTATTGTCTAACAACATGCTCTCATTGTTGCCTGCTCTTCTGGCACGTTTGTGCCATGCAGTGCCATGTTCTGTTCAGGATATTCTGTGCTCTAATATGCTAGAAGCTGCTTGCAAGTTAAATATGCTGGGTGATGCTTAAGAAAGTTGATGTTGCAGAGCTGAGGATGGCAGTAAGTTGAGGCTCATGTGCAAAATAGCAGAGGCACCAGAGGTGGAAGCATGGCCCAGCACTCATCTAAAAGCCACAGCAGAGATGTTGTTCCAACTGGTAGGAAAGCACATCATAAGTGCAACATTCTGCCAAGCAAATACAACCCCTGACACACTTCAGTGGGGTTGTTATTGTTGGTCTCCATAGCTGGAAAGATGAGTCTTACCAACAGAGCAAAACCTTTCCAGTGGAGCTCAGGAGAGCACCTTAAGAACATGTATTTTTAAAATGTGCAAATAATTTGATTGCAAACATCCTAGTCTTGTTCAGAATGTTGCCCCTTTGGTTATTACTCTACTCTTCGGACATGTGAAAATCTGTGTTCTGTGCAGTAGAGGCAACTCCCCCGACAGTCTGGAGATTAATTCTAGAATAGTGTATTGTTAGAATAGATTTAAAATTAGATCAGTAATTAATCCTCATGCTGAGGTTTGGAACTGCAGGTAGCTGATAATAAGCTAATTTGTAACATTTTTTGAATCTTAAACTAAGAAAATGCTCTGAAACAAAATGAGAACTGTTCATATTGTGTGCTATAAAGCAACCAAATGAGTTTTCATATTATTTTATGCAACATTTACATTAAACCTGGAAAACTTACTTTCCATTTTCAGCTCATTTGCTTTATTTTGTGGATTCATCTTTGGGGAAAGTGTCTGTAGTGGGTTTATTATATTGTACACCTATATGTATTTGTACACTCCATGGTTGGAGGATTTGAAACAATATAAGATCACTTTGTCGTTTCATTCTGGAATTTGTTTGCTTGGATTTTTTGGAGGAAAAGAAATGTGATAAACTATGTTCCATGAGAATTGCCAAGTAGAGACTTATTTTAAAAGCAGCTGTGCTACGTGAAGCATTCAATAATAGATTTGGAGGAATTGGGAAATGAAAGTATGCAGTTATGCTTACCTTTCATTCAATCAGCCTTTCACACTTTGTGATGTAACTTCATGGCAGTATAATGCCTAACACAACTGAAGTAGGAGATAAGAATGCTTGAGAAGGTTTATGTTTTTCCCCATTAAATAAAATCTATATTTGTTCTGGGGTTTTTCTTCCGTAATCAAGAGATTTTTCCTTACTTTTGTTCTTTTATGTTAAAACAAAGATAGGCTTGGAGTGTGTTCAGGATAAAGTGGATTTGTGTAGTTGAGAATGGCTGTACCAGTCATTGTAATTTGTTGTGACATCTCATTTTGTTTGGCTTTGCAGAGTTGTTCCTATGTTGTTAATAATGCAAAAAGTCTGGACTATACAGCGTGGTGTAAGCAGGTGTGCGCCAGCCTCAAGCATTAGGCAAATTAGTCATAAATTTGGTGTTCACTGGCAATTTCAGGCTTTTCTTTTGTAATTTCTTAGCTTGCGGTGATGCTGTTTCTTCAGTTCAGGCTCTAAATGAAGTAGGAGGGCTTGTCAAACATATAGCTTGGTTTAGATGAAAGGAAAATGGTCTTTCATGCAATAAGTTAATTCCCAAGTACAAAGATGTTAATTTTCCTTAAAACAAAAGAACCATCTGCACCCATTTTACTCCTTTCTTTGTAAGTCTCGCATTGCTTGACTCTGTGTTCCCCTTGGTTAATGTGTTTGGTAGCATGCTGAAAGGTGTGGTGACATGGAAAACCATGTCCCTTATGTGTTTTACCCCCTTTGTGTGCATTCTCTGGATATGTGTACAGAAATACAGCCCACACTTCACAAGTTGACTGCATCTTTTTCCTCTGTGCTCTGCTTTTTTTTGTCCAGTTTATCCTGTTGCATGGGCTTCAAAACAATGGGCAGTGCAAATTTCTGTAGAGCCTGGCTTGCTGAACAACTTGCATCTTCTTTCTGAGTTTGTAGTAATTAAATGGTAGAAAACTTTTTGTGGAAGATGACCCTGCACTCAGGTAACTGGTTTTCACTGTTGTTTTTTTTTTAGTTTGCAAAGTTCAATCCTATTTCAAGCTCTTCAGAAAGATGGTGGAAATGGGAATACTGTAATCCAGTCTCGAGATCGTGGGAGTTGGGGATTGGTTTTATAAAGTAGTGAATGGCAGGTACAAATTATCCAGTGATGCACTGGACAAAGGCTCCTTAGTAGTTTAGTCTGAACAAAATAACCAGGAAGGAATCCAAATCCAGTATGTTTCCTTGCTCCTGGGACTTTAATGACAGGAAATAAAAAGCAGTTTTCGTAGGTGATGTTGGGAAGAAGATAGTTCTGTGTCTGGTGTGATGGAGACTCTGTCTGCAACCTTTAAGAAGTTGCTTGTTGGACTTGTGCTTCCATCCTTCGTATCTTAACTGTGTGTAATTATATTTCTTTACAACAAAAGAAGTGTTTATTGTAGGAATGTGCAAGCCCCAAACCTACACTATGAATAATAACACTTTTTTTTACCCCAGTTATTCTAGGATGAATAACTCTTAAACTATTCTTGAATGTGGAAAAAAAAAGAAATCAGTTGAACCAGATGCTTACTTATCTATTTTAGAGAACTAATTATCCCTGTTGTTGGTAGTGCTAAAGCTTACAAAATTGCTTCCATCTTTGAATTACTATAATTAAGACGATAACTTCCACATCTAGTTAACATTGCTGTGCAGCTGCTGCATTCATTGACATGCAGATTTTGGATTTTGTAAATTTTCTGTCATTGTGAATAAAAATTTTAAATACTTATTTTCATTTCCAAAATGTCTGTTTCTTATAAAGAAGTCTTTGTAAAGCAAATCAACTGAAACCAAACTTCTGTAACATCAGAGGAGAATCTGGTGAAGTTTGGTTAGGTGATATTACATTTTAGGAAAATATGTAACCACAAATAATTTCTGTAGATATGATTGCTCTGAATTTTGGATCCCAATTCATAGGGATTTGATGTCACTAAAAGGAGTGTCAAATCTGGAACAAGCCGATGTTTGGCTTCTGAAATGCTATTTTGAAAGAAGTTAGTGCAAGAGTTAATCTGGCACTCTGACAACCTGAGGTAGTTTACCTCATAGTAATTTTAGTAGTACATTTAGGTAGTTTGAATTTTAATTCTAAAATTAGGATTTTTGGTTGAAGGTTGGGCTTGATGATCTTGTAGGTATTTTCCAATCTTAGTGATTCTGTGACAGATCACTAATATGAATATAATGCATTCATGAATAGTAACCAAAATGTGATTTAAGCTATATTTTTTCCATATATCTCATTTCTTCAAGTTGATTTCTGTCAAAGTCAATGAGAAGGTTCGTGCAATCAGTGTTATCTTGTTTACTTACATACTCTAGAAGCTTCAGCAATGAGAAATTCCTCAAGATCTATAAATTCAGATAGATTTTGAAAAACTTCCTCATCATTATTCATTTATAATAACCAGCATTGCTATGAAATTGCTTGATAGTGGTGGTTGGTTATTTATATTTACATTATTTTTTTCTGTGTCCCTCACTTTCATTACATGGATGCCTCATGGACATTAATCAGTTTTGCTCAGTGAGTTGAAGATGTCCCCTGAGTAAACTGCTAAAATAGAGAATCAAATATCGATTTATGCTGAAACGGAGTCATTGATTTCTTTTTCATCCTGAATAGGCACATGAAGCAAGGTGCACTCGTGGTGCTCATTTTAGAGACTTGCCCTGGGCTTGTCTGTGGTTGAGGAGGAGGAGGAGGAGGAGTAGGCTGGTTGGGGTGCAGATGAAGAGCTGGGGGTTGCGTGCAGGTTGCAGGTACAACGCCAAATGTGCTCAGAAATAACTCTGGGCAAGGGTGCTGGCTCAGGGGGACATTTCAGTGGGTCCACAAGCAGTGTCCAGTTACCAGAGTTACCCACGCCCCATGTCCTGCAGTGTTCAGTTTCAGGAACACGCTGGGGACACTTCAGTACACGTAACAAATGATATTTTTACTGCAGGAGAGAAGGCAACTCCAGAAACAGAGTAAAAACTCTATTTCCATAGTGATGCAAAGGCATTCTTTCAGCTGTTTCAATGTAAGATATCCATGTCACTGTGTGTTTTCAGAATTAAATCGGGGTGCTCCTGTGTTCTCACAGGTTTCTAGACTCAGGTTTGGCTGTGTGCGTGTTTGACCAGGGCAGGGAGGGCAGCACCTCCAGAGCTCTGCGCGGGCTGGAGCTCAGCCCTACAGCTCTGTGCCCTACAGAAACTCTGCGCTTTTAAAATTGTCTTGTCTAAACTGGAAGACCTGGAGGAGATTTACTCTCTGAAATTATGAAGTGAGATCTGAGAAAAAAAAGTTTTTAACAAGACTCATAGCAAATTGTGAGAGGAAAGGAAGTTCAGAGCAGGGCTTACCTTGTGGTTAATGAAAACAGCAAAACTTTGGCTTATAAACAAATAATAATGCTTGAAATCTCCCTGGACTGGTTAAAAACTGATTTTTTTCCAGCTAAAATGTAAGATTTTGCCAACCTTTTCCCCTTTTACTTTCTCCTATTACTCCTCTTTTCTAATGTAGATTGACTTAATTTTTGAGCAAGAAGACATACAGTCTTGTTTTGAGAATTCACGAATGGTAGTAGTAATTAATGCAATTTAAAGGATTAACAATATGATATCTTCATTATCATTGGTCTGGTAGCTCACTTTTAAGCCCAGCACTGTCTGTGTGGCTAAAATGAACCTTCCAGGAATTAATTTTTTCTTCAGTGGAACTGTTTCTGCCAACACTTCAACTGACTAGTTTGAATTTCTTTGGCACTAAGCCCTGCTTAAAGCCAGCTTTGCTTCCTTCATACTTAGCTGTTCTTTTGGAGGTGCTCAAATGCTGTAGTAGTGACTTGTTGGGGGAGAGGTCATCCCACTGAAGTGTGCTTGTTACCTCCTTCTTTCACCCTTTTCTTGTTTTAGTGACTACCAGAACTTCATCACTCTTGTTCTACATTTCCTCTAGGATTCCTACATCTGTTAAAAGCCTCTTCTCTAAATGCAGAGAGCTCTCTTCAGCCAGTAGAGAGTATGATTGTACTTGTATATTTTTTTCTACACAGTACATGAATTCGAGAAGTTGGGTGTTGTGTTTTTAGTCTCTGTTTAAGCTTTGCCTTATTGCCAACACACATAAGTCATAGCAATGGCTATACAGACCCACGTGATACTTTTCTTTTGCAGATGAGAGAGCCAGGAAAATTAAAAGTTATCCAGTGCTGAGGGTGCAAAGAGAATAATGTTTTATTCCCAACTTGGGGCTAGGCTTTCACTCCAAGCCATTCCCTCCTCTGGGTACATTTGTGCAAACCTGACCTATTTTAAAGGGACTCAGCTGTGCTTGCTCTCCATCACCTTAACCCTTTCTCTTTTGGCTCCTTATCTTGGCAAAGACAGCAAAGAAAATGGGTTTGTAAAACTGTTCAATTGGGAAAATGCAGGCAAGCAGTTAAAAAAGCTCTGAGTTTGGGACAGTTCACTTCCCCTGTTATGCTGTGGTTTAAATATACCAAGTTTCCACAGCCAGCTCCAGACATGCTGTGGTAAAGTGTGCTTTAGGAACTCTCTTTAGCAAAGAGATAAAACTGTAGAGAATGGAGCTTTGTTTTCTCAGTGTACTAGTGGTTTTTATTGAGCAAGATCTTAAATTCTTACATTATATTTCATACTAAAATGCCCAGGATTTTTTCAAAATTTAATTTCTTATGTAGTAATATATATTACACTAGAATATTTAGGAATTTCATGTTGCAAGAAAGTTTTTGTGGTAATGTAAACAATGATTATCTGGTATTAATTTTGGAATTGAATATTCTGGGTTTTTTCAGCAGTTACTGGAATAGTGTAACTGAAAACATGTTAAAAATATCCATGAACTGGGATTTTAAGCTTCTTCAAATTGGGCTGTTAGTTTTTCCGTGAGATGTGCACAATGGTAATCAGTTTTTGGATGGTCTGTTTTTGAATAATACATGAATGTAAATGGAGATTGTATGGAATCAGTTGGATAATTTTGAGGAATGTTTTAAGTACACTAAAGAGCCTGAATAGCAGTTAATGGTGCTTCAACTTTATTACTGTTTATTATAGTTGGCAGTTCAGTTGTATTTTTTTCTGTATCAAGTTCTCTAGTTTCCTATAGAACAGCAATAAAATAAGCTTACAAATAATAATAGTCAGATGCACTGTATCCTGTGGCAGCAAAATACTTTTACATTAAATTGTAGTTCTTGGCAGCCTGGGTGTGTTTATTGTTGGGCAGCTCCAGCAGATCAGTTAGTGCACGAAGGACCTGGCAGATGTCAGCATTTGGGGTCTGTAAGCAAAGAGGCTTTGCCCGTGCCTGGGGAACCCAGTGTGGAGCTTCATAGGGCACCCTTGGAGTGGGGCCAGCGAGCTCCTTCCTCAGCCTTTGCTCAGCTTTCCCTTCTCCTGGCTGCTCTCCCACCCCTATCAACACCAATGGGATTCTAGTTACCTGTTGTGGGGACTGCTGAAGTAAGCAGGAATGTTTCTGCCATGTAGGAAGCAAGCCAGAGGTACAAAAATAGATGTATGTAGCTGTAGTTCTTGGTCAGTTTTAAGATGCTGCTGGCGACTTAATTTCTTCTGTTTAAACTGCAGGAGAAGTGGCAATCACAAGGGGATTTAACTATCTAGCTGCTCTTCTTCACAGCTCCCATGATTTAAAAATGTTTCCCTTGCTCATTGCAATTCCTTTTGTCACATTTAGAGCTAGATGTTTGCTACCAGCAGTCATGAACTGGGAAGCAAATGGAGGGCCACGTCCTTCTCTTCATTTGGCTCAGCTTTCCCAATAGGGAAAAAATAAATCTGAAGTGTCCTGTAAGAAGTGTCACTTTCCTTGCTGGAGCAAAGTCATGGCTATGAGTGGAGTTGATGTGGTGGAGGCATGTCTGAAACTTGCTTTGCAGAGTTTTCCACTGGTATTGCCTCATGTGTCCACAAAGATTTTTGGATCTCAGGCTTTAAGTTTGATTAGTAATCCCACTCATCTGCTGGGTTGTGCTAACACTTTGCTCTGTGATTTTAACTCTGCCCTAAGGAATATATACTATGGTTTCTTATAACCAAGCCAATAACTGTAAGGGATTTATTTGCTATGTTGGATATTGGTAAGAGTATCCAAAGCACTCTGGAGTATTTTACATTGTTTTTTGCTTTTTGTGTGAGCGGTAAAACTTGAGTTGCACATGTTCTGTGAATCAGGAATGAGTTACCAGCTGTCTCCAGTGGCTTGTGCAGCAAATGCTTCCAGAGTGTTGAAACACTTGCTGCTGACCAAGTACCTTTTGTCCCTGTACATTTCCTTCTTTGCAGGATCACTACTGAGATCAATAGTGTGAAAAAATCCCACCCTAAGTACGAAAAGATTCCTCCTTAGGAGAAAGAGATTCTTCAGGACCTGCCTCGATGTGCTGTTGGCCATCTGACTGTGCCTAATGGTTTTTCTTTCTTTCTTTCTTTCTTTCAGCTGTCGGACAAGCAACAGGAAGAGTTTGATTGTAACATCCAGCACATCTCCAACTCTCCCACGGCCACATTCCCCTCTTCATGGACATGCAGGTAACTCCCTAGGACTGCTCCACCAGGGAATCATCAGCACAAATTCCAGTAGTCATTGCAGTGAGTTTGAACATACTGGTACTCAGCATCAAAATTATGCCCTTTGGAAGTTACTCTGACAGTGGTTTTTTACCTTCTCAAACTTGTAAGAGGGCCCTTATAGTTTCAAGATAAATGATTTATGTCCTGCACTTTGTAGTTTGCTTCTGTATCCATCCTCCACTCTTCCTGGGGGATTCAATCCTCTTACATCCTGAAAAAGAGCCTGAGATGGAAAACGAAGCCAAATAAAATTAGGCAAATATGTTTAAGTAAATCTCTTGTTTTGAGTCTCTGAGCATGGTTAATTTGTGGCAGTGATTTAACTGCAGTTCTCATGAGGAGGAACATCCTGCCTGTTTCCACATGCCTCTGGCACCCTGGCAGCTGTGCAGTGTGCCATCTTACAGTCTCTGTCTGCTACTCAATGCAACATGAGTTGTTTGGGAGTTTTATTTCTTTTTTACACTGCTGCCAGTTTTACCATGGCAGCAACTGGGAAATGCTCATTTCAGAGCACATGAGCAGGGGCTTGTTAGTTGTTGAAATGTGTTGAAGTGTGTGGAGATGCTCTTCCAACAGAAGAAGGAGGAATAATTCTCCAGAAAGGGTCACACATGCAGATTCAACAGCTTGCCTGAACAACATGTTCCCTTGTTTTTGTTGCTGAGGGAGGTAGGTGATGTGTGATGACTTTGTTCTTACTGTTTGAAAATGCCAGAGAGGATGATTGGGCTCCAGGCACGTCCCTGATGGGCACCAGTCAGTAGCAGGAAACAGCTGGAATGCTTGTGGCACATCATCCACAGTGGAGCCCCTCTGGAAACACAACACTGCTGCCTGTAAGACAAGGAATGTTGTTTTCATTATAATCAGACTGTGTTCCTCCTACATGGCAGTATGTTCTGTAAATGCTTTCTGGAGACTGAAACTGAGGCAATGCTGAGAAAGAACAGCAAACTGATAGTGGCTCAGCTAGAAGGAACCATCTGCTTCTGTTTGCAGAACTTTGCATCCTGAGAGGTGATATCCAGCCTGTTGAAAGGGAAATGAAGTTATTGTTCAGGGATGCCCATAAAAGCCCCATTTCTCTTAATTTTTCATTAAAATCTGCCACATTTTCTTGGGATGCTATAAAAAGCCCAGTCATGGGAAGTTAGGAAGATGCTTTAAGTACATTGTTACTCTAACATCACCCATGATTTTCAAATTAAAATGTTAAAATCTTACTGGAGGTGTATTAAAACCATTTTCTGCTTCAGAAGCTGAAATCAAATGCAGGGCAAGAAATATATATAAGATCATCTCCTTCCACTTTAAACTCCCTTGTTGCCGTTGTGTGTAGTTATGGTCGTGATAATTTTGTAAAATTTAATTTAAACACGGCATTTTTCTTGGTAGAGATTGTCCACTTAGTTACATTGTGTTTTTTGCATTGAATTAATATATGTGTTGGTTTCACTAAATTCTAATTTATCTCTACAAGCCTTTAACTGAGAAAAAGAAATGCTTGGGAGATTGGAACAAGATATTGACATGATCACTGGCCAGACAACAAATGCAGAAATTTTCATAATAGAAACATGTATATTTCATTTTCTTTTGATTTACTTTTCTCTTCTGTCTATTTTAAAAATTGAGTTTCTTCTGGTTGTTTTGATGCTGTTTCAGGCTTTACAAGCGTATAATTTATTAGAAGTATGTGAGTGTCTTCTGAAAGGAAGAGTAACTACTCAGTGGTGTGCCACTTTACTTCAGCAGTGATTTTTCAGACATTTATTTTCCCCTGATGTTGCATATGGGATTTAAGGTATTAATTAAAAGGATATCCTCTGTTACCTTTTTCAAGAGTAGCCAGTAGCACACAGGAAGATAAATTAATTGTAATTTGGATTCTCTACCAGTACTATATTTAGGAGTCTTCCCTGGGAAAAAAATATTCAAGAGACAAAAGTAGATGAAATTTAGAGTAGAGTCACAAATATTTTCTTAAGAAATATCATATATGAGGAGTGAATTTGAGAACAGGCTGTGATATTTGTTTAGTATTTGAACAGAATCTGTCAGTGTGTTTGTTCAGGCACACGTGGTGATGAGTTACTAAGAAATGCTGATGCCTCTCTCTGGTCTCTTTTGTCTTGAACTTTTGTTTTCTTAATGCCCATTTTGAACCTCTCCTACAAATGGAAGGAACAGCAAGCATGCAGAGAAACCAGGGAGGCTTTCTAAAATGTTTCTGTTCAGACACCACACTAAAAGAAATTCCTGTATGGCAGTAATGTCAGGAGTTACTCTTTCTGTGTGATGTAAAAGTCAGTGAGTGAGATGAGGACTTTTGTCTTTCTGTCAGGCAAACTTACCTTCTCAGGAGCACTGATCCAGGCAGAGGGACTTACTTTCAAACAGCATCCCAACAAGATGCCAGGCAACTTCATACCTTAGAAAATGTAGAAGAAAAGTGTTACTTAAAGAGCTCTGGACATTTGAGAAGGAAGTACATCCAAACACTTTGGAACCTGCCATGAAATCACTTCTGAATCAAGAGCTAGTGTGCTAGCTTGATTAAGTGTGCTAGTTCTGTTTTCAAACTGTATGAAATAGCATTGTCCAGAAGGAGATGGTACTTTGGCATGAAGAACTACAGCTCATGGGGAAGTCACTCTGCTGATTTAGTCTTCCAAGCTTGTGGTGGCCCACTTTAGGAATGCAAGTTTGAAAATTTTGCCATTATTCTAAATTCTTTTTGTTTTGAAATGAGGGGGGGAAGTGAAGAGGTACACATGTATTCCTTAATTTTTTTCTATTTATTTGAATCCATTTTAAAAAAATCTGAATTTACAAAGAGGTTACACCATAAGGTTCATAAATAAGTTGCCATCAGATTATATTTTAAATCAAAAAGCTTGAAATGAAAGAAGTAACATTATAATTTAGTAGTAAAGAGATAGATACTTACAGCTGGAAAATTGAAGCTCAGGCTATTTTAAAATTTACCTTCCACAGCTGTAAGGTAGCCAGGTTGTTCTCTGGCTTCCAGTGGAGGCACTTGTCACTGCTGGGACCTTTGCCCTGCTCCCATCTGTAATGGCACACAGAAGGAGCTGCTCACAGGCAGCTCTGTGCTACTGAATTAAATGATTCTGCTATTACACTGCAAGTTCAGTTCCACCTTCTGGCAGAAAAATGGCTATTGCTGAGGTGCCTTTTTATTTATTATTTTTAGAATGTGCAGAGTATGTAATGTCCCACTCTAGATCCTGCCCTGGTTATCAAAGCTGAGGTTCATCACACGTCATGACTGTGATCCTTGGGTGGTTTGAGAACACCATGGCATTTATTGTTTATGAGACTGGTGGTACACAGGGTGGTTTAAATATTGTGATAATTTTGAAATTTGTGTGTGCTGGAAGGTATCTAATTCTGTAGCATGCATATGACCTTTAGCTGCTTGCTTTAATATTCAGTAAATAATTTGAATATCCTGCATAGAAGACCACAAAAACTTTGCCTTCTGTGTTTATATACTAATTTTTATGGCTCTCAGAAGCGGGTTTTACAGCATGGTTCTGTTGTGAGTTTTTGGACTCATAACCTATTTGATGAGTGTCATTCATGTTTGTAGAGGATGGCTGAGGCTGTCATTGCCTGTAAGGTCTGGTTTCATATTTTGAAAGTGGTGGATTTACAAATGCTTTGGCTGCATCCTTCTTCCTGTGTCCGGAAGGTGTAAAGGTTCCTGCCTGAATTACTGGCGTTGGTTGTAGCTGTGTTGATTCACATGATGGGAAATCATTCTGTGTAACAGCCTCCCTTGAGACAGAGGCATTTCAGGTTCAGTAGTAGCCAACTATAACCCTGGAGCAACAGGGGAATCTACCTTTGCTGCAGAATAAATAGGGTTTCGATCAGTGAACGAGACCATTGCACTCAGGCTTCTCTTATTAAAATACCTTCATCTAAAGCAGATGCAGCAGTGCTGGGAAATTTTAGGGAAAGTAGAAATTCCCTGTCTCCCTGTTGTTGTTTTAAAAGCTTCACCAAGACTTGAATTGAGTAGAAAAACTAATTGCTTTTCATTTTAAAACTACAAGCAAATCACAGGGGATCTAATTAAAATTCCAGTGTCTGAAAGGAAATATGCCATATACATCTGAAAAAGTAGTTGCTCAAAAATTAGTAGTAACTCTGTACCACACAGTGCAGGCTCAGAAGAGTTTTGAACACCCACATACTTAATTTCAAAATTTAAAAACTGTCATTACCCAATTTGCTCAGTTATTCTGAAATTCCATTTTGATCATACCCCAGAAAGCTGAAAGATTGATGAAGGTATAAAAAGGCAATGATAGTTCATTGCTTGTTTATAACAACATTGGGCAATGAGATTTTTTTTCCAAACTATCATCATGACACAGTAGTGTTCATTGTCAGTAAAGCTTGATAAATGAAAAGGCAAAGAACAAGGTGTCCACCAAAGCTGGCAGCCTTCCTTGCTTTGTTAGATCATCTGCATAACCATGGAAAGGCTTCATTCCTGCTGCATCCTAAAATGCTCCTTCAACTTTCTGCTAGCAAGTGATTGGTCACCCTCACCCTAAAGTGTGTGCTGCTACCAGGATGTGTGTGTTCATGGATGACTCAGTTCTTCACTTTGGTGACTTCTTCAATCTCCTTGGAAGCTTGCAGTACCTCCTAGACTGGAGCTGTCAGACCTCTCCATCTTCTTGTGGTTCAAAAGTAGCAAAATGGTTCTGGTTTACCACTGTGACCATAAGAATTAAAATGAGTACAAGCTTAATAAATGAAACACCAACAGTTATTTAGCTATAGGTTTCTGATCATTCTCTCCCCTCTGCACTTGGGATATACTGGGAATGGGTTAAACAGTGTCCAGTTTTGGATGACTACTTGAATTGTTTTGTATTAAACTCTGAACTCGTTAGTCTTAACTAATAGTACAAAAGAAAACCAAAGGAAAGGAAAACAAACCTGTTGCTCAAACTCTTTGTTTTTAATTTAGTTTGCTCTTGATGAAGCAGATTGTGGAGTGGTCTGGAATTCACTTACCTCTCCAGTTCTCTCATCACCCCATGACACATGTTACATCAGCCTGGGGCTGGTTTAATCTCAACCAGCTGCTATTTTTCCCCTCATAGACTTGCAGACCAGATGGAGTTTGCTGGCCTGTGCTGTGCTGTGGCCATCCTCATACCCCAGGAGGTATCAGCCTGTTCCCCTCTCCTCTTCCTCCTCCTCCTCCTCCCTTCCTGCCCTGACACATATGCCAGGTGTGCACACCTTGCTCACAGAAGCTGTGCAGAGATGCTGCTGCAGACTTTTGTAAGGCTGAAGTATGAGGGAATGTTGCCTTTAACTGAGCACCATGCTTATATTCTGCTCCTGCTCAGTGGAACAGCAAAGGTGTGTGGATAACTTGGATTGAAATGAATGTGACTTAATTATAATCTTAATTATAAGCTTCAGTAGGTTGCTGAATGGGACTGTAACCTCAATATCACTGCTGCCCTGAGGGGCAAGCTGGGCAACTTGAGCTTCTGGAACAGAGACAAGTCCTTTGCAGATGACTCATACTTGAGGTTTGACTTTTCAACATGGCTTTTAAAATAAAGCCATTTTATATGGGACCTAAATTTAAAACCATTTCTGATGTACCTTGCAGTGTATTGCTTTTCCAGAATCTATTTAATTTTCCTGGTCTTATTTTAGTGCTATATTGTTGTCTTTGCACAAAGAAATTACTATTGACACATGTGTACTATGGATTGCTTCTCTTCTGTGCCTGCATTAATGAATGGACAGAGCAAACCACTTAATGCCCAACAGAAAGCACACTGATGTGAAGCTTGTAAATTCATCCATAACTTTCAAATATTTCTGTAGTTGGTTTGTAAATGATCCTGGCTTTCAGAAGGGCTTTCTGTGTGATGGTTGCCTTTTACTTTGAAATAAAATACATTGCAATAAACCACTCACCATGCTTATACACCATATGACAAAGCTCAGAGGGGAAAAAAACCACTCGTGCCAAAAAATTAGGTGTTTTTTTCTCCTTTTCTGTATAGTTTTGCTGCTACTTTCATTTTCATGGTAAAATACTATTTCAGAAAAGTGGTAGTGTGACTGCTGATAGGTTTTAGCCCAATCATCTTATATATACATAGTCCTTTTATTATCATGTGAAGTTTTCATGGTATGTCCTTTTTTTTTTTCTCTGTGAATTTTACATTCAACCTTAGCATACATCGGGAAGAAATATTTTCTTACTGTTTGTTATGCCTGAAACTATAATTAGTGTCACTTCTAGCTCAGGTTTTTTGTTGGCAAATGTTAGGAAAAGCTTGTAGATAGAAATTACTGCAAAATATTAAAAGACTCTCTTATCTATGGGTGGTACATTACTACCTGAAAGTGGGAAATGAAACATACCCTTTAAATTATTTTAAAAGGAGTATAAATACTGGTACACCTGTGTCAGAACATTTCTTCAGCAAACTAGTGCTCAAAACTCAAAGACTCAAAGCTCCATATTTCCAGTTATTTGTGACTGCAGCGTGCAATTCAAAGTCTGTCAGAACACTGAAAACTTACTCCATTTGTTGCAAATGTGAACAAAATGGTTTTAAACTGTTATTTTTTTTTGCTTTCTTAAACAGGTAGCAGCCCCTTGGACAGTCCCAGGAACTTCTCTCCAAATGCACCTGCTCATTTTTCCTTTGTTCCTGCCCGAAGGTAAGGCAAGATCTATTCTCTTTGGCAAGCAAATAGTCTATACACTTTATTTATAAATGGCCTATGGCTTAGAATATTTTTGATTGTGCTTTACTTTCTTTGATGTCTCAAATTTGATTTTATTTTGCTCCTTATGGATTACATTTTGGCAGCATGAGAATGTGTTAGGTGCTTTACAGACCTAGAAAAAGATAAAGTAAATTAAGTAGTTAAAGCTGCCTAGGGAAGAGGCAGTGTTCTCCCAGAAGAATGACATGTAGGGCATGTGATATGACACATAATTTAGTCAAAGTGACATTAAAGCCAGTCATGATTAGGGTAATTGTAACTTAGTTGCAGTCCTAGATGTTGCTCTCACTGAGGTGCATTGAAAATGTACTGATCTTCTTTGCTATGTCTGCACAAAGATACAAGCATACCTCAATTTAGGTGTGCACAGCTCTGTGTCTTCATTCCCTGCCTTCTCACTGGTAGTGACTCCTGGGTTTTCTCTGCTGTCTTGGGCATTGGTGTCAAGAGAATATTACTGCAAAATGAGGAAATAGCTGATAATTGGAATTGTAAGTCTACAAGAACCTCTACAGGAGCAGCACTGAGAGACCCAATTGTGAAGCTGTCAACTTGTTCTGCAGCAAGTGCTGGACAGGTGCTGGTCATGTGGTGTATCAAACTGCTGGAAAGAAATCTGATACCACAGTGGTGGATTTAGTGTAAGGAACAGGAAAGAAAGAATAGACAGCTGGGAAAAGCAGAAAAATGGTGATTTGAATGTTGAATCCCAGCAGGTAGGCAGAAATGGATAATGATACAGAAAGTTAAATTTTGTGGGAAATAAAGAACAGGGAAATTAGAGAGCTCCCAAACAGGGTTTCTGCATAGGAGGTGGGTTATTAGATTCAAGTATGAGGAAGGTATTTTGGATTTGTTAAACTCTGGCTTAGCTGAAAAAAACCCCAAAACATCAGTGTTAATGATCTGAGAATGGGAAATGTGTTATCATCCTGAGAGGAAGTAAGTTTTCTGAGAAAGACAGATTTAGCTTGAGGACTAGTTAGAAAAAATGCTAAGTCTCAAAACTTCAAAGAAGAATAAAGGGTTAGGATTTGGTGGAATAAGGTACACTCTTTATCTGAATGGCAGGAAAATCCTGGAGCATTTCTCCATTGAGGTGATTTGCTAGAAGACCTGGTGTCCTTGAATTCTGTTTGCAACAGACTTTGGTTTTCTGGTCTTATGTAAGAAAATGCTTTTTAATAGCACATGAAATGTAAGAGACTGGGTATGTATTTTCCTCTTGCCTCAGAGGGAAAATTAGTGCTTTACCTGCTGCTTAACTATTCAAATGGACTTATCCACATTTGTTTTTTAAGCCTGATCTGGGTGTATTCAATAAGCTCTGTTGAAATCAACTGAACTTTTACCAGTTTTCACAGTTTGTGAACTATCTCACAGGAGTTCTGGATCCTGGAAAACAGTAGAAAAGTTGCAGCAGAAACAGCAGTTATTGTCAAAGATTAACGTAATTTTTTCAACATCATGTTTCAATTTTGATCCTTCAATATGGCTTTCTAATAAATGTTTTAATAATAAAACTCTGAAGAGTGCCCTTTCATACTTTTCTACTTTTTAAATCTGACTTTTAAAGAAATAGGTGAATAAAGGTTAAGCCTGTCCTATTGAGTACAGTGGTTCATTTTATAGTATCCATTTTCCTCTCTATACTTTTTCTGCCAGGGGAAAGAACACTTAAGCACTGCTTGTTTTAGAAACCTATTTCTATTTTCTGCTTGCATTACAGCCTGGATAGCTATGCCAGCAGTAGTAAAAGATACATACTGGATTACCCCGTACTGGTATCAGAATAACTTCTATAAAATGGAGTTTAGGAATTACAAGTGTGGTGCCAGAGGAATGGCTATTTCACAGTACCCTTTTCATTGACATTGTGTGGGGCTTAAGAGATGGCCCTTGCCTGATTTCCTGCCATTGTCACCAGAGGAATTACTTGTTGCTGATTTTCTGCATTTTATTAGCAGTGTAATTTCTTCATTTATTTTCATGTTTGGACATAATTTGTGATTTCTATTCTTTCATTATAATTCTGTGATGAGTTTTTTCTTGAGATGGAATAAGAAACTTGTTTGGAAAGCTTGTGTTATTGTAAAGTCCCTACAATTTACCTCAAGATTGTCCTTAGTCTGACTTATGAACTTGTGATTAACCATAAATCCCTTGTTAGATACCCTTTCAGTGATTATGTCATAGCCACAACATGGGCAGGAAACCTCCTGTTGGATAAGGAAATGTATGGTTAATTCTGCTCATACACACTAAAAGTGATCTTGGAGGAATACCGGTAACAGAAGATGAAGGGTTTTTTTCAGAAATCATGTGCATCATTGACTTCTCCCTCTCTCATAATTATTGTACAATTTTTCCCACACAGCCATGGACACCGAGCAGACAGGTAATGTGTATCCCATTGCTGCTGTTTGTGTGTGTGTGTGAACTGTGCTTCTGTGTAGCTGAGCACGTGTCCCTAACAAGTTCATGCTGTAACAACCCCATTTAGGCATTCGGCTTCTAGTCTTTGTAATAGAAACAGAAAATCTTTACATTTGGGCTTAAAATGATAAACAGGTAGAGCTCTGGAGAAGACGTGTTGTTTTTCTAACTCCTTGTTTGAAATTGATCTGCTTATTCATGAAATAGCATTTAGCTGCTATGAAAACACCTCCATAATTAACTAATTAAAACTTCATTTTAGAGGCAAAACTTGTTGTTTGCCTGTCTTTGTTGGGCTAACAAAGCATATATAATAAACAAAAACCCTAAATATTTCATTCCAAGTGTCTTATCCTGAAGTAATATTGTATGTTGTCTCTCTAAAAATATGTTTATTAACCAAACACTGAAGCATTTTGAAATGTTTTGCATAAATGCAGGCAGAATTTGCTTTAAGAGTATTTTCCTCTTCCTTGATTTGGAAGATTTTCACTCTTGTCCCACTTCTCTCTGCTAGAGTAGAGCTGATATATTTGTCCTGACTCCTTAGCACATTGCTTGCCTGGATTGCATCAGCAGTAAACAGCCAAAGCATGAAGGGGTGTGCTGGAATTTTGTAGTTGAGCAAGATATTTTAACTTAAAAGAAGAATAAAAATTTCAAAATGAAAATTCTGAAGTTATTTCAATACACCATTTAGGTAATTCAGTTAAAAAAATAACAAACAAAACTCAAGCTTTTCTTTTGCTAGAACTTGTGCAGCACGCAACAGAGTGTTTTGCTCTGGGACTGAGGATCCAAAGTGAGGTTGAATCATTGACCTAAATATTTCCCCAGTGCCCCTGTATGTCACAAGAAACTCAATGTAGATTATTGAAGTTGAGTGTTCAATCCCTTACCACAGCATGCAACAACTTTGTAATGTGGATAGTTGTTGTTTTTCAGGGTTAAGAAAGGAATTCCATTTCACTTGAAATTATTTTGAGATTGTTCTTTTACACTTGTCTTGCCAGAGAAAACATCACCTGTGGCTAAATGGGGTTTAGCTGTAAAATAGGCATGCAATAAAAATCTGCATTAAAGACTTATTATTTTTTTTAATGCATGAAGCATGAGTCTTCTTAAAACTCTGTTTGCATAATATTCTTTCAGTGATGTGGAACAGTGAGTTTATTTCCCTGTCATTCTAAGATAGATGGCAAAGAGTGGTGTGTATCAGTGCCTGAAAATAAAAAAAAAAACAAAACTGAAAGCAGAAGCTTTTGTCTTGGTGGACACTGAAGCTTTTTCTGGAGATGAGGCTTGATGAGTATGGATAGTGGGATGAGAAATATTACTGTGAAGATAACAGTTGAGGTTTTGATAATCACTATTCCAGACCTGTACCAAATATCCTGTTTTATAATGCACTTGCATAAATTCACTGTATCTGGGTGTACCAAAAGCCCCACATCTCTTCAAAGTGAGTTAGAACTGTTCTAATTCAGCTTCACGTTATGATCAGTTACTGATAATCTGCTGCAAGAAAAAAACACAAGCAAATGGAAACTGATGTGAGGAAGAGACTTGTAACATCCATCCCATTGTGCAGCAGGACATGGTTATCCATTTTAAGGACACAAAATGTGGGAAAATTGATCAGAGACAGAAAAAGTGCTGTGAGACTGAGCTGTATGTAGTTCAGTTTCCATCCTCACCGAGGTTGAGTTTGGGGGAAGAAGAGGGTTTCAGGGAGGGCAACACTGAATCTTCTCAAAGCTTTTGTGTAGTTCCTCAGTTCCTCAGTTTTGACACTGGCAAAACAAGACCTTTCTGCAGTATCTCCACAATGTTTTGGGTGTTTTCCCTGAGGGACATGTTTATTTGGCTACAATAGGGAAGCAAGTACTAGTGACTGGAGGAGAAAGGACCCTAGGTGGGATTTCTGTGATTTATGCATGTATTTGGGGTGAGCCCCTTGGCTCTGTTCCTATCTGTTCTTGTGGGTTTAATTTTCCAGCCATGCCAGGCAATGTGCTGGGCAGAATGCCCTCTGAGTAGGTAAACAGATTAATCTGCTTTCAGTTGATTCTTGATCTAATGTGATTTTTTTGGTCCTCAATCTGAATCTTCATTTGGAAGACTATGAGTGCATAAGTTAAGCATGAGTGTCTTTTTCAAACAAGTTTGCAAGGAGCTGTTTGTTTATGTGTCTGTTTTAGGAGCTCCAAGTTTTGTAGAAGTACAAAGCATCTACTTAATGCAGGATTCTGGTACCCCTTTATTGTAGCTTTTCTGAGGTCACCTAGTTTTGCTTTCAGAACTTATTCTAATTGCTTTTCCACAAATGTGATTCTAAATAGGATACCCCATTTGTCTGAATAACTCAAGACATTAATTAAAGTGTGAGGTTAGGAGATACAGAGAAGAAAATTGCTTATTTCTCTCAAGAATTAGCCACACTATGTTCTTGAGTGTAATTTCTCTTGTGTCTTTCCCCCAGAACGGATGGACGCCGCTGGTCCTTGGCCTCCCTTCCCTCGTCTGGATACGGAACAAACACTCCCAGTTCAACAGTTTCAGTAAGTGATACAGACTCTTCCAAGCAATTCAGTTTGTACAAATACACCCTAACAAATCAGCTTCTGAATCTCTACTAAAATACTGGATCTTTTGTCATTGTTTTGCTAACATTATTTAATATACTAATTATTTTAAAAATTATTTTAATTATTGGTTCTGCTGCTTTTTTCCTCCATTCCCAGCTCCTGTCATCTTGCACTTTGCCTTTAGCATTGGTGAAATCTCAGTGCAGCACTTGGCTCAAGTGATCACTTGAGAGGCACAAAGTCTCCAAAGTAGTAGGACGCAGAGATAGTGCACAAATACCTTCCAGCTCTCAGCCTTTTGTAACTGGGAATTGAAATTCTTGTCTTCTTTCAAGTACTTAGTCTGAAAACCTCTGCTACCAGGCTAGCAGAAAGAAAAACTGATAAGCCACATCTGTTATTCAACTCGAATAATTTGAACCTCCTAATGAAGCTTTGCAGTTCTTACACCCATCATTAGAAAGGCTGGCTGCAGTTTGCTTGGGTTCTGTCAGCAATACCATTAAGCTGGCAGCACCATGTTAACCCTTGCAACTCTGACATGCTTCCTAAAATAAATCTTGCACTTTAGTTTAAGTCAGCTAGGAATTGTGCTTACCCACATGAGAACCTTGCAAAGACAAACATAGAAATATAAGAACTATACAGTACAGGATTAATGTAACATGCTTTGGTATGTGTCTTATGGTGTCTTCAACTGTGTGGTAACAAATCACTGCCTCTTTCCATAACACTGATCATTCGGTTTTGTATTAATTAATTAATTAAAGTATGTTCCTAATAATTTTAACACCTTCATTAATTAGGACTCAGTACTACACGTTATGCAAATCTTACACTGTATTGTATTGTTTTCCTTGTGAACTGTTCTAAGTTCATCCATAAACTTCCTAGTGCCTCTCAAACACAAATTTTTGAGTTTTTTTGGAGGTGAATGTTAAATTCAGTCTATAGTGAAAAAGAAGAAATTGGGGTCAAAAGTTTCCTTTTAGTATAAAGTGATATGATTAAAATTTGATTCTGCAATTTTAATCTTATGTCTGTAACTCATTTGTTAAGCTCTTTCTTGCAAACTCTAGTTCACACAGTTTCTACCATTGGTTATCTTTTGAACTTCAAGACAATTGTTTTCTTGTTGAGTGCTTTTTGTCTCCTTAGAAGGCAGGTGACTTGATTTCAATGTGCATATGTGGCAGGAACACAGAAAAATGTACATGAAAAAGATGTCCCTGGTTTCACTGTCACGCATGATTATATATTCAAGCACTTGAAAGCAGCTGTTAAAAAGGGCCTCTGCTTTGGCCTTTATAGTCTTAGGTTAATTCTTTATGGGCATAATCCATGTTTAAGTCCTCTTCTGGGAGCAAGCTATGGGAGCATGGAGCAAGTACAGTTACTTTCCATATGGATGACATCCAAATTGCTTCGTCATTGGTAGTCACTGTGACAGCTTCCAATTTGCTTGTGAAGACAACACCTTTGGAGGCTAAACTGTAGTTTTTCAGGAGTTTGTAGTTTGACCAGATGTAAGGTGGCTGCCCGTGGAGGGAGAAGTAACAACACCAAAAATCTATTGGAAATATTAGTTCTTGCTTTGAAACTGGGACATCAAAGCTACTGTAAGAAAGTTCTCAGCTTTCTGGCATGGGAAATAAAGCATCTTTGTTTCTTGTCATGTTCCCAGAAACAGATAATTTTCATTGATGTTTTCCCATGAAAAAAACAATCCAATGAATCTGAGATAGACATGTCACATAGGAAGCATCAGTTCAAATGGTAATTTTTCAAAGTGTAGGTAACAGGGAAGTGTCATGAGAAGCATAAAGTGATAGTTGTAGTTAGACCTGAATTCAACTTCATGCAGGAAGTAGGTTGAAACATGTAATTCCAAGACTTAAATATTTTTTACTAAGTTTCTCATCTCTAGTCCTTTTGCTGGTTCAGTAGTAGAAATACATTGAAATGGGCTGTTTAGTAAGTAGTAATGCAATTGTTGGAGCTATTAAACCTGGTGTTACATTTCTAAGCCAATCCTATTATCTCAGTATTTCACAGATTAGAATTAATTTGAATTGATCTGAATAACACCTCTGAAGTTGATAAGCAGTGTTATTCCTGTATAGACTTTTAAACTGAAGTGAGAGGAGTGAAGGGGCTTGTCAAAAGGACACAATGAATTAGTGCTGCAGATACAAATTTAGCAGAAGTTTGGGCTTCCATTTCATATGATCAGTCCTCAAGATTGTTTCTTTCTCAAGCAAGATAAAGGAAACCACTAGACCTTTGCACTGGTGTATGTGCCAGTGGGAAATGAAATATCAAGAAGGGCACAGTCCTTTCTGTGTCCTGCTGGTTGAGTTTTTGTATGAGAGCAAGAGCTGCGCCTCATCTCTGTGATCATAGATCACCTGCTGTACCCACCTACAGAACAACCCAAAGCATTTACCTAGTCTAAGGTGAGTGAGAACTTCTAGATTCTGCTTTATTTTTTGTTTCCAAATGAGGGATGACATTTCAATCAGAACCAAACCACATTTACCCTTTCTGTACAAATCATGGAGACCGGGTATATCATCAGACCAACACTGAAAAAGCTGGAGAAGACCTTTCAAGTTAGGTGAACATAAAATAATCAGTTAGATGGGCCAGTATACAATTATTTTTAAACAGTTAATCTGCTATTCATTTTCTAGATGCAGAGTTAGTTTATAAGCAACTGTAATATAGATTGATTTTTTTTTTTTACTGGAGAAGAGTTGGCTAATTCTGCATCTGTAATTAAGACACCAGGGGGGATATTTGTATTAGTCTGCTGCAAATATTGAGTACTGTGATGTGATTACCTGAAAATCAATACTTCAGAAGTGTTTCACTTTGCTTTCATGCTTTTTCATTGAAAGGTTGCATGCCTTAACACTGCTAGAGAAGCCCTTGGCAGAGAAAACTCCATGGTCTTTATCTTCAGAGCCTTCATTAATTATTCTCTGGAATTCTAAACTTTGTGTTCTTATTGCTTCTAGAGAGAGGAGGTGGAGGGAAGATTTTGGGCTGTCCATGGATTGACTAGCACTGCTTCCCCAGTGATTTTGCTGTTGGAAAACATAAAGTTTTTAATGATTTTGATTATAAGTTTTAGGGGGTTTTTTTTCTAATTCAAGTAACTATGTGCTAACCTTCCTTAATTTGTCTTGAATCAGACATGTATTTTCAATGCCAGAACTTGGGTAGCTGCTAGTTCAGGTTTTTAAGTGTCATTAGTACTTTCTGCTCCACTGCAGGATCTGTGTTATTCGCCATGAATGGGATTTCAGCTGCCACCTAACTTTTTCTTTGAGGTTTTTTCACAGGCAGGTTCTTCTTCCTGCTCTTTGTATTGTTTATGAGACATAAACAAAGACATCAATGAAATCTCTGAAAATCAAAACAGAACTTGAATTAAGGGAGACAATAGTCACTGTATTTGGCATAAACAGTTTGAGCAGCAGAACAGCTGTGGGCAGAGGGGCAAATTCCCACACTGTGTCTTGGCTTCATTGTGGGACAGAACACTGTAAACTGATACAGCAACTGGATAAAAATCAGTGTGTGCATGCTGGGCTGGAAGTGACTTCCCAACACGGTCCCTCCTCCACACAGACCTGCCTGAATGAAAACGTTGGAAGTGGTGGCTTCCAGTTCCAGGCACACTTGGGAAGTTCATGCACATCCCAAAGCTCTCAAGGGGGTTCTTTTGTGTAAATGCCTCTGTGCAGTGCAGTGGGAGGGGATCTGGAGCCAAATAATTTTTAATCTAAGATAGGATCTTTATAGGCTCTTATATCACCTGATTTTCTGTTGCTTACAATACTTGGAATAACTACACCATTGGTAAAGGTGCATTTTTTGTGACTTGTTTATCTCAGATTTGTTGGTTCATTGGGATTTTTCCCTCACAAAATATCAATCCAAATGATCTAGCAAAATGGCAAGAGACAGATATGCTTTCTTTCCCATACTAGATGAGTTAAAACTTTGGTCATATGTATTATATCATGTATAACTCCCTCCTACCAATACTTCTGGTACTAGGATGTGATACTTCCAGTCTTAGTGAGGGTTGTTGTAGCAAAAGGAGAAGTTTTTCTGCTGGAACAGTGTACATAAGTAATTTCATCAGATAATAAGAGGCTGTGGAACTTAGGTCAGGGTGATGTTTTTAATAACGCCCACTGGTGTTATTCAGTGCTACTCTGATTATTCAGCACCTTTTTTTTCCATTTTCCCTTTTGTTTTTAAAGAGAATTTTTAATTTGTCCTTACCTAATTTATTTTCGTACTTCTCGCAAATGGAAAGGGGCATTGAAGAATCACACACACAGAAAAAATCCATTTGTTAATTGACCTTCAGCTTTTTCCTCTGTAATGTCCAACTTCGATGTTATTAGCATTTCCCACAAATATTTCTTTTAATCTCAGGTATATGAGGTTCACAAATTAAAGCAGTTTCATGTCCATTATTATCACAGGACATGTTTCATATAAATGCATCAACTTTTTTACAAAAATACAATGTTTAACTCACTAGCAAGAAACTTTGTTAATATTAAAACAAAAATAGAATACTTTACTTTATTATTGCTTCCCTGGGTAGAGAAGAAGCCTGATAGGTAATGAAAAGGAGAAGTAAAATCCTGACCATTTACAATAGCAGTTTCCAGTGAGAGCCAATAACCAGCAGAATACTCTTACATATACACAGCTCCATAGCATTCTGCATGCCAGTGAAACTCCTGAGCTAAGAGAACATGAGGGAAAAGGAAAGAAAGTTGCTCACCACTCCAGGAACCTCCTTGTCCTGACGACTGCTGGTACTCACGTGCCTTCCTTGCTGTCTCCTGATTGTAAATTATCTGCACGATCAGATGTACTGCTTCCAGAATCAGATGCAGTGGTTCCCTAACTCTCTCCCAAAGTTTTCCAGAGTCACCAGCTCTGTCACTGAATGTAAGGGTTGGCTTAGAGTAATGAGAACAATAAAAAGAGGCACCTGGTCTGATAAATAGCTTTCTTTTCCGCTGGAGTGCGCAGTGTCTGGCAGAATCCGTTCCATTCATTAGCTGACCCCTATGCATGCGATTAGTGCATTTCTTTTCTGTATTTTTTTCTGTACTCAGTCATCATGCTCATCTCAGGAGAAGCTGCACCAGCTGCCCTTTCAGCCCACGGCAGATGAACTTCATTTCCTGACAAAGCATTTCAGTACTGAGAGCATCACTGATGAGGAAGGGCGCCATTCTCCAGCCTTGAGGCCTCGATCTCGCAGTCTCAGGTGAGCTTTGGATATCTTGTTGAATTTTTAAGATGGTGGACACGTTTATTGCATTTCTATATGTGCTCTCAGATCTAAGAGTAGTCATTTGTAGTTGCTTTGTTACATGTTTTTGAAACTATTTCAATCAACATTTAGCTCACCTCATCTGATCACAAAGGATATTTCCCTCACATTTGATGCTGAGCTTTTGGATTACGAAGTGGTTGGTAGACTCTGCTTTTGTATTTTCACAACAGCTCTATGAAAACATGATCCACAAGTATCTCAAAGTAAATGCATAGGATGTAGATTTCTTTTAGTAGTTTCTGCTCAGAATTTTGCTACAATATCACTAGGATGTGGTTATAACCACTTTTAATAACTTTTCTGTCAGTGTTTCTGAAGGGGTATTAAAACCAGAGTAGATAAAGTCAAAACCTCAAATTGAATTGCACCTCAGCACAATTTTTGCTGCATTAATAACTGAATAATTGCTTCAGAGATCTGGTTGTCCAAAGATAACTATCTGGGGTTATTTCCTTGTGTAGTTGTTTTTTCCACGCATAAAACCAGAAGCAACTAGAATTCATCTTTCACAGAATTACAGAATGGCTGAGATTAGAAAGAATCTCTGGAGGTCATCCTGTGCAAAGCCCTATCATGCCATATACCTTTTAATATGCCTTTTTTAATGCCCAGGATCATGTCCATATGGCTTTTGAATATCTCCAAGGACAGAGATTCCACAGACTCTTTGGGCAGCTTTTCTTGCAGATCTCTGACTGTTGTATGGAATAAATCCACAAACATTTTGTATCATGGCAAAAGCCTCAAGTTTTGCTATGCCTTTACTGCTGGACCAAGTGAATGCAAGTCTAGGGAAAGTCTAGGCACACCTTGTGACAAAAAAGATTTTTACAGGCAGGGTTGAAGGAGCTGAAGTCTTCATTCATCTGAGGATGCTGGAGGTGGATATCATCTTTAAGTTAATGGACAATATTCAAAAACTCTGCCAGCTGGAATTGCTGAATTAGTGTGCCCAGCTCAGAACTTTGGTGGGAATTTGTAAAAGGAGGAATTGAAACAGAGCAGGATAATAACAAAACCCATGGTGAATATCATGTCATGGCAAAGCTGACCTTTCACAATTATTTGTAATTATTTGTGTGTTCTGAACTGCAGTGCAGGCTGCATGGTAATTGCATATGGGTCTGCTAAGTGTAGTTGCACAGCAGTCTACAGGAGCAGGTGAGTACTGTGGGTAGTGGCACACTTAGCCAGCGACCTCCTCAGTGCCATGTAGTGAAAGACTAATTATAAATTTTGTACTAAGTCCCTTTGAACAACAGTCCTACTTGGGTCCTCCTGCTGCCACTATTAACACTGACCCCTGCTGAGTAGTGTAGCTGTAGTGCTACTAATTGTCTAGAGGTGAGGCAGCACATACTAAAATAATGATTGTTCTTTAACACAGGTGTAATCCTGTTGTAGAAGACACTTTTGCTAATGCAAGAGTGATATACACAAAGAGCCCAATTTTATTTTTTGATGTACACAGAGAGCCCATGATATACCATATGAGGAGCCCAATTTTATTTTCTTCCTTGTTAATATGGGTTATCAGGTTGCAGAGAATTTTGCCTCTGTGAGCCAATTTGAAGCAGACTGATTGTGGAGTAGGTTTATAATTTGTGGTGGGATGATATTAATTCAGTCTGTCATATAACTGATTAATCTTCTTCCTCTCTTGAATACCTTTTCTGGCTCTCTCACTGGTTTTTAGTGTGGTAATGTCCAGCCTTATTGGTATTCTAAAGCGTAGAATGAAGTAATTTAAATTTTTCAACTCACTGTGCCTCATTTCGTTTTCATTTTGCTTATTGCCAGTACTGTGGTGTTGAATGACTCTAAAGCACCCTTGCCACTACCATGCATTTGTGCTGGCCCTTGCAATCCAAGGAAAATGGATAGGTCAATCCAACCAACTGGAGTAATGTTTGCAGGAACAAAACCCCTCTTTGACAGAGGGCCTGTGCTTGTAAATAAGCAAGTACTGAAATACATGAAGACCAGATATTGTTCACTGCACAGAGCTTGCTTATTTATTTGCCCAGACTTTAGAGTTACCTCCCTTGGTGAGAAGATATTTTCACTTACTTAAAAAATAAAAGCTGGGAGCAGCTTTTGTTTTTCAACATTAAATTAAATTAAGCAATAATTTCCTAAAAATGTATTCTTTCATTCAGTGGTCTTGTTTGATCAGCTTTAATGAAAAGCAAATGAACAAAATACATCAGACATTTCCCTTAATTGGCAGCCATGGCTTTGTAATTTAAAAGATGGTGTCATTGTTAATCTGTATTCTTTTCCCTTCCTATATGACTGCAGCCTTACATCTCTTTTTGAGAGAGGAACTGGCATTTTGAGATTTCACTGTCAAAAGCTGGGACTGTTTTTTGTCTCTGTAACCCAAGATTTTTTTAGAAGTGTCAGATTATCCTTTTATGCTTCTAGGTATAGAATATTGCCTGGATGTAACTTCTGGAAAAATACACTTAGTTCTTTGGCTAGAAATGTACCATTTTCATGTACCTAGCTGCAAATATTCTATTCCTACAGAGCACTCTTAATGATCAAACTGGATGGTAAAACTACCAAAGTGTGCAATCATGGAGGGTACACTGACAGGTCAGTAGCACCTCTGCTTTGCTTGAGGTGTTCTGCCTGTGTGTCTTCAAGATACTCATCTTTTATTTAATCATGCCTTATTTGAAATGCCTGGAATTTCTGTCCTGAAGAAGTGGCACTGGTTCTTTCCCAGCTGCTTTCGTGTGCAGGGGGAAGGAGGGAACAATAGACCAGGCTTGGAATGCAAAGGTGTGATGTCCTTATAAAGCTGCTTGCAAAAGCCAGGAGCCTGTTCTCTCATCTGTCTCAAAATGATCCAGTACTCAAATGCTCAGTCAAAGAACATATTTCCATGTGACTCACCTGTTTTGGTGCTTGTAGTGTGTCTTCAATAGAAGAAAATATTTCTTTATTACCTGCAGAAGTAGTTCCTAAATATAATCTCTCAACTGTTCTCTTTTTAATATTTTTTTATTAATAATGCAACCTTCAAATCTTTCAAGTTATTGACCAACAGAGAGATCCCCAGGCTACATTTGTTTTGTTTAGATCAATCCTGAGCTTTACCTGAATAAGATCTTTTCTCCCTGGAGTAAAATGCATGAAAAGTTGTGAATACTTGCACTAAACTTGGCATCCTTACTCTTTTTAAGTTAGAGAGATGCTGCCTTCCATCTTTTCCCAGTTCTCTTTATGTGTCATCTTTAGCAGTTGCTCACATGTGGGAATGTGTGGAGAATGTCAGAGATAAAAGTAGAGTTAACTAATGACTTTTTCAGGAGCTACCTTTGTGCAGTCACTCAGCCCACCAATCTACCCATTTTTCTTGATCTCTTTTTATATTTCAGGGTAATGTTGTCTAGGTAAAAAGGGCTGAAGATTGTTGCAGTGAATTTTTATATAGCTGTAGTAGATGAGATCATCTTTCTTCATCTCTTTGCTGGGTAGTGCTTTTAAAATGCAATCCCCCAACCTGACTTTTAGCACGCTGAATCCTGCCATTAAGAATATACAGACAAAACTCCTGGAAAATACCAGAAAATATTCCTGATGATGAAACGCCCAAGAAGGAATAGGTGTTGTGAAAACCAGTGGCCTGCATAGTCCATTTTTATCTTTCATTCTGCAGGCTGTGGGGCTTTTTCATCTCAGTGCACTTAAGAGGCAGCTTCAAGCACTTGAGTAATTGTGGTGGGTTCATCCCTTCACGTTGCTCTCACACAGTGCATCCACCACAAGCTGTGGAGCAGAGATTCACAACCCCATGGATCTGGGGAAGGATAATAGTTTTATATTCTACAGCACAAAGCACCTGTTCCTTCTGAAAACACATTCTAACTGCATTACAGATAATGTTGGTCTCTTTTTTTCCTCTCTCAAGACAGTATGTCCTGTGAATTTGACTTGAAAAGGTTCTTCAAAGTGATTTGTTTTAAATTTATTAACTTTTGCATTCACCCACCATTTTTGTGGTTTTCTGTTATGAAGAAAACTGGGTATTCTTATTTGTCGTTTGCACTGCTCATTATTCCAACTTTCTGTTTTCATTCTAACGCAGTCTCAGTCTTTGCTGGCATGCATAAAACCCCTGAAATACTGGAAAGAAAAGTTGCAACCCCTGCTGCTGGGGGAGTTTTCTGACTTCTAGTATTAATGAAATTTTCATGACCTCAGATTTAAATATTTATTTCCTGGGAGAAGAGGAAGGCTCACCTTCAGCAGAATGCTTAGCTTAGTGCCTACTTTATCCAACTTTAGCTCCCTAGTTTTCTAATTCCTTATTTTGTGTGTCTGGAAATGACAGAAAATTAAAGCCTGTAGTTTTAAGTTTCCTGTGAGAACTGACTTGGGTCATGTTCTGTAAATACAACCTAATTAAACCTTTAAGTATAGGGTGAAAGCAGAGGGAAGCACACTGCTTTCGCTTTCTTGCTTTTTCCTAGTAAATACAGCTATCCCAGTGAAGGAAAAATTACGTATTCATAAACATCTCACTTATATTTAGTCACACTTAAACTAGATTTTGTAAGATTTAAGTCATTGTGTAATGTTGCTCCTTGAAGTAGGTGTCTATAAGCTATTTTCACTTTCAAGCATCAGATAAGGACATGTGGGTTTTGACAGGTTGAAGGCAACAGAAATCTTTGTGGGAGATAAATATCCCTGAAAATTTAACACCGCATCGTCTCATAAAGTGGAGGGAGCATGAAGAAGGGGAAAAGAGAGAGTAGTTTGTCATTCTGCTGTTAAGCTTAAGGGGGCAGATATTATTCTTCTAATGTCTGCTCTGCTGAAATGAAAAACTCACTGACAATAATAATTTCTTTGACCTACCTATCTGAACCAAGAAAAGGGAAGGAGCCTGCCTTTTGTCTTAAAATGTTATTGCACATGCACGGCATGTGTCCTCTGTTTTGCAGAAAATAATCCGTTCCTTTGTGAGGCTTGAAATGTTAGACTGGTTTAGTTCTGTCTGTGAAATTTTTGGTTCTGGATAAATGTGTGAAGCTTTTGCATTTGAAAATATCTTATGCCAGTAAAATGTATTAAACTCCTTTTGTCTTTCTTTCTAAATTTTCTTATGTTCTCCCTTGGTGGCATTCAGTTATCTGCCCAGTCCTTGTTCCTTTTTCACCTGGTTGTGTCCCAAAGGGGCTGTAAAGTACCCAGCAGTGCTTGGCAGGCAGCCTTCAGTTAGTTAGTCAGGTATCCAGCTAATTAGTTCCTTAGTTTCCCAAGCTGAGGATCAGCATTTAAAATTATAGTGCAGTATATCATGTTGCAGTCTTGCTACAGTCAGTTAGACATTTAAATTGACCTGGTATATAGAGCAAATTTTATTTTGGATGACAGTGTGCCCCTCAGTCTGAGGTTTTATCCAGAGAGTTTTGGGTTTTAGTTTAACAAAACTCTATTGTTTTAGTTGGTAAAAAATGGCATTGATGAGCTGCCAAAGGTGAGAGACAAAACTGCAAATGCCCGAGGAAGCTGAGGGATTTTAAATGTTCACTTTCTTGCCCATTGGTGTGCACAGAAGTAGTTTTGTAAAAAACAAAAGCAAACACAGTAAATTCTTCTATCATGGTTCTCCCAAAGGAAATGCTAGATCTGCTGGCAGGACAGCTCAAGTAGCCTGATTTCTGCATAGCTCTTAATTTCCTGTATCCATATGAATAAAGTGTCTTGAAAGCAAAAGGCAAAATCCCTCATGTTTTATTGTAGCCTAAGACGGCAAATAGTTATGCATATGCAAATTGTAATGTTAAAATGAACTATGTGTGTGCCTCGGTATTTATGTATAAGTATCAAAGGGCTTATACATACTTGCAATTTATACCTCACTTAGATAACACGGAGAAAAATTACATCAGAGGAAAATAAATTCTTCAATAACTGTGTTCACCAAGTCCTTCAGCTCCATATGAAAAGTAAACAGGTGTCGTGTTTGTGTCAGTGTGTTTGGTCTTAGAGAAGAAAGGATAAGGCTAGCAGGCTAAATGTGCAGGGGAATTTGCTTATAACTCTGCAATTTCAATGTTATTACCTATATGTTTTAATTATGTCGTACATTACATATGAATATAAATGTAAGTTTCTTTTTCAAGAGAATTCTCCTTAATTAAAAATAGCTATCTACCAAGCTAAGGGAGGTTGATGAAAATGTATTTTTACTTGCTATTCATAACATCCAAATCAGTTTTCTTCTTCTTCAACAGAAGGATTCAGTGACAGATTTAATCTGAAGTGCATTTTCTCAAGCTAAGGTATAAACAGCAATAAAAACAAGACATGATGTAATTCATAGAATTTCAGTACAAGGCATGAAAAGAGTTTGGTATTGCTACAGTCTGTGAGCCACTGAGTTTAATTTTCTTTGAATTGTTAATGTATGTTGCCAAAAGAATGTTTTTGCTCTAAGTAGGTTAGCGACAAGGTAGTAACTGTAATGCATTCCAAGTTTAAAATGCATTTATTCCATTTAGAGAGATCCATTTATTCCTTCACTAGAAAGTTTGAAATGTTTGAATGCATTCAAGATAAAATTGCATCTTTTGACTTAGAGTATTTTTAGCAGTATTTAGTACTCTTAAAATCATAAGGACAGTAATCATATAAGATGCCAAATAATCAAAGCCCTTGTTTGTCTTGAACGTTGAAACAAGGTAGCTGGAGAAAGGAGCTGCTGCAGGCGATCTGTAGCTGGGGATTTTCTGCATTACCTCATCCGGCTGTCCTCGGTGGCAGAGTGAGTCAGAGCCCTGCATACCATCACATGTGATGAAACAAGATGCAACTCTTCTATAAAAAATCCACCCCACCAATAATACAAATGCAGCTTGTCAAGATTTAGTGTCCTGGTTTTTTGGCGTGCCTAAAAGTTTCTTGCTAACCTATGCATAGATGCAAATGGATCCATGGTGTAATGTGCATCAAGGGAGTGCAGCGTTCATAAAAGTACTCTGTCCCTGTTGCCTGTGGTATTTATTTTATATGTAAGATTTAGCTGAATAACAGTGCTCATGCAGTATCCTTCAGACAAAGGAAAACAAATCACCTCAACTTCCTTACTTCCCATTGCTCTGCTCCCTTCTGGCACTGGAGACTCCAGAGCTCACTGAGATTCCTGTTGGAATAGGGCTGCTCCCACTGCCATGGAGGGCAGTCACAGAATGAGGGCAATAGCAAATGTATCTGCAATAAATGCCCTGGGGTTTTACAAGCTTCCGTGTTAGGGTTTGCATTCACTGGAAATGAAATGGGGGGGGTTTCTGCCAGAGCCCGTGTGGGGACAGGGATGTCAGCAGTCTCCAGGAGTTTACAGACTGCCACTGCTTGCCAGCATCTTCTCTGAAGTTCAGCAGCTGCACATTGCTGAAGCGAATTCAAACTTTTGGAAAGGCTACAGTCAATGTGGCAGCATTATGATCAGCACTGGGTTTTGGAAAGTTTTGGTGTGATACCTGTAAATGATAACACGATTTCTTTTCTCCTGTAGCCCTGGTCGCTCTCCAGTTTCCTTTGACAGTGAAATAATAATGATGAATCATGTGTACAAAGAAAGGTTTCCAAAGGTAAAGAATCACTTTTTGAATAATGCATTCAATGAACTTGTGTCCAAGCTCCAAGTTAGTTTGTAGTGCTGGTAGAAGGAGCCCAGCTCTTATATCTCTTTTCCAAGCAGTGCAGTTTGCTGAGAGTTTGAAGCTGCCTCCTCATATTCATATATTAATTCTGCAGTAGAGGAAATAGATTTAGTATACATAAGGTTAGGATGGAAAAGGCTGAATTTTTTTTATGTATTTCATATTTGCTAAATTTCTGATGTTTTCTATTGGCATGAGAAATTCTCACAAGACTAAGAAGAAAGGCCATGCCTTGGCTTTTTAAAAAGCTGAATACTGAAACCTGTGGGAGCAAGTTAAAAGTTAAAATCTCATTGAAATGAGTGTAGAAGACTGTGTATCCCACAGCTGTCGATATGGCCATTCCTTCCTGTTCCACCACCAGCAAAAATAGATGTTTCTCTGGAGACAGGATATCAGAGCTTATAGTGATAGAAACACCGTGTGTTTATAGCTTGAGGCAATGATTTTCAGCTTCCACAGTCTTGTCTAAAAGTTCTGAAAACTGCCTCACATCTTACATTCTTTCTTTGGAGACCCAGGGAGGAATACAGCCTCAGGACCAAGATATTTTTATGGTCATTTACATTTTCAGAAAGCATGTTTCGATTAATTTGTTTGTTCATGTGAACATAAATTTTGCCTCTGATGTGCTATCTTTATTCTCAGAAAAAAATTGCTGTATTTTGAAATATTTTTGAAGCCTCGTGCAATTGGGTATTGCAAATGTTACTTTAGCGCCCGACTTGTTTATGCTTTAAGGTCTGTGTTAGTAAAATTCAGGAGTAATTTCTCTTTATTTTGCACTTTTAGGCCACGGCACAGATGGAAGAACGGCTGGCTGAGTTTATTGCCTCGAATGCTCCAGAGAACGTGCTGCAATTAGCGGATGGGGTCCTAAGTTTCATTCATCATCAAGTTATTGAACTGGCCAGAGATTGCCTAGATAAATCACGTGAAGGTCTTATTACTTCTCGGTACTTTTATGAGCTACAGGAAAACTTAGAGAAACTTCTCCAGGATGTAAGTGCCCTCTGGAAAGTAGAATATATTATTTTGATTGAATCTTTAACCAATAAGCCAGAGCTTTGATTTTAGGAGAGACAGTGTGGATTCCAGGGGAGGGGCAGCAGTTGGGGAGTGTCAGGAGATCTAAGATGTTCCAGTCTCCTGTTGATCTACTGTAGGTGGATTTGAGTAAATCACTTCACCTGTGAACTTTGTTTGTACAGCAATTAAATATTAAATGAGTAAGTCAAAGGCAGTCTTTACCATTTATGAAGATGGGATTTATTCAGATGAACAAAATTACTGAAATCTTTTCTCATGAACTTCAGGACTCTGACTTACTAATCACAATAGTGCCTTCAAGGAGCAAAAACACTGCAGTTATTAGTGTTGCTGTAAATTTTTTACAAAGTATTTTCTTGAGCTGAACTTAATCCAGTTGAGGGTTTTTAGTACTTGGATGTGTTTTGTGGCATTCAAAGCATATGAAAATAACACAAGGGGGCGTAATTTTAATGCATTCTTGATATGCTTCAGCTACTCATTAAAGAATGGTCTTTCCCCTTAAAATGAAAACAATATTATATTTCAAACATCTCTTAGAATTTATGCTATAACTGTTGTGAAGAGTCTGTGCCATTTGCTGTTGCTGGGTCCAGACCTCTGTTTAGGAATACCTTCCTTATCCTCTGCTTTAATGACACAGAACTGAAAAAAATGGTTTTAGAAAGATTGCATTATCAGATAGCAAATATCATACAGACACCAGGAAGCAGAACATCTGAAATACTTTGTTTTCTGTTATGATTTTAGTTTAATTTTATCTTTAGTGATCAGTTTGCCAACCCACTGGCATGAATTGCACTAGCTTGTGTCCCTTTGCCACTCTTTTCAGACATTAGAAAAAGGCAGATGAGTAAAAATACTATATTGATATACAATTGTTGTATTAAAAGGCTTTGTGAAAGCTGCATGAACTTTCCTTGTATCAGCTAAATTTTTTGGCTACCCCATTTATATAAGTATGGCTGTAATTTTTCTGGTATTTGTTATGCTTGAGAGAAAAATGAGTCATGTTTGGATCTGTGGTGTTCTGCTTAGGGAATATAATTTTGACAGACCAAGAGAGGTAGGGAATATCTTTTGGGGGGCTATATGATTGTCTGCCTGTAGGAATCAGTAACCACTTGTGGATCCCTCTTGTATCTTCAGAATCTAGAAGCAAGGTATTTGCAGATGTCAGCTGTGAAATAAGGAATCAGCCCTCTTTGGGTGATGGTTTGGAAGTTGGAAAGTTTTCATTAAAAGTGACTTTGTATGCTCAGCAAAATCCCTTCCATTTCAGGGGCACAGGGGGACTACACTGTGTTTTACTGCTTCTGGTAGGAGATCCTTGGAGGCTGAAATTCTCCCTCTCCCTGACTTTCCTCCTCTGTGTATGGACAGTGATTTCTTACACCATAAGGAACTGAGAGAGCCATAAATTAGGGCTGGCTACTTCCAGTCTGCATTTTCAGTCCTGTCTTCTGGCCTGAAGAGGTTAATCAGGGTCTTCGAGGAGGTGTGAGTCAGATAAATCAGCTTTTTCCTGTACTCCCCTTTCCCTCAGAACAAACCCTCAAAATACTTTTCTTAAATGTCCCTTCCCCCTTGATTCTACAGGCATTGTCCTGCTGCTCTGAAATACTGGGAAAGGTGGCATTGAACTGTGATTAGAGAAGATACAATGGTCATGTTTGAACTTGGTCAGGAATTTTGGGGCTTTCTTTGCCCTCTTCCTCCTTAACATCTGCAGAGTGAAAGATCAGCTCTTCAGCTTGATTGATTTACTGTAGGAAGTAAGGTGGGCTAGATGTGATTAAAAGGAAAGTTTAGAGAGGCAAGGGAGGGTGGGAAGGAAGAAAACAAAGACATTAGACATCAGAGGAAAGCCAAAAGCTTGATTCCACATCTTTCTCATTTTTTTTCTCCTGTCCTATGGCTTTTTCTGTTCCTTAGCTTATCTTTTAGATTTTAATATTTAAAAGCTACTTGTTTTCCTCTACTTGCTGGTCTGTGCTTTGCCCTTGAGACTGCATTCTGCAAGGAATTAATTGGGACATTTTAGTCAAAATATATAGAAATTGGTGATATTATTTCTTCTGGCAGACTCACCTGAAACACAGGACATTTTGGAGTCAAGTTTAAACTATTCCAAATATGATGGTAGGATCTTAACCTCTTCTTAGGTTGTAAAGGACCATAAATAATAGGTACATAAATAATACCAATTAGAAAGTAATTCAAAAAGCTGTTTGACTTGGGAGTTGTATGGTCTGTGTAGTAGGCTATGGAGTTTTATAGTATATTTTTATAACATACTGAAAGATTGGAAAGATGCTTTATTAGTGAATAATGAGGCCAGCAAAGTGGAAGAAATATCCACAGATTTTCTCACAATTTTACTTCTTTACAAAGAATGGACTCTCTCTCTTAAAAATTCTTTTTAAGGCATCAATTCTGATACCTGGTAACAAACTAAACTTGCGCAGCATTTCAAACCATAAAAAGGAAACTCAATTTAATATATTGTAGTTTGAGTAAAAATGTAAAAGAGACTGTTTGAGTGTGCAAATAATGAGCTATTTAAATGCACCAAACCAGAAAGCTTTTGGAAGATTTTTAGATTCCTGACTTTTGTTATAACATGCCAACAAATCTCATTATCTATGCCAAATGAGATCTTTTCCCTTGTTTGGAGCATGAAATACTGTCTTTTAGCCAGAACAACTTACTGCATCATTGAAATAAAAATGAATTTAAGATACTTTCTTCATTTTGTAAAACCTGAACTTGAATGCTACACTTCACATCAAAGTAGAAATACAAAAAAAAAATAAGATAAAACACTGATATAAAAGAGAACATGTGACATTCAGTTCTTTACCTGTTACCCTGGGTTAGAATCTCAGGTTACTGAGGAACAAAAGGTTATACTCAGTTATTGCTTGGCTGAATCAATAAGGTAGAAGTGGCCAAAAGAAATCTGACGACTGTTGCCTAGGTGTAGCCAGTTGGGCAGGAAGGTGAAAGATTACAGGTGTTTCTGAGCATGGAACAAAAGGAGCAGGGGAGGGTGTGAGTATTCTACAGCAGTGACTGATGCTGCATATTGGCAAATGGATATTCTGATTTGGATTGCTTTCTTAGTAGTAGACTGAGTGTAAATTTATCAGTCCTTGGCTTTGCAGGTCTATTGTTTTGGTTTCCATCACTATATTGGCTCAATTACAGCATTGTGACTTGCATATCCCAGTTATTGGTCCTGCTGAACCCCGGGGGAGGGCAGTGATTTTAATTTCATGCCCCAGCAGCCACAGTTAGTGACGGATGGGTCTTTCAGATGAGGGAATGGGTTTGTAAATTCCCCATCACTAGCTCCTGTCCACGTGTCACCGGCAGAGTGTGCAGGAATGGCAGCAGCCTCTGCCCAAAGCCCTCCTGGGGAAGGGAGGGCAGGGGGACCCCGAGATGCCAGCAGCAGCCTGGAGGCCGGCGCGTGGTCCTGGGGACGCTGCTGAGGTGGCACAGCCGGCACCTGGCTCATGGGAAGGACAGGCAGTGCCTGGCTGGACAAAGCCCCTGCTCCCAGGCTCTGTCCGTGGGACACTCTGGAAAGGAGAAGTCTGTAGGGATGTCCTGTGTGAGGAGCAAAGAAGAGGAGGCAGTTTCACTGAGGATCTTGGAAGAGCAGCGCTGTGCAGAGATGATGGCTGAGTGGCTGTTACAAGTTGTGTTTTGTTTTTGTAAATGTTTTCTTCCTTCTCCCTTTCGCTTTTCTGTGTCATTTGGCAGTCATGGTCTAGCTTTTCATTTTCAAAACAGACACCTGATTAAACTAGCTGCATTTTTGAATTATTTTGCCTGAATTGTCATAGATGAGAAAAAGAGAAAACAAAAGGACTTGATTTAAAAGACTTAAGTTCTCTTTAACAGTATAAATGGATGCAAAATGATGAATGATATCTATTATATTATATTTTTTGCATAATATAACCTATATGGGGGAGAGAAAAGGGCTTTCCAATTGCATGGCTCAAATTTAAAATAGTACAAAGTTGTTGATGTTTTATCTGTCCATTTCAGTGCAGCTAACCCATGGTGACCTGGAATGGCTTTTAAAATATGAAAGCATCAATTTCTTTCTAAAATTCATATTGTAACTTATAAGTTTGCATAATGCATTAGAGGGCACAAAGTGAATATTTATAATTTTCATTGCAATTATTTTCTATTCTATAATTTTTTAAATCTTTTAATTAGTAGAAGAAATTACAACTTATTTCAATATTTCCAAAATAATCTTCTTTTTAAGGCTCTGTAGCCAGGAAGGGCCTCTGATATTGTTTTCAGATAATGAACTAGCAGGTACATCATTCTCTTCAAGGTTAAAATTCTAGCCTATGCTATTCAGTGCAGAAGGAGACAATCACCATTTCTATTCTGACTGGTGTCAAAATGACAAACAATGAACCTTTTAATATTTTTTTGTTTGGCAGTAAAGTATCAGAGATATGTTATTTATAATGCTGCCTGTATATTTCTGGGTCTGAATTTCTGCTTCCTGTGCTTGCATTGCTCTTTTAGGTGGTAACCAGTGTGATTTGACTTCTCAGATATATAAAAACATATATAATATGTCTTTTTCTTAGGTGATTCTAAATGAACCTTTTAGTTTCTTGCTCTTTGCACTGTTGTTGATAAAATATCACTCTTATAAATAACTGGCTTATTGCCAGCAAAAGCTCATTTGTTAAGTTCTGGACTCTGTATTTGTAGCTGTATTAAAGCACAATTTTTAGACCTTTGGGGAAAATAGCTGTAGTTCATTTAAGAGTTCTTGCAAGGCATTGTAACCATTTTTTTATCACTCTGCAATTAAATACTATTATATTTCTGCTCCAAAACTCATCATGTAGCCATTGTGTGCTTCATCAAGAGAAGGGTAATTTCTGAGGGGTTTTTTGTGTTGCTCTTTAAAAAAAATAAATTATTGTTTTGGTGTGTTTGCTGCTGTAAAAAGACATCCCATCACACAAATACACACGTATATCTTGGAACTAAGACTTGAATTTATACTGAATCCTGGTAAGGTAACAGGCAGGAGTGAGTCCTCTGAATTAAGTTTTATATACGCTTTTCTTTGCTTATCTGCTTGTTCCTACATAACATACAATGCAATACTGGAGTTATTCAATAGGATTGATAAAACTGAAAAAAGAGAAACGGAGGTTGAGTTTTTCTTGATGATGAAGAGAAATTCTAATTCAAATTCTAGCTGAAAGTAAAGCTCCGAAATGTGTCTCTTGGTGATTACCTAGATATCAGCGTTGTGTGGAAGGTAAAATTTAAAAAAATCAATATTCCTCTTTCATTTAAAAAAAAATAACTTAGCCCAAATTGTATCTATTATAATTGATAGGTGATATAATACAGACAGAGCCTTTGAAATATCTCTTGCATGATAATGGGAGTCAGTTGTGATGGAAAAGTCATACCTTGGCATCCCTGAGCAAGCTGAGCTCAGCCTGCCCCGACCCAGCCGTGCTTTTGCTGCTGAATGGGTTCCTGAGCTGGTGGTTGCATTCAGCATCTGACATACAGAAATTCAGAGTTCAGTGCTGGGACCATGATGTGCTGTTCCGCTCTCCACAGGCCCACGAGCGATCCGAGAGCTCCGAGGTGGCCTTCGTTACCCAGCTTGTGAAGAAGCTGATGATCATCATCGCCCGGCCAGCTCGGCTGCTCGAGTGCCTGGTGAGTGCAGGCCTGGGAGAGGCTGGGCATGATCTAAAGGTCTCTAGAGAAACCTTTAAATGCTCATTAAAAGTCCTAAGTGGCTTCTGCGTTAATATAGAAGTAGTTCTCCAATGGGCTGTCAGCTGCATCAGCAGCTAAATTATATTTTAGTATAGAGTTTATGGCTGAGGGGCCAGATGTGGCTGTCAACATCATTCTGTGGTACTTGATGCCACTGGATGTTCCTGATGTTGTTAATAGCTACTGTAAGGAGCGTGTAAATGTCTGTATGGGGTGTGCCTGGTGTCCTGAGTGCTGTGCTAAGGAAGAGCTGTTACTGAGGAAGACGTTCCCTACCATGACATAAATGGGGTTCGGGCTCTGGGACTCAAACCCTTCCTGTGGACCCAGCAACTGGTGAAACCTAGTGTCAGGTTCTGCAGCTGTGACCACCCAGTGGGATACACCTGTGTAAGAGCCAAGGAGATTTGGGAGCCTGCATTTGAAATCCTATTTGGTGCTATTGGAATACAAGCAAAAGCAAGTGTCACTCCTTTTTTAACAACTTAATTTGGCTAATAATAATGGAATTTTTAAATTTAATGCTAGAAAATGGTGAAAATTGTTTAGGCAATTCCAATGAATTAGGCCACTGTTTCCCGAAGTTCTGCAACTACAAAAAAAAACTACAAAAGTATTTTCTTGGTATGGTGGAGAAGCAGCTTGAAAACCTGTATTCTCTCTGTCATGCCATAGCAAAAGGGTTAGTATAAACCTTCAGTATATACAGAAAGAGGTGTACACAATTGAAATGGTTCAATTCAGTGACTGTATTTCAAAAGGATCCTGAAAAATTAGTGAGGATGCAAGGAAGTCACCAAATATTGTGAGGTGTCACAAACCTACAATGGAAACTTTGGTAATGACAGGATGAAATTCCCTGGTGTGTCAGAGCACACTCATGGTGGTTTTTTCTGGACATAAAAGTGACAGAGATGCTACAGGTGTTTGAGACATCAGAGAAGTTGGTTGTATGAGGAGTCTGTGGCTGGTTTTATAGAAGCACAGTTAACATGTGGTTTATGTTGGAGGCAGTGTGTCCATGGGTGTCTTTTACCCCTGGAGTCACTGGAAGATGAATGAGTTTGGTGGAGCTTTCTTTGACAAAGTAGATAAGTGTGATCCAGTCTTACCAATGATACCAGCTTTTGGAAACACCTGCAAAAGTTCTGAGAACCAGTAGACTTTGGAGGATTCTTTATTCCTCCTCCACAGCTGTCAGCTGGATCACCTTGCTGGGAATCCTGCAGTGCAGGGAAGGCCACTGTCAGTGAGGACATTGGCTGCACAACCAGCAGGACAGATACCTTCACTTACTGATTCAAGAAATCTGCCAGACTGCACTGAAAATCCCAGGCACAACCCCGTTCAATCTGGGAATTCCTTGGTTTTCAAACCATGTTTGTGATTTAGATGAGTTTTTGTGACTCCCACTTATCTTCCAGCACTTCTTCAAAATTCATTTTGGAAACGACAACAATGGAGAAAGGAGATAAATTTAAACCCACCATGTTTGTATTTGCTGCATTCACCATTGTCATTTTTGCTTGTGTACACTCATCATCTAGGAAAACTTGGAACCTCAGAAAGCCTTGTGAACCCGTGTCTGTACCTGCAAAGAGTTCCAAACTCAAGGCAGCTCTTAGTTGCAAATCAAGAAGTCTCCAGGTTCTCCTGTGTCTTCTCCACCTGATCTGCAAAGTGAGTGGGAGCAGGTGGAAGCAGCAAAGACACTGAGATCTGATTAATGGATTCCAGAGTATATAATGACAACCTTGACAATGAAGTGGCCAGACTCCAAAGTATAGAAATAAAATCTGGGTTTGTGGGTTAGTCTTACCTGTTTTTTTCAACCTGCACTGCCTTTCTAGCAGTTTTTTTTAATCTGGTGACATGAAGAATTAAATACCAATGTTTCTTTTGTCCCATGAAACAAAAATTATAATAATGGATGGTGAACTGTTCAAATAGCTTTTGAGAAGTAATTTTCATTTTTATTTTTAACATACTTTTTTGTAATTCAGCCTTTGGCTTCAATTCTATGTGAATTTATAAAATGTTTTTCTACTATTTAATATTAAGGTTAACTCTAGTAACACAGCTTATTCTTCTTTCTTCCTTCTAAATGAAGTAAGTGTCCATCACAGTGCTTGTGATGGTTGTGATTGTTTTAATGCAGTCAAAAGTATTTAAGTATTCTAAAGTTCAGCTCTTTGGCTTCTGTCTTTGCATTACCTGTAGGACCATGAAATGTTTATTGGCAGACAGTCTGTAGGGCTTCGAGAAAATAACCTGGTTTGTGCATCTCTGTGACCATCTTTTGGAAGAAGTATCTAATTTTTTTCAGTTTATTTTTCCATAGCACTTACCTCCCCTTAGTAGGGTTCATTCTTCTGTATTTAAATGATTAAACCTACCATAAAGAAGTCAGAACTGGAATTTATATAGTTCCTTTATGTTTTGTATGGTTTTTTTTGTCACCTAGTTGGATTTTTTCCTCTTTTACTCACCAATAAATGACCTGCAGTCAAACCTCGAGAAGCCTTTCCTTGGCTTTACCATCCCTTTCACTGCATTGGGGTGACCATCTCTCTCTGTGGTCCTCTCTGGTCTAGCTCCTGCTCTCTGCCACTTCTGAGGATGTTGATTAATCCTTTTCCAGAGGAGTTGGGAAGAAGCTTTCTCACATTGTTGCTGTCTTTGGTGACAGCATCTATCCAAGCAGCATTGCTTAGAGCAGTCATGGAAAAGTGCATCTGTTCTCTGTTCAAGTCTCTTGACATCATTACAAGCTCTAATTTCCTTTTCTTGTTTGCAGTTCTGTGCTCTTTTTCTCTTACGTTGCTGACCACACACCAGTTCTTTACTGATGCCCTCAGTTGTCTGTGCATGCTCAGATGTTTGCTGAAACTCTTCCCCTTTCATCCTCCCATTTCACTGGAAAATTTTTGAAGAGTGTTGGTGAAGCTGCTCGTTGCTGGTGGATGATGAGGTTTGTAGGGGGGAGAGCTAAAGTTATCATCTGGTGAACTTGCTTCTAAGCAGAGTGCTCCTGCTGCCCAAAGCTTGGCTTTTGTTTCCTACTTTATCTCTTGGTCCAGTGCAAGGGATCACACCTTCTGTAACCTTTTCTGGCCTGAGAAATCACATGCACCAAGAGTTGCTGCAGTGATCCCATACTGTAGAGTGCAAGAAATAGGGCAGCAGTACTTCTTATGAAGAAAATTGTTTTGTTAATAATTTTATTAGCAATTGCTGAGGTTAGGACAGTGACAGGATTGGGTGGATGTATGGCTTGATCAGAAGTGACATCTGGCAGCAGGAAAGGCTTGTCTTGGGTTAACTCATCTGTCAGATGGAAGTGGCAGAAGGTGGTGCCTCAGTTCTCATCACAGACCTTTCCCTGGCACATCCTGATGTGGCAAAACTGGGAGTTGTGTCCACACTTGACACTTATGATAACAATTCCTTTTGAAAGTTTGTGTTTGGTCTGTAGAAAGTCCCAACAGTCCTTGTTCTGTTTTGATTTGCAGATCTGAACCTGTGGACACCTGTGGGATGTAACTGTCTGTTGGTTTTGCAGAGCAGAGTGGGAAGCATTGCCTTGATTGTTGTAACTGGAAACGTTCTGCATCACTGCTGAGCTCAGAATTACCTTTGGATGTTTCTGAAGATTCCCCTCTATCTGGGAGAAACCTTTCATAATTGTAAAGTTGCATCATTTACCTCTCTCTGTGTCTCTCACTGCTTTGCTGTAGGAGTTTGATCCTGAAGAGTTCTACCATTTGTTGGAAGCTGCAGAAGGCCATGCCAAGGAAGGGCAAGGAATTAAATGCGACATTCCTCGTTACATTATCAGCCAGCTGGGACTCACCAGGGATCCCCTGGAGGGTGAGAACTCTTGTTATGTACTTCCCAAAATGTTGAAAGGATAGTCAGATCTCCTAGTCACTACATAGCTGAAGGATGCTTTTAGTTTATTGATTGAATTTCTAGGCCATTTTTCCTTATTTTCCTGCTTGCTGTCAAATTCTAGACTGTCCTTTCCAGCCCCATGTCTCAAAGGAGTGTTGCTGGGGTAAGGATGGCACATCAAAAGTGACAGTTCTTTACTTATGATGTTAATAATGTCTCCCTGTATTATAGCTGAAACAATGTTAGAAAATGGCTTTAAGATTTAACTGTTTTCTCTGTGCTGTTGGACAGTAAAAGTAAATTCACCTGTTACTTTTCTGATCTGCCTGGCCTGCTAGTGGCCTGGTTGGAAAGTATCCTGTCATCCCAGTTGATTGTCCTCCCTGGGAAAAGTGTGTATTTTGTGGTTTTCCATGGGATTACCAAGATGAGTATGAATTTTAGCTGGATTGGGGTTGAAGTTTTACATCTTGTGCAGCAGCCAAACCAAAGAGAGCAATGTATGGACAGGAACAGCTTTTCTGCAAGGTGCCAGAATTGCATATGGTAAACTTAATATAGACATACATTGGCCCAGAAGATTGTAACTTTAGAATTGGTGAGTTAATATCTCTGCCTGGCACTTTGCTGCCTGAAATGACAAGTTTTCTGAGCATGCACAGCTTGTTCAGCAACAATAGAAAGTGTGACAGAAACTGAAGGCTACTGCAGAATATTTCAGTGATTGAACTATACTTCTTGTTATCTCAGGAGAGCATAATTTTTACATAAATTAGTAGTCTGGCTAGGACTAGTTTAACTTCTCTGGTGTTTACTGGAGTGACAGTGACAGGTTGACTTCAAGTGAACAGCTCTTCAGGAAAATTTCTACCAAAGATTGCTAAATGCAATTTAATAGCATTTGTTGAAATCTGACATTAAAGGGAAATTTCCTTTGATCCCTGTCATGGGAGAAAACCTTTCCATCGCTAATTCCCCTTACTAAAGTCAAATTTTCTTTAGAAATGTGGGGAGATGTCAAGGTGCCTTATTTCCTTTCTGTTAGGAGGGCACCCAGAAATGTCAGTGATGTCTGTTCAGAGACTTGCAGCTAACATAGGATTTAGGCTTGCAAAGTTTACAGCACCTCCTGTGACAGCTGAGTAGCTTAAACCAAGTGACTTTCCCCCAGTTTGCTGCTGCTATGCGTTTTGCAGAATCAGCCACGTCACGTGGAGGGCAGCTGTTTGAAATGTGATGCTTTTTCTTCTTAGAGCACAGAGGTGCCACCAGGCTACATGCAGACATATGTGTGGAATGGGTTTTAATGTTAACTAGACAGCACTTTCCCCAAACATGCATTTATTGCTTTTACTTATTATAGAAACTATCTAGAGTCAGGCCGAAATTAGAACAATTTATTATATTTGTCTTTATATAAAGTGCTGCCTGCAGTGTACAAGATGTTAAAGGTTATCACTGTATAATTGGGGTGACTTTTTACAGAGGAAGAAAATGTCCTTCATCATCTACAAGCACCTCTTAAAATCCTGCTTTTTCTTGTATAAACAAAGAGAATAGTGTTTGATTGAGATCATTAGGAGTAATCTTTCCTCTTTCTTTTCAGAAATGGCCCAGTTGAATAGCTATGACAGCCCAGACACTCCAGAGACAGATGATTCAGTCGAGGTAAAGCAGTAATACACTCACTCTGTCTAGCACTTTTTTTCTCTCAAAAGAAGTAGTCTGCAGTAAAGAATTAATTATAATGCAGAGTAATTGTAATTTAAAAAAAAAAAGTGCTGACATTTAAAAGCTCATATTAAAACTAGAGTACACACTCATAAAAATGTGAAAATCTTTATATGGTGGTGGTAAAATGCTTAAAAGATGCAAATAGGCATTATTAGCAAGTTTTGTGGATTTAAAAAAAAAATTGGAGTTGCAAATGAAAATCATCTGGAGGAATTCTTTATATCTACATTAGTAAAATGTGATGGGTATTGAAAAGAGTTGACTTTAGTAAAACCACTGGAAAAATTTAATTATGTAACTGGCTAAGTTTCAAAGATCCTTATTTTATTGGGTTTTTTAAAAAATGTAATATTAAGGAAGGACCTAAATCTTAACAGTCCACTGACTTTTTGTGCTAATAATTTGTGTAGGGCATCTGCAAACACCCTAAGGATACAGACAATTGTCCTAAAGCTGAGGACCCCGGAAATTCAGAAGTGGATTGAGTTTGAGTTAATGGGTGCTTAAAGAAGAAAAGGACAAAAAACCCCCATACAGAATTAAGTAATTCCTGCTTCTGATTTCCATTTTCTTGTTGTCTTTTCCCAGAGCCGTGGGGCCTCTGTCCAGTCAAAGAAAACTCCTTCTGAAGAAGAGTTTGAAACTATTAAATTGATCAGTAATGGTGCTTATGGGTAAGACTTTTAGATTTTGAATTGGAAGAAAATGTTCTTATTGCCCTACCCAGCAAAGGGCTATAGCAAGGTTTGGCAAATGTCTGGGTTTTGTTGGGTCCAAAGCATGAAGTAATTTAATTTGGGTCTTACAGAGGTTCCACAGTTGTAGTATCTTCTGCATTCTTCTGCAAGATGCCATTTCTTTTATTTATTCAGATTATATATGTAACATGTGGTTGTTTGTGAGCACTTGATATGCTAAAAGAAGTGCTAGAATTACACTGGGGTAAATATACTGTGAGGGGTAATACACGAGAAATGCTATTTGATTTTATTATCCATTGAAGAATCAAGTATGAATTCAGCCAGTTCCAGTTTTAACTGCACACACAAACCTATCCAGAATTTTAAAAGGCAGTTCCTTGGCTCTTTGCAGTTCATAAATCCTTACCAGTGAGGTCATTAGGCTGTTGCTGAAAAGCAGTGATACTCAGGAGGTCATAACAACAAAACCTGAGCACGTGCTTGAGTGTTTTGTGGAAGTGGGTGCTTAGTTAACAACAACTCACTTTTTAAAAATGGTATGTGGAAAACATGTAAGCATGAGTTTTAGTGAGTGAAGACACAATGGAGCATGTTGAAGAGTCATATTCTAAGACAAAAAAATTTTATATCTCTTCAGTCACATTTCTGCACAAGCCCCATGTAACTTTGTAAAAAGGGGAGAGAGAAGTGGTAGTTTTGCTGTTAGTCACATGTCTTTATCCTGGGTTTATTTTATAGTCAGTGGCTGGTGAGACACAATACCACATTAAATGTAATGTACTCCAGAGAAAAGGAAACAAGTACTGATTCAATAAGGCAGGCAGGCTGGATGAAAATTTTATTTGCAAACTGTATTATTAATGTCCAGGAATCTAATGATCTGCAAATGATAGAAGTGTAAGAGATACTTTACTGAAGGAAATCCCTGGTGACAGTGCTGCATCAAATTAATTTCATAGAGCCTGGAAAGAACTCGTGCTGATTCCATAGATTTTGGACAATTTTTTAAGCCAAGTGGTTACTGTAGTGTTGAAAAATACATGCTGCAGTGGTACTTACAGAAATTAGTGACTTTTGTGTTTGAGATACCTCCTTGTTCGTCACATCAGCAAAAATGCTGCTTTATTCAGGAAGGCAGAGTAGCTTTGGGAAGGAGGTATCATGGGGTTCCTTCTTTTCTAGGGAAGCTTGCCCCTGAAATGGATAAGTCTGTCAGGATCCATTCAAAACAGTAACATCACTGTTTAAAAAGCCCCAACAAAACCACAAAGAACTCGAAAGCTAAACCCACAACAAACCAGTTTGAACTGAAAATGGACCTTTTCCTCTCGGTGTGTGGTTTTGCAGAGCGGTGTATTTGGTGCGGCATAAGACCACCCGCCAGCGTTTTGCCATGAAGAAGATCAACAAACAGAACCTGATCCTGAGGAACCAGATCCAGCAGGCCTTTGTGGAGAGAGATATCCTGACTTTTGCTGAGAATCCCTTTGTGGTCAGCATGTTCTGCTCCTTTGAGACCAAGCGGCACCTGTGCATGGTTATGGAGTATGTGGAAGGTAGGGTTGCTGTTATCCACACCTCCAAAGGGGCCTTAGTTGGGATGGGTGTGGGCTGTGAATCCCTGTGGCTGTTTGCAATGGAGCTGAGCCTCGCTGCTGAGGTCAGAAGTCAGTGTGAACTTTCCAGTCTTCATTGGAAAGGAAACCCTCCCTCTCTCCTGTGGGATGGCGTGACTGGATCCATAGCACATTTGCTTGATGTTCCACTTAGAAAAAGACTCAAGAAACATAAGCCTTTGTTCTTTAGCAGCCTTTTTAAAAATAAAGTGCCATTTTATGCTGGTGCTGGTTTTCTTCATTGTTTGGTTTGCTAATTCTTTGAAATATAATTTGATTTTACTTTATCAGTATATCTTATTATAAGCAATATCCACTGGTGGATAGGATTAATTTCTTATGCCTGGCTTGCTTGACTGAATATTTGAGAAATAAGATTATAGTTATTGTATCAGTGCTCTTTCAGATAAATTAGTGGAATGAAATCAGATGTATTGACAATAGGAAATTTTGATATTAATTCCTCTTTGCAAGTAGAAATGAAGGTTGTCTGAAATGTGTGGCCAGTGTTCCCAAGGAAGTTTCAGTCAGGAGTCCACAGGCTATATCTCTTCAAGGCTTCCTTCAGTTTGCAAATGGCATCTGTACAATTCCTGTCCAAGCCTGCCCAACATATATGGATCTCAGTTTTCCTAGGATATGAGTATTTAGGTTCAAGACAGAGTATAGAGAGATCTTTAGAATGCCTCCTAACAGCGTTATGAGAGACAGCCTTTAGAAAACTTAGCCTAATTTTGTACTGCAGACCCATAGCTGTTCTTTCTTCCTGATATTTGCCTGATATTTCAACGTGCCATATGTGCAAATGTTTTCTTTCTAGGAGGTGATTGTGCTACCCTTCTCAAGAACATTGGTGCCCTACCCGTTGATATGGCAAGGATGTATTTTGCTGAGACTGTTCTGGCACTGGAGTACCTACACAATTATGGGATTGTTCACCGTGACCTCAAACCTGATAAGTAAGTCTTTGGTCCCTCAGAAGGGAGCAGAGCCACTCCTTCAGGGGCTTCCTCTGTAGGCAACAGGATGTGGGGGCTGGAGGCAGCATTGATCTTCAACAGCATCTGACATCTAGGAGGTTTTATGGAATCTCTTGCTGCTGATGTAGAAGCAGACAGGCACAGAAAGGGTGGGAAGAATGTCTTCAGGTATTATCCCAGAGCTGTTGCTACACTGGTGGTGTTTCTTTTCCCAGGTGTTTAATGGGGATGTAACACTGAGATCCTTTGTGTTATCTTGTGTTCTTTTTATTTTAAATTGCTTTTGGGAAATAATTAAATTAATGTTGCATCATTTTATTTCTCTTTCTTATAGTCTCCTGATAACTTCAATGGGTCATATTAAACTGACAGACTTTGGGCTGTCCAAAATTGGGTTAATGAGCCTTACAACTAATCTTTATGAGGGCCACATTGAGAAGGACACCAGGGAATTCCTGGACAAGCAGGTAAGCTGAAAAATATTGTCTGTTGATGTGGGATCAGGTGCAGGATTCTGTCTTGGGATAGAATCAGAGTTTATAGCACTCCTCTGCCTGCATGCTGTGCTGTGCTGTGCATTGTAAAATGGGAGGAAAAGATACAAGTCTGTTCTCATGTTTGTACATAAATTGACATTGTTTGTTATTTCAGCTTCTTGTTTTGGAGTCATGGACTTCAGTTTAAGTTGAGGATACCGCAAGGGTGGCCCAGGCAGCAGTGCAGGTGTAAACGGAAGTTGGTTTAGGGATGTAACGTGGATTCTGCTGGAAGATTGTTCCACGATCTCCCCCTTCTGGTGCTTAGAAAGTTCATGGCAAATTTCTATATGTTTCTTGTAATTTTGTCTAATGGCTTAAACATTGATTTTTATCCCCATGATATTTACTAAGGGTAATTTTTCTCCTTAGCCTTCATTTTGCTAGGCTTAACCAGCTAAGTTCTTACAACTAACAACAAGATAGAATTTCCTTTGATGAATGAATAGCTCTTCCATGTAACTCTTTCTGTTTGGGTTGATATTTTCTGGGCATAGTTGAAGGAACTGTTCTGGATGCAAGCTCACCAGTGCCTTGTGTAATGGGATTTAAAAATGCTCCTCTCTTCTGAAAATACCGAGGATCGTGGCTGAATTTTTCAGCTGAATTTTTGGTTGTGCCAAGTGTTGATTCATAATCATCCTGTGGTGTTGTCTTCCTTTGCTTCTGAGTAAGGATGCTTTTTCTAGCAGAACTCCCCATGGTCATTAGATCAGATTCTTGTACTTTACAGTGTTATATTTTTTTACAACTATTTTGTTATTGTTGTTGCTGTTTCTAAGCCCCAGGCAACTTAGATCTTCCAAGGTAATTTCCTTAGCCATTGTCCATGCCAGCTGTACCTCCCAAGATTAAGGCTGAAGTGTGTAATCATGCTGTGCTGCTAATTCTACATCTGTGAAACTAAATTCTGTTAGCACAGAGATGTGAGAGGTTTGTCAAAACTCGGTTCCTGATAGCTGTAGCTGTGCCAGCAGACATCCATCAAGCTGTCAGACCTAAACACACAGAATATGCATTTTTCCCATATGCTTTCCTGTGCATACACCAAAGAACTACTTAGCTGGCATGTCCACACTAGGAACATTTAATTTCATGTGATGTTATTTCTGTGCAGGTAATGTGTTCTTCAAATATAGACTCTTGCTCCAAGGAAGTAGTTCACAGCATGAAGTGGTTAGTGGCAAAACATTAATAACTTCCTTGTAAAGCTCTGAGGGGGTAAAGAAAGGGGGAAAAAAAAGACAAAATAAGCTTTGACATGAATTTGGCAATTTGTAAATGTATTGCTCTCTTTCATGTTTCTCTTGAGGTCTGTGGGACTCCAGAGTACATTGCACCAGAAGTGATCCTGCGCCAGGGCTATGGGAAGCCTGTGGATTGGTGGGCCATGGGAGTTATCCTCTACGAGTTCCTGGTTGGCTGTGTTCCTTTCTTTGGGGACACACCTGAAGAGCTGTTTGGACAAGTGATCAGTGGTAAGTTTCTGCTCTGGCTCTGAAGGGGTTTCAAAATGTGCTTTGAAAATAATTGAGGATCCACAGTTTAGTCAGAAAGTACTGGGTATAAAATAATGGGGTTCAATTTTAGTATTTTTAAATTTCTGTGTCAAAGCAGCTTCCATCTGATTTCAGCTATGGAAACTTGTTGTGTTGCTTAACATCTTCCTAAATAGTTCTGTCATTGTGTGGGAGTCATATGAATCCTTGTGGGATTGAGGAAAAATATTTGGGGATTTTTCTGTTCTGTCTTTTATTTTAAAAGATGGAGAATGTGAAAGGAGTAGCCCCCAATTGGTCTTATTCAGGCTGATTTTGGTTATTGTTTTTGTAGGTCCACGTGCTAGCCACTTAGTAATTTTGTATAAGTGAAATGAAAGGAAATTCTGAGCACAATACATTGAAGTTGTTGTACTCAGTACCTTCACATCTTGTGGCTTTTTAAACCTGTCTCATCCTTGGAGTTGGACAGAAAATTGCTTTGTGTTCACTCAGTGAATATGCCAGTGAAATCATTTCCTATTGGGAATACTTTGTGAAGCAGTAAATTTTTAACACACTTGGCAAATGTCCTTTGTAAAAAGCAAATTTCAGCAAAGCACTAAGTATGATGCATGAAATCGTTACCTGTGAATTGTTCTCTCTGTTCCAACTATAACGACTATGGAATGTGCAGGCAGGAGATACAGCCACAGTATTGTCACTGTCTTTGTTTATGGATTGTCATGGAAGTCCCATTTCATACTTTATTAATAGAGTCCTTCAAGCTTTTTTTTTTTTCTCCACAAGCACTGCTTGGATTGACAGCAGCTTTAGCTGATGCTGAATTTTATGCATTTTGAAAAATGTCAATGCTTGAATTATATTAAGCTGCTGAATTCAAGATATTTATGCTTCTGGGGCAGTTCTCAGTGCTGCACGTTGAGGTATAGGAGTGTGAATGGTTATTCAAATTATTTGGGAAGCTGGTAGAAAATGTCAAGTCTCTTTTTGTCCCCAGATGAAATTGCCTGGCCAGAAGGAGATGATGCACTGCCACCAGATGCCCAAGACCTCATTTCTAAGCTTCTCCGCCAAAATCCTCTGGAAAGAATGGGAACAGGTAAGAACCTTGTCCACAGGAAACACTGTCCAGAAGCAGGGGATGAAGCTACCCTGCCAGTGATGCACACCCACTCATGTTGAGGAATGCTCATCTAGAGCTGGGGAGCAGTTTACACTGGATTCAGTGTGGTGGAGCTCTGGGAATTAGTGTCAAAAGTCCATGAGCCAGGCAGATATTGCTGTCTTGTCTGGGAAACTGGAAAGGGGCACTGTCAGCTTGGCAACATCACTGCTCTGGTTTGTGCTGCTCCATTATAGGCTTGAGGGTTGTGTCTCCATTTCAACAGTGTATTATCAGATTTTTTTGAAGTTCTCTTTGAGAGATGAGATGGGCTTAATCCCTGCCATGGATGTTAATTCCTGGATGTAATAAAATAAATGAAAACTTTCCCATTCTTAGAGGCCTGTAGTATAGAATTCTCCAAACATACAGCAAAGTCTGATAATCTTTTTGGCAAAGTCAGATATGTATGTCAGTCTTTCTGTATTATAATGCCAGATTTAACGTTTTGCAAGCCAGCATTTCTCATTTCCTATCATAAATAATAGTAAATAATCTCTAGCTACACTCTTGTTTTAAAGTAATTTGTGCAACACTGTGGCTTCACATGACAGCTCATCTTTCATTGATTTGATTAGTTTAATTTAATTTGGGATTTTCAATTTGAATCTACACTTAAAGGATAAAAAAAAGCTTAGAGATAAATATATAACAGTTCCAAAAGGCACATGTATTCAGCAGACTTGGCACATGTGCACGCAAGGGTGATAAATAGATCATGAATTAATAATGATATCAGATGGTTTTCACATGTTCTTCTCTACTTAAAATCCATGTACTTGAAAGATGTTGCTGTCATGGCAAAGATGTAGAGTTTCTAGCCTTATAGAATGAGTTGAAGGACTGATTTTTTTTTTTGATTTCTTATATACCTGTAGTGCTGAGACTGCTGTTTCACTTGGCATGTTGTAGTGCCACTGGCACTCAGCAAACCTTTTATCTCTTTTCCTCTGCTCTTTTCTTTTCTGAAAAGACAGTAGCATCTGCTATGAATTTTAATTTCATTTGAAAAAAAATGCATAAACTGGTAGACAGATAGTCTTTACTTTTTCCTTCTGGGCACCCAAGCTTCTGATCTAAATAACAGTAGATACTAATTCAGGAAGATAGGTGAGCCTTGTCTTGTTCTAGGCCCATGAATTAGTTTATTCACAACAGTGGAGTTGTGAGTTGTCACTCACATACTAAGTGCCTATCAGAGTTTGCTCTCTTTATTCAGTTATGAACAAGATGGTGTTTAGAGTTTGAAAGTTTTAAATTAAGGTGTTAGTTCTTAATCTTGCAACTCGCAGTGGAGCACAGCAGCAGGTGCTGTCTTCCAGCATCTGTGTTGTTGCTAAACAGGAAGAGGAGGTGGGAAGGAGAAGATCTTGTTCAGGTTTTGTCCTGCATGACCACTTTGTTAAAAGGATAAGTTGTTTCTCAAAATTCCTGACTTAAAATATTCGAGTACATTCTCTTAGGCTCTTGATATTTTTAGGGATTGTTTTTCATGTTATGCAAATGCTGGAAGAAATACTCTGCAATAAAAGGTGCTTATTTCAGGTAGTGCCTTTGAAGTGAAGCAGCATCGGTTCTTTAAAGATTTGGACTGGAATGGATTACTCCGACAGAAAGCTGAATTCATCCCACAGCTGGAATCTGAGGATGACACAAGCTATTTTGACAGTAAGACTCAAGATTTGGCCTAAATGGGATCATATTTCTTGTGCATATTTCATTTTTGAAATTGTTAGAGATAAGTAATTCTAGAAATTGAATAAAACACTTGATGGGAATTGCCTAAAAACGTTTCTGTTGAATGCCAAGTAAGGTTTCTTTGAAGGCAAATTAATTTTAAATGAAAAAATGTTGCTGCTGGAGTCAGTTGGCCTTTCAGTGGTGCCTGTGGTCCTGCCAGCCATGGGCCTGCAGTGAGAGGTGCTGCCATTGTCATGCTGGGTTCATTAAACTTCTTCCAAAGCATTTGGTCAATCCAAATTCCTTGAGTTTTTGAGCAATATGATCATTCCCTAGTGAGTATTTTCAGGCAATAAATGTTTTTTAAAAAACCCAAACCAAACCCTAGGCCTCGAAGACAAGTATATGGGGAAAATTCTTAAGAGATTTGAAGTAATTAGAATTATTTTTGCTGCAAGTGTATCACTTTATTTTAGTCTTACTAACTCTAATGAGATATGAAATGTGTATAAATGTCTGGGAACTGCCATGGTATCAATGCTGTGTAAAATTCCTGGTGTTTCATGATAAGCACCAGAGTCAGTGCTATTGGGAGATAAGGGAGGAGCATCACAGGAGGGATGGAGAGATCTCTGTTCCCATATCCTCTGCTCCCTAACTTTACTCATTTAACTTAGGGAGCTGAGCAGGTGGAAGGGGCTTGGTCAGGGTGAGGTCTTTCCCCCTCTCCAGCTGCAGAATGGGATACTGGCTGTTTCAGTTCCCTGACTTATGGAAATTTCTGCTTTACATCAATGGAATCTCTCCCATCTTGGGGCCATGGGACTGGTTGAATCTGTGTGGAGCACATTTTTGCTCTGCTCTTGTGCTTTGCTGAGAGTGAAAGGAGGGAGAGAGCAGCTGCCTCCAGTCCCTTGGCTCTCACACTGCGCTAGCAGTGATTCCATTTAGATAGTCCTCTTCCAGTCTGGGGAAGGGGCTTTTAGGCTGAGGTTTGTTTGGAGAGGCAGGATTGGGAGAGAGAGATGTATTGAGAAATCTCTGTGTGGTTTCTGTAGAGAGCAGTTGGAGACGAGCTCTGCAGAGGGGGCAGAGGTGGGGTTTCTGCATGTATTGAGGTTGTACTGGTACAACATACATGGAGAAACTGATGTGTGGGGTGTTCTCACCACTGACTGGACTTGCAGGATGTGGAAACTTTGGTCACTGAGTTGGGTCAGCGACTGCCACCGAGAGGCCCGGTGCAGCAGCCACGAGCAGATCCTGGTGGATAAAAGCAAAACCACTGAGTCTGTCAAGTTCTCAGAATGATGGGAAACTCCTCGCGAGCCCAGGCACACTCAGTATCAGGGTGACCTTGATGTCAGTCCTTTATAAAGGCTGGAATTCCACATCTGGAAATATCTCACATAGACACTGATAGGAGCTGGCGTTGCTGTTATAAACCCTAATGCAGAAAATGTTAGAATTTATAAAAGTAGCTTTCTGGCTGATGTGGTGCAGCAAATTTGGCTCCGTGTAGTTTATCAGCTTTCTGTAGCCAAACTTATTAGTGCCCACCCCACAAAATCCAGCGTGGCTGGCTTAGAAATCCAGTGCTGCAAATCTCAAAGCACGAAATCTCTACGGAAGAAGTTTTTGCATTAAAAATAGCTTTGCATGTTGGTTGCTTGCCCATTTTCTTTCACAAAATCTAATCCTTTTCCTAGTTGCAGGAGGGAAGAGAGGAGATTTTCTTCTGGGGTAAATAATTTTATTTTTTTAAGTAGGCTTGCATGTATGTATGTGTGTATGCAGGACAGACTTTGTACTACCAAAAAGCTGTTTACTGGAAAGTCAGACAGCAAATTGTTTCCATGTTTCCTTCCACATGGTTGTTTGCTGTAGGGAAGAAATATCCCTACCATGAAGGGTCTGCAGGATTAGACACCTTTTGAGTATCAGCTGCTTCCAGAATGGAATACAGCTGACAGGATAAGATAAATTCAGTGCTAAGGAGATATTCTTTACTGGTAATTGCACGGGATGAGCAAAAACTGGCTGGGTATGTTTCAGTATTAAGGGAAATATCCTGCATGGTGTATAAACATGCAAAGTTCTTTCAGCAGACCAGTAGCAAAGCTTGAGGTGTGAGTTACCAGCACTCCCCACACTGATGCAAGTGCCATGTCTTGTTCCCAGCCCGTTCAGAACGGTACCAGCACCTGGATTCAGAAGAAGAGGAAGACACCAATGATGATGATCACGTGGAAATTCGGCAGTTTTCCTCGTGCTCGCCCAGGTTCAGCAAGGTAGGGACATGCTAACTTGTTGAAAGAAAACAATCTAGCGAGGAGCACAGTTTCTTTGCTTTGTGTGGGGCAAATTTAATCATGTAGATGCTCTGTGGGATCTCACGTTGTGTAGTATTCACTGAGGAAAGAAAACACTGCATTGTTTATTCTGTGGTAGTTTGTGACCTGTTAGAAGGTGAGTACCAGAATAATTGGAGAATGACATTTTATATTTTTTAATGTTTCCCCAGTATGCAGGGCATTGTATAGGTCTCTTCTGCATGTGATACATTTTGATGTTTTTTTTACAATAACCTGGATGTTGGCTTAGGGAGTATCCAAAACTTACATACTTTGAGTGGTGTCATTCTGAAAGGACCTTCCACAGCTGACAAGATGGTTTAGGGATGAAAATGGGTTCTGACATTTGGAATAAGAGTCTAAAAATCAAAGGAGTAAGAAAATCAGTGAAGTTTACATCACTCATTTTCTCAAATGCAGCCTGAGGAGCAAAAGGCAAGGTGACAGTTTCAAAGAGAAGGGTTTCGGCACATAGTCCTTCATGAGTTAGATGTGACAAATTATTGAAACAATAATTTTCCATACTGGGCTTACCAGTAGGAAGGCCACTGTTGGGATATCCTGGTCTGTATTGGGCAATGCTCTTGAAAATGAGCATGGACAGTAAAAGAGAGTCCAGAGGAAATCAGCAAGAATGACTTGAGTTCTACAAAACATAAAACCTCTGGTGTTTTCAAATCCATAACTAGAAGGAAAGGACTACATTGGTCTTCCTGATAAAACATAATATGTTTGTGAGCAGAAGAGGGGAGAAGAAATGATGTTTTGAGGCAGCCACTTTATGAATTGTATTTCCCTCTTAGTGAGAAGGAAGTAGGAATTTTACTTAGGAGCTCTGAATGGCATTTCAGTTTTTCAGAGCAGTTCCTTCAGTTTTCCACTGCTGAAGTCAGTTTTTAAGGACCAGTTTGTTCTTTGTCCTCAACCAGGCTACTGTGGTTTAAATAACAGTTACTCTTAATTTTATGGAGTTGCTCCTGATTTGCATCGCTAAAAGTATGTTTAAAATTGGACCTGAGGATTAGCTGGTGTATTGTAGAAGTTCTTGTCAGTACGTAAGAGTTTCTTTTCTCTGCCTTTTCTCACCATGAGTATTACTCATTTGTTAGACTGAAGCTTTTCTTTAGGGTTCAATGTTTTTGCCACAAAGAGAGAAAGTTCACTTTTAATGAATTTATTTTAAAACCTGGAAAATTATACAGCATTTGTAATGTGGGAGGCATAAAAGGCTCATTATATTTTGAAATCCTTGTCTGACAATTCAGCCATATGATTTATTAATAGTTATCTTGTTGATGCTCTGAATTTTTAATAACATTATTTTCATTAATCTCTTCTTATGTAAATTAGGTCCACAGTCAAGTGTAGTTTTAAAAGGATGGATTTTTTTTGCTTAATCATTTAATTATTTAAAAATGGCTGTAAAACCAAGAAAGGCACTTTCATTAAGCTGTCAGCATTATAGTAGATTCCTTGAGGAGGGCAGGACTTTTTTGTTCTGAAATAAGCTTGGGGCAATGCTGATAGACTGATGATAATGAAATGGGGTCATGAGCATGATGCCTATCACTGAAGTGAATTTGTGTAGTAAGATTTCAAGATTCAGATGCCAGCCCTGAAGAATTGTGCAGCTGTCTCTAGCATTAGCTCCTCTTAGAGTTGAGAATCATTAAAACTAAAAATCAAAGTAATTTCACAAAGTTGGTCAGTATTTCTGTTGCGTTTTCAAAGGAGAGGTGTTGGGTGCTGTTGTAGAAAAGCATTTTAGTGTTTCTGAAGCTGGGGCTTTCTCCTTTGCTCCCTGGCATGCCTTGAGCATGTCACACCTGCACTGTGCTATTTGGTCAAAGAACATTACCAAGTTCGCACTTTTGGGGGTAAAATTTCAAGAGGAGATTTTTCCCTTTGCTCAGAAAAGGCCCCATGGGTTGGTTTCCCTGCACAGAAGGATCTTTTGCTGCACACAGGTGTACAGCAGCATGGAACGACTTTCCGTCCACGAGGAGAGGAAGACTCCACCACCAACCAAGCGGAGCCTGAGTGAGGAGAAGGATGATCGGCTGGACAGCCTGGGGGGCTTGAAGAGCCGGGACCGCAGCTGGGTCATTGGGTCTCCTGAAATGTGAGTTCTGTGCAACTGACTCTTCTGTTCTCCCACAGCAGCTAAGAAAGACCTGGCAAAACTTTCTGTGACCAGTGTTAGGTGAGGAGAGCTTCGAATGTTTTTCCACAGGAGAAGGCTGGTTTGAATAGCTAAAAGTGAATGTGTAGAAGCTATAGAGTCCTTAAATGTATCCAATTAAGTACTAAGTTCTTTTAAATCTGTAGCAAATGCTTTTGAATGAATGAGTTTAAAGGTATTCTATCCTTAAGGGCAGATTTCTTATGTTATGTCCGACATGTATCCGCATCAGTTTTTTTCTTAAATTAATGCAAATTCTGGCATTGCCAGACTTTGACCTTTTGTTACAAAGTAGAGGAATCATTAGGAAAGTTCAAAGTTTCAAAAGTTCAGAATATGCCCAAAAAATCTTGTGCTTTAATAAAAATGTCAGTAAAATATATGAATATCCAGAATTTGGATACCTGCCATGTTTCTGGCATTACTGAAAACTTACCTTATAAAAGGGATGTCTCTCATTTTGTGCAGCGCCTGTAAAACTTTTACACTAATGTTTGGCATTAGAAAGAACGTAAAATGTGGCTCTGACCTGGTCTGTGTGACTCCCTTAAAAGTGTTTTACAGATTGCTCTCATAACTGAGGTGCACTTCATTTTCCATTAGGCCTTCCTGGCTTCTAATTTAGAGCAACTTTGAAAGAAAAATTCATCTAATTCCAAAAGGAACATGGAGGATGATTTGCATTCTGCAATTGCGATTTTTTTTAAAAGAATATTTAATATCATATTCACGATACTGTATTTTTCTTTGGGTTTATCCCTTCCTTTCCTAGAAGCTTAACAATTGGAAATCTAAACTCAGGTGGTGCCCCAAGCCTTTGTTGTTTTCACTCCCATTGTAGCTCGGCTGCCAAACTTCACGTGAAGTTGGCTCGAGTTGGGTCCGTGCCCTGTTTTCACCCTTCCAAGTTCATCATCCCCTGGCTCACCTGGGGTCAGTCACATCCTCCCTGGCTCACCTGGGGTCAGTCACGTTCCCTGACTCCTGTCTCGGTTCTGCCCCCAGCTTGCGCAAGCGCCTGTCCATGTCCGAGTCCTCGCACACGGAGAGCGATTCCAGCCCGCCGCTGACCGTGCGGCGCCGCTGCTCGGGGCTCCTGGACATGCCCCGCTTTGCCATCTCTGCCGAGGATGAGGGGGCCACCCTCAAACGGCCCCAGTCCGAGGGGATGCTCCTGTCCACGGTGCAGGCTCGGGAGGGGCTGCCCGTGCCCATTCCAGAACAGCCTCTGGAGCACGAGCTGCCGCTGGAAGGGGATGCTGGAGCCACCACCCCCTCCACGGCCACCGGCAGCGCCTCAACGCTGGCAGGTACGTCCTTGGTGTGGGGGTGTCCTGGTCCCCAAGGAGGCCGTGTTACCTTGCAGAAATTAACTCTGTAAAACTGGCTCTGGGTGTCAGGGGGTGTGACTGCTTCATGCTAACTAGGTATTTTAGTGTAGTTTTGTGGATGTGCTTGCCTTTGAAATAATGCCAGTGGTTTCGTCTCTTCAAAATTGCATTTTAGATTTCAGTCCTGTCACTTCTAATTGATTTAGGTCTTCTCATGCTTGAGATTCATATGATCTATGCCTACTTACAACCACTGGGTACCTACCTGGGACAGCATTAAATTAAGCATTAATCAGAACAGATCGCTGCTGAGTTGGAGCTGGAGAATGGGGTGTCATCCATACCAACAGATCCCTGCTTCCTGTGGTTTTACTCATCCTAAGAGTTTGGAGAGACTTGAAATATGCTGGGGAAGTGGGGCTTGTGTCAGGGACATGCTACTTATTTTAACAGCCAAAAATGCTGAAATTCATCCAGTCTCAGTCCTAGAAAAGTGCAGCCTAAATCTAGTAGAGTGGCTCTTAGAAGTCAGTGTTTGATTTCTCAGCAATTTGACTGTCCTGGGGCTTTTCTCCAGCTCTGGGCTGAGCTGAAACTTCCTATGGTGGCACCTTGGGCTGCTGCAGTGCAGGACTGGCTCTAGGTGCTGCAGTGTTCCCAGCTCCTGTCCATTTCAGGGCATTGGGAAGACAAGAGGGTGAAGCTGCCTGTTCCTGAGAACAGAGGAAACCAGAGCTGGGAACTTCTGGGAAGTAGCGAGGAGGGGGGTAAAAAAAAGGAAGTTTGGAACAATGGAAGAAAGAGGGGAAGTTGAAATGAAGGTTGGCCAAAGAAAATTTGAGAAAGAAGGCATAATTAGGGGAAAGACTAGATTGTAGGATTGAATAACAAGGACTAACTGGGTAAGGAAATAAGGGAAAACTTGCTGGGAGAAACTGGGAGCAAGCAGGCAAGGCAATTGTGATGCATTGAGAATGGAGAGGAAAGGGGTACTGAGGAAGTAGTCAGAATAACAGCAAGAATGGACAAGGTGGAGGGCACTGGGCAGATGTGGGGAGGGACTGATAGCAGAAGGTGGAAATGCCTTAGAAGAAGTTTGTCTCCGGAGTAAAGCCCAAGATTCTCACATCTTATTATTCCTCTTCTGCAATTTAGTCTGTGAAATTCCTTCAAAATTGTCCCATTCCCCTTTATTGCCCATGCTGTCTGAAGAGACCTGGTGCTGCCATCATGTAAAGAAGAGGTGCAAGAGTGGAGGAATGAAGCTGTCTCATACGTGCTTGGCATAGGTGCCATAAATGAAACCTTGGGTTCTCAATTTCATGCTAAGAGCCTAGAAACATGCTATTAAAAATAGCAAGAACACTTCCATTGCTAATTCAAGTATCTGCAATGTGAGATTGGCAAAAATGAAGTTCTCCTGGGCAGCCTGCTCCCCTGAGCTCAATACATTAGAGCAGTCTTTGATCTAGTGCATGGAATCCAGGGATAGCAGTGCTTCAGTGTCCCCAAGTCAGAGGCTTGAAAGTAATTTAATTCCCATCACTGTCTCAGAGTGCACCTCTAATTTATATGGAACCTTTTCCCATGCAGCCTCTGAATCCAGGTTCCTCATTGTCTGGGAGCCTGATTTGAAACTCCGTGGCTCTTAAATGTTGAACAAACATCTGGTCCTGAGGTCTATGGGAATGGTGCTTTGAATTTTTATTTTCATGATACTTCCTGCTTCACTTAGTATGCAGAGCAGTGCTGCCCACTTAAATAACGATGATCAATGTTTTGTTCTGTCCTCATTGTTCAAAATGTGGCCCTTAGGCTTTATTTATTGCATACTGCTTAAAATTTGCTTTTGAAGACAGAATGATTAATTTCCCTTGTGGAGTTACTGTGATGCTCACCACTTTCATTTCTTAGCACCTTGTAAATTCTAATTACTGTATTTTCACAGTGCCCCTTTAAGGTATCACATGGGGAACTGAGGCACCGGCCCTGAGTACAGGACCCCCAACCCTCAGCATCTGCTGTTGTTACATGCCCAGTCTGATCTTCAAGATTACTTTGCATTTTATATATAATTATAGCAGGTTCAGTAATTCAAGATTAAATTGCAACAGTGCACAGAAGGGGGCAAATTAGGTTGTCTTTGCAATCCACATTTTTACTTCCCTGACTTGAGTACCTTAGTATTCTTTTAAAGTGGATTTTTTATGTGCAACTCCAATAGAACCCAGCTCTCCTATTACAGGCAGTTTTAACTTAAAGATTGACAGTTCTTGCTGGTAGTAAAAATGCAGCACTTTCTATAAACCTATTTTCATCTGTGAACGATCCCATTGAAATGGTGTGCAGAAATGCACCACAGCTTTAGGATTCATGGAACTGCCACTGAGCAATGCGTTTCATTAGTGAGCTTTTCCACAGAATAGAAGCTGCTAATTTTCTGTGTTCAGTATAACACCATTTCTGTAAATAAAAATTCAAGCCCTGGGGTTTCTTCTTAGGAAAATTTACTCTTGGACTTCATGTAAACATGACTTTGATTTAATGTATTTTGCCTGTAGGGGAATAGACTGTTAGGAATTCCCTGTGGTTCTAATCTGTTTTAATTTAAACTGTAGCTGGGAGCACTGCAGATTTCTCTGATCCACGAGCTCGCAGTAATAGCAATGAAGGCCCAGACTTTACCACTCCAAAAGCCATCAGCGATTTGGCAGTGCGGCGGGCACGACACAGGTTGCTCTCTGGGGAATCAGGGGAGAAACGTACCTCGAGACCTGTCAATAAAGTGATTAAATCAGCATCCGCTACTGCTTTGTCTCTCCTGATTCCCTCAGGTAAGAAATGCCTTGAGTGAGGCATTGTCGGAATCTGCAAGCACTAAACAAAAGGTCTGCAGACAGATCCTCCCCCTTTGCTCTCCTGGAATAATGCCTTGTCTGGCAGGAGTGGAGAGAGCTAACTTTTACAATCGGTTTAATATTTCCTGCTCGCAGGTTGATGAGCACTGCTGTGCCACAGACAGGAGCGTTGTGCGTGTGGTCTGACTGCAGCTTCTGCCAATGGCAGCTGGGCCCTGTTCTTCCCCTGGTTTTGTTTAAATTGGCTCCTAGCTGGTCTCTAGACAATGGTGCAGCAAGGAGGTATAGAGACACAGAATGATTTTAACCCTCAAGGTGCTGTTTTTTGGGGTCACATGCTAACTGCAGTGCTGTTTGGGAATGAAATGTTCTTGGTGCATTTATGCACTGAGAAGTTTCAGAAACTCCAGGTAACTTGGTTGAGATTGAGTGCTCAAGAACTGAACAGTGTAAGTAACTCACTAAGTCAACACTGAACTGCTCAACTTGTTGGCCCAGCTCTGCTTACAAGCAAAACCAGACCTCTACAATTCCCGAGGCCAGGTGATAACTCCTAGAGAGCAGCTCAGCCATAGAGAGATGTGACAAAGGAGGAAGGAGTTTCTCCCCAGAGGGATTTTGTCCCTTTCCAGAGGATAAGACCATGCTGTATTTCCAGGGCTGTGCCTGGTCCTGCCTAGACGGGAGCAGGGAATGCAGCTGGACCATGAGCAATGCCCACCTGTTCCTCCCAGCAGTGAGCTGGAGGCAGAACTGCACCTGCTCTTGGCAGCCTTGTGGTGATGCAGATCACATTTACTGTGCTTTGGGCACGGGTTGCTTTTTGAACTATGAACTCCCTCATGAAAACCTCTAAAATGTCTATTTAATCACCCAGCGAAGGTTTCTCCAGAGCTGCTCTCATCTGCCAGGTAAATATGTGCTGGGCGATTCAGCAGGTGTTTCTTAATGGGTTAGAGATTACCTTCTGCAGCTGCATTTAGTATTCCTGCTCTTTGGGTTTATTTTACTGATGTTGACCAGCTTCACTATAAATGAGAGTTCTGTATTTGCTTTGTACTTTAAAAAGTGGATGTTGTTCTGCCAGCAAGCAGAGTCAGTTTATCTGACAGCCCAGCCCATGGCTGTTCATTTGGGAAACTCACTCAAGAGTACACTTGAGATGTTGCTTTTCAGTAGCAAAGTCCCTGCAATAACTATTATTTTAGGGTTAAATATTTTTGCCCCTGTGAATTTAAAACACTATCAAAACTGTCTAGACGTAGTTGTTGTCTGATCACCTACTTATTCCTTTTGTGTTAATACTAACTGATTTGGCTTTATCTCAGGACCAATGTGTAACTTGCACCAAGATCTAGAGATGTCTGATCTTTTGGAGGAGGATAATACATGATAACCTGGAAATGGGCTGTTGCAGGATTGTGCCTAGAGCAAATGCTCATGATGGGTTGTAAATCCTGGAAAGAGAAATAGAAAATAGTGTGACCCAACCATAATTCTACGTGAGCAGTGTACTAAATGTACATCTCTAAATGTGCCTTTTTGGGAACTTGGCTATTTGTATTACAAAGCATGAATTAGTTGAAGCTGAAGACAGACCCAGCTCTGGTGAAAGCCACCAGCTTTAAGACCACTGGAAGATACGGTTTCGTTGCTGTTCTCTAACAAGAATTTTCTCTCTTTCGGAGACCTGTTTTCCTAATTTTTGCCCACCTTTGTGTCATCACTGTAGATCACCACACGTGTTCTCCATTGGCCAGTCCAATGTCACCTCATTCTCTCTCCTCCAACCCATCTTCGAGGGACTCCTCACCCAGCCGTGACTTTTCTCCTGCTATCGCAAACCTGAAACCACCAATCATCATCCATCGGGCTGGAAAGAAATACGGTTTCACTCTGCGTGCCATTCGTGTCTATATGGGTGACAGTGATATCTACACTGTGCATCACATGGTCTGGGTAGGTCTCTGCTTCTCTGAAAAGAGAGCCCTTGGGGCCACAATGCATCTAGCTAGGGGTGTGGGGTTTAGCTTTAGAAATTGTGTTTTGCCACCTTGTTTTCTCTCTCCTTAATCACATCCGAAGTTATCTTGTTGGGATGGGGGGAACCCTTTATAAACAAACAAACAAATAAATAGATAACAGCACTTTTGGTTTTCTGGTAATTTTCAAGGCCATCAGAGAACCACAGCAACTTTTCTTTCCTTCTTTTTTTTCCCTGGTTACATGAATCCACCTTCTTTCTCCTGCAGCACATCCTTTAAAGCATGTTTCTGTGTACATACCCTCTCTCTGTTTATTGGGGTTGTTGCGTGACGGCCCATTACAGCTAATTTATTCAAACTTGTGTTAGTGATTCTAACCTGCTTCTGATCAGTTCAGTCTGCTGGGGTTTTCCAAGCAGTCGCTTGGAATTGATTACAAGCCTTAAAGCATCACTGCTGCTATGCTGATTGCCATGGGATTTAGCTCTTGGCTTAGTTGTGAGCCGTGCTAAAAGGTCTGGTTTCCATGTCTGTATCACTTCCTTCCCACTACTGCTGGTACTTGATGTCTGTGTACCTTTTGTGTTAGTGTAGATGACTTCTAGGAATGATCCATTCCCTGAAGCAGTGTTGTAGATAGGGAGAATGAAGGGTTAAGGTGATTCATTCTTTTCCTTGCACTTCTATGTTCATTAGATAATATGGGCTTCACATGCTTTGGTCCTTATTTGACACTCATTCTGAGAGAAATAATCTAAAACAGAATTTTTGCCTTGCCCCTCATTTGCTTTTCTTGAACAGTGCTGAGTTTACCAAGATACTCATTTGGAATCTTTCCTGGCTAGAGGGATAGAGGGAGAGATGTGCATTGCCCTGCACTTCTGTCTCCTCCTGATGAAGGAGGCTTACATCCCTGACCAGAGACAGGGGAAAGGCAGTGTGTTCACAGGGGAAAAGTCTGGTGTTGGGTATGTTAATAAAGAATGGAGAGTGGAAAAAGAAACTGTTTGGGATGAGATGCAATAGAGACACCTTAAACACATGGCAGAGTCTCCCTTTAAAGGCTGTTGGCCACCTTTGGTTCCAGCATGTACATGGAAGGATGCTGGCAAAGAAACTGAAAAAGACTGAATGTTTGTCTGGAAATCAAGGGCATCTGGGTAACATTCCTGAGAACTGTAAAATTTTTGGAAGTGTGTTAAGCCTTTTGCTTTGAGAAGAGCTGGTCTCTCGATCAGCTTAACCATCTGTCTTGCATGGGGAGAAGACTGGTGGGATGCTGGGGAGGAGAGGAGGAGCGCAGGGTTTTGTGCTTGGCTGTGCCAGGGGTGATTTCTTTCACCTTTCTCTGAAGCAGCTGACGCTGGCTATGGCAGGAAGTGACATGGATGGGCTTTGAGTCTCATCTGGGCCAATGGTCTTGCACATTTCCCTTCTCAAACCAGTCACCCCTTGTTTTTGGCAGCACGTGGAGGAAGGGGGTCCAGCAAACGAAGCAGGTCTGCGGGAAGGGGATCTGATCACCCACGTCAACGGGGAGCCGGTCCATGGGCTGGTGCACACCGAGGTGGTGGAGCTGATTCTGAAGGTAAGGGCTCAGTGCTGTTATGTTTTGGAAAACATGAACAGCTTGTTTGAAATTTATGTAATTGGCATTGTCTGAAATACGAGTGTGCACACAGCACCTGGTGGTATTTAAGAGCAGCTTTGTACTGGTTGGTGTTAAAATTATCCAGTTGAATGACTTGTGTTTGATACCTCTCTGAGCAGAATCCGTTTACAGAAAAAGTACCCCGGAGTTCTGGACTGTTCTAAAAGACAGAATTCTTTGGGATTGCAAGTAGAAAGGCAGTCAGGATTATTATTTTTTTAACATCAGTGAGACAAGCCGTGCTCTGTGTTGCAGATTCACCATGATAGATACCTGATATGCTCACATCTGCCATCAGTCAGAGCACTGGGAATAGGATTGGTGACAGAATATCACTTTGTTCAAGTTTCCAAGTATTACAAGTATTAAATTGAGTCATTTGGGATCTCAATGGGAGAGGTCAGATGCTGTTGTGTTCTGCCTGCTCTGGGAAGCTTTACCTACCAGCTGGGGTCTGAGCTAATCATTTGTGAAAGCCTGACTAACGAGGGCTCTCTCTCGGCAATTCCTTAATAAATGATAGGTGAAAATGCTGAGGGGAAAAATGGAGTTTGACAGAGGATTACAAAATGGCAGGCAGCAATAAACTAGCTGCCTACCTGCTTTGCCTGCAGATCTGCTTCAAATAACCATGTTTTTAAGCAATGTCTCTTTGTCTTGTGTCTGACAGAGTGGAAATAAAGTGTCCATCTCCACCACACCATTTGAGAACACATCCATCAAAGTTGGTCCAGCTCGAAAAGCCAGCTACAAATCCAAGATGGCTCGTAGGAACAAGAAGAGCAAAACAAAGGATGGTCAAGAAAGGTTTGTTTTGATGTTTCTCTGTTAAAATTAAAAGGTAACCAAAATAATGTGAGAAATCTTTAGAGAGATCTTGTCAAATCCTTTTGCAAATAATGTATATCAGCAGGTATGTCCTTTAGTTCTTCTTTCTTTTTTTTTTCTCTTTTTCTGTGACACAAAATTGACTGAAATATATGCTAGTAAAGTTAAATAATTTGGGCTTGTGAACACCTTTTGAATGCTCTTCCTTAGTAAGAAGAAAAGTTCTCTGTTGAGGAAGATCACTAAGCAAGCATCGCTGCTTCACACCAGCCGGAGTTTGTCATCCCTGAACCGGTCTCTGTCATCTGGAGAAAGTGTGCCTGGCTCTCCAACTCACAACCTGTCTCCTCGCTCACCAACCCAGAGCTACAGATCCACTCCAGAGTCTGTACACTCAGGTAAAAAAAAAGAGACATGAAACAAAACAAAACTAAGCAAAAAAAAATCCAGTCAAACAGGAAAAGAAAATATTGGAGGAGGCTTTTGCTGATTGGTTAGTTTTGGAAATAAAATACACAGCTGCAGTTAGTAGGTCTCTTTGTGAAGCAAATGACTGTGGTGATGTCGATTACCTTAAGGATGGATGTGTTCTTGTTCACTGATTCATTTAAAAATGAAAATCCATACATCCTTTTAAGAATGCACTTGCTGTACTACAGCATTCTTCCACTTTGATGAAAATGTGTGTTGTAAGTTGCGATCTTTTCATAGTAGTTTGACACATTTTCTGTGTTCAGAGAAAAGAAATCAAAACAGTGTGGCAAAGTCATATTTGAAAATTGGATCATCTGCTGGAATAAAGAGATTTGCATCCAGAGAATAGCAATGAAACACGTGGTTTGTCTGATCAAAGGGGTTTTTTTTCTGGAAAAGTGTTCTCATAGCTGAGTGTTTCTTACTGTGCTCTGGTGTTGGGTGCTAATGATGTGAATTTCCATCAGAAGCCTGGCAATGTTGCCTTCAATATTACTGCTGTGCTTGGAGTAACATGGCATTGTGTCTTGACTTATTTTCAATAACTTTTTTAATGGCCAAATATGTATTAATCTTCTTGGTATTTTTTCTTTGTTCTTTTTTTTTTTTCTTTTCTTTTTTTCTTTTTTTTTTCCCTTTTAAGTTGGCGGCAATTCTTCTCAGAGCAGCTCTCCCAGTTCCAGTGTTCCCAATTCTCCAGCCAGCTCTGGACACATCCGACCCAGCTCTCTGCATGGCCTAGCACCAAAGCTTCAGAGGCAGTACAGATCTCCAAGGCGTAAATCTGCAGGAAACATCCCTCTGTCCCCCCTGGCTCACACTCCATCACCAACCCCACAGTCCACGTCACCGCAGCGCTCCCCATCTCCTTTGCCAGGACACTCAGTTGGCAGCTCCAGTATTATCCAGTCTTTCCCAGTAAAACTACACTCCTCTCCACCGCTGGTGAGACAAATCTCTCGCCCCAAAAGTGCCGAGCCCCCTCGGTCTCCTTTGCTGAAGAGGGTGCAGTCAGCCGAGAAGCTGGCTGCCTCTCTGTCCTCCTCTGAGAAGAAGCTGGGTTCCTCACGGAAGCATAGCTTGGATATCTCTCACTCTGAGTTCAAGAAGGAGATGTTACAGCGGGATCCCAGCCTCCAGAGCTTACAGGAATCTGCCAACGAAACAACAGGTGGCAAACTCGGGCTGGCAGAGAAGGGGATGCTGCAGAAGCCGGGCTCACGGAAGCTGGGTGCCATTCGGCAGGACAGGGTGGAAAGGAGGGAGTCTCTGCAAAAGCAGGAGGCCATCAGGGAAGTAGATTCTTCTGAAGATGAAACAGATGATGGTTCGGAAGATAGTCAGGATGGGAGAAGGCTGGACAAGCCCCGTGGCAGTGGAGACCAAGGCTCAGATTCTTTTAATGAGGATAAGTTTTCATCTAAATTGGAAAGCAAGGATAGTATCGAAGATGATGCCTTTCTACCTGAAGATCCAAAAGGTACAGAAGATTTGCAGAAGGGAAATACTCAACAAGCAAAGCCTGTTTCAGAGGTGCTGCAAAGCAGTGTGCACCTCTCCCCACCAGAGCTCCCCTCAAGAACTTCTCCAGAAAAACTAGCTAATTCAGAAAAGCCATTCCTAAAAACAGAAACAACTGCAAAGGAGCATAAAGTGCCAGAAGACAAAACTTTGGAGTGTTTTGCTCCGAAAGACAGGTCTTCTGAAGCAATCAAAGATCTTGGGAGAACTCCGGGTGCTCAGAAACCAGTGGATCGCACCGAACATGTGCAGTGCCCAACAATCAAACTCCTGGAACGTGAAGAAGGTGATTCTTCTGGGCCCTCCTGTGGTAAACTTGACTTGAAAGAGCCTGTGCTAACAGAAAGTAGTCAGAAAAAACAGGATTCCAAATCTCTGCTGGCACTTTCCTCGTGTTGCACAGCAAACACAAGCACTCCTGTCGCAGTGAGCACCCCAGACCGTGGTGAGAGGAGTCACAAGGACACACCTCAACCTGTGGAACAGCACAGCTCCTCCTTTCTGTCTCCTGTGAGCGCCAGTGAAATGTCCCAAAGAAGTCCTAGCCCTGACAAGCAGCAGCTCAGCTCATCCCAGGCAGAGGGTGCTTTAACCTCCAGCACAACGAGCCCAGCAGGCCCCGTGTCCTCCCCACTTCTCATCCCCGGTGCCATCGAGCTCTCCGTGTCCCCATTAGTGCCCCTGGCCCAGAGTGTGCTGGGCCCTTTGAAGCTCAGCATGTCTGGGTCTGGAGAGGTGGACACGAGAAAGGATTTGGGTGCCTCCTGTAAAGAGGAGAGAGATTTGAAACAAAAAAGGCAAGAAGTTTCACAAGTAGGAGAATGTCAAGAGAAAGCCAAACCCTCTAGCACAGATGGTCTGACCATGAGGAGCGGGTCCTGTGCAGAGTCCTTACACCCAGCAAAGCCCTGGGAGGCAGTGTGTCCCGTGGGGGCCAAAAAGGAGGCAATATGTCCTGTGGTGGTCAAAAAGGAGGCACCTTTTTGCAGTGCTAAAGCATCCGAGGCATTGGCAGGTAGCAGCAAAATCACTCCATCGAAAGAGCTGTCTCATGCTCTTGGACAAGCAGCTCTGAGAGCCTCTCCTCTGCCAGATGGCAGCACGAGGCCCTGTAAAGAAGGGACTCTGGCACAAGCAAAAAGCAAAGAGGTTGGAAATCAGTTAAAAATACAAGACTTTCCCCTGTCACATGATGATGCTGTAAAGAAAACATAGCAGCATCACTGGTACTCATGGACTGGAGCGTTCTACATTCAAAATAGAGACTGCATGTTTGAATTTTGTAATATACACTAATATAAAATAGAACTTGTGTACATCTATTTTTGGGAGGGTTTTTTTCATACTGTTTTTTGTGTTTTTTCATCCTTGCTATTCTATTTTTGTACACAGTAGTGCTTGCTGTTTGAGGTCTCTTTAGAACAGGGTATCTTTAAAGCAGGGCTTAAGAAACACTTTGGTTTTATTTTTTTTCCCTTCCACACCTTTTATTTTGCCTGAGTTTAGGGCATGATGTGCTCTTCCCTTTAATTCTGCATTTATTTGAGATCCCAAAAATTCTGTGTGCAAGACAGGCAGCTTGTTTTTAAATTTCTGCTTTTCAGCATTCTCTTTGAAATTCCATTGAAATTCACAAATGTCAAGTTTTTGCTCCAGTTTTACAATCTGATGTCCCTTGACAAGAATAAGAACCTACCCTCTTGTCTGCAGATTATTCTGAAACTACAGACCCTCTTTGGTGCAAGTAAAACCTCTTTGTTACCATGGGTCTTCACAGTCATGTGTCCTTAGAGGATGTGGAGACAGAGGACTTGGCTGGAGAGACTGGACAGAGAGAGATCCCTGTCTTCTCTTTAAAACAAGAAAGAATATTTTTCAATGGAATTATCAGAAAGAGAAATCTCCAATCCATAAGATGGCTTTTTGGGGGATTGTTTTTACTTATCTGTATGGGACACATTGCAACTTTTCCCTCTGTTTTTAAAATTTTAGTGATGTTTTATCTTCCTTTCTCTGGCTTCAATTCAAAACTTGCCCTGCCTCTGAGTAAGTGACCCCAGGAAAGGGGTGCCTGTAGGTTGGTTTTAAAGTAGAAAAAATTGTAGTTGCGTATTCTCCAGTTTGTCTGGCAAAGTTATCTCAATGAAAAACAACCTTTGGAGACTTTTCCTTCTCTTGGTGAGTCTAAATAGGTAGGGATTTTAAGGTGTCCCTTAACATTTCTGAACTGGGGCTTGGGAAACTTGCTGAGTTTTCTGAATCTGCCCGTTGTAAAAACAAACCTAGGAAGAGTTCAGACTCCTTGAGTTCTATGATCAAGCTGCAAGCAGACTTCAAAACATGTGATATTTTCAGATTTCAGCTTTGATAGCTAGATAATTTCCACTGCTGAGGTCACTTAGCGTTAAAAACTTACTCTTTGCTCCTAGGTTTAGACATTGCTTTAAGTGTGACCGACTCTGGGTGACAGTGCTCCTTGCTGAGGATTAGATCAATAATAATGCACCAATAAACGTGTTGAGTGGTGATACCTGTAGCACTGTAAGCCATTTCTTCATCCAATTAAAGGCTCCTCTCAATGAACACTCCCATCATTTGTCCCAGATTGTGCTCAGCTTGTATCCTGGTCTTGTCTGAGTGGATGTCCCTGTGGGTCACCCCTGAGGGACAGTGCCCTGCTCACTGGCTTACTCTGTTAGAAACAGAATGACTGTGCAACAGTGTTCCAGGCTAAACCCCATCTCTGTTGGTCTGATTTCCTTACACTGCTGCTTCCTTCACTGTCTTGGCTTTCTCTGAACTTGAAGTTTTGATTTGCTTCCCCTAAATGCAAGTATGTTTACTATATAGGAATATATTTTCTCCATCTCTTTCAACCTGGTTTCAGTACAACCCACAACTCAAAAAAATCTCTGGAATTTCACCCTGTTTCTTTCTGTGTAGCAGTTGCTTCCTCCCATTATATACTTGATTTTGGCTGCTTGGATTTCATTTCTGGACCAAGTTTTGGTTTGGTTTGAGCTTTTTTTTTTTTTTTTTTAACATGTTTAAATGAGTGTTTACTCTGTGTGTCAGTGTGAACATGTATGGTGTTGCTACTACACTAACCAAAGCCTCAGTGCTCCCAGGTAACACCCTAATAAACCTAGCTGTGGTGGTTTTGAGAGCAGAGCCTGCTGTGCTGTCTCTCCGCTCTTTTTCCTGGAATTCCTAGGCTGCTCGTTTACACTTGGTTTGCAATTACAAACCACAGCATTTCCACTGCCTTGACAGGGTCCTGGGTGTCTCAAGCCTCTCCAAGTCGTCTTGGTGGTGAGTGTCATTCAGTGCTGATTTAGAGCAATAGCAAGTGTGGAACAGACTTGGCAGGATCTGGTACTTATCTGGCTGGTTTTCTCCCTCATGGGTTGATCTACTAAAAACTTGTTGAGAAACAGCGCAGGATATTATGGCATAGACAGGAATAGTGAAAAATGGATTTGGCATCCTGAGTCTGTGGTAATTACAAAGACAAGCCTCCTTGACAAGCTGATCTCCTGAGAGCACCTGACCTTGGCGAGATGCAAGTGTCTGTGTAAATTAAGGAGTTGTGTGAGGACGTGACGCGACCTGGCTGTTCCCTGGGTGGCTGGTCCCCCTTTTCCTTCTGTGTTTAAAAAACCTGGGGAGAAAACCGACCACTGCTCCTAGGAGGTGAGCACGGGGTGTGAGCCAGGCTGGGTAACCTGGTTCATCCCCCACTGGCAGGGGTGGGACCCTGTGGTGTTAGCAGCTGCGAGCTGCTGACTCTCTGCCTTTGCAACTGGTGCTTCCCATGCTGAATTGCAGAATTATCCTTTCCTAGGTATAAAAGGAGGAGTGAAACCTTTTGCTATGTCACAGCTTTTGCTGCTTTTGCCTGTGTTGGCCAAAGAAAAGGTGAGGTATGTGTTTCATTGCCTCTTTTGTAGCTACGGTACAGAGTGGTCAGTGCAATTAAAAATCCCTGGTTTTATGGAAGCCAAAGCTGAACAGCGTTGCCAGGAAAGCATTTTAGTGAAGCCCTGTATCCCCTGCTCTTGGTCAGTCCTGCAGTTTCCCTCAGTGTGCCAGGTGCCCCGTTATCCCTGTTCTTCCTGCTGTCAAATTTACATGGCACACTTTAGCAAAGAGTTTGGGCAAAAATACTTTTCCCATTAAATCTTGATAATAAGCCAGGTAGATACACCAAGACTTATTCCTTGCTCTGCTACAAATTCCTTAAATACTTTCTCAAATAAAAGCTTGCAAAATGTGCTGGGAAGGCACAGGATGCTGGAAAAGCTGTGTCTGAGGGGCAAGAGCATGTTCCCCGCAGCCCTTGGTCTCTGTGGGTAATCCTGAGTCAGGCAGGCACAAGGTGGAAGTCGAGCTGAGGTGTGTGTGTGAATAATGAGCCGTGCATGTCACCATCCAGATATGCTGCTTTCCTGCTTTGTTTCCCTCTTCCCTTCTGTCAGCTTGGCTGTGTCTCCTGCCCCTCATCCGTGTTGGGGTGGCAGCGTCTTAAGCAGGTTTGGCCTCCGCAGCTCCTCTCTGCTCCTGCATCCAGCTGGCACATCCCTGCCCCATGCCTCAGTGTTATTTTTCCCTTTGTCTCTTACTGTTGCAAACTAAGAAATGGATGATATTTATTGTAAATATTAGACTTTAGCGTTGTACTGGCCACTCCTGGGTCCGAATGTTGGAGGCCTTTGGCTGCTGCTGTACTAAAGAGCGCTTGTGGGGGAAGGGGTAGGAGTGACCTGTGGGTTTGTTTGCCACACTTGCATTAAGGTGTGATTTGGAGTATTTTTTTTATTTTTATTTTTTTGTCTTCTGAAGAGGGGAGGATAAAGTCTTTCTCTGGTTTTCTCTTACTGGATGTGAAGGATAATTCTGTACTTCTAGTAGAAGATTTGACAGAAGTGTGTGTTTACGTTGTGTTCGATTACCATATCCAGGTGGCTGTGAGAGCACCTCCTGCGCTGGGCTCTGCCAAGCCGTGTCACTCAGCACTTAGCTAGATAAGAGAAAGTGTGGAATTTCTGTGTTTTTAGAAACTTGAACAATTGCCACATAATAGCGGTGCAATAATTTTTATTCATGTTGTACCTGCATGTCGATGTTCATATCCTCCTCCAAAATAAATATTTTTTTTTTTTTTTTACATAAATCCAGACTCGTGTTTGTCTCTTGGTTGGTCTCCCCTCAGTTTCCCATAGTGCTGGGGGTGGCTGTGCTCCCAACCTGCCTGCTCAACAGCTGCTTGATGGGGCAGAAAATGGCCTGTGGAGTGTCTGCGTATAGGAGTAACTCTGCCAGGCTGTTTGGGATTTTCTGCTCCACAGGCCAGGTGTGTGGCTAAGCCAAAGCTTTCCACTCTGAAAGTCAAGCCCAGAATTTACCGTCTTCCACCGAGTCTGTAAGTTTATAGTGTCTTGTGCCCCTGCTAGTGCAGGGTCCTGATGGTAAAAACATGTAAGGGGGTAAAAGGGGTAAAAACCTGTCAGACATGGAACTTGGCTGAGCAAGATGAGGATGTGACTGGCCACACCTACACACTATGTCTGATGGGTTCAGGAACTGGATGCACAGCGAATCCTGAAGGGCAGGGGCTTGCGTTAGCCACAGGCAAGAGCCAGCAGGTGCTACATGGCTCCTTTTTCACCCCCTTATTTAGGCAGCCTTGATGCTGCTCCATCAAAAACCTTCCCAGAAACAGATCTTTGCTTTTAACGTTTGCAGGTGTGTACCCTTCACATGGAAAAGCCTTCAAAGGCTATTCCTGTCCTTGGAAATAGAGCTGGGGAGACGTTCATGTCTGGGGGGATTGGACTAATCCTCATTTGCTGCTGCCAAGGATGCTCAAAATATCCTGTGTCTCCATGCTCCAGAGAAGCTACGGAGCAGGGATCGGGGGCGAAGCTCGGCTCGGGCCGCAGGAGATTTGCAGCGCCTCTGCTCGCCGGGTCTCTGGGCGTCATCGCTGACGTGGGCTCATCAAAGAGAGAGGTTCCTGCCCAGGCCGAGCACAGCGAGAGGTCAGCGGTGCCTCTCCTGCAGCTGGAATAACCCGCCTGGCTCATGGCAAAGGCTCCCTGCTCTTGGTTCCCTGCAGGGACCTGCCCCAGCCCAACTCCAGAGCATCATCTCCAGCAATGCAGGGCCTGAGGTGGGAGCATCGCCCTGGATGAGCACAGTTGTGATGCAAGGGCTTTTCAACTTACATTTTCATGGAAACAGAGATATTTTTCTCCTTTTTTAAAGGCTTACTAGCTGGAGTTTAATTAGGGTTATTTTAACGTCAGCAGCCCTCCTGCAGAAATTTCCCCAGCCAGGAATAAGTAACTCTCAGTCCACAACAGTTTATTCTTCCAGAGGATTAAGCCACAGCAACTAAGGGCCATTCTTTCCTCCCAAATGATGGCATGGAAGTGGCAGCCCAGCACACTTCCTTGCCCACTTGCCAATGCTGAGATTTGACTCCTTCCCCCAGGATGAGAGGGTGAGGGTGAGTCTCTGGGGAGAGTCCCACTGCCACAGCCTGGCTGCCTGCAGTTTACCTGGAATCTTGACGATGGGAATTGGGGGGGAAACCAGAGCATCCTGTATGGGTGCTTGGCTCTCCACTGTTGGTCAGAGCATGGTTTGATGGTTTGATCCCTGTATGGACCATTCATTTCACAGCTGGACTCATGATCCTTGTGGAACCCTTCCAGCTCAGAATACTCTGTGGTTCTGTAGACAGTCTGCCCAGAATGGAAGCCTCATCTGGAATTGCTGTTGGATGCACTGGGGCCCCTCGTGTGCTGCCTCTTCCTGGTGTGGGTGCAGGTCAGGCACTGAGTGCAGGGGCTGAGCTCTGGGGGGATGTGCAGATGTCTGTGGCTCCAGGGTTTAACTCTTCCTCTCTGCCTCTGCTCTGTGCAGCCTCATTCCCTGTGACCATGGAAGCACCCAGGGCTGGCCTGCAGCCACCCCCTCTCCAGCCTCCATCATGTGCCAGTGGGCTTTATATTTTAAACGCTGATTAGGGCTGACCTCATATTTCAGAGCTTACTTCATAGTCACTAATGAGGGATTAGGAATGTTAAGCTAATTAGCAATCAGCAAACGAGGGCTCAGTCAGTCTTCTCAGCCTGACACGCTGTCAATGAACGAGTTATTTGATGATTATCGTAAACCTGCTCAAAAGGGCTGCCTAATTCTGATGGGCAGCAGGGAACCAGGGCGAGCTGCAGCCCAGGTGCTGGGAGCTCACAACCCCACATGGCCCTGGACACTCTCCACAGACTGGTGGGTGCAGGACACCTGCTTCTGGAGTCAGAGAATTTAAATAAGTAAAGAAATTGAGGTTGGGGGCTTTTTCCATCTCAGATTTACTGAGTTATGGTCCAAACTTCCCAGCTTCACTGTTCTGGGAGAGGCATTACGTGATGGGCCACCTAAGAAAAAATTTGGCTATCCTTGGATGCTGTTTGGCTCCAAAAATGCTCTCAAACCAAACCTTCCCTGCTGGGAAGCCTCCTCCCAGGCCAGCCAGAGCAGCCTGGCTTTCAGCTGGGTGTCAACTCCCTGGGTAATTAATTATCCCATTATTTTGATTTTCTCCCACACCCCACGAGGGAAGCAGGGCAGCCAGGAGGTGTGGTGGGCTGGGGGGGGAATGGGAGGGTAGCAGAGACCTGATCAATATTTTACACTGGCAAGGGGAAAAAATCTCAACCCCCCCAATTTAAAACCCCAGAGAGCTTGTGGGAATGAAACAAAGGGGAGAGGATGCAGGGATGCTCAGCACTGTCCTTCCTGCTGTTTCTCCACTCTTTTCAGGGTACTTAAGACCCAAGGAAGCTCCCCACCTGCTGATGGCCCATGTGGACGGGGTGCTCAGCCATGTGCCAAGGACACACTCTGGCTGTGCTGAAGGCCAATTTTGGGAAGAAAGAAGGTATGGGAACCAGTGGCATTGCTGCCAGGCCAGAGCCACTGCAGAGGGATGAGTCTCTGAGAATGAGGGAGCTGCCTCTGCCCTGGGCACAGCTGTGCTTTTTGCTGGCTGATTCCAAAAAGGGCCTTTTTCAACCCCTGGATATGGGGGTGTGGGTGGTAGCAAAGGCTGGATGGATCTGGGGCAAGGACTGAGCAGGGATGCTCCTATTGCTTGCTGAAATCCATTTTCCTGCCTTTCTAGGGGGGGGGGGGGGGGAAAAGAGAGCTTTCTCTTCCTTTGCATCCAGTTTGAACAGAGGTTTCTTTCCCCCAGGGGCTCAGTGTTGGCCAGGACATGTGGCTGTGACCTCCTTGCTGCTGGGGCTGGATCCATGCCGCCTTGTATCCGTGCCCTTCTCCATGTGCCACCCCAGCGTGGCAGACTGGGAACTAAAAATAAGTGAAACACAGGGGATAACCGAGTGCCTAAATATATCCCTTCTTTAATTAGCAGGAGGCGACTGCCTGGCAGTCACGTCCGTCTGCCGTCTCTAATCCCGCTCAGCGTCACGGGGCTCCCCTGGAGAGGCTCCGTGAGCCCGGGCACGGAGCATCCTCACCGGCTTGGTCCCCCTGAGCCTCGCCCCGGCCTCGGCGTGGGAGGGACACAGCACACAGGGGTTAAACCAAAGCCAGGAGGGTCAGGGTGAGGCGGGGGCATCGTCCTGCCGGTGCTGAGGTGTGTGAGATGGGGACGGGGAGTGTCATGGGCTGGGGGTGCCCCTGGCAGTGGGATGCTCCCCCATGGCTGCTCTGTGCAGGGCTGTGGCTGAACTCGGGGTCAGGCTGGGAGAGTTCCCTCCTCCCCGGGAGCATCCCTGACTCTCCCTGGTGCTCACCCGAGGCAGTGGGTCAGGCAGTATTTAACCCATCACAGCTTCATTGAGTTCCGTGGTCCTTCAGGGGTTTGGAAGTTAGATTTACACCCCAGCTGCTGGTTTTAGCATCTTCTTCTAGTTCTAATACAGACATACAAATAACTCTTTCAGGTTTGCCTCCTTGCAAAGGCAGGATGCAGGAAAGGATGCAGGGGAGGATGAGCTAAACTTATGGGCCCCATCACCACAAACTTCTCTCGTCAGTAGCTAGCTCTTCTGCTTTCCTAAAAGGCTGAATTCCCCTCAAAACTGGCTTCTGGGAGGCTCTGTGAGCAGCACAGTGGGGCAGCATCCTGTAGGGTTTTCCTTTGGGTTTCCTCAGAGCATGACCAAGCCATCCCTGCTGCTGGCAGTGAGTACATGGGGTCTCACTGCTCTGTAGGTCTGGGCTGTGCTCTGGGCACCCTTGTTAATCCTGAAGTCTTGAGAAGGTCTCTGGGAAAAGTCTCTGCCCTCCCAGGTCACTGGCAAGAAGGTGGCATTCCCCAACAAATGATTCCTGTGCTCATCCTCTCATCCCCTGACAGCCATGGTTGCTTTGCTGGAGATGAAAAGAAGATTAAAATGAGATTTTAAAGATTTTCATCCCCAGGTCGCTGGTGTGACTTCCCAGGCCGCTTTCCTGCTTGATTGCTCACCAGTGATCTTCAAAGTAACTGATTCCTGTTTCCTCCCTCTCATACTCACCTGACTTTTTAGAAGTTGATGTGGGTGGTGGAGCCAGCTTGTTAATTTTGGAGCTGTCATTAATGAGGATGCTCCTTAATCCTACAGGTGCTGTTGGGTTTGCCCATGGGGCTGCTTGGGGGTGCACATTCCCAGAGCAATGGGGGATGCTCCTGTGGGACAGGGAGACTGCACTGCTCCCCAGCACTGCCCACATTCCCTCTCACTGTTAGAATGAGGATGTTCAGAGCATGAGGAGGGAAGCAGGGCCCCTTGTGTCCTTTCCTGTCCCCCCATTCCTTGCATTTCCTTTTGCTTACTTTCCTGGTTGCTTTAGCCATGAAGGACTTTGGGCAAGGAGGAACATTTGCCTCCTTGCCTTTTTCCCAAACTTTCAGCTGGATGCAACAAAGTCCAGCAGAAACCTGTGGGGTTGTGTCTGCTGTCCCTTGTTTGGGGATGTGAGCCTCCAAATTCAAGGCAATGGCAGTGGAGCAGTGCTGGGGAGCAGCTGAGCCCCTACCCTGCCTGCACTATAGTGCATGGGCAGACCACACATCTATTTTGCAAGCTGGATGAAGGCTCCACTTTTCCCCAGGAAATCTCTGGCTGTGGGAGTCAGTGCCACGAGACCTGGCTTATGTTAAACTCCTGACCCAGCACCCAGGAAAACCCCTCCTGCTCGTGGGACACACACATTCCTGCTTCTCTGTCCTTGTGCTGGATGAGCGGGTGCTGCAACTAGAACAGGAATCAGATCAGTTGATTTGGAGACCAAATTTGAATTTTTGGAGACCTTTGGGGTTTGGCAGCTTGTGGTGGTGTGAGATTGTATTTGGAGTTGGGCTGGAATTCCTTTTACTTCCTGCCTGATGGGGCCTTCCTGTGCAGTGGAAAGACATGCACATGTGAGTGCAGGCATATCCCAAATTCAGGGCACCCCATTCCATCCTTCTCCAATTCCCACTCTCAGGGCAGTGAGGCTGGAGCTCCACCAGAACAGCTGCAGACCTCTGAGGGTGCTGTGGCCAGGTGTTGGTGAAGCTCCAGTAGTGGCTTCTCCTGACAGGTGTGCAGGTAACACAAGGAAGGAACAGCAGGGACATTTTGGGCAGGTGCTGCAGCCATGGGAACAGAGGGATGATGCTCCTTCAAGGTCTGTTTTCAGGATGGGGCATTTGCTGCTCAAGGAGAGGGGGATCAGCCTCAAAGAGTGTTGAGCCTCATGAAGAGGGCTGAAGGGATATTGCTGAGGGTCTGGGAATGCAGTGGCAGAGCCAGAAAATGCCTGTAGCACCTGGAACCCTGTAGCATGGCCCAGCACGTCGGGCTGGCAAGGGACATCCTCCACAGCACCTCCACACTTTGGAGATCCCAAACCTTGGCAGGGGAGAAAAAGCACCATTCCCCCCGCTTGGGGCTGGCCCCCATCAGCTGGTTTGGGGCTCATCTGGGGCTGTGGGGTGGCTGCTCCCCTTCCCAGCCACTGCTGGTGGTACAGCAGTTCTCCAGCTGAATTCCAGGGCTGGGAAGTGGGGAGACCTGCAGGTGCTCCCCTGGAAAGCCAAGAGCTGCCAGCAGCAGGCAGCAGCAGGGTTTGGCTGGCATCCCTGTGCACAGACAGTGATGGATTCCAGACAGCCCACGGGCTCACCACAGCGTTTTCTCAGCAGCTGGACTGCAAGAGGGTCTGGTCCAAAGGCAACATCCGTCAGAAGGCGGGTGGTGGGACCTGGAGGAGAAGGATAAGGAGCAAGAGGAGAAGGAGGAAGAGGAGGGGGGATGGTTTTATTCACTTGGCTGCCATAGTGACTTCTCAGGGCTGACTCAATTTCTCCATCCCATCTGTCTCCTCCCATCCCTGCATGGAAGGCTGGCAGCAGCAAAGGCATGTTTCCAACTGCCTAAAAATATTTGGGATGTGGGCAGTGGGCAGGGGAGGCTTGGCCTGCCCTACCAGGGGTGTCAAGTGTGCCTCACACCGTGTGAACAGGCTCATGGGCAACGATTCCCTGTGCTGCAGGAGGGGAGAGCCCTGGGCTGGGCATGGCTTCAGCTGGGGAGGGCAGGTTGGTGCATTTGGGGTGGGAGAGAAGGATTTAGACAGGTGACAGAAGAACTGGTTGGAAGCCTGCAGGTTTGGGGGCTGCTCAGGAGGAAGATGCTCATCCCCATCACCTGGGGAGTCTGAGAGGCCACCTGAGCATGCAAGCCAGTGAGTCCCCTGGAAGGGATGTGGTCTGGGAGGAAGGTACACAGCTGTGGAGATGGTTCAGTTTGCCATCCTGAGTGAAGCTGGGATTTATCAGACATGTTGATGAAACAACCTCTGAACTGAAAATGGCAGTGGATGAACACTTGTGCCTCCAGTGAATCCTGGAGGAGGGGTTTTTGTCCCTCAGGAGACAAGTGAAAGGGCTGTGCAGTGTCTGCATCTTGGTCCCAGCAGAAGGTTTCTCTTCCCAGAGCGGCAAGAACATTCTCCTAGAAATCATAGACACACACAAAAATTACGCCATGAAGTAGCAAGGGAAAAAAAAAAAAAGAGCAACACAAAGAACGAAAGGAAAAACACCAACAACCCGCCCTGTGCCCAGGATCAAAACTAGGAGCTGTTTGGGAGCCCTTGGACAGGAATATTCCCTGGTTCCTCTGGCCAAGCTGCTGCTGTGAAAGGCTGCTTTGTTCCTGAGGCCTCAGCCTTGCTTTGCCTGCTGTGGACTTTGCTCCTGCCAGTGGCTGGGCAGGTGAGATGGGGCAGGTGAGATGGGGCAGGTGAGATGGACCAGGGACCCGCTGGCTCTGCTGCAGCAGCAGTGCTTTGATGGGGGCAGAGGAGCAGGATGAGGAGCCCTGGCTCCTCCTCTCCCCACCCAATACTGAGGGCAGGTATAAAATACCCAGAGCTGGGTATTTTACAATACAACATCCATAGGTGATGTGCATCCAAGTGCCCTTACACTCCTCCTCACCCCCTCTTCACTCCCTGAATCCTGTGTTCTCATGTCTTCACAAACTTTAAGCCAAAGTAACACTTGCCTTTTATTATTTTAGTAGGGTTTGTTTTGGTTTGGTTTGGTTTTTTTTAATAACCCGTGTTTGTTGCTCTGGCTTGATATTGAGCTGCACCATTACATGATACTGGAATTTCCCTTCCACAGCTCCTCGTAGGTTATGGGGCCTCACGACCTCTGCAGTGCTGGGACAGTTGGGTTTGGCCAAAATTCCCCTTGCCAGAAGTAAGGAGAAGGGAGGTCCCACATCTTCTAGATCTCCAATCTCCAGAGTCTCGCATCCCCAAACTCCACACCTCAAGTGCAGGAGGGGCTCTGAGGCTGACTAAGCCCCTTTAACTCTGAGGTGTCTCACATCAGGTCAGCCTAAATCCTCTCCAGGTGCCGGACGTGGTCACAGTGCCTGGTTTCCGTGGGGCAGGAAGGGCGGCTCTGGCCAGAGCCCAGCCTGGAAAGCTCGGCCGGGCCCTTGCTCGGCCCGGCGGTGAGGTGGGGAAAGCTGCCCGGAACAGACCAGCCCTGTGCAAAAATGGGAACTTGTGCTGCCGATGAAAAGTGCTTTCTTTGGGTAGGATGTTTGTGTTTCCTTTGGCAGAGCGGCTGCGGGAGCGTGCACAGCACCTGCCCAGGGCGGCTGGCTCTGCTCTCAGTGCACCCATCCTGTCCCTTCCCTTGAAAGTGTGAGCAAAGGGAAACTTTGGGAAATGCTCCAGCCACAGTTCTGCTTGAAGCAGACTTGTGACTGTCGAGTGCCTCTCCTGGGCACAGACCTGTGGCAGCAGCTGGGAAAGCCGGGATCTTGCCCAGAATCCCATGCAGGAGCACAGGGAAAGGTTTTGGGATGGAGGGGTACATCCTGGCCCCTACCCTTCTGGCAACCTAGTCTGCCTGAATATGCTCCACCATGGGACATGCCTTTGCTTGCCCCTGAGGCCTTGTGACAGCTCATGCTCCTCTTCCTGCTCCTTATCCCTCTTCTGGGAACGGGACCGTGAGTTGCTCTACTTTGCATCAGGGCTGAGAGGCTGAGCCAGCTGGATGTGAGCAGCTGCCTCCTCCCGCTCCAAGGGAGAGGTCAAGGCTTTGCCCCTTGTCCAGGAGAGATGGCTTGGGTCTGGTGGGGCCAGGGAAGGGATGGGCTCTGGGCAGATGGCTGTGCACAGGAGAGCTGGAGCCCGGGGCAACCCGCGCTGGGTTTTGCCCTGAAACACACCAGTGACTGGGTGGTCAAGGTGTTTCCCAGGAGCCACCACCACCACCAAGGATGGGTTTGGAGTCAGGAGAGTGGGCAGCAAGCCAGGCTGGTGTTCTGCAGCCTTTTCTTCTTCCTCCATCACACCTTCTGCCCAGGGAGCATGGAGATAGCATGCAGAGGGTGCCCTGGCATTTTGTCCCCTATCCATCACTTCTCTACAAAGTCAATTAGATCTCAGCGAGAAAGATTTGCCATCTGGAAAAAAAAAACAGATTTGATGAAAATAGCAGTAAAGAGAACATCTGGAGAAAATAGTAGCCAGGGAAGTGGGTTATGTTGGTCAGAGTGAAGCCTCTGTCCTTCTAACCCTTCTGGGCTCATGGATTACATTGATATAGAAAGGCTAATGCTGGTGTGGGACTGTGCCAGCCCAACAGAAATCAGTGTGGGATGTTTTTTCCCCCCTTGAAAGTATTTTCCAGAGTCAAATTTTGTACATGACCATTTTGTTCCAATTTGGATGAAGCCTGACAAACAAGATGATGAGATTTCCCATGAAATGGGGATTCTGGGTCTCTGGCCAACCCTAATCCACCAGTTCACTTGGAAGCTCTCGACTGCTGCTTGGACTTGATGTTCCAAGGAGGGAAATGCTGCATCTCATATCTCATGGGGATGAGCTGTGGCCCATGCCCAGGGTGAACACTTCCCCATCCTCGTGTTTCCCTAGGGCACAGCCAGGTTGTGCATCCTTGGGATTGTCCCAGGGGATTCAGGCAGCTCCCTCTATCTTGGGTACCTTTGCATTCACCCCAAACCCAGTGGGACTGGTGTGAGAAGCAGCTGCCCCAACTGTATTTCCAGGCTCAGGTGCTGCATTTATGGCAGAGGTGCCTGATGGATCCCACATTCTGGCTGAGCATGTTGGAGAGGGATGGAAGAGACCAGCAACCACATCCCTCATGGATTTTGGGCTGCTCAAGGTGCTGTGCAGCACACTCACCACCCCACCCTTTATTTATGACTGTGGCATTCAGAGCTGTGGCTGTGCTTGTGTTGCTCCTGCTGCCCAGCAACACAGTGTCAATTAAACTAAACTGTTAGACTAAAATAAGTCTGTTTTGAGAGAAGAAACCAAGGAGGAAAAGTGGAGCAGCTTGGTTGCTGCAACATGCCCTGGGTTTCAAACCAAACTCTGATCCCTTACCTCAAGGCATTTTGGCTGGGGGAGGATGGGCTTTTGGAGGTGTTTGGGATTTTCCTGACGGATTTTTTTTCCCATGGGTAACATCCTCACATGAATCTCCCACTACAGTGGGTTCATGCATGGGGGGGGAAGAGAAATCCCATGAAAGCAACTTGGGGACTTCATCCATCCTGCGGCCCTGCCTTATGGTGCCGTGCCTGGGGGTGCTGGGCCATTGCCTGCCCCTGGGAAGGGTCCTGTGTGTATGTGGGGGCAACCCAGGGGAATTGCAGGAAGCTCTGTGGAATTGCTGAGGATGGAAAAATCCCCGGGATCTGCCCTTTCTCTGGGAAGACATCTGAGCTGGGAGGTGTTTTTCTTTCCATCCAGTCAGCACGGCCGCTTGGAAATTTCCTGCGCCGGCTCTGGCTGTGATGTTTTCATAACACAACGAACAGTCTGGTGAAGCCCTGGAAAACTATTTGCCAATTAGTGACTTACATCTTTCCTGCAATTCTACCTCATTAGCCCTTATTAAAAATAAATAAATAAAATAATAATTAAAAAGAGCCAGGCCCCTGGAGCACCTTGCAGAGTCCTCTCAGTTTCTTGTTGATGTTTCCCCATTGCTCTCCTCTTGCCTGGGGGTGCCAATGCAGTGAGCACTGGCCCACAGAGCTCATGGCTCATCCACTGGGTACCACGTGGCTGCTGCTGTTGCAGGTGATGTTTCTAAGGGGTTGCATCCCTCCAGTGCTGTGGGCAGGACAGCAAGGAGCACCCTGAGATGCTGCAACATGGGGTGAGCTCCATGCTGGGTGTAATGACAGATGCCTGAGTGAGGCCTCAGGGTCCATCTGGGTGCTCCCAGCTCCCCTGCACCATGATCAGGGGCTTTTCTGCCCAGCTGAGTGCTCCCTGCCTGCTGGTAGAGGGGCTTCTGGTGTGGGTGATGGAGGGAAAGCTGACTTAGCAGCTGAAAAGGCTTTCTCGGGCCTGTGAAAAATGCTGATGCAGCAGTTTTTTTAAAAAATGGTTGACTCAGGAGGTCAGAAAAATGTTGCTCATTAGTCTGCAAAAAGGTCGGCTCATGGGGCTGCAAAAACACCAAGCCATGCTCAGCCACAGCCACTGCCCCTGCCCTAAATTTCAGAGGATGCTAGGGTGGCATCCCATCCAACTGCCAATTTAAGGGGCAAAACATCCTCCCAAGTTTGCCCTCCTGCCATCAACCATGTTTGTAATGAAAGAAGATCAGCAACACCACCCCCAAATTCACTGATTTTTCAGTGGTTCCACTGCCTCCTGAAGGAATTAGGAAAGCAAACAGTGATTTCCCAAACTCCTGCAAAATCTAGGTGCGTGGATTCAGCTGAGCCATGTCTTTCTTAATTCTGCTCAAGTGGTGCATCCCCTCCTCTCCCCCAGCACCAACAGTGGCGTCACCAAACGTGTTTTTCCCTGCTGGCAGAGGAAGCAGTGAGCCATGCAAGAACACTGCTGATGGCTCCTGCTCCCTCGGAAGATGCTGTGAAAGGAACACAGGGAAGGCTCCATTAAGGAACGCGTGTGCTACGTGTATTCCTCCCTCCTCCCAGCCCCAGGAGGGGCTTTCTCTCCAGCACAAGAGGAAATCAGACCTCTGAAAGTCTTTTTGAAAAGCTTCTGTTAAGGATGATGCCCATGGCCTCGGCTGGGGGACAGACACATCTACACCACGGCAGCCCCACCACACTGCAGTTCAGAATTTATTAGAAACAGCTGTCAGTACATCCTTCTAAAACATTACATGTCAATGTGCTTTATTGCAATTTTTTTTATTGCATTTTTTTTTGATCTAGAGCAAGTAGGCCGAGGATGCTTAGTGTCTGGGATTTAAAAGCCCAACCATCTAGTAAAAGAAAGTACAGCAAAATTGTAACACACCCGGTGACAAGTACAGTGTTGCATTACTGAGCTAGAAACTACAGGATGACTTGTCAGAAAACACTAACATACACTTGGTTTCCTTATGAAGCAGTTTGTTTCTTTTCTTTAAAAGTTAAACTACATTAATTCCTTTTTTATTTCTTTTCTTCCCCCCACCCCCCTCCCCGACTACACCATAAACGACAGAAGAACAGATTTTACACAAATAACAAACAAGAGTACCAAAGTTACATGCTGGAATTCATCTGGAAAACAAAATAATTCAATAGCTTCTGGAGAAGCAGGTTCTTAACAGATGCAGTTTCCTTTAAAGAAAATAGAAGTCAAAGAAAAGCAGAAACATTGATGCAAAGGTTGTACAAAGGAGTGTGCTGTTATTTCAGCCCTCGACACAAGATCAAACACCCACTCATGCTTTACATTGAACCACACCTTGTACAAAGAGTCCACTCACAAAGGGACACGCACCAACACCACCCATTGCACATCAGCTCTGGACAGGGGGCACTGAGGGGCCACTGCAACGTGCAAACAATCACTGTGTCTCACAGGAGAGCAAGAGGGGTTTCTTTTGCTAAGCCTTTGCTTGGGACATGGTTGAATGCTTTGTCCCAGAGGAAGTAACACCCCAAATCAACTCTGTTTACAAATACAGTAGCAACCCCCACCCCCCCCCGAGGAAATCCAGAGTTCAGCATTTCAGAAGCACATATGCAAGATGAACACAATAAACTCCTTTTCGTTTGACAGAAAAACCAACCCACTTCTGCCTAAACACATGGCAGAATGTGCTAACAGTGAGTTTTGTTTTATTTTTAAGGGGCAGTGCCACTTAGAGCTAATGCATATAAACGTGTACGTGAATATATTTTACATATATCTATATACATACAGTACATATACACACACACGCACGCGCACACACACACACGGATGATGCAGACCATTACAATCCCATGGTGCAATAAACAGCCAGATATACAAAATTAACAGGTTTTCATCAAACAGATCTTTGCTGGATGTAGAAGTCACTCACAAAAACAAAACAGATCTAAACCCTGACCCAGCTGACTGAATGTGAACCCCCCCCTTGCAGCCAACTGAGATCTGGGGGCAGCTCGGGGCCAGCCCCAGCATCCTACAAGCCCCTGCTGGGGGGTGACAGTCACCCTCAGAGACCTTTTCTTCTGTCTTTGGATGCAGTAACTTTCTCCAAATGATCCCGAGCCTCTTGCTACAAGCACTTGGGAAGTGCATGTGAACAGCGTTGCTGATACAGGGGGAAAGGTCCCTCCCCTCATTTGCCAATGCTGATCTCACAGAAGCAATCCCAAGGGAAGGTGGTGGAGGGGAGCATCAAATTAAAGCTGCTTTCTCTAATACAGGTTGATCAATGAAGTGGGTTTTTTTCTATCAAAAAGGGCCCATCTCACATTTTCTTTCCTTGCCTCTGAAGCTCATATTACATTATTTAACGGCAAACTTTAGAACAAATGGTGAGTCTAGTCATAAAATACGGTGAGCCTATGCCAATAGCAATTTAAAAAATGCAAATTCTGCATTCATTGTATGGAGCCAGTCCCAGAGAGGAGCACTTCAAGCACTGTCATCATCTAAACAGTTAAGAAGCTAAAGCTCCCAATCTGCCCCTTTGAACAAACAGGAAGGAACTGAAAAGATTTCAAGAGAGATTTTTTGTTGTTGTTGTTGTTTTTTTTATCCCCCTTGCCATTCGGTGGAAAGTATTTCTGCCCACAGAATGCAAGATTCACAAAAATGTTGGCCAAACTTCATGTAACCCCGTCCAAAGCTGCTGCTCATGCAGGGCTGAGCTGGCCCAGCCTCCAGAACAGGCCGGCGCTTCTTTGGGCTGGTCCTTCCCTTCTCCCTGCTGCTCGTGTGCCAAGGGAAACAAGGGGATCAGCAGTGAAAGTTCCCTTCCCATCCAGAAAGGGCAGCAGCTCCTCAAGGACTTCTATCAATTCCCTAACCCTCTCCTGCACATGCATTTACGGAGACTACAACTGGTTATTCCAAAGGGAAGGGTCTGCTCTGGCATCTCCTCTTATTTCGTGGTTCTAGACAGAGGTTTCTGCTTCATGGTCTGTCTCCTGCTTCATCAAACTACAACCAGAGGGATGCTTTAGGGTGCTGATCCTTCCTCTCCACTAAAAATACTTGCTTTGAATGCTGAATTTGAGCAAGCCTTACCCCCACAGCATCTCTGATCTTCGGGAATGTTATTTTTATTATATATTGCTAAAGTAGAGGTTGCAGATCAACTATAAGGAAACTACACATAAGGAAACTTGATTTTAATCATGGTCTAAACAAAACAACCCCCAACCCATCATAGTGCTTTGTAAAACTGCATGTTGAACCTGTCTGTCTCTTACCCCTCCTGATCCACAAACAGTACCTGTTTATGTCTGCACAATGCAGCAAGCATACAAGACTCACTAACATTTCAGATTTTTATTCCCTGTTAGTGTAACAAAAAATAAAAAATAAACAGACATTCAAAAACAGAAGCGAGATTGTTCAAGTACCAAATAAGGGGCTTTTCCAAACTTAAAGTGTGACACTCCTCTAGCAATTCTGCTGTTTTAAACAGCCACAGCGCTCAGTTACAGACATGGTGCCACCTAAGCCTACAGAGAGCCCAGGATTTGGGGCAGCCAAGACCCTTGTCCTTCTCCTGTCCTCCCCAAAACAGCACAAAGTGTCAACATTCATTTCCACAGTCCCATTACAGTTGCCTGGCTTTGCAAGGGAGAAACTTTGATTTTTGCCCTGCTGTGACTAGAATTCAGCTGTGATTAAATCCAAGTTTTTTTCTTGGGAATGGCTTTTGGTGGTGGAAGCCTTGCTAACACCAGTGTTGGCGAGAAAAGAATCAGGCCCATCACATTAAATGGAAAACTTCTTGAACATCTGCCACCTCAAGAGAGATGAGCGTGGAAAGAGCATTTTATTTTTTGGCATAAAACAAAGGGCTGTACTGGATATAACTCTAGACTGCAACCAACAATGGTGCAAAGCAGCAGCTCACTTTACTGCTGTTGAGAATGAAATAAAAACCCAAAGACAAGCCCCAGTACTAGAGCACTCCAGTATCAGAAAGTGGCAATTGCACATTACTGCTTCAAACACTAGTGAAGCATCTGTTGCGAAATCCCTCTGTTTCTAGGTTGGTTTTTCCTATGCTCAGATTACTGTAATCACCAAATAAACTAGTGGGAAAAGATTTATAACTTACTAACTTCAAAAACATGGCACTCGTGGCTGAGACAATGGGGCCAATGGCAACTGTGGAAGCAGACCTGATTTCCATCCACACCAATACAAAATACCAAATCACCCCTAATTCCCTGCAAATATACTTCAAAACAGATTAGAAGAAACTGTGCATATTCGAGTTTCAACATCCCCTCCCCCATTTAACACTGTGCAAAAGTTATTTATTTAACTCTACATATATATTTAATACAATATGGGTCAGTGAGATCAATGCTCCTCAAACTGCAGCCTGGTAACCAGATGGCTGCTGAGACAGTGAGGCTACTTCCCCTTTCCCTCCTGATGTTCTGACTCTTAGACTTAAAACCTTCTCACATCTTACAATTTTAAAAGAACTTTACTTTCTTTGTTTTGCCTCTGTGTTCACATTTCCTGCATTTGTTTCAGGCTTAACAGCTGCTTTTTATCCTGGGGTGTAATCCTGCACCTCACAGGTCCATGTCTGATTTCTCAGTCATGCAAGTGTAGAACAGCTCCTGGAAGCTGGGGATTTTCTCACAGGTCTAATGCTACTGAGCAAACAGGATTAGGCCAAGTGCAATTGGAGGGTGCAGGACCAACCCCTTGCCCCATAGATCACACCAGCTACGTGTGTCAGTTGATTTTATACCAATTTTCATTTGCTCTGTGAGTGCAAAAGATTTGCAAAAAGAATCTGTGCAATAGCACGTGTGAGTCAAGGGGGAACCATGGCAGTACCTGGAACTTCAGGTGCCTGAACCAAACACAGAGGGAGAAAATGGCAAAATAGCCTCAAGAGACTGCCCAGAATAATGGAGCAGTACAAGGAATGCAGGCTTCATCTGCCCATAGCTCTGCTCTGAAAGTTTGGGCAAAACAGAACTTCAAAGAACACTTCAGGATGGCTTATTGGTTCTGGGTCCATCATTCACAGCAAATACATCACCTGTGATCAGCAAAAAGAGCTCGGGGAGCAAAGGGCCAAGAGTCCCAACTCACTCACACCACGATAAAGCCAAGCCACCTTCACAGCTGCTAATGGAATTACACTGTATTTACCTTGGCAGAGCCAGGGCTGGAGCCTGGACCAAGACCTCACAAGATCAATCAGACTCCACTACAGGGAGACTTCAGACAGCCCTGCTTTGCTATCCTGCTGCTGTCAGGACTGTGAGGGTGTGCCAGGATTTATGAGCCTGGAAGTAGATCTGTGCCTGTTTAAAACAAAACTGAGCCCTACCTGAAATTGGGGCAGATGTGAAACACTTTGGCCAGGTTACCTGCAGGGATCAGAAATATGGGCCTCATCAGCCTCAAATGTTAACACTGTCAGTAAGAGAGTGCAGAGAGATCACAAGGGCAGGGGGAAAATCAGACACTCCTCTCACACAGGTTTTTCTACAGACATGAGGCACCTGGCTGTCATTTGTGTCTTTCAACTGATTTCCTTCATTGAGCATTTGGTCTCAGCCCAGCATCAAGGGAATGCTAGATGCCTGAGAGGTGTGAGAATGGCAGCTGTACAGCTACCAGATTAGAACTGCAAATTAGCCAAGAAAAAATTCCATGTCCACAGACCACTGAGGAAACAATTCAAAATTTCCACTAACAGCAAAGGCCATGTCTCATTTTTTCCTTTTTTCCTGGGGAAGTAGAAGGGACACACAAATAGATGTGGTTCATTTTGACATAGCAGCTTATGTGAATTTTATTCTTCTCTCACACAGTTTTGAGTTTTGGTTAAGCTTTGTAGGGTATCATTTAAATGAGAAAAGTGGCATCTACAGAGTTCCTTGCCTGAAGATTGCACTCTAGCCAATTAGGAAGTGTCTGGGATGCGTCAGGGTCATTAGTGCAAAATAAAAAATGTCATGGCATGCCAGGCAACCAGACTACCCTTCCTGCAATGGCTGTCAGTGCTCCAGCCTTGTCACTTCCCTACTTGTGAATTCAAGACATTCAGTGAAATAATACTTCTAGTGTAAACAATATACATCAACAAGCCTTGGCACTACTGCCCAGGCATTACAGAAAAAAGCCATTTGAACAGGAAATCAGCCCCAGGGTCAGAAACGGGTCTCTAGCATTCTCAGACCTGCATGACTGTCTGCTTCCTGTCCTGCACAATGGGTGCATTGCAAGGGAAACGCTTCCAGTAATGGGAACAAAAGTAACTTTCAAGGTTGCACACTGAACAATTACTTTGCCAGTTGTGCTTTGATGCCAAGTGGTTCAGTTTGCCAAACTTAGCTCTTTTTCATTTTAGAAGCTTAAGGAATGGAAATAAGCTGCTTTGTACACTTTCCAGGGATGCTGTAGTTGATGAAGCGCCCAGGACTACCCACTCCAGTATCTGACAGCAGCCCTTGCCAAAGGATGGTACCAGACACCCAGTAACTGAGGAGTATGGCTCTCGTCCCCTCCTGTGTTCTACATCACGTCTAAAATAACTACAAGGGAGTTTAGATTATACCAGAGTAAAATCTTGCTTGGCTGCAGTGGTGTGAGAGTCCAGAGCCCAGCTCACAAAGAACAAATCAGAGGAGATCTAAGATTAGCATGCTCACATCTTACAACTGGAAGTAACTATACCCCACCAAAGAACTGGGTACAATAAGCCATCCAGGAGCATTTGATTACACCAACCTCTTCTGTACCAAAATCAAGTGTTACAAGAGTCTGTCACTGTTCAGCAAGAGACCTGCAGCAGGTCAGTGCAAGCTTCATTCTGGTTTACATTCTGAAGCACAGTATCATTAAAACTCTGAAAACAGAATCCCAAGCCGAGGAACAGGAGGGAGAGGGAGTGAAGAAAGAGGAGAGTGAGCAATTACATCAGATCAGACAAATCTGGTGTTTTGAAGCCACACAATGTTTAGCTTTTCCTTTTATTTGTTTCAAGTTTTGGTGCAGAAAGTTATGTGCGGATGCTAATGCAACCTCCCCTGTAAGTGCTCAATCTAGCAACGAACAAAGTTTTGGCATGTTCAGTTTGGTTTTGTTTCCTTTAAGCGAAGACCTGTAGTGCCACTGAAACCAAAACTTTGTTACTGTTGGCAAAAAAATAAAGCAACTTTCCTTTTACAAGCATTTTTCCATTTAAATAAAAACCTGAAGCTTTCCCATAATTCCTTTGGTCTTCTCTCACCAAATTCCATGCTACCTCAAGACAAGCCCTCTTTTGGAAGTCCGGCTGAATCGCAGTGAAGCTGCTAAAATTAGCAGAGAAGAATTGCTGTGGCAGAGTTTCCCCCTAGTTTGTTGGGAGTTTAAGACTGAAAGACATTACCAGTGCCTCGGGCAGAGGCTTCAAATTGTGTCTAGTAGAACAAGAGAAAACAAAATCCAATCAGAAGTTCCGCTGAAGGTGCCTGGCAAAAAATCATCTCCATAAAATGATGCTCTGCTTCCAGTATTTTCATATGCGTTGCGTTGAGTTTATTCCCCTCATAAGGAAACAAAAGTATTGGTGTAAAAGCACAGCTGAGCTTTTAAGGTAGCACCAGGACACCTACACCCAAGTTGTCGTCTTGTTGCTGCTAGGCCTCTTTTTGATTCACATTCACAGAATCACTTCTTGTGCAAAACAAGCAGTCTAAGGAGAAAGAATGCCCTCCGAGTTCTAATAAAAATTGTAGAAAAGAATCCAAGATAAGCCAATGCTTTCCTCCTCCCCAAAATTTACCTGCAGAGAGAGGGGGGCATCTGTGCGTAGACAGGATAGGCAAGCCTGACATTTAGGGAATCATTGTGTTGGACAAGGGATGTCTGCTGGTAATGAAGAACCAAATCCTTAAGTGTGCTGTACAGGTTGTACGGTTCTGCAAACCCATAACCTCTTGGAGTGCTGTAGATCACACAGTGTTTCACCTCTCCATCAGCTCTGCAAGGAAAGGAAAGAGGAGAGTTTAACATAAAAGGACAAACTCAAAGTGACAGTCTATTAACAATTAACTAATGCAGCAACTCTGCCAGTCACTGGATTACATAATGGAGGACCCAGTAGATGCAAGTGGAGGAGATTAATATAGTCTGTGAAGAAACATTGCTTCAGGGCATGTGATTAAACACTCTTGCATAATAATCCACATAAGAGGGCTCTTCCATCCCAGCAGTACGATTCTCTACTGCATTGTTCTCCAAATGGTCCTTGGGAAAAAAATCAAGAGCTGAACCAAGAAGATAAGCACCCAAAGTTAGCGACTACTTGGTGCTCAACTCACATAGAAACCTTTCCACTAAGCAAAGAAACCAAAACCCACCAATTATCAGGACCTACAAAGTATTCCATGAAACACTAACACTAAGTGCTAACGTTCCATGTGCATTTTTTACTGTTAAGCATGGGATGGGTTCAAGCTGATTCATTATCTGAAGCCACAGCCACCGAGGCTCTAACTTGGCAAAGCAGCTACTGGAGCACAGCAATTCCAAAGCTGCTAGAAAAACTTATCTGCCAGAAAGATCAGGTATTATGTAATCCCTGTACTGGAACCTGTTACAATCCCAGTCACATGTAGGAACAGGTTACTTTGTGCCACCCCTTGGTGAGCCTGTAGCATGATCCTAACCAAACAAAAGCATCTGATGAACCCAACACTTGAGTGACTGCAATGAACGGAACACTGAACACAGCAGATACTACAGTCTTCAGTTACCTTGAGGTGCTAAACCTTCATATATTCATTTCTCAGACTCGTGCTCAGAAGCAATTAACCTCATGTGAAATAAATCAGTGAAAGCCATTTTGGACTCCAGGACAAGCTTGAAGGATTTTTAGATAATGGAGTTGGAGTATTTCTGACCTTCATTACACCAGCATAGAATGAAGTGAAATACAAAAAATCAATGCAATGCTGTAAGAATGTCATCAAAACTACTGCTCACGAATAGTTCTCCAAAGCATCACCATTACCTTACATATACAAGAAAAAGATCGAGTTGGGCATGTCTGAAAATGAGAATGGAGGATGCCACACCTTTACACCCCTGCTTTATTTCTTCCCATGTGCTCCTTAGCAGGGATGAATATGGGAGAATTAGGCCCTAACTTAGGCCCTTACTACAGAGCTTCAAGTTGGGATACTTCAGAATTTTGTACTAACTATTGTGGGAACTGCAGAGCCTGCAGGACTACAGTTATTTCACATTCAAAGCACATTTTTGTTACAAAGCTTTTACCATGCCGGTCTTCCTGCAAACACGCAACACATTCCAAAGCTAGGCCTGGCTTTTGTTCTCCAAAATAAAGAGCTTTGGTAGAGATCTATGAATTGAGTAGTTAGAACAAAAAGGAAAACAGACTTACACCACAGAACAAGCATAACATCCTTTCTTGCTACTCTCGCGAATTAAAAATGCTCCGTCAGGCTTCCCACAGAGCAAGTCTTCCGCTTGGATACGGTTGAGATCCCCAACAAACCAAGTTTTCTCATCATGATGTGGCAGGTTTTCATCTTCTTCATTCACAAAGTATGTGCTGAGAGGATAAATTTGTTAACCAGTGATCAGTAAAGGAGTTAATGAGCAGAGCTATTTTCACAGAAATCACACAAAGAAATACCAGAATTGCCCAGGTTGGGAGGTTGGGCTCCTAACAAACATATATTAAAGGCTCCCACCTAGATCTCAGTTTTAACCCTACATGTTTCAGCAGAGTTGCTGCGTCACATTACTCCAGTCCTTTATTGAGAAACTGGTGGTTTTTGCTACCAACCCCACAAGAGAAAACACTTATTAATGGAACACTTCTCAATAAAATCATATGTATAGTGACACTTACTCATCAATATTTTCATTTTTGATCCCCAGCCAGTCATTTATTCGCTTCTGTCTCACCCCCTTGTGATTGAGCCATCTGCCAGAAGAAGAGAACATTAATACATTACTTCAGAGCATGTGTATGGGTTTTCTTAGTGAGCAAGCTGAAGCTCAGACACAAGAGAAACAGTCTGTGTCCAGCCCAGGGACATTAGAAGCTGGATAACAGTGGGGGTGAAATCAGCTGTGGGTATAAGCAACATCTGAGACACGTAACAAAAAAAAAAAAAAAAAAGTACTACCATCTGTTGTATTAGCAACTAGAGGTTCTGCTTATAACTAGTTTTTCTTAAATTCTTTATTTATAGGAGTTGCAGAATGAGCACCTAATTGTGGCTGGCTCTTTAAATAATGAAATCATGAAGAAGCCAACCAGCTCTCAGACATCCCCTGCCAGACTAGCACCTGAACACCAACAGAATTTTGGTTATGAAAATTAAACTCTCATTATCCTGATGGAAACAGCCATTAATCACATTCATCAGAGACACTATTCTGAGGTATGGGTCAGGCCTACTTACACAAGATACTGATCTCTGATTTTGCGGAGCTGAATTAGGTCAGGCTTGATACTGTTCATTTTCTTATCAGTCTCCCTGTTGTCCAGAGCTTGTTTCTTCAAGTCTTGTTCCAGGCGCATTTTACTGTCATGGATCTCACCTAGGCGTGATTTTAATTTTTCATAATTCATCATTATCCTAGAAATGAGTATGAGAGAAGAGGTCAAACCAGTCCAGAAGGACTGAACCTACTGGTAGCACTTACAGAAGAGTATCACAGAACTGCCGTAATAGCAACTCCTCCCCCTGACCACCTCATCCTTACATGAAAATTACTGTACAAGCAACAGGAAAGACCTCTTGCCAGAGGGCCTGCAACCTTCAGTTTACCTTAATATATTTCCTTCCGGCAGAGATGCAGGAAGAAATTCTCTGTACGAAGATAAGCTAGAACAGATTCCTCCTACACTATCAGATTCAGTTTTTGTTGTATCAATCACGTGAGCCCACCACAGGTATCAGCAATAGCAAGATTTCAAATGCAAACTTAAAATACTATCAAGAGCTACCAGGAAGTAATGCTGCCTGTCTCTTCATTCAAGATTTAGTTTGCAGGTTTGGTGTGACTCAGGAAAATTACATCTTTTGCTTGTTACTTGTCTTTACTCACAATGAAGCACCTCAAGTGCATAGTGAAATTGTTACATGTAACTGTTTCTGGTCCAAAAACCTCCTTAAGGTTTATAAAGCACTATGTCAAGTGAGGCATTACACCTGGCCTTTCTTCAAAGGCCCAGATCCAGCTTTTTCTGCTAATACCCTCTTGGAAGGGCAGTTTCAAACAATGTACTCACTGAATTTATTAGATGACAGCTACGAAACATTGATCTTCTCTGAAAGCAACTAAAACTAACGATGGACAATGAGATTTACCAGATTTACTGTAATTTCACAGTTTCCAAGTACAGAGTTCTCTGAATTTTATTCTGAGCAAATCCAAATAGAAATGGGATAAGCAAATTAAATCATTATTTCCTGGTCCTCATCACAGTATCTTGATTTACTGAAGTTAGGAGAGGATAATCCAGAGATTTCCCAGCTCTGCATTTCCTTGAGAGAAGAGAGCTTTACTGAAGGCTGAGGTACCTTGAGGGAAGGTCTCAGAAAACACTGAGCTTACAAAGTGGTTTGTTTGATGCTGTAATGGCAGTGTCAGTGTGGACACCAGTTTTTCCAGGTAAGCAAACACAACCCGTGAGCTCACCGTTCAATTTCTTTGTCGTTCCCCTCCCTGCGGAATCGCTCGATGTATTCTTTGCTGTATCGCTCTTGTGAGTGGCACTGTTCCTCAAATATCTTAATTGTTTCATTAAATGCTTCGATTGCAGTTCTCTTCATCTGAATTTCCTATGTAAGGAAAGAGTTCTTCATCATTTGTTCATAACACAGATGACAATGCAAGACTCGATTATGTTCCTTTAACTGACTGAGATGATGATCTTTCTTCCTCCCACTAAATTAAAATAGGATTAATCAGCTTTAAATTCAGTCAAATGTCTGAGTAGGGTCAGGAAGGAACCAGGCAGACTTACTCCCTTTAAGTCTACCCTCCTCCCCTACATGATGCTCTCTATTAGGCTGAAAACCCCTCAAACATTTTAGTCATATTTTCCATCTTAGTTTGCAGGAAGACTGCCAGCAAGCTTCCTCCCCATATATGAACTATCTTATTTTACAAGAAGCAGTCCAAATACCATATTCACACTTCCTTAATGCATAATATTTAGTAACTGACTTGCACATGATTTCACAAAAAACCTGGCCAAACCCTTCTACAACTCTCATTGCAGCATGTGGCAGCTGGAAATACTCAGCAGCCAAGGAAGAAGCCTGCAGTGTAAAACTTGTAAGTGTTGGCCTTTTCCACAGCTTTACCTTGTACTAAAAAGTGCAGCTCCTCTTTTCTCCTTGCCCCAAACCATACCTCTAGGAGTATCAGAAACAAGCAATATTCACTGTTTCCATCAAATACGAAGCTTCCTTGCTCTATTCCACAATTTACTAAAATTTTTCCTTATATTGCCTTTATTAGCCTTAACAGGTTAAAATAATTTTCTTTGCTTTTTAAACAACAATAAACACACTCTACAAAGAGCCAAAGCAGCACCAACCTGGGATGTTCTGGTATATTCTTCATACAATTTGTCATACTCTTTGCTCTTTTCCTGATACTGAGCATGGTATTCTTGAAGCTTTTTACCTACTGCATCTATATTATCTTCTTTCACCAACTGATCCTGCACATACAAAGAGCTATTAAGTATTCAAGCAAAGCAGCTTTTCCTTAAGAGTATTCATTTGTCCACTTATGCACATTTGCATTTTACAGATATTAGCATCATGATTTATAATCCAGTTTCTAGAGAGCACTGCATCTAAATCTGCCTTCCTTTGTGCAACATATTTCACAGTTTACAGACACAAGGAACTGGAACTATATGACACCAAGAGCCATGCCAAAATATTAAACTTCCAAAAAACACACCACACCTTACTTTCAGGATTGGTATCCCTGGTTCAAGAAAGAAGGAAGCAAATTGCTTAGAATCTTCAGTAAAAGATCAGTTGTGGGTGTTGTTGGTTTTTTATCCTTTTCTAAAAAGCTCTGCAGCTCTTTTTCCTTAATGCAAAAATGTGTTGGGCTACTGAATAGAAGTTTAACAAATATTCTTGAAAAATTCAGATGGCTATGCACAGAGTGAGCAGCTGCACAGCTCATATGGGTAGCACTGGCTAGAACAGCTCCCAGTGGGTTCACAAGGGTCCAAGGAGAAATTAAAAAGTTTCTCAGAGGTTCAACTCTGCTGCCTGTCAGGGTTTCAATTCTCTGTTGGGCACAGATGAAGACTGGAAACCTGATAAAATGTAGCTGCTTAGATGGTTAGACAATTTGGAAAATGCAAGTGAGGCCAAATATGAAAATTCACCTTTAAAACAAACAAACGACCAACAACAAAAAAAAAAACAAAAAAACACACAAAAAACCACAAGCTATTCATAGAGAACCCCCAAAATTATATACACATCTGCAATTTTTTTTCTTGTCTGCACTAAAAGCCAATGGGGTGTGATGAAGATCTTACCTGCTGGTACCGGGACACGGGATACATCAACTTCACATCGAGCTTTGGGTTGTACTGAGCCAGGGACTCATTACGGTAGTGGTTAATGAGTTCCACAACGGAATTAAATGTCAGTGGATCAGAAAAGCCGTACTTTCCATCCCGATGATAGATCTTTATCAGCTTGTTGTTGCCACCCTTCCTGTAAAGTACAGTCATTCAGAGGTTTTACTGTGTCCCTCCCATCCCTCATCAGCACTAAGGCTGATGCCACTGAAATTCCTGGGCAAGTGACACCTCACTGCACACCTTCACAGTGATTCTTTACACAGCAGCAGTATTAAGTAGTTTTAGAGTCAATACACACAGAATTATCATCAGATTATTTGAACAGGAGCAAAGCCCAAAGTAAATCTTTTCCTATGTGTTCATTCTGGAGCCAGCTTATGGTATTTAAGTCCTAGCTTTGCCAGAAGTTTTGCAAAGGAAAAGGAGGATACTGAAGGCTGAATAAAGGAGCCATAAGAAAACCCAAACTCAATTTCCTGCAATTCAGGATCACTAATAGTATACAACTGAGTACAGATTTATACAATTATTAATTAATCTTTTTGAGTTATGGGTGCTAAGACGGGATACATGAACATACAAAATCATTTGAGGATTACAAAATGGTTGTAAATTTAGTTATCCAGATTTATACATTCTAGTGTTTTCCCCAATATAGTGCTTATTTCTTCCCTCTTTTCCCAACACACTGTTTAGACGCTGTCCTGTCTTTCTCCTGCACTTGCAATTTTGCCTCCTAAAGAAAGCTGCATTCAGTAAAATAACCAAATCATGCCAAACCTTAGCACATGGGCTGTGAACTTGGAGGCAGATATTATAGCAGAATTTTAACTACACCCTTGGGATCAAAGGCCACCACTAAGGCAATGGAATTTCACAGCAGGATCAAGTACCTGCTGTATCACAGTAACTCCCAAGGTGTGTGCTACTAAGGCTGCAGCTTCTTTGCCTTCTTTACCTGCTTGTCCCTAACAATCAGCCTTGGGAGCCCATCAGAGGCAAGTGGCTGGGCAGGCTGGGCAAGGCACCAGAGCCAGTCACATGAGGTTTCTGCCTAACTGCAGCAGACAGGGCTGGGGCAGCTCTGGAAACCTGCCACTTACAGATGATTTTAATGAAGAAAAGAACATGGCTCCAAGTCAGTACTTCCTAAACTTTAGATCAGAAAGCACAAGATACTCTTTACCAAGACATTGTGTTCAGCTCTACAGAGCTGCACGCTGATGAAGCATTCAACACTCTCCCATTCATCAAAGGTCTGGTTTACAAACACCTTTCACTTTAGCAGTTCTGAAACTATGAAGCATTCCTGGGCAGCTCTCCTCCCTGAGTCCCACCTCAGCTACACAGAGATCCTGAGGGTAGTATTTAGTGAGGGACAAGACTCAATGCACAGAGCAGAACTGACTGTCAGACCTGCCTCTTTATTTGCTTGTTCTGTGATGTGCAGAAGTGGGAACATCTCACAGCTTGAGCCACGTGAGCTTTAAACAGCCAGGGCTGTCACTGGTACGGTAACAGCTCCTCAGGGTTTTGCTGAGGGGACCACAAGTGCTCAGTGCTCACCGCAGTGTCAGAGTGTAGTCTCCCTGCATCTTGGTCGACGCGTCGCGCACCAGGAATGTTCCATCTGGCATGTCTCGTAATTTGTCATTGACTTCTTCCCTGGAAAATGGAAAGGGAGGCAAAATTAGAAGTGCGAAGGATACGATCATCTTTGCCACAGGTAAAACATAGGACCCAGAAGCACCAATGTCTGCAGAGTTCAATCTTCTGTCATGCTCAGGACCTCCAGTTTTTTTAGGCTACCTAAAGCAAGTTTCAGCTTGTGTAGCTGTACTGAAGAAAAGTAGCTGCAGTCAACTGCCACTTAGGAAGGAGTCTCTGTTTAAACAACAGTAGCAGCTGTGACTCAGATCACAACCTTTCCCTTTAATCTGCTCAGGTTTTAAAGTCCACACTAGAACAGGTGCCCTTTGAGAAGCCAGTCCTGACCTCTTAAGACATGGTCTCTAGAATCACAGCTCAAAGGTGCCTAGAGTTTAGCACAGTTTTAGTCTCAAGAGGCTCATTACTGGCTTAACTCTGATCTTATTTACAACACTTTTAAACCACTACAACCTTGCTAGCTTCAGTGCAACTTTTCCCTATTTTCAACTGAGGCAGAAGGATATTCAGTCCAAAACTTTAAGCTAAACCAAGAAATCTTTTAGTGAAAGTGAGTACCTGTCAGCATTAAGAAAATTATTTCAGGTGAAGAGATATGCATCTTGCTTGCAAGCATTTCACCCAGATTATGTATCTCACTTTATAACAACTCCCTCAAAGGTTTTTCAATACAGTCATTTGGAAACTAAAGTTTCTCAGGTAGCCTGAACATTCTTTAGGTGCTGTAGGAAGCCTAGCTGAATCTAGCTGAATAGAAAAACCAACAGCAGGTTTTTTTGTTCAAATACTAAGGAACAAAAGTATTCAAAAGAGTAACAAAAGAATAGCCTTAGCTTTGATTTAGCTACCTGAAAACTATTCTGTTAGTAAAACTGACTCCTACTGAGTATCACATGCTCATGCTCATGCCCATTTACTCCTCTCAGACCATTTTACAGATTGGACCCAGTTAACTCCTTTTTGAATGGACAGATATGACATACAGGTTTGGGTCTGCAAGTTGCACTCTGGAGCTCATGGCAGAATTTTCAGCACAAGTCCTTAACTGAAGAACATTGCTCCTGCCCTGCTGGCCTGACGCAGCCTGTACCTGCTGGCTGCCAAACCAGGGTCATAAACAATTCCATTTTCACATTAGTGTGCACCAAGTTTTAATCTAATAAAGCAACTCCAATGCGATTTGCAGTGCATTAGCTCCTGCCATCATGTGCACTGGTGATTGGGAGACAAATCCATAGTCAATAAACTGATACCAATATTGAGCCAGTTTTAAAAAAAACTGTTCCTAGTGGATTTTGTGATCAGGTTTTGCCATTCTGCTTCAGCTGAAAATTAACAGAAAGCTATCTCTGCCAAGGCCCTTCAAAAGCAAGATCTAGGAGGGTTTGCTTTATAGAAAGATAAGGGTGGTACAATAAAGATATGAAAACTTTATTTCCCTTCTCAGAACGTCAGTGAGCTCATGTGGCAAACTCTTCATGCCTCTATCTGCCAAAGTGCTTCAAAGTACTATGTGCACAAGTTTGAGCAATTCCTGATCACACTCCCAGCACGCTTGCCTGTCCTTTTACAGCTCCAAATTCTAGATTCTTCAGAAGTGCTTTAAGAGGGTAAGAGATGACTGAACATTTCAGCTCTTTTATACAATTAAGTATATAAAACCAGGCCTTTCATTTTCTGAACCTAGCCCAAGCCATCCATTTTCTCAAATGCATGGAAAAGAGTTTTCTTAAGAGACAAAATTTAATTTGTTTGGTATGTGTCACTATCATCAGCTCAGTATAGGTGGGTGATGGTGAAGATTTGTAAGAGCTATTTTTCACATCACCATGTAATAGAGATGAATACAGCTGAAATTTAAAAAAAAAAACATAAAGAAACCAAAAAGTAAGAATGCAACTCCTTTTATCCTGAAGCATTTGTTTTATACTGAAATTTTGCTGAACTGCATGCATTTCAGGATTGCATGTTTGCAACACTTTTTATTAAATATCAGATACAGAAGCATTTATCTTCTTTTTAAAGATTGTACTTGTGGACAAATTGAGAAACTCAAAAATTACTGTCACCAAGACTGGTAATATCTGCACCAGAAGAGCAACAACTTAAATACCCTGAATCCAGCTGAATACCTTCACTTAGATGTTTTTCCAAGCACAGTCCTAAAGCATTCCCCTCCAGTAAAATGCTGCCTGAAATAGGCATGTTTTTTTTGTCTTGAATTCTAGCAGGCTTATCCTACTTTTAACAATATATATTAATACATATTAATTAATATATTCTATCAGTATTGCTTACCTTGAGATGTCCCCCCAGTACCACTCTGCTTCCTGCAGAGAGAAACTGGAATTGTCCTTTATTCCATTTGTATTGACTGGAGTCATTGGTTTTGGGGGCTTTGGAGGAAGAGCTGGAAATTAAAAACAGATTAACAAAAGGTGAACAGGAGAAAATAATCACTAAACTATTAATGAAATATGACAGTAAAAAACACAAGAGAAAGTGTGCATCTTGAACTCAGCTTTCAAGCTTTCTGGAACCAAAACTAACTTGTAATCTTAAAGAAAGTCTGAATTCAACTGCTCCACTGTAACCTGAGATTTTTTTAGTATCAAACACTTGCTTCAGGCAGGGGGAAAGTAAGGAGTATGAGGAAATGTGAGTTTTTGTTAAAAGAAGACTGGTGCAGGCATGACTACAAGGGCAGGTGCCGCCTAAAGCTCCAAACAAATGACAAAGGTGTATTGTGTTTGAAAGCCACAGCCTGGAGAGCACTGGACACCACTGTGGAAAAACCCCAGTTGCATAGGGATCAGCAGTCCTGAAGCCAACCCACAAGAGCAAACAGGTGAACTCTTCAGAGAGAAAAACACTGCCAGAGAGCAGTGGTGGCTGGGCAGGGCTGTATCTGTCATAGACCTGAGGCTCATGTTTCACACTGGGTTTGTCATTTAGGCTCCTGTTTGGAACAAAGGCTGTGACTCTTTGAGTACTCCAGGACATGAGGTGATAAGGGAAGGGGACACGGGAGGTTAGATAACTGTCAGAGTGCCTGCACTGCTTTGCGTAGCTGAAGTGTTTACCACAGGAAAGGGGATGCCACAGATGCCCAACAGACAGGCAGAACTGCACACCTGCAGGGCTGGCACATGCCTGCCCAGAATTCCCCTATCTTGAATTCATGGCAAACTTTCCTGGCAAACAAACAAACAAAACAAAACAAAAAACAAAACAAAACAAAAAAACAAAACAAAACAAAAAAAACCAACCAAAATAAAGCAGGCTTTTACTTCCATTCTCAAAATAGGTTACATAATGTAAGGGCATACAAGACACCAAAGCTGTTTCTGTTTGGCCAGTATTTGCTCAAACAACTTTATCATAAATCTGACTGTAAGCCCCGAATCAGTAATTTAGCAGCCACAGGCATGTCCATGTACTGGGAGAGACTGGTCTGTGAGCAGAAATGTATTATACATTTTCTTTGGGAAAGGTGTCCTGAATGCTCTCCCCCGTTTTGCAAAGACCGGATGCTTCATTAAGAACATTGCCACTGAAAATGAGCGTTTTTAGGCATTTCATGAGTGTTTTACAGAGGGACAGGTCACATTTGCATTCAGAGGAAGAAAGCAGCTACACACACTGATTTGCTGCTAGCATGTTTCTAAGTCAGAGCCTGAACATCTGTGCTCCCAGCCCTGTGCCCTTGCCATCAGATTACACAAGCACAAGTGAGCAGGCCTGACACAGTGACAACAGCCATCTTTCAGATGCACAATCCCCGTGTATGCACAGAAACACAAATAAAGGCAGCAGAAAGAAGATTTTGATCTCCAGCTTCAGCACCAAATGGCTTAGCACTGAGAGGTGTGCTACTTGGCACCATCCAGCTGCTCACCTCCGAGCCACACCTCCCACATTAAAGAAGAGAAAACAGGCTTCCAACTGCAGTTCCAAATACCATTCCATGCTGAATATCCAACACAGTAACTTCACTGTTCTCTGACAAACCAGTAGATGCTTTAATTGAGCCAATCTAAACTAAATCTGAACCTTGACCCAGACGTTTGCACCCTGGGGTTGCTGACCAAACACCTGATTCAGATAGCAGCATTCATTCTGCGGGACCAAGCATTAAACCGTAGCATACAGGTTCTTTTTATGGGGCGAGCTGGGAACTTTCAGGTGTGCACACATCTAGTGAGGCAATAACAGGTCTTGTTGTAAAAGGAAGGTGAAAACCTTCGGATTCAGTGAAGTAGCTTCCTGGTTACGAAGCTTCAGTTACTCCTAGCTCAACTACTACGGTTGTTTGTGTAGTGCACAAGTATTTGCACAAAGCACCATTGAGAGCGAGGCATGGCTCCAGCCCTACTTTGCTTGAAGCTCCCAGCCCCATCCAGGATCAGAGGAACACATATCCAGGCTAAGCCTGTAGAAGCAATTGTATTCACCGTGCTGTTCCATCTCCCCCAGTCAAAGTTCCTGAATTTAAAAATGTCATCAGGTCCTTCTTGCTCCCAACATCACATCTGGGACAGGACAGCTACAGCAGTTCTGAGTCTCATTGGTGTCTGCACATTACAGTACATCTGAGTTCATAAAACCTGTAGATTCACTCCAGAATCTTTTGTAGGATCTGAGTCATCAAAAAGCATATTAAGTTTTATGTAAAAAACACACAAGAGTGCAGAGTTCTTAGAAAACTGCACCAGCACCTACAATTATTTCAATGGGACTTTCAAATTAAAGCCTGGACATATAAACAACTTCAAGGTATTCTACAGTGTAAAAAGCCTGTTTTACACTGGTAGTAGGGGCTTCCCAGAAGGGGCTTTCAAGTGTTCTCTAGAGTATTTGAATACTTCTCCAGCCCTCCTTGTAAGATTAGGTCTTGCTCCTTTATACCCTGTGGGATTATTTGGCAGCTTTGTCAGGGCTCAATCCAAAGCACTGGGTACAGAAAAGCAAATTAACAAAGACCAGAAAGGTAAGGAAAGGAGTTTGGACTCAAAGCACTAGACATTACACTAAGTGTCCCTGCTACAGATGGGAGTTACTCCTTTCCCTTAATAGGGAAATATCAGTTCTCACTATCAGGACATTGCCTACAGAACTTCATTCTTCATAAGAAAACTGGAAGGAAATTCTTTCAGGGAGAAGAATAAGGCTTGGACCAGTTCCTGTAAAACCTGACTCATGGAAGCCAGTCCTTTACACAATAGACTTTTGAAAAATGCTTTTTAATAGCTTGCACATTTCAAAAATACAAAACTATTTGCAAGGGTGGATCCTGTTCCCAAAGAGCTATGTATCTATTTCTTTACTTTCAATGCTTTGAGCTCTTTGAGTCATAATAGATTTTCCCCTGTACTGGATACAGAACCGGGCCCTTGCTCTTGCTTTATCCCATAGGCCAACATGCTCATCCATTTCAGCATTTCTTGGCTACCCTCTCAGCCCACAGATTTTAGTCTGTACTAAATGGAGAACACTCACAAAGGTAGTTTAAAAACCTCACAGCCCAGCCCCTGTGATGACAAAGGGGAATATTTTGTAATAGCATGGCAAGTCTACTGCAACAGAGTAGCATCCACCACACTGCTGCTCTCATAACACTGGCCCAATAGGTTGCTGGAAGAGGCATCCTAAAGAAGTTTTTGCTTAGTATATAGATGGTACTAACAACCCTGCTAGGAGATATCCTGTGCTGTTCCTATGAAAAGCTAGAGGGAGCGAGCCTCAAGGAGTCCACAGATTTTGATTTTAAATTCAAAATAATCCAGTTTTAGGTACCTTACTCAATGAATATTAGAGAGCTAAAATGCTAGAGTAAAGTAAGATAAGACTAGCTTGAAGTCAAGAGAAATGCTTTCAAGAGCAGCCGTGTTTCTTTCCATGTCACTGAGTCCAATTCTGATGTAGCCACAGGCACGATTTTACTTTATCTCAAAACCAGCTCTGATTAAAGTGAGTGATCCTGATGGTTTCTTGCCTCCTTTTTCCTGGGAGAGAAACACTGATCACAAGTGATTAACAGCACAACAGATCTATCTGTTCTAATGAAGAACTTTCTTTTTGCACCAGATACACAAGCATCCTTCCCGCAGCATGTCTCTAGGACAGTTTTGGAGAACAGATCTCTCCAAACCCCAAGAGGTGACAGCTCAGTTGTACCGTTCACTCCCACATGAGAACATTCCAAAGATCAGGTTCTGCTCTCAGTGACTGCCTGGCAGTGAGAGCAGACTGGCTCTCCCTCATGCATTCATGGGCATATCTGGTTTTAATTCCTTTAGCAACTCTAGTTCCCCCTTTCTAGCTTTCCCAGGCAGACTATCTTGAGCTAAATTCCAATCCCAGCTCAGTGTCACTTAGAAGGGAGAAATAAAAATGAGCTGGTGATGGAGCAGAGGGATGGCAGCCAATGTGTGCTGGGTACAGGATGGGATGTTGCTAACGTCAGGCCCCGAAGGCTGCTGTGCCCTTTCCAGCAGGTACCTTCAGCAGAGCTGCCCCCACAGCTGCTGTGCAGGGACTCGGAGAGAAGAGCTCATGGACTGGGCTCTGCCAAAGGTCACTTTGGGATGCTTTCTTGACTGTGCAGAATTGTTTTCTGCAAAGGTGACTCGTGACTTTAACTGAGTTGACTCTCTGAAACTCAAAGCGCCTCCAACACCAAGGGAAGCAGGAAAGCTGGCAAGTGCCTGAAGTCCAACACCGCTGTATTTCTTTTAAAGTCTCTCATAAAGAATCATGGGCTGTATTAATCCTGAATTTAACTGCTGTGAAGTAGGCCGTGACTACAATGAGATACACACGTTCCCCAGTAAGGTTTTGAACAAAAAAATTTACAAGTTTACATGAGCTAAGAGCCACCCAGCCCTACGCGTGAGGGTTTTCAATGGCACAGATTCAGGAGTAAAACAGGAAGAAAGCCTCAGTTATCCAAGTGCTATATCCCATGCAGTATCCAGTCAAGCAGGCTGTTTCTTCTCTGGCTGCAGTATTTGCATTAAAAAAAAATCAACCTGCCAGTTAATTAAACTCTCATTTTCAGTTTTAAGGCAGATGCCACTTAGTCTAAGAACGGCTCCACAACCTATTTCTTCCACTATTTTCCAAGAGCTTTAAGCCAGACTTTAAAAGCACAGGAGGTTTAAATGCAGCATTAAATCTACCTTACTGTTACAAATAATAGCAACTACCAACTACTCTGATAATGTCGATTTTAAGTCCCTCAGCACTTCCATGGGCTTGTTTACTAGCCTTCTTTCTGATAATCTCAATCTACTCTCTCCCCACACTGTGACAAGCAGAGAACAGATCAGAGGATTTCCAAGACAGTTCCTCAGCTTCAAAAAGGCTGATGTACAGTAGATACCGTGCGAACTGTAATATAAAGCTCTACAAAGTGTCATTGCTATGGAAACATGCAAGTAATCTGTGGTTAGGCCAGCTAACATTTTAATGACATAGTCCTTGAGGACAGAAGGGTTTTCCCTTTGGAGATACAGATGAAGACTTGCAATGGAAATGCAGGATAAAAATTTCCCCCCAATATTTAACTGCTCTCTGCCATCTTACCCAATTTCTCAAACACTCTTCTCAATTTCTCTAACACATTTTGGGCAAAGCCTCAAAATCTTTCCCTCCCTCAGGAGTCCTGTAGTCATCCCTGTTGCATGAGAACCCCTTAAAGACATCTGTGAGAAAAGCATAGTCTTCTACAGAGGTTTTCCAGCTGACAAAGAGGAGGGTCAGGCACCCCTGCTGACAGCAGCTCATTCCCCACCACTGGCAGATAAACGATCCTGGCAGCTCCACATCTCACTGCTCCTGCCAAGACCCCTTTTGCAGAGCATTGAGCACCGATGCCCTTCGAAGCTGTCCTCCCTCAAAGGGCAGCTAATGTGCATGGAGAACTGCTCTGGGAACAGGCAAGGAAGCTCCTTGATGGAATTATTGCTGGCCACAGAACCTCAGGCATGCTCACATTTTCACCCTCCTCCCCCAAAATAGGCGAGATGCCAAGGAGTAAGACATATTCAAAGAATTGAAGTCTTTCAATATCTCATTACAGAAAACAGCAGACAAGTTGGCAGAAAGCCAGACAGGCTTCCAATGAAAACACTCCCATTATAGCTTTGCTTGTGTTTCTATGAACTTTCATAAAAAAAAAAAACCTTTAAGAAATATTTCAGCATTTATTAATTGGCTTCTTTGATAAAGATCTGTTTTGTTTGAAACCCCCCCCAGATATCCAGCCCTCTCCCACACCTCCCAATCACTGTTTCACCTCCTACAACCTGACAGGCTTCTGCTGCACTCTGTTCCTCATGAGCATCCACAGCTACTGTACAGGTTAAAATATTATCTGCTCTGGGACACCTGCAGAACAGGGGACAACAACGGCGTGTGAAAAGGCTAGATCAAATTCAGCATTCCTTTGGGAATTTCAAAAGCATCTCTCACTACTCTGCAAGCCCTATTACTTCATGGGCTGAGACATGAGAAATGGAAGATGTTCACAGTCAGATAAATGACATGGGGACCTTTGACTTCTGTACCAAAACACAGCTCCTCCCCTTCATTCCAGACTTTGCATGAAGGTATAAAGCCAATAAAACCTCAGCTTCCCAATTATTTTCACTGCCCAAAGGAAAACTGTCTATCTTCCAACCCAGAGCCCAGTGTAACTGCTGCAAAGCTACAGCAGTGTCAGAGGTTCCACAATCAACAGTGTTGAGGTGACTGTCCCTAACTTAACATGAGGAAGATAAAAAGGCTAAGTCCTCTTTCACCTACCAGGCATAATTAGCACACTCTTAATGAACAGGAAAGGTCTTAGAACTTTTGCTGTGTTTCACCACTCAAAGGTTATCACTACCCAGCATCACATGCCTGGCTCACATAAGGAAGGAATAATTTTATCACGTAGACAGCAGGCCCAGGCTTTCACCAGCTCTGGATGAAAGTCCATGACAGACATTTTATTGCCATTAAAATTTCAGCTATTCAACAAGAATATTGTACTTTACAGTATCAAATGTCAGGTCTAGAAGACTATACAGCAAAAGTAAATGCGAAGTGCAAGGAGTTTCCCTTTTTGCTTTCTAATTAAAGCAGCTCCTTATCTGCCTTTACAGAAGACACAGCCACTCCTCCACCGGCAGAGTCTTTAAGCCACTATTAAAAGTACTCTTTGGTCAATATGTGGGAATAGATTTTTTGACAAGAGCAATGAAAACACAAAAATCAGAATAAGCAAAGAACTGAAGTGACTGAGAACAAAGAACTGGCTTTTCATTGTGGAAGACTGGGAATGAAGTCAGGCCAGCTGACTTCACAGAAGTGACAGCTATGACAGGAGACATACCACAGCCAAAAGAAAAAGATCTTTTAAATAAAAACTAATTTTAAATCATAAATAATTTAAATAAAAACAGCTCAGGGCTGTTTCCCCCAGGTATTTCAAAGACTAAACATCCATCCAGATGTCAGGTACAAACCTCACAGGGGATCCAATTCACAGAAATAATTGGTGCTACTGAGAAGTTTGCTGCACAAGAGGCTACTTAAAAATAATAATACAGCTGCAAATGCATATGATTCTTGCTGCTCTAAGCAGCATTTTATTTCAGCTTACCACTAGCTCAATCTTTCAGAGCAGTATGTAAAGTTGTTCCTCATAGAGTACCTGTCCTTGCGCTATGTCAAACCATTTCCTAGTTACTAAAGTACAAATATTTCAATGCTGCCTAAATAGCTAAGGGTGAGCTATCTAAATCAGGTGTTTCTAAATCCAGAGTCCAGAAGAAATTTGAAAGTAAAAAAGTATTCAGAGTGAATCTGTTGTACATTTTGTCATGAGTCATCTTCTCTAAGAACCTTGATCCTGAAGGAAGCTCCACTGAGGCAGAAGTCCCAATCCACGGGATCCCACACAGTGCCTGCAGCAGAAGGGGAGTTCAGAGAAGATATGGAAGTGTCAACCCTGGCCATTGTTCATGCTCAGATTCAACCTCCTTACTCAGTACATGGTGATCTTCAAAACATTTTAATGAAATCCATTTCAGAGCAGCAGCTTGACTTCTCTCACTGCCCCAAAACTTATCAGTGAGACTGTACTGTACCCTTCAGAACTGAAAGGACCTTAAACACTCATCTCATTGATTCAAGCTGCCTTGTATCCTTCAAGAGGCACTCTTGGAGACAGAAGATGAATCAGCGTAACAAAGCCAAAACTGCCAAAGACTTCTAATTTACCACTTGGGAGCAGTTCCTTGAGGGCCAATGATGTAGATTCTGACAATGTCCCAAGGACAACTACATAGGGCAGAGCAGCAGGAGTACTGACAGCCTGGGAAATTCAATTGCAATGCACAAATTCAGGCTGTAACAGACAACAGAACTTACAGGCATAATAATTGTCAATGAACTTCTCATCCATTTTACCTCTAAGACATTTTCCTGGGACATGTGTTGAGTACAAGCCTTACTGCCCACAATCAAAAAGCCCCACACATCAACAGTGGGCCAAGTCCCCCCCATTACAGTAAATTTTCTTGAACTCCACTGCAGCAGCTGTAGCTTCAGGGGTTTTGTTGACATTTTTTAAGGGAAGGTATGCAAGGAAGGAAAGAATTCCTCCAAAAGAAAAGATGACTGTGTGCAGCATCAGATTTTAGGGACTCCAGAGAAAATTAGGATGAGGCTACAGAAGATAAAAAACCTGAAAAAAAAAAAAGGCTCCAGTATTCTTATTTCAATGGTTAAAGGAAGAAACTAATAGACAGTTAATAAAAAGAAAGGATTATGTTTGGAAGGGGGAAAATGACCTGAAGTACAAAAGACACAAAGTGACACTGAAATTATTCTGTAGCAAATGAACACACAATATTAAGGAGTAGATTGGTATTTTTATAATTCTTCCAAACCTACCAACTTTTATGCAGAGAAATGTGATGTTTCTGAAGCCATATCTAGATGTGGCTGTGTGTCATCTTCAGGGATATCTGCTTTTAGAAGTAACATTCCTATGAACTACCACTAAAAATCACAAAAACGGGTAGAACTCTGGGTGAATGCTGGAAGCAGTCACAGGCTGAAGCAGCTGAAGCATTTCATCTCCTCTTTCAAAGTGCTCTGGATGGAAGGCATCCATCTTGAGTGCGCTGCTGCGCTCGAAGCCAGCGAAGATCCTGGATCCTGTTCAGCCACAGGAAAGCTTCAGAGCTCATTGTGCTTCAGCATCAGGATTCACCAGGCAGCTGGTTGGTGTCCAGCAGGGCAGCTGGAGTCCTTTTTGGAAAGGGCTACAAGAGGCACCACCTGCACTTCGCCTTTGTTTTTTTTTTTATTGTATGAATCTTTGTAAAGGTCCCTGTATACAGACACTTTTCTTCAGAACTAGAAAAACATAAGATACTGGAATATATTCACTGGAACATTGCAGAATCTTTGTCTAATGAGTAGAGGACACAGCAAACATGAAGGCTAATGAAAACACCTTCTAAAGAAGTTACATCCACTCACACTGTTTGGGGACCCAGCACCAGCTCATTGCTGTAGTTTATACTATGTGGGAAAATGAATTCTTGCTTACTTAGCTGTTGTGAAGACTTTAACCTGTCAGAAGAAATGAGATAAAAAGCAGAAGAAAGAAAGACAATCTGACTCATTTCCATAGGGGCTCTTAGTACATGAGCAGAGATTGTTCCCTAAACATTATTCAGCAACCTACTTTACAAAATGACTTTCCCAAAAAATCCAGCTAGAACACACCTATTGCTTTAATGGGACTGAAGTTCTACAGCAACCTGTTTCAACAAAGTTAACAGTCTTTCTGACAATAATAAAGCCTAAGCTTTAAAACACACAGGGCATGCTGATAAAAGTATTCTTTATTCTTCTCTAGCTCTCTGCCCAAAAAGTGACTCACTAAACAACCAACATGAGGTGATGTAAGGCAACCAACTGCATTCAGTCCTGGGTGCAGATGTGTATGACCAGCTATGCCTCTGTTTTCCCAAGCTGTAGAGCAAAGATAAGCACAAATAGCTTCAGTCTGGAATAAGATAATCATGCAGGCAATGGCAAAGACAGAAGACAACTCTGCTGTTTGGAAAAGCAATAGTCCCCACAGAAAACTCCAGGAAGAGTTTTTTCCTTTTAAACACGTGAGACAGAAGGGATACCATGTTTAACTCCTGTCAGGTACAGGAATCATGCAATACACAGAACTGTTTGGAGCAACAATTGCAGAAATAACATTTTCTGCAAAAGCACTTGCTGAAGAACTTTGTTTCTTCTCAGAATGTCACCTCATGTTTTAGTGTGCATAGGCCTATAGTTTTGATAGCACAGAGCTGAAAGATTCCCTTTAGCAAGTTTTGCGTCCCCAACTATTTCTACATAATCTGAAACCCAGTGATAAACACAAATGTCAGCCTTTTAAGGCAGGCTCTCTCATCTCAAGTAAAACAGCATTTCACTTTCTATTAATGATGCCATTTTTTGTGGTCATGTATTTAATTGAAAGCTGATGAGTGATATTTTTTAACAGAGCCATCAAAATTAAAATTAAACGCAAGGAATGCAAAAGCAAGCCTAAAAGTGCAATCAGAAATAAAAGAATGGTTACAGAAGTCATTAAATAAAAAGGCCAGTAGAGAACTCTAGGTGAAACATGAACAAAATAAGCATTTTGCACCACTGTCCTCATAGAAGCTGAGATTCCAATCCAAACAATTTTCCCAGATATGCAGAATACAGTGACCATGCCTTATTCCCTGCTCTGCCTCAAATGAGCCTGCACAAACTTCCCTTCTGTAACAGGGAAACTCTCAATCCCAAACATCTGCTTTTTGAAATACAATTTCCAACAAGACTTAAATTTGCAAAAAAGACAGTGGAAGCTACAGTGCTGTTGTTTTGAATACATGCACTAGTAGAAGCACTTTTTTTTTGTTTTAAGATGTGCAAGAACAGAACTTTGCTTTGATAAGCTTCTGGAGTCAGATAAGCTGAAGGACAACACTGACAACGCTATTCAAATTTGCATCTGTTCTCCCACTGGAAAACTAGTCAGGCATAGACAGGCAGTGTTCACCTACATCTGGCTACTGTGTACCACAAACCCAATTTGAAAAGCCACATTCAGTTTCCACTGTAACACTGATAATGATACAGCACGTCTAGTATCCCAGTAAACACTGCCCTTGAGCTCAGAACCCTGTGTTTTCCAAATTACAATTACAGTATCACTCCCCTAAAATAGGGGTTGTCAAATTATATATGAGAAGAAAATAGAAACTATAACGAATAAATACAGTCTTTCCCTCGAATACTTGGAATACTTGTCTTACTCATACACTGGCAGTGCTGCTTTTACTAAATCAGACTAAACTAAGTGGTCCACAGATTATTGCTCCTCCCATTTAATTATTGAAAGATTTTGTAGCAACAGCATCATTACAGCCTATGAGGCAAGGCAAAGTACTGTTCTTAAAAAAGACAGCTGGATCAAGTTATAAATGTAGTTGGTCATATTTCAGGGTTCAAGCAGGTAGCTTCCATATAGCTTTAGGTCAAAGAATTATTGTACTATCTGCTCATAGACAGAGCCCATTGTGCATTAGGAAGCCTACCTTAAACTTGTGGTATTCTTCATAACCCACACAAAAAAAAACCTAACTTCTAATTTGTAGTTGAGCCAAATATCTTTGCTGACATCTGTATCAGAAACCCCAGCGGAACACTCTTACTGATTTTCATCCAACTGCGACAAAATGTATTCAGTGATTACACATTTTATCACCAACACAACTGATAATGTATCCCAGATCTACACAAGGAAAGACATTATTTAGCCATTCCAAGCAGAAGTGAGGCAATGCACAGGTAGTGGTACTTTAGATACTCTGGTAACTTTTGCAGTCATTTGAAATCCTCTGTTCAAAAAGTTATGGCAGTAGCAACTTTTTGCAGACCTAAACTGGTGATGTCAAATCAACTAAATTCAATCCAGAACCTATTTTCTTATCTTCTCACATAGCAAGACCCACAGCAACAACAAACATATGAGTGAACCCTTGACAGTTTCCTAATGCCAGAGCCAGTGCACGATGCTGCTACAGCCACAACACTCTAACTTCATCCATCATTAGAAAGTTGAGAAGCTGCTATGTTAGCTATATGCAAGTGATGACCCCAGTTGTGTCTTTAGATACTGAAAGTTACTGTTTGCATGTTGCCATAAAGAGATCCTCCCTTACACCAGTGATGCACGTATAAATGCAAAATAAAATGTAAGCAGGAGGAAAAAGCATGAGGTAACAGGAGTTACCCTTCTGATTGTCATCACTGTGGCTCCTGTGTTAGCTGTACTGCTCTAAATTATGCTTTGTGAGGCTGGCAAAGCTGCATCCCTAGTTCCACCACTCTGGGAAAACTGCCCCACTCCTACGTTTAGGATGGATTAAAGCCTAGCAGAGCTTGCAGTTCCTTATTGCCTGACTGCTTCTGCTCGAGTTGAGAAAAACTCAAGTGAGAGAGAGGTGTTATTACTTTCATTACTGGACTTTAGAGCAAACCTTGTAGCAGAGAGGCTCCAGGACCTGCTTTGAACATGCATTTACACCTACAGCCCCGAACAGCAAACACAAGCACACTGATAAGCTGGTGCAGGTGCACTGAGGCCTGACAGAAGCTCTGGCTGCGCTGCAGGCTGCCTGCCATCACCAGATTTTATTTCTGCATTATTATTGGGCAAGGCTAAGGTGGGTATTAAGACGGCCTGCCAAGATAAATTAAAGGTCTACTGGCCCTTAACGAGAAGCAGTATCCCCACCCTCGGCTGGGAGGTTACGGGTGACACCGCACATTATGTTCACCTTGCTTTTGTCTTCTGCCTCAAGTTTAGACGCAGTAAAATGTGATCAGGGCCAGTCATGCGTGAGCCCAGACACTCGGCTCCCGGGATCCGCCAGCGCCCGGTGCTGCGGCACAAAACCCAACCAGGGATCTCTCGGCTCAAGTTGTGGGAACAAAAGAGCTCTCCGGGGGCTGCACATCCCTGCCCCGGCTGCTGCCGAGGGAACGCTGCCACCACTTCCAGGAGCCTCCCAGGAGCTCCGGCCACAGCACAGGGAACGCTGCACCGAAAACCTTCGCAAATTTTTGTTGGGACTGGGCCAAATTGAGCTGCGGTTGTTACCGGGTGCAAACGCAGTGACTTTATCCCGAGGCATGCCGACTGTTTAAGCCTTCCAAATAAATTCTTCCACACTCCCCTTGGGGATGACCTATCATCCCAGGCCAGAAAATGCTTTCCTACCCTGCCTTTGGACAGGGAGAAAGCAAACCCCCTCTGCCACACTGTCCCTCCCCCACCCCCCCGGCAATTTAAAAGTTGCAGTTCCACGAAATCAGGACATACACATGGGGATTATCCCATGCATCATTTCCAGCTCTGGCTCGTCTAGTTTAAAAATATGAAAGATAAAAGTTGCTGAACACTTCAGGGATCAGCCTGTAACACGAAGTCCTTTTGCTAACTGGTGTTTGGACTGTGCAGATCCTTGATCCCTGACAAGAGGGCTCCAGTGATGGAAGCATTGGCATTATTAATGATAGAAGAGCTGCTTCTTAATGTAAACTTTGAAAGGCTTCCTAAGAATTTCGCATGGCCAAATCCCTGCAGAAACATTGGAAAGTTGTTTTCTGACCAGTTCAGTTTGTCCAGCCCCTTTTAGCAGGCTCCTTGTACCTTGTACTAAGCCATTCAAGGTGCCTTTTTTTTAAATAAAAGCCCCACAGTCATTGCTTTAAATCAGCTACAATGGGACTTGGGTTTTTGTTCATTTGCAAGCGCACACAAATACTTACCTCGTGAAAAGTTAAAAATCAAAAGTATTTACAAGAAAGATGTCCTTTAAAATGCACAGAAGCAAAGTGATTTGACTGAACTTTAGGCTTTCAGGAGTAACATCTAAAAATAGTGTCAGCTATGCAAGAATTTAACGAGTAGTGGCCAGTGCTGTTTATCTGAGAGATCTGTTCATTTTTAAAGCATCAGAATTACCAAAAGAAGCAAATACAGGTCCTTGAGATCCAAAAATCTCAGGATGATCACCTCCTCCTGTTTTAATTAAAGTACCACATACCTCCAGAGAGAAAAATACAGCTCACTGCTGAAACAAAGAGAATAAACCACACTTGCAGATACATGCAACAATTCAGTCACAGGTTGAAAAGCACACTCTCAAAGTACGCGCCCCATAAAAGACACCACGTAGAAGTACTTATTTGCTATCAATTTCTCTGCAGGCTAAGACTTTTGGTGCATATTTTACTGTACCTTCTGTCTGTACAGATCAGAGACCTGAGAAGATAAAGGTCCTTTATAAAAGACCTTACTGCTTCAGCCTGACTCTTACAGGTATAGTTTCACCAGTACCCATTTACGCTTACTTTAATTCATTTACCAAAGAAAGACTCAACCTCTCTTCCTCACAAGCCTTCCCTCTCTCTTCAGACACAAAAGAAACTTTCTGCCCATCTAAAAACTTCAGGCAAGCAAGGGATAATACATTTCCCCATTTTCAGCACTAGCAATCCATGGAAGGGGGAGGGAAGAAAAAGTGCATCAAATCCTTTTGAACAAGGTTATTAAGCGTTATCAAAGTAACTGCGCCTCCAGGGATGGATTCCAGCCTGTTCCCAAGTATTATCACCCGCCCCCCCCACACCAAAACCCAGCGACAACATACACCTCATCTGTCACTGCTGGAAAAGAGCTGGGGAGAAAAGAGTCTTGGAGACTGTAAAAGCGATTAAACTGGAACTGAATGGAGGTGGGTAAATCACCACCATCAAAGTGTTACAGGCACATAAAGGCACACAGGTGAAGAGGATAATAAAAGCGCTCCTCTAGGAGCAAATACAGACGAAATATACGCTTTTCAATAATGTTTTCAAAAAAGGAGACACGGGAGAAGGGCTGCGAGCAGCTCTCCTCTTCCTGCCTCTTTCCATCTCCCAAAAGGCATCATAAATTGCTCGTATCCTCCCACCTCCCCCACAAAAACAAAAAACAACAAAACAAAACAAAAAACAGTATTAAAATACTTTTGCCCAGGAGACGGTGAGCTCAAGTCCCTGGGAAGTTTACTTAAAGTTTAGCTACAAATATTAATTTTCGCCTCCCCCCTCCCCCTCTCCTTTTATTTTAGAAGGGAAAAAGTCTGCAGGAGGAGGGAGGGCAGGGATGGATGGCAGTCCCCGTGCCGCTGCCAGAGGTGCGGGGGCAGCTCGCAGGCTTCAGCTCCCTACCTGGAGGGTCCATTTCAATGTAAAATATCAGCTCAGTGGAATAGGGCATCATCACTTCCCTCCAGTCCGTGTCATCGCGGTCCATATCCCACACCGTGTTGTACATCGCGACAGCCAAGTCCCGGCAGGGTTAGAAATAAGAGGTTGGATAGCTCGGCTTTTAATCGAGAGGTGGGAAAAAATTTAAAAAGGGATTTTAAAAAAAGAAGAAAAAGAAAACAAAGCCGAGAAGGATTCACCTCCCTCTAAAATAACACTTCTAGCAAAAAAGAAATAAAAAATTAATCGCAAAATTAAACTTAAAAAAAAAAAAGCCTCCACGCAAGTCACCTCAGCAGCTGCCCTGCAGGAACTAAAGATAGGTAGTTATAACATATATAGAGAGTGCTTCTTTTTTTGTTTAAAAAGACACCTTTCCATAGAAAAGCCACTTTCCTGAATTCTCTCTAGAAATCGCCGTTTTCGGGATATTTTTAAAACACAAGCCAAACAAGCCCCCCACAGGAAAGCCGGGGGACGGTGGGAAGCAGCGGATAAAAAGGGGCGATTTCAGTCTCTGGATGAATTCTTTTCGCCGGCAGAGGACGAGAAAGGAGGCAGCGGCGGCGGGCAACAATACGGGCGGGCGCGGAGCCCGAGCGGGGCGGGCGGCGCTGTGCCCGCGGTGCGGTGCGCGCCGGCGAGGCTGGGTGCGCGGGGCTCAGCGGCGGGCGGGCGGCCCGCGGCGGGGCCCGCCGTGCCCTGCTGGCGGCGCGGGGCGGCGGGCGGCGGCGGCAGCGGGCGGCGGGGCCGGGCTCGGGGCGGCCGCTCTCGGTGACATTTTAAGCGGCTCTGAGGGGTCCGGCCGCCGCCACCCGCCTCTTGCCGGGGACCGGGCCACGCCCCCCCGGCGCCAGGGGGCGGGGCTTCGCGCCGGCTTTTTAACCCCTTGGAGGTGAACGGGGCTGTGTGTGAGCGGGCGCTTCCACAAGGCGAAAAAAGGGGTGGGCAAAAAAAAAAAAAAAAAAAAAAAAGACATAAAGGGGAAACGTCTCTCTTCGCGCCGGCGAGACAGACCCACACAGAAAGCTTAGCATACAACAACAGTCTGCTTTCCCCGTTTTCTAACTTTCACCCACTTCGCTTTCGCCACTTTTCTCGACGCCTTTTCGTAGCGCCCCTCCCCGTGCTGAGGCGCGCAGTGGAGGTGGTAGGTCCCTTGCTGGCCGGCCGCCAAGGGGCCGCTGCCGCGGAGCACGCGCGGGGGGCGGGGGGAGCGGAGCGCAGTTGCCAGAGCTGCTGCCTTTGTCTGAGGGAGCAGAGAGCGCCGGGATTGGCAGAGGACTGCGGGCGGCCCAGCCAATCAGCGCGCGGCGGGGCCGACCGGCTCGATGGCGATTGGCCGCGAGCGCCGGTTACTAAGCGGGACAAAGGAAGGCGAGCGCTGAGGCGGGAGCGGGGCTCGGGGTGACCCGGCCCCGCTCATCCCGGCCCCGGGCAGCTCCCCGACACCGCCGGCCCCAGCGCTGGCCTTGGGGTAGACGCCTCCTGCCCCCGCCCGGAGCCGGTTGCTCCGCAGCGCCGGGGCTACCTGCCGCCCTCCAGCCCGGGCCGGGATGGGGCATGCGGCAGACCCGGGCACAGGGGAGCCTGTGCAGGTAGAGCCCCTGGCCCCATCCCCGCGGGAGCCTGTCCTGGCTGACCTCTCAGCCGCTGCACTGGCCACAAAGACGGGCGGCTCTCCTCCCTCTTCTGCAGGGCCCTGGCAGCTGCCTGCTGTGTGAACCACGTAATCCACGCAATAACCTGCCCATCTCAGAGAACACCATAACTAACGAGTGTGACCCTGGAGAAAAGCCCGACGCGCTTTCTAGTGACATAACCAGCGGGGGGAGGGGAAAAAAAAAAACAACCCAAACCACAGGCAAAGGCACCAAACTGGATGCCCGTCTCTCGCTAGGTTTGGGATAAGTCTGAGCTGCAAACACACCCGAAATGGAACCTCAGCCTGCCTGGCAGCCACATCCCGATGGGCAGCCGCAGCCCGCAGGCACCGGCGGGAGGCAGAAGTGCAGCCAGCTCGGCTCTCAGCCTCCGTTTTGGCGCCGCGAAGCATCCTTGGAGAAGGGCTGCTGCTGAGAAATTAAGGAAGAGTCCTTTCCTGAAACTGCCAAGCAGTGCAGAGGCACAAGGATGGACAATACCTTGATCTCCTGTGGAAATGTCAGGGGATGTTGGAAAACCCAGCACTGAAGTTGTCTGCTTTATTTGCACTTCAAAGCGTAGAAGAGCAAGTGTCGAATAATTTGTCCTGCTCTGGCACTAGGCAGCAGCTCCTGAAAAGACCCTCCCGGCTTGGCTGAACCTTAGGGTGACTGTGACATTGAATAACTGAAAGGCTGTACCCGATGGAAAAGTTTGAGGGAAGATCTGAAGTTTGCTGATATATCACAACTTCCACAGCAATCAATTTAGAGCAGCCTGCTCAAGGAACAGAGCTCCGTGAGGGATGGACAGCTGCAGAAGAGCACCGGGCTTTGATTCAAGTCACTCGCTGTATATAAATTAATTTTATAAACCCATCTGCAAACTCTGATTAATCCACGATAGCCAGATATTATTCCTTTTCTAACTTTCTAATTAAATTATTGAGCTGATACCATGTACCAGCTCCAGCTTCTTCAAAGGGAAATACCCTCCTTGGAAGCACAGCTGGCTCCCCCAGTGAAATTTAACTTGGTGCTTTGGGCCCAAGCAACCATCTGCCCACTGGCAGGGTGTGTGGCATCCCACAGGGGTCGGGCTTGGGTGGAGGTACAGAAGTGGATGCTGCTTTGCAGGCCCTTCAGAGCTAAAAACTGGGACTGTGGTCCCTATGGCAGCCCCCAAACTTAGATTAGCTTCTCTGGCAGAGAGGGGGGAGGAGGCAGAGTCAGGTTGAAATTCATTTTCCCCCTTCCTGCACCTCATTATAAGTTCCACCCACATAAGACCTAATTACTTGGCTTTTATGCTGGCAAAGTGGATTTCATCCTTGCTGGTTCCCATGGTGGTTGCCTTCATTTTCATGGCGGCACTGATGGTTACAGCTTATTGATGTTTTCACTTTAGTGATTTAAAGCAGAATACATTTTGTTATTAGCACTGGTTTCTCTCATTGCTGCTTTAATCAAAGATGCAATTTAAGGCAGAGGATTGTGTGTAATGGTAAACAGTAGGATAATGCCTTGAGAGAACAGAATATTAATGTGTTTTTATTTCTCAAAACTGTGCTTATAATTTACCCAAGATTGCTTGGCCCCCAAAACACACGTATGGGGTGCTCCCTTTCCTACCACACTGCCTGCCTTGCACCAGGGATGAGCATGGTGTGCATGTGTGTGTGCCCAGGGGGGAGAGGGAGGCACATGTGCTGCCTTACACACTAAACCCCTCTGCCTGTACCTCTCCTCCACAGGCACAAGGTCTGAGCATTGGAGAGCAGAGACAAAGCCGGGAGCACGCTGAGGGCTTGGGGATGCTCAAGGTCTGGGAGCGCTCTCACTGCCAAAACCTGGCCATGCAAACCCAATGCATCACCCCAAGACAGGAAAAGCTACGTTCAAACACTGAGAAAAAATAATGGTGATCTGGCAGTGCCTGAGCAGAGGTCAGGGTGCTGGAAGAGGGGACCTGGTGCCCCATGCTATGGCTGAAAAACAAGAAGTGAGCCCAGTGCCTGCTGCTTTCCCGACATCCCGTGTCGACGGCTGTGCATTTGCTCACTTTCCTTTCCCTGGATCTGACAATTTGCATTTCAAGGCAAGATTAAATATTGAAGTTTTGAGCGCTTCCATGTGCTTCAGGAGGAGCTGAACAGACCTGCATTGGAACAGACTGAACACAGAAAAGCCATTTGTGCCAAACTGCTTGGTTTCCTCTTTGCCGAGCCATGATAATGTGATATCCGACAGCTGAATGTAGGCCACAACAGGCTTTTATAGTTGGAAGGGCTGGATGAGGGAGGGGGGCTGAATCCACAGTGCTGTCAGCCAAATGCACGAAAATGATGAGAGACTTTTGGGGCAGGCTGGAGACTTCTGGCCACTCCTGAGATACAGATATTAACTGCACTGTTAGCACAAGCTCAGGTCCTGCTGGAGGGGAGCTTGGAGAAGGTAGAACTGCATTCACATCAGTAAGGACGACTCCCTGGCCACCAGTGATGCTACATGAAATTACTGGCCTTCTGCTGCACAGACACTGGATTTTTGGAGAATGCTGTGTCTGGTGGCCAGCTTCCTGCAGGGGCAGCCACACCTTGCAAGGAACAGCACAAGAACAACCAGTTACATCCGTTTGGTTTAGTTAACAGATTCTGCCCGTGTTTCTCAGCTCCTGATGATGAGGAGGTGAAGGAAGGTGGGAGGTTTGTCTGCTTTGGCTTTGGTGCTGCTGCTGGGGTCTCAGTGTGGCTCAGTACACTGCAAACCAACCCTGGAGCTTGCTGGTAGGAGAAGAGGTGTTGGGAATGGCAGAGGTTCCATCCTGCCTTCCTGAACCACAGGGACAGTGCAACACCATCTTCCCCTTCAGTTGTACAGTCTGAGCCCCAAAAGTACCACAGAGACCACAAAGCATTTGCCACAAGATGAAAAATACCCCCTGCAGGGGTGAAGCAGTAGCAGTTTTCTTCCCTGCATCCTCCAGAACCTTCATGTGAAATGTAATGGACATTTTTAACAAGGACTGTGCTTCCTCTCTCTGCTTTATAGTAATTTTATGTCCCAACAGGCTGCAAAACAGTTGCCTCACTCCACCCCAGATGTGGCCACATTTCTGTGGTGAAGAAGAACTCTGGCAAGTGTACCGAAGTCGGGTGCTTTGGTTTGAAAATTATACATTGCATTAAAAACCTGAATTAAAGAATAATATGTGGTCTGCAAAAAACGTTGAAATGAAACACTCAGTGTTAGGAAGTGTCTTATTTACAGCAGTGAGAACAGCTTGTGCCCTTTTCCCTCCCCTGTCCACTGGGTAAGGAAAGAGTTTGAAATAGGGGCTAATGTCCATAAAGGTTGGGACACAAGGCATGCACATAGAGCTGAGCTTGCAAGGAATCATACATTAGGCATTTCCTAACTTAAAAGCACTTGGCTTTGCATTGTAAACAATATTCTTTTAACATAGGAAATGACATTAAAAAAATAAAGAAAAAGTTCTTTTAAATAAATGTCTACAATTAGGTTGTTGCAGCTGGAAGGTATTCCTCCGCAAGGCTTGGGCTGGCCTTTCCTCACTGCTCCAGAGGCTTCTGCCCAAAAAATTGCAGGAGTAATGGTCTGGGATGGAAGCAGAAAGCTGCTCTCCTGCAAGGGGAGAGGAGGCATGTGGCTTTTGCAGCTGGACAGTGGATGCCAGCCCTGTGCTCTGCACATGGATGTCTGGGATGGGCACATCTGCACCTGGAGGGTGCCCGGGGATGGACGAGGGGGTGGGCACGGGGGGGTGAGTGAAAGGACACGCTGCACTGAGCTGTGCTGAATTGCTGCTTTGGCAGACAGCACCGGGACAGCTCTTTAGAAAGTTCACGTTCAGTTATTGTTTTGACAGGCTGCCAAAATTTTCCTGAGGAATGCAGGCAGCAGAAGGGAAATGGTGATTTTCAAACTTTTTTTTTTATAACTCAGCCAAACCAGAATGGAATTTCATGGGAAAAGTGAAAGGTACATCTCTAGCCTCGGGGCATCGTTGCTGCCAAGTTTCAGGGTCTGGCTACAAACAATGGAGGTGTCGGAGCATCTCCAAAGCGGTGCACCCTTGCACGCACTCATGTTTGCTCACGCACATTCACACTTACGCTGGAAGCATCTTCTCTAATGGTTACTGCTCCCAGAAAACTGACATTAACCCGCAGCGCTTTAAAAAAACTATGCGTGGTGTAGAAGCCGGCGACAAAGCAGCTGATGAAAGGTTTGCGACCTGGGAGGACACTTGGGTGCTCTCCCCACCCCAGTCCTGGCGTGCAGCCAGACATAGGGGCACTTCTTCTCTCCACATGCTCTTCACTAGGTCACACCCGGAGCCACGGAGTATTTTTGCAGGTCTTCCTACCCCTAGGAAGAGCAGGAGGTTGTGAGCTCCCCTCCTCCTCTTCCTCCTCCACAGAGGGAGGAGAGCAGCCGGTGAGCCGGGCTCTAGCGCTGCAGCACCCCGGGGTCTGCGGGGCTGTGGAACCGGGCTGGGGAACTGCCAGTTACCTTATATTTTCCAGTACACTAATTTCTCTTGTCATCTTGCCAGTGACAAACAGAGAGAGTTAAACAGCGCAATCCATTAAAGAAGCAGCCTGACAGACCGATTGTTAAGGGTTTCAGCGATCCCCATTTACACAGGCTTGAAAAAAATTTTGCCTCGAGCAGCTCCAATTACAGAATTATCGGACCACACTCTTGTCCCTTTGTGCACTTCGCATCTCTGTCATCGTTCCAGGCCTCTCTCTATTAGTTGCTTGGAAATGGTGAGCAAAATGGAAGGAGATTTGTAACAAGTTCAGAGAAATTAGAGGAGGGAGAAAGTGAAAAAGAGAAGCTTCTTCCCTGATTCTAATGTCCTAAACCAGGACGCTTTTAAAATGTAACACTGTATAGGAATTTAAAATATTTTCCACTTCCTCTATTCATGCTTTAATGCACAGGAACCACTTGCTTAGATTCTGCACACCCTCCCCTCCCCAAGGAATGTACAATAACCGCTCTGTAAATTCCTCAGGTCTGATTTTAAGAGGTACTGTAGAACCTTATTCATGGAGGAAAGAAATAATTCCAATACCTTCCTGCAGTAACTCTTTTTAATAAACATGGCAGTATATGTTTTGATCCCAGCCAGTGATGCAAGCAGCAGGAAGGGGAAGTCAACAGTACCTCTAGGAAAAGTGAGGTCTCAGCACTGCTCTGCTGACATCCCCACTTGGTGACCTTCAGGTTTGAAAGTGGCACTATTCCCCATAAGAGGAATTCTGAAAAGCCCAGAGGACTTTTCACTTCCGCAAAAGCAAAAAAGCAAAGCTTGAACTCTGTAGATTTGTTATTATTATGGGAAAAAAAACCCCTCAGCACAATTGTTTCCTTACCCTAGAATGTAAAGCTGAAGGGTTTCCTAATCCTTCACCTTTGGCTAAGTGAAGCATGGTCCCACATGATGCAGCAGCAACATGATGTGGACATTATGCCCCAACCCAGTGTGGCATCACCTATTTTTTCTTCCAGCAAACTCTCCCATTCCTGGCCTCTCAAACAATTTTACCATCCCTCTGTCAGTATTATCCTGGTAGCAGTACCCTCATAAGTCATCAATATGTGAGAACCTCCCCCCTTTCCTTGCAGTGGTGATCATCTGCTTTGGCAGGGAGGGAAAGTGGGCAAAGCCACCCCTGGGCAATGCTGGAGGAGGCTGAGATCGAACTTCAGTCCTAATGCACCAGGGAATACTGGCTTCCCTCTGGCCCAAAACAGAAGGAAGTTTCTCATGGCTGAGCCCTCAGTCCTGCCATGCAACTCCTTTGCTCCCATCCCTTTCCCTGGGATTTGGTGGAACTGACCAGTCGATTTCTCTGTGTCCAGGGAACCTCACTGCAGCACATCCATACTTGGAGCTCTGCCCAGCTGCAGGAATGGAGACATCCCACCGCAGATTTTGTGTGGAGAAAAACCCCCATAACAACCCAGGGAGCTCTCGGGGGTATTGAAAAGTCCTCTCATTTGTTATTAATCACTTAGGCCAAGAACTCAAGTGTCGGCAGTGTGTTGGCCAGGGCTGTTTTCCTTGCAGTTATCCACATGCAATTCATGCCTTGGAAAATGACCCATTTACCATCATGCATTGTTGCTTAGCTACACACGCTTTCCCGCTAAGTTTTCCCAAATGGAAACATGGCTCTATTTGCTTTGGAGATCATTTTCCCTGGCTTCCTCTGCTTTACAGTAAATAAGCATAAGAAGAAGAGCCTCTGAATGCTGAGTGGAGAAATAAAACAAACAGCGCGGTATAGGGTGAGCATTTGAAATCCAGCATGTGAATGCAATGCCTTCCTTGTCCAGCCAAGGTGATAGGCAGGGAGGGTTTGAGCAAAGGCAACTTGCAGGTCAGGTTCATGAAGACCTTTTTTAATCTGTCCTTTGCATAAAGGTTCTTTCCCTGCTGAAGATTTCCAAACAATTTGGGTGAATAATTCTTTGTTCCCAAGAGAAGAGTATTATTTCCCTGGAGGACAGGTGGGACTTAGGGGCACCAAGAACTCACTCCATGTATCTGCTGCCATGCCTGCCTTGTGGAATTCTAGGTATTTTCTTGAAACATACAGTAAAACACCTCCTATATACCTGCAAACCAACACGCTACTTTGTGCCACTAGATAAGACTTTATACATCAAACCCCAACATTTCTCACATTCACTAAGTCTTGACTACACTGTCATAGCGTGTGGTGCTCACTGGCTGGCAGATCACCACTGCAGCATGAAGTTCAGCTTCCCAGCACACCAGGTAAATCTTTGGGCTGTTTGTTGGAATCCTGAGCCCACCAGTGCCCATGCTGCGCAGATGTACTCAAAACATGCAACAAATCCAGGGTTTTTGAAAAGCACAAGCTTTACAGCCCATGCACAGTGGGACTGCACAGCACATGTTCGCTTGTGTCCTGGGATCACTGGTCTTGCTCAGCATGTGCCTTAGGGCTGAGCTGTGCTGGCTTGCTGCTTGTGTCCAGGACTTCCACATGTCCAGCAGCTCATCTGTTCCTCATGGATCAGACAAAACTTGCAACATCTTCAGATTTTACTAAGGACAAAGCTTTTGGGTAAAAAGGCAGCCAAGTCTCTCTCACAACACAGGTTAGTAGAGAATTCAGTGGAAAACCTTTTGTTTCCTGGTGCCGTGAATGTGCTGGGCACAGCCATCAGCTGCCGGAGCTCCCAGAAGTGGGATGCTCTGAAGGGTGAGCTCTGTCCTGCCTTCTGCTGACAAAGCATAAAATGCATATTGTCTCTAACAGAAAAAGGAGAGAAACAAAGTAAATCATGTGATGCTGATTTACCTGAACTAGGGTTTAATACAACAGTTTCCAGGGTGCCAGAAAGTGAAGAGAGATATTGTACCTATGCAAAATCCCGGCCGGTGGGTTGACACATCCCAAACACTGCGCTCTGTGAGAGCTTCCTGCACCTGAAGAAGCACCTTTACTCCCCTGTCGCTGGGAAGCTCTTATCTTGCTTTGACCAAGCCTACACAATAGAGCTTTGTTTTGGGCGATACTTCCCAGATGAACGGCCTGTTAGAAGTGCTTTGAGGAATTAAATGAGTGAAAACAGTAGCAGTGGGAGAGGGAGGGGAAGAGGAGAAAAACTTGCTGCTGCACTACAGGAGGCGAAGTCGGGAACACCAAACCCACTAAATAAGGAGCTGGGATCTATGTCAGACTGAAAAAAGCAAATGTGTGAGCCGGCTACCTGCCACCAGAGACACCTCATAACAATGTCTCAGTCCCAAAGCGGGAATCCACTTCACTCTCCCCTGTGTCCCTGCAGCAAGGGTGGGCTGCTATTGCTTGCAGATGCTGCCCAGGTCTGTGGTGCTCCAGCTCCCAGCTCCCCCCACACCAAGCTTAGGCACCTCATCCTCATGGTAAGGCCTCCTGACCCCATCTCTCTGCAGTGGGTGTGTTTCAGGACAGGCATTCTGAGGAGCCCAGCAGGTGATTTTATCAGACAGTGTGTCCCTTCCTTCCCTTTGCCATTGCATTTCTGCAGCTGAGGCCAAATCCTGCTTCTTGCAGTTCCCTCTGGTCTCTTTGGTTGATGGGAGATGCCAGGTCTTTCTTGCCCTGGGCAAAGGATCGCTCTGGCTCAGTGCAGGCTGGACTTAGGTCCTGGAGCTGAATCAGACCAAGGGCAGTTTTCACGAATGGAAATCCCCCTGGTTTTATTGTCTTTGAAGCCTAGAAACACCTGCCTGTTGCTCAGGGAAACAAGGCAGGCAGGATAAGGGTCTGGCAGCACCTCTGCTTTGTTCTGTGTCCTTCCTGAGCACCCTTTGGAGCCCAACCTTGCCAGCACCCTGTGCCCCCAGTGGTTGGTTAGGAGTTGGCTGTGTGAAAATCAAACATCAAAGGGCTCTTCCAGCAAGGGCTATTTCCACATCAAATGCCTACCTCCAGTCCTGAGCCATTGGGGAGAGAACACTTCATAAAAGGAGAGGGAAGATTAATATTATTTTTCAAAAGTATAATGGGAGGTTTCCACTCCCCAAGCACTTCAGAGCTGGTTTTTGCACAAAGCCAGAATAACTTCAACCCCAAAGGAAAAAGAAAAATACATAAGAGGAGTTTTAAAATGCCTGAAAAAATAGTTGGTGTGAATAGACATGTTCAGGTCACTGTCACTTTAGGGGCTGGGAGCGGCTGCTGCTGGGAGAGCCTGACTTTCCATAGGAATGTGTGTCCTCCATCCTCACTCAGAGCAGCAGGTTTGTTCTGGATGCCTGCTTGAGCACAGGGAATCGGGGAGAGCCAAGGACAGGCTGTCAGAACTGCAAACTGGTGAGAAGAGGAAGGAGAGGACAAGGAGTAGAGAAGATGCTGGAATCACTCTGTTGGGCAAGTGGAACAGGAAAAGCCCGCTGTGAAGTACAGCCCTCCCTGAGCCTCTCCCAGAAAAAGGCAGCACGAATCCGGCCAAGCGACGGGCTGGCAGCGTGCCTGGAGCGTGGCATAGCTCTGCCTTGGAAAGGCACCTGCAGCCTCAGCATCTTCCTTTTACAAACATGCCACAGCATCACGGGGGAACCACAGTCCTGCAGCCTGACAGCCAGTTTCTGCTCTGTGAGCATGAGCCATTGGGCCAGACGGGTGTATGAACGATTATTTGATCATTTCCACTGCAGGAACCAACTTGACAAATATCTCCGATTCACAAGCTTGCAGTCTGCTTCTGAAAAACCAGACCAGGAGCAAGCTTCCACCCTGGAAAAATTCCTTCCCTGTGTCCGCTGTGCATCCTTTCCCATGCTGGGAAAGGTTGGGCCAAATGCAGAAGGCACCACAGAGCTGGCAAAGCTGCTCTGGGGCAATGTCCCCAGGCTGGTGGGTCAGGGGTGGCAGGGCTTGGCCCCTGGGAGGTGGTCTGTCCTTGGGTGACTTAGTGCCTTGCTTGTTTTCTTGGTCATTCAGTTTTGCTAGTGCGTACCTTACCTTCCTGTGGACATTGGGTACAGATGTGAAGCAAAGTGTGGGACAGTCCTGGCAGCCCCAAGTCTCAGTCTTGGGTGACATGCACCCCTCAGTGATTTTCACTTAAAAGGTGAGTAGGGAGAAAATACTTGTAGGTAAGGAAATGCAACATATGATCCTGAGGGCTCACGGAAACTCTGTTGGTTAAGCTAAATCTTGCCTTTACCCAATGCTTGAGGTTACCCATCCTGAAGAGGGCTGGAGCAGGCATCTTCACACCATAAATCCCACTTAAACCCTAAGGAAAATGCTTCAGTGGTGCTTCAGATTTATCTGCTGGCCATCACAGGGACAAAGGCTTCACACTGTCCCAAACAAGCAGAAAAAATCCCCCGGTCCTTCTGCTGGAGATTGGAACTAATGGTCAGAGGGCAGTGATGGGAGAAAGCAGGAGCAAGAGGGTGGTTGGGCAGCAGTTTTTGGGACTGTGGTGACACCACTTTGTGCCCCAGAATCCTTCCTGTGCACATGGAGCCAAAGCAGGGGCGTGATGACAGATCACCCCTCCCACAGACACTGCCTGTTACCAGGAAGGTGGGGGAACCCTGGGACAGCGGCTGATGCTGGGGTGTGACACACGGCAGGGCAGTGCTGGGAAAGCCAAGGGGTGCACTGGAAACAGGAGACGCCTGCGGCAGACGACGGTGCCGGTAGGACACGGCCGGTTTGCTGCCTGCACGACTGCCAATGCCCTGCCCAAAACAACTTGCTCAGATTTACTGTAAGGGCAGCCAGGCCGTCCATAGTTTGTGGGGAACATACCAGCCCTGCCTGCAGAAAGGGCTGCGGAAGCCAAGCTGGCCCCTTGCCCAGGGCTGGAGGAGGGGAGCGGGGGGTGTTCTGCAGCCCTGCCCCTGCACAGCACCCTCAGCTCTGCACCCTCTGCCCACTGCAGCCCCCAGAGCCTCGCTTGGGAGCACATGAGGTGGATTTTCTCTTGCCAGGTACTTTGTGCACCCAGCGTGTGGAGGGGGTGATGCTGCAGATAGAGCCCCGCATACGATTCCACAGCTGCGGCACTGGGGCAGCTGGAGGAAGGCAGAGAATTCCTGACTGTGGCAGAAGCACCGCAAAAGGACTCCGAGGCCGGGCTGGGTGCTGCTGGCTGGCAGCCAGCTCATCCCTGGGGCACTTGGGGCCACGGCCGAGCCGGGAAACCCCATGGCTGCGCCCAGCTTCCTGCCTTTGTGAGAGAGCTGGTGGCGGGGTGGTGGCAGTGGGATAGCTGCCATCGTTTTATCCCGGCCTGCGCCGCCATGGAGGCTCGCGTGTCCCTGCAGCCCGAGAGGATGGCAGGACACCATGCCAGGTCTGGCTGAGGACTCTCGCCGTCCCCTCCCACGCAGCTGTGCTAGTAGGGAAATTTCCGATACTGCCGGCTTCCCAGAAGTCAGGGGAGGTTTCATCCCTGGTTCTGCTGTCTCAGCTCACGCGTCTTTCCCAGCTCAGCCTGTGACCCTGGCGTGCGAGGCTTAGTGCCAGCAGCGTGGGGCGAGACCGAGGGTGTGCAGCCCATGGGCCAGGCTGTGTGGAGCCAGCCACAGAGCTCCAGCCCTTCTCCTGGCTGCTCTCCCAGTCAGACCATCTTTGCTGGTGGGTCTCCCACAGTGCCACGTACTGCCCAATGCCAGCCGGCTCAGTGACATCAGCATGTGCCATGTCCCTGTCCCCTTGCCCCAAAGCCTCACACCAAAATCCCCTGTTGAGGCACCATGGCCTCTGGCAGTGTTGGGGTCACTGTGCTGGGGGTGCCGTAGGAGTGTGCTGCAGGGCCAAGGGCCAGGAGTTTTGTCTCTCCCCTTTCTGGCAAAGCATCCTGCAAGGCAGTGCCTGTAACGGGAGGGGTTCTGCTGGCATGAGCCACAGAGCTGGTGCCCACCAGTGGGCATAGGTGTCCTGGCCTCTGAGGATTGACGGGCCGGGCCCTGTGCAGGCAGTGGAGAATGTGGCTGCTCCAGGGTGGGATGGGGGAGTCAGAGGACACTGGCCATGTGTCAGGTGACACTGGGTGTTGGGAGCATGACCATATCCTACAGCAGCCATCCCAACCTTCCCCAGCCACCCAGCCCTGGCTATGGATGTTTTCTGTTCTTACAAGAAATCCAGACCAACCATGTGGCTCCTCCAGAGTTTTTGTCTCTGCTCTGTGTTTAAGCAGCAGTGATTTTTGTAAAAGAATGTCCAAATCTTTGCTCTTCATAGGCTCTGATTTTGAGCTCCCAAAGACTGAAGGGCTCCTGGAACCTTCCCATCTCCTGCCTGTCCTGACTGCAGGGCCTGTTGCCAGAAAAATGAACTGAGCCTGGGACTTCAATGTCCGGCCTAAACCTGATGTGCCTGAGAAGGAGGAGCACTGACCCTGACCTCTGCAGCCCTCTAGCACCAGCTCGGGCTTAACTCTCTCCTCTGCAGGAAGATTTGAAGCCTTCCAATTAAATCCGGGAAGGAGTTAGCAAGTCTTTGTGGCAGGAGGATTAGAGGCAGAGGTAAATGCTCCTGCTAAGTGTAATCTGGCTGGTTAAAAGCTCAGCTCAGCCTCTATCCCAGCATTGTCCTTGCTTCTTATAAATACAAGAGGCAATTCTGCAAACACAGACTTTTCCTATTGCCACGCAAGGAAGTGGTGGGAACCTGTTGTTCTACCCCTCTCCCCAGGATATCATTAGGATTTATTACCAACCCCCAGTGCCCTCCTTTCTCTGGGATGGGTTGGACACTGGCAGCTTCTGATCCTGCGGGTGCAGCAGGAGAGGGATTACAGCTCGTGGGGCCACAGGTCAGGGCAGGTAAAGGCAGCAGAAGCTCCTGACGTTGGGGAAATAGGACTGGGGAGCAGAGCCAGAGCCCTCTTTCTTCCCACAAGCCAGAGGTTCTTCCAATCCCATGTCCTGGGGAGCACCATGGATGGGATGGGACAGGAGTTGCAAGAATAGGGACTGGGAGGCTGGGAGTTCTGCTCACTGTGGAGTATATTGCAACTCAAAACAGAAATGAAAAATGATCATAACTATGTAAAAATAGTTTACAGTTACTTGGTTCTCTCTGAAAACTTCTGGAGCTGGTGGCCCTAAAAGGGCACAAGAGGGTGGCAGGAGCCACTGGCCATGTGGCAGGAGCATCTGTATCCCTACTGTCCCCTGCAGGTGATAGGACTCCCTGGGCAGTGCTAGCCAGGACCCTGTGTGCCAACACCAGGAGTTTGTGGGTGCCCTGGAGAATGTCCCTTGCTCCCACAAATGGGAGGGTACACAGATGACCTCTCCCAGGGGATTATGGTTGAAGTGGGGGGCTTTCATGGGAAGTATGAGATGGCAGGGATCAGGGTCTTACCAGGATTAAGGTATTTTCTATGCATTTAAACTAGTTGTCACAAACCCAGAGCCAACCCAGAGCACAGCACCTGGGGGATGGGGAGAAGAGGGGGGAGAAACTCATGGCCACCCCAAAACCCACCCCAGGGCTTGCAGGGAGCAGGGGGAAGTTGGTTAAAGAGTCTTGGAAGCCCCCAAAGCCTCACAGATGATCTCTGGTCCCCAGTTTGCAGACGTGAACAGGTGCTACGCAATCCCAGTGAGGTTCCTGCTGATGGAGGAGAGCTGGGGGCTTCAGAGGGGAACAGCAGCAAGTCCCAGGGAGACAGCAGAGCCCTGTGCCCTCTCTGGGGCCAGGACAGAGGGGTCCATTGTGGGAGACGTGAGAGCTGGGTGGCTCCAGGAGCTTGGTAACCTTAATCCTCCCTTGGATTAATGCTTAGGGGAGCTGGGGACAGTGTTTAAACCTGCCATAGAGAGCCCTCGTGTTGAGCACAGCCCTGTAGTGGGGTCAGAGTGGGACAGAGGGCACAGGTTGAGGACAAGAAGAGGTGCAGGCAGTCCAGTGGCCTAGTCTGACATGTAGCGTCAGATTTTGTGGGCATGTTCCTGGGCCCTGCCCTCCCTGGGAGAAGGGATGGGCGGTGTGAGGGCTGGCTCTGTGGCAGGGTCACTTCTGGCTATGCTGACTGGCTCTGAGGAGCTGCTGCTGCTCTGGCTCCACAGGACCACAGCAGCCTGAACCCCTTGAGCATGCCCAAGGTGGAAACCATCTGCCTTTGGAAGGATACTCTTCTGGGGGAGTATCTGCCTGTAATGAAATCTCTGGGATGAAATCTCTCTCAGGATAAATTGGCTTCCCTGTGGCTGAGCTTTCAGCCTGGCTCAAAGGAGCAGTGTGAGGATGCTCAGGAATGCTCAGACAGCCCATGTGCCTACCCACACAGACCCCAGACTGACCCCAGGCTTCAGAAGAGGACCCCCTAGCTTGTGGCATTAGGAGCCACCCTCCTCTGTGGTCACTGGCTGTGCTGGGGGGCTTGCAAGGCAGAGCAGCCCCAGCCCCAGCTCTTCCCCTGAAGCACCTGGTTCCAGCCTGCCAGGACCCCACACCAGATCCCTGTCTCCAGCCCCAGCTGATCAGGAAATGCCACATGGATACCCTTAGAGGAGGTTCCCACTCCCTGGCAGTGTGGCTACAATTCTCTCCTGAGCATCCCCTGGTCCCAGCTCTTTACCAGGCACCTGGCTTCACCATGAAGGTGCCTCTGGACCCCAAGCACCATTTACACCTCCTCCACCACTTCAAAGCTTGGCCCCTCATTGCAATCCCCTGGCCTGTGCCTAATCCAGACCATGGCTCTATGCTGCCCAAACCTGCCACCAGTCCCAGGGAGCTGTGGACTGACAGGACATTGTCACCCATCTTGATGTGGCCAATGTCACCTTGGGTGCCTCCCTGGTGAGATGGGAGTGGCCTTGCAGGGGCTGCAGGTGCTGTGTGCCTGTCCCCTGGGGCAGCGAGGTAGGATGGGATGTGCTGTTCTAAGTGGCATCTTAACTAGATCTGATCCAGTCTTGCAAAGCCACAGCGCCTTCAATTCCCTTAGCACTCCAAATCTGCTACTGTGCATCTAAGCGGATTATTTTAAATACCCCATGATGGACTGCTCCTTTGTAATATAAACCAGCCTCATGTGTCCCATTCCCCTCCTATTTGCTGTAATTTAGCTGCAGCTGTGACAGCTAGAAGTCTCCCCAGCTCCCCCTGCTCCCTAGGAAACATCCCTTGTACCAGCCTCTTCCCCAAATCCTCTCTCCCCTGTGCTGCTGAATCCTGTGGATGCTCCCTTCCATACAGCCTTTAAGATCTTGGGGTGAGTGATGGCTGTGGGATGTGCTGCTCCAGAGCCCCAGAGCTGCTTCATCTCTATCCAGAGGTGAGCCCTGCACCAGCATCACCCCCACCTGCACCTCAGGGCCAGGTTGTGCCTCAGCTGCTTTCACCCAGAGAGGGGCTATGCAGGAGCCCTTTGGGTGGGTTTTGCCAATTTTCAGGTTTTTGCTTGAGCTGACTGGCTCTGACACCTCAGTCCTGCTGTGAAGTCAGCCAAGAGAGAATATCCTGCCTCCCATTCCCACTGGAGTGGGGGGTTTGGGGAGCACAGGGGCTGTCCTGGAGCCCACCCAGCCCCATTCTCAGCAACGGCAAAGAAGCTGCCACTTTTCCAAGCGCTTCCCTTTGGGGCTTGTCTGATTAACGAGGGCTTGTTATTTCCAAACTGTTTGAAATCGTGTTTATTTTATCTGCTGCTGGATTCCTCTGACTCAGGGCTCATCGTTAACTGCCAAAGATGAGTGACAGATCCCACTAATTACAGCTAATGATGGCCTTAAAGGATCTCTGCACACACACGTGTGTTTGTGTGCACACATGCCAAGGGCCATTTATAATTTAAAGTGGGGAGAGTCATTAGCATAAACCATGCCTGGATTAATTGTAGAGAGCAGCCTCTCCAGGGAGGATGCTCACCATGAGGTTGTGGTTTCGAGCACTGGATGCTGAGGACAGCACAGGCTGGCTGGGCAGTGGCAGCATGGTCCTGAGCCGAGTGTCAGCCTCGGAGACACCAAATCAAATCTACCACACAGGAAGTGTTTGGCGAAGAGCAGTTGGGAGGGACCAGAGGACACCAATATGTGGCATAGACATGACTGGCTTGGAGCTATGCAGGGCTAAGGGGAGTTGGTGTATAGCCCCTGGAAGAGCTCTGTGGGGTGTTTTCCAACTGTGAGGAGGACCATGCCCAAGAGACCCCGTTCTGCCCCTACAGTTTCTGTAGGAACAGGCAATTGAAGGAATAGGATACATTTTTTATGGCTCGACTGAGGATAAAGCTGCAGGAGCACCCACCCCTTACTAGATACCAGAAACCTCACCCAGGGGGCTGAGGTTAGCAGTGGCTACTGCTTTGGAAGTGCTCTCCCCTCTTCAGTCCCTGAGTAACCCAGCCCTGATGTGATGAATTTGCTTTTATGTTTTTCCCCAGGAAGAAAAGAGGGAAGATGGAGACAATAAGGCTTTCTCCACCCCTGGGCTGGAGAATGTGGAATGAGCAGCAGCAGCTGCAGGATCTCATGGCCACCACCCTACCAAGGGGATGGACAGAGTGGACACATGACACGGGCAGGCTGACTGGGGGCTTCCACAACCTTCCACAGTGAGGTTTGGTCCAAGTCCTTCCCTAAACCAGCTTTCCACTTACCTGGGCTGACTTTTACCCACCCCTGTGAAGACAGCTCCTTATCTCTCCCCTCCCTGGGGGTCCTAGTGATGTCCTTCCCCTCTGCCTGTGCTGCCATCTCATGGAAGAGGTACCCAGAAGGAAACCAAAAGCTGTTCCTGATGGCAGAAAGGTTCAACAGAGCAGAATGACTGTTCCTCAATCCTTATCTTTCTGCAAACCAAATCCACCTTTCTTGGAAAAAAGTAATTCAAGCTCCTCAGTCTTCCTTGGAGCTGGTGAGCAGCAAGAGCAAAGTGCCAGCATTGGCTCCCTGGGGAGGGGAAGTGCCATCCTGCAAAGTGCTTCTATATTGGTCTCTGCCATGAGCAGCTCTAAATTGGAAGTGATGGCAGCAGCAAGAGCCAGGATGCTGAGATGGACTCCAGGGCCGCACAAAGTGATTTCAGGGGCTGGTTGTGCTTGGCCCGGGGGATGCCTGCCAGCACAGGACACTGCAGTTCTAATCCCACTACAAGCTAGGTGGAAAGGACTTGGACAAAGGCTTTTGTCTTTCTTGTTGAAAAGACCAGATTCCCATCAAGACTAATGGCTTGAGAATTTGTCTAGGATCTTTTGAATTGTTCTGGTCCCCAAAATGCTCAGGTTTCTCTTTCTGAAACACCCCCAATGTCCAATTCAAGGCTCTTTCAGAAGCAGCTGTCAGAAGCTGTGGGCAGAGCTTCCTTCAGACGTGCAGCCACTCAGTGGTTGTGACTGTTCCTGAAACTGCCCAGGGAGGCTGTTTGGTCAGGGCCAGCTCTTGCTTGTGCATTTTGCCTTACCAAACTCCTCTCACTGTCCTCCAATCCCTGTTCACACAGGTATCCTGGGGGCTTATGCTCTCCTGACCCCGTTCTCCCCCCTGGCATAGTTTCCTTTGCTGTAGTTCCCCACTGGCATTTTACAAAGCCTTCTCCAGGTCACCTTCCTTATAGCTTTAAACCCCATTGTAGCAGGATCAGGATGTAACAGGAAAGATGCTCTGGAGGAGTCACAGGCTGGTAACACAGGAGGGACTGTCACAGAAGCAAGAGCAGTGCCAGCCATGCTAGGCACCCACTTCACCACACTCAGCACCATTTTGCCACAGACACAGAGCTCTGGTGGCATTGGTGACCTTGGTGACATCAGTCTGCAGAGGCCATGTCTGTGGTACTGGAGCTGTACACCCCATGGAAAATGGGCAGCTTTGAGGTCCCAGGGCAACTTTGTGCAGAGCTGAGCAGTCACTCTCAAGCCCAGGTGATATTTTTCCCTCTATACTGTGGCCAGGGAGAGTCAGAGCCATGCGAGGTATGGGGCACATGGCAGGGCAGGCCACCATGAGGCACCATGCTACAAGCTGCTTGCTCAGCAGCATGCTGAACCCTGCCCAAACCCCTGTGATCACCATCACCCAGTGAAAGAGCCTAATTACAAGGAAAACAGGGAAGCAAATGAAAAAATAAAGTGTTGCCATGGCACTGTGTGCGCCAGGTCAGAAACTTGGGATGGTGCCGAAGTACAGTCTCAGATGCTCCTTCTGCCCTAGGGTATGAAGAGCCAACACAGAAGGGAGAAAGAAGTGCCAGAAGCCAGAGGGAAGACACCTTCCAGATGGCAGCAGGGATGGGCAGTCAGGGCTTGTGGGTCCTCCAGGTACTTGGAAAGAGCCAGGGGTGCTGAAGCCACATCTGTGTGGCATGAGGTGAAATGATCTAGCCCTTGCTCTCTGTCTCCTGAGCATGACATGAAGCCAGGCTGCTCAATGAGGTGCCAGCCTCTGTGGCTACCCCAGGCCCTTCACCACCTGCAGCCCTCCCCAAATGCCAGAAGTATCCAAAAGATGGAGAAATCTATTTAACCAAAGAACAGCCACGAGTTCCCAGAGACAGTCCCATGGCGCAGTAACTTTTCTGAGTTGAAAGATGAATAGAGATGAACCGGGCAGACGCAGCTTTGCTGGAAGAACTGGAAGATGATGCAGCCTCAAAATCAGGATCAGAGGCAATGCCAGTGCCTGCCTCACAGCCCTTCACATACTACTGCCAGTCTGAGACCACCAAACTCCTTGCACCTCTGCCCTGTGCCTCTGGTTATCTCCAGCATCAGCTGGCCTGGGGCAGGAGAGGTCATGTCCCAGCTCGGTGCCCCTGGCCCTGCGGGCGTGGGCAGGGTGTGGGTGGAAGCAGCGGTCCCTGCCCTATCTGCCAGCCTCTGGGATTAGCTGTGCACATCGGGAGCAGCTCTAGCTGTGCCTGGGTAAGAACAGATAGACACAGATAAGGCAACCTGAATCCTGGGGAAGGCGAGCCAGCTTCATTAATCCCCGTACATCCAGGCGCTGACAAAGATGCTATCATCCCCTTTCCCTCCCCAGCAGCTTATGTGTGGCTGTCAGTCCTGCCTCACGCAAGGACAAAACCCGGCGCTTGCATGGGTGGTCCCTCTCTCCCAGAGCTGCTAAGCGACTCCCATGGGGACATTTCTGGTACAGGGAGACAGCCGGTGCAGGGATCACAACCCACACAGGGATAGAGCTGGTACAGGCATCCACAGGCAGTGTGGGACACCACAGCTGGTACAGAGAGCTATGGATGGGGCAGGGATGTGCAGCCAGGATGGAGACTGCCAATAGTATGAGGAGCACAGCCAGGATGGAGACCCAGCTGGCATGGGGACCCAACATGCAGAGGGACTCCTTAGAGCTCTGGGGCATAGTGATGCTGCAGGACAAAGGATGACCTGCAGGATCACCCACCCCTGTGATGGTTTAGGGTCATCCCCACATCCCTCCCCAGGCTCTGGCTCTCCAGCTGTTGTGAGCAGGAGGGCTCAGCACTGTGCAGGCACATGGAGGGAGGGAAGCCCTGCCAAGTCCCTGCTGTGTCCCCATCGTTGTCATGCTGCAGGCTGCACAGGGTCGGGTGCAGCACAGCACTCTCCGTCCCGTTAGTGCTGGCATGAAAGTGCCACCACTGTGGCAGCTGGGCCTGGCCATAATCTCCACTTCCAGGTAAACAGATGAAACAAGTGGCTCAAATTCCCTCCTCCCCCCCCCAGCATTCCCAGCCACACAGACCCACCATTCAGCCCCACCATCCCACACAGACCTCCAGTGTTTGGGAGAGGGCTCCTGCTCCCAGCGGAGCACTGGGGGGGACACGCTGCGGCTGGGCAGTTGACACCTGGCCAGGCTGGAGCGGAGCCAGTAGGTGCAGAAAGAGATGCTGTGTTTTGGCCAGATCCTGCCGCGCTGGGGCAGGGGCAGAAAGGACCCCATATATACATGGGACTCAGGGATGCCCCCATGGCTTGGCTGCAAGCAGGGTCCCATTAGGCCATGGCAGTGGGCACCAGTGGCTCCTTGGAGTATGAGCCCAAAGGGGTGAGGGAGTCAGAGGTAGGGATGCCCTGACATCTGAAAGATTTACATAAAGTCACAAAAGCAGTGGACACATGCAAAACTGGGGCACATGCATGTGGTGGCAGAGGCAGGAGCAGGAGGCAACTTTCTCTGTGCATCACCCTGCCATTTACAAGGATGAAAAAAGAATGCCAGCTCCTGCCCCTTGGGCTCTTCTCCTCTAACCTCCCAACCCTCTCCACAGATTTTCCTTGGTTGGAGGTCCATCCTGCAGCACATCCTGGGATGCTCTGGCCACAGACAGGGCTCATAGGGATGTCCATCCCTCCAGGGAGCCTGACACCAAGCTGAGCACATCCCTGCCTCACCCATGACAGTTACTGTGGGACCAGGCTGAAACAGAGGGGAAAACAGGAGGCAGAGCCTTGATGCTCCAGCATCCCAGCTGTTCCTTCTGCTGCCTCCATCATCCAATAGCAGCCATCACTGCTGTTGCTGGGAACATTGTCCCCTCCTCCATGCCTGGCACCTTCCTCCCTTGCTGTCCCTGAGAAGGTGGTTTTCCTCCCCAAGGAATGCAGGGAAAGCATTTTCCACCACGGCAGATGAAAATGGATTCCAATCCAATTTTACCCTAGTACCACTTCAGTGATTTTGATGGAGTTGCTCTGGATGGGTGCCGGTTGGAGCCAGAGGACAGCTGTCGTGGCTCCATAGACCAGGGGTTTCTTATCTGTGTCACCTTTGATTACTGTAATTGAAATCCTGCTCTGATCTGAGCCATGCCCGAATGTTTCTGCTGCCTATGCGGCTCTCGGCTCGAACAGCAAAATGACGTTAATAGATTTTAAAGCCAGGCAAGGCCTGTAAGAGCATTTCTGCCTGACCTCCTGGATAGCAGCCGACAGCCACCGCTTACCCCAGTCCCACGCTCCGCTGCTGGCACAACCCTGTCATCCCCCTGTGACTCATTTTCCCTCCTGGAAGCACAAATCCTGCCTTTCCCCAGAACTGCTTGTGTGTCTGTGTTGTGTAGCCTGCCTCTTCCCACTCCTTTGGAGCAGAGGTGATGTGCTCTTGAGAGAGGCAGGGTCCAGGGGTGCTGGTGGGATTTCAGTGGGATCAGCTTCTCTGCTCCAGCATGAAATTCCCCATGGGAAGCGTTGCCCTTTTCTGGCATCTCCTGGCTGAATGGGCAGCAGGGGGACATGCAGCTGCCCACCTGCTGCCAGGCAGGAGGCAGGGGATGGAAATTGGAAATACCAATGTACAGTAGAGGATGCTCCTGGCTTTGGTGCCAAGCTGGACAATTGGCTGTGGCTGGCGGCGTGGCTGGCACTTTGTCACCCTCCTCATCTTCTTTTGTGAAGCTGCCCATGGTGTTTAGCCAGAGCCACTGCAGCAGAAAGGGTGACGCCAGCCCAGACAGCGTCTGAGGGCAGGAGCCAGGAGGACACATGCATTGGCACACACATTCCTGCAGTCTGGCTTGGCCAGCCGCTGCCACAGGGACTGAGCCAGCCCTCACCGCTGTGGGACAGCAAAGCTGGTGGCTCCCTCTGGGTTGGTGAGGTTTTGCTCAGCAAGTCTGGCCTCTGGGAGCTGCCCTCTGGAACAGGCAGAGGTGTCCCAGGTTCAAAGCTCCATCCCAAGAGGATGAAATGCAAATCCCAAGGGCCAAACACATGCCAATCACCCTGAACCCCCCGGGATTTTCACTCTGGCAGCTTTCTTTCATGACCATACAGCTGAGAGCTGGCCAGCGTGTGCTGACACAGCAACCTGGGCTGGCACCAGTGACCATTTGACAGAGCCATCCCGAAACTTCATATGCTGGCCAAAGGGAAAGCAGGCTAGCCAGACAGTAGGGCACTCCAGCACCCCACCACTGGCACACAGTCTTCCCCTGGATCCTGGCTGGCCGAGCAGCAGCGTTTCCTCTCACGCTGGCGGGTCATGGGCCGGCGGAACACACAATGCTTGGGGTTATCCAGACCTTATCAGCTCTGGCCACGCAGTGCAGGCAGGAAAAGGGTTTCAATCCCAGCCAAGCCCTGTTTCCGTCAGCAGCCATTCCCTCTGTCGTGGGGGAGGGCTGGACCATGCCGTGCTTTTGGAAAGGGGAACCAGTGAAGCTGGGCTGTGGGGAAAGCAGGACCACAGGGCTCTGATGCTGTACCCCAAAAACATTGCCAGGCCCTCCCCTGTGTGCTAGGAAAGCTGCCTGTCTCCAAGCAATGCAGCTGTTCCTGCCCCAACTTTACAAAGCAGAGCTGGTGAGTGAGGAAAGGGGCTGCCATTAGGCCATGCAGCAGAGGTCTGGGCTGGCTGAGACATCCTTTGTTGAGGGTCACTGCTCCCCATCCCAGGGAGGCATTCCAGAACTCTGGCATGCCAGGAAAATGCCTGCTCAGAGCTGTACAGGCAACTTGAAAAACTCCCCAGCAAAGGTCATCAATGCCAGCCAATTTCCAGGGGGAAACTGAGGCATAAGGAGATAACATCATTTCCAGGGCTGCCCCATCCTCTTAAAGCTGCTTGGAGGAAGAGGACTGTGGTACAGGATCTCTCTTAGCTCCTTAGGCCAAACCCACAGGATCATGGAATGCCTGACCCCTGCTCCTCCAAACCCTGTAGCAGCACACCCAGGGTGGAAAGCTGAGCTGGTGGAGGCACTGGCAAAGGCTGGGCTGGCTGTGATCCCCTCCTGTTCCATGATTAATTGAACACAGGCTAAAATTAGCTGTGGAGGCAGCACCCCCGGGGTCTCCCAGCAGCATCCCACTGCCCGCCAGCTGCCTGCAAGTGGGTCAGGCAGCAGGTCCCTCCCAGATGGGCACCCAGGTGCTTGGGGGACCCCCATGCTCTGCTGAAGGTGGGAGCATCACTCCTGGCTCCATGGCACAGCTCTGCACCTCTCACCTCCCTGCTGCCTCCCTTCTAGGAGGCTTTTCCTTCTCTGGGTTCCCAGGGCAGGGCTGCGTTATGAGGAGCAGCTGGGAAGGCACAAGGCTGCCTTTTGGCATGGCAGGAGCGTGGATCCCCGTCATGTTCCTCCCCATGCCTTCAGGGATCTGTTATTTTTAGCCACTCTCCCTACCTCATGTTGCTAGCTCGGATCTGTCTCTTTTCCCTCCCCTTCCCCAGTGTTATTTTTTTTCTGCATTATTTGCAGATTCGGGGGGAGGGGGGGTGGGCAGAATGAGGTGTTTTGGCACAGGGGACCACTCAGCCATGGCTTCTTCATGCTGCTCTCCACCCAGGGTTTTGGTTGGATTTCCTCCTGGCTATTTTTAACCCACACCAGCAGCTCTGAGGGGATGAAACACCAAGGGGTAATGCAAATTTGAGGTTCCCAGTGGCCCATGTGCCAGGCCAGGTGGGAGGATGCTCGTGATTGCGCAGGGATGCTCCGGTGGAGGCAGGGCAGCACATGGACACAGCCCCCAGCTGCACCTTCTGTGCTGGATTACATACAATGCCCCTGCACATCCAAGTCTGCAACCTCCCCCATGCCACATAAGCTGGGGAGAGCAGGAGGCTGGGCTTTTCCCTTGGGTCCAGAAGAAAGCAAATAGGGGGAAAGTTAATTAAAAACTTCAAAGCCAGATCCTTCTAATCTGGTTTCACACAGCAGTCCTGCTCAGCATCGATGCTGTCCCAGAGGTGTGTGGGGCTTGGGCTGGGAAGTGCCCAGAGTGTCACATCACAGGATGTTCACAGGATTGTCACCTACCACTGCCACCACTGCAGCCCTGCTGAGCACAGGGGATGGGGTGCCATGGAGCTGAGCTCAGGGCTGGGCACCTGGGCACCAACCTTCCCAGGGACTGGATTTTGAAACCACTGGAAGGGTGATTCCATGGAGAGGTTGTGCCTCAGCTTCCCCATAGCCCAGGGCAGTCAAATCTGGTTGTTGGGAAGATGTTTTCAAGGCACCCTGGGTGGTGCTGATCCTCATCTCTTGGCATGATACCACTGCCCCATGTGAAGTAGGGCAGGGCTGGGGCTCCTGGGGGGGAAGCAGGGGGTGTCTGCCTCAGCAGGGTCCAGCAAAACAGCAGCCCTTGTCCTAGGGTGAGAAGGGACCATGGCACCACCAGTCCTGACCCCTCCAGCCACTGCTCTGAAGGAGGAAGTGGCACCTTCCTTTCCCAGTTCTCACTCCTTTCTCCAAAAGGAGACAAAAATTCAGTTTTTTTTCCAGAAAGCTACGTCACAGGGCAGTGATGCTCCTGCCCAAATGCTCTGCCGCCTTACTCTGCCTCCTGCCACCGCTTTAGGATTTTTTTGGTGGTGGGCTGATGGGCTTTTTCAGAACTTTTGGATGCATGGTGAGTAAAGGCATCCTGCTGTCTGAGGGCTAACGGCTTGTTGGAGAGATAATAAAGCAAAGGGGAGTCAATTAAAGTGACTATAAATAGCACCAGGAGAGGAAAAGGAGGTGAAGTCATCTTCCTTCAGCTGAGCTGGAATTTGCATCACTCCTTCCTTTTGCCTTCCCCTGCCCCCTCACCCTGCTCAGGAAACAGTCATTCCCAGACACTGGGATCCTGCTGTGAGCTCTATATCCCCCCTGAGCCCCCATGGGGCTGAGAAATGTCCCCCTGGGGTGTCTGCCCAGTGCTGGGGACTTGCTGGAGAGCACAGCGAGGTGGCCTGAATGCAGTCACTCCACCCCAGGCTCCATTGCAGGTTCCCCAGGGATCTGTGGTATTGCCCTATGCAAACCAGTGCCTTCAGCATGACCCCAGCACTGCATCCTAGGAATAGCTTTCAGAAGCCATCGCAAGCCCATTTTCTCCTTTGCAGCTCATAAAATAGGCAGCTAAAGCAACCCCTCAGGAGCAGCACCTGGAGGAAGGGACAATGCAAACCCACCAACAGCAAGTTCACCCAGAGAAGCCCCTCCAGGGACCAAATTCCATAATTTACATTTTTATTCCTTAAGATTTTAAAATCCAAGTCTCAAAAACTCCCCCAGCAGTCCCAGGACATATGGAAGAGGAAGGATCCTGGCCCTGCAGGAGCCTGTCTGGAGTTAGCAAACAGCTTCAGATCTCTCCCCAAACCTCTCCCTGCTGAGGAGGCCACTGTCCCTGCAGCCCCAACCAGCCCCAAGGCCCCCAGCTGCCCCCTCACATGAGGTATATTTACATCTGAGTCAGAATGAGGTCACACCATGGTTTCCTTATGTCAGCTACCGACTCCTATTCCTGTGCTATGCGCACACACCCGCCGTGTTATTGCAGGGTATTTATAGCTATTTTACATGTATAATTATGAAACCACAACTCTACACATGCACAAAAATAATCCCGGTGCCGGGATGCAGGGGAGTGGGGCCAGGGTGATGGGAGCAGGACCAGGGCATGGACTGCATCGCTAATAATAATTCTTTGCACTTTATATATAGCCCCTTTCATCTGCAGCTCTCAAAATCGCTTTGCAGGCATTTAATTAAGCTTCCCAACATCCTAATGTGATGACAGCCAAGTAATAATATCCTTGCTTTTAGGTACAAAGAGAGGGGAGCTGGCAGGACTTGCCTGAAGTCCCACAGTGAGTCCAGGTGTCCTATGTCTTGCCCCACATTTGTGGGATGACCACAGGGGAGATTTTGACTCGGGAAGCGAAATGAGGACCTCAAGATCCTGCCCAGCCCCTCTCCTCAGCTTGGGGTGGTGACAACCAATGACACTACGAAGTCTGAGGACTGCAGCAGTGACCCCGGGGACTGCTGGGCTGCAGCTGCCCATCAGCTGGATCAGCAGGTGGAATAGACAGATGCATCCTGACAAACTCATGGGTGAGAGCTTGGGGGAGAGCAATAAATGAGATGACAGGTCTGAAAGGGCTGATTTATGAGGAATATTAAGAGTCATAATCCTGCCTGGCCTGGCCACCCTCCAGGGAGGCAGGGTGGTGACAAGGACCCAGAAACATCACAAACCAACAGAATTCACTGGGGCCAGCGCCAGCATATCTCCAAGCAGGAGGACTGGAAGCATTTGTGCCTCTCAGGCATCTGGGTAGCTCAGTGTAGGGGAACAGGCAGGTCTCAGTGACAGCCTGGAGATGGGATCCCACAAGGATGGGTCTCTGTGGTCCTCAAGATCTGAGGTTTGTGCTCTCCTGAGCACCTCTCTCCCTCCCATGTACAACCCTGCTTGGATGGACCAGTTGCCCCCCATCCTTGGAGTGCTGCAGAGGGCACAGGGAGCATGTGTTTCAGTTTTGGACACTAATGGGATCACAAGCTGTCACCCAGCAAGAAGGACATGGCAAGAGAAGGTGGCCAGCAGAGCAAAAGAACGAGGAGGTGCTGGAGACAAACACTGGTGTTGGCAATGAAAGGGGCAGGACTGCAGCCCTGGGGGTGAGGCTCATTAACATCTGCAGAAAAAGCCACTGTCCTGGCTACTGTCCATGCGTGGAGAGGTGGGGGGCAAGTGCCTGTCCTCATCCCTACCCTGGGGATGCCCTGTGGGAGAAGCAGCAGTGGACGCAGAATGATTCCGCACACATGGGGACTAAGTGCAAGTCAAAAATCATAAAACCTGATAGGATCCTGTAGGAAGTACCATCCTGCCATTTTATGCTGCTATTTTTTCCCTCCCAGATTATATCCAGATTGCTGCTGTCCTAAACAAGCTGCACACGAGCTCCTACCAAGAGCCCCCGACTCATACCAAGCCCCCAAAATGGGGGACCAGGACCTGTTTGCATCACAAACCCAGGGACCAGAGAGCAATGACAGAGACATGAAGTCAGAAAATAGCTGCAAACCTTCAGAGGGACTGCAAACCTTCAGAGGGACTGCTAAGAATTGCCCCCAAATCAGTGTCACTGAGGAGAGAGAGGGAAATGGGACAGGAAGCCAGCACAGCCTGGGCACTGCCACAAGAACATAAGCACCTTCTCACCACTGCATCAGCCACTGAAACTGCCCCATGACTTGCTGCTATCATTGTTCTGAATGTCACACCCATTGTTCCCCCTCTGCCACCAGCCAAGACATCTCTTACCAGGAGCTGTTGGCAGCTCTGCCACCTCACTGGCCATGATGAAGGACTCGAGGATCCTTGCACGGAGCTCAGGGCCTGCCTCGGTGCTGAGAACAGGAGGAGAGGTGTGTGAGGACACCAGCAGTTCCACCTCCCAGGAGACCCCCAGTTCCCTAGAACAGCAGCCAGCTACCCCAGTGGATCTGCTGTGGGACTGAGGCAATGCTGTGAACCCCAATCTTGTGTGTGTGTGTCATGCCTGGTCACTTTGGGAACGGGTATCATGTCTGAGCATCACAGCTGGAATGGCACCTTCCAGATCTGGCCTCCCAGCAGAACCAGCCTGTCCATGGGTACCCTCCTCTCCCCTGCCCTGTCCCGTGCACGGCAGGGGAGCTCACCTGGATGCTGCAGGGCGCAGAAGCAGCTCCCCGAAGAGCTCCCCAAGGAGCCGGGGTGAGAGGCGGCTGCGGTGGCTGCCCTGGCACAGGTGACAGAAGTGGCGAGCAAGCTGGTGCAGGAGCAGTGCCTGTGGCTGAGGCAGGGCTGGGGGGGCCAGCAGGGCTCTGGCTCGCTGGCCACACTCCTCCAGGCCTGCGGTCTCTGTAGCAGAGGGGACACAGGAAAAAAAATGGTCAGTTTGGGAGGTCAGGGGCATCCCCGTGCCTCTCATGGGAGCCCAGCACCTACCAGCACATGGTGCGTGAGCTGTGGCAGTTCTCTACTCTCCGCAGAGACCCAAAGCAAGCCGACTTCAACTTCTCCCACCACTATTTCTTTGCAGCCCATCCCTTCCCAGACAGGCCATGGGACTTGTGGATATCCCAGGGTCTGCAGAGATGATTTCTTCAGGCTGTTGGCCTCTTCTTTCTGGGGTTTGCCTGCCCCATTTACCCACTCACACCACCCCAGATCAGGTTGTCAGCTGCCTTCAGCACATTCTCCCTGTCAGCACATCCAGGGAGGGAGCTCAGAGGGCTGAGCTGCTCACCTGGTAGGGGCTGTACCTCAAAATCCCTCACTACTGCTCAAATGGAGAACACTGAGAGCCCTGCCCTGGTGCATAGTAAAGGCAGAACAAAGCAGAGGTGGGAAAATGGGCACCAGCTTGAAGATGTGCTGAATTTAAAGGCTCCCCTGCAGAGGAGAGCTGGGAGGGAACAGCGAGCTGGGAGGGAAAAAGGTTTTTAGGAAGAAAAAATTATGTGCACTTGGGCTGCAGGTGGGGCTGCAGTGAGCCTCCTACAGCCCCCTGCATCATGGTCTCACACCCCATGAAACAGCACAGGGAGGGCTCACTGGGGTGCAGCTGCTTCCAGTGATACTCGAATTGCCCATGTGAATAAAATCAGGCATTTAGTGGCATTGCACATCACAGAGGTGCTGCCAAAACCACTCTCACAGGTGCCCTGAGCAGCCCACAGCCCACAAGTTCCTACCATGTACCCGGTGCCCTCTGGCAAATTTGGCCAGGGCTCCCTGGTCTTGTGAGCAGTGAGCTCAGAGCACTGGGACTGCGATGTTGTCCCAGGCACAGGAAACAGCCGCTCTCCAGCCATCCTCCATTCCTGCCTTGTCCCAGCCCTTTTATCTGCTGGGGATAGGGAAGTCCCCAGGGCTGGGTTGCTCTCAGCCACCCTCAAAGCCCCCAGCTCGGCCGGGGGCTGACTCAGCTCCCCGTGGCTCTTTGCACCAGGACTGAGGCTTGGCCAATGCCCAGCCAGCTCCTGACATCCATCCTCGGAGCCAGGGTACACCAAAGCTGGAGGGGCAGGGGTTCCGGATCCCCTCCCAAGCAGGTCTGCAACCCAGCCGTTTTGGCAATGGGGTGTTGGTGAGCCCTTGTATCCAGCAAACTGCTCCTGAGGGATGTTTAGCTTTGCTCCAGGCCTCCCCTGCCACAATTCCTGCTAATTTTTTTGCGCTTTTGTGCACTTAGAGGATCCCGCAGGAGAAGGCTCACAGCCAAAGGGAGAATTTGGGCGTGTTTTCCCCTTCATTTGGAAGGTGGTCATCTTGCTGCTTTCCCAGCTCTCAGCCTCAAGCAGGGCAGAGGAGCCTTGCAGGGCAGGCTGCCAAAACCCAGCACCATCTCCTCAAAGACTTATATTTTAATTTTTTCTTTTAAGCCCCAGAGAAATCCTCTTCCCATTGGTTTCTCCACCGTTCTGCCCCCTCCTCCTCCTGCCCCTATTGTGCCAGGAGCAGAGCCTGCTGCAGCACAGGCTGCAGGGAAAGGCGCTTCCCTTTGAAGTTGCTTAACGAGGCAACCCAGCTAATTGCTTCCTAATTGCGTTTTTATCCTTGGAAGGGAGGCAGCCTTTGATTTCTCCTCTGACGGGTGAGGGGAAGGCAGCTTCTCTGTGCCACCAGCCCCAGGGGTATTTCTTCTGGCTTTGTGTCTCAGTGCAGGGCAGGAGCGATGGGATGTGAGTTATCCCTCACCTTCTCCGTGCATTCCTTCTGCCTCACTGGAGGCCGCAAAGAGCCCCTGGCCTTTTCCCATGAGGACATGGTAGGGAAAGGCCAACCTGGTCTGGCCACGAGTGATCTTTTAGTGCCTCTTAAGGCAGCCAAAAATATGATCTGCCCAAACACTGATCTGGCTTAGGATGGGGAGGTGATGTTCAGGGGTGGAGGGTACTGCAGCAACTGGCAGCGAGATGAGAGGTGCTGTGGAAGGAGAAGAAATCCTGGTTTTACAAGCAGCAGGAGGTTCAGGTCCTGTCAAACACAGCGGGTGAGGGTTTCCTGTATGCCTAGTGATGCCCATGGGTCCTCAGGCTGGGTGGGTTGAGTGGCTCTGTGAAGACTCACTTGAAATGAGTTTTGGTCCAGGCTCATTGTTGGGATGGACCGTGGGCTCTGCTGACAGCATGGGCCCTGTTCTGTTTATTTGAAAAGAAATCAAATAAAACCAAAACTGTGATGGTCTCATACATTTGCACAGAGCCACAAAAGCTTGCAGGGATCTAAAGGCACTTCCTAACGGCACTAAGCTAAAAAAGCTGAGAATTTTTTGTGCCCATATAAAGCCAGGAGTTAATGAGATTACAGGAAAAAATTCCCAAGCAGCAAAGCCAAAATATTATAATAACGCTTTCTTCTGGGGCCAGCATCACCCAGCCTTGGCAGCTGCCCGTCCTGGCAGGCAGCACCTCCTCCTCTGGGCACTGCAGAGGGAGAAGACCATGCTGTGGTGGGGAAAAAGCAGCCTCCTGGATCTCCCTTCTTTCCCAGAGCATCTCCCCAATGCTGCCGTGCTGCTCTGGCACAGGTGATGTTCCCCTTGGCACTTCTCAGAATCTGCCCTTAGTGCAGCATTGGGCAGGGGATGGGGTCAGAGCCACCCTAGAGATGCTGGGAAGCCTTTCTAGGGGCTTCCCAAAGTTTCTCCAGCCCCACAGAGGTCCCAGGTGTGAGGGGAGCCCATGTGTGCTTACCTTGAGCCATGTGGACCAAGTCACTGTAGAGAGCTGGAGGGATGAGGGGTGTGGGGAGCTCCTGCAGGTACCACTTCAGGGCATCTGCCAGTGTCTGGGCCTCATACAGGTCCATGTCCACAGCTGAGGCATCTGGAGGGGGACAGACAGAGGGAACCCTGAGCCTGTAGCTCTTCCATCCCTGTGGGCCTTCCTCTAGACATGGGGGCTGATTTCTTTGCCCATGCTCCCATCTCCCCAGTGGTGGCATTGCCACCACTCTCCCAGCAAATATTCCTGTCCCAGTTTCCACTGACCCTGAGTTCCACGTGCCTGAGGAGAGCACGAGGCAGCATCTCTGCTTTGAGTAAACTCTACATCCAGTGCATGGAACAGGGAGTCTCACCATTCCACTGGGGTCCCACTGTAGGATAGGACCCATGGGAAGAACTGAGCAACTGCCCCAGGAACCTTCTAGTTTTCAGGGTCAGGCGCAATGTGCCAACCCCGGCCCAGCAGGAACTGCTTGGAAAATGCATCCATGGAATGGGGTTATGGTTCCCAGGCAATTCAAATTGCTAAAGGCCCATGTAACCCCCAGTGATGCCGAAATGCTGTGAATGTGCCCCAATTGGCACCACTTCGGCTGCCCTGGGGAGGTAGTGAAGGATGCTCCAGGAATAGGCGAAAGCACACAGGGGGTCCAGGACCACACAGCCTGGGCTCAGGGGCTCAGGGGTCTTGGGCTCAGGACAGAGGCAGTGCTAGAAGCAGAAATGTCCCATGGTCTGCCAGGAGACTGAGGGTGGGATGTGTCTGTCTGAGCCCCATGGCCAGGCCAGCACAGGGACATTGCTTCACCATGGTCCAGGGGGAAGAAGCCTTTCAGCATCCTTTGGTATTGCCTCATGTGTTTGTCTTGGAGGTCTCCCATCCTGGCTGAGATGGGTGGTGGCTGTCTGGAGGGTGATGGTGCCTTTTGCAAAGATCTGAAGGTTTCAAAATCTGGCTTTGATTCAAGCTGGACTCAAATGTAATGTTTTGAAATGCTCCTTGTTGGAGAATTTGGAGGGTGAGGGGTACAGGAGGTTGGGAATAATAAAAAATATGAACATATTTGAGATTGTTTGAAATGGTTAATTTAAAAAAGAATATAAAATTTGTAATTTTCTTAAAGATGTTGTGTCAGGCCCCACATGGCCTGGAATGGCAGAGAAGACTGTGGGCTTGCCCTGCTCTGAGGCCCCTTGCATTCCCCTCGCTGGGTCTTTACACCCAGATGTGGCTTCACTGAAACTTGGGCCATTTTGAAAGATGCTCCATCTCCCAGCCCAGTATTTTCCAGCAGAAAATGTTGTGAGTCTCCAACCACTCCAGCTGTGCTTCCTTCTGGGGCAATAAACCCAAAAGAGGGGAGAAATACTCTTTCTTAAAACAAGGCTTTAGAAGCACACATTCAGCAGGGCTGGGATGGATGGGAAAAGTTGTTTTTGAGCACCTTGACCTTGAACTCCTCTCACTGGAATGTCCCTGCTGTGGCCCAGGCAGCCTGGGAGCCTGCCTGCCTGCATGGGAACACCAAGCTGCAGTGGGTCCCTTATGGCCAGTGCCTTCCATTTGGCTCCCAGACGGAGAGAAAACAGATTGGCCAATGCCTGAAGGAAAGCCTTTAACCCAGCCATTAGAGACGCTACCTCATTGCCAGGAGCAAGCGCCCGGGCTGGGAACTGTGTCCTGGGGCAGCGTGGGGACAGCTGGGACAGATGCCACCACACTGGGGTAGGCAGCCATCCAGCATGGCCAAACAGGGCAAACGGGGTGCTGCCTTTCTAGCACCGCACAAAGTCACGGCCTTGTCCCATGGATCACTCTGCCCTTCGCATCCTCGAGGCGGGCAGGGCTGTGCCAGCTGTACCCTGGCCCTGTTCTGGTCTGTGCTCATGCTCCCATCTCCCAGCCGCACTTCTGGACCTTCTTGGCTGGTCGGAAGGGTCATTTACTTCTGCCGGGCTTCGTGAGGACATGGCAGTCAGTTCCCCAATTTAGCTAGTACTTGCCCTGGAGATGTGAGCTGGCAGGTTGTCTCAAGCTGGGCAGGTGGAGGAGAGTTGGGTCAGGGATCCCACAAGATGCTTTTGATCATCCCACAGGATGATTCCCACAACACATGTTTTTGGCTGTATGCTCACAGTGCATGGCGAAACCCCAGGGATGCTGCTGGGGGATCCCAGGGTCTCATTGCATTGCAGAGAGCTTTTCCCATCAGTGGAATGCACTGAGCAAACCCCAAAGCCCTTCCCACCCACCACGAGAGTTTCTGCAGAGACCTGTCACTCGCCTTAAGGATGCTGGCACGGATTGAGGAGAGCAGCCGCAAGCTGTTCCTGTGCAGGGAAGGGGCCGCTGCCGGGCGCTGGCCCCAGGCGATCAGCCCCGGGCTCCACCGTGGCCTAATTAGCTTGTTTGCCTCGTTAGGCATGAGCCTGGGGGGTGTTCAAAGGGAAGGCTCAGCCGGTTTCAAAGCGAGATTCAAAAACATCTTTACACCCAGAGAGAGGCGCGATGGGGAGACCAGGGGGACTGATTGCTGACGGCACCATTCTCCATGGCACGACGACTAGAAGTAGCCATTAGCCTGTTGTCCCCATCCTGGCGGAAATGCAGCGGCACCCTCCTGCCCCAGGAGCTGCCCTGGCGAGCTGGGCTCCCCATCAGGCTGAGAGCACAACTGGGGGATGCTCCGAGCTGTTCCCCAGCACCGGCTGTGCCTCGGCAGCTCGGGGAGGCTCAGCCGGCAGCGGGGGAAGGGTTAACCCCGGAGCCTTCCCAGACAATTATCACCGGCCTGACCCCACGGATGCCGCTCTCTTCTTATCTGAGGGAGATGATAACCAGCTATAAGAAGTTAATGAAGCTGCAGGATGAGTCAATGCTCTCCTGCTGCTCTCCAGATGTTCCCATCCTTTCCCCAGGGGAATGATGGAGGAATGACGGAGGGATTCCATCTGCCTGCCATAAATAGAAGGAAAACACCCCAAAACCCCAACCTCGACCCCATACCAACCCCCTCCAACACACAACCTGCTTGCTGACCTGCCGGCAGAGCACAAGCATCTGAGCACCAGCGGTGAGCATGCCTTGCCCATGGAGGGGTGGAAAGCAGGAATAAATTTGGGACTAGGGAGAGGGTGTGTGGGATGACCACTGGCCCAGAGGGAAAGAATCCCAGCCTCCTCTCACTGGGATTCCAGAGCCCACATCCCAGCGGAGGCAGAAAGGTGCTGGAGCTTTGGGCTGAGTCAGGCTGGGCAGGAAACTCCAGGAGCTCTCCCGCAGCTGCAGCCAGCCGGGGAGGCGTGAGTAAGCCCCGAGTTTCGGTAAACGAGAGGATGTTTAGCCAGGAGGGGCTGGGGGGAGGTGGGATTGTTTTGAGGGAGAGGCTTGAGCGGGTCGCGGTAACCAGCTGTCCCCTGCCTGTGGCCACAGGTGACGGCTGCTCCACCCTCCTGAGCAGCTCGTGGGTGACAGGGTGCAGACCCTGCCCAGCACCCAGGGCCCCTCTCCCAGCAGAGTCCAACAGGCTAAGCTGGACCTTGGCCACCAAGCGCTGCTGCAGTGAGATGCTCTCAGGTGTGTGGTCCCTGTGATAGAGTGGCACCCAAACCACCCCGGGGATGGCTGAAATACCGACTTGGGAGTTTCCTTACCCCTTCCAGACCTTTTAGTTTTAGTTGCCAGTGGGTGCTAGAAAGAGTGATGTCAAATTGTGGGGGCTGTATGTTCCCATCCACATGTATGCTGACCAGGCATTCAAACTCCTGGGCATCTCACGGTGAGGGTTGACTGGGAAACCGTGCACCAAACCAGGGAATATTTCCCAGCTTTGACTCAGCATCACTGTAACATCTCCCAGCCAGCCTGCTGGTACCTGTGCTGGGGACTTGGCAGCTGCCAGGACACCCCCTGCCCATGCACAGGAGCTCCTGCCAGCCCCAAACACTCTCCCATTTGGGTTTTGTCCCACGGTATCCTGGGCTTGCACTCAGCCAGGGTAGGGCTGCAGGGATCCCCTTTGAGGGTACCCACTGATACTGCCTTCCCTCACCTCACCCTCCCTAAGGCAATCCCCCTCCTCAGTTTTCCCAGCAGCTATGGGAGGGGATGGCAAAAACTCACCCCCAGTTCTCCCTGATGGGTCTGGCAGGGATGTCTCTGCTGCTGCCGTTTATTTACCCTTCTTTCATCACCACCAAATATAAGAGATGAGCTCATGCCTCTCGCCAGGCTCTGACGACACGGGGTTTATTTCCACTGCAGGTATAAATAAAAAGCAGTGCCGCAGGCACCGGGGTGCCTCACGCTCAGGAGGAAAGTCATCCTGGTGGAATGAGCTTGGCCAGGGGAAACCAGAGCCCTTGGGGGCCTCAGGTTCCCTGTGGCATCCCAGAGATGAGGATGGGGATGCGCTCCCTCCCTGTGCATCCACACCGTGGTGATGGGGACAGCGGTGTGAGGCCCCCCAAGCCGCTCCTCACTCCCCGACCCTTTCTGCCTAGCAGCAGCTCCTGGCAACCCCAGAGAAGCCCCGGACCCACCATTGCTCGCTAATCCCCACCGAGACCTGACCTAATTCCCGGGCACGTGAGCGTGTCTCCAGGCAGACTGCTCCGCGCCGGGATCAAAGCGCGCAGCAAAGGATGGCAGCGCAGCCCCGGCACGCCCGGAGACACCGGCTCCAATCCGCCTCGCTCTGCCGGAGCCTTCTCCCTGGCACCCGAGCGCAGCCGGCTCCTGCCCGGCCCTGACAACAGCGGAGCTTCTTCCCATTGCTGCGCTTGTATCTGGGGAAGGGTCTCCGTGTTTGCGTCTGCAGCTGGGCTCCAGAGCCCCGATCAGAGCAGGGGTTATCCAAAGTACGGGGGAGGGTTCAGTGCTTCGCCGCCATCCCGGGAGTGTTCGGTCCCACCTGCGCCATAGGGAGCACTCACGGACCCCTGGGGTGAGATCCCTGCGCGCTGTTCCCTGCCAGGGAGGAGGGAAAAGGACGCAGACCTTTCCTGTTCAGTGGTGACAAAGCACAGCCTGGACATTACACACAGGACTTTGCAGCCATTTTCAAGCCAAACCTTCCCCAGCTCGGGTCCCTCAGCTCTGAAGAGCTCCAGCACACACCAACCCACCCACTGCTCTGCTGCTGTCACCCAGAGAATGTCCCAGGATTCCAGCAGCAGCCGTTGGAAGGCTGCCTGCCACGTCCCAGGCAGAGAGGAGTGTGGACCGGACCCCGAGCAAACTTGGTGGGGAGAAGACATCAGGTCCGGACCCTGAAGGGGCTCGTACACCTCACGTCCCCAGGCACTGTGGACTTAGAGGGTGATTTGCTGCATCCCTTGTACTCCAAACAGTCCCTGAGCACACAGGGGACAGCAGGAGTGCTGGAAGCTGGAAACTCTTGGGGTCAGTGTGTGGCCCCACACCACAGAAATACCCTAGGGCATGAAGCAGCTTCCATCCAAGCACTGCAGGGAGTGTTGGAGACAGCAGGGTGAAACTCTGCTTTATTCCTATATTTCAGCTGATACTCCTTCTGTGACATTGCAGCAGGGCTCCTGACTGGTTGATCACCACCCCCCAGCCCCCTGTGAAGCTGCAGCTTTTCTTTAAGTCCCTTTTTGGTGCTACCATGTGACTCTGCTTCTCATGTTCAGTGATGCTGCATGCCCCCCTCACCTCTCTCAATTGTTCTTGCGCCATCCATCATGGAAATACCAATTTTGGTGCACAGGCAGCAGTCAGATGCCACCAACCTACAGAATGTCACCAGTGCCAGGATGGGGATAGGCTCAGCTCAGACTGTAGAGCCATGTGGAGCCACTCTGTCCAATGCTGCCATGAGGATGCGAAACCTTCATCCCAAACCTGGCTGATGTTCAGCTCAGGGACTGCCCACAGCTAAGATCCCCCATGGTGAGGGCTCTAAAAGGACCAGGGATAGGGAAAGGATTCAATCAGCACAACTCAGATGAGTTTCTGCACTGCCAGCCCTGGGAACACAGTGCCCATGGGCTCCTAGGGACAGCCAGGGCTGCTCTGACTTGCCTTGTCTCCCAAGGTCCTCCCTTTTCTTCCCACTGGAAGTTCAGATGCTCTTTCAGTGCAGAAAACTTGCTGAGTTCTCCGATGAGGTTAGAAAACCAACATCTGAACTTTTCCACCCCTTGCTCCCTTTTCCTTGTACTCTCTAGCAATTCTCCTGCTACCAGTGCCAAACACCAGCACAATTTGGGTATTCACAGGGAAGCTGAAACCCCCGGTGGGAACCTGGTTTTATCCCCAGCTGAGACATGGTTTGGTTCCAGCATCCACCAACCCTGGCTCCAATTTCTCCCCATTCCCCAAGATGAAGCTTGACTTTTGCAGGCAGGCTGCTGGCAGAGATGGGATACTGGAGGGGTAAACCACCAAGAGCACAGGAAGAAAGGAAATGTGACTCTTGCCTCTGTCTCCTCACACATGAGGTGAGCAAACTCCAATATTCCAGTAGGGCTGTTTTATTTCACCAAATTCAATGAGAGGGCTTGTGTGGGAGATAAAGCAGAGATGCTCTCTGCCCTCCTGAGCCCAGTATGGGTTCCAGCAGGGTTCTGGGGAAGCATGACTTGGTCTGTGGTCTGCAGGAGGTTGCAGTAGGACCAGGCTGCCAAGCTTGGCCTCTGCTGGAATGCTTGACTCTGGAAGGAATATCATCCTGTTCCAAAGCATCCCTCTGGCATAGCTGAGCATCAGCCCCTTCAGCTGAGAGCTAATAAGTGTGAGACTTGTCCTACCCCCTCCAGCTCTGGGGAGCTCTGACTTTACCCAGATGAGTTCTGCTGAGCACCTGGAGCAGCCCCCTGAGGTGCCCAATTAAAGATTTTGGTCCCAGAGGAGATGTGGGCTTGGGAGTATCAAGTCTCCCAGTGCTGCTGGTGATTTTTAAGGGCTTTCAAATGTTTTGAAAACCGCAATGGCATTTCTCTGACCAGTGCTGGGCCCTGCCATGGGAGAGGGACAGACCTGGACAGACCCACCAAGTGCCCAGAGCTCTGGCCAGGCCAGTGGGGTTTGCCCCTGGGCTGGGAGGGTCTCCTAAGACTGAGCAGGATTTTGGCAGTAACTGCTGTGGTGCTGCTCTGTGGGAGCCCTGGACCTGCCTGGGATGCTGCACCAGCTGCATGGGAAGAACGGAGTACCCATAACTCCTGCATGTTTGGAAAACAAAACATCCTTCTCGTGCTGGTATTGCTGCCCGTGCCCAGCCCAGGCACCAGTGCCCGGGGGAGTCCAGAGGATTGCTCTCGGAAGACTTCACCTCCTCCAGAGCTCAGCCAGTAAATCTGGCTCAGGGTACAAGGCTGTGAAGAAGAGCACCCCCTGCTCCGGGCTTCCTCATCCCACAGCTCGGGGAGAAGAGCGGGGTGGTGGGGTGCCCCCAAACCCCATCGCCTCCGCGGGGAGCGCCGCCCTGTTCGGGCAGCAGGGAAGGAGCATCCCTGGGAGCTCTAGCTCTCCTCTCCTACATCCCTCCTTCCCCGCCCGGCGGGACTCGGCTCCCGGTGCGCGGGAAGCGATGAGGTCATGGTGCTTAATATAGCGATTTCATCACAGCCCTTCTCCCCAGCAACACCGCCCGGCTCCCGCCGCCCCCCGGCCGGCGGCGCCCGGGATGCGGAGGGATGCGGGGCCAGCCCGGGGCTGTGTGGGGCCGCCCGTGCCTGGTGTCACAGTGCCGCCCTCTGGGCACCGCGGCCGGAGGATGGGGACGCTCCATGCGCCCCCCACCCCCAAAAAAATCCAGATTTGAGAGGCACGCCGGATCCATCGCCTACCCCCGCCTCCCGCCATGTGCCATCCTATCCGAGCCGTGGATTTAGAAGCAGGTACGGGGAGATGGATTTTCCCCTTCCCCCCCCAACCCTGCTCATGCCCCTAAGTCCTGCAAACAGCTTCCCGTTATTGTAAATAATCAGCTTTCCCTTTCCTCTTTCTTTTTCCCTATCCGCAAGAGGCTTTCTCCCTGCCCTGCTTCTCAGAAATTTAAAATAGAGATTTAAAAACCCAAGTATTTTTCCCCCGCCCCCCCACCAAAAGAAGATTCTACTGAAGCGCCCCTGCCCTGCACCTGTATTGCTTTTAGCTGCATCACACGGGGAGAAGACGGGGAGTCCGCATGCAGGCCGGACCTCACCGAGCTGGGATTAAGGCTGGGATGATGTTGGCGCCCTAACCCCTCCCTGCCAGAGCAGCATCACCTCCACGGCCCCCTTCCCTGCTGGGAACAGCTCTGGAACTCACCAGCCAGGAGGGCCTGCTTCAGCTCAGCATCCGCCAGCACGCCGGGACCGGACCTGTAGAGCACCTCGCTGTCGAGCCCTGGGACACAGACAGGAGAGAGGAGTTAGTGCTGAGCCCACCTCCTCTTCCCGACCCTGGGGAAGCAGGCAGGGATGAGAACACCGCGCTGCCCACGGGGACTGGGGAGCAGGGGGAGAGGTTGGGCTCTGGCGATGCTCTTGAGGCTGCTCTGAACGGGGCGGAGCAGGTGGCTGTGTGTGCACCCACCCGGCCGTGCCCTGCAGGTGGGGACCCTGGTTCTCCGTACCTTGTTTTTCCAGCGCCTCGATGAGCCTGGCCACGGTCAGCAGCGCCTGCTCGGGGAGGGCGGGGTGCTCGGTGAGCTCTGCTTGCCCTGGGAGTCCTGTGGTGCAAAGAAGGGGAGAAGGGGTTTGGAAATTCCAGCCTGCAGGAATTCCACTTTCCCCAGCTGCCCCAGGACAGAATCAAGCTGCTGCATTGGCACAGCCGCAACCAACACTTTGGTTCATGCATGTCTAATTTTGGAGCACTTCTCCCTGTATTTTATCCTCTTTTTGCAATAAAAGTCACCGTTGGGGGCTCAGCTGCTTGCTGAGATGCAAAGACCTGCTCAGACATGTGCCCTGCCCGTGGGGAGCATCCCATCCTGGGCATGGAGATCCTCCAAGGCAAAACCCCTTCCCCACCACTCTTCCCACGGCACTGAGACTACCCCTCTCATCACTCACAGCCCATAGTGACACGAGGCAGGAGCTGGAGACCCAGCTTTAGTGGCCTTGAGACCCCCAGAAAGGCAGAGGCAGGGGGCTGACAGGGGCTGCCACTGGCTGCAGCACACCAGGGCTGTGTGTGACTGCTGCAGCACGGACAGCATGTGGAAAGGCTAAAAAATTATATATATATATAAGAGGGACTTTGGGCAGGACCACACTGCCTTCAACCTTTTGCAAACAACACAACCTGGCTGCAACAGGTAGATCCAGGCTCTGATCCCCACCATGGTGATGCCCTGGTGCTCTCTGGAGAACAGATAAGGGTGCAAAACCGGCATTCATGGGTGCCAGCCATGGTCACAACCCCCAAACACAGCAAGGGGTGCCCTCTGCCACCCAGTGAGAGTGTGTTGTTGCTTTGGGTGGGAACGGGGAAGATTTCAGGGTTAAAAGTAAAGCACATCTTTGGAAGCTCATGCAAAAATGTCCCCACTGCATGAGTGGTTTTGTAATTAGGGAAACTGGGCTTTTCCTCCGAATCAATGGCTTGGTGGAAAGGTGGTAACTGCAAAAAAAATAACTTTCTCCTTGCTGGGAATGGCAGGAATGGCCCCAAGCTGTGCCAGGCTGGACCCCAGCATCCTGATGCCCCACTCAACTCCAGCCCCAGGAGAAGTGGGGGTGATGCCTCATGGCAGTGGTGCTGCCCAGAACACCAAATCAGGGGCAAAACAGCCTGCAAGATCTTGGAAGTCCCCTGGGGCTCGGTTCTGCTGCAGAACCATTTTTGGGATGTTATTTAATTAAAAAAAGGACCATACCTCCCTGCAGAGCCAGCCCTGGCTCGAAGGCATGGCTGGGACATGCAGTGTCTGTCATTCAGGGATTCCTCCATGGCCTGAGCCAGATCAGGATCCCTGTGTGGCACCAGGGCTTGGTGGGAACTGAGGGCACTCAGGGGTGGGGGAATACGCTGCTGTTGCAGAAATATAAATCAGAACTTTTTTTTGACAGAAAAACATCCCTCAAACCTCCATCTGGAAGTAGAATCAGTACGGGAAGAATTAAAAAATAACAAACACAACAACAACAAAAAAAAAACCAAACAAACAAAAAAAAAAAAAACAAACCCACAAACCAGGAAAACCCAAACCAAAACAAAAGTACCTTCTCTTCCAAGAGGATGTTGGAGATTTTTACTCCAAGGGGAACCCTGTGAGATGGGAGGTTTGAGTTTAAACTGTCACAAAATGGCACACACTGCTCCTGTGCTGCAGAAGACGTGGCTGTGGGACAGAACGTCCCCTGCTGAGGTGCCCGCACACCCTGGCATTGCCCCAGGAAAGGCACCCAGGGAGGGGCACCCCATGGCACATCACCCAGTGTTCCCCTGGACAGCAGGGCTGGACACCTGGCCATGGCCAGAGCACATCCTGCAGATGGCAGAGCCCTCCCCAGCCTACACCAAAGCCTGGTTTTAGGGCTTTTTTCCCTACTAAAAACTATGGATTTTACATTTTTTAAGATTTTGTTGTCCTTTCACCTGAGTGCATGCAGGGCTGAGGTGCCCACACCAAGACCTTCCAGGTGGGCCAGGCTCTCCAGTCAGGAAGAGCTTCTTGCTGTGGATATTCTTTGATTTGTAGGGAATCTCCACATCCCCAGCACCTGTGGGCAGGGGTCCCTGGGCACATTTCCCTCAGAGAGGAGCCCATGGGACCACCCCGTGTGAGGAGCAGCAAAGGCAGAAACAAGAAGGTGGCTTCACCTTCCCTGGTGAGCAGGGCTGGAGAGCCCTGGGGTCTGCTCCTGTCTGACCCCAAATCTCCACACAGCACTGAGTTTTCCAGGGCTCTGCCTGCTGAACAGTCAGAGGGCTCAGCACTGAGCTGGAGTGGGCAGGGGGCCTCAAGCCCCTTGTCCAGCAGGATAAACACCCCCAAAAAGTGGCCTGCACTCTCCTGCAAATCCAGCACGTAGCTGCTCACAGAGACTCACCAGTGCTGCTGGGACTGCGGCTGCCTTGGTGCACTGGTTGGGGAGGAGCACCTGCATTTTGGGGAGGGGAGGTGTATGGGGGGAGCCCAGTATCCTTTCCATGTGGTTGTGGGGCTGCACATCAGTCACTGCATGGCAACCCCACACATGTACATGGATGGTGCCATGCTCAGCCCAGGAGCCAGGTGATCCCCACCTCAAATCACAGTGACAAGGGGGTCCTGAACTGTATTTTGAAGTGAGACAGGCTCCTCATCAGTGAGTGCACTCTAACCCCAGACCAAGGCACATCCAATGCTCAGCCAGCACAGGGACTGCTCCTGTGGTTACCACACTGGTCCTAAACTGGGCGAGGAGGGTGTCTGAGGTACCAGACCAGCAGCTGGGCAGGTTTTCCTGCCACAGCTGAAGGTGAGCTGCTCTCCCAGCCCAGGCCAGCACAGACAGCAATTTCTACTCCATACATCCCAGGGCAGGAGAGCACCATGACTTTGACTGGGGTCACTGGGATGTGCCTGGCTGGAAGGGATGGGATTCTTACTCTGGCTTTATTGTTTTTTAGCTCATATACATTGTACTACTGCTGTGAAATCTTAGCCTCAATGCACTTGGCCACAGTGAGTGGTGAGGGCAGAGCTGGCTGCACAGGCTCGGCAGATCCAGGCAGAGAAATGGCTGGAGGCCCCTGTGCCAGGAGGGGTCCTGCCAAATGTCCCCAGAAGGGCTCTGCTGCAGTCCCCAGGGACAGAGGAGCCACTAGAGACTGACCACACCTCTTGCCAAGATTGTCCCCTGTCCCAGCTTGCGAAAAGTGACAGTGAGGCTTGGAGCTGGCGGAGGGCCAGCACTCGCCCGGGCACTGAGAGCAGCCTGAATCAGGTGCCGCAGTGGTGGGGAGAGGAGCACTTGGAAAAAAGGTCCCCAGGGATCACCATGGGGCTTTCTGCTCCTCTCTGAGGGGCCAAAGGGGCCTTGCATCTTCTCCTGCACTTCCATGGATGTGGATCCCCTTGGACACCCCATGCCAGCACAGCATCCAGCCTGGGATGCTGGGGAGGACCAATCCCTGCAGGATGTTTGCCTGCGGGGTAGCGACACCCAGGGCATCCCCTCCCTCTCCTGAGACTGCCTCTATACACCAGGGCAGATAATTCCTAGGACAACTTCTTTTGCTGGGGCTGGATCCCCATCCCGAGCGCGGTTTCCCACCAAGCCACCTCAGCTGCAAGCATCCACCCCAGCTCCACACCACCCTCACCATCTTGCAGGGGACACCCGCCCGTGGGGTCCCACCTCCCTGCTCCCCTCACACTCACCCCAGGCCGTGGGGGTCCCAGCAGGTGGCAGGGGCAGGGGCCGTGGCCTGGCCTTGGTGGCGGAGCTGGCGATGCGGGTGGGACCCAGGTACTCCACGTAGGTGCCGGGGAAGTCTCCGCGCTCCTTGGTGCGCTCGTTGACGCCGTGCAGCCAGCCCTGGGGGTTCCTCTCGTCCCCGTCCTTGTAGTTGGGGCTGCTGAGCAGCCCGGCCCTGCTGACCGTCAGCACATCCCCAGGGCACAGCGCCAGGTCCTCCTCCCGGTCCTTCTGGTACTCGTAGAGAGCCCGGTACTGCAGCCCGTCTGAGGAGGCCATGGCGTGGCGTGGCCTGGGTCACAGTGGCCCTGCCAGCCCGGCACTGTGGGCCCAGCTGTGCCCGGGCTTGGGAGCACACGATGAAAACCTCAGTGTTGGAAAATCTGCGAGACGGAGAGCGGCTCCTGACCCTCCAACACCAAAATTGCTGTGGAGCCACACCAAGACTCGTTGGCTCAGGTGTGGGTAAGGAGCTGTTTCTTCACCGGGGCAAACGGAGGGCACTGAATGAGGCTAATGCGGGTGGAGGGGACAATCGTGGGTCCTCCTTAGTCTGGCCTCATCCGCACCGTGCTGGGGACATCCCTCCTCTGCCGGAGAGAAAGGCAGCGCGTTAGTGACCAAACCTCTGCCTTGACCTCAACATCGTGCCCGTTCCACATCCCAACCTCCCGGCACCGGGGAGAGCCCAGTGGCTCACTCGGCTCCTGCTTCCCAGGGAGCCCCCGCTAGCAGGGCTCGGCCACTGCACGCAAGGAAAGTACCGGCAAGAGTCTGGAAAGTAGGGCAAGAGATCACGCCACGGGTTTTTAAAATAGACATATGTGCTGAGAAACCTCCTGCCGCACGCAGCTCCCCTCCGGCAGCTCCAGCCTGGCATTGCTGCACGGAGCTGGCAAATGAAGATGTAGGTTTTTCATGTGGGTTTGATTTTATTTTATTTCTTTTATTTCTTTTTTTTTTTTTTTTTGGTGCATTTTTTTATATATTCCTCCAAGAGTGACATCATCCCTAGGGGGAAAGACTGTGCTGCTACCGACCCACTGTGTCCCCCAGCTTCCAGCAGGATCCCTTGGAAGAGGGATGGAGGGATGATGAGCAGCAGCCGTCTGTCTGTCCATCCATCCACCCTCCTCCCAGAGCCCTCCCGCCGCCCTTCCAGCCTTACCGGGCGCGGTGGCTCCACCGGCGGGAGCGGAGAGCGGGAGCGGAGCGGAGCCGGCTCCCGGCCCCGCCGAGCCGCGCTCCGGCGGTGATGTCAGCGTCCCTCCTCCTCCTCCTCCTCCTCCTCCTCCTCCTGCTCGGTAGCCGGGCGGCCCCCCCGCCGCAGCGCGTCGGGGGGCGGGGGGCACCCGGCTACCGAGCAGGAGGAGGGAGAATTGTAGGAGTAGGTGGATGACTTCATTCCCAGATGCAGCATCTCTGCTCCCAAATTGCATCCTCTGTAGGATGGAGATCTCCCATCTGCGGGTCTCCATCCATCCTTAGGGGTGCAAAAGGACAGGAAAGGACCAGCACCCCATGGACACCCCCCCTTATGCCAGCCAGCTCTCCCTGTGCACCCACACAGAAACCCATCCCTTAACCAGGCTAAAAAACATGCATAGGACAGGCAGGAGACGTCATGGAGAATCCCAGCTCAGGGATGCTCTGGTTCCTTGCTCTCCTCCTGAGCTTGGATAAGCTATCCCAGTATTTGTCTGTCTGTGAGGTACAGAGAGGTGGATGTGATGTTCCCAAAGGCTCAAAGGCTTGCTTTGGTTGTTGGTTTTGTGTTTGTTTTTTTTTTTTTTTCTAAATCCTTGCTTCCCATGCTGACTTCTCTGAAATGGTTGTAGCTCCTTGTCTTTGCTGCAGGTTGGACATCCTAAAAATAGATGGTACCTAAAACACGGGCTCTGGGAAATGCATGCTGGCTGAATCCAAGCCACTGCAGGCAGCAGTGCAGGGGTGGCATGAAGTCCAAGGAGGAGTCCCAAGTTCTGGGAAAACTGAGGAGGCAGACACAGAGGCCAGCAGAGCAATGCAGGAGATATATGACCCTTCTAATCTATAATTTCAGCAAACGTCCCCTCCTTTTCCTGTAGTGCATGGCCTGATGGTGCAGGGCAGCAGCACACAGCCCCCATTGCCCCACTCCCCAGCTGGATCCAACCCAGCTGCTGGTACTTGGGGATTAAAAGGGTTTTTTCTCTCCCTTGTCCCATTTCTGCTGGCACCATGCTGCTGTTGCTGTTGGTGGGACAGAGTCAGAGTTGACTGTGAACAGTCAGATGCTGCCCTCCCCACAGTCATGCTTCCCCAGTCATGTTCCCTGTGCTGCAGCAGGGGTGAAGAGGTGTTGAAGCCCTGAGTGTTTGAAGCCCTGGCTGGTCTCCCCATTTTGCCCCAAAGCCTTCGGCTTGGCTTTAGGGCAGTTACCGCCTCGGCGTGGCCCTTAGAAACTAATGCGACGGGGATTTGCCGGCTTGGACACGCGTGAGGAACACGGAGATGTGATCTGGAGGGGTGGGCAGGCTCCGGGGCCGGCCGTGGGGGGACACGCAGGGCAGGAAGCTCAGCCCGGCACAAAGGAGGGACGCTGTCATCGAGCCCCTCACTGGTGTCGTTATTCACACAGTTGGGACAGCACCGTGATTGCCATCGGCTGCGTGAGGCACAGGGACAGGTCCTCCTCCTGAGGGACGCACACCGGGCAATGCACTGCTGGGAAACGCTGGCAGCCCCCCTTATCACTGCTGGATTTACAGCCCGGGCCCCGCGTGGCAGAGATCGCAGCACCACACGGGGCAGCTCCTGCTTTTGGAACTCAAGTCGTGGTTTTGCACATGGCCACAGAAATGGGGAGGATTCCCCCGGAAGCGGGAGGTGCAGCCACAGGGAAATCGGTGTGGTCCCACTGCCTGGTCCCTCCCAAGGTGGGGGAATTGGGATTTCCCCAGCTCTCCAGCCAAAATGCTTTGAGACCTTTCGAGAACTGAAATATTTCAAAACATCAAAAACTTTTGGCTGATGTAGATATTTGTTTCTCTGCATCAGGAGGTGGGAAGTGATGAATTCAGCACAAATTTGCCACATTCAGTAACCTCCATCTGCAAACCCAAAGTCAGGTTCATTGCTGGCACATTGCAGTGTGTCCATCCATCCTGACTGCCCAGGTGTCTGGATGCTGGACAGACAGCTGGGTAGATGCTGCCAGCCCAAAACAGACATGTGAAAGCCCTTTGCAAAGGACTCACCTGGCTGGGGATATCCCAAAATCCTGTCAGTCACAGACTTGGCTGGTCTCCATGGCTGGCGGTGCCTGGGGCTTCTTACCCAGTGCTTTACCACGAGGGAAACTGAGGCCACTTCCCTGCTCTCAGTCTCCCAGGGCTGGGCTGCTTGGGGGAGCTTTGCTGCCCATGCCCTGGTTAGAGGCATCCCCATGCTCCAGGGAAGGGGTTGCTCAGGATCCAGCTGACCTGTGGGAGAGGATGGGGACAGTGGGGACATGGCGTGGCCTTGCTGAGCAGGAGGGACATGGGAATGTCACTGGACTTGTCCTTCTGTGGTCAGGTCAGACCTTCCCAGAGAACCAGAAAATCCAGCCCTGGCTCCCTGATGGGGCTCAGGTGGGTGATGCTGGGGAGCAGTCGAACCCCAGGCTGTGGCACCAGGCACTGCAGGAGGTGAGGGGAACAGTGCATAGCTTGTCCTTGTTTTTCCCCTGTGGCTGACAGTGACTAGGAAGGAGAGCAAGTATTCACATATTGGCCAAAAATTATTTTTGGTATGGGGAATTTTGTGCAGCAAACAAGGTCAGGCTGGTTTGGGGCAACTTTTGGGAGAGGGTCAATATAAGAGGGGGTTTTGGAGCAGTCCCTCTTTGGGAGAGGAATGAAGGCTTGGCCCTGACTCTGAGCAACTTCCTTGGCAGCTGCTGCAGAAAGGGGCTGAGGCTACAGGCAGTGAGGGGGTGAGGGCTACAGCCCCCAGCTGCAGCACGGGTTGTGTTCATACCCAGGGTGCCTGGGAGGGTTAGAGGCTTCCCCCAAATACCACTGTGATTTGGCTGGAGCCCAGTGGGGCTGACTTCATCCTGTTGAAATGTATCATTACAGCCAGGAAGGGAATGTGCTATGGGGTTTTGGGGGAGCTGGGTGCGGGGTGGAGTGTGCTGAGCACACAGAGCCTGGTTTCCTGCAGGATGAGGTTTCCCCTGCCTCCTGCATCACTCTGTGGTTTGATGGCAAGTTGCAGGGACACACTGAGGGGACCAGCACAAGCTCCTGCCACAAAGGTGCACTGGATGGGCAAGGACCACTGCCAGGGTAAGGCCTGGGGAGGAAACATCCCCCTCTTGTGCGGTGTGGCTCTTGCAATCGTCCTGTGTGGGAAACCAGCCCTGTTTCAAAGCGTCTTTCCAAAGAAAATCACTTTTGGCAGCCCTTAGGCAATGGCAGGTCTCTGCTGACTGCTCCACTGCTGGCATCTGTCGTGGCTGTCACTGTCCTCTCCCGCTGCCACCCTGTTGCGTCCCTGCCAGCAAGAATCCACCTCCCTGTGCAGCAGTGGGGCACGGCCCGTGCAGCTTTGGCTTTTCCTTTGCAAACCGGCTCGTGCGGCCGTTCCCCAGCGCCCTCCTTTGCCGGCTTCACTTTTGGCCCTGGATACTGGAAATTAAGAGTTTTGGAGAGATCCCTGTCTGAGTGGTGCCGAGAAGGGAGAGCAGCAGGTCACCCACAGAATCAGCCTGCGCAGATGGGGTACCTCAGCCTTGGCTGGCAGAGGGAGGCTGTGACCCGGGGTCTGTGAGTGCTGGGGGTACCCACAGCTGGAAAACCCCAAGCTCAAAGCCCAGCATGGGGAGGAGGGCGGCAGGGTGGCACCCGCAAGCTGCACAGGATGAAACACCTCCGAGGCTGACACCGCTGTCCCTCAATGTCCCCACGGCAGGAGGGAGGACGCAGGCAGGGAGCCGGGAGCGCGTCTCACGGGGGCTGCCAGCAGCAGAGGGCAGCAGGGCTCCGGGCTCCCCGCCACACCGACGGGTGGCCCCGGCGGGGCCGGACGGGGCGGGGGCGGCTCCGAGCCGCGCCCGGTTAAAAGGCGGCACCGGCGGGGCGGTGGAGGTAGAGCGGGCTGGGGCAGGACAGGACGGTGCGTGTTGGTGGGGTCGGGGTCTGCTCTCCCTTCAGGTAAGTTGGGCTCCGTCCCTCCCCGCCCGTGGGAACCCCCTGGAGGTGCGCGGAGCTCTCGGGACAGCAGCAGCTGTGCTGGGGGGGGGGGGGGGGGGGTTCTCCCGGTAACCTTTCCACTCTTCCCCAGGTGCAAAGATGGGGTGCTTCACCTTTATCAAGGTTATGATGATCCTCTTCAACCTGGCCATCTTCGTAAGTGTGCCCCGGGGAGTGGGGTCTGCGGGAGGGGGTCCCGGGGAACCCCCGGAGCCGGGTGTGGGGTCGGCGTGGCTGGGCTCTCCTGCCTCTCCGGGCTCCTTTCTGTGGACGATGGGGTGGAGAGTGTGGGCAGGTGGGTGTAGGTGGGACTTGCAAAGCCCGGAGGGCTGTGCCGTGCTCTGGGGACAGTGGCTATTGCATCAGCTGCCCCTGTCCTTTGCTGCGCTGAAGCTTGGGAAGATGCTGAGTGCCCCAGAACAGGGGACTTCGCTGCGTCCTCGCCTGGGGGCTCTACCTCTGTAGGAGAGCAGCCCCCGTGTGTTACTGTGGCTTTGGGGTTCTTGGATGTCGGGAATTTAGAGCACATGCAGGCTCTACTCCCACCCAGGGCGAAGGGTAGCAGAGCTCACAAGAGCTGCCCTGGTTCTGCAGGAGCCACCTGGAAGAGGGTATGGTAGGATCCAGCCTTGGGAAGGAGGGGGTGCAGAGCCTCCCGGCTTGCTCTGCTGAAACACTCCCTCTATAAAGCTCCGGCGTGGATTTGACTGTGCTGGGGAAGGTCGAGCTGGCACAGACCTCAGGCGGCCCAAAGTTGACCTTGCCTATATGGAGGAACTTGTGGCATCCTGCTGGTGGCCAGTGTCTGAACTGGGGACAATGGGAGGCTGGTGGCACTGCTGGTTTGGCTGTTCCACTGCTGGCACTGAAACTTGTTGGGCTGGGGAGGAGGGCAGCTGTGACACTGCCCAGGGGATGTTCTGCTGGTGGGGTGTGTTTCAGGGTACTGCCCTGTCTGGCAATGCCCTGAGCTGCCAGCAGTGCTACAAAGTCTTGCTTGGTATGGTGAAAAACTGCTGAGGGGAGAAACACCTGTGCCAGGGCCTTTCCCAAATACCAAATCTTGTGCCTATCTGGAAGCTGACATTGCCGTTCTTCTTCCAGCTTAGTGGTGGGACCCTCCTGGGAGTTGGCATCTGGGTCAAAGTGGATGGAGAGTCATTCCTGAATATATTTGGGGCGCTATCCTCTAGCGTCCTGCAGGTTGTGAATGTGGCCTATCTCCTCATCGTCATTGGTGCCATCCTCCTGGTGATTGGCTTCCTTGGGTGCTATGGTGCCCAGAAGGAGAGCAAATGTCTCCTGATGATGGTATGGACCTGACTGACCTCCTTTATCAGGCCTTGTTTGGGCTGGGTCTGTGGTGGGGGAGACCTGATGGGCAGATTTCTATGTGGAGATGATGTCTGTGGCTGTGTCTGTGTAGTGGTAGTCTGGGTGGCCCTTGGAAATGCAGTGCTGGACTCAAAGTCTGCCCCAGGAAAGGGTGGGTGGAGGTGGGAGGGAGTGCTGAGTTGAGGTTTCTCTCTTGGAGCATGTCCAGAGAGCTCAGCCCCACGCAGGTGGAGGGCTGAAGGACCCCAAGATTATGCTGCTCCTGCCCAGGAGCAGAGCTGAAGGCAATGAGGCAGGAGGGCTGGAGCCCTGGGGAAGCAGATGAGTCCAGGGGCTCCTGAGGATTCTGGGTGTCAGTTTGACCTCCCTCCCCTTGCTGTGTCCTAGTTCTTCTCAGTGGTGCTGATCATCTTCATTGCTGAAGTTGCTGCTGCTGTGGTGGCTCTGGTCTTCACAGGTCTTGTGAGTGCAATACTTGAGTCTTGGGTTGGGCTGATCTGGGACCTGTCCTACCCCTTGGGAAAACAGGAGACATGGCCTGGCAGTGCTGCCCATGGTGTGGAAGCTGTGTAGTGGTCACTGCTGGAACCAGCTACATGGGCAGGCTGGAGTAGCCTGAGGGTGGTGGGAACAGGGGCTCCTGTTACAGCATAACCCTCATATTTTTAGGACAAGTTTTGCCCACTTCTTTCTGTCAAGCTTCTTACTCCCTAACAGGCTTAGGCTTGACGCCTCCCCACCTCTGAGGGTAGGAGCCACTGTAGGAGGAAGTCCCTATTGCCTTATGCTGAGCAAACTCACCCCCTTATTAGGCACCTGAGAAACCACCTGGGGAGAAAGGTGACTGCCTCATTAAGTACTGGAGAAGTCAACTGCAGGGCAATAGTCATTCCTGGCTCCCTCCCTTAACACAGCTTATCAGATGACTCACTGGGAATAAGTGACCTTGGTGCCATAAATCCCTGGTTAGTAGGGAAGGGGAAAACTCTCTGTGGGTCAAACAAATGTAGTGTGACTTCTGGCCATTCTGGGTCTTTCTGGTCTCCCCTCTCTAGGCTGAGACCAGTATGGAGATGCCCAGCTCTGTGGTGCTCCCCAGGACCTTCTCTGATGGTGTTTTTCTGCCCTTTCTTCCAGGCAGAGACGTTGCTGACAGGTCTGGTGACCCCGCTTCTGAAGGAGAAGTATGGGCTGGATCCTACATTCACACAGATCTGGAATGTCACCATGACAGAGGTGTGCTGAGCCCTGTGGGTTGGGATCCTCCCAACTTGGGCTAGGTGGTGCACATCTGGGTGGAACAGTGAGATGGAAGTGTGGACACATCACAGTCCTGGATGTGCTGACCTGTCACCACCTCCTCAATTTCCCAGGTTCCTGGGAACTACCCACTTGGGACCTAGTGGGGTGAGAGCTATATGTGATGGTGTGTGAGGCAAAATCCTGGTCCTGAGGCGACTACTGAGAAGCCCACTGAAGCAGGGTTGAGCTGGGTGGCACTCTCCATGAGCCAGTGGGGTCCTGACAGTGTTGGAGCCTGGAGGGAGACTGAAGGATGCTCTTCTCTCTTAGGTTCACTGCTGTGGCCTGAATAACTACACAGACTTTGATGACTCCTACTTTTATGGGAAATATCACAGCTACCCCAGCCAGTGCTGTGGTGACACAGGGGCACTCTGCAACAGCACACTGGCTGCAGAAAAGGCTGTCAAGGTATGGGTCTGCTGGTAGCTCTTGCTTGCTGACAGAGCCTGACTTGGGGTGTGCCTGGGCACGGGGAGGGACAGCTCAGCTCTGCACACGGTGGTCCCACAGGCTTTAAGTTCTGGGGGAATGATGTGGTGACCTCAGCTTGTTCCCTGGTAGAAACAACTAAATGTTGCTCTGGTCCTAAAAGGAATGGAGTGGCATGCCTGGTGTTGGGCATGAACCCAGGCACTACTCTGCCTTTTTGGGTGATTTCCCTGTTTCTTCCCTTCCTTTCCTTGCTTACCACCCAATACTTGGTCTGAGAAGTGGCTGAGTTGGTCCTGAAGCCTTGGACCTTCTCCATGGCTGTGTGCTCTGGGTTGAGAAGCAGTACCTCCCTTTCTGGGGGATGCTGTGCCTTGGCAGTTGGGGTATCTCCATCTCTTGCCATCCTCACCCCTGTGGTTGCCTCCTGCAGGGCTGTTTCCCACAGATCTTGGAAGAAATCAGGACCAATGCAGGAGTGGCGGGTGGCGTGGCAGCCGGCATCGCTGCCTTGGAGGTGAGTGCCTGAGCACTGCTGTGCTGCCTCCTCCTGTGCCTGGAGGTGGGGCTGGGACCAGCCTGGGGGCGGCCAGGGGCTGATGTGGCTCCAGGACCACCTGTAGCTCCAGGCTATTGAGCCTTCTTCCCTGAGCACATCCAGCCCTCCCTTCCCAGTGCACTGGGGATGGAGGGCTGTGTCCCAAACCCATGTGGGGAAGGGGAGGGAGGGCCCACATTTAAGGGGGCTGATTTGCACCTTTCCACCCCCAGATTGCGGCCATGGCAGTTTCCATGTACCTGTACTGTCGGCTGGATGAGAAGTGACCCTCCCCTGAGGCAGGAGGATGACCTGCCACCCCCCCATGCTGGGGTGCACCTGTGGTGTGCCACGCTCTCAGGGGGACCCCATCCCTCTCTAGGTCTGATGCTATCCTATGCACTGTGATTTGTAGCTGTATTTTGATCTACTGAGCTGGGATCTGTAGAGTTTGTGTATATTTTTGTACTTAATGTGGCATATGAAGCCTGTACATAAGTATTTGGGGTGTTCTTTGATTTTTTTTTTTTTTTTTTTGGCGGGGGGGTGTTGATAGAGAGGCTGCTTGGTCTGTTTGGTTGATGCCAGCAGGAGCTAAAGCAGTACAGGGGCTGTTCAGGACTGCTGATCTGGTAATGGCACAGTGATGTCTTGGTAAACTCCTGCAGGCGGGTGCTGTACTGCTCTCACACTGTCCCCACCGTGTCCCCCTGCACCAATTTGAGGTGGTAACTACACCCTCACTAGGGATGTGTCTACTCCTTCCACCTCTGGCCTTGTTGCCATATAGTCCCCTGAAAGAAGGCCTGGCTGGTCTCTGTCCCTTCCCTGGCATGAAGACAGCCCTGGTGGTCCCTGACTCTGCAGGGGCTGAGACTGCCCCGTAACTCCTGTCATGTTGTGCTTGAGCCCCTCTCTATGCTGTTAAGAAATACAAATATATTTTTCATCTTGGATACAAATTTTCTGGAGTTGAGCTTTGTGCTGCCTTCAATAAATACCCTCTGCCAGGGGTGGGGGATGCCAGGGGTGGGGGATGCCAGGGGTGGGGGCTGCCTTCCCTCCCTCCTACCTTCCCTTCCATGTCCTTGCAGCCCTGCCCTTGCCTGTGGCTCCTCACCTGTTCAGGTGCTTGGAAACAGAGCAGCCCTCTGTTTGCAAAGGGAGGGGATACTACCTTTATAGCCCCTGCCCTCTGCAACAGCCCCTGCTTCCTTACACCACTCAGTCAAAGACTGAGCAACAGCTTGGGGGCTGGCTTGGGGAGTTCCTGCAGGAATCCAGAATAGGGGGGTGAGGAGGGACAGATCCTGCCACATACCTCTGAACATCTCCAGCCCAGCACTGTCCTGCTTTCTCTGGGTGATGCACCTGCTCCTCCCTCTTTGTGTGGGGATGTGGGAAGTATGGGTGGGCTTGGGGGGTTTCTAGACACCCTCCTTCCCCCCTGCTACTCCCTCTCTGCTCCTGAGGGTACGCTTGCTCTGCCTCTGTTTCTCCATTTCAAAAGCATACCCAGGCTGGGTGCTGCCAAGAGCTCCTTCACCCTCTTTTTGCCATGAGGCTTCCTGCCTCTCTGGTTGTGGGGCAGGGGTGGTGAAGGACAGAGTGGGTGGCAAGAGGCCAGTGCGCAAACAGCCTCCCCAGGTGCTGCCTTGCTCTGTGCCTGCCATGGCACCCCCTTATCAGCTCCTGCCTGGGTACGAGGCTGTACCGAGGCACTGGTGTGGTCTGGCACCCTCTAGTACCTGTGACACTGGCAGGAGCAGGCAGGGACCGGTGAGACAAGCATGGGCACCCCCTCCCCCACTGGGTTACTCAGCCCTGGGGACATGGGATTTGGCCCTGCCCCATGGCAAGGTGTGGGCAGAAGCTGCCGGAAAATAGCCTTGTCTTTCCAGGACAGGTGACTAGGTCCCAGTTCTATCGAAAACCGCTGTTACCTCATGGGTGACGTCAGGGCTTTTATGCCTCTTTTCCCACTCCAAGGATGTAAGAGCTGCCAGGAACCTCTTCCTGGAGGTGTGCTATTGTGCCCAGGACCCAGTTGGCACAGAGCTGGGCACACCTGGCCCTGTCCTCTTATGCCCCCTGTTTTTGGGGTGCCTTGCAGAGCTGGCTCCTGGCATATACCCTCTCACCATCACCCCTGGGGGGTGAAGTAGGCTCAGGGGCGATGCCTGGCCAGCTGCTAGCTTCTACCTTTGCAACTCCTCCTAGCCATGGGCTTCCGTGGGGCAGAACAGGCTCTTTCTGTGGCAGAGTTTTGTAAATAATCCTGCAATCACTGACATGGTTCCTCCCCTCCACCTGCTGGGAGAACTTAAAGGATCAGTTTCTCCTCACGGATGTGATTCCTTCTGATTGCTTTCCACGGCTCTTGGCTGCCCTGGCAGTCAAAATCAGAGCCGTGGGGGGTAAACTGGACTGGCACAGCCTCCCTGTGCTCTTACTGTGCCCCTGGCCTCCAGTGCCCAAGCACTGCCTCAGCCTTTGGGCTCTCCAAGGAGATTCCCGTTCCGGGGTGCTTCCCCACAAGCCCCGCAGCACATCCCAGCCCACCACCCACCCCCAGCAGCTCATGTGGGTGCCACCAGCCACCTCTGCACCTCCTAGCCCTTAGACTTGCCCGGTTCTCGCAGACTGGCACTCTGGGGCAATCAAAAACTGACAGCACAAGACCAAAAGGTCCCTGAGGGCTTGTGGTGGCAAACAGAAACTTCCTTATTGCCTCCGGGAAGATGGCAGGACATGGCTCGAGCACCTGGCATATCCGTGTGTGTGCCAAAGTGTGGGTTCTTCTTTTCTACCTGGGATACAGGGTGGGGGAGGGCAGGAGGGCAAAGTCTCCCTGCGGGGATGTAGGGCAAGCAGCCAGTGCCATGATGGGAGCCGCACACAGTCCAAAATTCCTGGAGATTGGTAGGGTGCACTCTCTACCGGCATCACTTGCCCCGGGGCACAGCAGGCATCTGTGCTGGCAGGGAGTGGGCAGTGATTGGCAATTTAAGAAAGGAGTCGCCCCCTCCTTCCTGAGAGTTAGCATTGATAGGAACAGGTACGTGAAAAGGAGGAACTGCATGTCTCTGGGTTTGTGCTGATAAAGGGGGTAAATGAGAAACAAAAGCAAATATCCAGCATCAGCTGCCCAAGGAAGGCCTGCTGTGGGGAATTTCACCTGCCTCCTGTAAGAGCTGGGCCAGGGTGTCCCAGACTGGGGAGAAGGGGAGATCCTTGAAGAGTGCAGGCTGATCCTTCAGGAGAAGTGAGGCAATGCACACTCCCTGGCATAGACTGCCTGCTTTACTCCACTTTGCCTCTTCCTCAGAGATAAACCATCCTGAGCGCCAGCCTAACACCAACAGTGCGTTCTAGGCAGCTCCCTGCCCTAATTATTTTGTCGGGATATCAGAGGAGACAATGCAAGGGCTATTCAAAAGGGCTATTCGTCTTGCAGGAGGCAGGAGCTGACATTGAACTTGGCATGTTAATCATTAATGCTGCACTGGGCAGGAATGGCACAATAACCATCACAGCAATCCTGGACACTTAGTTGAAGATTAATTTGCCACCTACCTTAAATGTAGGCACAGAAGATGCCAGTCCTGCATCTGCAGGCACAGCAGAAAGCAGGGACAGGAATGGGCTGGGTGCAGGGAAACGACCCCCCTCACAGCTGGGAACAAGGGGAGAAGCCAAACAGAGTGCCTTCCTGGGAGCAGTTTGGGCACCTTCGCATTTATGACTTCTTATTCATAAATGCTTTTGGCATTTATGACTTTTTATGAAGCAGAGGGTACTGAAAATTTAGGATCAGTTTTCTGGGCTGGGATGCAAGTGGCTAGACACAGCACCACTGACTCCCCGCCCATGGAGGGAAGGAGATGGGGCCAGCACAAAGAGCATCCTTCCAGTGCTGAGATCTCTCCATTCAAGAGGACTGGGTGTGTTATCCCAGAGGACTCTGGCTGGAAGGCACTTCCCTCCATCTATGGGTCACAGAAGAACCCATATGCCATGGGAAGGGTCAGCCTGGACCTTGTCTCCCACATACCAGCCTGTCATTGGAACACAGAGAACTTCCTGCTTCCCCGGCACAGAGATCTCCAACAAAAAACTATAATGCATAAAAATAAACGCGATGGAAATTATGCAAAATTCCCCACCCCCCACAAGCTCTGGAAAGGTCAAGTTTCATGCCAACGCTATTTTGCTTTTGTTTAATTATCAGCCAGCTCCTGGGAGGTGGAGCAGCCCGGCCAGGTTCCCCTTTGTAGGGCTGTACAAAGCCAGGGAGGCCGGGCTGGGGAGCTGCACGGGCTGGGTGAGAACTGCAGCTCGGGCAGCATGTGCTAAAGCTGCTGCTACATGGGGCTGAGCTGTGGCAGCCACTGGATCAGACTCCCAGGGTGAGCAGGCAGGCCAGGGGACAGTGCCCAGCCAGCTCCTGGGACAGCTGGGAATGCTCCAGCACCAGCAGGATGCAGCAAGAAGTGAGCGAGACCCCCCAGAAAGGACAGGATGAAGAGCGACCAGCACCTGGGGGTGATGAGCCAAGGTTCTCCCTGAGCCTGGCACAGGTTCTCCCTTTCAAGGGGGTAACCTGCTTCGACTGTCATCCCTCTGTCTCAGGAAGGGAGGCTCCTATAAACGCAGCAGTTAGCACGTATTGGCTCCCTGAGGCGGCCACAAGGAGGGTGTCAGACCTGAGCACACATCAGGGCTCTGCCCTGGGCACTCAGACACAGCAGGTGGATCCTCCTCTTGCCCTCGGTGCCCTGGCAAAGCCTTGGTGCCGCAGGGTTTGGCTTGGGAGGAGGCAGATGTGGAGCCTGGCAGGAGGTGAGAGCCCCTCACCAAGCGCCTGGGACTAGGTAAAAAACTTCTGCTGCAGAGTTGCCCTGCCAGAAAGCTGTGCTTGGTCCTGGGAAGGGGCTGTCAGCCCAGCCTGGCTGCAGGGATCAGGCAGGTTGCAGCTGGTCCATGCTGGTGGCTGACACTCTCCCCCTATCACTTTTATTTCAGTCCTGTCGTCTCTGCTTCAGATATGGGTGCATCCCCAGCCCTCCCAGGGCTCCCTGCCCCATAGGGGCAGACATTTGCAATGGTCAAGAGGGTGACAAGGCTGTAGTTCTCAAGCCACAGCAGCTGGAGGTGCCAGGAGGAAGACGGGAGCAAGTCACCAGGCAGCTCGTCACAGTTTCCATCAGCTGCTCAACTGAAGATAAAAGTGATAAAGATTGAGGAGGAAACAGCTCGAAAACCTGTGCCAGCCCTGCTGGCACCGTATGGCACCACACAGAGGACCTCTACTGGCACAGGCCTGGGGCCACCATTAGCCCACAGCCAAGCATATGCAGCCTTGGGCAGAGCAAGACACTAGAAGACAGGGGTCTCTCCTTTCCAGGCGGGACCCCAGAGCCAGGGACCCCAGCCCTGTACCCTGCACAGAGCCAGCTATGAAACACACAAGGCTCAACAGCTCTGCAATGTTTACTCTTGAAAAAATAATTCAATTCAGAAAGCGTCAAACCCTGGTGATGCCACACACCCAGCCCTGCCATGGCTGCCACTCTGGAGCTTTGCTGGGGGGACAGGGAGGGACAGAGAACATCACCCTGTGGGTCTGGCACGGTGCGTGGACAAGGGGGAGCCTAAAGCCCACCAGCTGAGTCCTGCTGTCACTGAGAGCAGGGAGCCACAGAGCCCTGGCTGGCAGGGGAGGAGAGAGGAACTCGTGTTTAGCCATTCCCTATCCCTTGGACCACCTTCCCTAGCCCCAAGAGGAGCTGGGAAGAAGCCAAGCCTGAGCCCTACCCGAGAAGGGAAAGAGGATGCATTTAGTTTCAAGGGGTAGAGAAACTGAGCCTTGGGAACAGAGGTGACAAGGAAGGGTCATTTGGAAATTCTTCCAAAGCAGGGCATGGGGAGTGAGCTACTTTCTCTTAGAAAGAAGTCAAGTCCCTTTTCCATCCTCATAAAAGACCTGCCTTACCCTGAGGGCCACCAGAGGGGCCACCTGCCCACTGGCTGCCAGAGCAGAGTCCCATGGAAGGGCAGCACTGGTGGTGGCTGGGAAGGGCAGGGATTAGCCCCAGACCAGTACTGCAGCCTCAAGGGTGCCACTCTGCATGCTCTTGCTCCTCTCCTGAATCCACCCCATCCAATCCCATCCCTGCTGCTGGGGCAGGAATGCGAGGGACTGTGAGGGTCAGAGTCCCTGCAGTCATGCTGCAGCTGTGCTGCATCCCCACTGGGATCATTTTAGCCAAGAGGAGTTTCCTGGCTCACAAGTTTTCATTCCTACTCTGGACAAGGGAGGAAAGCAGGGAACAGAGGGTGGAGCCAGTGGGACAAGACACAAACCTCCCATGACTGCCCCTGTGCAGGCTGGGGGCTGCCAGCTTTCCATGCTGCTTCCTGTTACGTGCCCCTTCCCAGGAGCAATAAATAAATAAGTTAGTGTAGTGTAGACCCCGACGCTCAGTTCACAGTGAGAAAATAAAGGGGAAGATCCCGTTACCTCAGGGAAAGAGCTGAGCAGCAACTCCTCCCAAAGGCAAGCCAGAGCACTGCATCCCTGCCCGATGCCAGGGGATGGCAGAGAATGGATCTCTCGCTGCACGGATGAGAGGAGGAGCTGTACTGAGCAAGGACTGCCCCCCCCTGGGGTGCAGGGACACTAGTACCAAATGGCTGGGGATGGGAGAGGGGCCCTGGGATCCTTCCTAAGGCACAGAACACCCTCCCTCTCCCTCTGCACGAGGGGCGTACCACAGTGGGAGGGCCAGGCTGCCCATCCCAGACCAGCTCATAGCTTCCCTGCCAGCAACTTACCACAGTAAGGGTGGGGATTCAGGAGAAGAAACTCCCTCTGCCTTCAGCAAAATCAGGGAATACCAGGGCAGGGAAGATGGAGAGACAGGGTACAGTACCACAGGCAAAGACCACAGCGCAGCATCTCTCACTCCAGATGACCCTGGCCCACCCTGCCCCTGCAGCCAGGGGATGATGCCCGCTGGCTGCTCCCATCTCGCTTTGCAAGGCACTTTCATCCCCTCTCCCACGACCCAGGGGCAGGGCTGTTCCCCACAGAGAAGGTGGGTGAGAGCACAGTCTCAGCCAGAACACACAGCCTGGTCCACTTCCACCTACAATCACCTCCAGCTTCCAGAACTGACTGCCCCCGTGCTGGGTGGGGGGTGTCTCCTCTGTGTCCACAGCAAGTCCAGCTCCTCTCCAGCATTCCCTTTTCTGAGCTGGGCTGCACCAGTACCTGCAGCCCACGGAGCAAAGCCAGTATGCAGGAAGATGTCCAACCCAGCACACAGTCTTCAAGGTGCATCCATCGTGCAGGTAACAGAGAGATGCTGGAATATCCTCTCTTCAGCACTGTGTTCAGCATGGGGCAGAAAGCCAGCAGGCAAAAGTTAATAAATAACACCCAGCTGGCAGGCTGCAGCAGTGGTACCATGCTGCCTTCTCAGGATTTCAGGGCCCAAAAGGAGAGCAGAGATGTTTCTGAAGGCCCCCTCTAGGCTCCAGTTGAGCATCTCCTTCCTCCAGCCTTGCCCAGCCAGGGAGCAAAAGGAGCAGTGTTAGTAGAGTGTCTGTTAAAAAAAACCAAGTTCCTGGGATGGGGGTGGCATATCTACAGGGAAGGACTCTGCCCTGTGCAAGGGAAAGGGAGACCATAACAGGGAGCTGGAGGGAGCCCAGCATCTGCTTTTGCAGCCCAAAACAGGAGCCTGTATCCAGTCACCAGCCTCAGAGAGCTGCTGCCAACTGTGTCTCTGCACCGTGGGGGTCTCTGTGCTCTCCTGGTCCCCTTTGCTTCCAGCTGCCAGCCTCATGTCTGCTCTGCTGCTGCGACTGCTGGCACTGCCACCGCCCCCTCCTCCTTGGCAGGGGGCTCCATGAAGATTGGTGTCACTGACGACGGCTTCTTGGACCTGCAGGTGAGAGGGCTGGATGGGAGCAGGTATAGCTGATGGTTCCCCTCAGGATCCCAATTTCCAGCAGCACTGCCTGGCATGATGTCCTTGCCATGGGACATCCTCCAACCCTAAGAATGTATCCCGTCCCCCCTTCCACCACACTGATTAAGGAGTGAAACTGGTGTCCCCCAAGGATTGGGCTGAGACAGAAGTGGGTGATAGTGTGTGCCAGGCAGGGGACAGTGCCATAAGAATGGGGCATTACTCAGCCCTCCATATCCCTGATACTCACGAGTAGGGGGAGGCAGGGACCCCCACCACAAGGAAGTGGTTTTTCTTGCGGAAGAGTCGCCACAGCCCCTTGTGGTTCCCGCGGACATCCAGGTCCCAGATGTGGAGGCACTAGGATGGTGAGGAGGGAGGAAAAAGCATCAGAGCCTGGGGATGGACACCAGGGCCAGGTGTCTCCCGGCATGGGAAGAACCCCAACCCCTGCCCTCACTGAGACACAGCAGAGAGGGCTGCACCCCAAGACTGGGGTGGCACAGGGCTGCATCCCTCCAGCCACACCAAGAGCTTCAACATCACCCAGGGACAGCAAGAAGCCATTTGGTGAGCTGTGTCAATGCCATGGGAAAACCCAAGAAAAACAGCCAGGTGTTTCCCAGCGATGCAGAGACCAGTGAATAGCTGAGGACTGGCCACAGAGCCCTCACCTTGGCAAGTTGAGTCCAGGTGGTGAAATCCGCTTCCTGCTCCATCCTGATGAACATGACGTAGACCCTGCCCTCAGTGTCGGGCACAAAGGAGTCCTCACAGGGGTTCTTGCTGTGGTCCAAGACCTCAGCCTCACTGTGGAAATGGAACGAGGAGTGAGAGGGGACCCCCACCTTCTCCCTATTCCCACTGCAGAGTACTTCAGACATGCAAGATATGTCTGGGGCCACCAGGGCCACGTTCACCCCTGCTTTTGTTCTGGTTGGTTTACCCAGTGCATCTTGTGGTCTCCCCACCTTCCAGCAGGCACTCACCCCAGGAGACGATGAATTTCAGTCTCATAGTTATCCTTCCTCAAGCTGTTGGAGGAGGAGAGAACACAGAGATCAGGACAGAGTCAGATAGCTTGATCCAAATGTAAGACTGCCCCAGTGTAACACTAAAGACAGATGGAACCAATAAATGGAGAGCAGGGACTGCCACATAATCTTGAGATGTGGCAGCAAAACCATGACCCTTTAACCTGGAGCACAGGGTATCCAAACCCAACCTTGCAAATAACACTGCCAGGACTCCCCAGCAGAGGCCGGTGTGCTGATCCAGAAGGTTATGGCCGATACAGATGGGACATGACTCCAGCACAAGGAAACATGAGTCAGACCAAGCAACCGTTTCATCAAGGTCTCATTGTGGCCAGCACTCACCTCTCCACATTTTTAAGCTGGACATTTGGAACTGTGTTGAACTTGTGCTTCTTGAAATAGGCTTCCTGGGAGAAAGAGAGAGGGCAGGGAAGGAAAACCAGGTTTGAGCATTGGTCAGCAATACCTGGAGATGACCTCAAGCACCCCCTGGACACCACTTGGGGAGGTGTCCAAGTCAGAGGTCAGCACCAGGACAGGGCCTGGGGCCTGCGGGGGGTCACTCACATGGAAGTAGCCGTTCATGTTGAGCCCCACGATGCCGAAGTGGTAGGAGCGCGATATGTCCGGGATGATGCACTCCCGGCCCTTCCTCTGCTCAGGCATCCGCATCCACATGTCCCAGTCCCAGAGCTGGGGAAGGGAAACTGCTACTCACACTCAGCTCTGGGGACAGGCTTTGCTAGTGTGGCCATCCAGGGACCTTTCTGGGTGCCCACACCAGGTCCAGCCCCTTTGGCCACAGCTCTGTGGATGGTTATGTGCCTCCTCAAGTCACTGCCTGTCCCAAATCCATTCTGCTTGGGCATCCTTCCCAGCATAAGCACAGGGATAGCCCCTTCAGGAGCTGCACACCTAGTGACTGCATGAAGATCAGGGATTGCTGGTGGGCAGAGCTGGGGGTGTAGAAAAAAGGGTCCTTCCAAGGTACTCACCTTCTCAGGGGTTGGCCACTTTGGCTCCAGCTCATCCTTGTACAGGCTCTTCCGGAGCACCCATCCTAGGCCTGGCATGGTTTCCACACGGTACAGGAGGGAGGGGTCTTCAGCTGTGTGCTCATAGCCCTGCAACATTATGGGGAGTGCTCAGCACCCTGAACGCACCCGTCCCTCACCAAAAAAAGGGAGGCATCATGCTCCATTGAGATTCTTATCATGGGAAGAAGGGAACAGTCACTGGGAAGCACATGGCAGGGACAGGAGGCTGATTTGCAGGGGCACTTCTGAAGAGTCCAGGGCTGGGGAGACAGACCCACTTAGGAAGACAGTGGGGACATACACCCTGCTGTAAAGATGGAACCTGGACCCCAGTCTGACATGGAAACACAGGGCAGGGGTGGCCCTGCTCCACCATCCTTCCCTGACCCACCTGGTCATTCCAAGCAGAGATGCAGTACAGGCTCTCATCCTCCTCCAGAAGGTGTATTGATTGGCTCAGAAAGCTGAGGAAAGAGCTGACCTTAGTCAAACACCATTCTACCATGCAAACCAAGGCAAACCCTCCACCAAGAGATGAGCCACAACTGCTGGAACCACTTATCCCAATTTTCAGCCCAAGACAGCCGATGCTGGTGGGAGACCAGGGGAGGAGCACCGAAACAAGCTAAGATGCATCTCACCATGGGGAAAGGACAGCATTGTCTCCTCCCCATCCATCTTTTTTCCTTAAGAAGAAACAGGAGCCTCATTAAACACTGACCCTGTCTTCTGGCTAACGGGCAACTCCAACCATGTGAATGGATCAGTGTCCCCAAAAAGCCAACCAGGAAGACATTCCCAACCCTGAAGTTACCCTGCACTGATTGCCAGGACAGTGGCCTCAGACTCTGAAGGTGGAGCTCAGTTATATGACTTTTGCCTGGGGTCTGCTCAGCCTCAGACAAATGAGCTACAGCTGACAGGGATCTGGCCTCTCTTGAGCATCCAGAGAGTTTCCAGGAAATTATCCCACACAGGAACCCCCAATTTACCTGAAGAAGTCAACGGAAATATCAAGATCTTCCTCCAGAACCACAGCAAATTTAGCATCCTGTAGGGCAAGGAGAACATCAGAAGGATGGAGGTGAACAGGACAGAGCAGAGACACAAGCAGTGTGCTGTGTCTGTGTGGTTCCTTGCCCTGGAGGACTGATCCCAGCTCCTGTGGGACAGGGATCACAAATGCCAGGGGAAGGCTGTACTGCAGCGGTCTCACTCACCGGGAACAGGTTGAAGGTTGCAGTCAGACTGGCTTTGTAGTGCTACAAGAAAAGACAATCATTGCCTGTGCTAGAATCAACCTGGCACAGATCTGGGCCTAAGCCTGCCTCCCTCAAACGCTATCCCAGGTCCCTGGAAATAACTGTTCCAGGATTTGGAAAGCTCTCTCACCTGGGAAACTCTGGCATTTTTTATGCTGATGGGAGTGTGCTGTATTCCTGAGAGGCCAAACAGCTCCACAACATCCATTGGCTCCTGCAATGGAGAAATACAAAGCTCATCAAACGTGTGGGCCATTCTCCCCTCCCATGCCAGTGTCAGCACCCCAGGACAACAGGAACATTCCCTGCCTCTGGCTGTCTTCTTGGAGACTAGTGAGGCTCAATATAGACCCTGCAGCACAGAACTTGCCAAACCCTTGAGGCCCTTCAGCCCTTTAGTATCACCACGAGTTTGTTAGCTCTTTTTACACTCAAAGTTGTATCCAAGAATATGTGAGAGGTCCCAGATTCTCAGCCCCCCACAGACAGTGCAGAAAGGAAACAGGTATAGCAAGGACCACCTAGTAGCTGCTCAATGGCAAGACCACAATCAACTCAATTTTCTCTCACAGTTACCATGAAAAAGATCTTTCTGACAAGCACAGGGGTCAGAAGTAGTTCACATTTGGGCTGACATATTTCTGCCCCAAGAAGGAGCCACCAAGGCTTTCTCCCTCCCCTTACTGTGCATCCCACCTCCTAGCCACAAAAGAGAGAAGGAGCTTCCATTGCACCAACCCTTCCCGCCTTCCCTGGTATCCACCATGGCAGCTCAAGCATCCAGGCTGCCCCCTTGTAGCTAAGGGATGCTGCTCCAGTTGCCATGGCAATGGATGCTGCTATCTTTAACTGCTCTGATGTGGTGCAGCAAGAGCCTGCATAAACAAGCCAGCTTCCCCAGCCCCACAATGTGGGAGTGGTGGGAGAGATCTGCAAGGAAACAGCTGTCTACATCCCAGGGCAAGCAGGCAGTACCTCACTGGATGCTGCAGAGATGAGGCCTAGCAAGCTCCTGAGATCTACTAAGATCCCACATGCCTGTCCCAGAGTACATTTCACTGCCAGAGAGACAGGGCTTTCAGTGGGACTCTCCAGGGCTATACAGGGTTGAGTGAGAGGAAGGTCTTTGCCTCTAATGGGCCAGTTCTCCTCTACCTGACCCCAGCTTTCACTAACCTCAAGCTTCCAGCCTTGGCAAAATACACAGTTTTGTATCTCTTTGCCTCTTACTGAGAATGGAGCTGGAGAGGCATGGCTGGACTGGTTTGTTCCTCTCCATGTGAAGCAGCTGGATAGCTGGTGTTACACCCAGAGCGTGCCCAAGGGGCTGATGATGCTCATTAAGTGAGAGAAGGGGACAAGGAGAGTCTGGCACGACCATAACGTGCCATTCCTGCACACCAACCCTTCCTGACATGGGGAGGGCTTTGGGAAAGGCCAAGGCAGCTTTATCCACATCCATGGCTTGGCTAACTTTGGCTGCATTGTATAGGAGCAGGTGAGGAGCAGTGTGACACACAGCAGAAGGAAGGTGACCAGGCTCTCAACTTGCCACCTTCCAGGGACTGGGCCAGCACTGGTTTGGGGGAGCATGGGGCTGGCCACAAGGATCTCTGGCAATGCTCTCACCTCGTAGTACCCATCGATGAAGACTGTGATCATCTGTGGGTTGACACCCTGAGCCGACAGCAAGGAACGCAACATCCTGAGGAGAGACAGAGGGGCCTGAGTGCAGCACAGCCCCAGTGGGCACAGGCCCTTCAGCACAGGGGTATGGATCCCTTGGGATTGGGGAAAGTGTGCATGGTTAGGGAATGGGACCTACCTATGCCTTGCCTCCCCTCCCCCAAGGTCTGCCCTTGGTGCTCATGCAACCCCAGGAAGAGGCTGGATCCTGCCAGCAGGAAGTGCCTGGGTCATGCCAGGTCTTGGGGCACGGAGCACAGGAGCCGTGTCCTCTGGGAGTGCTTACCTGTACAGGTAGTTGGGGCGGTTCCCTGCAATGACAGCTACTGGCACGTCAAAGACTTTATTGTCTTTGAGCTGGAAGAGAACAAGGTGTGTGAGTGGGGGTGGGAGAGGCCATGCAAACCAAAATGATGCTGTGATTCTATGCCACTGAGAGCAGGACGCAAGGAGTAGGGACCCACTGTTAAGACAGCAGAGCTGCATAGCCCTATCTCTTGGCTCAGGGCCACACCAACCAACCAGGATGCCCTCAGCACTACTAGAGACCCTGCCAGCTTCCCTTCTTCACCTCACCTCTGACTCAGCTCCAAAATCGCAGTTTGCATCCATTCAAAGACCTGTGATTGAACCCTTCAGCACTGTGCCAAGGACAGCCCAAAAGTCACAATAGCTGCCCTGTCTCTAGATGTTCAGGCTCTGCTCCTTACAGTGATATCACTAGAATAAGACCACTATTCCTGGCAACTCAGAGCAAAGGAATTGCCCTGCCCCAGCATGACCTGCCTCCAGGTATTCACCTCACCTTTGCTGGGGCTAAGGGCCTGCCCAGGGGTAGTCTGCATCACTCAGCTGGTGCTTAAGGACAGTGCTCTGCATCAGCTGCAAAAAACACCTGGTCCAGCCCAGCCCTCCCTCCTGGAGCCTTCCTTGCATTCTGCCCCTGCACTCACGGGATCAGGGTTGAACTCGATGGGTGTGGGGTCTTTGCAGCTGCAGACACTGCCATAACCTTCCACTTTGCTGCAGAACCTCTTGCGGCGCCGGTTCAGCTCCGTGTCAGGCCAATGGCACTCAGCATCTGGAGGTACCAGGGAGGAAAAACAGACCTGTCACCCCCACACTCACCTTGGGTGTTCCAGGCTGGGATACCACACACATGGCTCTCCCTGGGCTCAGCCAGCAAGCCAGTCCCTGGCAGTGAACGAGCAACACTTTGGATGCCAGATACAACCCCAGGAGGCATTCAGAGCCCAACCCCATCTCTAGCCTCTCTGAGCAGCAGCGGGTTGTTCAAGGTCAACAGTGAGAAAACAGACCAGACCAGTCTTGTTTGGAGAGGTGACAATTAGCCATGTTCCCTCTTCTCCATCCTCACCTTTCTCAACAACTATGCCTGGAATTTTCATGGAAGCAGGATGAAAGGGAGCTAAGCCAATTTTAAAAGTTACCATCATCATCATGTCAAAAAGCCTTAAATCCAGACCCAAGGCTTTGACTTAAACCCAGGTGGCAGGAAAACATCTCCCAGAGATACCACAGAGCAGCCTCTATTTCCTACCTTCCACAGATGTCAGGTGAACTTCTGTCTTCAGCAGAACAGGGTCACCCCACGTTGAGAGGGCAGGTGACTTGGCGTGCTTCTCCCCATACACTTCTCCTGGAGCAGAAACACAGGGTCAGGACTGCCTGGAAGTACCTAGTCCTACTTTGTCAGGGCATGACCAAGGGCTGTCAGCCTGGGGGACAGCTTGGCACCTTCTCCCATTGGCCTCTGGCAAAGTGCTGAAGGAACATGCTCTGCCTCCATACCCTCCCTTACTCCCAGGAATGGAGACTGTCTGCGATTTGTTCCCTGTTCATAGAGCCTCTTGAGGATGGGCTGCATTTGTCCTTAACTGGCTTCTCCCAAAGAAAGGAGCCACAAACCCTCTTCCAGCCTGTGCCAGACTTACCCCCCTTCTTCCCCACAAATGTCCACATGTCTCTCCAGCTCAGGAATGGTGCAACTTGGCTCCCCAGGCTTTTCAGGACATTCTTGGCTGTCTCCTTAAGATGAAAGGAGCCTTCGTCCTGGAACAAAACACACCCCTGCAGCTGAGGTCTGGCTCCTGACAGGGAAAAGTCTCCCATCAATACCAAAGGGGTAGAGGGCCCACTCCTACCCTTGAAGAAGTTAAGCTAGAAAACTTCAGGGTCTCTGTGCTACTACAGCTCTCGGTGAATTCATGATAACCCACAGGGAGGTCAGAGGAGTCATGAACTGTTTCCTTGAGACCAAATTGTTTTCAAGCACGGCCATGTGTTAAGCAACACTTCACACAGCTAAACATGAAACCTTGAAGCAGTGCAGTGCTGCTTCCACAGCAGCCCAGACCTAGCACAGTCTACAGGGCCCCTGTAAAACCTGGAACTGGGAGCCAGAAGGATCCCACCACATCCTTTTATTTCCCTATGTCCATTCTCTACCTAACCCCTTGTCTATTGCTGCGATTCTGTGATTTTTGCTCTCCTGCTTTGCTGGGCACAGCAGTGCCTGCAGCAAGAAGGAAGAGCAAGAGGACATGAGAGTCAATCCAGACTGGGAGTCACAGCCCCATGGGGATGTGACATTTAATCCTGGGAATGACTGATGACATTCGGGAGGTTATTGCCCAGATGAGCCTCAGGACATCTTGACTCAAGATGACCTTTTTTTTTTTTTATATTAGGGTCACATACCTTAATGGTGAAGATCAGGATCCGGCCCCGGGCAACCATGTTGAGGAAAAGTACCATGGCTTCATCTTCATGGGGGGAATATGTGTCAAAGACCCTCTTGGCCATCACATGACCCTGTTGGTATTCATACGTCAGATGGATCTTAAATACTGCATGGTATGGGCACACAGAATTATGGAAATCTGCCCTGGAAGCCTCATTCCCTAAGCAACACAGGGAGTGGCTTTTCCGGTATGCCAAGGAGTTAATCCCCACAGTTACTCCCCAGGCAAGCTCAGCCCTCAGGCCTTCCTGCACGGAGGTCCATGGGAAGTGTAACTCAACCTCACAACTCCTCCCCTGCCTGCTCCCCAAGGACAGCAGGCAGCATAGGAAACCCTTCAGGGACTCTCTGGGTGACCATGTCATGCTCTGCAAACTGCACACAAAAAAACATTCAGGGACTTCCCTCCTGGCTGCCCCTGGCCTCAAGCACCCAACAGTTCAGGAGCAAGGACAAACTGCCCAGTAAGAAAGACACGGGGATGTTTTACCGTGGCCTGATTTAAGACGATGACATGGATCCCTCTTCCCTGCTCCCGAGCCTCATCTTCCAGGACCTGCAAATGGATAAAGATGATGAAAACTGTATGCCAAGACCTCTTCTTATCCCCTGCCCATTCTGCATAGCAGACTCCCCCAAACATGAGGCAAATCTCTTTGGGTTTGCTTATGGCAGTGATGGGTGCCAGAGTAGAAGTCCTGGAAGCAGAACTTCTTGCCAGCCACTGAAGTGCTCTCACCACTGTTGTTTGTGGCCTCACCCGTTCAGCTCTGTCCACCCTCTGCTCACAGGACAGCCAGCACCCATCACTCACCGTTGTCCCATCCACGGCCACATAGACCTTAGACCTGCTGGAGTACACCTCGACATCCAGGACCTTCTTGTTATTGACAGGGTGCCTGGGGACCTCCACATTCAGCATCTCGTCATCTACAGCAGAGAAATTCCCAGTTTCAACCAGTCAAGGCACCTCTAGCTTGTCCCTGCTCTGTGCTAGCCCAGCCAAACATCCAGAAGGGCATGCCCAGCAGGCACCCCAGCCCCAGGAGTCATGGGTCAGAATTTACAGGGATGGCAGGTACGGGGAAATATCAAATGACAACAGCTCTGGCCTCGGCTGACCCCACAGAGATCTCTGCAGCCAAATGTGCTAAAGCCTTCAATAGACAGACCAGGAAGGGAGCAGCATTTTCTATTAATTTTTGTTAAACTCACATGCACAGACCTGTTTTTTGTGATGTAGCTGATCACAAGTTAGCCCTGACTTAAAGAAACTGTCCAGTTTCCTTGCTTTCAAAGCACAACAGGATGCTGCCCCTCACCATAGTCCTGTGCAGACTCCTCTTCCTCTTCATAAGCAGCTCTCCTGGTGTCCAAGATCAGCTTGATGTTCACAATTACGGTCACAAGCAGGAAGAGAACAGCACCTGTCTGCAATGAAGGATGTTTTGCATTAGAAATTTCTAAGTAACAACCCCATAACCCCATATCTGCCTTGGCACGGGCTGCAGGGCACCCCAAGGAGATCCTGCATGGGATCACAAGCATCTGATATTTCCCCTGATTTTTTTCTGAGGAAAGCAAAGAGAAAGAAATACAGGTGTCCGAGTTTCATGATGAAATGCATTCATCAGTTGGAGAGCACTGACTCCTTGATATGTGAGAATTAACCCACTTCCCATATGTCCCTACTTCCAGATCTGGGAGCAGATTCCTGCTAAAGTATTGCATCAAGGTTGAGGGTCCCTGCAGGCAAAGAGTTTGGTAATTCAGAGTTATAGCTCCCAGGGTAACCTTAACTTCTGCCTCTGCTGCAGCATCATTACTCTCATCTGTCCCTCTGGAACCAGAGGATGCACAGAGGAGAGGAGATGCTGTGCAGCTGAATCAAGCAAAGGCAAGAAGCTGAGCTCTGATTTCGGGAAACTGCACTGTACCACAGGCTGCAGAGACCAGTCTGCAGCAAACTTCAGCTGCAACCCTTGAGGGTGCTGACACAGAGGGCTTGGGAAGGTCTAGGGGCTGGGGAACAGACCCTTGATTCTCTTGAGGTCATTAATGGGGCTGGGATGACACACTGGCCTGCCCTTGGTGAGAGGCACTAAAATGATTCTTGCCCTGTCTGTCCAGCTACTGCCTCAAAGCTCCGTGTTGCTGCTATCTCTGCCAAGTAGGTTCAAGGAGTAACTGAGGAAAATGGAAAACCAGCAGTAAGACAACATGATGGTATAAATGTCACTATGGCATTTTGGCTTGCTAATTTGCTGTTGACTCAGGACTATGAGCACCTTTTGGGATCTGTGCACTGAAAGATTGTAATTAAGCACGAACAGAGCTGTGGGCTCATGGAGAGGCAGCGAGGCCACCTCACCAACCTGCCCAGACCTTCTGCCCTGATCAGCACTGGGGACATGAGGGAACAGCCCTGGTGACTAGAGCAAATAAGGAATAAGAATTAAGTAAGACCAGGAGCCAGGTCTGGCAGAGCTGGCTTAGTCACAGCTGATGAATGCCCGGCTGCTGTAGACCTGGCTATTCCATACCTGCAGCTCTGGTCTAGTCTGAAGCCAAATTTTCATCTGTGCTTTAAGCAGTGCCACAAAGTACAGAGATGTGTGCAGGCTCTAGCCCATTGCCCCAGCATGGTGAGCAGTACCTGCCTGAATGACCAGACCCATTCCCAAGACTTGAACACCCTATCAGACACAGAACTGAGCAGTCCTCTTGCCCAGGGAGCCTGCACAAGCTTTTGTCCTCCCAGGCATGTGCCTCCCCTGCTCCCTCCCACAGCAACCAACTGCCAGATCTCATGAGCTCCTCTCAGGAAAGGCCCCTTTTCTGTGTTCTGCTGCTAATGGGGCCAAACCTTCCTGTCCTTACAGCCCCAGACACCCCCCCAGGATGCTGTCTCCACCAAGGATTAGCTGTTTTACAGCACAAGCAAACAAGCCTGAGGCATTCCCAGACACCAGCTGCCTCTGGGGCATGAGATCCTGTTACCAAGCCCTATTTTCTGTATCCACCTGTTGTGCCTTGTACCAGGCTTGGTTTGCAAATCAAAGTGCTGAACCCTGCAGAACTCAGTATGGGTCCAGAGCCAGCTGGAGCAATCAGTTGGTTTCTAACTGAAAAATTCCCGAGGCCACCTAGATAACAGTATCTCCTCCCATAGCCACTCAACAGGTCTGTTGGCACCTGAAAGGGGCTGCTACACATGGCAGACCCTTCCACATATGGGCACTTGGAGGCAGCTTCTTGGGGAACAAGTTATGCTTCCTCAGCATGTGAGGTCACCCAGACTGTCAGCAGACACACTTCCACCCATGCAGCTGCTCCACAAACCTGTAAATCCTGTAGATTATCCCTCTTAATCTACTGCAGGGCTGTGGGTGGCTCACCTGACACAGCTTCCGCAGAGCACGCTGGTTCATCAGCTTGTACTTCCAGGCAAGATACCAGCTCCGCTTCTTGTGGGGCTTCACAGCGGGGTTGGGCTTCCACTCGTCCATAGTCCTGGGGGCTGGCACAGGGGGCAGCCGTGTGGGGCGGGGGTCAGGATGTGTGCTGCTGTCCTCTCATGTCCATTGGGGCTCCCTGAAGGGAAGGGTGAGGGTGACGGAGGTGCCTTCAAACCCTCTCCTCAGTAAAGACAGAGCCTGGCACAAGCAGTGGCTGTGGACCCGACTCATGTGCTGTGAGCAAAAGCGCTTTGGAGTCTCCCTGCCTGCCATAACTCCTGCTGAGAGCAATGCGGGAGGCCAGGCTTTGCTGCAGGTTGAGGGGAAGCCCCTGAACTCATGGGCACTGACGGCCCCTGCTCCAGGCCAGCCCCTCAGCGAGGCTGCTGCAGTGCCATGGGCCCACTCCCACACTCTGGGAAAGAGAAGCAGCCCAAAATCACAAGCAAACAATAGATCCTGGACCATCAGTTGTTACGGAATGGGCCATGGTCGGCCATATGTGCCAGAGGGGTCCCCGGTGGAGAGACATCCTCCCCACTAACGGCCCCATCCCCGCTATCGAGGCTCAGCCAGCCCGGAGACGGCGAGCAGCACCGGGCCAGCGTCCTACCAGGGAGCTTACAGCACCCCTGGACAGAGCAGCCGTGCCAGCGGGAGGCCCGGCGCCGTGCGGAGAGCAAACCGCTGGGCCTGGGCGGGATGCGGAGCCCCGGCAGAGCCAGGGACCCGTCTGGAGCACAGCGTGCCCCAGCAAGGCCAAGCAAGGGGGGGAGAGGAGCGCTGAGAGGTCCGGAGGCACTCGGGGGGCGGAGGTGGCGAAAGGCGCCCAGGCGCTCCGGGCGGGGCGAGAGAGCCGGGCGTCTGAGGGCGGCAACGAGCGGCGGCGGGGAGAGGGGGAAGCAGGCGCTTGGGGACCGCGGGGAGTCCGGGGAGGGCCGGAAGGCGTGTGCGGGCCGCGCTACTCACGGGGAGGCTGAGGCGGGGCTGGGCCGGGCAGGGCAGGGCCGGTCCCGGCTCGGCGGTGCCGCCGCCGCCGCCCCGAGCACCCTCCGCGCCGCTTCCGGCGCCGCAGCGACACCGCGGGGGCGCGGCCGGCGCCGGCCCCGCCCCCGGCCCCGCCCCGCGCCGCTCCGCGCGCCCCGGCGGACCTCGCTGGTGCGCGGGCAGGTGGCGGCGGGGGCGGGGCCGGGGGGCGGGGCCTCGGTAGGGGCGGGGCCGAGCGCGGGCCGCGGTGACAGCGCGGCCGCCGCTGCCCCACCCGCATGGAGGGCGGCGGGGAGGCGCTGCCCGCGGACCTGCGGGACCTGGCGGGCAAGGTGGGACGTCGCCCGCCCGCCGTTCTGCTGCGGGGGCTGCGGGCCGACGCCGCCCCCGCTCCGCCGGCTCCGCCGGCGCCTCCCGCGACACCCGCACCGGCCCGCGGTGCCCACCCGCCGCTCGCCGAACGCCTCCGGACGCTCCGCCTCGAGCTGGTGAGTGCCGCGGTGCCCGGGAGCGCTGTCGGCCGTCCCCCGGTAACTGACCGTCCCAACCTGCGGTCACCGCAGCTCTCTCGGTCAGCCGCTCGCTTTCCCCGGTGACCGTCCCGGATAGTGCCCTCGCTCTGCCTGCAATTTGGGGAACCCCCCCTTGCTCCTCCGTGTGCGGGTCAGCAGCCCCCAGCTCATACCCCTTCCCCGGCCCACGCAGCATCCATCCCCCTCGGCCAGCTCCGTCCTGCCCCGCTCGCACCCCCAGACGCCGGTTCCGTCGCGGATCGCGGTGTCCGGGTTCAGAATTTAGGGCAGGGACCTTCGCCAAGGGCATGGTGGTGAATCTTCCCTCCCCCGGGTGTGACCCCCAGGGTGACAAGGCACAGGCATCGCTGGAAGCTTTCCCGGGGCTCGGTTCCTGCGGGGGCTCTTCGGGTGGCTCGTAAAGGGGTGTGCTGCGGCGGCAGCCTTTCCCGGGAATGCTGGTGGCAGCTTCCTTGCCTCCCTCTTTCGTGGAGGGAGCAAATACCGGCGATGCCTGCGCCTCCGGGAAACGTGGCGAGGTTGGGCAATGGGTTCAAGTGCAGCTGGGGGAAGGGACTCTCCCACGCATGAACATGCCGAGCGGGTGGGAATGAGCATTGTTTCCATAGGGAAACGGGCTAAATACGCCCGCATCCCCGCGTGCCCTCGGGGGGCTGGAGCAACACCCTGACAACAGCCTGAGCCCTCCACTTTGGCTGATTCAATATTCCCATCCTGCAAGAGCTTTCATCCTCCCTCTGCTTTCATCCTCCCTCCGCAGCGGCTTCCAGGCTGCACCCTGACCGGAGGAGAAAGGTCTCTGGGGCAGCGCGGTGTTCGCCCTGCCCAGGTGCAAGCAGCCTCAGCCTATGGCTACCAAGGCCTGGCTTGAGCAGGGCATTATTCATCTTGGCTCAGAAAGGCATTTCCTTGCCCTGCCTTGGCTCTTCTGGCTGGCCAGTGATGAAGTGGGGACACCTCATACCCAGATCAGCAGCTTGGAATTGGACCCCAGGTGCCAAAACCCAGCACAGGGCTCCCCTCATCTCGCCATCCCCATGAACAGGGACCAGAATTCCCCCTCCCCCCCCCTCCCCCCCGCCCCCGAGCAGCAGGAAACCAGCAAACCCAATGCTCAGAGGATAAGCTGGCCTGGGAGTGGGCGGTGGGAGGAGAATTTAGCAAATTCCCACTCTCGCCTTCTCATCTGAGGAGGAAGATTTATCCCTAGGGTTAGATATCTTGAAAGGAGAAGGTGCCTGAGGTTTTTTGCATGCTGGGGAGGGGAGCAGGGCTGCATCTGCCTGTGGAGAGCATGAGGAGTGTTACAGTCCCTTGTACAGCTGTCCTTGGTGCGAGGTCGTGCAGTGAACTTCAGTGCATCTGGAGGAGTATAGAGAGTGGTCTGTGCTGGGTCTCCCACAGAGAGAGGAGAGGGGTTCCTTGGAGTGCAATGGGGAGGTCAGGCTGGAGTGAACTAGCAGCAAATTGATGGCTGACTCCTTCCAGCAAGCAGTATGGGAAGTGGGGAGTGTTATCCCACCCTCTGCTTTTGGGTTGGTTCCCCTCGCATCTCTGACAGTTGCAGTTCTGCATGAGGCAGAGAAAAATGGGGAACCCCCACCAGGGGTTTCCAGCCCTCCTTCTCCTCCATCATCCCCCTGCCAAGGCCAGATGCTTTAGCAGTGCGTGCAGAAAAGTCCATTGTAGGCAGTTTTTTAAATAACTTGCCTAGAAAGGAAATTTCTGCACTTGGAAGCTGGCTCCTGCCCCAGTCTGGGCACATCCCTGCTATTTTTTATTTAAATCCAGCTTGAGGAGCATGAGGAGGGGGTGTGAGGGCTGATGTTGGATCTTTATAAGTCTTTGACCCTTTTTTTTTCTCCTGTCATCTGGAGTGAGAGATGTCATGTGTTGAAATCCTGGCTGGAGTTTTCCCAGGCTCCTTCCTCGGATGCTTCTATGGCTGTGCTGGCTGTGGGACTGGAGACAGGGGTCTCAAGAGGCTCTGGGGTCACCATGGGCGGGCAAGTGACTCCCAGGATACCAGATGCTGAGGATCAGGCACTGTGCTTAAAAATGATCCCTGGGGAGTGCATGGATTTCTGTCACAGCTTGCTGGTGCGGGGCACAGGATGTATTTGAGAAGGAGTCCATAGGCATCTGCAGCCCTCAGGCTGCCTGTATGTGCCCTGCAGTGGGTTTTTTCCCTTTCCCCCCATTGTGGCCTTATTTCCTTTCCTGGCAAAATATTTGCGTCCTGTGTAAGGGAAATCCAGTGGCTTTTGGCGGTCAGTATCATACAGACAGGAATGTCTTGGCACACAGGGCTTTCCATTAGGAAAACAGATGTTTCTGCAGCAACTGAGGTTTGCAAAGAGCTTCCCCAGGCTCGGAGGGGCAGGAGTCAGCGAGGCGAGTGGTATGATCTGCAACGCCTGTCCTGCTTGTTCTCCTGTTTTGGGAGTGATTTGGTTCTCCACATCCTGCCATGCGACATTGTCACCAGGCTTGGTTCATACCCTAGAATGTGGGAAGTAAAGGCATGAAGGGACCAGCCTGGGGGAGTGCTGGTGATCCAGCCAGGCACTTACACTGAGCAATGCCTGATCCTATTGCCCTGCCAGCAGCCTTCCAGGTCTTGAAGGATGCTCTGGGATCAGATCTGCAACCAATCCCTCCAGTTCCTTGCTTGGTCCTTGTTCCCACAGAAAATAGCAACACAAGTTCCCTGGATTTATTTCCCTGAGGGGGTGGTGGCTGGTGGGAGCCATAAGTTGTTGGTCGCTGACGGCCGTGTCCCCAGGTCACGGTTCCCTGCAGGATGTTCTCCCATACCATGCTCTTCATCAAGCAGCTTAGGACACCTGTAGCCACCACAGTGACACCTCTTCCAGGTTGGGCTGGGACACGGGGCCCCTGGGTCGCCTCAACCCCCTGTGCTCTCTCTCCCCCCCAGGCTTACCTGCGAGCGGTGGATGTGAAGATCCTGCAGCAGCTGGTGGTGGTGAACGAGGGCATCGAGGCTGTGAAGTGGCTGCTGGAGGAGCGGAGCACCCTGACCAGCCGCTGCAGCAGCCTGGCCAGCAGCCAGTACAGCCTGGTGGAGAGCCAGGAGGCCTCACGGCGGGGCAGCTGGGACAGCCTGCAGGACCCCAACGACAGGCTGGACAGCATCTCCGTTGGCAGCTACCTGGACACCTTGGCTGATGACATGGATGAGTACTCCCACAATGCTGCTGAAACTGCCGCTGCATCCACATCGGGCAGAGCCCTGGCCAGGGCAGAGCAGGATTGGGTCAGGATCGACCCCGAGAGGGGTCTTGCAAAGCAAGAGAAGGACAAAGAGGAACATGAGTGGCCCCATGTGGACCTCTCCCCACCTGCGTTGCCCCAGGATCACTGGTTTGCTAAGGAGCCCCAGGTGGCCAATGGGTATTTGGGCCAGCAGTCCCCCTCTCTGGAACCAGACAGAGACACCAGATCACTGCCAGGGGCCAGGGAGAGGTTGGGGAAGGGAAATCCAGATGGGAAGGCTTGGAAAGCTGAGGCTGACCTTGAGAACTGCAAACTCAACAGCAAACTGCACCTGGAGTACGATGCCCATTGGCGCTGGCTCCAGTCACAGGATGATGTGACATTCTTATAGCCCATGGCTTCACCTTCCCAGTCCAGCTCTCCCAGCAGCCCACTCTGCTTCACTTGTCTGTGCTTGGGAGAGTTGGGGTGGCTGGAGAGGGGGACCAGGCTGGCTTGGTGGTGTTGCACTGTTTCTCTGATGGCCCCAATAGCATTTGGTGATGCAGCCATAAGGGATTGGGTGGCTGCCCTGCAGCATATTTCTGGGAGAGGAGGGGTGAGGTGGGTCCTGGTAGATTTAATCCTTTGCTCTAGGGTATTGCTTGCAGGTGGCTGGACACCCCTCCGTTGTCCTTGGTGGTGGTGGGTAAACCTGGGACAGTGGTGTTCCTGGGATGTCTCCCTCTAGTCCTCAGCTTCCTGTGTGCAAAAACTGGGGACCCTTCCCCTAAAATGACTACCCTGAGAGGACAGGAGACACTGCCATGCATCCACAGTTTGGTGGCACCAGCATGCTCAGTGTGGGGCAGCACCATCAGCAGGGCATCCCTGTTGGATCTGCTCATTTCCATCATTGTCTTCAAGGCCAGTGTCCATCCAGGGCAGAGTAGACCTGGATGGGGTTTGGCCCCAGTGCATGGTGGATGCCAAAAAACCCTTCCCTGTGGGTGAAGCCCTGCCTGGTTTAGATGCCTCTGTGAAGCCACTCTGAGGTGGGGCTGGGGAGCCTCTGTCCGTGCCCTGCAGAGGAAGGATGGTGGTGCAGACTTCCCGATGTGATGACATGAGTATGATAAAGCACTGGGTGGGAAATGGAAATCCAGTTCTCCCAGTTTGTTCCTGGACTGTCTTCCACCTTGGGAGCAGTCCTGCAGAATCCCTGGGATGTGGCAGTGCACGGGCAGCCTGGCGGAGCCTGCAGGGCTCAGACTCAGAGAGGCTCCTGTTCTCCCCTGACATGGTGTGATGGTGGTAAAGGCTCGGTTTCTCTGGCTGTGTGATGAGTGGTGCCAGGTCTGTGCCTCCTACCAGTAACCAGAAACATGATGCTGCTCCTTCAGAGTGGATTTGCAGTGACTCTGCCCTTGGAGACATTTCTGTCTTTTTAGTCTTGGCTTCTGCCCGTGCCTTTTGTTGTCCCCACCACGCCTTCCAGCACGCCCCTTGCTGGCTTGTAGAGCATGGCTTGCAGCTGGAGCTATGTGTGAGCTTGGGCAGGACCTTCTGCCTTCACCTGATGATGCAGGAAAGGACCTGAGCATCCTGATTTAAGGAGACAAGCTCTTCCACATTTGTGGATAAGCCTGGAGTGTCCTGACTTCAGAACCCATGGGTACATCTGTCCCCAGCCAAGTGCTGTGACGACTTTGCTCTCACCATCATGCTGTTGTTCCCTTACCTGCATGGGTCACAGCTTGGATCTGTCTGTGCTGGGATGGTAGGAGTGAGGACATTGTCTCATGATGTCAGGGGGAAGCTAACGGAGAGGGAGGTGACTGGCTGTGACTTTCCAGATGTGAGATGTGAGCTGGCTGTGGTTAGGAAGGTGGTGGGGTGCACAACAGGTTTGGCTTGGTGTCTGTGAAGCAGCACCTTCAGTGAAAATTACCCTCTGTTCTGAGAGCCCCCAAGCATCTTCCCCTGCAGATCCTCAGAACTTCCCTGGATGGATGTGGAGAGCAGGAAAATACCCAAAATTCTCAGAGATGGTACCTGCTGAGGACTTGGGTGAATCCCAGCAAACTGGGAGTGGGTTGCCCTATGCAACAAGCATCCATCTGCCTGCCCTGGAGCAGCTGTGCTTGGCTTGCCAGTGCCTGCGAGTAGCTTGTGGCTTCCTGTGTAGCTGTGCTGCTGACACTGAGCCACCATGTCCCCAAGGCTGTCTGTCCCCTGCTTTCCTGCTAACCCTGCATGCAATAAATCAGCTGAGGGTCCCTGGGGAGACAGGGTAAGTCCTTCGGCGCTGTTAAAATCATTCTCAACAAGAAATAGCTGGCTTAATAAATATGTTTCTCCCAGGCCATGCTGTCGGTGCTTTGCTGAGCTCACCAGTGTTTCTAGGGAAAGGGGAGAGGCTCTGGGATGGAATGCCATGGAGCCTCTGGCAGCCCTGCAGAAGGGCAGGTTGAGCCCCAGACCTGAAACAGGCATAGTCCAAGTGTCTGGGCATCTGTCCCTTCTCACATCAGTGATTTAAGTCACTTTTCCTGAAGCAGCTGGGTACTGGGGCACATCTGCTGGAAGCAAGGATGACTGTATTGATCTCAGCTGGACTATATATCAAACAGCACCTTTCACCTCTCCTGCCCCATATTTCCAAGGAAGATAATTTTAGCTGTTTGCCAGCCCAGTTAGCTGTGCTGGAGTCTTTGCTTCCTGTGTTCTGGGGTGGCAGCTTTGGTTCCTGTGGCTTCCTCCACTCAGGAGGTGCAGCTTGGATCTGGGTGTAGAGCAGAGACTTCTCCAGCCCAGCTGGGGTGGGAGCAGCACAGCTCTGATATCAGACTGTTGGGATTTGCTCCTGGGTGGAGCCCTTTAAAACCACTAGAGCTGGTGCTCATGCAAACATCAGCTTTTCCAAAGCAAATGCAATCGGCTTATCCAGCCTTGCCATTCCAGCCCCAGCATCCCTTCCGGCTCACAGCTTTGACACCAGAGCTTTTGACAATGGGAATTGGATGCTGGAGCAAGCAAGACTCAGCAGGATTTCCCCAGTTTCTGCTGGGCTGAGGTAAAAAACAGAATAATGAAGAAAACCTTTGAAATAAAATGCCTGACCTATTCCTTTTACAAATCTAGATCTCAGCAGTTGGATAACCCTGTATTGCTGCAGAAGAACTTTTGCTGGGGCTTCCCTGGGCATGGACTCTTCAGCCTGGCTTACATCAGCCCGAGGTGCCCATAGTCCGAAAATCTATATATCCCCCAAATCTCAGCCCTAGGAGCTGGAGGGGTGGATGGGACCTTCTGGTTGTCTCCCTGCTCTGTCTCTGGACTGCCTGGGTGAGGGATCACCCATCTCTGGGTTTTGCCCAGGCACGTGCAGAGCCAACATCCCAAACCTCCCCTGGGGAAACACCCCGGGGACCTGCGTCTAGCTGAAGGGTGGGTGCAGAGCGCCTGTGGGTGGGAAACAGCCACAGCACGGATCTACAACCTCCCTCCTGGTCTGCCTGGCCCTGACCCTGCCTGCTGCTGCCCTTGAGCTGCTCTTGGGCTGTTCATGGCCGGTATCAGGTAAGAAAACAAGCAGATAAAGCAGGCGGGATCCCAGCCGTGCCAGAAAACACCCACCTCTGTTACAATAAAAACACCAGCAAGCCAATTTTTTTTCCTAGATATACACAGAGATTAGACTGCCTTAACGAGGCAGTGAAACACTTCAATAGCTCTCCTTGCTTGTTATTAAAATGTCCCCTGGGCTTTCCCTTCCCTGTATTCGGCTCAGCTCCAAAAGGGCCTGTCCCCAGAGAAATGCAGCCATTTAAGTGATTTCTGTTAGTTCCTGTGGGGAGGAAGCATGAAAATTTCATTTTCTCAGGGGAAAAGGAGCATAGTCCCCATGGTCGGAAGGGAGGTGTCCAATCTCCCAAACTCTGGGGCCTTTGGTCTGGCAGCCCTGTGGCCCCACACCACCCCGTGGGATCACTGGCATGGGAAGCATCACTGTGGGGTGACCCTGGGGGTGGGTGCAGGGAGTGTGTGGGTGCAAGCACAGCCTGTGGAGCTGGCTTGGATCACAGCGCCTCCACCCTCCTCTTATCTGGAGACTGATGCTCCCTGTTGACCCTTGTACTGTTCCCTGTGCAGCTCCCACACACCCCAGTTATCTGTAACCCTTTCTGGGGAGCAGAGCTGTTTTTGTGCTGCCTGACCCATTGCAGACAGTGTGGGGCAGGAGAGGCAAACAAATGGGACAGGAAAGGCTAAGTGTAGCCCCCAACCCCTTCTCTCAGCCCACCCTGTTTTAGCAGTGGGGATGTTCTGATGGTCTCCTGGGCAAGACTGAAGTGTTGGTGCTGGTTGCAGCTAAGTGGTGATCCTCAGATCCCCAGGAAGAACTCCATGATGCAAAAGCTGCCTCCAGTTTAGGACAGTGGAATTCAGTCCACTCCTCTGGGGTGTGATACCCAGGCTGGCCCCATTGCCCAGCTCTCCTCCAGCCAGAGCCCTCACCCAGCCTGCTCCCCACAGTGCCCAGGAACCCCCAGTACTGGATTAAATCAGCCCAGTGTAGGATTCTTGTGTCCCAAGTTTCCAGATGACCTCCAGCTTCTCCTTCCCACTGCCCCAGGTTCAGAGGTCTCTAAAGAACCTCCTACAGGTTTTGTGCAAAGAGAACAAGAGATATCGCCCTCCCTGTGCCTGTTTTCTGCTGAACCTCTACTACACCCTGGAGAAGCCACAGTGGACAGGGGATGCTCTGCCCAGGGAAGCTCAAACACCAAGTGGGGTTTCCTGGTAACCTCCTGCCTTGTCCCCACTTTTGGGAACTCCCTCTTGAGATTCTTGATGTCTGCACCTGAGTGATTGTGAGGCTGCTGAACTGGGGTACAGAATCAGAGCATGAACCAGGAACAAGCTGAGCCTTTGGGAAATGCCTCCCCAGGCTGTTTGTTCCCTGCCAGGGGCTGGCAGCAGGCCAGGCCTTTGCTTTGGAGAATAATTCGCTGGCTTTACAGCTTCCCTGCACTCCTTGGGAGTGAAAAACAAGTGTGACCACTCAGGGCCTCGTGGGCGTGTGGACATGGGTGGGTGACAAGGACAGGCTCAGGGCTCCATTCCCTGCCTGCTCCAGCCCAGCCAGGGGCTGGGAGGAAGTGGTGGCACAGGTCTCCTCTTGCTCCTCCCTGGGTGCTGGGAACCCACCCTGGCCCATCAGCATCCCTGGAATGCCACCTTCTTCCCACTTCCATCACCCATTGCTAGGCAAGGATCCCTCTACACCTCCTGCGCAGGACTTGGATCTGTGGATGTCCTGCTCAGTGCCACCCCAGGGGTGACAACCAAAACCTGTGGGTGCCCAGGAGATGTGTGCTTCTGCCACCAGCTCTGCCTTGCTCGCCAGTGGGGAGCAGAAGAAAAATCTGAATTGATCTTCTGAGAAATTAATCTTCTTTCCCTGTCTTAGCTCAGTCTGACCTAGAAGAACTACCACCCCCGGGTTGGACTTTTTCCCCCTGTGGGGTGTTGAAAGGGAAAATTACCGCAAAGGTATTGCAAAGAAGCTGTGGGAGACAGGGACCAGGCCTCCAGCAGGGCAAAGTGGGCAGGCAGGGCTGGAATGGTTTTAGGCAGGATTTGCCAGCTGCCCTCTCCTGTGAGACCCTCTGATCTGGGGTGGGTGGACAGAGAAAATTTAATCTGCCTAACCATGGGCAGCGAAGCACAAATAGTAAAAGGTCAAGAGCTGTGTTGGGTTCCTCCTGGCAGGGGGACTTTTGGCTGGAGAGAAGTGAAAGTGGAGCTATTGGAGAGGGAAATGGCAGTGGGAACAAAGCAGCTGCAGTGCTCATGCCTTCCCTTGGTGGCTGTGGTCCTGGGATGGTGACAGGGACTGGGGCTGAGTGGAAAGACAGCACTGATCACCAAGGCAGGGACAGGAGGTGAAATACACCTCTCCAGAACCTGCTCCTGCCAAACTTTCCACACCAAACCTTCCACTGCCCCACATCACATGCTTTCTTCTCAGTCCCTTTCAGTCCCAGGGATGAAGCCTGGATGGCTCAAATGCCATCTGTGGCTTTGCAGGCACAGGCTAGGTGAGGGAAACCAGGCACACCAGCACCAAAATGATCCCGACAAAATGCTGAAGCTCACATCCTGGGGGTTACATCCAAGAAAAAGCTTCCTCAGGTTTTAAAGCTCATCAGCTTCCCTGTGAAGGACTCTGCTCCTGGGCTGAAGAGCCAGGAGCCCCTTCCCTGCTCCCTCCCTGCCTCAGCTTCCCTTTTGTAAAGTTGGGGAAGGTAGAAAGGAAAGAAAACCTCAGTCTCCTCTTGTGCCTGTGGACTTTCTTGTAGCTGTGCTGTGGGGTTGGCTCCTGTTCCACAAGCCTTGGAGGAGACCAGGGAGGCCAGGCAGTTTTTCTGGTGCTTATCCATGTGTCTCTGTATGTCTGCCTGGCCCTCCTTGTCAGAGTGCAGCACCTCTGGCTGCCCTACACATTCTGCAAAGGGGTCTGGAGTCCAGAACCATCCCCAGCTGGTGTCTGTGCAGTGCAGTGCTGGGAGCCAAAAGGTTTTGAGGCAGTTTTGGGCAGCAGCCCCCATTTTGGAGGCTCAGCCAAGTCTCCAAAGTCTCAGGGCAGGAGGTGCAGGCAGTGTGAACAGCAGGGATTATGGCTGCTATAAAAAGCACCAGCATCTCTCATCCCTGCTCCCTAAGGCGCTTAGGGGAGGAAGGAGGGAATTAAAGAGCAACCTCCTGCACGGAAGAGGTGCAGGGATGGGAGCAGTCAGAATAGCCAGGCACACTCATGAGACCCCTTCCTCCTCAGCATCCCCAAAAATCCTCCCTTGGGCAAAGAAGCCCCCTCCATGCTCTTCCTGGATCCCTGCTGTTGGATCGCCAGAAACTTGTCCCCTGCTCGGAGGTTTGGGGGGGGGGGGGGGGGGGGGAAGGAGAGGGCTGAAGGGGACAGCTGAACCTGGAGAGGGGGTCCTGGTGGGTGAGAAGAGCACACGAGGATGCTGTACCATTTGCACGCCCCAAAAACATGGAGCACTTGCCCATCCTCACAGCCTCGCTCATCTGCCTGGTCCTGTCCTGCCACCCGGCTTCAAAGGTCCTCTGAGGATACTGGAGATGTCCTCCAAAATGCAGTCAGCTGCATGGGTGCATGGCTGGACAGGAAAACACTGAATTCTTGGAGGGACAGGGGTTGTTGCAGTCAAAAGCAATGCTCTGCCTCCAGTGTCTGGAGGGAAAATGGCTCTGTGGTCTTGGGACTCTGACAGTCTCACAATCAGCCTCAGAGCTCAGCACTAGTGTGAGGTCTGGTGACATGTTTGGGGACAAAGTAGGGGGAAGGCAGGTGCCAGAAGATGGCAATGATGCAGGGATGGGGGATGTGAAGGAAGGTGGTGTGGGAAACAGCTGTCCTCTGTGGTATGCCCCCGTTCGAGGCAGGTTCCAAAAGCAGCCACGGGGTCCCGCAGAGCTCTGGTGCCAGCCCTGGTTCCTGGCATTGAGCAGGTGTGACCCCACAGCTCAGGGAGGTGGTTGGTGAGGTCGGTGTTTCCCCTCACCATGGACACTGCCGTGGCATCACCCAGTGCTTGGTCAGTCCTGCAGATGGACACAGCACCAGGATCCCTCCTGGCACCTCTGCAAACGAGGGGCTTCAAAGAGGCTGAGGGGAGGGGGCTGAGGGCACTTCCTCGCCAGCCCCTTCCCAGAATGGCTCGGTCTGGCGGACCCCGGTGCAGGTGGCCACAGGAGGGAGCTGGGCTCCTTCCTTCTGCTCCTGCTCGGAGGACAGTGGCCTCGGGGGGGTGACAGCCACGCCAGCCGTGGGTGCGAGTTGCCGCTTGGTGCAGGAGCATCTCCTGGGGTAAAGCCACGTCCTGTGGGACCCCAAATGTCTTAGGAAGGGAGCAAGACCCCAGCTGGAGTGCAGGTGGCTGCCTCCATGCCAGGGGAGCCTCCACCTTATTTCCAGCAGCTGGTGGGTGATGGGGCCGCAGTGCAGATGAGTCACTGGGCTGTTGCTGCAGCCGTGGGGGGACCAGGGGTTCCCAGTGAGTGGCATGTCCCCATGGCAGGGACCAGGCTGTGAGCAGTGCCAGTGTGAGACACAGTGTCTCACTGTCCCTCCACCCGAGCAGTGGCCAGAGGCACCAGGGTGACCCTGATGTCCAGCCTGCTGATGCTGAAAGAGCAGGGGAGCAAGCAAACCAGCCCCCTCCTGTACAACCTCCTGTCCCCCAGGAATCTGCACCTTCCCAGTTTCTCCGGCCCACAGCCAGCTTCGGTGCTGTAACCTTATTCCCAGGGGGTGAGAGTTTCGGCTGGGATCATGCCCCAGCATCCCCCTCATGCTGCCAGGGCATCGCTGTCCAGCTCCCCTCCACAGCCCCGGCAGCACAGGGGAAGCCTGGCAGGTGCCAGAGCAGCCACGTTACAAACCCAGGACTGAAAAAAACCAGAGAGAAATGATGGTGGCAGAACCCTGTCTGATCAGAAATGGTTAATTACGGGGGGGAGGTCTGAGCTACTGTCCTCTACCTCTGCTTGCTGAAAAGCCGACAAAGCCCCAGCATGGGACTGCTGGTAATGGCTCTCATTAAAGCCTTTGGAGCAGGAGTTTGAAACCACATCCATTTTCCTTAACCACTTTCAGAAGGGGAAAATGCTGTTCTGGCCCCTGCTATTTGTGGTGTGCTGGGTACTTCAGGCTGGGAAAAGTCAGGATTTGTCTCCCTGAATGCAGAGGCAGCAGCCTATACCATAGCTTTTCTCAAGACTGACTCTGTGGCACATCGGTATAACCTTTTTTTTTAAGTTCAGGGAAGATGTAGAGAGTAAAGGGATCTTCATAAGGGAGAGGCACAAGGAATGAGCTGGGTCCCAGTGCCTTCACTCTGCTATACAGAGAAATTATGTATCCTGGTTTCAAACCCTTAGTGGGGTAAGAGCTGATTTTAAAATAGCAATGAAGCCGTCAGGATGCTCCTTTTTTTCACATGGTTTGGGAGCTTGCCCCTCACATTTGCTGTTGCTGCCTTCCCCTGAGCCCCTTAAACAGCGAGGAGCAGGAATGTGCCTGGAGTTACAAAAGGGAAAGAATGTCTTTGGGCAGAGAGAGGGTCAATTTTGGTTGGTGGTGCTCTGGCTGGGAAGAGGAAGGCATCCAGGGAGAAGAAGGAGGTCTCCCTGCTCCATCAATGCACGTGGAGCTGACCCCAGTAGAGAGCCAGCACACCGTGGGGTGGCAGGAAGTTTGGAGGTGGTCATGCTGGGATGAGTCTGAAGGATGCAGACATGTAAGGCCTATTTTCCCCCATGAAGAGTTCGGATTTCATGCAGATGGGTCCCTGTCCTCCTCTCCAGTGACATTCCTCAGAAAAAGGGGATGTACCCAGTTCCAACAGGGCTGCTCCCTGTCAGGGGGTGCTGAGCTCAAGCAGAGATGTGGTGGAGGGAACGTGATGGCCCCAGGCATAGAGGAATAAGGCTTCCTGGGAAGTTTGGGCTGTTAACTCTGCTGTCCCAGAGCTAAGGACACACCTGGTGAAAAGGGCTGTGAGCTGGAGCTGCAAAACTAAAGGCAGGCGTGATAGCCCAGGCAGATCACCACTGTACTGGGGGATTTGGCCCCTGCTGACCTTTCTGTGCCTTTCTGCAGCTCCCAGCTCCCTGCTGCATCCTGGGCCTGTCCCCAGAAATGCAGACACCCGCATTTCTCTGCAGCCCCCTTGTCTCCTTTGCCCTTTTCCCCACCCCATTCCCACGGCACTGGACAGCTGCATGCCAAAGGACTTCCCGGCCTCTCTCCAGCTCATTTCTCTTGCAAGCTTTGTTTGGTGGGTGTATTTTGCATTTGCTTTTTCTTTTTTGCTATTCACAGGGAACAAAGAGGGGGGGTCACAAACCCAAGGGCAGATGTCAGGACAGGGCTGACAAGCCTGGGAGAAGGCGTGATGCCACCCACCCTGGCAAGGTCCTTAAGAGGCTGGTAAAACCAGGGGGAGAAGGGCTTTGCTCCACGGTGCCGGCTCTGCCCATCCCTTCCTCTCCCTGCCCCGTCCTGCAAGCTGCCTGCTGCACTGTCCCACTGCTCCATCCTTCCACTCCATCCCTCCTCTCCATCCCGCTGCTCCATCCCGCCTGGCCCGGACATGGCACAGGTCACGTCTGCTGTGGCAAGTGGCAAGTCTCGCTGATGGCAATGACCACGTCCTGAGGCTGGCGGTCCCGGTGCCGAGGCACCTCGGGCATCTCGCTCATCTCGTTGACACTGTTGCTGATGCAGTTGATGTCACTCTTGTTGCTGTTGTCATCTGGGCTGGGGCCAAAGATCCAGTCTGGAGGAGGAAAAAGCACAAAACAAGTCCCCAGTTACCTCTGGCTGTTCCCAGAGTGCAAGGTGGCTCGAAAATTGCTGCCTCCTGTTACATCCTACCTCAAGCTCTCGGTGCTTGCCCGTCCAGGAGTGTCCCTTGCCTACCCCTGCCCCTTCAGCTCCCTCCACTCCCCTGGTGCTGTAATCTCTGCTCTTCCCAGCTCTGGGCTGCTTTTCAGGCTGCTGGCTTCTGGAAGCCCTCCCATCTGAGGCAGATGAAATCACCCTGTTAATCCCAAAAATGAGAGCGAAGTGCCTCCAAAGTGAAGTGCGCATCTGGGGTCTCTAGAAATGTATTTCCTGAAGTGGGCTTTTGCTGTCAGACAGAGTAAATTATTAAATAACTATGTGACATCTGAATGGGGCTGGAAATATGGCTAGGACACAACATTTTCTGCCTTGAGAGAACTTTACAACCATGCCAGGGCCTCAAACCCTCCATGGCAGATCTGAGGCTGTGCTTCTTGCTGATCACCAGAGCACCAGGACCTGGCTCTGAGCTGATCCAGCCACTGCCACAACCCGGGGGGTGACTGATCCCCCTCCAAAATAGTGTCTCTGCTGGATGATATCCCCTGCAGCACAAGGGGTTGCAGCTGACTGAAAACAGGTGCTGCTGCTTCCCAAACAACTATCTTTGAAAAAAATTTCTCTGTTAGGGCAGTGAGAGGCCATGCCCCGCTGAGATGGGAAGGCAACAGCCATGAAGATACCAAAGCTGGGGAAACCCAGGTGAGGGGAGAGTAGCCCCAAGAACTTGTGGCTGTGGGCAGTGGAGCACCAGCACCCCTCTGCTTTAGCTCTGCTACCAAAATAAAGCAGAAGTGGTTCTCAGGAGGAAGACAAAAGAACCAGCCTGGTTTTGTTGCTCCTGAGGAACTCTGATTATATGCTACTGGATTTCACAGAATATAATTTCTCTCCTTTGTGGCATGGGGTATTTTCTGTCCCCACAAGACATTTTACTTATGGCTCTTCAGTAGAGGACACAGGCTTCCTGCTTCAGCAGGGACACAGAAATGCCATCCCAGTGAAATGATGTCTTTCTCATTGGCTGTGGAAAAAAAGTTTTGCAGCAAAACTGGGACTGAATGATTGCAAATGCCAGGTTGGGAGGCCAGGTATGAAGTGAATGGAAGATCTCATTTCTCAGCTCACCAGTGGTATCCAGACATTTTTTCAGGTGTGAGCAGAGAGGAAAGGCCTGTCCCTGTGCTCAGTGTGTGCACTGTAGATCAAATTTTGGGCTTTTTAGAGAGCTCCAAAGCTTGTCTTTCTCCAGCCTGAAGCATTTGGCCACACCATCCCCAAGAGAACAAAACATGACTTTCAGGATGATGCTGATGCTCTGGAGCCAGGGTAGGTGACCTGGGGAACTGGACAGGGAGAGGAAGGAGTTGTGCCCCAATGCCAGCATGGGCTGGCTGGAGGAGGGGGCTATCTCCAGGGATGGTAGAGCTCCCACCACGCTGGGCACAGGTAACATGTCCTGAGAATGACTGTTTTCCCTTGGTTTTCCTATTTTCTTCACCTTTATTGCTGCACTAGCAGAGTTTGCTGGTTTTTCAACAGAAAAAGTGGGAGAAGAACCACCACAGTTCCCTCAGGCACCACAATGCTGGCAAGAGTGATTTGCAAACTCAGCAAATAATTGGTCCAAAGGTTTTTGGGGAGTCCTGTGTCTGCCCTGACTCCCAACCAGGACATTTAGCTTTCACTGGTGTAACCCACAGCCCCCACCAGAGACTGGGCTCCCCATCACAACTCTTCCCCAAGGAAAATCAGCCAAGCCCAGAAGGCTCATTTAGGGCTTCTTTCCTTTATAGTTTTGATTTGGCTTGGCTATACTGGGTTTAGACTAAAGGCCAAACACTCCACCACCTTCTTCCTAGTCTGGCCCTGTCCATCCCAGACAGAACCTCTTGCCCCCAAGACCTTGCAGGCTCCTCCAGCCCCCACACAGCTGCTTGCCGTGAGGAGAATCCGAAAGCAGTAAAAGATTGCCTCCTACAAATACTATTAAAATTCTCATCTTGCTTTCCTTGACGTCAGCCATAAAACTCCAGTGGGAGCAGCAGGGAAGAAGGGGAATAACCTGTAGAAAAAGGGGTGATGGGTCCTCAGATATCCCGGGAGCCACTGGTTAAGGATTGCTGTGTGCAACAGGAAGCAAAGAGTGTTGCATGCCTGTGAGTAGGGTTAAGTGGCATTTGGTCAGCTGATGAACCAACCCCTGGTGACGTTTGTGGGCAGAAGAGGAAGAAGAAGAAGCAAGACCTGGATGAGGCACCGTGGTAAAGGCAGAAATGCAAGGGATGGGTGTTTTGGGAGAGCACCAAGGGTACCAGCAAAAGCCATTTGCATGGGAAAAGTGTCACAATGCATTGTCACCAAAGGGGATGTGGCTGGCCAGGGTGCTGGGGAAGGTGGCTCGTGTGAGGCTGCTGCAGTCTAAGTCCTGGTAAGAGCAGGCTGGATTGTATGCGCCAATCCGAACCACTGCTTCCCTGGGAATTATTTCTGGAGCCTGCTGGATCTAATTACCCAGTAATCTGCAGGAAGATGTAATTAGGCTGTCATTAGAGGGTATTTACTGCGATGCCTTTATGATTTGACTGTGTAAGTAAGGAGTGAAGTAATTACACAATTACATGTTATTTGTGGCCATTTATGGCCTGTAACTTCAGCGTGTTGCCATGTGTGGAAGAGGGTAGTGAGGCCCTATGGAGCTGGCAGAGGATCTCCTGCCAGCAGGACCCTGGAGAAACAACCATAAAAATGTCAGCGCCCTCATGTCCCCTGCCAGCCACCACCAGCTCTGTCCCAGCCACGCTCGATCCTCCCCAGTTTCTCCCTCTGGCTCCTCTCAGCTTGTGGGTGAGAAACCCACAAGGTCTCCTGGGGTCACCCATGTCTGGGGAGGGATGAAGGAGAAGAGAGAGGAGAGCTGCACGTCTTTAGCATCAATGGGATTAAACCTCGCTCTGATGCAGAAGGAAATTTGCAGGGGATGGGAGGCACAACCTTACATCATGAGCAAGCACAGGCTGAAAACCTTGGATAATGAATCCTGCAGGGAGGTGTAATTGGATGATGAAGATGGCCAGGGGCTGGGAGCCAAGGGGCGGTGGTCACTGGCCAAAGGGAGCTGCAGCCCTCAGCACCATGTCAGGTATTTCTCTCTCCGTCCCTTACAGCTGGCGGGGGGGGGGGGGGGGGGGAAATGCATGAACCACAAAAAATAGATACAGTGAGGAAAACAAAATCCTATTTCAGATCCAAGCCCACATATGGTTTCACACAATCTCCAGCCAGAAGGTGAGCCAAGTTAAGCTGAACCTAATGACACCTAATGGACCTGGGAGAGATGAGGGCAGAGCTGGGGCGAGGAGGGATCACACGGTGTGCAGGTCCACGCCCAGGACCGTCACACTTTGGCAATAAGAAAAAGCAATGCCTGCCCTTACCCAGCCACTGGAAGGAGCTTGTAACACATGCTGCAAAATCCAGGGCATGCACATGGGTGTGTAGGCAATGTCTTGGATAAAAGAGCGAGACAAAGTGATTTTCTCAGCCAGGCTGGGGAGCAGCATCTAACCCAGAGACACCTCTTCCTGCTGGTCAGGTCCTGCCGAGGCTCAGGGTACCTGCTGGGGTCTGTAGGGCCAATGGAGAGGTGGGAAATGCTAGGTGGGCTGAGATACATACGGAACATTTAATCCAAAGCAGCTGGAGGGAGGAGATAGAGTAGACTGGGCAAATCAAAAGCTGGGGAATAGCAACTCTGTTATTATTATTGTTGTTGTTATTATTATTATTATTATTACCTCTAAGTAGCAGAGTGATGTGGCACAAAATGCCCCTGCACCTCCCTGGCTCTGCCTGAGTCTTCGACAGCACCCCTGGAAGCAGGACCCCTGGGAAATGCTGTATTTTTGGGGACAGAAAAACACTGGGGTTGCCCAGATGTCACAACATGCCCTTTTTGTACCAATATGAGGCTGGTCCTTGCTCAGAAACCACTGACAGTGCAGGCAGCAGGGAGCAGTCTCCTGTTGTCTGGGTGCAGAGGGGCACAGGGTTGTCCAGTGTCACCCCAAGGGGGTGGCCTGGTCCCCTGCATTCATTGGTGGCAGGGTGGGATGTCTATGAGGCAATTCAGCTGCTGAAAAAGAGACATCCCAAGCAGAAGAACAGAAGGGGGTGGGAGAAAGGGCTGAAATTTAAATGCAGCCTGGTGAGTGAGACATTCACAGTCCCTGTAGAGATGGAAACAGGAAAGGAAGGGGCAACATGTTCGATGAACAATCAAACTCGTGCTCTAGTTTTGCTTTAAATGGAGCTGGGTGTGAAAGCAGCTGCTAAAAAAGCTCTTTTCCCATCAGCAGGAGCAGAAGCGTCTCTTTCTTTGAAAGAAAACTTTGACCCAGCAATCACGTTGAGCTCTGCAGCAAGGCCAGCTCTGGCTGGAGCATTCCTGATGGACATGAATTCAAGGATATCCCTCGTGTCATCGACATGATGCAGCAGTCACAGATGGATGTCATATCTGTCTCATTTGCAGGACAGACTCTTTTGATTTTTGGTTAGCAAAATCAACAGATAACTCCCAGGTTTGTTCTGATGGAAAATCTATGTCTGCCCCTGGCAACAGTAATTTGTTGGAAATCCTCCTTTCCCCCTCAGATTCACTTCTTTATAAATGAATTTGATGTTAGGGTTTGTTCTTCCTTCCCTGTTTTGCAGAAATTTCTCAGCTTTGCTGTGCTGGCTGAGTCAAAATTGTCCTGCACCCCAAACAGCATGAGCACTCTGCTTTGTTGATGGACAGGTAAGGACAGTGTTCCTCTGCAGAGCATCTGGTGATAAAAGGGGTGACATGGAAAAGACATTCATTTAATTATTAAATTCTCTTAAAAACAACTTCTCTGCACCAGAGCAACCCTGGACCAAGCCTGCATTTGATCCCAGTCTCATCCATCAAGCAGCATTGCTGCTCCAGAGAAGACTCTGAGAGGTGGTGACTCAGGTGTGGTAGGTGGGAGGCAGGCATGCTCCTGGGGGTGGATATTTGCTATCCATATCTTCCAGAGGCAGAGTGAAAGTGAACAGAGTGTGGAGGCACCCTGCTTGGTCTCAGCTCAAGGAAGACCAGAGCTTGCAGGGCAGTAAATAAACATAGCCCTCGCCCCGAGGACCTGACACCGCCCATCCCTGGACCACAGGAATTGGAAGGATGCTGTGGGATGCACCCTTGCATCCCTGAGGCCTTGAGCGATGCCTGGCAGTGTGTGCTGGAAGCTGTCCCTCTCCTCCAGCTCTGAGCACCAAAGATTTGGCTGCAAATGCAGCTGTCCTGGAATGGGCCCTTCTTGCAGGGCCAGACCACTGTGGGTCATTGTCCAGCCAACAGCCCCAGCCCATGAGTGGGAGTGGTGAATTATCCTACAGCAGCCACTGCTTCCATAAACAACACCTAAGGAACTCCTGATGCTCCCCCATCACCAGAAGGGAAACAGGCAGGGAATCATAGTCAGAGGTGGGTTAGCACCAAAATGGGAAACAGGAGGGAACCTGACGTGGTTTCTTCCCACAACTTTGGAAAGCAAAGGAATTATCCTCAAAACAGAGCTTGAAAAGAAGATATATAAGTCCTCTCTGATGGGCCTAAGACTGTCTGCAATCCCTGTCGTGGGCTGAATTATCCTCAGAGCCCTGTGGTTCTGTGTGGAGCAATTAAAAGTGGATCCTGTGTCCCTGCAGGATCACCCAGCAGCTATTTTCAGCAATGTTACATTCATGCACAGTTTCTCTGTTCAAGGAGACCATTTCCTCAAGAAGCCTGAAATGTGGAGGTTGGAGATAAGGCAGAAAAATAAAAATACGGCTGGTAGTTCAAAAGGGCAAAGAAAGGAAAGACCCTGTTCCAAGGATGGCACAGGGTTTTGAGCAGTCCCAAAGCCATTGACCAGCACAGCCCTGCCAGTGTCAGTGAACCTGCCCTGCCTTGCCCCAGCTGGGCATCTGCCTTGGGCCCATTCCCAAGGGAAAAGTTCCCTCCAAGGTCTCCTTTGGAGATCCGCAGCCCAGAGGAGACCTTGGCTGAACCGGGTGACACCAGCCAAGGTCTTCCTGCAAGGCATTGCTCCCACGCAGACCGTCAGACCCTTCCCGTGTGGTTCCCGTGCAGGAGTGAGATGCTTTCCCCCTTCCCGGCGACCACACGCGTGCAGTCTCCATGGAAACACCTTTGTTTCCAGTCAAACTTTTTATTTCCCACCCCCCCCATTTTTATTTTTTTTTTTTAATGTTTAAAAAAGAGCGATATTCAGCGAGCTGCTGGGGACGGAGGAGGGAGGGCGGGCTGATTCCCAAGGATTGCAGTAATTAGGCGCCTCGTACATTGGTGACAGGCTTGTCATTTGCCAAGCCAGCTCTTCGCTGCAGCGCCGGCTCTGGCAGCTCTCCACCGCTTCCGAGTTAAGCAGCTTTCCAAATGCTTCGACCCAGTTTGCCTTAACTGGTGGTGGGGTCTGAGCTGTGCTCACGCAGGAGCCTCCCTCCCACCCTCCTCGGGGGCTCGCGTCCAAGCCCAAGCAGGGACATCTGATGAGTTTTGGGAAAGCCAAATGTGAGACTTGGTTAGCTCGGAGCAAGCAGGAGGGACTGGAGAGAAATTAAAGTGGCCTGGTCTCTCCAGGAAGAGCTGAAGGGGGGCTCTTTCAGAGCCCTCTTATCCATGTCTAGGTGCTCTGCCTTCCTGCTCTCCAACAATGCATCTTTCCTCCTCCAATGCAACCTCCCATTTTCCACTGCTCCACAGCCCGCTGGGCATCACAGCAGTGTTCATGTCCCCCTAGAGATGCCTGGGCAAGCTCTAACTGATTTTTTAAGAAGCGTCTGCAAGAGAGGTGTCGGTGTCTCAAATACCCATTTTGATTTCGCAGGGAAAAAAAACCTTGGCAGCATCCAGAGAACCCCTTCACCATCCGAAACTGAGCCCAGCACCTGCTTCTCAGTGTTCCTGGGAGTGCAGGGGGCTGGGCGATGCTTTGACTCCTCAGGCCATGTCCGACAAGCTGTTATTGAGGAGTCATAATCGTCCCTGATGCCTCAGAGTGACTGTTTAAAGCAGCGATTAACTATTCCCACTTTAATCTCCCTGAAACAGGCTCAGCCCTTTGGCATCTTATTTCCATCTCTCCCTGTATATTTCTGAACATGATTAGTGCAGAAACACTGATAGCAGAGGCTGGAGCTGCTGCCGAGTATATAAATCCAGGCATTGTGTTAAAGCAGCTAATAGAGCAGCTTCTTATTTACTATCATTTGGTCTCTCTGTCCTGTCCCTAAAGTAATTTTATGCAAACTCATTCAAATGAAACCTTCTCTGTTCCTTGGCAGTGTTAACAAACATGGTCTCGTCTGCTTTCCTCTGAGGACTGGCTCATTTTAAGGGTATAAACTGTGGGAAGATGGGCCTGGAGTGCTAACTAGGATGAGCTGGAGGCAGCCTTTGGCACTGAGGGGTGCTGCTGGAGTTTGGGAAATGCCTTCTCCTCTCTGCCTGGAAGGGGAACAAGTTCACATCTGGATTTCTGACCCTAACTTGGAGAGATATTATCTCCACCCGGGGCAGGGAGGATGCCTAGCCCTCAGCAAGGGGTGTTAAATTGGGAAAAGGCTTCTTCAAAGTGGCAGGAAGCAGGCAGACCCCAATGCTGTCCCTGTGCTTGTCCAGCCCCTGGGACGGCTGTGGTGCTGTGAAAGGCTGTGGAAATCCCTTTGCAAAGGGCTTTGCAAGAGAAGGGACACCCTGCTGACCTCGTCCCACGCAGAAGATGAAGTTAAAGGTCGCAAGGGAACACTGGTGCTGAGGTGGAAGCAGCACATCAGCAGCCCAGGTGCCCCCCCCGACTGCAGCTGCAGCCCCCCTCCGTGCCTGGAGGGGCATGGCATTTCTGTGGAATTTGCCCTGCTTTGTAGTACCCACCCAAGGGGTGGTTTTGAGCACCCACATCTGTGCTCTCCTGCATCAGGGACTGCAGTGATGGGGGCAGGGGTGCTCTGCAGGGACACTGGGAGTGGAATGAACCCTGCCTCGGAGGAGTTTCTAACCTGGCCTGATCTGGTCCTTTGAGCATCTCAGGGTATATTTTTATGTCCTGTCCCACTGCCTACCTTTGTGGGAAGGCAGCACTAAATCAGACGTGCGACAGAGCCAGGTGATGTTACAGCCCCAGCAAGCTGCTGATTAAGTGTTAAATTTAACACTTTAACACAATATATCCGTTCCCTTCCATCTGGAGTGAAGAAAAACTCTTCAGCAGCAGCTCCCTGCTGTTTTCCAGGCTCAGCCTCGTGACCCCAGGTGCTGCTCCCTGCCAGGAGGTTTGACCTTTCTTGTCCCAAATAACTCCTCTGTAAATCCCTGTGTCCTGGATCTGCTGGCCCTTTCCTGGTCATGACCCTCTGCCCAAAGGACTTGGCTTGCCCTCCCCTCAGCAAGGCAGGGGTGCTGCTCACTCACAGGCACTGGATGGAGTTTTGGCTGGTGTGTGTCTCCTGTGTCCCAGGAGCAGGGAGATAAAGCAGAATCATGAATGAACACGTGGATTTTGTTCTAGATGAGTGTGATCTCCCTCCCCCTGCAGAGATGGAGCCTGCAGAGCTTCAACCCTGACTGGGGGTCAAGCTCAGAGCAAGGCTGTGCAAAGGGATTTCAGCCTCACTTCCCTGTGCAGGGCACTGTTCCCAGAGCTTTTTGGGGATGTGCATAACTGCAAGAGCCAGGAGCTTAAAGCCCTCTGGGTATCCCTTCTGGCTCCCTATTCAAGCTGAAAAACTGTTGCCAGCATACTAAAGCAAGGCCCTGACCACAAAAAGGACCATGGCTGTCAGGGTGTAAGGGTCAAAAAGTAACCTCAGATGGGAATTGGGCATATTTGCACTTCTCAGCAGGGCCAGCCTTACAAATTATGGGGCAAAGAGCAGGAGTATCACTGAGGGCTTGTCATAAGCAGTCATGCACCTCTGCCTGCACTCTGCCTCACCACAGCAGCCAGCAGTGTTTGTGCCCTCAGACCCGATGGTGAGGGACAGCATTCATCAGCAACAGGATTAAACCGAGGAGGAGGAAGCCAAATCTCAAAAAAATGCACCCTCTTTGGGCTGTCATTGCATAGATTGATTGCAGGGCCTCTGATGGCTGTTCTAAGGCAACAAGGGAACCAGACTGCTGAGCAGTGTTTCCTAGGAGTTTGTGTACTCTCTGGTGTCTCATAAGGGGTTAAGCTCATATGGCAGATTTTCTTTCACTAGGCACTAGTGGGTTGTTATCCTGTGCTCAGGTATCTGTTGCCATGAAACTTTTCATGTTGGAGACCTCAAATCCAAGCTCAGTTGAAGCTGGCCACGGGATTTTACAGTCATTTGGCAACACAGACTCACGCACGCACATTTATACACATGCACACAGGCACAAGATCTGCTCCTTTAGCAAGGGTGCTAAACCCAAGGATTTTCTCTGGTAAGATGGTCAACACAGAACACAGTTTGGAGAACCCAGCACATTAAATAAACTAACACTCTTGGAAATGTGAAAGGGTCAAGGCTTGATCTAAACTCCACCCAAATCAAAGGAGAGCTCATCCAGGCTTGGCACCAGGCTCTTTTTGGTGACAAGCACACAAGTGTGAAGCCCACACTCACCTACGAAGTCGTAAATGAGGTCCTTGATGAGGTGCCCGACGATGGCATATGCCACTGCCACCACCACCAGGGCTGCCATGAGGAGGTAGAGGACAGCCTTGGGCAGAGGAATGGCGTCTCGAGGTGGAGGTTTGTACTCCTTGTAGAGCTGGTCATTGTCCGAGTATGAGTATTGGAACAAATGGTCCAGGCCAGCTGTGAAGTTGCTGGAGTTCATGGACTGGCTATTGGACAGGTAGTTGTCCTGTTCAGGGTCCTGGAGGACACTTACCACCGAGCTGGTGGTGGCTTCCACTTGCTGTACCAAGTTCAGAGTCTTGTTAACGCTGGGGAGGATTTGGGAAAGGAAAGTGCTCCAATCTTTGATGGCACTGATGTTGCAAATAATCATAATTGCAATGAGGAAAGAGGTCTCCAAGCTCAAAAGACTTAAAAGGGAGAGAAAGAGGTGAGAATTGCTGTGCTTACACCAAACCATGTACTGCAAAGCGGGCAGAGAAGGTCTGGATGGGGTATGTTTCTCATTTGCAAATTCTTACATGATCCGGCAGGGATGCATCTGTAGTACAGGTCTCACTCCTGCAAATGCCCGCAGAAAACCCCTATGGGCATGAAGTTCCTTAGGAAAAAGTAGGTGCTGGAATGATTTTGACCGATATCATTTTTGTTCCTCAGCCGCCTCTCCCTTATGCTACTCAAAGATGACAACCGGAGAGACAGGATCCTGTAGATATTTTCAGTCATCTGGAAAAGAAAGATAAATCGCCCTTCTCCAGATTTATTTTCTTTTCTTTCCTTTTTTCTTTTTTTCTTTTCTTTTTTTTTTATGTTTCTCAGAGGCGATATTTCTTGGAGAGACAGCAATCCTCCCTTGGCTCTGCCCCAGGCTCGGTCAGGCACAAGGTGCGCGGTGCCGTCCTGACTCTCCCGTTAGCGCTGCCCAGAGCGTTCTCAGAGGAGAAAAATGTTCAGACCCCACAAAGTTCAGCTGCTCCTGTGTGTGACGGGGACGGCGGCGAGCAGCTCCTGGCCATTCCAGCTTGGCTTTCATCAACTTCTTTTACCGGCATCTCCCGATCGATTCCTTTAAAACCAGCACCAAGTCAGAGACAACGAGCACGCCGGCAGAGAGCCCAGCACCCGGTCCCTAGCCCAGCCCAGAAGCGGCCGGTGTCGGGTTTTACCTGAAAGACTTTTCCAAGCGAACAGATCCTCTCGCCTGATGCTCCAGCTTGTTTTATTCAGGGCTGGGCTCCCTGCGGAGCTCCCCGCCCGCAGCCGCCGATCCCGCGCCGCTGCCCGGAGCCGTGTGCGGGGTGCTGGTGCACGCGTGTGCGTGTGCGTGTGTGTGTGTATGGACACTCCTCCCTGCTCTCGTCCCTCCTGTCCCTTCACCAGGCTCTTCCCAGCCTCCCCGGCTCCAGCAGCGAGGGGGATTAGCTGCCGGGAGGTTGGCTCCAAAACTCCCGAGCGTGCCGGGAAGCAGGGGATGCGTGGCGGGAGCGCCGGCTCAGCCTCCGCCGCTGCTCCCCCGGGGAGTTAATCCTTTCGATGACAAAAGACGAGCTTTGTTCCGTCTGCTGGAAGCTCCCGGCGAGGCTCAGGGGAAGGTGGGGAGCAGCAGGAGCGCTCGCGTGGGTTGCCCAGGTCCAGCCGCCCGCGGGCGCTGAGCTCAGCCTTTGTCTGGGAGCGGTGCCGCCGGCTGGGAGGAATCACATCGCGGGCGCTGCCGGGAGCGGGGAGGACATCATCGATCCCACCGCCAGCATCCCGCAGGAGCGATGCTCCCCACAGCCCCGCTCCCTCCCCGGCGGCCTCCGCCCGGCAAAGTTTTGGCGTTGGAGGGATGACTGGTTTGCAGAAAGCACGGAGGGTTTGAGGATGAGCTCCCTCACCATCTCCCCTCCCTGCTAAGCTGTCTGTACCAACTGGTAAGAACCAGCCTGTCCTTGGTCACCTTGATAATGGTCTTAAATTGGTTCATGTTCCCTACAAGTACGTCTCATCATCTGCCTTGGTGGTGGGATCTCTGGGATCTCTGAGTTGCTGGTTTCGTTAGAAGGCAGTGGGACATATTTAAAGAGGAGGAAGAGGAAATCTGAGAGAGGGTGAAATTGTCCTTTTATATTTGGAGGTGAAAATAAATCACAGCCCCATTTTTCTATTTTTTTTTAATGCTGCTCCCCCATGTAAGAAACAGCTGTCAAGGGGGCAAGGAAATCACCACATTAGGCCTCAAATCAGCCAAATGGAGCTTCTGAGAAATAATAGCAAAAGATTAACTTTGTGTGTGTGTGTGTGTGTGTGTGTGTGTGTGTGTGTGTGTGTGTGTGTGTGTTACCAGCCAGCAGCAATCCTGCCAGCTGCCTGGGGGTTGGAAGAGTATAGAATAAAATGGCAACATCTCCTGTACAATAAAATCTCCAGGGTTTGCGTTGGTGATGAACAGATTGTACCAGACCAGGAGAAAAGAAAATGTGGAGGAAAAAGCTTTTCTGCCCTCCCTGGAATGTGCATGGACCATATCACAGTCACTTCTGGTGCCCAGGACCATTGAACAGCATCCTAAAATTTCTTTTCACAAGTGACAGAGCTGTGACTGGTTACAGAAGGATATCTGTGCAGCTGCATTGATACATATCCTGCAGTGGGATAGATCCTGATGTCCCCCTGCCTCAGCATCTTGGTGTCTGGAGTTGGAGCTGCTACTCTGCCTCCTGAGCAAGAAGCTGCAGAGGTGCTTTGAGGACCAGGGTAGGAGTCAGGAGCTAAGGGCAAATGGCTTTCCTCTCAGATTCTCAGTCCTCCCACACCAGATTTTATCCTCCCAAGATGGAAAATATGGCAAGGTTATTTTTTTATAAGAACTTTTCAATGTGAAATGAGTTTTGGGCTCTGTGCAGGGGTGGCACAGTGCAGTCTGGCTTTGCTCTGCTCTGATGCACATCCTTTGCCCGGGGTTCTTAGGAGGAAAAGAACAACCCCCAGGACATGGCCATGGTCGTTGGGGACGGAAGCTGCTCTGAAGCTGTACTTTCACCACAGCTGTTTGGTGTTAGCAGTTGCCATGGCACCAGTGAATCAACCAGAGGGAACAGGAGAGCATCTGGTCCAGGCTGACCCATCCCTGTGCCTGGCTTTGGCTGCAGCTGTCCTAGGCAGGCTCCCACCGTGTTGTACCCCTTTATTCCCGGGAGGCTATGGAGTTGAGTGATTTGAGGAAAAGGATTTGTAAAGGTCTGTGTACCTGGGGAGATTGATCAGAGCTGAGGGCAACAGGGGCAGCCCTCTGTGTGTCTGGGGACAGCTGGTGACAGCTGGTGACAGCCCAGACCTCACTCCAGTGGGACACAGAGCAGACCCCTGCAGTTTCCTTGACCTCCATTGAGTACATTGTGGGAAGAGACTGGAAAAGCACTTGGGGAAGCTCTGAGTTCTGTTGCAGACACAGACTCCATTAAAGGGGCTCAGGGCAATACCAAAAAATACTCCCCCACCATTTGTATTTCCCTGCAGCGGAAATAAAGTTGACTCCTTTTGTTTTCATTAACACCCTTATCAATTCAAAGTGACTAAATAGATGCTTAACTGTTCATTATACGCTCTCTGAATCTCTGGTCTGAAAGGGAGCCTTTATTTCCACAATTATGGTTTCCAACCCATTACAGAGGGAGAGAGCATGGAGAAATAGACAAGTGTGGATTTTAATAACCTTATATTTCAATCTCTCTGTTATTAAAAAAAAATGTTTGCATTTACTGTGATGGGGGAAAGATTAAAAGAATTGCCATGGATTCCACTTAGGGAACATTGCTAACGATTTCAATAAATCACTTTAAATAAAAATCACAATCTCCACAATTCCACCCAAATGCCATTTGGCAGAGGGGTTGATTATGGGAACAAAATGAATTTCAGAATTAGCTGCTTGTCCTAATGCAATTGGACAAATTAAATTTAGGGATACACACATATCCAGTGACATATATCTCATGCAGATGAGCGGTGTTTTGGCCCCTGGGAGAAAGAACAAATAATGTTTTAGTGGGTCAAGACAGATCTTGTCCCTCATGATGGATGTCAAGTGTTTGTTACAGCTATTTCCTTAGTATTTTTATTTTATGGCTTACCCTCTGTGAAGCTACAGTCAAAGCACTGGTGTTTTATTTCCACCAAGGCAGGATCCAACTGACTACTGGGACATGACTTTAATAATTGTGTCCAGGCAGAACTGAAAAACCACTCTGACACATCACTAGCAATGCCCAGAGCAGACAGTCTGGATTCCTGTCTGCGACTGGGACCAGATCCCAGGATCTCTACAGAAGATGAAGCCCAGGTTCTACACCAGATCTGGAGATTCAATGCTGCTCCCAGCTCCCCTGCTGGCTGTGTGTCCTTTATGTGACATGTGAGGGGCAAGGAGGCTGCAGGCTGTGGATGTGGCAACACCTGCCAGGTGCAAATGGAGCGGTAGGGGTGGAGAGCAGAGCTGGAGTTTATTGCTGTGCACTGTGCCGTGGCTTGGGAAGGCTTTGTGTCTCTCCCTGGCTCAGAGCTATGCAGAAGTTGGCCAAAAATGTAGTCAGGAGGTGCAGCTCCAGCAGCAATACCTCCATCTGTACTTCTCAGTGAGACATTTGTCTGCCCAGGGGTCATTTCTACAGCCTGAAGGGTTTCTTTGTATCTCTGTTCTGTGCTGGCTGTTGACTCCAAACCCCGATCCCCACCAGAGAAACCACTGCACCTGGTCAGAAGAACAGGCACAACAATTTACACCCTCATGTGGCACAAGGTAAAGCAGTCATCACAGGAATCCTTCAAACCACTCAAATTTTCGCTATGCAGGGTGACATTCCTATCCAGATGCTGGCTCGTGGGGGCTGCACAGCTCCTGCTCCAGTCCCTGCAGCCTTCCCCTGGACGAGGAATGCTGACCTTCATTCATCCCTGGATGGGCCAGATGCTCTTCCCTGCTTCCCTGCCTGGCTGTGCTTGGCTGCTGCAACACACCCCGGAGCAGAGACTTAATTTCTAAGCAAATTCCAGACCTGTACCGAAGTTTTGACAGCAACCTTCCAGCATGACAAGAAGTTGTGAAATTTAGGCTTATCCTGTATTCCCATTCCTGGCATTCATCTTGCCCAGTGATTTCTGCTTGAACAAAACAAACAAACAAGGAACAGAAGCAATTTTTAGCAGATGAATCAGAGTGAGCTATCTTTATCTATCTATATATAAAAACACCTTTTTAAAAATTTTTTTTTCATCCTGTATTATTCATGTACCTAAAGCTGAAGAAGTCCAGATTATAATAATAATAGACATAATGAATATGCCATATTAAATGCAGTGCCTAGGAAGACTGTTCCCTATCTGGAAAGCAAAGTAGGGTTTTAACTCTGTGTGTGGCACCATCTCATGGACAGCTTGGCTTATTCAAAGGACTTGAGAGGCTGAAGGCAAGCAGAAAATTATCCAGCATGAAAAGCTTGCTTCATGAAAAAGGGGAACATTTCTCAAATAAACAAACCCAGGGCAGCAGGAGTAGTTGCAGTGGGGGTGAGGTGGGAAGAATGAATTACATGTTTTGTTTGCATCTCTAGAAAGTGCTGCTTGGGCAGAAAATCTGTAAAAATAGCTGAAAAGTGTTTGTAGGGGTTATCTGTGGGTAAGTCTGACACAAAGTAGAACAGGAAGGACTCATCCCAACAGATGGGAAAGTACTGTTTTTCCACATCTCACTTTCCACTCACAGCTTTGCTATCCTGAAATCCAGTGAGAAGGTGAGCCATGCTGTGTGCATCTGACACCTCCCAGAGCCTCTCAAAGGGACCTGGAAGGAGAAGCTGGCAGTCTCTACATTTTCTATCTTCTCTACCATCTAAGCTGGATATGTGGATCCAAAAAAAAACCTCCTCACCTGCTGTTTTTTTCAAGCAAAGTGGAGAAAAACCTGTGTGAATGCAAACCTGTTGGAGTTTTCAGAGAGCTTGAAAGGGTAGGACTGAGGTGCCTGTCCACCTGCTGATATCTGGGCTTTAGGAGGAAACTTTAAGAGTCAACAATAGTAGAGGAAAGAAAGAACGAAATGAAGGAATTGAGCAAGGCAAACAGGAAACTTACCTCCTTCCCTGAAATATCCCCCTCATTGCAGGCAGAGGTGCAGGAGCAGAGACCTCCCCAGATGCCAGTCCTCATTCCCTACAGACACACCCAGGAGGGGCTCTGCTGCCTGTCCCTCACCAAGTCCTTGCTCTAGTATTTTCTTCTCCCAGAGCAGGACCTGTTTCTAAGAAGTGACGTGTAAAGTTATGCTGGTTTTTCAGGTATGGAGAGAGAGCTGGGTAGGCTTGAGAAGCACTGCTGGGTTGCCAGGCAGGTTACAAATGCTCTCTGTGAGTCCTGATTAATCTGCCACCTCACACGAAAGGTGATGCAGTGCTCTCTTCTGCATTGCAGATTGTGCTCCTGCCGTGCCCTTTCCCCAGCACCTTTCAGAACCCTCACCTGTTATTTCCCAGGCACTCATTCAGTGTCTCACAGTACATTCACTGCATGCCTGAGCTGTGTGTTGCTGCCTGCCCAGGTTGTAACTGTATTTGCAGACTGATCCCAACCTCACAGGTAGGAAAACAGCCCCTGAGGCCATGTCCTGGCCATCCCTGCCACAACAGGCACACTAACATTAAAGGAACTGATGGCAGAATGGGACTGGAACATTGCCTGTGTTCTGAAAGGGAGTGGAAAACACCTTTTCCTGGCTCCAAAGCAATATGTGCAGATGGTGGATGCTAGATGGGAACATCCAGCTACCGTGGGTGCTGGAATAGAGGAAAGAAGTGGGTACAGCCCTCCTGGATGGAAGGCTGGCAATGGGTGAGAGCATTCCTTTTCTCTGTTAGGGTCTGGCAAGGTCAGCCAACTCCTGGTGAACTGTAGGAGCCCTGGACTGAGTGACAGGAGCATGAAACAGCTCCTGTCTGGACTGAGCTCTGCTGCATCCCAGCAGGGGCATTGCCTCGAGCATCCCGTGGTGCTCCAGCTCTAGCAGCAACACTTCTCTTGTCAGCAGCAGGCAGCTGTGATTGGCAGTGGCAGCAAAACACTTGATTACTTTGGGATAGGATAAACTCAGGAGCAGAACCAGGAAAAGAAAAAATGTTTTCAACAAGTATGGAAACCACTTTTAACCCATGCACAACCAGAGATAGGATTGCATCCCTCCCATCTTTTAATTTTGTGATGGAAATGCTGCATGTTGTTTTGCTTTTTTTTTTTTTTTTTTTTTTTTTTTTCATGAATCTACCTGCCCATTGCTACCAAAGAGTAATTTAGCCAGGGAAATGTTCACTTGAAGTTTGAGATGAATCCCCAGGAAAAGTCTGAAATTAAGAGTGAAGGTGACATTCCTAATGAGCAGGGCAGGATTTTTTTTGCATAGGCTGTTAACCACATGGAGACAGAACCCTTTGAATCCTGCACTTTACTGCTATGAAGGTATTAAATGTCTACTAATACTACATCAAATTGTCCATAGCTCTTTAAAATATTGGTTGCATGGTGTGTTCTTCTGTTCTTCTGGGAACTTGCTGTTCCCCAGATGAAGGAGGTCTCCCATCAGTGAGGAGCTTTGCAGTTGGTTCCTGTCCTTCAGTGTTGAGTTATGGCTTTTCCTGGGGAATCCAACTTGAGTCTTCTTCACTGCAATGGGAATCCACATCTTCTCTGTCCCATCAAGCACAGGGAACTTCATCTTTCCTTCTTTCCTGGAACACTCTGATACTTTTGATGGACACAGTGATCTATAGATAAATCTAAAAATTACTTTACATGCTTAATTTCTTTCATCAGAGAGAAGAGCAAAAAGACTAAGCCACATCCACTAAGTCCATGCACATTCAGACCATTCAGGAAGAGCAGGTGAGTGATGGAGCAGCAGTTCATGGTGATACTGTGCTTAAACAACATTGCACCAGACCTTTCCTCCAGAACTGAACTCAGCTGAAGGTAACCTTGGGATCTGAGCAGTGAGAGAGCCCAAATGATGAGGCTTCTGTCTCAAAACCAGTTCTGCCTGTGGAGTTGTGCCTCAAGGAAAGGAAGCCTGACCTCAGCAGACAGACGTCCTATAGTTCCCATCCTAAGCTATGCCTGCTTTCTGTTACCCAGTACAGCTACTGCTTCTTCATGCCAATGAAACAGAAGCCTCTCCTTTCAATATCTGAATACTCTCTGCTCCTCTGCACATCTCCTCCTATTCCCTGACCTGCCTTCCCTGCCCCAAGGCATCCTGCACACTGACTTTCTGTCCCCAGATTTGTTTTGCTGTCGTGTTTTGTCTGTGCCAGCTTCTCAGCAGAGAGCAGACAAGCAGCCCTTCATCCACCACTTGCATGATTTATAACCCTGTCAGCACCTCCAGGGCTTCCAGTCACAACATGGGTTAATGGCTGCTACCAGAAGATTTTGCAGGTTTAGGCTTTTTTTTACAAGTGTCCAACATGCACCTGAAATATAAGTGCTTTTTTTGATTATTCTTTGGTTCAGCTCAGTCCAAGGTCAAAGCCAAGAACAATACAGAGAAGCAATAGTAAAACACACAAAAGCCCTCTGCAAACTTCTCTGCGGGGCTCCAAAGCACAAGTGTATTTTTATTCTCCCTGTGGCTTTCAGAGGGAGGCTGGGAACAGCGTCCCTGTGTCACAGATGGGGAAGCTGAGGTGCACAGCAGCTGAACACCAGAGCCCAAACTCATTCAAAACAGGGATTAAATTCTCCTTGGTATCAGTTGACTTCAGTTCCCAGAAATTTAGGTGAGATGCCCAGTTTGTTTATGATAACCAAGCTTTCCTAACCAAAACCAAGGCTGTTTCTTTAAGGCAGAAAAGTAGAAGTACTGGGAGGGAAGGATGCATGGCAGTGGAACTGAGCTGCTGAGCCTGTGCAAGGAGGGAGAAGCAAATAGAGAGATCTCATATCTGAGACCCCAGCATTAATTCATATGTTGATGAATGCCATAAATTAGATTGCAATCAGTCTGCATTCTCCAGGGACCTATTCCATGTAACGAGGCAGAGCCAAATCTGTTCCAAATACAGAGAACTTCTGGAGACTCCGAGTGCGGTTCCTTCCTTCCCCACCCTCAATAAATAAATGATGTTGAAAAAGAGGAAGGTATTAGCTGTGAATGGATTTTAATTGACGCAATGGTAAATTCATTTCATAATCTTTAATTAGCAGAGATGCTTGCCGGAAATGTAATTTACAGGAAACTTGCTCCTTTGCTTGGAAATCACTGGAATGTCCTGGTGATGGTACTGAAAAGGGGCTATGGGCTCTGTTAATAATGCAGGAAGGCCCAGGATGAAGGAGTTTGTTTCTGAAGCAGGCAGAGCAGGCAGATTCTGATCCTGGCTCCAGTCAAACCTTAGTCCAGCTTCCAGCTGCAGCTGAGAATCAAGCAGGAAAAAATGATCAATGTCAGATGATGGCTGGGTTTGATGTCCAAGTCTGTGGTTATCCAACCTTCACACACACAGCTTCTCTCCAGCTCCTGACCTTATCCTGAACTTCACTGCTTCCTGCAAGCTGTCCTTCTGTGTCCCCTGTCCTTCAGTTTTTCTCAGTCTCCTGAGATCCTTTGGATCCCTTCGTCCTGCTGTCTTCCAGGAACCCTGACCCACACAGGTCCCAGAGTCCATCTCCTAGCACAGCTGACTTGGTGAAGGGACTGAGAAATTTTCCTGAGCAGACAAGAGAAGGCAACTGTTGAAACTACTATTCTTCCTCTAACACGTTCTCTGCTGCAGGAAGCTTTCTCACCTCAGGACACATTCAAAGCTCATCACTTTGGGAACAGGACAGGTCATGATGGAACCCAAGAAAATTCTGAGAGCAAATTATGAAGTGGTTGAATGGTAGACATCCAGAGGTCCCTTGCAGCCAACGTGCCTCTGATCCTCTGGAACCAAATTACCCTGTCTGGAGCTCCCAGTGAAAGAAATGGCTATGAGTCATGAGTGGTGATTAAGGACAACTTTAGGTGCAGAGACTCAGAATAAAATCACAGTGCTCACTTCTCTGCTTGTCTTCTCTCTGTTCATGCTCCACTTCTTGCCTGCTTATGCTGGGATGAAAGCAAGCTTCCTTTTATCTCAATTCCTAGCAGAGCTAGAGTTGTCCCAGCAAAGGGAATGTGAGCCAGTTCTACTCCTGATGTCTGTTGACATGTTGCTAAAAAAAAAACCCCAATTATTAGGAGAGAAGAAAGAGAAAGAAAAGATATTCTGCTTTTCCATGCTGAAAACTTCATGGGGTGTAATTGAGAGATCAAAACTACCTAGGCAAATAATTGGTGCAAGCTGGGAAGAATTAGCTTGACGTGTGAATCCCATGTTGGGTTTGTTAAACCAGTCATGAGAAACCAAATCCTCCCTGGTAATCTGAACACACTTTGCAAGGAAGCCATGGGGAAAGCATTCCCTGTGCTTTTTAATCAATCATGGTCTTCATAGGTGTGTGTAACACATCCTCTGCGCCTCCATTTCTCCTTAATGATGAATTTTTGGTGTAGAGCTCCTGGGAGGTGTGGGTGTGATCTTGGTATCCTATATCTGCACCCAAGGCTAGCAGCCTCAGCCCACCAAGGTGTGGGCACGGGGAGTTTTCCCAAAGCTGGGTAGTCCAGTGGGAACTGTACTTGTGGGTTCTTGTCTGCAGGGAGATCTTCACTTGGGGTGGCCTTGGAGCATCCCTCATGAGACCCAGGGATGGGATGCAAAGGGGATGGATAGGTCCAGCATCCCTCATTCCCATAAATAAGTGGAAAGAAGCAAAGCTGAAAAGAGATGGCTTTCTGGACGCAGCAGGAAGCTCCAGTTTTCTTTCCCCTTCATTAAATACTGTGTTTTCCTCTAATGAAGGGGCCATCCAGAGCAATAATGAAACTCTTCTCACATCTCAGTGCTTCAAATGCCACTTCCTCTTCCCGCGCTAAGAACTCAGATTTCAGCAGCTCCGAGGGTGGGCTCCTTGCTGCTGCCTTGCTGTTCCTCTAGCAAAATAAAAGCAAAATTAGTTCCCCTCCAAGAACTGCAAAGCACCCGTGCAGGGGGTTGTTTCATTCATGCCTTCTCCTCCTACATCAATAATGCTTTTAATCTCCTTCCCACTGGGCTCTGCCTCATGCTGCCTCGATGGAGAAGGTCAGCATGATGCTCCTGCAGGGCTCTAGGGCTGCTTTTTCCACACACAGCCTGCTCTGCCACTATCCATGTTACCCAGCAGGGAGTCACCACTGGGACACACATAAATCTGACTGGTCTGTGCTTCACCTAAGGTCTTGTTTTGGGGTGTGTTTCTATAGGGCATGTCATCACTGGGGTGTACCATCCCCAGGTACAGGGAAATCTTACATTTTCAAGGTTACCCAGGACCCTTGGGGAAATCTGTGCAGCCCAGCTCTCCACAGCTTTAACAAGTGTCCCCTCTTCATGTCAGAGGTGATTATGTCCCCTCAAAGCCATGAGCATACTCACTTCTGTTGGAGTTCCAGCAGCTGGTGCCTACCTCCTGAGAGCATCTGGGGGCTGCAGAAAACATGGACAAAAGCAATGTGATGAGCCAGAGGGTGCTTCAGGAAGAATATGTGCCAGGTATCTCATCAGCTCCAGGCATTTGTCCCTCAGATATTCTTGATTTTGCTCAGGATGGGGCAGCCCCTCTGCTGTGAGGATGGGTAGGGATGGCAGCAGATCCAGGAGTGATTGTGCAGACACAGCGGATGGCCTGTAAGTGTCTCCTCATCTATCATCAACACGAAGTTCAATTACAGCCTATTGGGGTTTTCTCGATTTGCCAGTTAATTAATAAAATCTGCATCACAGATGAGTTCTATTTACATAAGAGCTGAAGGAGGCAAGTCTTCATCTTAATAGCAGTGAATATTCAGATGTCAGATTAACTCATTGCTCTCTGCTTCAAATTGTTATTTATTTGGTTGTGTTTTAAAGATACTCTGGATTTCCACTTTCTTATTTTGAAAGAGGCAGTAATGGGATGTTTGTTTTCTTGGGTCCTGGCTGTTTTATTGAAACAACTTCCAATAAGCTGCAAAATTGGTTCTGTGTCAAGGGAGGACCCTCTGGCTAGAACAAGAGATGCCTAAAGGGACAATGACAGAGACCTCTCATATCATGGACAGTAGGAAGCTGTGAGGGGATGATTGCTGCTCTTTCCTCATGACTAGGTGTTTCTGAAAGCAGACAAGCAGTAGATTTGATACAGACAGAAGCAAGTCCCTTTAGCATTTCCATGTAGTGTGATGGGCAATGCATTGGTGGATGTTGAACCCCATAAGCTGAGTATGACTTTGAACTGAAGAAGACCCTTAAACCACAGACCACCAAAGATGGGAAGAGTGGGCCAAGACAACTTTGTATGTGCCTTGTTTCCCTGGATTTCTTTGCATCTGCTGCAGCCACTGAACAAGCTGGATGAGCCGTAGGGCTAAGCCATAAAGCCATTTCTACAGCAATTTAGCTGATAATTTGAAGAAAAGGCAATATGGGACCTTTTGTTTTTACAGTTGATGGGAATCAAGCAGATGTGTCTGAGAAGAACAGTATGTAGGAACATCCTGAGTGGTGGTGGGTTTTTATCTGCCTTTGCAGTTGTCATGAGCAACATTTTAAGGTGACAATGCCACTAGCCACCCCACTACATAGAGTAACACAGCCCAGGAGAGAGCTTCCCTTTGGATGTAACCCATATCTGACCTTTGTCTGCTACTGCCTCAGCATTGTCCTTGTCTGATGAGCTTCTTGAAGGACTGAAGAATTAAGAGGTTGTGGCAGTGCCAAAAGAAATTAGGGAATGTGATTGGGAAGGAAACCTGGGAAATGAACCTTGCTTTTTAATCAACGTACCAAGCAAAGCAGGGCTAATCAGCATTAATCAAGTAGAGCACTGTTGTTAGATGGAGGCCTTGCTTTAGAATAGGGGGCTCTACTAATGACCCAGAAAAAGCAGGAGAGCCTTTCCAGCTAGAATTCCTTTGCCCAAGGCAGTGATTGATCTGCTGATCATGTATTGATCTGCTTTCCCAAGTGCACAGCAGCTCGGGCTCTGCATCATTTCTTCTTTTTGCAACAGAAGTGCCTTGTGGCCTCCCCTGGAAGTGACTCACATGGCAGCAACCACCAGTCAGGCAATAAAACAGCATCCAGTGGGAGCCAGGCACTTTTGTTTTCATTATTCAGACAGCATGTGGGTGTGTGGCTCTGCCCCAGCAGCAGCTGTCATCTCATAGGCAGTACCCACACTCTGCTAGAGCAGGAATTCCCTTGGAGAGCAGCCACCACCCCACAGAGATGCCCAGGTGGTGTGGGAGAGGCTGAACACGGTGACGCTGAAACCATTTCCCTCAGAGCTGCTTTCAACTCAGCTCTTCCCGAGCCCAGGTTGGACACCTGCAAGCAGAGCTGCAGCTGAACAGCGGGGACAGAAAGGAAACTCCTTTTACCTCCAGGGTGTCGAGATTTCCCCAGAGGGACCATGGTGGCCATATCTACACTAGGCCTGGGACAGCCAGGGCACTGCCCAGTGTTCTACCCTCTTCCATCATTAGAATGCTCCCAATTAACATCCTCTGGCCAGTGACTCGGCCCAGCTAGGGGGACAGGCTGGCCAGGACCCGTTCCCATGTTTCAATATGGATGAAGTCACCTGGCTCTGAGGAGAGCTTTTGGCATGACCTCGGATGTGGGCTGTGCCATGGCCACTGGCCAGTGACCAGAACCTGGCCTGTTTTATTTGGGTAGCTACAGGTCAAGGGGCTGTTGTGCTGGATACTGTCCTCCTGCATAGCGGGAGCCATTCCCAGGTGAAACAGTGCAGAAACTGAGGCACAAACCAGTTAAAAAACTTGCCTGGAGTCAGCGGCTGAAGTAGGAGCTCAGGTTTTTGATGATGTGGCACATCCTCACCTAACAGGAACCACCCAAGAGTGGATTTCACCTTCTGAGGTCATATTCCACGCTGCCTTTCAGCGAGTGATGTGGATGCTATCTCTTCCACTTCCAGAATTGTTTACAGATGATTACTGTCAGTGCTATTGAGCCTGAGCATGTGGGTGATAACCTGGAGGCTGAGCATGGTGGGGAGGCTGAGACATGCTCTGCTTTGCAGATGAGGCAGCTGTAATTTTTGGAGCCCTTGTTTCATTCCATTAGGAGAATTTCCCCCCTGCCTCGCTGTCCCCGATGTTTGAAGTGCCAAGCATGAAAGCAAAGACAAGTCAATCAGATGAGCAGAGGCCTACTGGAGATAATTGCTAGGCTCTCTCCCAGACAGCTGAGTCAGCTGGGGAGAGGAACATCATAGAAGTGATGTCACCAATTCCTCTGTGATCTCTTCTTCTTCCTGAGCAGAAATGGTCTGAAAAACAGCTTCTGAAGAAACCATGGGGGAAAACCAAATCTGGTCTTAAGGGAGTTGGGCAGATGGGCCCATCATCTGCCAGAGAGGAAGGGAGAGCTGTCAGGGCAGCGTGGGCAGCCATGGAGGTGCTCAGAAGGCTTCTGAAAGGAATAGATGGGGAGGTCAAATATGGGCTCTTTGCAGTGGAACACAGCAGGAGAATGAGCAGCATGGACATCCTGTGGAACAAGAGAGGTTCGGGCTGGTTATGTATACATCCTCCTTAGGTTATATATACATCCTCCCTGTACAACACAAACGTTTTGTGTGAGGGCAGTCAAGCAGTGGGACACGTGCCCAGAAGGGCTGTGCAGTCTTGGCCTTTGGAGGATTTTAAGCCCCGAACAGACAAAGCCCTGAACAACCTGGTCTCACCTCAGAGCTGGCATTGCTTAGGGCAAGAAGTTGGACCTAAAGACCTCCTAAGCTCCCTTTCCACTCAAATTATCCTATAGCCTCAGGAACACATCCTTCTCAGTGCCTGAGGGAACAGGGAAAGAGGAGGTTTAGAGACTGAGGCTGTACACCAAAGAAAGCCCTTCCAGAAATATGGAAGGTAAATACAGAGATGCCTTGACATGGAAAAGGGCTTTTATTCATCACTGGAGATTTCTAGGATCAGATTAGATGAATGTGGATCAGGCCCATGTGGGCAGGCTTAATGTGACCTTGTGTGCCTTCATGTGTGAGCCTTGGTCTCTGAGGTGACATTCCTGGTCTCCTGCCATCCCAGCATTGATCTGGATCTTCCTGAGGTTGAGTGCTGCTCCCCTGCCTTTCACCTGCAGCACTCTTGGGATCTTGGGGATATCATGCCTTTCTCAAACTCCCCTGAACCTCTCTCCAGGTCTGCTGCCACCCTCACCTGTTCTTCCCCTTCCAAATCAGCACTGTCGGTGCTTTCAACATTCCCAGTACTTTGTAGGTATCTCCATTTCCTTTCTTGACATTATCTTGGGTTCTTTCCAGAAATTTTCCTAATTTCTTCTCAGGAATTTCCATATTGCTTTCTAGGGATGTCCCAGCACATTTTCCAGGAATGCCCCATTGATTTCTAGCAATTTTGAAACAATTTCAGAAAAAAAAAAAAATTCTTTCTAGGAATTTCTGCTTTGTTTTTTTCTGAATGTTCTGCAGTGCTTTTTGGAAACACATCATAAGTTTTCTCTGAGTTTTCCATAGTTTCCTTAAATTTTCTCTGAATTTTCTTTCTAGAAATCTTCATGATGCTTTCTGGAAAGTTCTCAGGTTGTTTTCCAGGAATTTTCTCCTAGCCTTCTAAGATTGTCCCCAGCTGCTTTCCAGGAATTTCACATTTGACTTTAGAGACTCCTCTGATGTTTTCTAGACATTTTACCACAGGAGTTACTTTCCAGCAATTTCTTCTCTGCTTCCTAGAAATGTCCCAATATGTTTTCCAATAATTTTCCTTTTCCTGAAATTTCTCCTTTGATTTCTTTTTGAATTTTATATGGATGCTTCCAAGGAACTTTTTGGGTTCCTTCCAAGAAGTATCTCCATATGATTTCTAGAAATTCTCATATAACTTTTCAGTATTTCTTATGTTTCTTCCCAGAAATTCCCACACTGCTTGCTAGAAATCTCCCCTTTGTTTTTCCATGTCAATATTGTTGTCAAGCCATTTCTTTTGCTTTCTAGAAATGTCTTAGAGTGCTTATCAGGAACTTTGCAAATACTTTCACAGTTTCTTCTAGGATTCTTTGTAGAAAAAAAAAATCTGTTTACTAGGAAAATATTTTCTTTCTAGTAATGTTGTCACTTCACAGGATTTTGCCTGTATGCATTCTAGGGATTCTAAAAATCCCTTTCTGTTGTTTTACTAGATCCCTTCCTCCTTCACACATCTTTTTGAGGCTGTTTTCCCAAAACTGGCATGGGGAAGTGGCTGAGGTGTCTCCACAGAGCCAACTTTGCTTTTATTTCCCCTCTGCTAACTCTTGTGTGGAAGTGTACTTGTGTACGACACACTGGCAACTATTTCCTGGCTGTGATCTTGTCATCACTGCCTTTGTGGAGCCCTCAGAGATGCATGTTTCTTTCTGCCACTGCTGCCTTCGAGCCTCTCTCCTGTTCTTTAGTGAACACAGATCTGCTGCTTGCTCAGGAACCTGATAATGCCTGAAGCCGCTGGCAATAACTCGGGTGACAAAGCATCATTTGTAAACAAGGTTCATGGGGTTCCAAGCCCATGCTGTGAAGAGCAACATCATCTTCTGCTCTGCCTTAGCAATTGAACCAGTGCTGAGGGGGTTTCTCTTCTTGTACCCAAAGCAGATGTGGTTATTTATCACTTTAATCATGTCCAAGCTGCCCAGGCAATGGGGTCATAAAACATGCTGGATCAGCAGTGTGGATGATGAGGGAACCACCAGTTCCTGTGCAATGGAGTCCCATTAATCTCCTAAGGAGGTAATGTAGCTTCCATGTAATGCCTGAGGATGAAAGATGGGCTGGAGGATTTCAAGTCATTAGTGAAAGCCTGGTGTTATAAAAGGCAATAGCAAATGCCAGTGAGGAATACAGAGCTCATCTTATAGTTTCAAACCTTTGATGTGATGGTGATTTAGTCAGTGATCTTGGTTATGACCTTGGTTTCCAACCAGCTTTGGGCCTTACCTTTCTCTCTCCTTGTCTCTGTTTGTGTCTAAAAGGTAGAAGATCTATTGAAGTGGGAATTTTTTCTTTTTTTTTGTAAAAAAGAACAGCTTTGACAAATGCTTTGGCTTAAAAAAGAGCCCTCAAATTCTTGAAAAGTCCCCCCTTGACAACAAAGATTTTTAGTTTTCTAATTTGAAACACCCTTATTCTGCAATTTAAGCTGATTATTAACAGCATTTTCAGAAGCTACTGAAACAAAACATTTTAATTGTCCCAAACCAGGTGGCTTTATTTCTGTTTAGTTTCACAAGAGTTTGGGATTTTGATCTTCAGATGGAACAGGAGAGGAAAAAAGAAATCTCCGGGAGCTTTGTGCAGTAAACCCTCTTCCCAGCCTGCTCTTAGCACTAGTACGTGGAAGAAAGCCTTTTGTCCTTGCATCTTTGCCCGTTGCTGGGCTCAGTAAAGCTCCCTCTCTTCCAGCGAAGTAAGAACAGCAACTCTCACCTGGCTGTTCTCTTGCAAGCAAAGACACTGAGAGGTGACCTGACTGAAGCGTGTGCACACATCTCTTTCAGCTACTCTGCTGGCAGGTGACATCTTCCAGTGTAGCAGGCAAGTACGTGGAAGAAACAGTGTTATCCCCCAAAAAGGTTCCTAACCTGGATTTCTAAGGTTGCTGCTGCTGTTTCCTCTGTGGGAAGAAGAGATAAAAGCCTGTCTTGCCCTTCTCCCTGAAGGTGCCTGTCCAGCTCCCTGCCAGGCTCATGCATGAGGGAGTGCAGAGGGACCAGATGCCCTTTTGTTGTACCCATCCAAGTGTGTGTGACAGTGCAGCTCTCAGGGCGAGCGTGGCAGATGTAAACATGCAGCTCATCTGAATGCTGAGCCTTCCTTGATGAGGGAGAGCACTCAGGCATGCTAAGGGGCAGATACTTGTTTTCCACAGCCCACACTGAGCTTTCCAACTAGCCAGGGAGACAGTGGTGAGCCGATCTTCCCTAGAAGCAGTCACACGAGCTCTGTGCTGTCCTGCACTCCTCTGCCATGGGGTGGTACAAGATTCAGCTCCTTCCAGGGAGGGAAGCTGCCTAATACTCTGGAGGGAAAGCCCACCAGCCCCAGCATGTGGACAGACACCTAACTGATGAAAGTCAGGTCTGTAGAGCAGCATTTGGTGCAGATGTTCTGTGCTGGAGTGTCAGGAGTGCTGGGTTACTGCAGCAGGGGAGTTTCTGGCTCTTTGAGCACCTGATCTTGGCAGTGCACTGGGATATCCACTGGGGAATATCAGGTGGGACCACTCCTTGAGCTGGTGGGATTCCATGTGGCACTCCTGGAGGAGATTCAGATAGGACTTTGACTTGATATTGGACACAATGGGTGGTATAGCAGGTCTGTCAATGTGCCAGCTTTCTGCTAAGGTCATCCAGAATCTATTTAGCATAATTTGGCATTTCATAACTCTTAAAATTCTTTCCTATGGTTCTCTAAATGGCATGTAGAAACAAAGACTTTGGAAGGAGGAAATAATAATAATAATAACAAAAAGGGCAAGTTAACAACCGTTTAACAAAAATTATGCACGGGGCTGCATGGCAGAGAGAGATATTCATCCCCCATCTGCCTCACTTAATGTGGAAATAAAGGGCAATTGATCAGAGCCAGTCATCCCCACAGCGCTGAGCAAGGAAAGGCCAGTCCGACAGGGTGGGGGAAGGCACAACACAAAGAGGCAGCTCTAAATGTTTCATTTTAATGCTCTCCCCTGTAGCCCTTTTTGCCTTTTATGTAGTGCCTCTTCTCTTCCAGGTCTGCTCAGGGAACTGGCACTGGCCTGGGGATGTGCAGCAGGCTGGGGAGGGGCTGTGGGCAGCATGTCAGCTTGCAGCTTGTGGGCCAGGAGCTCACAGCCACTAACCTGGCACAGGACCCCTGTCCCATTAAAAACTAGCGGTCCTCATGAATCTGCTCTTCATCTGAGACCAAACTGCCCTGACCCCAGAGAACTTTCTTCTTGAAGCAGAGCTTTCTCAAGAGCAGAGCTTTGTATTTCATCGGTTGCTTTCAGACGACTTCTTCCAAATTTTTGGGATCTCTCTGTTAGGTGACAACTCAAGGTCGTGTTTTCAAACCCTCATGGCCCCAGAGGGAAGCTTCCAAGCCAAATGATTGATTCCAGCAATGCCCATGCCAGTATGAGCATCCTCTTGAGTGTCCCATGCTTGGGGCAGCTTTGTAGCCCAGCCAAGGGCAGAGGTGACAGTGCTTAGCAGCAGCTTGACATCAATTTAAGTAATGGGATTATCTGGGGATGAAGAGGGAGAGGGAAGATGAATGGGAAGATCAGAGCAGGAATGAAGGGGGAGAGGGAGGGCTATGTGCTGTCTATGGGGAACCTGTCCCCAGGGAACCAGTTCTGCTGTCACACAGCTTCCCAGTGCTGCTGTGGGTCCATCTCTGGGACCCTCACCCTGAGAAAGGAGCTGCTGGCAGGCAAATACTTTGTAAGAGGGTCAGAGAAATATGTTATGCTCTAAGTCTGTCTCTAGAGGCTGTGAGATACAGCCAAAGTGTTAGAAGGACACAGTCCCATGGTCCCTTTCCTCTCTGCCACAGACAGTGCCTGTGACCTCTGGAAACTCACTTTCCATTTTCTGAGCCTTGATTTCCTCAGCCTGAAAAACAGTGCTGATTATTCCCCTTCCCTCTGATTTCCTGGCTGATTTCTACCAGTTTTCAAGAAGGCAAAATTGACAGAGGAAATAAAGACTTCTTTATTTTTTTACTTTATAGCAGCAGCAGGGCAAAGTTTATCTAACTCAGGAGGCCAGGAGGAGAATGATAGACAAACAGCTAAGGCGAAGCAGGCCAGAGTATCAAACTGTGAATGACCTTGTTTGTTTTTTTTTTCCTTCCCCGTTTCTTAATCCTGGCTATTAGATCTTCAGTCTGGGGCACAGGTGATTATTTCCAGAAACCCCAGTCATTTGGAAAGGAGCAAAATATTTTCATCAAACAGGGAAATGCTCGTGAGATGAGAAAACAACCAATAGCACAGAAAACAGTGGAACCAACAAGGTTCAAGCAAGCTGAGAGTATTGGGGAGTGATGTAACACAGAGCAAGTTCAGGGGACTTGCTGGTGTGCTTCATGCCTGGATGCCCAGCTCACACCCAGCTTCAAAACCTCCCACTGCTGCTGCTGATAGCATTGCTCCTGCAGCTTGTGTGGAGACCAGTGCATCAGCATTGGGGATGAAGAGATCTTTGTGTCAGGGATGATGTTAAATGATGGGTTTTATTAAGGTGATGAACGGGGGTGGGCTTGTTTCCATTTTGCATTGGCTGACAGCAGCCAGATGGTGAGTGAAAAGCAACTGGTTTTTGACTGTGACTGCTGTGGAAATGTTCAGCTCAGTTGTTCAAGAACCTTCAGCTGCAGTGCCAATGTCTCCCTTCATTCACAAACAATGCAAACTTCTGCAGCCATTTGGGTCATGGGAATGAGCAGAATTCACTGACAGCTGACCCAAGAGGAGCCCAGTGTGATCAGCAATATGAGCAAAAGAGCCATCTCTTCCACTTGAAAATAGATCCTTTTTGATCTGAACTCTGGTGGTACACCACAGTGTCTCTGTGGAAAGGGTTTTCAAATCAAAAGCTTACCTTCACGTAATTTTTAATTTTTTTTTTCAGAAGTGGCAGAGCAGAAATCCATCCTGACTCCATCCACAGAGAAGCTGCTGTAGCCAGTGCAAATTCCCTCTGAACTGCTCACGAGACTTATCTGCAGGGAGACAAATACTCCAGATGCAGATATGAAGGAAAGTACAAAATTCCTCAAGGCCCAGTTGAAGGTGTTCTGTACATGTTTAGAGGGAAAGCTGAGACATGAGTGATTCCAGGAGCTGGGCAATGACAGACTAAGCTTTGACATGGAGGGTACTCACCTGGTAGAGGAGCCATGGTGGGCAGGGATTAAAGAGTCAACAGTGCTCAAAGGGAGCTTGCAGGGCTCTGACCATGCCCAAGCTTTGCTTTATGCTCATGCTGAAGGACAGAGGTTATCTCCCAGCAGTTTATGGGATGTTTGGTCTCAGGAAAATGAATAGGTTGGCATTGGTAAGCAAAAAAATCAACCCCTGGCTCCAACATTTGCACCATGCAAAATATCCTCTATTTTTTTTTCCTGAAAGAGGGTGAGGTACTGTTGATCTCTCTTTCCAAATAGTAAGTGAGAGAATGAGAGGAAATGCCTCAAGTTGTTCCAGGTACTCCCAGCAAATAGGAGCCCAAGGAAGTGGGATGTTCAGCTAATGAAAAGTGTAGGCTGGTTTTTCAACTACCAAACAAAACTATGGATGGAAAATGAATGCAAAAGGGGATGATAATCTGAATCCAATCACCCTGTGGACAGTGTTATAAGTAATCTTTTCAATTTCATCCCACTGGTTTTCTGAGGTATGGTGTTGAAGATGGTGCCCTACCCCAAAGCAAGGACAGCCAGGAATGTAGAGGGGCTTGTATGAAGCATAATCAATATTTGTAATCTCCCACTGAAACCTTGTTTGGAGGGGTCACTAAGCAAAGAACTGGAGGGAGACATGGCTTTTGCATGGCTCCTCATGGCTGTTTTGAAGGTGATGATGCACTCACCAGCCATAGGGATGGCTCTACGCTGCTTTTTGATCTAGGGATCTTCTGCTCAGGTGTAAACTCAACCTAAGCCAGGGAGCAGAGAAGTCTCCAGCTGGGATGGCAGACCACCAGAGACTAATGCTACACAAATCAGTTCCTAAAGCCAAAAAGTGCATTGCCTTAATCAGAACAACACAGTGCATGTCCAAGGAAATTAAGTGGCTTATTATTCATCTTGTATAATAGAGGGGACAGTGATGTTTCCTGGAAGAGGGACACCAAGCCAGTGACTGTGCAGGGAGAAGAGCCCAGTCTGACCAAGAGGCATGGAAAAACCATGGCTCAGGCTAAGCAGTGCCTCAGGGGAGGAACAAGGGGTGCAAAAGGCCAGCAGGGCAGTTGCTCTGAGCCAGCCTGTCCACAAAGCCATAATGCAGCTTAGTGGTGCGATCCCAAAATAGCCTGCTTGTCCAGTGAGAAAACCTCTTCAAATCGTGTTTATTTAAGGAGACACTAATTTCCTTCAGTCTGGCTTCCCTGGCTTCAGTGACCAAATAATCACCTGTCAAGTGGCTTACACAGTGACAGACTGGAGGGGGGAGCACAGAGCAATGAGGAATCATCTCTTCAGGTGATTTGTAATATCCAAGAGGCAGCGGCAGACAGGAAAGTGATGGGAAAGTGTGGACATTGGCAACACATCTGTCAGGAGCTGCCTGTCCTGCAGGCAGACAGATGGGCTTTTCAGCATGTTTCATCAGGAGAGTAACCAGCAATATGGCATGAAAGGGGAGAGAAGCACCAAAGGGTGAAGACCTGTCCAAGGGGGACAGGGCACCACAGTACCTGTGCAGTCAGTGGGGGGCTCAAAGAGGCTGTTTGATCTCTTATGAAGAGATTGGTAGGAATCAGGCTGGATGGGGCCCAAATAATGAAAAATTTTAGCTAGGTTTGTGTAAGGAGGGTGAGGATGTTTGGGCAGTGCTTCTGGTCTGGGGCCAGGCTTCAGAGCCTCCCTGCCCTCTCTGGGGACAGAGGTAGCAGGAGGGGATTTTCAGAGTGTAAAGATCTCATGAAATATCTTGGTTTCTTGCTACTGGGACCTTTTTTACATAGCCAGCAAAAGGATTAACTCACTCCCACATGGGCTCAGTAATACCTTCCTTATCTTCAGGTGCTCAGTTGGGAGCTTTGTTCCATTCTGCAGGTCTGGGTGGCTTTGAGGATCTCGCACCCCAAACTCCTGAACTGTCCTTGCAGTGCAGTGCAAGGTGCTGTTCCCAGGGTCTGCACCTGCTTCCCCAATCCACAGCCTCAGCTGTGAGGAGTAAGGCAAGAGAGGGGACTGTGAAGGCAAAGTTCCCTGGATACTCCCAGTCAGATGCTGTGTTTGGTGCTTGTACCACGCTCAGCAGATAAGCAGTGTGTTTTGTCTAAACAGGCTGTCCAGGATGGGGCCCACTGGGAGCGTACCTGAACACTGGCTTTTAATGCAGCTGAGAGGAAGTGTTGCCCTGAATCCCCAAATCCAGTGTTTTGTTTCAAACAGTGGCTAAGCCACAGTGAATCTCTAGTTACTCATTGCCATGGCATGCTTTGTGCTAGATTTGCCTGGCAAATATCAGAATGATATTTATTATTGAGATACTCTTCCAGAAACATATCCCCACTTCCTTTTTTTTTTTTTTAAAGTGAACACGTCAATTTTTGCCATGACTTTGGGAGACCACAGTTATAATTCATTTCTTTTTCCCTTTGCAACCATCCAGGGAAATATGTTCACATTTTCAGGGCTGAATGTACCTTGGAAACAGATTTTCTATTTCATTACCCTACTCAGCACCTCTGAGAAGGTATGATAAGAAGTGAATTTTTCCCTCGCTCTTATTTCTGGCAGGCAAGATATGAAAAAAAAATAATCTGGAAACACCCCTTGCTACTTCAGATTTATTTCTACTTGTCTCTCTGGGCCTGAGTTATCACTTTGCCTTAACTGGGTTGTCAATGGACCTGACATCAGCACCTGCTCTGCTCCACCTGCTCCCTCCACCTCTGCTCCCAGCTCGTTTTCCCTCAGGAGCTCTTGGTGCTTTCTGCCACCCAGTCTGCTTTTGTTTCCAGCTGAATTGTGATCAGCAAATACACAAATATAGATGTTAGCATGACTATTTACTGAAGGGATTAAGTGTCCTTCCACCTCCTCTATTTTTGGTTACTTTTATCCCATTACCTGATATAGCTCTAGTTAAGCCCCTCTCACCAGTTAAATGGCTGCTGTCCTCACCTGAGAGCAGGACCTGGACATTGACCTCCAAAGTTGGTTATTCTTCTTTGGGAGATGAAAGAACAAGTGTGTTTTCATCTTCCTCCTGTTACAAACCTGAACTGTCTTTTTCCTCAAATAAAACTTCCCAAACTACCCCCTGTGTGAAAAGAAAACTGAGTTGGTCTCAGCCATGAGACTCTCCGTGGACTGGTGTCAGTATAACAGAGTTTCTTCCATCTGTGTCATGTTGGTACCACTAGCATTGAAGAATATTCTTAACTGCAACAGGATCATACTCCCATGACCAGCAGATGGACGATCCTAGGGAAGGCCATAGACACTTCACTTTCTCCAAGGGCCCTGATATTGATTTCTCCTCTGGGAAAGTTGTTTTTCCCAAATGCAGAACTTGGGGAATTGGAATGCCTTGTTTCCTGAATGTTTTGGGGCTGGATGGGTTCTCCTGACTCAGAAAGGAATTTTTCCTGAGTTTTGATTTTACTGTGCCAGACAGCTCCAGTGCTGCTCTGAATGCATGGGTGTGTAAATCAGAGAGATGTGGGCAGGAATAAAGGAGTTGAAAGATGAATGGAGGGGTGGATGCATCAGTAGGAAGATGAGTGTGGCGTAGACATACCAAAGTCTTTCAGTGTGTTACAGGGTCTCTAGCTCCACTTAAGGGTCTGTTGCCTGGGACCTTGTCTGAGACTCCAGAAGTAACAGGGGGAAAAGCTCCTGCCTGACTCCAGCAGGATTTGTTCAGTTACCATCACTGTATCTCTGTATTTCCCTGTGTATATCCAGATCCTGCTGCCTGTAACAGGATCTGGCCAAGGGGAGGATGTTCTGACCCTGAGCAGAGCACACATTCCTCCCCAAAGCACCTGCCTTTCTCTCAGGTCTATTTCTGTCCTCCAGTGTCCTTTCATCCCCACTTCCAGAGGATGCTCTGACTCTGTTTTCTGCTCTTCTTTTATTTTTTTTTCTTGGTGTTAAATAAGCATTTTACTTTAAAGTGAGAAGACAGGGGTGAGCAGAAAGGTTAAACCAGTGACTCTGGCACCTAGTGAGAAACCCATTCCCCTCCACATTGGGGAGTGTATTACTTTGACAGTTGTTCCAGGTTGCTTCACTTCCTCATTCCCTTTGGGGAGCTGGCAATATTATTAGATTTGCATCTGTTTTGCAGATGATTTTTCACATCTTCCCTCTGGTGCCTGTCTCATAAAGTTCTTCATAGCCCCCAGCTCACAGTGTGACAGGAGGGACTGTTCACTGTGTGGTTCCACACAGCAGCCAGGGGGCTCAGGGTCACCAGCTCTGGGCCCTTTGTGCTGTTTGGGGTATCTGACATGGGGAAAAAAAGAGAGCTTCATCCTAAGCACCAGTCCCATGCAGGAGCTTAGTTCTAGGCAGTGGATACAAAAACTTTTGAGGAGACCTAGGCGTCTCCCAGGAGTTGTGTTTGAGTTCAGACCCCACTGCCAGCAGGTTTTTTATTTGGGGGAGGGGAAATAGGACTTTTGGCAGGGTTTAGGTGGCCCAGCTGTTGGAGAAGGCAAATTCTGGGAAACAGTCCTGGGGAGAGGCAAATGACAAATGACAACATACAAGAAGTGCCAGGATGTTCACCTTAGGGGCAGCTGGTGGCATGCTGGATTCTGCGCATGGTGGGGTCAAATTAATTCTAAAAGCATCTCCTTGGAGCTGACACCAAAGATGCTCATGAGGCAGGGACTGCTGACACTACATCTGAGCCCTGTCACCCACCTGGAAGTGGGATGACCTCCCAGCCTGACTGGGGACAGAGTCCCCAGGGAACAGCTGTTAGCCCTGCCCTGCCTACTCTTGAGGGTGAGAAAATGTCACCTCCACCCTGTGTCCATGCCAAGGCTCCAGCCATCTGGGATATGCTTCTTGGCTCTGCAGCCTTTGTGGTGAGGCTTGTAGGTGCGGAAAGATTCTCTTCCTGGTCACTAGGTTTTAACAGGGCTGGAGCTTTCCTCCCTTGGGTTCTCAGCTGTTCAGGCCACTCAGGCCAGTGTGGAAATCACAATCTGTGCTCTCCTGTTCCCAGCTGACCACTTCACTAGAGGCTGGTGCAGCTGTGGAACTGCTGCTTTTCCAAGGCAGACTCTCCCCCAGTGTCTCTTATTTGCACCCAGTGGAGTTTATTGTTCACAGGTTCTCAGCTCTGAGACTTTGCTTTGATTTTCCTCTCCACAACCTCCCACTGGGTGCTTTCTGGTCCCTCCCCAGCTCACTCTGTAATCAGATCAGCTCCCCGCAGGGATCCATGGAGGGACACTCATTCTCAGTGTCTCACTGATTTGGTTTGTTTCAACACAGGCTGATTGTGAAGAGGTGTTCTCTGGGCTGTGTGGTAGCTCTGCCTTTGGAAAAGGAAATGCCTTGCTACTTCAGCAGTTAATGATGGCCCTTTGCTGATGAGCCTTGGCTGAGTTTTGCACAGAAGTTTTTCTTTAGAAGGTTTTTATTCCAGGTGGTGTGTGTTGGTTTCTGCTTTTTTTTTTTCTTTTTTCCTTTTCCTTTATCTTTTTTGTTTTGTTTGTTTTTTTTTGTTTTTGTTTTGGTGTGTGTGTCTGTGTGTGTGTGTGTGTTTGTATTATGTATTTTTCTATTCGCTCTCCTGTTTGAGGCTGCAGGAGGAAACTAGAAAAGGGGCAAGCATTGACCTGCAGCCAAATATCTTAGTTTGAATTCCATGGTCAGATTCTTCCATTTGGAAGATGTAACCCAGGGGCTAACTTACTGTTTTCTTGGTTTGTACCTTGTGTTTTGAAATGGGTCTCACTTGGATCTGAGCTGGTTACCTTTTTAATGATTCTGTTGCAGGTTTATTTAGAGCTCATCTGCTGTAAGAGGTTTTGATTATCCATCTGCATCTTGTCTCTGGTCCTCTGCATTTCCTGTACCAATCATACTCCCATCTGCCACACAGAGACACCATGCAGTGATGACAGCAATGCTGAGGTAAGAGCTCAAGCTCCAGCTGGTAGAAGTTTTCTGGCAGGGTGGTTCAGCTCCAGATCCCACCTCAAGGCTGGAAAATATCTCTTGGTGTTTCCTGTGTTGGGCACATTCTTCTTGCACTAGAAACTTTTTGGTCTTGTAGAGGGCTGTGGACACCCAGTTTCGTACTTTTTCCAAAAAAGGACGATGTGTTCATTCAAACAGACTGTGCTCCCTGCTCAATCTCCAGACAATTGTATTCCCCTCATGTGCTTTCCTGTTGTTTAAGCCAATAGAGTCCAGGCCTTCCCCCAGTGAGCTCAGTCTCCTTTCTGCTGTTTCTATAGCAACATCTTATCCTAAAGGAGCCTGAAATCCCTTTGTAAACACGGCTTGAGGACGTGCCCACAAACCTGCGGGAGGGAGGATGGCAGGTGCCCCAGAGCCCAGAGAGGCACCCAAGAGGAAGTCAAGAGTCATCTTGTGCCACTCTGGTTTTGCAGGCAGATTGGAAAGATTCATTTTTGCCAGCCCAACTGGTGCTTTAATACTTCTGCTGCTGTTCTGCACTCAGAGGAAAAGGGTCAGGAGGAGGCCTGTGGTGCCTGTAAGTGGCTGTGGCTTTGGGCTACCAGAAGACCTTCATGGCTTACAGCCCTTGGTCTCTCCTGGCAGCTCTGCATGTAAGGTAGCCTTGATCCAGCATCCCTGGACAGCAAAGAAGAGATTCCCTTGGATTTAGTAGGGCTAGCCCATATGTGATAAGAGCAGGGCCCAGCCTGCCTTGCCTGAGAGATTGTAAATCCAAGCACAATGTGCCATTGGAATGGAAGCAGGCTAAGCAAATTCAGATATGGTCCTGTATTTGTGACAGCCCATAAATCTTTGTTGCTCCCCTGGATAAATCCAGCATAGATCACAATTCCTTTGAATACAACTTTGCTGGTGCTCCCAAGCTCCCCAGTGATCTTGAATCTGGCTGAGGCACTGCATGACCAGTGTGTGCTGAATGCACTTGCTCAGAGTAACTTTTTAAATTTGTCAGTGATGGCACACAAAGGCACCAAGCTTGTTGGCAATATGAGCAACAGATCAGACAGGTATGCCCTCAGGGATACAGAGCTTCATCTTGCCTTTGGCCATGGTGGGATCCTTGAGTACCTAAATGGCCCTATGACTTTAAAACTACTCAGGGACATTTTTCTAACCTTTCCTATGGATTTTTGTCCTGAAATTTTCTAGAGGAAGTCTCATGGTATAGAGAGCACGTTGTCCTATCTCCTGCCTGGGAAAGATAAAGGGGTGGCATAAATTCCTCATGAGTGCTCTGAAAGAAAGTTTTCTGGTCCCCCATCACCACTAAGACCAGTAAGCAGCGGATGGACACCCACAATGTGTTTCCAGAATGGGTTTCATGTGGCAGTACAGAGCAATGGATTTTCTCCAGCATGCAAGCATTCCAGGCCATCTGGAAGCTGAAATCGGTGTTTGATGTTGAAAATGTCAGGAAAACACATCTATAGAGGTGTCAAATTCTGCTGTCCCCAGGCAGGCATGGTCACCACACCTGTGGATAAGCTGATGGGATCCTTTCAGAGCCACCTCAGCCACAACCTCTTCTCAACAACTTTGCCTTCAAAGTCCTCAAACACTATGCTTGACTTTTATGTGTCAATGGTATGTCCTTCTGAGGATGTGCATCTGCCTGTGCCCAGCTCTGTCATAACACCAATTGTATGAATGATTCTGAGGATGTGGAAGTCGTGGTTTAGCACTTAATCAATTCCATTAAAAGGAGCAGAGGAGTTGGGTAGTAGAGTAGCACAGAATATCTACGGTGTCAGAACAAAAAACAATTGGCATGAAATTAGACTGATTATTCATGTATAAATTTGAAAAAAGACAAGCTCTGGAGGAGGCTCTGATTGCTAATTCCCCTCCTGAGACAGGCACAGAAAGGTTTCTTGGAGCAAAATCCAGGCCCTGGGAAGCCCTCCCTCAGCCTAAACGGAGGAACATCAATAATACAAACCTGGAGAACTTGTCCTGGCATTAGTGTGACTGTTTAAACAGGGTGAGGTGGCACTGTCTTATCACATGCTTTTTTCCCACTTCCCTTCCCAGGGATAAGTCTGTGTGGAAACAAGAAGCTGTCTTGTTGATACTTGGGCATTAGCCCAGACACTGTCACCATCTGTTCAGCCCTGGAATGGGGTTGGGAATCTTCGCAGATGGAAGATGAGAGCTGATGGTTAGACATAAACCAAGAGCTGTCACCTCTGCAGGTGAAAAGATCGTCCTCATGCTAGACTGAAGCATCAGCCCTTGCCAGCAGCCCTCACTGCAGGGAGCCTTGTTTGTTCCTAAGATCTCTGCCAGCTGTGAGGTGCTGGAAGGGGAGCAAGGTGGAGAAGACGCGGTTGTTGCTGGGAGACAGGGAAAATGACAACGGCAAAAGTCACTTCCCTGGTTTGTTGGTTTTGTTGTGTTTTTTTTTCCCCCCCTCACAGACTTGCGACTCTCTGTACCTGTGAAAAACAGACTCTGAAAGCCAAAACACAGGAGAGAAGGTGGTGTGAAAATCCTGACCTTAAAGATGCAGGGAGTGTGATTGTTTCAGTGACTTCATTTATTTTGCTGCTTTACTCCAAGGGTGTGCTGCTGTGCAGTTTAAACCCTGGCCAGAAATCCAGCTCGGTTTTAAGCCCTTGGTGTAGACTGATCTTTAGTTCCCACTCCTTTATAGTTGCTTATTGCCAGTCTAAACAGCCTGATACTGAGACGTCCTTCACCCCAGATGTGATATAGGCCCATGGGGTTTATCATTATAAAGAAGTTGGTCACCTCTTGAACAGTGTTGTTCGTGCACAATACTCAGCAATTCGGTGTGGGTCAGGGATTAAACTGCTGGGCAGGGGGAAATTGTTTCTTCCTGCCATCACTGAGAGGACAGGAAAACTTCAACAACTGAGATTTTACTAGGAAAAGGGCAGTTATGGAGTTATCTTAATCTGCCTCACACAGACTGACATCAGGGCAACCTTGCTTTCAATGAACACCATGTAAAGCAGCAAGAGCAATGCCCCTCTGCTTACTAAAACAGATTATTTGCCTCAGTAATGAAGGAAGAAAATATGAGCAAAACTAAAGCATGCTCCAGACCTGCTGTTTAGCCTCAGCACATGTGTTGCTAAACAGAGTGAGCAGCCTGGTCACAGGTGTGTGGGAGTGGGCTCAAGTGACAGACCAAAACATGTGAGCTCCAGGTAATGGATGGAGAGCTCTCCCTGCTCCTCAGGGAGTGTGAGGAGTGAGGACTCTTGGCTGAATTGTGCCTGTGACTTGGACTGACTTCAGCTTTCCAAGGGAAACCCTCCCTGTCCTTGCCAGTCTGGCTGCTTGCCTGGGTCTGTGCCTGGGTGATGGATGGTGCCTTGATGTCACCCAGGCAATGAAACCTTGGTGTTGTGCTCCTGGACATGTGGCACTGCCTGTGGTTGTGTGTGGAGACAAATCCCCTGCTCTTCCCCATGGCTCTTGAAGGACATGAGCAGCTCTGACCTCTCTGGACGAGTATGGAGGGGTGAAATGGAAAGCCTTTGAGAGCCAGTGCCCAAACAGCTGACTGGGAAGCGTGGTGTTAGCAGTGGGGCTGTGGTGTGTGCTGCGGGAATGACCATGAAGAGGGATGGTTGATTGCTCAAAACCAGTCTGGGTCCCTCGAGAGGAGCCCTGTGCAGCTGCTGAGCTTGGGTTGGGTTGTTCAATTGTGTCTGTTCTGCCAGCCCAGTCTGGAGGGCCTGAAAACTCCTTGGAAGACTCTCTGGGACATGGGATGTGTCAGTGCTTATATCAAACCAAGGCTTTGGGAACTGCCTGCGGGCAGTGCAGTGACAGGACAAATGGGGACTAAGAACTCAGGCCCAGCCTCCCCTGGGTCCTGTACCTTGGTGCTGGCTCTATCCTGGACCAGGGAACCAACAAGGGCTTTGAAAAACCCATACCCTGTCTTTCTGTGTTTCTCTGGGGTCTAAAAGGTATGAGGTGGGGATTGCATGCTTTCTCAGGCTGCTGTCTGGTATCTGGCAAGGGGCTGAACTGTCTTGCTGAGTGCTCACTGTGGCTCTGCCTGTCCCAGTGGCATGTGCATGGACTGAGGCTTCTGGCAGCCTCCACCTTTTGAGCCCTGTGGGTTGAAATTAGCTGACCGATTAAGGAGTTACGAGGGTGGGCTGACACACTGGTGGGCACACGTGGTGTTCTGTTGCCTTTCTTCAGAAAATCAGGTTAATAACAGTAATAAAGCCTTCAGCTTTGTTGCTCCGGTGAGGTATCAGCATGCTGTCATGCTCTGATGGTAAAACACTTCAATCCAAGGGAGCAGAAGGTGATGGCTCTGTGGAGAGACATATGTTCCTGCTCTATTATTTTTATTGCTCTTAATAGCAGTGTTTTTAAAAGCCCTCCATTTCCTGATCACAACTTTAAGTGCCAAAGCCAGTCTCCATGGAGGGGGAAGGCAGGAGGAGAGACCTGGAAGAGGCAGGCACAGCCTGATCTCAGGCAGTGGCTGACTGTGGGCAGAGTGGGATGTGCTGTGGACATCTCAGTGTTCCAAAGAAACCACTTGCTTTATGCTCCACCCTCCCTGGCTGCTCTGAGCAGGGTGTGCTGCGGGAGCCCTGCCGTGCTTGACACTCCACCTGTGTCCGAGCTGCCTGGAAGAGCACTCAGCGGGTCAGTGATGGCCCATCTGGACTGATTCACAGGCAGAAGGAGCACCTGGGCTGGCTTCTTTGCTGTCATCCCCAGAACCACCAGTGACACCTCTCTTGAAGCACCAAGATCTTGGGAGCCAGCTTCAGCTCAGCTGGCATTGTAGATCAGGAGGGGGAGAGAGTGCATCCAACCCCTGCTGCCCCCAGCTCCTGATCAAAGCAGGAATGGAGCATGCAGCCCCCCCAGCAGTCTGATGGAGTAGGATACCACTAAAACTGTAGCTTTTGCTGAGTGTTGATGAAGTTCCCTCTGTCAGGGGTGACCAAAAGATTTAGCTGAGCTAGGGGCTGGGGTCCCTCACTGTAGTGTCACTTCAACATTCACTGATAGAATGTGGCCTGTGGGCTGTTACCTTGGTAGGGTGGAAATCTGCTCTCTGCTCAGAAATCCTCAGAAGCTGCCTAAATCAGAGATACTTGGAGACATCAGAAGGAATCTGTAATACCAGTGCTGAGACTTTTGGCATGCCAATGTCCACTTCTAAGAATTAGAAAAAAAATATCCCCCTGAGATGGCAGTGGGGAGGGCACCTGGCCCTGGGCTGGTGATGAATTGCAAATCACTGGTGTTTTGTAACAGGGCAGCTTCTTGCTTTACTCTCAGGAAGAGATATCTCTCCTGCAGATCAAAACAAAATAGTTTGAAGTAACAGTTCAGATGAAGGAAGCTGTCCACCCAGGGAACCCTGCAAATTGCTCTGCCATCTCCCTGAGAGAACAGAGGGATACACATGTATTTGCTCTCCATTTCCAAAGAAAATGAGACGCAGAGAGGTTTGGAGGCAGAGATGGAGTTCAGAAGAGACCTGCCTGTGTGGGTGGAAGCACTGACAACCAGGAAACCTCCAGTCTAATAGAAAATGCTACCTGATGGATGCATTAATGACAAGGAAATCTGGGGTTTCAATGCCTGACAATCAAATGTGTGAGAGTGTATGGAAGGAGGCTGCTGAGCAGAGTCCTGATCCAGCAGCTCCTGAGTGCAGGCAAAAGCAGGATCTGCCAGGGAGTTTAAAGCTAAGCCATGCCTAAGTGATGGTTTGAGCTCAACTGACTGTTGTAAATGGGGGAAATGGTCCAGCCTTCCCCAATAAATTCAGGATACTTCCTTTCAGATTCATTACTAGAGGGGTCCCAGCCTATCCCAAGCCCACCCTTACTTGCAGCACACCCCCAGGGCAGCGCTGTGCCTGGACCAAGCTGTCTGAGCCCAAAATACAGTGCGATCTATATGACCTTTCCAACCTTCATGGCCCACAGCCAGGGCATTTCACTTTTTTTTTTCCTGCTGGCCAATGTAAAAATGACCGTCCTTTGCTCTTCAAAATGCTCAGAGCATCAGCAGGAAGAAAGAAACTAGTTTTGTCTGAATGGAGCAATGAGGAAAGGGAGAAATGAAAGGACATGTCCCTGGCAGTCTGTGAGCTGGGTTGGTTTCAGTGATCAAAGGTGACATTAGAGCAGTTCTGGGAGAGGATCTGCTTTAAATAATTTGGTTTCATCTTAATTGCATCTTTCCAAAGCCAGTGTAGCTGTTGTGCAATGAAACCTTTCTGAGCCAGAGCCTGATTGAGAGGATGGAACAAAGGAAGAAAGAGAAGGGGAAGAGCATGGCTGTGTCCCCAGCGTTTGGTGACAGGGCTGGAGGAGACTGAGATTTGCCAGAGCACAATGGTGTGTGTTTCTCTGGTGCTCTGCTGTGCTGGGGTCTTGGTTTTGAGATCTCCTTGGGGACAGTTGTCAGGATGACAGACCCCAAAAAGAAGAGCAGTAGCTTCTTCAGGAAATCTCCAGAGACTGCACGTAGCCCAGCAGGATTTCCGTCCCATGTCACAGTTGTGAAGGAGGCAGGATGAGATCAATAGTGACTCTTCTGGGCCTGACTCTTGGAGCTGCCTCATCCATAGGAACATGGAAAGGAGTTTGAACCAGCCTCTGTGGGCTCCAGCACTGAGGGTCCCTGCTACCTCCACCTGAAGGGTCAGGTCTCTCAGTGTCCAAAATTCCCCGTGTGAGAGTCAGAGGCACAGCTCAGTGGTGATCAATTAAGCCTGAAAGAGGTTCACACCTGCTGGGATGAGATTTGCTTGCCAGATCCCAGCTGTGTCCTGGAGAGCCCTTTCCCATGTGTGAGCAAAACCAAGCAGGGACAACAACAAATCTGAGGGTCTTTGACATCCAGGATGACAGAGTTGGCCATACACCATGGGGTGGTGTTTTATCAGCTGAAGCCAAGCAACCCTAATGAGCAGCTGATTAATATAATCAGAGCTTCACCTGTTCATCAGGAATGGAGCATTTCCTAATCAGCTACAGGAGGGGCCCTGAGAGGGGTCCAAGGTCAAGGAATTTGAAAAATAATTCAGCAGGCAGAAAGGGGACACCGGTCTTTGCAGGAGTTGGACACAGCTCCATTTCCTTTTTTTTTTTTTTCTTTAATTAGGTACCCTTTAGGTTTGGTAGCAGCCTGAGAACATCTGGTCAGAGAGCACTTCTGCTTCTCTGTTACATTGGTTGGAGGTCACATCCAGAGAGTGTTGGTCAATGGCTCAAAGTCATGATGGACATCAGTGACAAGCAGTGTCCCTCGGGGGTTGGTGTTATTTAATATCTTCATTAATGACACAGATGAAGGGATTGAGTGCACCCTCAGCAAATTTGCAGGTGTCACCAAGCTGAGTTGTGTGGGTGACACACCTGAAGGATGGGATGCCATCCACAGGGACCATGGGGATCTCATGAGGTTTAACAAGACCAAGTGCAGGGTGCTGCATGTGGGCTGGGGGATAAAGAGATCCAGTGCAGCCTTGCTGAGAAGGGTTTGGGGGTAATGAATGAGAATCTCTGCTATGAGGAAAGGCTGAAAGAACTGGGATTGCTCAGGCTGGAGAAGGGAAGCCTTCAGGGTGACCTAATTGCAGCCTTCCAGTACCTGAAGAGAGCCTACAAGGAAGATGGAGAGGGACTATTTACAAGGACCTGGAGTGACAGGACAAATGGGAATGGCTTCAAACTGACAGAGAGCAGGGTTAGATTAGATATTAAAAAACTCTTTGCTGTGAGGGTGGTGAGGCACTGGAATATGTTGCCCAGAGAAGCTGTGGATTCCCCATCCCTGGAAGTGTTCAAGGCTGCACTAGATGGGGCTCTGAGCAACCTGGCCAAATGGAAGACGTTTCTGTCTATAGCATGTGAGTTTGAACTGGATGATTTTTAAGGTCCCTACAACCCAAACTGTGCAATGATTCTATGATTTTTGCTCAAGATGTGTCCATAGTCAGAAATGGGAAATGCTTTGCTTGCTGCAGAAATGCAGCTGTCCCAGGGAGCAGCACCACATTTCACATCACTGAGAAGTGCTCAAGAGTTGCCTTAGGGTTCAAGCCATAGCACAGACTGTGCAGTCTCTCCATGCCTCAGTTTCCCCACTGGATTTGATTGCTCCTCCATGTTGCCCAGAAAGTGCCCCTTCAGTTGAAACCTTCCAGACCTTCCACCCCTTTTTGAAGTGGTGGTGCCCTGGAGGGGGAACCCTAAACTGTGAGGCCCCTAAGCTCTGCTCTGGGTCTTTTGTGCCAAAGCTCAGCTGGAAGGGAAGGGCTGAGCCTTCTTCCTAAGAGAATCTTCCGATGTCACATGCAGGCATCTGCTTTGCCCTCTGTTTTAACCTGCCTTTGGCTTTCAAGCCCATTTCTCCTGAGCCCCACCCTGTGACTGCTGCCAGCCTGGCTGTGCCACCACAGGAGGACAGGGACAGTTGCATAAGCCACTCTCTGTCATCCAGCCCGCTCCCGCATCGGCATTCACGCTGCACAGCCCCTATTATTGGGCTTGCAAATGACACTAATTTCCCTTCCCAAGCCCTCCCTATAATTTAGCAGCAATGTCCTGTACTCAGATATTATTAGCTGTGCCTTACGTGAACAGTTGCCCTCTTTCTGTTGGTGGGGAGAGATAATGAATTTGATAGGGATGGCAGACCCGCACCAAGAGCCTTTGTCTTTACTTTTTAATTGACCTGGCTGGCTGGGTTGGAATGGCATTACACAGGCTCTGCTTCAGCCAGCCTCATTGCTCCTCAGCTGTCACCATCAACTCTCAGAGGGGATCCCCAGACCTCTGTACTACAGGAGTAGGATGTCTCACAAAGGCAGTGGACAGAGGGCTTTCTAAGCTCCAGGTAGCTGTGATCTATTTCAAGTGCCCTCACTCCTTGAGGGGCTCAAAGCCAACCAGCTCTTTTGTTATACCCTGTTCCTTTAAGATTTCATTGTGCTGGGCTGAATATAAGGTGACCTTGAACCTTAGGCACAGCACACATACACCTGAGCATGTTTTGTTAAGAGTAGAGAAAAGAATGAATTGTAAAAATATGAGCTGCAGATACATTGACCTGTCCCATCCAGGGTGATCCATGCTGTGAGTAGCTCAGCCCATGCTGTGCTGCCTTCCTGGCCTTTCCTGCCCATGCCTCCTCTCCAGCCAGCACATCCTTTCTGGTCCAATCCAGAATGCTATACAGGGAATTTTTGGTGGCTCTACAACCATGTTACAATTCATAGCTTGGCCTCCAGTTCCTCCTGCTCGTCCAGCAGAGATCAGACATATGTGAACAGACAAATGTAGTCAGTGTCCCCACTTTCCAAGTGACACTTTGTCTTTGCCCCAGCAAGAAATAAGGTGGCCATGAGAGGTTTCTACTCCAGCAGAGTGGTCACTAGGATGCTTCTCAAGTTCCCACCAAGGGAAATAACCTCCAACCAGTAGGCAGGAGGAAGCAGGATTGTCTCCAGCAGGCACAGGATGCCCAGGTGAGGGGTCTATATCCCAGGCTGCTATGGTACTCTTTAATTTTCTTCTGAGCACACTTGGAGACCATATAACCATAGAATGTCCTGAGTTGAAAGGGACCCACAAGGATCATTGAAGTCCAGCTGCTTGCCCTGTAATGGTTTTGCACTTCATGCCATTCCTGTCTTTTGAGGCTCTCCTGCCTTAGTTCACTGGTCATGGGTAAACTCTGCTGCTGGATGTGGACAAGGGCAAGACTCAGGCCCTGGGGACCCAGGGAAACGAGTAGCCTAGGAGCAGATCAGGGAAGGAAAGCAGCCAGGAGAGAGAGGAAACCCAGAAGGTGCTGGACAGGCTTTCTTGGTTATGAATTGGAGAACGCTGTTGGAAACTCAGCTCTGTTTCCCCGGACACTGGAAAAAGCACATTTTCCTTCTTCCCACACAGTCACCAGGAGTCTTATACTGGCAATAGATGAGGAATTGATGCTCCAGCTTTGTTAATTTTCTGTGCATGCTTGTACTCAGCAGTGCCATGAGTTTGTGAAAAGGATTTGCATTTGGCTAAGTAAACATATTAGAGATTCAGTCTACAGAGGAAGACTTACAAGATCATCTTCTGTTGACCCCTCTCCTCCTGATTGCCAGCCCTCCCTCGAGCAGATGCTCAGCTCTACAGCAGGGATCACAGATGCTGGCTTCTTCTCAGCTCAGTTTCTGCAAGAATGTAATATTCCTGCTGATAATTAAAGATAAAATCCAAGGCTTTGCTACAGGCTATCTCTGCTGGTGACCCAGGAATTTAATCCGAATCTCAGCAAAGATTTTGCTAATTTTAAACCTGGAAGGACTATTGGGCTGAGCTCAGTAATGGAGAAAGGGAGAAAGCCCAGACAGACTGAGTTGGATCAGTTTGTGCTGTCATTTCTTCTGGCTTTGATTCAGTTCTCCTAGGAAGACACCCAGCTGGGCCCTGCTCCTGCTCCATGTCACCTGAGGTTGCTCTACCAGCTGGCTTCAAAGCTTCAATGCTGGCAGAGATCTCTTTGAAATATTCTGTGTTCACCTGAGAATATAAAAAATAAAAGGAAGAGGAGGAAGAAAGCAGGGAGAGGAAAAGCTCTGTGGGCTTTTGGAAATGTGTGATGGATGTGCCCCCTGCCAGCTGTGTGCTGCATCAGCTGTGTAAATTCTGGGGGATTTGAGAAGATACACCCATCTGTTCTTGAAAGGATTCAGGTTGGGAAGGGAGAGCAGAGTGGGTGGAGAGGACAGCACCAAATGCTGGCATCACCAGAGCTCTTCCAGGACCTCCCAGTCCTTGAGGCTGCTCATGGCACTCGGCTGACAGGGACCGAGAGGGTTTGGTTACAGGGGATCAGGCAAGGTCCGGGACCGCTGGGAGGAGACACTGATGCCAGGAGCTGCGGTTGTGTGTTTCCTTGGAATATCACAGCTGTTGATCTCTAGTGTCTGGCTGAAAGGATGTGTTGGTGATGACAGCTCCTCTTTCCTGGCCAAGATCCTTCTGGGGGGTGTATTAGCAGTGGTTTCACTGCCTCTTAGCGTATTAAGAAACCTCACAAACAAACGAGTGAGTGAATGGAGGAGGTGAGCTCATGCTGGTACTTATCATCACTCCCATTAGAGACACTGCAACTGTGTGGTCTTCACAGGAGATAATGAGGTGATCTTTATCAGTGCTGAAATTAGCTGGGTCTATCCTTCGTGGAGGAGAAAAACTGGACAAACCCTCCTGTCTTTCCTGCTGGCCAGCAAAAGCAATTTACACATTGAGTGCGTGGTGTCTGGAGACGCATTTCTGCTCCTGACATCTCCCTGGTGCTGCCAATGGCTGTCCCTCTCCCTTGGCAGCAGTTTTTTTTTTTTCCCCTATTATATTCCCTATATTTCCAGTATTTTCCCACCAGCATTGTGATACTGATGCTTCTTATCTCCTGGGGAAGAGGTGGAAATTCCTTCTCTAAAAGTTTTGGAACTTGGTTTTGGTCAGGTGATTTCTCAGGATGTTTTCCCCTCTTGCTGTCTTCAGTGTTCTGATACAAAGATCCTTCCCCTGTTCCCCAAATGACCAATAATCCAACCACTGGAAGCAATAATCTGAAGACATGACATTTTTCAGCAGCTATAAATAGGTTTTAACATATCTTCAACTATTTAGGTCTGGCCTTTTGTGTCTGGAGTGGGAAAAAAAAAAAAAAGATTAAGAAAGAAGCCAACAAAATAATGAAAAATCCCAAAAAACCAGAAACGCACAAAACAACACCCCAAAACCCCCAAACAAACAAAAATACTCCAACCCCAAAAACAAAACCAGAAAAGAAACCAAGATTGCAAATATCACCTTTTCTCTTTCCTTCAGTTGGAGAATAGCTCCTCTCGAGGTCCTGGCCCCATTCTCTGCCAAAAGACTCACAGCTGTACATGAATCTTGCAGGCTGTCTTCTGATCCTCTGCTCCTAGCATGTGAACAAATATGTGGACAGTGACAAGGAGGGGTAGGCAGCCTCAGAGGGATGATGTGTATGGAAAGGAACTGTTGTGCTGGTTTCCAAGCCCTGACATCCCATGAGCCTGCTAAGATTTCCTGCAGTCTGGCAGCAGATCATGCCCAGGAATATTGCTCATGAAACAGCTTTTAGAAGTGTGTAAAGTTGGGAGTTGCTGCGCATTCCCTGTGGGGGTGTCTGGGCTTTTGGAGATTACAGAAGCTGTGGGGAGAAGGTCCTGAAAGGGTGGGATTTCTTCTGAAGCTTGGTCATGAGCTTGGAACTGGTTTGCGAAGCACAGGTTTGCAAAGCACTCTTGTGACCTCTCCTGTTGCTGCAAGGAGTTATTAGGAAAGGACAAAAGAGAGCGGGGAATGTCTCTGAGCCACTGTACAAATCCCTGAACAAGATTCTTGAAGATTTGGTTTCCTCCTCACACCCAAAGACCCCAACTCCAAAGGCATGGAAGCACTGGAGGAGGCAGCAAGGATGGCCACCAGTGTGTGAGGTGCCTGTGCACAGGACAAAGGGGCCAGGGCTGTTTAGTCTTGGAGCAGAAACGTGCTTTAACCTGTGATCTTTTCTCTTTCCTGATGCTCCTAATATGAATGCAGATGTGCCTTGACTGAGCAAAACAAGGAGAAAATGGACAATGCATAGCACGGGGCTGATGATAGGACACATCTCTCTTGCCCTGTCTCCAGGGACTGATCTCCCCAACCTCGTCAAGCACTGAGCTCCCCCAGAAATGCAGGAGATGCTCCCTGCAGCAGTTGGACAAGGAGCTCTCGATGCCACGTACACAGCCTCGGAGGGATCTCTGAGTTTGTTCCACCTGGGAGGTGGTGCCTGCTCCCCGAGCCTGCAGCAGGAATGCTTCAGGCAATGGAGGCCAATTACCTTACACATCGAGCAATTTGGGAGTGATTTCACGCTCCCTGGGTGTACCAAAGCTGTGCCCAGAGAACCCGTGCTCTCGGAGCAGGGATGCTAAACATCAAACGGGACTTGAAGTTTCCAGCATTTAATTTCCCATTTAGCCAAGGCAATTAAAAGCATCACCATGTAAAGTGGTGGATTTTCTCCTGCATTTTTATTTGCCTGTGTCCTTAAAGAGAGCGGCTCAGAAGCAATGACATCCATCCTACTATAGAGGAACAAGCCCGTCTGCTTGCCCCTGTCAAGGACATCTGCTCCATGCTTACACAGCCCTGGAAGCTTGGACTCCAAGAGGATGCCCTAATCCACCTGAAGAACCACAGTGCAAGCACATCTCCATATGAGATGGCTCTTCTGCTGCTGGCATAGCCAGCAAGGCAGTGAGGGAAAGAGGATGAAAATTAATTTTGAGAACAGGGCCACTGACTGGGGTGAGAAGGTGAAGCAAGATTCTTCTTGGACATCCCAAGTGAAAGGAAGACAGTGCTGGATGCAAATTGTGGCCAGTGAAATTCCAATTAGACATAAGGAGAGAAATGCACCCTCGGGATGGTCAGACAATTGGGACAGAGATCCAGGAACGTGGTGAGTCTCAGTCCTTAGAGATATTCAAGCCTTGACTGGACAAAGCTGTCCCTAGCTGGTACAAGAGGGGTGCTGACTGGCCACCTTTGAGCTTTACTGTCTGGGTTACAGGTCTGAAGGCATCAATTTCTCTCTAAAAAAAGGGAACAGCACTGATGACTGCAAAACTGGTGAGAAGCACCTGAACAGATGCTCCTGAAAGCACCACAGGAATAATCCAGCCCTCCAGCAGTGGGAAGCATGCTCCCAGGCTGGTCATCCCTGCAGCTGGCCACTCCCTGGTCACTGGCTGTTCCACTGGGCACACCCAGGTATGTCCTCTCAGTGCTGGCTCTTGGAGGACTTTGAAGTGCATTTCCTTCCATTCAGTTATCTCTGGGAGCTCTGAAGGGTGGTGGCAGAGATGGCTGTATCAGTACATTTATTCTCCAGTGGCCAACGCGTTTTTAACTAAGTAATTAAGGGTTGTTTTCAGTTGTACCTGAGAATCAACCAGTGAGGCAGAGATAAGGTAATGGCTTAACAGCAGGTCCTCCACTATTATTTCTGGCTATGAATTAATCACAGCCACTGAGGCCCTGTGAGTAAGTGCATTGATCATTTGTTACAACAATAAGAATTTCAACCAGTTATGCTCTTTTCCTCTCTAGAAATACTTTGGAAACTGCTGACTTAATGAGCATGAATCCAGGCTCTTCCCAGAACACTAATAGCATCCATTAAAAACCAAAAACCCGGCCCTTTATTTTGTGGCTGCTGAAAAGCCTGCTGTTAACTGCCCATGCCTGGGGTCTGCTGAGGGAGACTGAACTCTCCAATTCAGAGGAGGATCCAAGCTGTTCCCTCAGAGAGCCTGGGAAAGATTAAAAGCAGCTGAAAGCAAACCATGCTGGTTTGATGAATGGCATTTGGATGCTGTCATGTGGCTCCTTGCATTGTCTTCCTTGAGAGCTGTAGCATGAGCCTTCTAAAAAAACAGTGCTTGGGGTAAGCCTTGAGGAGCCACAGGGTGAGCTGAGGATCTCACCTTGTCTTTCTACTTGGGTTTTTAGGGCTTCACAGCGATGAGATGAAATCCCAAATTGAGAAAGGTGGGTCAGATGGCCCCAAAAGGCTCAGAAGAAAAAAAGAACTGAACAAAGTGGATTATCATGTTTTGAAGCCATGCATGTGCTTTTTGAACCTTTGAAATTCACTGCTTGAGGTGAGGATAGGAGCTAAACTCAAGACTGGTCATTCCTTTACTCAGAAAAGGACAAGCCTGTACCTTGGGGACTTTAATATAAAATGTTTATTTAATCATGCTGCCACTGCCCACAGGGATGGTCTCCATGGCAGGAGATGCTGTGAATGTGTATGATGCAGGATTTGTCACTCCTGCTTTGTGGAAAAGCAGCACCGGTGGTGCTGAGCAAACAGCCCGATGTGTATCCCACCAGGAATGACTCCAGCATGGGCCCAGGACCTCACACCATTCCGTGCCACAATCTTGGGAAGGGTGGCACAGCTGTGAGTGACAACTGGGACTGGCTGGCTGGACCAGAATCGTCTCCAGATGGCTGTTGTCACATGTTTATATCCTCACGTGGCTTCCAAGCAGTAAGAGTGATTAATCACCACTGGAAAAGCCACATTTAACAGTGTCTTTCCCTCATCCCTAAGTAGGTACTTGAGAAAAAAGTTCATGCTGTTAAGGGATGTTTTGGGCAAGTTTTTTCCTTTGTTCAGGAAGGGCGATCTACACAAAACAAGGAACAGCTTCAGAAAATCAAAGTAAAATTCTGTGCAGACTCTCTAGCCCTTACTGGAATTATCAAATTCCCGATTTTAAGGCTCTGGCCTTTATTATGGACTTGGTAAAGCCGGGCTAACAATGTGTGCTTTGTGTATTTACACTGCAAACATTTCCACATCAAGATTACCTCCTAGCTTGTCCAGCTGGGAATTGTAGGTCTAATTTTGAGATGGAAACTGGGCACATGCTGGTTTGTAGCAAACAGTGAGGAGAATTCCCAAATGTCCCTAATGACTGAAATAGGCAGGATTATTCACTCAGGTTTCCCACCCAAACATACAGAGGAAACAGCTGTCACAACTAAAATACCTTTCAAGAGCTGAAAAAAACGTTTCAAGCATGGGCTGGATTGGAAAGCTGAACATTGACTTTTGTTACAGTACCAAACTACTTAACCCTCAGCATGGGTCAAATAATATATTTCTTTTAGATACTCTGATACATTTTATTTTATTTTTTTTTATTTCTTTTGATAGTTAAACTTTATTTGAACTTACATTTTCTAAATTAATTAAGTTGAAAAGATGAATAGATTTTTATGAAAAGCTGATGTCTGAAACTGGATTTTTAAATATTTCTATAACAGTATGACAAAAGAATGTAGAATGACTCAGAGTGATTTTTTGGTTTGGTTTGGGGGTTTTGTTTGGTTTTTGTTTGTTGTTGTTTGTTTGGGTTTGCTTGTTTCAGACAAAATTGCTGCATTTGGCAAACATTTAGCAGGCTGACACATCTTTAGCCCATTTTTCCCCACATGTAGATGGACCCTCACTACAACATCTCATGGAGTTAAGGAGAGAGAAGATGGGTCCAGTCACAGTAGGATTCACTTACTTGTTACTAAACTCCCATTACTGACAGGAAATTACTTCCTATACTTCACCAGAACTCTAACTGTATGTTGAATAATCTGCCTTATTTACCAGACAGCACAAGCCAGGAATTTCCTTCACATTCAAGTGGCAAATATTTAAATACTGGTTTCACCAGCAAACAGCCTCTGGGCCAGAAAGGACTTGCTTGGTTTATTTATTTGTTAGCAGTTTTCTTTTATTGAACACAGCTGTTCAGAGAAAAAAAGGAAAAAACACAGCAATACTAAAGAGGGAGCTGCCCAAACATCCCAGGAGAATCCAGACTTAGAAACCTTCTCTTATCACCAAACAGGAGGGATTCAGATGAGAAACACAGAAATTAGTGCTTAGAAGTTCTTTTGCTTGAGCTTAGTGTCTGTTCTCCAGAGATGCACAAAGATGTTTGAGTTAGAAATAGGTCAAATTAAAATGAAAAAATAGGAATTTTCCTGGCCAATCCAAGATAAGGCAAATCCCAAATAATAGCATTTTCTTGTATAGTATTTGTATATACAATATGGTGAGAGAGAAGCCTCAACAATCTTGAATAGCCAGAAAAATGGCAATTAGTAAATACATCATGCTCCCCACATCATAAAATAAAGGGTACCAGTGAGAATCAGAGGATTTGAGATTACAAAAAAAATATATAGTTTTCCCCACACTGAGTTATTTAGTGATGAATGTTATTGCTCCAGGCAAAAATGTAACAGATCCAAAAACTGCCTGGAGTTTTCATGGGAGAAGCACCAGGGCCTGTTAATAGCTGTGTGTCAATGTCCACTTCAACTTCTTGAAAGAAGGAAGAAATTCCAAGGAAAAAGCCCTCTAAACATGAGGGTTTTTTATTTTAAACAACCCCCTGCTAGAATTTCCTACCAGTGCCAGATACAGGATCATATGGACTTCTGGTAATCTTTTATGGTTTATGCTTTTCTTTGGCAATGCCTCCATTCCTACCCCTTCCACTAGACTGGAATTTCTTACCAGCACGTGGCTGGTCCAATGCCAGGAGGAACAGGCTCAGCCCACCAAGCCTTTGGAAACCCAGGCCCCCAGGATTCAGTTTTGACTTAGAAACCACGAACACTGAGCTGAGTTTTTCCTGGTGACCAAAGCAGGTTTTGTCCAAAGCCTATGCTCATTTTTCTGTCCTGACAAGACCAAGGAACTTGGATTTTCTTGCAACTAGGAGACAAAGAAATTCCAGAGCACTTTGTTCACATACCCATGTACCGCAGGCTTCTAAATACCACCTTGGAACCAAGCTGGCTCCTCTCTGGCTTGAGCACGTCATCCAGCTCCCACTTGAAGGCACCCAGAGATACTGAGGCCATTCTCCTTGAATTTGCTCTTCCCATTTATCTCCGCTCTGCTAAAGATATGCTCCCCATGTCTTATTTGCATTTGTCTGCCTTCATCTCTCAGCCACTGGCTCTTGTTCCAGCTTTCTTTTTAGATTAAAAAGCTCTTTAGAAACTGGTGTTTTCTTCTGCTGATGGCACTTAGGCACTGTAATCAAATCACCTCTTGACCTCCTTTCTGATAAGCTAAATAGACTCTTTCAAGGTCTTGTTGAAATTTTTTCTGTTGCTCTCAGATTATTTGCAAGCTCTCTCCTGCAGCACTCAGCCTGTACACAGTACTCCCAGTCTCCTCCTAGGATGGGGAGGTGGAATATGTTTTTTTTAAAGAAACGGGAGAAGTTGTGGCATAGCTGAGGCTTTGGCTTGGGGTCTGACTTCTTCAAGGGCATCTACCTGCCCACAGCCTACGCGATACCCATGGCATGCTCCTCCTTTATCCACACATGCCCAAATTCCCCCTTCTTAAAATGACTTCTCCGATTTAGGGTACAAATGGTCTCATCACATGCCAGCCCCAGTTCCCAGGCAGGAATCCTTCTCTTCACCTGGAGCACTCAACACCCACTGAACAGACCTGCCAAAGTGTTTATTGTGGACTTAGGACAGAGGTGTGCCCCAACACATCTGGTTCTTGCTGCTCCTCTCTCCGGCTGTCCCCTTCTCAGAGCACATCTTCCTCTCTTCTCCTGCACACTTCACTGCTTCACCCCCTTTATGGGCCTGCAGCCCTTCTCCTCAGGACACAAGAGCAGCATCCTCACCCTGCACATGTCCCTTGCAGAGGTGTCTCCCTCCCTCAGTGCCCTTCCTTTGCCGCAGGATGACCAAGCATCTTCTCTGCAGTATTAAAGAACTGCAGGATGTGGAAGATCCTGCTTTTTGAAGCCAGATGTTGTCAGCCTTTAGTTTCTAGCACTGTTTTCATTAGAGATCCTCCAGTGCTCCCACAGCCTCCGCATTTTTTCATCGATGAAGCAAAGAGCTCCAGATTTGAAGCCCTTCCTAAGTGTGTTAGACTTGGAATGACTCCACCAGCTTCTCCCACTGCTCAGAGGCATTGAAAAGATATTTAATTAAACCCACATCAGATTGCTGTTAGTAAGCTTTCTCCAATTAGCAAGGTGGAGAGGACTACATGTCATGGGGGGAAATGAGCAGACATGAAATGGTTTTGTTGCCTATGCTTTCCTCAGTGTCAGATTAATTGGCACTTTTCTTCCAATTTGAGGCAGAGCTCTGGGTGCACACGGGTCACAGCATTGCAGAGCAATCCCATCCCATTTTGTAGTTTCCTCTTTCTCTCAGTATGATTGAAAATTTCCTTAGGCACTTGAATCATGTTATGCTTTGTCTGCCAGAGGGGAAAAAAAAAAAAGAAGGAAAATCAGTGGCAATCAGATTGATCCTCAGCAGGGCTCTTTCAGGATCTCCACTCTCCTCTTCCTTACCCATCTGTGTGCAAGTGTGTTGGCTTTTTGTGCTGTTTGAACACATGCCCCAAACCACAACTGGTTGAAATCAACCTCAAATGGACTTGCAGTCACTCAGGCCCTCTCTGTATGAAACAAGTTGAATTAGTCAGAGGGTGATCCACCATGACTGAGCATCTGCCTCCGTGTTTGTCACTTTGAACTTGCAGGGATCAGCTGCAAGGAGAGCTGTTCCTTCAAAATCAGTAACAAGAGACTTGCCCAGCAGAGGTGCTCTCTCTGTGACCCCAAGGACCTGTTGGCTCTCAGGACGTGTGTTTGACACTCATTTAAGTCCTTCCCATGCACTGTCACAGCCTGGTGTTGTGTCCCAGTTGGGGCTGAGTTTTGCATCCTTGGAGCTCCTTACAGGGGTGTCCTAAGGGTATTGACAATCAGCTCCACTTTTCCTCCCACAGTCACAGTCCCAACAACACAACAAATTCTCTTCTATCAAATTGGGGCACCAGGCTTTGTTTATTATTTGGAAGTTGCAAACCAGATCTACCTCGATGTGTGAGCCCGTGATGAGGACATGCTGCTATGACAACAACATGAGGCTGAATCATCCAGACAGACAAGACACACATAATTGTGTGATCACCTGTTCCTGCTTGTTCAAAGGAAATTTTATTAGTGCTGCTGAAGGTACATTAGTGAACAAAGCATAAAACATCCACACATCAGTTGGGGCTCAGCTAATCGATGTAAGCACGGCCTGAGCCTGGTGCCTCACTGTTTCTGCCACTCAGCATTTCAAAGGATTCAGAACAAAATTTACAGTGATCAAGAAAATCTCAGTTTCTACTAATATGAAACATTTATATCTTTTGTGTTTCATTGAGATCATTGGGGTTTTGACTGTAGGATATTTATGGTCAGTGGACAATCTGGATCCAGGACAATGGTTAGAGAATGGACATGACTGATGGAAAACATGACTCTTTTTAACATTAAAAATCTCAAACCAGCAATAATTAGGAATGATAGGTGGGAGAGGAAAGATGGTCAGCTGCACTGCAGACAAACAGGAATATGTGGGGTCATGATTCACTCAGTCATATATATAAATCTGAATGTGCTTGTGCTGTGCAGGTGCATCAACCACAGCATCCATTTCCAGCTGCTGAGAGCGCAGTTCCACTTGTTTCCTTGCTCCCTTGTTCCTCCTAACATGAGAGTGCCAAAATTACAACTCCAGTCATGGGACTGCTTTGTGTGTCCTTATTTAGCCATATAACCCCCGGGCAGCACAAAAATGAACTCATGTCAGTTCCAGAATACCCCTAAATAGGGGTGTCTGGTGCTCCTTTTAATGATCTGTCTTTTCCAGATCTGTGGTGGTTTTGCTTCCTGAAGTCTTTCATACCTTAATCTTGTTCACCCAGAAGACTCCAGAAGGTATAAAGAGCTACTCAAGTGGAAAAAAGAACCCATTGTGTTTATTAATCGCACTCTTTTTGAAATGGTGGTCAAAACATTAATAAGGAACTTTTTTTTTCCCAGGCTTTTTGTCAAGATTTCAACACACAGTGATAAAAAAGCAATTTCAATAAGGTATTTACAGCATTTGAAGATTTTCTGCCAGGAGAATCAATGACGTTTTTACATGACTTGGGGAATTTTCTGCCAGTGCTCCATTCTGATAGTGCCCAAATAAATATCAGTCAAATTTCCCCAGAAGCTGACAGGGGGCATTGTTGGCAGCAGCAATAAGACCTGAGATGTGGATATTTTCTCTGTAGATAATGCACATGCATGAGTGTCTCACAGAGAACATTTCCATCTGCTCCATGGTAAGCAGAAAATGTGGGTATTCCACAAGAACCATGCTGAGACCACTCAATCAACCACTAATAAAACCAGTTCTGGAGTAACCTGAAAACAAGAGGCTCAGATGCATAGACATGAAACATTGCTGGATGAGCCTGTGCTGCAAACCAGGGCTATGCCAGTGACAGAGCACATTGTGAAGAGCAGCATCTCTCCCACCTGCCCCTGCATGTGGCACCAAGGCTCAGCCAGGTCCAAGGAGGCACTGTTTGAAAGTCAGCTTCAAAAGGCATTGAGGAAGGAAAAAAAATCCCAGGAGAGAGGATAGTGAAGCAAAACAAGATTTGCAGACAAAAGCAAGACCTCTGTGTTGAACAGAGAGTGAAATGCATTGAAAACTCTCTGAAGGGCCATTCCAAGTGGTGGTCATCATCAGCACAAGGTCTAGTTGGAGTCCACAGTGTGTCCCAGGCACTGATACTGGACCCAGTCCTGTTCAACGTCTTTATTAATGGTGTGGATGACGGGGTAAGAATGTGTCCCCAGTAAGTCTGGTGATCATACAAGACCAGGAGGAGTGGCTGATACACCCGAGGGTCGTGCTGCCGTCCAGAGGGACCTTGACATGCTAGAGAAATGGGCTGACAGGAGCCTTGTGAAGTTCAGCAAGGGTAAAAAATCCTGCACCTGAGAAACTGCCCCAGGCACCACCAGTACACTCTGGTGGTTCATGACTGGTACACATTGCCCAGAGCAGAATCTCCATCTTTGCAGATATTCAAAAAAAGTTGACTGGACATGGTCCTGGGCAAACATCTCTAGGTGGACCTGCTTGAGCCATGCAGACCAGTTGACCTTCAGTACCTGACAGCCTCAATCATTCAACATTCTACTCTGTCATTCTGAGGAAGTTTTAAAGAGGAGGTTGAACAAATACATGTTCAGACTCTTTTAGGAGCATGGACTAACCTTGTGAAGGCTACCCCAGTCCTGCCTGGGTTCTAGCTGGGGTTGAGAGGATCTTTACACCAGGTCTACACCAGCTGGCAGTGTCTGACTGCCACCAGAGCAGATCTAGCAGCTGCGTTTGCTCAGTGACACTGTGCTGTGAATAGGAATCTTCAAGAACAGATGGTGCTAGAAGATTTTTGCTTAAGAATTGGGGAAATCTCAACTGCTTTGTTAATCTTTAAACTGAAAGCTGTGTGGGAAAAAAAGCCATTCCACACTCCTTCTGATTTTGGGTTTTCTTCTGCAACTCCATCTCCGGTCAGAAGATCATAATGGTGCTGCACAGCTACAGAAGAAGAGGGGCACCTGCAGGCAAGGCTGTCACCTCTTTGCATATTCTTGGTGCTACAGGTTTGAGTTAGAGAGACAAATTCTCACACAGGAGTCTAAAAAAAAAAAAAAACCCAAAACCAAAAAACAAAACAACGAACAAACAAACAAACAAACAAAAATATAAAGAAGCAATCCTATGACCTTGCACTGCTTAGAAAACTGGGGATGCCCTTTGCATCATCTTGACACAGGTGAGGCAACCTTAGTGCATTAGCCCCTAAGCTCAGTTCTTTTCCACAGCTTGGCAGATAGATTTCATGACTTGGAAAGGTCTGAATAAGCTGTAGAGAATGGATGTTTCTCAGATCTCTGCCTTGAACCCTTCTCCTGTCAAACAAAATGCAGGAGATGGACACAGCATGAAGTGTGGGGGTGGCTGTCATTCTGCTGCATCATGTCATCAGTCATCTCCTCTCCCCCCAGCCTGACTTGGGGAAGATGGGATCCTTTCTACCTGTCTCAGTGAACAGAGCCAGGGGAACATACACACATACAGTAGAGAACAGAAATAACCTAACCTGGCAGAAAGCAGGCAGGCTGTCACACCTCCAAGGGGAAAACTGATACAGCCTCTTGCTTCTGTTTCAAAATCAATTTTGAGCTGGTCCCACAAAAGAAATGGCATAAAGAGCATTAGATCTGGCAAGAGAGGCTGCTGTTCCCAGGATGATGTATGGGAGATGAGTACAATTACCTGGCATAGCTAAAGCTGGTACACAGCCTTTTAGGTTCAGCAGACTCTGGCTGTCCTTCTCCATCAGCAGGTAGATCAACACAAAGTCAGCAAAGTCTCTTATGGGGCTGGGCTTGTCTCTGCTCCTGCTGTCTTGGAGAACAGAACAAGGAGCAGCAGCGGCAGCTACTCAGCAAGGACCATCTGTAATGCTCTACCAAAGATGATCTGCTGCAGTGATGCAGGGGAACCTCTTGTGCACCAGCAATGAAGTGCCATGGCTGCTCTGCCACTCTTCCCTGTGCCTGCCATCTCCCAAACTCACCATCCCATTCCCTTCTGCACCTAATGAGAGAAGCAGAACAGAAACCACAAGACTAATTCCTAAGCACACCCTCTTGCAGGTGCCACCTTCTTTCCTTTGAAGGCTTACCTGGAATTGGCATGGACAGTGGGACCATCATGACCTTGTGGGGCAAGAGATGCTGAGGTCCTGGCACCATCCACTCAGCCAGTGTTTAATGGGCCACCCCACAGAATGGGGACACCTGCTCAGGAGTTGTGTGAGCCTCACAGCAGCAGCTAGAACTTGATAAAGCAGCTGAACACCTTTGGCCCCTGGATTTAATTTCTGTGAAAGGAGACATAGGCAAGCAATGGTTGCTGCATTTTCCCCATGAGTAGCAAGGATCTTGCACTAGCTTCTCTCTGCTTTTGTTTGGAGGCCAAATGCCTCCAAAATGCAATAGGAAATACCAGAAGGTGGAAGTTGTCTCCAATTGGCAGCTCTGGTTTTTCTCAGGCTGACAAAAGCTTGAAGATCTACAGTCCATTTAGGAGAGATGGGGCCAATGGTGTTTCATGTTATTTGGTGAAATTAATGAAATCTAATCTTTTTTTTTTTTCCTCTTGAAAATTGAAATGCCTTGGGAAAACTGTATCCTCTGTCTCATGGCTACAGGCAGCTCTCCTGAATAAGCTATTGTCAGGCCTCAGAGATGTGAGTCACATCATCTTTAATCTCTGGGCGGGAGCATTCTCTATGGCTTTCATGCTTTGCAATAAATCTTCAGAGATGTTCCCAAATTAAGCATGATTCCTTTCTAATCTCCTTGCACTTCTTCCTCTCCCCATTTTATCAGCCAGGCTCAAACACATTTCACATGGCCTACTTCGAAGCAAACTGATTAATGTGATCGCTTCAGGTTTTAGGAGGGATCAGTGCTTACAGCACGGGAAAGGGCTCCTACAGCTGCTGGCAGCCCCAGCTCCACAGTGGCTTGGGTGGCTTAGAGGGGTCTGCCCCTGAGCAGAGCTGACAGCAGAGGGTGGAAACACAGACTCACTCGGGCACCTTCCCATGTCCAGCAGGACTCGGTGTCCAGGCGATTCCTGGAGCCCTCAAGGATCAGAAGCAGCATCACACTGTATAATGTGGCTGGTGCCTCCTGGGCCTGGGGAGCAGGAGGGAGGAGCTGCTGGCCTGCAGAAGGGATGTGCTGTGCTGCCCAGTGGCACCGCTTCCCCTTGGGAGCAGACGGGTACCACAGCCTCTGCCGGTTCCTTCAGGCAGAGGCAGCTGAGCAGAGGATTGCAGCTCGTGCTGCTCTGCTGCAGCTGGCACACATCTGGTGTAGAGCAGAGGGTTTGGGTCTGCATCACTGCCATGTGGGATTCAGGCCTAGGAGTTGGGAAGCAGTTGTCTGAATGTCATGGATAGAAAGGGATGTTGGAACGGGGTGGTGAAATCCTCTGGAAAAACACTAACTGTGGATCCATATGTGTGTATTGATGTTGCTCACAGAGAGAAAACTGCTCCTCTTGGCTTTTGTGAATCAATTTTTTCTGATAAAAGATGCAATCTCCCTCTGCCAACCTGCCTGTGTTCAGCTCATGCAGGTCATCTCTGTTGCCTGACAGAGGGGCTGCTCGCCTGTGGTGTCCTTGGACAACCCCCAAGAGCTCACAGCCTACACAGACAAAAGCTGTGCAGTGATCAGCTGTGTTTTACAGACAAGGAGCTAGAGATGGAAGAACTGTGAAGGAAAGAATCTCCCTTTGCGACTGCAGTTTTGAAGCAACAGGATCCTGAATCCAGGGCTACATTTGCCTGGGGCTGGGAGTCTCAGTAGTATAAGTGTCCTTTGATTTCCCACCAGGCTTCAGAGTGGGACATGCTACAGTTTCTGAAGGTGAATGAAATAATAACTAAAATGAAGAAAGAAAAAAACCATCTTGATGGTTAACACCAAATGGGACATTGCCCATGGAAAGCTGAATCTCATGGAGCACCACAGAACTCATGGAGCAGAGTAAATATTGACAGTGGAGGAACAGGAGAAGCACAACTAAACAAAAGTCTTGACAAGTGTGGGCTGCCTGATACTGCTTGTTTCCTACAGAGTCTCTGCCTCAAGCAGAGCAGGGTGTGAGGAGCCCTAGAGCTTTGCAGTCTGGCCCATATGTCTGCAGTCCTGAGCATTTTTTTATCTTGATTGACAAGAGTGAAGGACCCTTGTGCTTTAGTGAGTATATAATGACTGCCTTGATGTCATTTATTGAAGCTTTGGAATAGCTGTGCTTTCTAATTACTTCTTCCCACCTGCCTGAAGAGCACCTTTTGCTTTCAGATTAACTTCTTGCTGTCTCTTTGAACTTGTGCCTTGGTACTCCAAGCACCCTGGGTTTTGTGAGATCAAGGCAGGCTTGGTTAAGGTAAAAGGCAAGTAGTGATCAAGGTGGTTTTTATTTCCTTTCCTGCACAGAGACGTGCCAGGTTTGCTGATTTGACTGTGTGTGGCACAATCAGAGCCCTTGTGCCTTCAAAGAGACCCTCCAAGAAGAACAAGTTAGTAAGTGGTCTTTGAAGGGGAAAAGCCTTCTTCCTAATCTTCAAAGGGGCATCAGCAGTGTCCAGCATGAGCATCCATATGCACTGCACATATATCCTGGATGTGTGGAGTGGCTTCCTTGTTCCTGCAAGCAGAGAGATTTGGGGGCTGTGTGACATGTGCCTCCTATGTGAGTAATGTTTTGTAATTCAAGCTGCAAGGGCTGATTTACTGCACAGTTAAATGTCCTGGATAGAAATGCCAATGTCCAGATCCAGACCACTACATGGTGGGATAGTGGTTTGACCGAGTTTAAATTGGCAACAATCACATTGTTCATGCCAAATATGGATTCAATGGAGCTTTTAAAATGCCAGTTCACTGTAGTTTAGTTGTGGCATGGAGGAAAGTCCTAAAGTTTTCCTGAATACATGTAAGACATTTAGGCATGAATGATAATCTGGAATTTGCAGCATCCTTATTGTCTGAAGCAATGAGGCAGGTGTTGTCCTTGGACTTTGTGTAGTACTGAGCACACCAGGCAAGCTGAAAAAATGACATCCTCTCTTCTAAGATTTGTGTCCTGCCCACCATTTTCAAACAGAGCATTGAGGTGCTGGTGGTCTCCTCAGAGATGGTGGTTTCCTATGGAAAACTAGAGATCAAGTCAAGAGGGAGGTCTAGGGGTCACTTTCATCCAAAGCATGAACCCAACTGAAGGGTGTTCTGCCTGCTCTTAAAAACTGCAGCGGTGGAAGGCCACTCCTGTCCAGACAAAGTTTTCCCTATTTTCTGACCCATACATATCCTCTTGAGCTCCAACTAGAACCTACCACTTTCCTTTCTTACTTCTCATCACAGAGAAGATGGCCTACTTTGCAAGAACTTCTCATAAATTTGCAGATTGATCTCATATTCCCCTTTCCTGAGATTAAAACAATAATATCCTTTTCAGTTTCCCTCTGCATTTCCTATTTTCAAGGGCTTTGATAATGCTGGTCACTTCTCACCTCCTAACACACTAAGACTGGGTACCCAAAAGTGGACATGGAATTGCAGTGTTGGGGGAAAGGATGCTGTGTGGCATCTGATGGTTAATGCCTGATGATAAGTCCAGGATGCAGCAGAGCTCTTTAACAACTGCACATGTGGTGGCTGCAGCAGCTGAGGACTACAGGAGCCCTGAGCACAACCTCCATGCGTGCTAGAAATTATTGCTACTTGCACACAGGCATCGCTCAGAGCAAACTGCAAAACCCTGCTGTAAAGCAGGACAAGTTACTTGGGAGGCATGTGGGCTGATCTGAGCACAGTCCAATTCCCATGGAGTTATTCCTGAAGGCTGAGTTCTGCTTGGAGTCCATGGTGTCCTGTAAATGAGATGTTTCATGCTCTGGTGTGGCTGTCAGGAGGCATTTTGCACTAGCAGAGTTTCCTCTCCCCAGCTGCCTGTTTACTCCAGACCTGTCAGAATAGCATGTCTAGCTCCCCTGTGAAAAATTTGGTGCAAGCAGCCAAAGGATTTTAAAGTTATTAGGAAAAAAAAACCCCAGCAGAATAATTCTGCTTCCTTCAAAAATAAAGCTTAAAAAAGATGAAAGGTATTTGCCTTCACTCTCTGTAGGCTCTAACTCGGCAGCCAGCTGGAGAGAATTTGGGAAAGGAATTCCAGGAGCCTGGAGCTCTTACTGTCAGTAAAACCTGCCACTGGGACAGCAGAGCCATCTCACTGCAATCCACTTTCCTCTGCTTCCTGGCAGTTTCAGCTTTTTTATAGTGTTTTCTTTGAGCTGAAAGTCCCCAGTAACTTGATCCATTTCCTGTGCAAGATGGTAAGTGATTGCTCACAATTGGCAAGTCAATTCCTTGCCTAGCAGCCCAGGCTGTGGCATTGAGGATTTTTTTTTTTTTTTTTTTTTTTTATTTTCTGCAGAGATTCAAAAATACTCTCATACAGGAGGAGAAAACAAAGAGGACAAACAAGGTGCCAGAACTTTAGAGTTTGTCTTGAAGTCTGTATTGTGGTGAGGCTCAGTGTGTCCAGCACAGCTGGATGACACACCCACATTCAGTTATTCATGTTCCTGCTGTAGACAGAGCCTGAAGGTTTCCAAAAGTTCTGGGCCATATCTCTTTCTTTCAGAGGCTACTTCCCCCATGACTGTAGATGCCACTGCACATCCCAGATCTCCTTCCATGACAATCCCAGGGCACTGAAAGGCATTAAGACCGTCTTCATTGGGGCACTGATCCAGATGGTGGAAAACTTGAGTCAGTGTGAGTGGGACAAGGTGTTGGGGTGCCCATCCTCAGAGGTCTTCAAAGCTCGACCAGAAAATGACCAGAGCAAACTGATTTAATCTTTGAAGCTGGTCCTAGGAAACTGGAACATGAAGTTGGACCAGAGACTGCTAGAGGTCCCTCCTTACCTAAATGAGTCTGTGATTGCAGGCATGGTTTGGGGTAAAACTCATCCTTCTGGTCCTGAGGTCTCCATCTCCAGTAGAGGGAAAGTCACCTTCCTGATTCTGCATTACCCATCCAGCTGAAATCATAAAGCAGAAAGTCAAAAATAAAATACCCAATCCCTTTTTTCAAGGCTGGAAAGATTGTTGTGCTTGTCAGACATTTCATTTTTTATGACACTTTCACTGATTTTTTTTTCCTGAAAATGTTATTGCTTTTTAGCTTGACTGAAAAACCCTGCTTTCAGAAAGAACTTCTCAATAGCCATCTTGATAATGCTTTCTGTTGTTTTTTTAAAAAAACCCAAATGATTAAAAGCCCTCATTACAAATGCTGAAAAACCCCTCACAGTCTGCCTGTTTTGAACCCAGCAAAATGAGAACAACAGATAGTTCTGTATTTTTCATGAAATAGTTCTTCCCTTGTATTTTTTTAAGTCTTTCCATTCAGGCTGTGAGCTTTTCAGGGCAAAAATTGCCTCTTTAACAATGTCATTTTCCAGCTTCCACTTCACCAAGGTTTTCAATTTGGATGGGAGCTTTAAGTCAGATAATCATTTAAGACCACAATGTCTCTGGTTCAAAGCAGTGCTGACCATTTGAGCTCACAACTCTAAACCAAAGACTTTCAGTTTATTAAAGCCCTAAGTTTGATGGTGTTTTGTTTTTATTTGTGGTTGGGTTTTTTTTCCCCCAATAGCTTTGTTCACTGGTGCCTTGTTTGTTTTGCCAGCTACTATAAAAAAGCAACTTTTTTTCCAAGGAAATGCTGTCAGTTCTTTGCTTTTCAGGAATTGCAGATATCAGAAATGATTGTCGTAGTACCTAGGAGATCTGTGATGTCTGCCCCTTAACACTTACAAACATGTATCGTGTTGATGAATTTAGATGGTCATTTAAAGGCAAATTGCTTGTCCTACTTTTTGCTTCTTATTGATTGTCATATAATTAACTGATTCATTTTGTTAATATAATCCAGAGTGCCTGTAACCCAGTTAACCAGCAGAGCCTGATCAGAAGACTTGGGTTTAATTAGACTGCTCTAATTGCCCCAGTGAAATGATGTTTCCTCTGTCCTAAGTCGTTAGTTATAGAAGCCAGAATTTATTTTTTTTTAATTTTTATATTGAGATTTAATCGGGGCAGAGAGAATAATATGTTGCCTCCTGCCAGAGGGAGGGCTCTCTGTCCAAAGACGAAGGGGTTAGGGAGGGCAGTCCCACATGGTTAGAGGTGACACATCCCTTATAACCTGGTGAGGACCCAGCAGCATCAGGGGCTGTCCACGGTCCATAAGGCTGAGAGCTGCCCTTGGATTTGCTCTGCAGCTCTCTGAGTGCTCTCTAAGTGTCTGAGCTTGGCAAGGAAAATTGTAACTGATTGTAAATTTCTTGCAAAAATGGACCTTCAGCAGGGCTAAACCAATTTGCAAAATCAAGCTGAATTTGGGAAGTCATTTCGGCCTCCCTTCCTCCCCATAAGAAATGAAAGATGTGCTTTTGGAAGTGCCAGTATGGCTTGACTCTGATGTTTCCTAAATCCAGGCTTTTTCATATTCACAGGCTGTGTTGTTGGCTTGCGTGTGCTTATAAAGGTGAGCGAGATAAGACTGGCTAATTAGCTTGTAAACAAAATAGGACATTTTGCTTTGCATCAAATGAAATATTTTGGGTTGCTGAGTCAGACTTATGCATGTTTAAAAACATTCTGGCAAAAAAATTAAATTAGACACAAAAGTGGTGCAGGAGAAAATACCCTGTGGGGATTGCCCTCCTCCTGAATGAAGGGCTGGCTCCTGAAAGCAGTCCCGACTAGTGGGACAATGCCTGAAGCAGTCAAGCGGCTGATGGCTTTTCTCAGAGTGGGGGGACATCACTTGGTGGGTGAACCTCTGTTTACAGGTACTTTTCAGCCAGTGCCACAAGCCTGAACAGGAATCAGCTGATTAATGTGGAATTAGTGCCAGAGACAGTGATTAATGGTGGATGCAGGAACAATGTAAGAGAAAGCCCAGGGCTTTGTCTCTGGAGGCAGTTGTTGCATTTCCTGGAGGCCATCCCTCTTCCTGCTATCCCACTGATCCCACATTCTCCTCCTGTCTCCGTGCCACTGGTCCCTTCTCCTTCCCATGACTCTCAAGTCATGCCTTGTGGCTCGGCATGGTGTGCAGGTCTCTGTCCTTGATTTCCAGCACAGGGACAAGGAGGTATCTGGAGAGGGATGTATCAAACCCATGAGGAAGAAAGTGAGATTGTAGCATTTCTGGGGCTCAGAGCTCACTGGAGCAGTGGCTGGGGAGATTTTTCCCTGTTCCTTTTGCCTTTGCTGCTTTAAGTAAATAGGATCCTTCCTTCCTTCCTTCCTTCCTTCCTTCCTTCCTTCCTTCCTTCCTTCCTTCCTTCCTTCCTTCCTTCCTTCCTTCCTTCCTTCCTTCCTTCCTTCCTTCCTTCCTTCCTTCCTTCCTTCCTTCCTTCCTTCCTCCCTTCCTCCCTTCCTCCCTTCCTCCCTTCCTTCCTTCCATTTTCCCTTCTAACAGTGATAAGGACTAGGTACCACTGGAGCCAAAAGGACAGCAATCAAATGAACCAAAAGAAACAGTGGAATCTGGTATATGATGTTTGAATGTGAAGGGCCCCCAGAGTGACTCAGACAGGGTCACCCAGCTGTGCCACCCTGCTGAGGGACACACAGCTGTGCCCTGGCTGTGCTCAGGCTGCAGTGGGTGACAGAGGGGATGAGGGGTGGGATGAGGGTCACCCCCCAGCCCTTCCCTGCCTAGCACAGCTGAAAGATCTGGAGGCTGTGCCAGCTCAGCATCCAGACAAACAGGGGTGGGATGTGGATCAGCAGCCTGATTCACATCTCTCTGGGCTTGTGACTGTGTTCTTTTGGGTGGTAATCATGCAAACGTGCCAAGAGCAGCAGCAGAGCTGGGATCTTTGCTGCCCATCTCCTTCCAGCCTGTGACTTGGCTTCATGTAGAATGGCACCTGGCCTCCAGAAAGGAAAAGGACTTTTTCTCCCTGAAGTTAATATTTTCAAAGCACTCAGTGTTTTCTGTCTCAGTAAGTGGCTCTGTTGCAAGGACAGATGAGCTGTCTCTGGTGGTGATGAGATGGGATCACAACTCCAGCTGGCTGTAACTTGGTATGATCATAGTTTCCCTCTCGTGGTTTGCAAAGGAATTAACTGGAAGGATATTAATAACTTTCTCAGGTGAATATGGTCAAGCTATGCTGGAGCATCTTGCAGTCCTGGCCCCTTCATAGCTTCCTTCACCTGAGAAGATCCAGGTGGCACTGCTGAATTTTGTTAAATCTGTAGCTCTGTCCTTCTGGTCATGACTACAGATTTTTGCCTCTCCTTTCCATTGCAGAATGGCTGGAGCTGTTAGGCAAGGTCTGAGGTGTCCTTCCATTAGGAGATATTTTCTTACATTATCTCTCTCATGCTGTTTTCTGCCTGCTACAAAGGTCACAAGTTCTCTTGCCTGTGAAGAGCTGGGTAAGAGGCCCCAGTTCTTCCACAACATTTCTTAAAAGTTTCTGCAGGGAACTGGGGAAGGCCTGTGTTCCACAGAAAAGGAAGGAGCCTTAAAAGTAAAATAAAAAAAGGGGGAGGGTGTAAAAGAGGGCAATCCCACGAGTCAGGGAGGTCAGAGGAGTGCCACAGGGTCTGAGTGCAACACTGGTCCCAGGGAAATGTGGTGGTGGTTGATACCCAGGGTGTGCCACGAGCTCATACCATGGTGGTGACTGGAAGACAGGCTCTGCTTGATGTGGACAAACAATATAAACAAAACAAGAAAAAAAATTGGACTGCTTTTTTGCCTAATCCTAGAGTCCCTGAGGAAGATGTTTGGCATCCTCCCCTCTCCTTGCTTGTAATGGAGGGACTCAGTATCCTGCAGAGACAGCAAGGGAAATGACAGGATTATTCCCCATGGTGATTATCCTGTGATCTCTCAGGGCTGTATAAATGGGAGCTGATTACAGTAGAAAAGGAGTAAATTGTGTAATTAGAGGGGGTGGGAAGAGGGCAGTACTTAACCTCTGCCTGAAGGTGCTGTTTTAGAGAAGAGAGTGGAAAAGAGAACGCTGAGTAGTGTCTCTTCTGGGACCCACAGCCCTGGAAAGTGCTGACCTGGTCCCTGGCTGCTCCTGTTGCTTTGTGCAAGCCCTTTGATCTTCCCTTCTGGAGAAAGAACAAAATATTTCTTTCTGCTGGAACTCTTGCCAATTTCTTTGTGAAGAAAGTCCCTCTTGCATGTCCACCTTGCCTTAGGCTGCCTTACAAGGGGACTGGCTGCTCTCAAGACATTGGCATCACCCCAAATTTCCCTCTGGGACTTGTCATGAATGGTTAGAAGAGAAAAGCCATTGCAGGATGGAACCCACAGCAGTTCTGTGTTGGGTGTAAGATGACTAAGATCTTTCCTGCTGCTCTACATGGAGCAGGAATGTTGCCTCCCCTTCCCTTTATTATTGACCCAGCCTGGCCTGGGCCATAAAGTGTATCTGTTCCCATTGCAGGGAAAAAAAATCACACAGCAGAACTGCTCTCAGAGCCATGGAGAGGGAGGCTATTATTGTTAATATTATTCGTGCCAGGAAAAATAGCCAATTACCTTCCTATAGAAGCACTCTCTGCCCAGTGAGCCAGTAATTGCAACATCTAACATTCATCACAGAGCTCTGAAAGTGCTTTGGGAATAAAATACTGGCAAATGGATGGACTTGAAAAAGACAGGGGAATAAAGTTAAGGCATGAGATATTCAGGGGGTGTAAAATTCTTGCAGGGAATTTATGCCCACTTACACCTCAAGTCCTAAAGATCTAAGAATTTGGCTTTGTCTTGTATCCATTGTATTTTATGTTTTACAGGTATGTAACTGTATTAATGTAGATGTTTAATAAACTGAATAGTGAAATAGGATGTAACTGAGGTGGGGGCACTGCCAAAGGTGCTTTCTTGTTGTTTATGAAAGTCAGCTGGGCAACTGTGACACAAGGAAATTCTTGCATTTATTTCCCAAATTTACCAGTGAAACAACAACGAAGGGGAAATCCATCTTCCCCTTTCTTCCTTTCTTCATTGGAGGAGGAAGAAAAGACAAAATCCTTTCAAGAGCTGCAGGGAGTTGAATGTATTTGCTCTGCTGGACTGCACTAAAGGCCACGTTTCACTCCCTGCCTGTCCCCAAGGTGATCCGTGGACAATGTCTGCAGATTTGTCAGGTTTCACAAGATCTATTAAATGCAGTCAGCTGCTAAAGCCTCCAAGAACCCACAGGCTCTGGGGGATGTGCTCCAAGGCCTGTGAGCAGCACCTCTTCCCCACAAGCTGTGTGGGAATCTCATCCAGAGGAGGATGCCTTTCCTATCTGTCGATAGAAGGGTTAACTGCAGGTGTCAGAGGACTTGGCTCATTTCACCGAGTTGTTTGGGGCTTTCCCTGTGTAGCCAGAAGGATAATTCAGCTGTGTGTCTTCAAAATGCTGCAGTTTCACACCCTGCAAGACGTCTGTCCTTTAAATTGCTTGGTGAACACCAGCCCTCATTTATCATGTCAGCTGTGATCCATGGAACAGCAACAGCCTCGCTCTTTCCGAGGACTAGCCCACCCTTCTCTTGGAAGGAAAACAAATCTATGCTAAAATTGCTGCTGCCCTGAGTGTGCTTTTTCGTCCTGAACCCTCACAAATACCCTTTAGGATGCTCCAAAGGGATTTTCTCTTTGTTCCATGGGTGCAGAAAGTGATGCTGGCCCATAATGAGAGATTTTGGGTCAGCCACAATGTCATACACAATATAGGCAACATCAAACCTGTCAGAACGGGTAAGCTCACAAAAGAACCTAGGATTGCGTCAAACTGAGATAAAATTGTGAAGGGACAGCTTTCCCCTCGGTACTGCCCTTTCCTGGGTGCCAAGGGTCACATCACAACACCCGTGGCTGTGCCTGCTGCTGCCGGGATTCACTGCAGCCACGTCCCCGCTCTCGCCATCACACCTTTGTGTGGAGATGGCGGCCTTCACCTCACTGCCAGCGCCCAAGCTGCTGAAGAGCCAAAGGGAACGGCTTCATTGCCAAAAGAAATGGCTTCACTGCTTATTCCCTTGTACCGATTTCCCTTCTACAGTCTTACACCTCGACTCTTTTGCGGCGCAGCTTCTGTAGGCCAGCATCACTCTTCCTTGAAGGGAACTGACCGGGCAGGATCTTTGTTTGGACAGCAAGAAAATTCACCTTATTTATTTATTTATTTATTTCCCATCTTTCTTTCCCAGTCCCTCTTTGAACACCCGTACTTGACACAGAATCCCATTCTCGGTTTTCCCCCCGCGGAGCCCCGATCGGGTCGATGCGGCCCGCTGCCGCTCGGCGCTCTCTCGGTCTGGCCTGCGGCCCCGGGGCGGGGCCGGGCCCGGCGCTTTTCCCGCCCCGGCGGCGCGCGCGGCGGCCGTTACCGCGTCCGCGCGCTCCCGTGAGGCGATGGTGGGTGCGGGGTGGGGGCGCCGGGCCGGGGTCTGTGTCTGTGCCAGCAACAGCAACCTCCCGGCCTCTCACTGTGTATGTTGTGCCTCTCTTCCAGAGGAGGAGCCTCGCCCCCAGCCAGCTGGCCAAGAGGAAGGCGGGCGATGAAGATGAGGAAGAGGAGGAGGACTGGCAGCCCCCGACGGTGAGGGAGAGGCCCCGGGACGTGACCCCCGTGTGTGCGTGTTCTCGGCCTCGTGTGACCCCCATCCGAGTCACTCGCCGGTGCCTGAGCCTCTCCATCCTCTGGGCACCGCGCCCCCGGTTTGTGCTGCCGTAAAACTTCGTGTCTCGGCATGTGGCTGGTGGGAGACCTCCCGTGCACAGATGGTTATGGAAAAAGTGATCCCTGTGAGAGCTTCGAGTGGTGTGTGAAAGGAATAGGCTCTTTAAGGCAGAATGTTACATATTTTTGTAACGGGACCCCGTAGGATCAGTATCGCCGATTATCTGCAAAGACCTCCTTTAGCCATTCATAATGACACGAGTCCCAGCCCTAATTCTAATTTACAGTTATGTTCTATGTCATGCAGGTTGAAGAGTCACACGTAAAGTTTTCTGTGTCAAATCCATTTTTCTGTGCCAGTGGATGGTTGAAACCGTGCCTCTCGCTGAAGAGGACTGTGTTAAATCAGGAAACAGATCAATAACCTCTTTATTTTCATGCTTTTCTAAGTGTTTGAAATGTAGGGTTCAGTGCGAGGCCTTTCACCTGCATAACACCAGGTGCCGTGGAGCCTCTGGGGACTTTGATGTTTGTTCCATGCTACTGACCCTTCCTTTTCTTAATTCTGCTTTTCTTTTTGAGTGGTTGGCTTAGCTCTTACAGGCTAAAATCTTAGCTTTTGTAGGCTAGAAAGTGGTAGTTACTTTCTTAACTAGGAGAAGGTTTTAAGCTTCATGTAAATTAAACTTTAGTGTGCAGTGACCTTGCTGTGTGAATCCTTTGGCAGGGGGGTTGAGTGATGGCTGTGTGTGCTCAGAGCTGCTTGGGCAATGGTCTGTGTGCTTTGGTGCTTACTGAGTGTGACTGCAGGGCATCTCCTGCTCTCCCCAGCTGCCCCTGAGTTGTTTGGTTCTGGTTCTTCTGTTTTCCAGAGCCGGAAGAGGCAGAAGGCAGCGGGTGAGGCGGAGAGTGGAGAATGCTACAGGTCACCTTTCCGCAAACCCTTGGCTCAGCTGACCAACAGACCCCACTGCCTGGACAGCAGTCAGCACGTGAGTGGGCTTGCTGCTGGGACACACACAGCTCACTCAGCAAGAAGTCCCAGTGCCTCCATTTAAACTGAGGTGTTACGGAAGTTCCATGCAGACACAAAGTCTTTTGGAGAGGCTTTTTGCCAGCTCCAGCCATTTAATGTTGAAGGAGCTGTGGTGGGGGAACTTGCTGTAGTGGAAATCCTGAATGAAGGAGTTCTGTGAGACACAGGTGAAGGACAGTACCCAGAGATGTGAGTTGCTTTCCACCCAGGTGGGTCAAATGCTGCTTGCCTGCCCAGTTCTCTCTGGGCTTCCACTGCTGGACACCAGATGCTGGACTAGCTGGGTGCTTGCTGATCCAGCATGGATGTTCCTGCAGTGGTAACCAAGCTTCTTTACAGGAAATTAGTTTCCTGACTGAATTACCAAGGCAGGGGGAAGCAATAGCCTTTAAAGTGAATAAAGCCAGTGGATTTAGGAAGATGGGAGCTATGAAAAATCAATTTAATGTATTAGAAAACCCAAAGGAAAATAGTTTAGAAAAGCAGAAGTGGTGGAGGAAATTGTGCTGAATTGTTACTTTCTTCCTCTTGGATAGTCTTGAAAGTAGTTGGAGTTGAAGCTTGAGTAGATTAAATAGAGGGACTCTGAGTTCTTGGCAAAACTGAGTTCTTAAAAAATGTCCTGGACTTGCTTTCTTGAGCAATCTCTGATTTCAGACTTCTGAAATGTGTTTTCTTTCTGAATTCCTAGGAGGCTTTTATCCGCAGTATTTTGTCCAAACCCTTCAAAGTCCCCATTCCAAATTATAAAGGTAAGATGAGGAGGTTTAAGGATTGTCTGTGTTGGCTGACTCGGGTAAAACAGATGATGCTTAGGCCTGTCAAATGTATCAGTAGGGATTATTGTTATTTTTTTGCACTGTTGCATATGTTCCAGAAATCCTGACTTAATTTTGAAAGAAAAATACTGGCATATTAGCAAAGTCTTCATATTTCTTACTAGTGTTTAGTTTGGATAATCCTACATTTCAGAATTGGATTTTATAGTCTTACTGCTATGTATTTGATGTAGTGCCAGGAGATTTTACACCATATCACAAATACAAAAGCAAAATGAATTCCAAGCCACTAAGGTTTATCATTTAAATAATGATGCTAACAGACAGAAGGCTGAGGTGAAAAAGATTTGTATGTGCCAGTTTTATTTCTACTTGGCTTGGTGTGTTGAGCCTCAAGGTGATCTTCAAAATGAGATTGTTTTGAAGTTCAAAGCCTCGGCTGGTTTGAATCAGTGAAACATAAGATCTCAGAAACAAATGGGCCTGTTCATGTCCCCTGCTTCCCCTTCACCCTCCAGCTGCAAAACTCGAATACAGAATAACCAGTTTCACTCAAATTTTAGTTATAAAAATGTCTGTAAGCAGCCACTGAATATGGAATGACAAGCCCCAAAAGAGTTTGGCAAAGCTCACTTCTGGAGAAGTGGATTTGTCAGGAGACTCAAACAGAACTGTAACTGGGAAAGCTGCTTTCTGTGGCTGTTACCTTGCTCTCTTAATTGGGAAAAGTGCTGTTTTTTGTGCTCTTTCTTTCTTGTTGTGTGTGCATTGCTTCCTCAGCTTGTGATACACTCCTGTTTTGCAAGGAGCTTTAGTAAACAGTGGAGAAATGGACTGATACATGTTTTTTAAGCAAAATCAATCCTGGGAGCACAGTTGCCTGAATTTTGATGGGAAAAGGGATTTTTATGTGTGTTCTTCTGTTCATCTCCATTTCAAAACTGTGACATCAAAATCCAGTACTAGGAAAAGGGCCTCATGCTTGGTTTCTGCTTTTCACAGAAATTGGCTCCAAGGCCAAACATCTACTATTGCTCAGCAGAGAGAAAATAATACCCCAGAGCAGGTAGTGACAATATGATGCTGGCTGCGGTGCTGTAGAATTTTGTCACTGTTAAAGATCAGTTCCTGACCTTGCATCAAAGATACAACTCTGGCTTAATCTGGGTTAGGTGACCCCGAAAGAGAATTTCACCCAGCATATTCTATATGTAGGTGCGTATTTGTTGAGCTGTTGAGATCTACAATTCTGGAGCCCTCTTTGGCTTTTAAAAAACTGGAACAACTGCCTTGGGTGAGCAGTACCATTGCTCCATCTTTGTCTCTGTTCCTTCGTTCTGTTTTTTCCTGCCACAGAGCTTCCCACTGTGTGCTGCCAGAGCACTGCCAAACAACGGCCCCACTTGGTTTGCTGTCTGCACCAGCTGTGCGTGCACCTCCACTCCAGCACCCAATTAATTCACTGTTCCTAGATGTAATCAGACTCGGCTGCAAGGCTCTGCTTGCTTCCAGGAAGATGTTGTTGTTTGAGCTGTTCCTTGGTTTGCTTTCAGGGCCCCTGGGCTTGCGCTCGCTGGGTGTCAAACGAGCAGGACTGAGGGGTCCTCTCCATGACCCGTTTGAGGAAGGAGCTCTGGTTCTGTACGAGCCCCCGGTGCTGAGTGCTCATGACCAGCTGAAAATAGACAAGTGAGTCATCATCACCTGGTGTGAATGCTGCAGCTCTGACCTCTTTCTGGGTGTAGATTTATGCGCTTTTCTCCCAAATGTGTTTTAGCTGGGGTCTTCCGAGTATTCTGCGTGGATTGGTTCAGGTATGGTTACAATCACATGTAACCATGCCGGATTGTTTGAGTTCTTTCACTGACTTTTTCCATCTCTCCTGCATCAAAAATTTAAACCTGTTGCAGGGAGTGAGCATATACACATGGAGAAATTGCTTAGAGAAATCTCATGGCTTAGTTGTTAGTCAGGAAGCACCAGGATCTAAGGACAAGCAAAGGGAGATGACTCTCAAATGTAAGGGTGCCTACTGGTTTTTATTCTGATGTAGTAGTTTGTTTTGTGCTATTATAATTTTAAACAGCTGTCAATTGGATCTTCATGGACAGAGGGAGGGGTTTCTCTCTCCAGAAATTTAGTTACAATATTGTTACAGAAACAAGAAAAACAATACTGACTTTTTAACTGTCTCTGAACCTCATTCTGCCCTTGTTTTATTTAAGGACAGCCCACATACATGGTTTCACTGATGTGTCAGGCTGTGGCTAGGTCTCTAACTTCATTCTCAAAGCTGAATTAATAATTTTTCACTTTCTTGTTTGAAGTTGCTTCCCCTGTGTTACAGGGGAGTCCTCAATATAGCAGTGAGATTTACACCTAAACATGTGCCAAATTCCTTATCACACTCTCTTCTTTGTCTGTCTCCTGCAGGGACAAGGTACCTGTCCATGTTGTGGTGGATCCTGTCCTCAGTCGTGTTTTACGACCCCATCAGAGAGAAGTAAGTTTTCCATTGGGACCTGAGGGTGTGGCTGGAGAATTTGCTCCATTTCAAAAAGCTGCTGGAGTTGTTACAGGTCTACATCGACCTCACAGACTTATAGTCTAACAGACTTTAGTCTGATGCAAATACCAAGTGACACATTTGTTTTAAGCATCCTCTCAGAGGCCTGAATGCTGGTGATATTCCCTGTCGCTTTTCAAGAAAAGAGTCAGGGCTGAAAGTCCTGCTTTTACTTACCTTGAAGTCTGGACATATGGCTCTGCTGGGTGGAATTCAGTGTGGAACATGATAGGATATAGTTGCAATAATCTATATTGCAGCCCAGTTTTGAGTCAGGCAGGGCAGGCTCTCCACCACTGTTTAACTGCTCAGCAGAATTGATTGGATCTGCAGTCCCTGAGCCAGGAAACACTAAGGCTCCAATTTCTGGTACCATGGTCCCCATCGAAGTGTAGAGTAGGTTCCTGCTTCAATGTTCTTTGGAGGCTGCCTTGGTAGGTGTGAGCTGTGCCTGACCTATGCAAACATGAAATTTGACTGTGGAGACTGCCAAAAACATTTTATATTGTAAATTTGTGTAACATCATAGTATGGCAACAGTGGGTACAACTCTCCAAATACCTGATGTAGGTTTCTGGACAGCTCGAAGTTCATCCCAGATGCAGTATATTATAATTTAAACCCAGAGGGAGCACAGATGGAAGCTGTGATTGCTCATCTTGCAGGCTAAGCAGGTCAAGCTAGATGTGTCCCTGCATGGGAGATGTTCAGATAGCTCTGGAAGCATTGTAGGCTGCTCATGGCTCATAGTTTTATCTCAGATCTGGTAATGAACCTGTGACCCAGTGTAGTGTGCATCTCTGGCTACATAGTGCCTACATAGCTGGAGGCACTCTGGTTTTGGGTAGGGTGCTGCCTGCTGGTGCTTTTGTCAAGTAATCAAAGTTATGTTGGTATCCTAGGCACACTGTCTTTTGGCAGGTAAATGTTGATGATAAAGCATTTTCTGCTCTAGGCTGACTAATGAGTCTACCTGCTAAGATTCCTATGCTGCTTTATTCAGCTGATGCTCCTACATAGTTGTGCAGCTCTGCTCCAGCTTTGTTGTGACTTTTGTCTAGGTGCTGGTTCTGCAGCAAAATGCAGTCTTATAGCCAGTAATGTACTTCATAATTGTACAATTGGCTTAAATAAATTCCATTAGCCTGTTACTTAAAAGCCTAAGAAACAAAGAAAAGGACTTGAAAGTACAGGTCAAGGTGCTCAGTCTTCAAGTCCTAAGTAGTGGAGTAGGGAGGATGAATCCTTGCAGGTATGTTTAGCCTGTACGTTCCCAGCACAGTGCCATGGTTTTCTTTCACTCTCTTATCATCACATGGTACAGGAACATTTTTGAAGTTTGTTTCTTTACTTTCCCCCTCCCCCCCCACCTTTTTTTTATCTGTCTCACTGATGTGTCAGAGCCTAATGCAGGGCTGAGCTCTTCTTCCACCATGTGACGTGGGTTATAACCTCAGCCCTGTGTCTTCTCTAAAGCTAAATCTGCTTTGGACCTTGAGCTCCCAGGTGAGTCACTGCTTCTAGGCAGAAATTATGAGGGCTGATGATGGTGTTCTGGGAATTATTCGAGCAGCAGAAACTCCTCTACTCAGTCTGATTCTTTAAAATTACCTGATTTGGTGGTGTTAAGATGATAAACCTCTTTGAAACGGTTGATGCATGTTAGTTCATGGCCAGATCCTAATGCACCCGAGGGTAGAAATTTCTGGGAATTCATATTAGGAAGCTGGTTAGAATTGTACAAGTGAAATGTAGCAAGATTTTGTGCATGTTGTGAGGTGCATGTTGGCATCAGTAGTGCTGTTTCACTCCAGATGTGACAGCGTTTTAGCTGTGCCTCAGATGATTTCCCTCTGTCTCATTAGAACACTGCATGTCCCCAGGGATGTGTGTGCTACACAGATCTGCTGTTTGTTGTGCTATCATTCCTGCGCATTGTGGTAATGAAGTTGTCACTCTGCTGATGTCCTCATCATGCTCTGAGAGAACAATTTTTTGACAGGGGGTGAAATTCCTCTGGGACTGTGTGACGAGCCGGCGGATCCCTGGGAGCCATGGCTGTATCATGGCAGATGAAATGGGGCTGGGCAAAACTCTCCAGTGCATCACCCTCATGTGGACGCTTCTCCGGCAAAGCCCAGACTGCAAGCCTGAAATCGAGAAAGCCGTGGTGGTGTCTCCCTCCAGCCTAGTGAGAAACTGGTACAATGAAGTAGAGAAATGGCTGGGGGGAAGGATCCAGCCACTGGCCATTGATGGAGGCTCCAAGGAAGACATTGACCGTAAACTAGGTACAGAAATGTTTGCAGTCTTGGCATTCTGCTGGTTGGGGTCAAAGTCTTGCATGGGGAGAAGGCTGCAGCAGCTCATGTGAACATCTCTGAGCAGTCACTGGATCTCTGCAGACTGGTGGCTGTCTCTCCACTAACGTGTTTAGCTCTGACCCTTGCATGTTTGGTAATAGTTGATCTTTTGCCATAATCCAAGTCTAGTCAGGTGTTAGGGTAGTCCCAATGCTCTTGTTTTGCTCCAGCCAGAAGGCAGGAAGGGAGGCAGAAGGGACATGGAAATGGGAACAGTTGTGGGGAAAGAAGAATGGGTATATATGGGTGGAAGGGTTTTCATAATTTTTTTAAGGAAAATGTTTTGACTATTTGACCTGTTTTCTATTAGATTACCTCATGCCTTTTTCCTTTCTTTTCCTTTTCCCTCTTCCCATCTGCAGTTGGCTTTATGAACCAGCGTGGCCTGCGAGTGCCTTCACCCATTCTGATTATCTCCTATGAGACCTTCCGACTGCATGCTGAGGTGCTGCAGAAGGGCAGTGTTGGGCTGGTCATATGTGATGAGGTACGGGGGCACCTTTAAAGGGAATTTATTCCTGTTGTTTCCTCAACATGTGGGTGAAACTGGGTCTGCTTTCTTAAAAGGAGAGTGGACAATGGGATACAAGACTTAGCTGTGGACATCACCCATTCTGGTGTTTCAGAGGCTCTAAGTGTGAGCTTGAGTGGGAGAGGTGTGTTCGTGAGCCAAGATATGAAGAAAATCCAGTTGGTGGTAACTGCATCCACTTATAGGTCCCTGATCTGTCCCTTCTAAGGCTCTTTCCATGTGAAATATGTACCAGAGGGGAGGTGCATGCCTGTCTCTGTGGGTAGTGTCAGGTGGCTTACTGGTTTTCATGCATTGGTGTGAGTCAAGCTCTGCTTTCACATGGTTGAAATGGAGTTGTTTTTTCACTTGTCATTCCCTATTTGTGGTTATAGGTAGTGAGAGCCAGAGATGCTAAAACAAGTGTCCTTCCTCAGCCTCCTTGAGAGGGTCAGGCTGGGGCCTGGCAGGGGTTGAGGTGTCCTCTGTTTCTGGGTAGAAGGAATTTATTAAATAGGGGTGCCACCCAGTGGTGTGGCTTTGTATTTGCCAGAACAGTGCTGAGAGTGGCTTAAAGAGAGTGAGTGTCCTCAGGTGTCTAGCTCCCATAAACTTTTTATCTTTGAGTCCACACCTCTCTGTACCCCTTGAAGGGGACTAGCACCTAGGGAGTCTGGGAACCCACATCCTTGGCCTTGTGGCTTCTATATGTTCCAAATAAATATTCACCTCTGCTGCAGTCTGGCACTTGTGAAAAGCATCTTATCTTGTGCTTTGTTCTACCCAGCACTCAGATGGTAATAAAGTTGCTTCTTCCAGGCATGAGAAATAGGGCCTGTATTCAGATTACCCCTGTAAGGGGTGAAGATTCACTTTTTATTAGGGTACAAAGCAATCCTCTGTATATGTGGTCCGAGTAGCTTGTGTTCTTGACCTTGGGTGAAGCATATTTACTGGTCCAGAGTTCAGCACTTGTGTCGATAGCTGAAAACATTGCCATCTTAGAACAGGAAGCAGTTCTTAAGAGTTATATTGTGTGGTGGTTGTTATTTTCATGGTAGAGTTTCTTGCCTGGGTGGAGTTCAGATATTTGTGGTCTGGGAAGTTTGTAATGTGTTGTTTCCTCACATAATGGCTTCAGGTTTTTTACTGGATCCTTGTCTTTGAAACAAATCTGTTGCAACACTTATTCCACTACCAGGAATGGGAAGAGTGGTGAGATGCCTTTTATCAGTGCTGATATGATGATCTCCAAGTTGCTTCTTAACAGGGCCACTGGATTTATCAGCCTTATTCCTTTTCTCTGGTTTTTTTTTTTTTACAGGGCCATAGATTGAAGAACTCTGAAAACCAAACTTATCAGGCTCTCAACAGCTTAAACACACCTCGACGAGTCCTTATCTCGGGCACCCCTATTCAGAATGACCTGCTGGAGTATTTCAGCCTGGTACACTTTGTCAATTCAGGCATTCTGGGTAAGAGATGAATGTGTGGGAGATGGGAGGGAGGGGAAGGTGCTGGCCAGGCTTCCCTCAATGCCAGCAAAAGGCAACAACTGAGAAGTTGGTGCAAAATCATGCCAGGGGCTTTTAACTAGATGATCCCTTAAAGTATTTTTCATGCCAAACCAGTCTGTGATTCTATGAGACTTTAGTCTCTTTCAGTTTGTATCCAGAAAGCCTAGGTCAGGTTGCCCTGTTCTAGAGGCTGTGTATCATCTGAGCTCTAGTTAAATAAGATTCTAATACAAAGTACACCATTCTGACAGGTATTTTGGAAGGGGAATCAATTCGGGTAAAATGAATCTGTGAAACCGAGTGCTACTGTAAATGATTTTTTTTCATCACCCGTGATAGTCTCGGTTGCTGGGCATCCAGTCCAAGAGACTTCTCATTAATTCTAGTGCACACACAACTCTAGTTAAACACAGTTCATCAGGTTCTTAATCTTACAAGCAGAATTTGGGCTGTGTCTTTTTCTGTTCTGCTGTTTTGCCCCCAGGAGTTCCCAAGGAGAAGATGGAATGGGATGGTAGATGTTCTACATCTATTTTTTCTGTGTGCTTCAATTTTGGGTAGTTATTACAGGGAGCTGATGGGATTTCACCTGCCCCCCTTGACCTGTACTTTGGGCAAGATTACTCTCTCTGTACTTGCAGTTCGTTCTCACTGAGATGAGGTTAATGGTCTAACTACTGCAGCAAAGCTGCATGCACTCAGTAGGCATTTTTCCCACTTTCAGCCTGTAGCCAGTAATAAGCAACTGATTACAGATAATTTTGGAGTAGGCACAGATAATGCCCATGCTGTTGTTTGCAGGGAAAAAATCTGGGAATAAAAGTATAACTGGAATGTGAGCAAAAGCAGTATGTGCATGACTGTTCAAGTAAAATTCTATGACCTTTGGCTTTGCGCTGTTGTTGGAATACAAAATGATTATCTGTTGTACTGATTTGTCTGCCTTGTGTGAGTCTTTCTTGGCTAGAAAAAAATACCAGTCTTATGGATCTTATATCTGCTGGGCTCAGTGTTTGGGGTGTGGTAACTGGGGCTGTGGGAACTTGATCAAAGGTTCTTTGGTAGTAGTTGTCACCTTTTCACTTCTTTTTTATACAGGAACTGCACAGGAATTTAAAAGGCATTTTGAAATGCCCATCTTGAAAGGAAGAGATGCAGATGCAAGTGAAGCTGAGCGACACAAGGGAGAAGAGAGGCTTAAAGAGCTGATCAGTATTGTGAACAGGTGAACTTCATCCCTCTTCTCTTTGCAGAGCTTTTTCATAAGCCCTTTGCATAAGCTCTGCTATCTTTCTGAATTACAGTTGTAGCTGTAATGAATTTTCTTGCCTGTTACATCTATTCAGCAAGTGATTGTGGGAGTATTTATTGCCCAAGAGATCCACATAGCATGGATCTTTAGTCTGATAAATGGAACTGACATGGCATAGTCAGCTGCAGTCACTCCCAAGCAGTATTCTCAGGTACTGAATTATTATTTTACTCTTATGTTTCTGTTTTCTCCTGGGACCTGAATAATCAGGCAGCATCCTTTTATTTATGTTAGCTACAAATGTGGGCTAGATCAGACTTGAGATCCATCTGGTCCAGGCGTTGAGGAGCAGGAGTATAAGGAATGCCACTCAATTCTGCTGTTGATTGCCCAAGTCACAGAAGAGTCCAGCTCACACTTTCACAGTTTTGTTGGCTCTGTAGGGCAGGTAGGATAGACAATAAGTGTCAGAGATGGGACTTCTGATCCCCAAGAAGCACCTCTGTGATGTGAAGTGCTATCTTATTTATCTTTGGCTGATTTTTGGTACTCGTTTATACCATTTTTTTCTTTGTGAATACATTCAATTTATCCACATCTGCTGGTAATTGCTTGGCTCTCTTTAAGAACTTTCTAGAAAAGACTCTTGAATTCTCAGCATTGCTGGTGTCTTCAGGTTTTTTTTCTGATTTTCTGTTTGTTGTCGGTGGGGTTTTTTTGGTGGCTTTGGTTGATTGGTTTGTTTTGTTTTTTTTAGTCTGATCTTTTGCAGCCGTCACAAATACAATCCTGCAGTTCAGTCATGGTGAATTAAATTGCACACTAAGTAGAGTCACTCCATAGAGACAGTCCTGACCTTGACTCAGATCAGCTTGCAGAAGCCTAAGAAAAAGGAAAGGTTGTGAGGAGAAAAGCTTATTGCTTCTTGAGGTGCATTTATTTCTGTTTATAGTTGATGAAAAATGGATGTAAAAGTGTGTTCAGGAGTGCCTGTGCCTGGCTCTGTTGAGGTCTGTGTCCTTTCCTTTATTGTTCAGCAGTCATGGTACACAAATAGGGAATACAAAGCACAAAAGTAGTAACAGATGAGTCTGTTGAATTTGGTAGGAATTGCAAATGGGACAATGATGCACAGACATATGGAATCCTAGAGGTAAGGCTGGAAGGGCCCTGGAGAAGGCATCTAATCAGTCTTGCTGTCCTAAGGTAGAAGGTGTTAGACCTAAACCATCTCTTAACCCCCACCCAGCAATGAAGATCTTGCAGTTTTCCTAGGACACCTTTTCCAGGGCACCGCTGTCTTTGCAGTTAGAAAATGCTCTTAATGTGTAACATAAATCTTCCTTACTGCAGTTTAAGCCTATTACTTTTCATCCTACTGCTTATGGGTTCGGAGACCAGATTATTCCTTTATTTACCAGCCTTTGACTGATTTTGGAGTTGTCATATATCCCTGCTGTCTTTCTTCTGTAGGTTTTGTAACATACTTTTGATGCCTCCTGGCAGAACTGGGTTTCTGCACCTCTTACTCTGGTTGCTCAGCTCAGCATTTTTTCTAGTCTATTCCACCTTTTCTGAAATGTGGCAAAACTGCTCAGTGGGGCATTTCCAGAGGCCAAAGGATATGTCCTTTACTGGAATCTTGGGCCAGGCCATGAGCCCATCTTGGGTGAGCATGGCTGCTGAGTTATTAAATGGGGAGTTGCCTGCCTGCACTTTGGATTATGGTGGTTGATCCCTGTACTTGTTTGCTGTCCGTGCTGCTGGTCTGTTGCAGCTCAAATTGCAAATGCTGTTGGTAGTCTGAGGAAGAGCAGAGTTTCTCTTGTGACTGAGCTCTCTCTGTGTAGGTGGAATCATGTCTGATCTCTCCAAATCTCATGAACCACATGGAAGCCTTGCAAAACAATGGGTTGTATGAGGCTCTGTAATATGGCTTCATGTGGATTGTGGGTGTCTGGCCTCAGCCATGTGTTGGACTGTCACAGACATTTGGAGAGAAAATATCAAAGGGACTGTCTGTTGACCACATGAGGAATAATAGTGATAAAACAGAGTTTTATCAATAGAAGTGATCCAAGAGTCATCCAAGCATCTGATCTTAATTTCTTTCCCTGCAGGTGTTTAATTCGGAGAACTTCAGACATCTTGTCCAAATACCTGCCAGTGAAGATTGAACAGGTGGTCTGCTGCAGGTACCAAAAAGCATCTGCTATGTCTGGGAAATAGTGGAAGCAAGGACTGAAAAATTGCAATAAGTCCTCCAATTCTTGTTGTGACTGCTTCCCTCTAGGAATGATGTTGTAGCCATTGGCAATATGTTGCTTTTCCTCCTGAAGCCACAGACCACAACTGGTGGTTCTGCCAGCCAGCTGGTAAGCTCTTGGCAGCTGTGTAGAGCAGAGCCCTGGGCAGTGCAGTCTCTGCAAACTTCTCTTCCAGCTCTGGAAGATGGCAATACTCTGTCAGCCCTGGGACAGTTCTAGGCTGTCTGTACTGTAGCTAGGAAAACTGAACTGAAAGGAACATCCTGTAGATGGAGATGGAGCAGGGCTTTTGTTTGACTGCAGGCTGGGACTGTAGAGCTCTTGTTGTGTTTCAGACTGACACCTCTGCAGACTGAGCTGTACAAGAACTTCCTGAAGCAAGCCAAGCCAGTGGAGGAGCTGAAGGAGGGCAAAATCAGTGTGTCATCTCTCTCTTCCATCACATCCTTGAAGAAGCTCTGTAATCGTGAGTTGCTCACATGGGTTTTGCACTGTTGGTGGAGCTTCTTTGGGTCTCCCTTGTGCACTCCATGGTCTCTGAGCTCTGTTTATTCTCCAGATCCTGCTCTTGTTTATGATAAGTGTGTGGAAGAGGAAGAAGGATTTATGGGAGCCCTGGGCTTGTTCCCTTCTGGCTACAGCACCAAATCTGTAGAACCCCAGCTGTCAGGTATGGTGGAACTCAGCAGCACACATGTGCTGCCTAACTAACACAGGAAATCACAAGACTGTATTTAGCATCTTACCAAGTGCCCCTCCAGGGTCTGAAGTTGGGAATTCTGCTCTAGCTTTTTCTTTCTTTACTTTTTACCCAGGAAAGATGCTGGTTTTGGATTACATCCTTGCTGTTACCAAAAGCACCAGTAATGACAAGGTGGTTTTAGTGTCCAACTACACTCAGACACTAGATCTATTTGAAAAGCTCTGCAGGAACAGAAGGTTTGTTTTTGAGTTTCACTGGTTTAATCCTGCTAGCCTGTACTTGTTGCCTATGCTGTAAAAGAACTGGCTATTTCTACACTTTCTATCAGCAGGAACTTCTGATCTGTCTTTTAGCTCAGGTGTTCCTGAATTGGAACTAATGTAGCTTGTGCTTTATCTGTAGAAAATCTTTGGCCCTCTGCTAACATTTCTAAAGCCTATTCTGTTGTTACAAGGCTGATGGTGACAGATTTTTCTCTTTTAAGTAGGATGCTCTAAAGATGGCAGTAGTTTGATTGCAGTAAATGCTGTATGTTTCAGGTATTTGTATGTCCGGCTGGACGGCACCATGTCCATTAAAAAGAGAGCAAAGATCGTGGAGCGATTCAACAGCCCCTCGGTGAGTAGAACCTGCCAGACGTGAGCAGCTCTCCTGCCAGCTCTGAGTGCTGAGAGTAAAAGCATGGCTGCCTCTGTAATCTAATCCAAGTCTGCCTTTTTCCAGAGCCCTGAGTTCATCTTCATGTTAAGCAGCAAAGCAGGTGGCTGTGGTTTGAACCTGATTGGGGCCAACAGACTGGTGATGTTTGACCCCGACTGGAACCCAGCCAACGATGAGCAGGCCATGGCTCGTGTGTGGCGTGACGGCCAGAAGAAGACGTGCTACATCTACCGACTGCTCTCGGTGAGGCAAGCTCCTCTCCCCTCCTCAGCATGCAGCTCTGGGTGCCAGCCCAGACTGCGGCTGCTCTGATTGGGGCCAGAAGGGAAAGAACTCTTCTGTGTTGGTGACCAGAATTGATTGGAACTTAGTTGCTTCCTACCCTTAGATGCGTTGCCATGGAAAACCATGAAGGTTCTTGCTGGAGGGTCATTACTGCAGCCCTTGGTTTCCTGCAGTGGCTGGCTTCTGAGAAACAACTGTGGCTTTGCAGATAAGATGTTCCTTTGAAGTCATTTAGGCATCTGACTTCTTTAATTTCATGGGGTGTCTGATGCAAAAGTTGCTGTTTTTCAGTTAGGCTGCAGTCTGTTTTAGTTGGGTGTATGTGTACTTTAGAAAACAGCAAGTATGTTCTTGGAATTACCAGCAGCATTTGGGATGGAGCTGCCAGTGAGCAGATGGGATAGCTGCTCTGTAGAGGAAAACCATGAAGGAGGTTGCTCTTTTCAGCCTACTCTAACACTTTGTCCAGCAGTGCCAGTAGTGACTACTGCTTAGCAGTGTCTCCTCTGCCCTTGTTCACCTCTCATTAGTTTAGACTTTGGGGTTATTTTGGTTGTGGGGGGAAGTTGTTGGGAGGATTTTTTGTGTGTGTTTTTTTTTTTGTTTGTTTTTTTTGTGTAAGCTTATGTTCCTTGCTCGATTACTATTTTTACTTTGAGGAAACAGACATTCTTTGCCCATCTTCTCTTAATGGACTTCTCAGACCTTGCTGCCCTTGGAAGCAGGGAGCTCCTTTGCTTTTAGAAATAGGAAATCAGTCTGCAAATCATGACTAATCACCCCCCTCCTTGGTATTACATTTGTTTGTAAAACAAACATTTTGCTCTTAGATTTTTGCCTTAGAAATACACCATGCTGATCTTTCTGCACATCTGAAAGCCGACATCTCCCTTCAGGCAGGATGTGATTGATCTGTGTGTGGATGAACCAGAAAAAAGTGCTGGTGCCCATGTCACCCAGGGCTAGACCTTGTTGCTGCTTCTTGGGGAGATTGTTGCTGGGATTTTTTGTCAGGGAGCAGCTGTAGCTGCTCAGCTCCTTTCCCTTCCTTTCTGTCAGCACAACCTGGTGCAGTGTGTGAGCTTTAGCCATGAATGACAGTTCCACTTCCTCATCTATATCTCCACTGGATCCACTCCTGCAGCCACAGGGAAAGTACAAGCAGAGTTGGGTTAGATCTGCAACAAAACACGTGGTTGGAGTGCAGGTACTAAAACTTGCCTGTCACCTGTACTGGTGAGGCACTGAGTGGTCCCAACAGCTTAGTGCCATTTGATCTGTGACACTTGCCCTGTGTAGAGCTCCTTTAACACCAGTGTTCCAACTGTGCTTCATCTCTGACTTGCCTGTAGACAGGGACCATAGAGGAGAAGATATTCCAGCGCCAGACCCACAAGAAAGCCCTGAGCAGCTGCGTGGTGGATGAAGAGCAGGATGTAGAAAGGCATTTCTCACTTGGGGAGCTGAAGGAGCTCTTCACGTTGAATGAGACCACCACCAGTGACACCCATGACAAGTAAGTATTCTGTATGACTCATGGATGGGATAGCAAAGGTTTGGTTGTGTTATTCAGGGGTCTCCCAGGCAGCAGGAGGAAAGCCAGAGAGTGAGCCTCAAGTGTTTCTGCTTCTGAAGCTGTTAACCAATTAGACATGAGCACTTCCTTGCTATCCTGCCTTTTGGTTGTCTAAGAAAGCTATGCTGGCTGGACAAGGGAGCAAACTGTCTTGTAGCTGCCTTTTTTGGAGGCTGAAATAATGCAGCTAATGAAAAGAGAAAAAAACGGATCAAAACTGTTCAGATTGGTGGACCCTAATTTGGTCCTTCCTTACTGCTCTCTTCCTGGTGAACTGGTGAAGAAATGCTGAACTCCTTCCATACTAGGGCTTCTCCATTGGCTAAGAATTCATGAAGCCAGCCCAAGGGCTGTTCTGGCAACTAAAAGAATACTCTTCTCCATTGTCTGCTCTTCTCCCCCAGCCCAGACACCTGTGGTATTAAAGCCACCAGCAGGAGGACAGGGAGTGCAGGAAAAATGCTTCGCTGTGAAAATTAAGACTCTTAATTCAGGCAGGAAGTGAAGAGGATTAGTTTTAAGCTGTATCAAAGCTTAGCTCAGTGTAGGTATCCATTCTGCATGGCAACAGCCCTTGCTGGCCTGGCTGCTGCTGCTCTTTGTCTCCTGAGGTGACAGCTCAGTAGGGCACCTCCAAAACAGCCTGAGCATAACCTCTCCTGCGGTGGTGGGAGCCAGGATGGAGTGTTTACGATGGAATTTAGGAGTCCTGATGTAATACTAAGAAGGTGTTAACAGCAGTCATTTGAGATCTGCCTTAATCAACATCCCACACCTTTCAAGAGAAACTCCTCCTGCCCTTCCTCTGGGTCTTGCTGGACCATTCCCAAATGGTTATACATGAACAGGGACTGCCATTGGAAACAGAACCCAAGTTTTCGAAATGTGGGTCACTCCTTACCTGTCACACACACCAGAAGGTAGTTGTGTGTTTGAATGAAATGCAGTAGTAATTCAGAAACTGAAAATTCAGCTCCAGGGTAGTTAATCCAGATGTTACTGGGCTGCAGTTTTAAAGCGGCCCATAGGCAGAAAGAGCAGAAGAGCCTTGTGCTGATCTTGCACCGCCCTTGTGCTAGGATCAAGTGTCGCCGCTGTGTGAACGGGCACCAGGTGCGGCCCCCTCCCGTCGGCTCCGACTGCACCTCGGACCTGTCCCAGTGGCACCACTGCGCGGACAAGCGGGGCCTGCAGGACTCTGTGCTCAAGGCTGCTTGGGACGCTGCTGTCACCTTCACTTTCCATCATCACTCCCACGAGGAGCAGCGAGGGATTCCCTAACAGGTTACTGTCCCCTGTGGGGGCAAGGGCAGGCTCTGTGGCAGCCTGCCCCACTTTGATCCCTTTCAGAGAAAGGGGCAGTGAGCAGCTGTGCATGCTGGACTGTGATGTGGCTGTGGGATAGAACAGCGTGGCTCTGGAGTGGCTGGAAGGCCCGTGGCAGTGTTCAGTCTGCTGCAGCAGCAAGGAGTCCATGGCTTTTTCTCTGCTGTTGTATTGCGTGCCTGAAAAACAGCCCCTTGGGAACTGGGAATAATGGGACCTTGCATGCTTGATCAGATTTAGCACTAGTTCTCTTGCCTTTGGTATCTGTGCCTTCTACGCAGACAGGTTTTGTCTTCAGGTTTAAGTTGAGCCAGGAGTTTTATAGCACTTGGTGTGCAGTCAGGTTTTGGTTTTTTTTGACAGCTCTGGCTTACAGCTGCTGATCAAAATTTGCAGGATCCATTTTTGTTGTGAAATATGAACCTTGCTGATTATTTGGGAACAAAAGGATTTTGTATAGGGGGAAAAAAATTTTAGCTCGTATGTTGAACATCTGGCCTGAAAGATCATGCATGCAGTGGGAAATCAGGCTCTATTCCAGTAACTCCATTTCTAAAACCACTTGCTTTGTTATGGGCAGGATCCCCTGATCTGCAGTCTTTTAATAAGATCACATTACATGACAGTAATAAAATTCACTTTGGTACATTATGGGTCTTAATTATAATTTTATTATAAAAATATTACAAAATAAATTATTCAAAACCTCTGTTAAATGACTGCAGACACTGGAAAAGGGCAGTGTGATTGCAAATAAACACCCACCTAACTTGCTACACAAAGAATGCTGTGGTATAAAGTACAGCTTTCCAAATGGAAAAAGTCAAGCCTGAGGGCTTCATTAGCTTGTTTTCTACTCCCTTTAGTGGAGGAAGGAATTCTTACTTCATAGACCACAAAATGATGAAGTTGGAAGGGATCTCAGGTAATATTATCCAGTATTCCTCCTCAAAAACGAGATCAGCTAGGCCTTGCCAAGGACCACAACCCAATGGCTTTTGAATCTCCCATGCTGGAGATGGTTATTGGTGAAACGTTAGCTGAAACAAGACCAAGTTTGTCACAACACCCACTGACGCAAACAACTGTTTGTTCAGAAGCTCATTTGATGTATGTCCCATTTATAATACTCAAAAAGATGGCAGATCACCTGGAAATACAGCTGTTGGCCCTGCTCCTGTGTCCCTCACATGACACTGATGTAGTCAGCAAAGGCCTGGGAGGAGTCCCAAGCATCATTGACCACGCTGCACATGGCTTTGAGACGCCGCAGCGCCTCTTGCGCAGTTTCTGCATCCTGGTCCAGCCAATTTTGGAAGAGGCGGAGGTGTGTGAATGGAAGCTGTCCCCCTCTCTGCTGGATGTGGCCTTCCAGCTTCTTTGTGAACTCCAGGAGCCCATCAGGTTTGATGCAATTTGAGCTTCCCAGGGAAAGAAGAAAAAAAACATTAAGAGTCTAAGCTATAATTAGAGCATTTTAAATTCCTGTTCCTTATAGTAACTGCCTGTGCAGGTACCTGAGCATGTTTCAAGGCTAGGTGCACCTTTTTAAGCAGTACAAAATCTGTTTCTCATGAAAAACAAAACTGAGTATGAAGGGCTGGAAACCTTTTTAAACCAAGGTGGTAACAACTGCCAAGTTAAACTCATTATCCAGACCTCTTACAACTGACTTATGCCATTTTAAGGCCACCTAGCTGTGGCCTTAAAATGTTGCAGCTGTCAACTCTCTGGACCAAGATGCCTGGCCCAACCTACAGGTCCCAGTGCAAGACTCAGCAGTAAGTGATCATTTATCTCTTCCTGCTGAGAAAATCTGAAGGGCATGTGTCAGAGTCTGGTATTTCTAGGAGATTAAAAGGTCAATTCCCTATACAGAGATGTATAAATAAATATCAAGTTGCATGCCAGATTTAAATCTTGTCAGCAGCACAGTACTCAGGCTTCAAGCCTGCTGCAGGAGTTTGGCCATGGTTAAATAAATTGTCAAGCCTATGTACTCTGAGCAACCTGAACAACAAGGATGTAAAGAAGGGGGCAGAATCAAGCAAAGCAGTTGTTAGTATTGCAGAAATGTCACTCCTGTGTGCTTCGTGAAGGTTACTGCCTATCTGTAAGGGCATTCGGGGTCAAGAAGAGAGTAGCAGTTCTGACTGAAGACCAGTGCTGAGGAAAGGAATGCAGATACATTCTCAGCATGTGCCAGGAACAGTAACAGCATTCCCTTGCTATGAAGGAGCAGTGGGAACAGAGCTGTTCATGCTGATGCCCAAGAATCAAAAGTAGGTAGAGATCTTGGTCCTAACCTACAGCTCAGGGAGGGCCTGCAGGAGGCTCCCAAGAAAGCAGTAAACCAAAGCTGCTTTAAAGATGAAGTTTGACTCCTTCTAAAGGTAAAATGTCTGAGAGATCCTGGAGGTCCCTGAGGGTGTATGTACCCACTGCAGCATTCTCTGAGCTTTTCTTGGGCACACATTCTCTCAAGAACAAAGCCATGCTCCGCTTCTGCTGTCAGTGCCCAGTTCAGCTCTCTCCGTCCCAAAACCAGGAATTCAGTGTTTAGAGCAGCAGAATACCTGACATCCAGATGGCAGAGAGAAGAGGAGGAATCTTCAGAGAAAATGTCTGCAAGGGCAACCAGCCTGTGATTCCCTAAAAGGGGAAAAGGCAGTATTAGATGCAAATTGGAAACTGTCTTAAAATTTAAACTGCCCTAGGGCTGGGATAGTAGTGCAGAAAAGGAGTCTGCAAGCATATGAATGCAACACAATATGCCCACCTCTGCACCCTCAGTGTATCCCCCTCAGTGACATCAAGTGACTTATCCCCCTGAGCAGTGTTTGAGGCAATGAAAACATTTGCTGATGGGGTAGTTTGTTTCCCTAGAAAAATAATGGTTTTGGTTGAGAAGTCTAGATGCAGCTTTGTTTTAGAAATCATGTATACTCAAGTTATCCCAAGCTTTCTGTTTTATTTCATTAAAAGAACAGAAAACAATTAATTTCTCAAACATTTCTACTTGGCCTGTCATTCAAAAAGCCTATCACTTCTGTAAATTCAGTTCCACTTCTTTTCCTCCATAAATTCCTCCTTTACTTGTTCTCATCCCTCCAGTGGCTGCCAACAGTTGTCAAGACACAAACTGCCCAAACTTGGGAAAAATCTGTGCCTCTGAATCAGAGGCAGTGCATCTGATGCTGGATCTGTTCCTGTTAAAGTCTGAAGCAGATCAGTGTTCGGTCAAATCTGGTGATCTGGTAGAATTTGCATTTGCTGCAGAGAAAAGCAGCCGTAATTTCCACATAGCACCTTGGTACACTGCTGAATGCAACTGAAATTCTACCTTTAAAAATGGATCCAGTGCTCCTTATTTTGTGAACTAAATCCCCCCCCTGTTCCTGCATCTATGTAGTGTGCTCAGCAGCTCTCGATGGTCCTGACTCCAGCCCCAAAGTTTCCTGCAGAGAGCTGCTCTAAGGCCCCCCCCTCCCCCAGAGTACACACCAAGGCGGTTCCCAGGTAGTTTGAGGCTCTTCAGTGATGAATTTCTTTTCACTGTATTGATTATTTCTGACAAAAACTCAGCAGTAGAGCTTTCAAACAGCCGGCAGAAGGAAAATGTAATTTCTATGAAGAAATGGATTTACAGTATGTATGAGTACTCCCTGTGCTTCATTATTCCATAATTACATTCTGCAGACAAGCCAGCCCCTAATCCACATGCAAGAACAAAGCTCCCCCAGCATTAGGTTGTGTATAACAGCACTTCTGCTGTGTCAGGAAGAGAGCAGAGATCACACCCAGCAAGTGCCTCTGTCAGCTCATCCAGGCTGATGTGCTCTACAGATTAAAAATCTTTGTTTTATAGATGAGACTGCAGACACTTCCCTGCAGGATTTGCCAGCAGCTCCTCTGCTCCACTGGCACAAGGAACATGAGCATGTGTCCCCTCTGACAGTACCTGCAGATCTGCTCCAAATGTCTGTGACATTTGGCTAAACCTTCCACATCCAAAGATCCCCTCTTAAATGCCAGCCAGCCAAAAAGCAGCCACCCACAGCACCTTTCCAAGCAACAGCACCCAGGAGCTGGCTGTACCCTGTAGGCCAGGATCCTGAAGCAGAAGCAGAACTTCTTTCTGGTGCTCAGCCAGGTTCACATCATGAAAGCTCAGCTTCTTCAAATCTGGAGTACACTCTGAAAGCAAAACAAGTTCTCAGGTAAAGCACTGGAGCTTGACCCAGCTACCAGCTAACACACAGAACTGGCTTAGACTGTGGGTAGTTTGTGGATACGCAAAAAGGAACCCTTATGTTGTGCAGGATCATCCACACAGCATGGCATGTGGGATGGCTGACACCCATTTCCTGTTCTCAGGAGACTGCAAGGATGTCCACACTGAAGAGATGGGACACACCTAAGCTGGCTTTATGCTGGAGAATGGAAGACCACAGTATGGAAGCTACACTGTGTGTGCTCCAGTGATGCTGTCTATGGGTTAGCAGAGTACCTCTGAGCACCTCCAGAAGGAGCCCAAGCTCCTGGGGGCAGGGCAGTGTGGCACTGTCAAAGGACAGCTGCTGGAGGGACTTGGATGCCTTGAGCACTGGCAGCAGGAACGCAGTGTGCAGAGGTTCCCTGGGGAATCGGATCTCCAGCACCTCCAGGCAGCTTTCTGAGGGAAGAAAAAACAGTGAAAGAGTTTGCTCTGCTGTGCCTGTGTTCAGTGTAGCTACAGCAAGAAGGAAGCCTGCATATCCACCACCACCATCCTTTAGGTTGGTAGAAATTGCCTATGCACTGTGCCCTGCCCTGAGGAGCTCTGGCAACTCAGACCTGGGGTAATGTCAATCATTTACAGCTCACTCCAGGATTCCTGCCAGACCACAGGGCAATCAACTTCTGTGCTCACCAATGCTTGAGAAAAGGTCACCCTTTAATGGACAAGCCAGTCACTGTCCACCCAGAGCACAGGCCCTTCCTGACCCCACTCCAAACTCACTCAGGCTTTGCTCACTGCTTTTTTGGCAGTTCAAGGCCTGGTAAGGGTAATGGGAGACCTGTGAGCTGAGCACACACTGCTGTAGCTCCCAGGCAGTAATCCAAAGGCTTGGGCAGTGCTTTGCCATCTCCTGTGCTACTGTGATCATCAAAGGATGCTTTCCCTCTGCTTAAGGGTGTGTCTAAGGCTGACAGCCTCACAGTTAATGGGATAGACAAAACAGAAGCCCCCAGTCAATTTACACATCTGGAGGCATAGGTTCCCCATGGACAGTCACAGGTAGGAGGTTATGACTTGCCCTGTACAAAGCTGATGTTGCAGCAGGCTGGGATACAGCAATAAAAGATTTTCTCCATGATTCTGGCTCCACAGAAACTGGAAGGGACAAACTGCAACAACTAAATCAGGAAGGAAAGGCTGTAAGTGCCTAACAACAAACCACCATAACAGCACTGAGTGAAGCCTGTACCAAGCCTGCCAAGTCCTGGCCATCACTCAGAATGATGATTCCTACCTGGAATTTCTGCTTTGCTGCAATTTGGATTCACCTCTGGCCTGCTGCCCTCCAGCTGGTTTTTGAGGTCGAAGCTGAGCGAGAGCGTGTGGAGCTGGGGAAGGGCGCTCAGGATGCAGCGAACGAGCTCCATGCAGGGCACGTGGGAGAACACGTCGCTCACGCGGAGCACACGGAAACGGCACTCTGGGTGGTGGGCCAGGGCCCGGAGCCCAGAGAGGATGCAGGAGATGTTGGCATTCAGGCCTGGAAGAGCATTTGTACAGAGAAGTGTCAGCCATGTGTGTTGGCACTGACATGCAAAGCAGGAGCTGCAGCAATGGCAGCCCAATTCAAGGGCTAAACTCACAGACCACTTTACCCACACATCCTTAAGCTACGCTCTGTGCGTGGGATATGGAGATCTGGCTCTTCCCTTTGCCCTCTCTGAAGGGTGTTTAAGCACAAAGCCAGGAGCTGTTTTGGGACAGAGAAATCTCATTCACTCCCTCAAGTCCCCAAACTCAAACATCTAACTGAACACCTTTCTCAAGATGGGGCACCAATACTCCTAAAATGACCCTTCCAGTGAAAATTAACCCAGGGTAAACCCGAGCAGTAAGCGCAGACCATAAGAGCAGGGCTGGAAGGAAGTGCCTTATTCACAGCACTGACCATTGTAGGACAGAATCAGGTTTTCTAAAGACACCCAGGAACTCAGCAGGTTACTCAGAGTCCGACATGTCTCCCCAGTCAAAGGAATGGAGAACAATTCCAGCGTGGAGACACTTCGGAAATGGTGAGCAGCTTTCAGAGAAAGGATTCCAGCAGGTCCTCCTCTTTTCTTACAGCCAGCATGGCCAGTGCATGGAGATCCTGGGGAGGAACTAATACAGTTCTCAGTGTTCTCTCCCTCTGTGGTTTTGTCCAGTAACCCTGAATTATTCTCTCTAGCAACAGTAAAAACAAAATCATACAGATCTTCTGGGTCAGCATAGTGTCCCCTGCTCCGTCTGAGGCAGCGACGTTTCCTCCCCACCGCAGGTTTCAGCCGTCTGCGTGTCTTTAGAGGAATGGGGTGACAGGACAGCTGCTCTGAGCTGGTATGAGGGGAAGAACCCCCCTGAATGCTGGTGTGGCCAAAGGGCACCTCACTGCTTGTCTCCTCACACACTGGGTTTTGCAGGGGAGGACTTCTGTGGCCAGACAGGACAGAGTTCATGGGAGCATCAGCCTCTTCTGGGGATCTCTTCTGGCTCTCACCACCACTCCCCTCCCGCTCAGCATTACAGCCCCTCCCTGCTCCCTCCTGCACTGATTCCTGGCTTTGGGCTTTGTCCTCCTCTCTGCAAAGGCCGCACAGGCTGCTGTGACAGGCAAGGGCATTTCCCGAGCGCCAAAACCCAGCACTCATGGTCAGGATGAGAACAAGAAGAACCGTGTCAGGAACAGGCCAGGAATACATGGACACCTGGCTGACAGAGCCGTGGTGGATCAGCCGGTGAAGGAGCAAAATCAGCGAGCGCTTGACGGACTGGTCACAGGAGAGGAGGTGCTGGAACTTCAGGATCCGCAGGGAGCCAGCCAGGTTTTCCAGCACTTTGTGGTTGTGCTCGGCAGTGAGTTCCACGGCCCCCTGGAGCATGTTGCAGAGGGTGAGCTGGGAAACGTGCGGGGAGCTGTGGAGCAGCGGCGAAAAGTGACGGTCGTTGAGGCGCCAGTCAGAGGAAACATCCAAGACACCATGGAGGACGTTGGAGAAGAATGTTTCAAGGAACTTCTTCCTCCAGCATGTTATGCTCTGCAATTGAACAACAGGGTGTAGGAACAAAAAAATCAAGCATCCATTTTTCTTGGTTTTTCTAAGTTAGATTTTTGCTGTCTGCTAACCTGGTGTCCAAAAAGCTAGCTCCACTGAGACTACCTCTCTAGTTCTCAGCATCCTTCCTCAGTGGATTCCTTGAAAACCTGAGTGAATCCCATTGCTCTCTTCATCCTCCTTCTGGCCTAATTTAAACACTCGGTGGTTTGAAGATGGGCCCCTTTTTTTGCCTAATAAATACCATGTTACCAGCAATTTTCTTCCAGAGCATCTATTTATTGGCTATCATTAAGTTGTCTGTTAATTATTCTTTTATGATGATGAAGCAATGAAGCTGCTTCAGTTTTTCTACATGAAACCATTCTTCAAAATCACTGTCTTCTCTATTTTTCTCATGCTTTCTAACACATCAGCATATTTTTTTGCCAGTGTAAGTATAAACATGATATAAGATACTGTTTTTATCCTGTTTATGTGAGACTCTTTGAAGACAAACATTTTGCTCTTTTGGCAAACTCACTGTTGGGAGATGAAGGGTGTGGCTGTGCACTATGCTTCCTTTATAAATCACATTTCCCAAAATGTTTGTATTACCAGGGTTGTTACCATTACTTGGTCCAGAGCTCTACAAATGCTATAAACAGGTGTCAGGAATTGACTGGAGGCAGCCAGAAAGAAAACCTCATGGAAAACCGCAGAAACGGGGCACCTGTGTTGAGCCCCTTCTCCCACCAAAGCGTTTCCTCACCTCTGAGTTGGGTGGCCTGGTTTTCATCACATCGTCCCACAGCTTGCGCCAGATGGGCTGTGTTGAGAGGCCTGGGGGAAAAGAATCATCAACCACGCGCTTTCACCCTTCTCCCTCTCCCAGTACGCTGCTCTGGAGCTTGATGGGGATACCGGGGGCACAGCCCGAGCCTGTCCGGGTGTGGGATACAGGGCGGCGTCCCTGGGACCCCTCTGGGTCGGGGCTCCTCTCTCCCGGTGTGGGCTCCTCCCGCCAGGCTAGGGGACATCCACTCTCTCACCCCATCAGTTTGAGAGGCCCGTCCCTCCCGCGGGGTGTCCCCACGGGTTCGTCGCCGTCCCCGCCGGTGTCACCTGCTCTCCGCGCGGCGTCCTCGGCCCGCTCGAGATGGAAGACGGTGAGGAGCGGCAGGAGGCCCCGCAGGAGGTGCCCGGGCAGCGCTGCGGAGAGCCAGAGGGAGAGGGCGGCAGGGTGCGGGCAGGCCCGGACCGCGGGCCCCGCCGCCCCGCGCCGCCCGCGCCTTACCCCAGACGTCCCGCTCCAGGGCGGCCATGCTGCGGCTCACGGCCACCGCGCTCAGCTCAAACAGACTGCGCGGCCGCTCGGCCGCCATCGCCGCCTCGGGCACGGACCGCCCGCACCGCGCCGCCATCTTAGGAAGCGGCCAGAGCGGGCGGCCATGTTGGGGAGGTCGTGTCGAGCGGCACGGCGAACAGGCCGGCAGTAGCACCTGGCCGAGTCGTCTCATAGGCCGAGACACAGAGGAAGAAAGGAAAGGAAAGGCAGAAGCACAGCAATAGTCGTCTTGGAGCCGCCACACGCGCTGCCCCTGCCGACTGCCATGTTTGGAAGGTCTGCACCCCGGGGCTAAGCACCGCCCTGCGGAGGGAGCGCTTCCGCTTCCGGAGCGGGCGGCGGCGCTTCCGGCGGGTGACCCTGTGGAGTCCTTCTGTGCGGCGGGAGCGCCATGGGGCAGCGCGGGGAGCCGGAGGTGAGAGCGGGGCTGTGCCGGGCCCGCACGGCACCCGTGGACGGGCAGGCGGGCGGTAACGCTGTGCTCTCTTTTCTTTCCGCAGGAGGAAGAGGAAGAGCTCGTGGTAAGACGGGGAGCCGCGATGGGGACTCGCAGCTGCTAAGGGCGGCTGCCCGAGGCCGTCAGCGCCGACGAGCAGGCCCGGGGGGCTCGGGCGGGGCCGCGCTGTGCCGGCGATGCAGAGCTCCGTGGGGAGGCCGGGCTGCGCTGTGGATACGGGGCTCCTTCTTAAAGCGCTGGGGCTCGGGGGGAAGAGGCGTGCGGGGTGTCCCCGTGCTCAGCGCAGCCCCGTGTCCGCAGGACCCCCTGACCACGGTGCGGGAGCACTGCGAGCAGACGGAGAAGTGTGTGAAGGCGCGGGAGCGGCTGGAGCTGTGTGACGCGCGGGTGTCCTCCCGCTCCGAGACGGAGGAGCAGTGCACAGAGGAGCTCTTTGACTTCCTGCACGCCAGGGACCACTGTGTAAGTGCAGCGCCCCTGCTGCGACTCTGAGCCGAGCTGCCTTTAGCCACGCTGCTGACAGTGCTGCCAGGTTGAGTGTGAGCTGTGGTGGCTGTTCAGTCCCGTTTTCTTTTTAATGTTTGTTTCCTCCTTTTGACAGCAGATCTAGCTGGGATTCGGTACGCTATTAAACAATTAAATAACTCAAACTCCCTATTTGTACCCTGCAAATGGCACTTGGCTATTTCTGTCTTGTATTTGCCATTTTAAAGTTAAACCTTTTGAATCTGACCTAAAGCTTTGTAAGGCATCTCAAAAGCTTTTTTGATTGACTTGTTGCAGAGCAAAAGCCAGGGCTGTGTAGCTGTGTGCATTGGTGGCTCAGTGAGGGTGGGTGGTGACACCTTGCTGATTTCTATCCCTAGACCATGAGTTACCGAGGGCTCTCTTTCTTTCCAGGTTGCTCACAAACTTTTCAGTAAGCTGAAGTGAAGGGGGGGCATGGTTGTCCATCTGCTTCAACAGCCCGTGCCAGCAGTTCCTGGATCACAGTTCTGTTTCCTGCAGTCCATCCTCCATGCTGAGCATGAATGAAGCAGCTTCCTGGCAGCCTGTCACTGGTGCTCCTGGAAGATGTGCAGCTGTGCAAAAAAAAATAAATATGTTGATGTTCTGTAATTTTCCATATTAAACATTAAGAGTTCCTGTGGAAGTGCCCTGTGTTTATTTCCTAGTTCTCTTGCTTTTGACTTGTACTGGGTTAAGATGAGATCAGTGGGTGTCAGAGCCCAGTTAAGGGCAAGAGTTTTCCTCACTTAAGGGAATGTCGTTTTTGTGCTGGCAGGATGGACAGCTGCTGCAGCCTGATTCCATGGGGAAGAATTTGTCTGTTGGCGCCACAAAGATTATTCCTAAGCCCCACAAGACCAGTGTTGTTCACACAGTATCTTCTAAGTTAGACTGAAGGCAGTGACCCTTTTCTAGGAGAGAAGTTCCTCCCCACTCTCGGGGAAAGCTGTCACCTGTCCCTCACTGGTCTGCTTCTGCCAGCGGCCGGAAGAGTTTCCTGGCAGCAGCCAGCTCTGCCTTCTTGCCCACGAAATCAGCCACGTGGCTGTGGAGGCGCATGGGGTGGTTCACCTGCTCAAGCCCCGGTCAGGGTCACCCGGGGGGAGCTAAAACCTTTCTCAGTGAGTTACCAGCCTGTTCTGCCCACCCTGGAACTGTCCTGTCCGTGCTCTGCCTGCTTTCGCGAGACAGAACGTTTGGTAGGAGGAAAGCTAGCGTATCTCACAGGATAGAAAATTCCTCGGCTATTCTTCAAAGTGGAGTGAAAGCCACCACCTTATAAATTTGGCTGTTATTTATCAATGTATCCATGTTCATGGTCCCTTTGCTAGGGTAAGCGTACCACGTAAGTTCCGGTAGGTTTCGGTGTGGTTTTTTTTTTTCCCCCTGTGGCACAGGGCAGGGTCCAGCTGTGCCTGTGCGTTTGTTGCCGGATCCTTCTTCGCAGGTTCCGCGGCTGATGCCCAAACCCAGCTCAGTAATTACCGGACGTTTAGGTTGGAAGGGACCTTTAAAGATCATTGGACACGGCCGGGTTCCCCGAGCCCCGGTAGCTCGCAGCCCTTCCCAGCCGTGCCCCGAGCACGTCCCGGTCCCGCCCCGGAAGGCGAGCGGCGATGGCGGCGCTGGGAGGGAGGGGGCGGGCGGCGGCGGCGCTGCTGCTCCGGGGAGCGGGACCGGGAGCGGGACCGCGCCGGCACCGGCACAAGGAGAAGTGGGTGAGCTGAGCCGGGGTGGGACCAGAGCACTCTCACCCCAGGGCTCTCCTTGCACCCCGCTTTTGTGCGCGCTAACCCTTCTGCACCCCGCTGCACGTCCCCTTCTCATCCCCCACTTTCAGCTCTCGCTGCACCCTCCTGCCGCCGCTCTGTGTGCGGCCGTGCCCACCCGGGACCCCAGCCACGTTCGGCCATTCACAGAATCGTGGAATCACTGAGTATGCTGAGTTCGAAGGGATGCATCAGGATGCAGCTCCAGGCTCAGCACAGGACGCTTCCAACAATCCCATCCTGTGCCTGAGAGCATTGTCTTGAACTCAGACAGGCTTGGTGCTGTAACCGCTTCCCTGGGGAGCTCCTTCGGTGCCCAACCACCCCATGGGTGAAAAGCCTTTTCCTGTTACCCAGCATAAGCCCCCTGTCACAGCTTCACGCCATTCCCTGGGGTCCTGTCACACTCACACTCCAGAAAGGCCTCGTGGACTTCTGGCAGCACAGAACCTAGTGCTGGATTCTCCCAGAAGAACTTGAAGGCTGGGTGTGTGTGAGGGCTGGGTTTGGGCATATTGAGGTATTCTGTCTTTTAACACTTGTGTTATTTTTCCCCACAAGGCTGCCACGGCCCCACGCATCCCATCCACACGGCTGGCACTGCATCACTTCGACACCAGCTACAGCTTGCACCTGGGGGCCCTGTGGCCCTCAGTCCGTGCTGGCCTGCTCTGTGAGCAAAAGTATGGGGCCCTCCTCAACAACTTTGCTGCTGTTGACCATGTTCCCCAAGAGCTGGAGCTGCTCAACGCCACCGATTTCATTTCTGAGGCCCCCCAAAAGGCGCAGCACTGGCAGCAGGGTGCAGCTGTGGGGGAAGCCAGAGGGTGCCAGGAGGGCTCTGGTGAGGGCAGGACTGTGATGCAGGCACAAATGATGACGCAGGCAAAGATGTCCCCACCACTTTGCACCTCCATCAGCTCCAAAATCAAGTGTTACACCTTCCCCAGGGGTGACATCACGCGCTTCCGCCCTGCACGGTGAGACATCCCTGACAGACTGCTGCTCAGTCTTCACCAGCCTCAGGGGCTGCTTCCATGTGTCCTCACTTCCAACTGCTCTTTTGTTTTCTTTTCCCCTCCAACATTTGCTTTTGTTATGCAAACTGATGATTTCCAGGCTGGATGCTCTGGGGCTCCTCGACTATTACCTGATGGATGCAGCCTCTCTCCTGCCTGTCCTGGCACTCAACGTGCGGCCAGATGACTTTGTCCTCGACCTCTGTGCTGCTCCGGGTGGGAAGACTCTGGCTCTGCTGCAGACTGGGTTTTGTGGTGAGTGGGGATGGGTGTTGCCTTGTTCCCATGTGTAGAACAGGGCAGGAGGAGTGTACTGCACCTATTTGTGTCTGACCATTAGTAATTTCTGTGTGCAAGAGCTGGGAATCAGGTGTGTTTTTGCAAAAGTGACATTCCCAGTGAGTCTGTTCTGTCTTGTCAGGGCATCTGGCAGCCAACGACATCTCCGTTTCCCGGACAAAGAGGCTGTACCAAATTCTCCATAGCTATGTCCCCAAAGAAGTCAGGGATAATGTGAGTGTCACGTCCTACGATGGGAGGGACTGGAACCAGGTGGAAGGTGGCACTTTCCATAAGGTATGTGTTTGGGAACCAGTGAAGATAAACCCAGCAAATTCACTTCCCTCCTCTTTTTGAGGAGAACAGCAGCTTATCCTTCCATATAACTGTGTAGTTTTCTGTAAATGCATTTCATAAATGCAGAGAAAGAGAGAAGACCAAGCCACATAAGGAGTAATATTTCCTCCTGTCCATTCCTGCAGGATCTGGTGTATATGTGCATCTAGTGTTTTACCTTTATTTGCCTGTGTAATACCCCTTAGAAATCCTGTTCTGGTCCATCACCTGGAAGGGGTTAAATGTGAAGGTTAGATAATTCTGGCTTCTCAGCCATGTCCAGCCACAAGGGCTGGGTTTGGTGTTCCAGGGGCTGGGTTGGGTACTCTGGGAAGCATCGCTGCAGCAGCAATGCCCGTGTGTGCTGCAGGGATATTGCCAGGGACACACACAGAGCAGGGATATTAAATGAGGACATCAGTTAGTGCAGGATGTTTTCCACCATTTTTGCATGTTCCCCAAATGCCAAAGCAGCCAGATGATTACAGTGTGGTGTACCCTGTGTTTAGGCACTGAGAACTGTTGACAGGGGTGGAGGAGGTGAGCATGGGGCTGCTGCAGGAGGGGACTCGTTGAGCTTGACCTTTGCAGGGGGCTGAGGTGGGACTTCTGCTGCTACAGGTGCTGGTGGATGTTCCCTGCACGACAGACAGACACTCTGCCATGGAGGAGGACAACAACATCTTCCACAAGAGGCGAACCAAAGAGCGTCAGATGCTGCCCATGCTGCAGCTACAGCTGCTGATGTGAGTGAGCTCAGTTGTGTTGTGTTGTGTTCCCCAGGTGCTGGGAGCAGCTCTCCAGCACTGAAACCTCTTCTTACTCTGTCCCCAGCTGGGAAATTTGGGACATGTGTAGTTTTCTGGCAGTAGTTGGAACACAAATCAAATCACAGTAAGTGTAAGAAAGTGCAAATGTTCTTGGTCAGATCACTGTCCTTCTGTCTCCAGCAGGAGGTAGGATATAGGATGTAGGATATAGGGAGAAGGGTCTGAGTTGTTTCAGGTGGTGGTTTCCTGGGTCCTGGCAGTCAGCCCTGGAGTATTCCTGAGTGCTCACCTATCCCAGCACAGGACAGGTGGTGTCCTCCCACCAGGGAGGATATATGGCACTGGAAAATGCCACATCTTGTCACTGTGTGCTGTGGCATGAAGGAAGCAGATTAGAGAGTCCCACGGCAGCACTTGAACTGCAAGAATCTCTTCCCCTGTACGTATATCCCATTCCTTTGGATGCGACTACAGGATTACACCTTCCAGCTGCTCTCCAGTAGCATCTCCCATGTTAAATTCTTTATCCATATAAGTATCTGCTTGATTCTTTGCCCTGGCCCAAACACTCCTCATGTTGCAGTGACACAGACTTCCGAGCCTGTGGGGTTCAGTGGGGTTTGTCTGTCACTTCTATGAGCTCCTGTTGGCTTCCCAGTTTTGGTGGGTGGGAATGGCCGTGTCCCTCCCCTGGAGTCCTCCTGTGACGTGTGTGTGTATTCCACTCGCTTGCAGGGCTGGGATCCTGGCAGCCAAGCCAGGAGGGGATGTGGTTTATTCCACGTGCTCCCTGTCCCCGCTACAGAATGAGTGTGTGGTGGAGAGGGCTCTGAACATTGCAGAAGCCCAGTTCAACATCACTGTCCACGTTGAGGATTTGAGCCACTTCCGGACACTCTTCCAGGACACGTTTTCCTTCTTCTCGGACTGCCGGCTCGGGGAGCTTGTCCTGCCTCACCTCACAGCCAACTTTGGGCCAATGTATTTCTGCAAATTACGTCGGATGTAGAAGGGGCCACAGACCCTGTTTGCTGTCAGGAAATAGCCCAATATTTAAGGGGAGGCAGAACTGCTTTATATTTATTTTTCTTTCTAAAATGTCCCAAAAGAAGCCTGCTTTTTTACTGCAGACATAGGAAGTAAATGAGAAAGACCTGCTGTGGTGTTTTCTGAATATTTATCTGTTTGAGACTGAGGTGTTTAATCTGGGAAAGAGAGAGAGGTCTTATCAGAGGGAGTGATCTATCCATCTGTGTGGGGCAGGATAAATGGCCCTGCTCTCTTCCTCCTGTCTGACTGCTTTGATCCTACATGAGCAGGTTTGGGTTAACAAACACCATCTGGGGAATCTCAGCCTTTCTGTTCCAGATCTCACCCTCTGCATAAATGAGTTGCATCTGCCTATGCTTATCTTGTGCCTTCAGAGAGACCAGCCTGAGGTCCTGAAACCAGAGGTTCATAAGAGTGTCCCTCCTGTGGGATGGGAAATGTGTTTGGGATGCTGGAGATCTGGTACTGTGGAGAGGCCAGTGGTTGTTGCCATCCCTCATAGCTAGGAAGGCTGTGGATAAGTGTGAATGTTCCCATGCTAGATGTCATTTAATGTCCAGTGGGGGGTATTTGTATGATTCTGAGTAGTAACTTCATTTATAAAATCATCATAATCAGTGAAGGATTACTGGAATTTATGATAAGAGTTGCCTAATAATTATATTTTCATTTTTGTGAGCAAAATACAGTGGTGGGAAGCAATGGACACAGCTGTATTCCTCACAGGGCAGCCCCCAGTTACATCCATATGAAGTTACTCCAGTGCCAGCAAGAAAATACTATTGAACTTCTGTAATCCTTTCCTCTCAGCACCACCCTGCTTTTGCAGGAGGCAGCACTGGTGGAAATAGGGGTGAAGGGGGTGAACCCACATCCATGGCCATCCTTGCCAGAAGTGCAGTTCCTCGATTTAGCACTGTTTGAACCTATCTTAAGCCAGTCCTGCAGGGCATCTTGGTTCCTTACAGGATCTGTGTTTATTGGCAAGAAGAAAGGGTCAGGAGGTGGCGTTTCCTTCCTCCTCCCCTCCTCAGTGTAGTCTGCACTTGCTGGTGGCAGTCGTGCAGCACTGTCTCTTCTCCTTGGGGACCACGGTGACTATGGCACCCTCTTGTCACGGCTGAGGGTCTCCACCTCCTTCATGAAGCGCAGGCACAGCTCCTCCTGCCACGGCAGAGCCACGCACTGCACGGCCACGGGCATCCCCAGGGCTCCTGCCACAGCCTGCAGCGGGTGCACAAGCACTGAGGGGCCACCCGGGGGCTCGGACCTCCACCAGATTTTGGGAACTTGGTTTAGGCCTGTGGCTCATCTCAGAGAGTGGGGAGGTTGGAGTTTGAGCCCTGTTAGTGTGCTGAGCAGAGGGAAGGCTCTTGCTGTTCTCTGATAGAAATGGCTCCCAAATATTGGGTAACGTTTGAGAAACCTTCTCCCCCCTACAGCTCTGCTTTGAGCTGTGTTGTAGGCAGATCCCTTTTCCTTCAGCATCCTCATTCATGATCCATGCTCCCCTGGCAGCCTGGGCCTGGCTGTAGGCGGGAGGAAAGTGCAGTGTGGCTGTGGCTGTTGAAAGGACCTGCTCCCAGAAGCTTTGCTGCATGGCTCCTTGCTGGCTTCAGTCTACCCAGCCTGCCATAGATCCTTCAGTCCCCCCAAAGATTAGTGACTTACCTTTGGGGCTTGGGAGAAAAGCAAGGGGTGTCTTCAAGGTGGATTTGGGGATTAGCAAGGGGTGTATAAAGAAGATAATTTTTTTTTTTTTTTTTGCACTGTGCCCATAGTGATGGAGATATTTAGGAGCCCCTGATATAATTGAGATATTTAGGAGCCCCTGACATGATTGAAACTGTTACCTGAACTCCCGTCAGCAGCCTCTGCTCCACCATTTCCCATACCTGTTTCAGTGCCCGGTCCCAGGGGTCATCACAGGATCCTTTGTAAAGCTTTAGCTCTTCCTCATCAGCCTCTGTCACGGTGCAGACGGGAACAACCCCAGCGGGGAAGTTCAAGACATTGTACAGCATTGTGGAGGAGATGGCAGCTGAGAGAAGCAGGAGAGGATGCAGGCAGTCACAGCTTCCTGTCTTCAAACTTACACGTTCCATATTCACTGAAACCCCTAGGAACTATGTGCCTGTCTCCACCTGCTTAGAGAGCTCTCTGTAGTTACTTTTCCTTCCCAATTCCCATGAAATGTTTGGGTGGGCAGTGAAGTTCCAGGGTAGTGGATGTTTGTTTCCCTCCAGTCTCAGCCACTGTGCTTCTCTGCTCTCCTGGGAAGACCCCAGACTCACTTACTGAGGAGTTTTCCAGGGTATCCCGTGGTGAAGGCAGGGCCCAGGACAGGGCACAGCACAACGTCCAGCTGGAGTTCCTTCCACTGGGTGATGAACTGGGAGCGGTACTCCTGGGGGAGGAGAGGGTCCACATCCATGCCTGGAGCCTCTCAGCCTCTCCAGGCACAGCTGAGGAGGCAGCAGCAGGCAGTGGTGCTCAAAGGATGAGGCAGAGGAGCATGTGTTTGCCTCCACAGCATTTGGCCAGACCGTGGCCAGGAATTCGAAAGGTCTCACTTTGGCCATCCTCACTCCCAGGACAGCCTTTTGCTGTACCTGGGCACGAGCACTGCAGGCAACCAATGAAGTTCTGTCTGGGCTGACTCAAAAGCCCATCCACCCCATTCCTATCCTTCTTTGTGCCTTTCCTTCCATCCTGTCTCCTCTCCAGCAACCTCTCCCCTGCCCAATTCCTTTCCAAACCGATGACTCTGACATGGTGCCTGCCACAAAGTCTGAACTTGTAACATGACGCCGAGACAAAAATCCTGGAAACACACCTGTATTCGATGGTGATGATTCCACATCTCTTTCACTGACCTGCAAGTGGAAATCATAGCAACATCTTAAAGCTTTAAGAGGAGGAGGAATTGCTTAAATAGTCCTCTGGGTTGATAAGACCTGCTGATTTTAGCAATTGCTTAAAACAATACAGCTTTCACAGTCCTCCTACAGTTTCATTTGGCATCTGGCCAAGCAATTAAGCAGCAAATGTCTGGAAGTGCTGGAGAGAAGGTTTCCCTGATGGACCTGGATTTAATACTCATCTCTTCCACAGGCTTTCTGTAATGACCTTATCCATTCAAGTGCCTCATTCCTGTCAGGATATCACTGGGGGCAGTGAAGCCATGTTCAGGAATGAAGGGCAGCCCCTGCAGACAGCAGATCACAGCTTGTTGTGAATCTAGTCCCCTCCAGCCATGGACACCTAGAGGAGAAGGTATCACCCATTTCCATGGACATCCCTGGGGACAATGCCATCTTACCTCATTCCAGCCAAGGCACTCAGGTAGTCAGCCAGGCGGGGAAACTGGAAAGGCACAAGGCTCCTTAGGGACATGACATGGGGCTGCAGAAACTTGAGTCACCCTGGGAAGCCCTTGTTCATGTCCTGAGGGACAAGGGTCTCACCAGAGGTTTAAGAAGCAGAGCCAGCAGCTTCTTCACCAGCCTCGGCATCTTGCACGAATTCACCTGTGGTTTCAAGCCTGGATCTACAATATTTCCTGTGCTGAGAGATGACAAGAGGATGCCAGAGAAGCTGTTTGCCCTTTCTCAGAGACCTGAGTGTTGCGTGTTTGGGGTGGGAGAGCTGGCCTCATTGTGCCTGTGCCGTGCTCGCGGTGTGGGGATGGAGGTGTTGGCAGCACTGCTGCCAGAGGGGCTCCTACTTACAACACATCCAGCCAGGTACGGCCTCCATCAGCAAAAAACGTCTTCAGAAACAGTTCAGTCATGACATAGGGGATCCGAGGAGGAGAGAAGAGCACCAGCTGCACCAAAACACAAGATTATGTGGCAGTCTGGGGATGTGAATAGTTTCCAAGACCCAAATGTGGATTGATCTTCCTCACAGGCAGAGAAGCACCTCCCTGGGCTCCATGTGCCAAGGGAAGCCCTGGTTCAGCCATTTTCCATCCAGGCATCTCCCCATGAGATTATTCCTGCTGTTTGCCCAGAGATGCACTGCCCTCTTAGGCACAGGGATCTCTGCTTAGTGTTATGTGATGAACATAATCCCATACTTCAGCCAGGTAATTTTTCCCACAGATGTGTTTGGGAACTATGTCTGGTTTCTGAAAGGTGATTTCCTCAGCAAGCAGCTAGGCTGGGGACACCCTGGGGAGAAGAGCAGGGGGTGGTGGTGCTCACCTGGTGCCCAGCTGCCTGCAGAGCATTCCTGGTTTCCTTCACTGCCCTCCTCATGCAGGGGGGCAGTGGGAAGTAGCCATCAGTGTCATAGTAGCCAACCCGCAGGGGAGTGGAGCTGGAGTACACCTGGAGCAAACAGACACCAGTTTAGCATTCCTATTCCTAATGGGATTGCTGTGAAAATCCTTTAGACATACACCATTGACCCGCTCTGGAACTAAGACTGGATCCAGCCACACCCACACTACATCAAGAAAGCAAGGGGGGTCCTCTCTGAGCCTTGTGATGCAGTGGAAGGGTCTCCCCTACTCCTTGTATTTCCCTATTAAATTCTTATATATGGACTGTTGGCCAGTCTGGGACTAGGCTCTGTCAGGAGTTTGGAAAGCAAGGGGGTAATTTCTGAACCTTGTGACTCAGGGAGGATTTTCCTTGCCCTTTGCATCTTTGTCCTTTTCTTCCCCAGTCTCCATGCAAATCATTCCAAAGTGACACTAAGATGATTTTTCTTTGTATCCTCCATCTTCATAATAAGTAACACAGTAAACCTTCCCATTGAACTGTGTCACCCTTTTGCAAATTTATATTAAAACCTGCTTTTCCCAATGCCTTTGGCAGTGATTCTTTAAGTGATCTAAATCACTCATTCATAACACCCATCCTGCTGGGGGTAGGTCTGCTCCCATGCTGACACTCACTGAAGAAGGGGGCAAGACTTCAAAATGCTAAGGAGTGACTAATATTCTGGTTTGCTGTCTATAATTCCCCTTTTCAAATGTCTACTCCTGCCTTTTTCTCCAGGCTCTCCTTCAGGAGCAAAGCCACTCTAGACAAGTGGATTCAACCACTGCTAAAATGTGTGGAGGTGGAGAAACCTCCTGATGCTGGTCTGCTGCAGAGAGAAAGAGAACACCCTCAGTTAAGAGATTTGCTGCAGCAGTCTCTAATCCTGTCTCATCTTCCCCTGAAGATCTCCAGTTATTTGTTTCCAGTGTCATCTTCCCTGCTCTTTCCTGGATCTTCTCAATTCAAAAAGCTGCATTCCAGCTGAGAAGACAGGATAATTACTGATCTGCCTATTTATTTTTTTTTTTAAATTAGAATTGTGAATTGTGCCCTCAAGGGAGCTATTTTACTGTAAACCACTACTGTAAAGATAACTGGACCCTTCAAGAGGGTGTGTGGCACCCTGGAAGGAACCAGGGCTTGCTGAATGAAGACCTCACCTCCTCATTGAAGGGGATGGGGGGCACGGTGGGGTCCAGCTGGAACATCTCCTGGCAGAGCAGCGCCTTCATGCACAGGGCCAGGCTGTCCACGTCCCTGGCCATGGGCCCCAGGGCACAGGGGACTGGATGGGACAAGAACAAACACCTACACTGAGCAGATGGATGGATGGATGGATGGGCCAAACACTGCCCACCCCTCTGAACAGCCACACTGGGGTAAGCAGGCAATGAGGGAAGTTTCAGATGGACTCCAGACAGGCCTTTGTTGTCTCAGGTTTTCTTCTGGCCTGCAGAAGAACACCAGGGTCTTCACAGGATATAGAGAAAAGGAATTTAAAATACATGTACCTGCCAGGATGCCATTGACAGGGCCAGTCACTCCAGATAGGCTACAGGAAAAGAAGGAGTATATTGTCATTTCACTAATGGGGAAATATTCACAATGTGTTTGAAAAGCATAGTGGGGTCTCCAGCTCAGGATCATAAACAGAAGGAAATTATTTCAAAAATTTGAATTGAGTAGTGCAAAACAGGAAATTTTGGCCAAAATAATAAAAAAACCCCCCAAATCTAAACCCTAACAAATCTTAGTTTTGGTTTAACCAAAACTGTTCCATTTTGGCATTATTTAAACACTTTAACTCCAGGCTAAATTTACAATGAAAATATACCCATTTCCCACAAAATCTAACCATGCCATCTCCTGGGAGAGGTTTTGAGCAAAGCAAGCCTCCCTTTAAGAGCCACCCTCTCTCCTCCCTCCAAGCACTCACCCAGTGCATTTCCCCTTCAGCCATGCTCACCCATGGGCAGGGCTGGAAGGGCAGAGCCAGCACCCACCTGAGCCTGTTCCCAGTGGGTTTGAGGCCGCAGAGCCCGCAGAAGCTGGAGGGCAGGCGGATGCTGCCACCCATGTCGGAGCCGATGCCCAGGATGGAGCCTCCCCCTGCAATTAGAGCCCCCTCCCCTCCTGAGGAGCCCCCCGGACTCCTCTGGGCATTGAAGGGGTTCAAGGTTTTGCCAAAGATGGGGTTGCTGCAGTCATAGCTGGGGAGATGAAAGCCAGGAAATAGGCTGTGAGGATCAGCCAAATGCCTTGGGTTTGTTTGCTGTCCCTTGCAGAGAGCCTGTGTGGCATAGCCAACCCCGTCCTTTCATCCTGTAAATCCCTTAGGACACAGCTCATTCCCACAAACCTCTGCTCTCCCACCCATGCACAAGTGCACTGCATTTCTCTTAATTTATGGTAGGTTTTCCCCCCCTTTATCTCATCTGACAGCTCCTTCAGTTGAGATAGTTGCCAGGTAATGGAAGAAGGACTCTCCAGGCCATGTCTTAGGAGCCAAGGACCTACAGGCTGGGATTTTCCTTCAGAAGCACAAGTAGAGGGAAGATTTTCAATGATGTGTCACCTGAAGAGGGATTGTGGCACATTGGTCATTGCAAAAGGGATGGCCCCTTGTCTCTTCAGGACCTTGACCAGGACACTGTCCTCCTCCATCAGAGTGCCCAGGCACTGCACGAGCCCACAGGTTGCCAAGTGGCCCTGCAGAGAGAAGTGGCAAGGGACATGGTCAGTGCAGTTCTCTTGCTCTTTTGGAAGGATCATCTGGTGTTCCTTCAGGGGTTTTGTGTTTGGCACCAGCCCACTCCCCTGCAAGCCCTTGCTCAGAGGACTCCCTTTCCTTCCATCCCTGGCAGAGGGCTGCCAAGAGTGCTTGCCAAGCACTCATCGGGTTAAATCTTCTCCTGAAGCTCTCCTTGCTCTTTTTCTGGCTTCTTTTCTCCCCTGACCTAAATGCAACTCCATACTCCACAGGTGCACTAGCTCAGGATCAAACCCAGCTGCCCAAGTAAATTCACCAGTTGATGTTCAGGGAAGGAATAATCCCATTTAAACAAAATGTTTGAGCCTTTTTCAGTTAGCCTCGGTATTTGGGGCTTGCTTTGGGCTTCAAGCCCTCAACTTTAGTGCAGCCTGTACTGTGTCATGTATCAGAGGAGAAATCATTTGTGTCTGTAACTATTCATCCCTGGTTTTTCTCTGCTGATGGAGGTTTGTGCTGCTTTTGGCTGGGGTAGAGTTTATTTTCTTCACAGTAGCTCCTACAGGGCTGTGTTTTGGATTTTGTGCTGTAAACAGTGGGGATAATAATAATAATTAATAATAATAAAACATAGGGATGTTATTATTACCACTGAGGGCTTGCACAGAGCTTCTTATACTGCCTCAGCAGTGAGCAGCCTGGGGGTGCATGAGAAGTTGGGAGGGGACAGTCAGGACAGCTGACCCCAAGTGACCAGAGGGACATTCTCATGTCCCATGCTCATGAGTCTTGCTCAGCATATAAAGCTGGGGGAAGAGGAAAGAAGGGGAGATGTTTGGGGTGATGGTGTTTGCCTTTCCCAGTTACCATCACACATGATGGAGCCCTGCTCTCCTGGGGGTGGCTGAACACCTGCCTGCCCACAGGATGTGGTGAACAAGTTACTTGTTTTGTTTTGCTTTGCTTTGCTTGTGTGCAGAGTTTACCTTATAAATTGTCTTTATCTCAACCCACAATTTTCCCCACTTTTACCCTTTCTATTCTCTCTCCCACATCCCTGTGTGGGGGGAGTGAGTGAGGGTTGCAGCTGCTTCAGACCCAGCCAGGTTTCCTGTGGTGCAAGCAGGGAGGGATTTGGCCCCCTCCCCATTCTCCACTCTCACCACTTCTCCACCCAGCCCAGCCCACGACAGGACACTTCACAAACACAGAGGGAAGAACCTTGTGGCCGATGTGATCCTTGATGCTGACGGGGATGCCATAGAGCAGCCCTTTCTCCTTGCGCTGTTCTATTTCCTGGAGCTGCTCCTCACACTCTGGGATAAAGTGTCTCAAGCAGTTTGTCTGCTGGGTCACTTCCAGGGCCTTTGTTGGATTGTGGAGGGGCAGGTGTTAGATAAGAGCAGCATCATTACACAGCTGTATTCAGCAGCTACCTTGATCTACAAAATAACCCCCTCCCCAGAACATCCCAGCTCAAGCCATCTCAAAGGACTGTCCAGTGGTGGATCTGACCCAGGAGACAGAGCATGTTTTTCTCTTAATATCTGCTATATTAAAGGCTGGTTGTAATCCAGCTCCAACAAGTCTTTTCATCATGGCCCACACACCATGGCATGGAGAATGTAAAAATTTGCCTTGTCCATTCACTGTGGATGGGCACTGACCTTCTCTAAGTAGGTGTAGAGGACAGTCCTGGGGGACAGAGACCCTTCCTGGAGCCTTCCAGCGAGTTCCAGAAGGGGCAGGGACAGAATGGCATCTCTCTGGACACTGGGGACCTGCAAAGGGAAGGTGAGGGGGATCCAGGGCAGCAGCTCCAGTTACCCTTTGGATCAGGGGATAAGGATGTTAAGTTTTGTCAACATTATCAACAGAGCTTGCTGGAAAGGCAGATCCTGCATGTGGGGGTTCAGACCTTGACCAGCCAAGTGTTTTATCCTGAGTTTGGATATCACAAACAGGATGTAAACATAGGAGCCCAGGTGTAGAAGGGCTTCATCCATCCACTGCAGGAGAGGAGGTGGCAATGCCTTCCTCCTGGCATGGTGGGACTTACCCACTGACCAAGACGTAACCTCAGCTGAACAAACACTCCCTGGGGCAGAAGGTACCGAAGTCCTTGCACACAAGTCTCAGGCTTATCTCAGAACAGATACAGGCAGTGCAGGACAGCCTGGTCTGAGAACAAACATTTAACAGCTCAAGCCCATCAAACTGCAAGGAAATCAGCAGGAACTCACAGGTGGTCTAACCAGGTAAAGAAGTGACAGTTCTCAGTGCCACCAGGTTTTTAGAGGTTTTATATAATATATTTATATTTATATAGGTCTATATTTAAGGAAAAAAGGTTGTAGCTATATGTATCACTTGTAGCTGGTATGCTTTGTCTCCAGGTGTGTTACCTGTATAAACATGAGCTGGTTTACCCAGTATGTATTCAGAAGTGGATGGAGCAGAAAGGAAAGGTGGTTAGAAATGATGTTGCAGTAGGAATTCAGGGCTATGCTGGCTGAGTGCCTGGCTCATTCACCCCCAGGTCATGTCCTGGCTGCTCCCAGGGGCCTCTGAAAACCCTGTACTTCATTAATGCAAAGTTGGACCAGGAATCTGGGCAGCCTGATGGGAAGTACCACTGACGGAGAATGCTGCTTTTGGAGACACCCCCAAAGCTGTCCAGAAGCCAAGTTTTAGAGACAAAGGTGTGAAGAGATGTGCAAACTTAGAGTTAAATAGAGGGAAAAGCTTTCTTGCTTCTACCCATTATTGGCAAGAGACATTTCCAGATCATGAAAGAATTGGGGTTCGGATCAATGAAGATCCAGGGCATCATCACCTGTGATGTTCAAAAACCTCTTCTCAGTGAGTAATTCACATTCCCCAAGTTGTAGACTCCCACCACATCTCATCCAGCTGGAGGAGGGCAGTGATCTCCCTTGCTCCCAAGGCAGCTTTTCCTCTTGTTGAGGGCTGCTGGCACATCTCCTTATAAAAGCTATGGGGCCATGAGCTGGAAGGAAGAGCTGAAGGACAGCATCAGCAGGCACCCCAGTGGGACTCAGACCCCCAAGGAGGACGGGTTACCTGCTCCCTGAACTGCTGGACAGCCTTTGCCATTTTCTTCATCCCTTCGTCCCGAGTCCTCCGAGCCTCTTCCATTTTCTTCTGGACCATCTTTTTGCCCAGCCATTTCCAGACCCCCAGGACTGCCACAGAGCCACCGAGCAGGGCGAGGACAGCAGAAGTGTCCACCTTACCCTCTGGCAGGAGCTGTCTCAGCTGCTGCTGGATCATTGTGTGTATTTGTGGTCTCCAAAGATGCAGTGAGAAAGAAAAGCCAGGCAGGTGCAGGAGACCTTCCCTAACTCCCCAGGCCCTCCCACCCCCCAGCACCACTATCCTGGGTCAGCAAATAGTTCAGAGAGTCCATTCCAAAGCTGACCCCTGAAAAGCTACTGTAGGTGGAGTGTGCAGTGAAAATGATTAACCACCAAATGGAGAATGTAAAGTTTGGCCAATGAACTTTGTGTTCACTGGGGTATTGGGTTTATTGGACTGTGGGAATTTCTTTGCTGGGGAGGACTGTAGGAACAAATGAAGCAAGGAAATTGCTGCTTTCCTATTTCCTGTGTAGCCTGAGAGGACAATGGGAGAAGAGGAAAAACAGCTTGAAATAACAAGGCTTCCCTGCACAGGGCTGGGGTGTGGTATGCTGAGGGAATGCGTAGCTGTGGGGTACCCTGGGCTCACCAAGTCCCTTCTGCTGCTGCCATGGTGGCCAGAGGATGTTTTGGCAGTGCTGTGGTGTCCTCATGCACCGCAAGGAGAGGCTGTTCCACCCTGTGACAAAGCACTTTGGCCTTAGGAGTGGAAAATCCCACAGGCTTGCAGTCCAGAAAGCAAACTATTTCCACCAGATATTGGAATGACTGGTGTCTGACGTTTTTCCAGCACAGAGGCCTCACACTACAAGTACCAAGAGCCGCACACTGAGCTGAAGGCAACAGCCCAGCCAGCATCCGCCATGGTCTGTCTGCAGTCTCCTCTGTTGCTTTTGGATTGTGGATCCTCCCCATGGGTCCCGTCCTTGGGAAAAGTGTTTGGACAGCTATGGATTGTGCATTACAAAAATTTGCAAGCTTCCAGCCAAGTGTGGAACTGGATATGTAATGGAGGCTGAAGAGCCCTCTCCTTTCAGGGCTAAGTGGTCCTCTAGTGCTCAGTTTTCCATTGTCACATCCATTCTTAGCAGTTGTAACAGTTTACTGCTGTTTTGTGTCATAGTTTGTGTCAGCTGGGAATGTTCTTATCTTAGTTCTTAACAAGAGAAATTTATGGACTCTGAACAAATCTGGCTTTGGTGTCCTTGAAGCATTCTGGAGCTGGCAGCAATGTGGTAACAAATTGAGCTGGCCTTTTCCCATGTCCATTCCAATGACACCCTTCCTTGTGGGATGTCCCCTCAGCTATGGCACTGCTGGTGTGGAAAGAGCTGCAGGTTGGGGACATGCCTGCAGCTCATCCTGCTCCTGCTCCATGGTGCTGGCTGCAGCAGGAGCTTCCAGAAAGTGCAGAGTGATGCGCGTGAGCAGAGTCAGCATGTAGCACTGCCCAGCCCTCTCCCAATCCTCGTCCAGCCTCCAGGAATCCATGCAAGCACTTCCTGAGGCAGAGTTGGGTTCTTTGCCTGCATGACAGCACCACAGCCTCTGTGATGGGCAGAGAAGATGTGGGAGAGTTTTCTGCCTGTGCTGGGAAATGTCAGGATATTGGCCTCCTACATCTGCCTGTGCACTGGGATCTGTGCCCTGATCCTGCCCTTTAGACATTTGGTAAATATTTAACACAGACAGACACAGCTGTGTCTGCACTGACTTGGCATTTCAAAGGGCAAGTTTTTCAGCAGGCACAGCTGCATTTCCAGATGCCCGGATGCTGCTGGGGAAAACTCTTCTCCTATCAATGTTCCAGCATCTCCACATGCTTTGTGAATCTGAGGTATAGCTCCTCCTGCCACCACAAGGCCACAAATCCAAGGGAACATAAAGGAAGGATGTAGAGGGATGTCCCAAGTCAAATCTCAAGTCCACAGCAGAGGAGACAGACCTGCCTGACTCGCAGGTCAATATTCACTTCTCCATGTCAATTTTGTCACCTGAATTGATCCAAGACCAAGATCAAACCCACTAGTGGAGTTCAGATGAAAGCCATGACCCTTTTCACAAGGAGAGTCATCCTGTAACAGCTGTTTTGGGATTTTGTTGTGGCATCCACAACATGCCCTTCAGTTTGACCATCCCAGAAAAAGGAAGTTAAACCAAGTCAAAGGGTCCCCTCCTGTCCCCAGCAAGACCTGCACCATCTTTGTTTGCAAGAGCAAAACTGCACTGGTTCACTCTCAGCAGGTTCAGCTCTCAAGCAGGCTGGGTCTTTTCTGAAATTCTAATAACTGAACTGTTTTCTCTCTAAAATGGTAAGAAACATTTTTGTCAGCCTTGACCCCATTTTGATTAAAATGACAAAGAATAAATCCTGACAGATGTGTCTTGTGTTCATGTATTTGTAACCAAACATTCTGATGCTCTTTTTAAAACTATTTACAAAATGAGGCATGTTAACTATGCTGCTCTGAAAGAATTTTAAAGATGTTTTACAAAATACCAAAATCATAGTGAAATGGGCTGGACCGCTCTGGGGAACTTGTTCAACTTGGCTCAGAATAAATGTTTTCTGGGAATTATCCAGTTTCTGACTCATTTCAGCTTGGAATATCCATTGGAAGGATAACTCTTTCCTCAGTTCCAGTCCAACTCCACCAGTACTCACAGAACATAACAGCTGCTAAGAAACTTTCCCCTACCTAAGCTGCAACTTTCCAAACACCAAGGACATCAGTTGAGAGGTGAGGGCCTGTCTCTAACAACCCTTTTTCATGTTGCTCATCCCTGTTGGCTTTTCCTGAATAAACTGTGATAGGATGGGAGAGAGAACTCCCATAGCAGCCCTCAGACCTCTGACAGCAGGGGCTGCTTTTTCTCCTGACCATCCCTTCATTTTTCCCACTTTTATGGGTATTGCACTATTTTCCTTCAGATTTTCCATAGCCAAGTCTTATGAATCCTACTTAGAACTTGTCCAGCAAGGCAGAGGCATGATCAGAAAGGGTGCTGCAGAGAGCTGTTAGTCCTTCACCAGAAGTCCAGGAGCATTCATTCCTATATCTCCCATCATGTCTGGTGTCTTGCACAGGTCTGTCCCCACCGAGTGACAGCTGTGACTTCAGTGCCCTGATGGTGAGGGACTGGGATGTTCCCAGCTGCTCCATGACTGGGCACAAATCTTAGAGCAGGAAGCTGGGCTTTCACTGGTCTCCCGTGGGCAAGCAGGGAATGTAGGAAGCTGGAGAACAGTAACAGGAAAGAAAAAAAAAATAAAGAACAGACTGAGACCAAGCTTGGCTGTTGCAGAGTGAAAGATGTACCAACCCTAATTCTTGGGTTTTTTTTGTGTTTCAAGGGTGAGCTTTGTTATGTTCAGGTGTTTCATTTCACCCATTTTTTTTAACATTTGCTTCAAGCTTCTTTGACTACCACCTTCCTTGAAACTTGTTTGAAGTGAATGTCTGGGATCCTGGGAATGTTTGTGTCCCTAATTTTTTCTGCCACTGCCTGCTACTTAGAGAGCTCTGTGTGTTTTGGATACTGCAAGGAGACACCTGACCCATTTTAACTACGCATGTTCTGTCGGTGTTAGTCCTTCTAGGGAGTTTTATTTGCTCCTGGTCTTGTGATTATGCAACAATGTGAACTGCAAACTGAAGAAAACTCGTGCAAAATAAAGGAATACCAAATTAAAAACCTGGATTTTGTGATGCCTCAATCTCTCAGCTTTGTTGTTTATTTATCTGGCCACAGAGCGAAATGCGAATTAAGGAGGACAGATTTAAATTACCAAAATCAAGAGGGAGGAGGAAAAATGATCAAAGACCACAGCCAGGATATTGTGCTGAGGATGAAAGAAACCAGTAAAAACTGAGCCCTTTTGGCCCAAGCAGCATTTGTACATAATCCTCTGAGAGAGAGCAAAGCCTGGACTTTGGTCAGTGCAAACACACAATGCAGGTCTGCAAGGGCTGCACAGCCTGAGCCAGCAGCTCCTGGAGGAGGAGCTGCAGCAGGGCTGCAAGTGGCTGTGGAAGGGGCTGACACTCTTTCTCCAGCTTGGAGGAGGCCTGGAGGAAGAACTCCCCTGAAAACTTGATGTTATGCCCTGCTAAGGGCTTTTCTCTGCTAGTGTTTCAGCACCTGACCTCACCAGAATGCTCTCAGCATCACCCTCCCCAATTTCCTTATGTTTATGCAGCAATGGCAACTGATGTCATGGACAACCTGGCTGGAGAAGGGCCCTAAATTTTACCCAGGAAGGTGCTTTGCTGTCTGCCCAGCTGAGGCATTTACCTGATCTGTAAATTCCTGAACAAACCCCTAAATGAGGTCCAAACATGTATCTTATTTCCCTCACACCTTTTCATCGTTCTTCTGGATATCTTCTCTACCTCATCCACTTCAGTGCCAGTTTTATCCAAGCATCCCTGTTCTCTACTTCAGCATCTGCTGGATCACAGGGAGAAATTCCCTTTGGCTGCTGGGTGTGGGAGCAAGTGCTGCAGGATCCTGAGATCCAGTGACTGGCTGGAGACAGGAGAGAGGAGAGCAGGAGGATGAGCAAATCCCTTCTAGAGCCATCAACAAGGAGCAGTTGGAAAGCAGAGCACAAGAATACCTGGAGAAATTCCTTTCAGAAACAGGACTTTTTCACTTGGTTCAGCCTTGCAAAGATATGGAGGGATACAGGAGTGAAGGACACAGACTTTTCCTTGCAAAACAAGGTCTGTGCATACTCAGGTCTAGCCAGCAATGCTACCTGGGCAGATTACTCGTTTAATCGGGAGCTCCCATCTTCCCTTTGAGAGGACAGCTCAAGACCTTTTGCTCCTGGCCTGAGAGGGTCATGGTCACTCCACAGGCTTCTCCCAGGCTGAGGTTCCATGGCTGGTGCCCCCAGCAGTAATCCTGCACAGGCAGGGCATCTCCTCTGAGCAGGGTGTGCCAGGAGCTTCTCCCTGCTCCGAACACACGGGTCAGAGGGTGGTGAGTCAGGCTGTGTGACTGTCATGCTCCCTGTGTGACTCAGACCTGCTGGTGGCCACCGCAGGCAGCTGGATGACTGCAGCATTCCTGCACAGCCCGAGGGATGCAGATGAATACCCAGGGCAGTGTCACCCCCTCTCTGTCCTGGCACGCCTGGGGAAGGAATCACCATAATCGTCATTGCTAATGAACGTACCTTATTTCAACACACACTCGCTTATTCAAAGCATCTCCTTCATCCCTCCCCCTTTGGCCTCCAGCCTCTTCTTCCACTTCGAGAGTGAAGAGTCAAGAAACAGCACACCAAGATTGTCACAGTGTAGTTGGAAGCACCAAGCAGTGGAATGCCTAAGTGTAGCCATAGAAATGCTTTCTCAGTTTTCCCTGAAGTGGTTGTAGGCAATAAACACCCATCTTTTCCCATTGCTTAACTGGAAGAAACAATGAGGAATAGGAGTGATGACAGACCAGTTAACATTTGTCTCAGTTTATGGTTAAACAGAGAACATTAAGCTTTGCAGTACTCCCTGCACAGCTAAACTGCTGGATGGTGTGGAGATCTAGACAGCAAATGAGTTCAGGAAGGGGACAAGTTTGTGGAGGAGAGCTCTCTTGGCAGCTATTTAAACCCATGGGCTGACTGCAAGTCTTTGCCAAAAAGTCTCTTGGCCAAACACTGGCACAGCCAGAGAGGGAATTCTGCACTTACCAGGTTATACTTTCCCCCAAACATCTGCTCCTGCCCACTGTTGGAAGTAAAATATTGCAATAAACAGCTCTTTGGTCTCACACCACACAACAAATAATCGCTTTGGTCCAGCATTAACTCCTTTCTTTTGTTTTTTTTTTACTCAGTTTAACTCTAACAATGAAGGACAGTTTAGGCGGAGAAGAGATTCTTGCTGACTATTTCTAAACTAAATTTAATGCCACTTTATTAAAACATTAGTTCAGAGTTTTCCACTCAGTATCTACTTTGCTTCATATCAGGCAGAAGGTGGCTGGAGTGAAGGGCAGGGAGTGAAAAGCCATCACATTGGAAATCCCAGAAATCACACATTTCTCTTCGTGCCACGGGCAAGAGCCTCCACCTCCTTCATGAAGCGCAGGCACAGCTCCTCCTGCCACGGCAGAGCCACGCACTGCACGGCCACGGGCATCCCCAGGGCTCCTGCCACAGCCTGTGAAGTAAGGACAGTGCTGAGTCAGGGCACCGGGGCAGGCACGGGACACTGCAGGAAGGGAGGGCAGAGGAAGCCAAGCCAGGGCACAGCTGCCAGGCTGACAAACACCAGCCCTGCTGGAGCAGGGAATGCAAACTGCGCTGCTAAAACGGCTCCCACTAGGAGATGTGCACAAGACAATGTCCCAGAGGTGTCACTGCTGCTTGCTAAGACTTGAGCACTTCTCCTGCTGACCTCTTTCAGCCTCTTGTCCCAGGGGTCCCTGTAGTGCCCTTGGTAGTGCTTCAGTTCTTCTTCATCAGCTCTCGTGACCGTGCTGACCGGCACCACCCCGGCAGGGAAGTTTAACACGTTGTACAAATTGGTGTAGGAGGTTGCAGCTGGAACACAGAGCATGCGGAACAGCAAAATTTAATGTGCTGGGCCAGCAATGATCTTCAGATGATAACCCAAGCTGCAGGAATTGCAGACTGGAGTTGCTGGTCCAGAGGAGACCCTGAAAATGTGCTGCCTCAAAGGGACTTTTGATGGAGAGGTTTGAGTGCCAGAGAGCAGAGAGGGACCTGTGCCTTTACCTGTCATTTGTGTGGAGATTAGATGTGCTCTGGGAGGGATCAGTTCAGAGTCTGCATGTATCCCTGGGGAAAAATCCCAGCTATTTTTTCAAGATATTCCTGACGTCCAGTTATGTAACGTCACCATGGTTTTTTGGATCCCAAAAGGTCATTGTTAGAGGGATGGAAGACCCTGACTGTTTGCTGGAAGCTATAAAAAAGGGCCTTTTTCTGCAAGTCCCACCCAGTGAGCCTTCCTGCTGTTTGCAGAGTCTTGGGAAATGTGAGACAGCTGCATCCAAAAGAGCCTGGTCCTGTACCAAAGTCTACCACAGCTGTCCTCACTGCCACTCTGCTGCATGAGTAACTGGGGCTTTCTGCAGCAGAAAAACGGGGAAAACTCACCAATGAACACCTGGGACAGAGGGACCACTAATTGCTGCCTCATAATTATCCAAACATCTTCAGCTCAAATGAAGCAGCGGTGTGAGAAGACCCACCCAGAGGCCTCTCCTTTGTTTTCTTCCAGGGGGAAGAGCAAGCACCGTGCATGGTTTGGGGAATGTGCAGGGGACCCAAGTATCCTGCTGCAGCTCTGCCCACAGACGTGATGGGTGTGTGCAGAGACTCCTCAGGGAACATTACCAAAGAGCTTCCCAGCATAGCCATGATTGAAGGCTGGCCCCAGGGCAGGACAAAGGATCACATCCAGCCTCAGCTCCCTCCATTTGGTGATGAATTCAGTGCGGTAAGCCTGGAAAAAATGCAGAGAAGATGACAGATGTGTCTGTTGGACAGCAGTGACAGATCAATGCTGACACAGAGGAAAAGGAGGGAGAAAGCCTTCCTGGATACAACAACAACAAAAAAAATAAGATAAAATCTGGGCTGTGCTTTGAAAAGGTCAAGGGAGTTTGTGCTTCCACTTTTAGGTTTCTTGTCAGAATACCATGTGCTGCCCAGACCTAGACATTAATGCTAGGTGTGTGTTTCAGAACTGATTTATCTGAGTATTAACCCAATCCTTTCCACAAACAGCTTTGCTTTAGAATTATATTGAATGGAGATCAACAGCAGTTGAATGGATGACTAAAAAGTCACATTTCCTAAAAGCTTAGGCTATTCTGGTAGAAGTATTGAAAAACATGAACCCAAAATACTCCCACAAAACCTTCTTTCATTTTCCTTGAGAATACTGGTAAGGAAAGGAAGCAGCAAGAGACATATGGGCAAGCCCCAGGACATCCCCCACAGTAGGCACAGCTTCAGGATTGTACTGCAGCTCCAAAAGAGATCCAGATTTGCAGTCTGGTTTGCCACAGCTTTGCTGAACATCAGGCAATGAATGAATCCATCCCCAAAGAGATGTCCCACTTTGTCTCAGTAGATGGACACAGATGGAACCACAGCACAGTTGTTTCTGCAGCTATTTTCTGCATACAGGGACACATCTGTCCCATGGCTCAGTCCCTGTCCTGTACAACCCTTTCACAGCAAGTTTTCTGTTCAAGTGTCTTCCAGCTCTCTCACAAAAGACCTGGCCTTGGGCCTATTTTTAAGTCAGACCACAATTTCCACCTGCAGTCTGAGATCCTTCCTGCTGAAAATTCAACAAATGAGATCTGTTTCCAGGAAATGCAGTCACTGCAGCTAACCTGATTTTTTTTTTTTTTCTGAGAGAAAAGCTGGTCACTAGCCAAAAGTTTTGAATCAGCTCTTGTTTGCAGTAGATAAAAACATGTGAATACAGTTTCACTGAATTGCAACAATTCAAAATATCTTTGAAGCCTTCAAATCTTCTCAAGTGTTTTCCTTCTGCCTTTTTTTTTGTGTGTGTGTGTGTGTGTGGTGGCTCTGTTTTTGTGTTTTGCTGGTTTGTCTGTCTTGTTTTTTTTTAAGTTTATTTGTTTGGTTTGGGTTTCTGTGGGGTATTTTCAGGAGTGGGAGAGGAATCTGCTTTCACCTAAAAAAAAAAAAAAACAACAACAACAAAACCCCATGCCCATTTCATTTCAAACACTCCCACCAGTGACCAGGAAACTTTTTAGGAGTTTTTCCTCTGCCTTATAATTTGTCAGACCACAGTGCACATCTATGGGGTGAGTGGCACTGATAGAGGATGGTGGTGCAGGCTGGGGGGATGTTTCTCCTCTAGGAGGATTGTGAGGGTGTCCCAGGGAGCACAGATCCTGCCTTGTGGGAGGACACCAAAACAGCCTCTTCAGCGTTGCAAAACACCAGCTGAAAGAGGATACTCTCTATAAATAGAGGGAGCGGAAAATACCAGAGAGGAGAGGTGTTATTTAAATCCAAGGACAAAAATAAAATAAGGATAAACTAGAAGGGAGTAAAGAACAGAGGAAACATGAAGGTTTCCAACCACCAGGAGAGACAAGAGGAGGCTGTCAATAAAACTAAATTGAAGCATAAAACTCAGCTGGTTTAAAAGAGGAACCTGGACAGCTTGTGGCAGCACTAGATGCAGCTGTCCAGGAAAAAGCTTCCTGTCTGAGGTTCCTGGTCTCAAATGAGTTCATAAGGAAGCTACCTAAGTCACAGGGTTCATATACAAAATTTTTTACTTCTATTGTCGCTGCTTGATAGCTTGAGCATGGCCTTAGCTCAGAACAATAACACCTAATACCTGAAATGAAAAATTTGCAGCAAGAGACAGAAAAGACAAAGTGAAGCCTCATCTTTAGTGGCTGCTCCTAAGCTGATTTTGCTTAGACAATGCAGGGCAAAGTATGGTGAATAATTTCCAACCCTAAGTCCATCACAGAGTGCAAAGCAGTTGCTTAGAAACTTTGGAGACCTCTCACTATAGTAAGAAAAATAAAGTAAAAGTAACATTACCGCCACTGCTCCATGCTGGTCCCAGAGGTTTTTGGCAGATCTGGAAAAGTGGCAGAATTAATGAGCTTTGTGACTGTGGTAACAGAAAACAATTAAGAAAATGCACAGACAGCCCATTTTTAAGGTAACTGCATGACCCTTCTGGGAACAAGCAATGGTACCACCCAGCTGAACTCCTGGAGCACACATGCTTACAGGTACATCAAAAGAGATTTTGTTAAAGCATGCCAGAAGACTTAGATAAAAATCAATCTTCTGAATTCATTTGCTACCAGTTTGGTGTGCCTGTGCCTCTTGTGGATGCGCAGGTACCTCACACCACACTGCACGTGCAGGCAGAGACCTCTGCATTAACTTGGCCCCTGATGCTCTGGGTACCACCTGATGGGGAAAGCAGCCCTTATCTCCCTGTGCTGATCTCCGTGGAGTCACCATAGCCCTGTGACTCTGAACATCCTTAAGCTCTTAAAACAACCTGTGGCTGAGAGGCTCTGGATGAGCCCAGGTGGTGCAGAAGCAGCACACACTCATCTGGCTCAGCCTGTGCCACACAGCCCCGTGGCTTTGCACAGCCAGCTGGCATCCACCTGCATGAAGGGGTAGGCACAGCCAGGCACATCCCCCTTCTCCAGAGCTATCTCAGTGTGTCTTACCCCACTCCACAGAGAGCGGTGAGATCCCGAGCAATTCGTGGGTACTTTCAGAGGAAAGAGAAAAAGCTTGGGATTAGTCAACAAAAATGCAGCTGGAATAGCTGGCTACCCTGTGACTGCAATTTGGGAATCTGTCTTGTCCTAGCAGAAGTGGCTCTGAAGGACAGGCCAGTTCCAGTGAAGTGGGTTTACTCTCACAGTAATTTGCACATTTAATTACTACAACTCATACAAACAAGGCTCTAGACCACACCACTACTCCTGGAGAACATCTTCTGGATGTGGGACTGCTGTTTAGATCCTCGATAGTGATATCCATTCTCCTGGAGCTCATTGCTGGAAGAGCTATATGCTCACAAGTTTCCTGAGAAAGGATCATATTTCAAACTACGCAAAACTCCCACAAATTGCTGTCAGACTCGCTTGATAAGTTCAGCCTGGGTTTGAAAAGTAGATGTATTTCATTATGAAGCCCATCAGGCACTTAACATGAAGCAGCCAAGCATTCCTGGGTGGTAAAATTTACTTCCCTGCAAAAGGAAACCTCCCCACCCTGCAGATCTCCTATAACACAGGTGAGACACATCCACATACTTACTATGGGTTTCAAAATTGTAGCCAAAATTCTTTTCACCAGAGCAGGAAGCCTGTAAGTATTGTACTGGGATTTCAGGTTGGGATCCACGATGTCTCCTTTACTGGAAGGGCAGAGAGTGAAACAGTCAGGACAAGTCACCTGTAGACAAGTCACAGAGCAATAGTAGCAACAGTGCTGCTCCCAAGGCAGGGTTTGTCCTGGAGGGGAGTTGCTAGAAGACAAAATCTACCTGTTTCAATAGAAAACACTGAGCAATAGATGCTGAGGTATAAATGTTCATTGCAAAAGTGACAGATAAATCAGTACTTTACTGCCTGTGTCATCAGGGCCATAAGAATTCTGGGGGGCTTTGCAGTGGTGGGTCACTCACAGCCTTGGGCATGCTGATGTGATAGAGTGGCTGAGAGGGCACCACCTATGTTACCTGTGTGTATGTGCTGAAGTCACCCTGCCAGAAACTGCTCCTCTGCAGCTCATCATTCAGTTTACACGCACAACATAAACGCCCTGGATGCAGGCCCTGGCCTCACCACTGCAGGTTTCACAGCCCACACAGCAATGGGGTTTTACTCACAAGCAGTCCAGCAGGTGGGCAGCCCCATCTGAGAAAATCCCTCTGGTGAACAGCTCGTCCACCACATAGTCAATCTTCGGCGGGGCAAAGGGAACAAGCTGCAAGAAAACCATCCCTGTCCAAGAGGTGGCAAAGGTGAATGACTCCCAGAGCCCTCTGTGAGCCTCCCTGCCCCACCAGTGGTCACCAGAGGTCAGTGGGAAGTGGTGGGAAACTCACACCCACCTATGCTGCTCTAGGACAGCAAGGCCTCATTTTCATCTGCCTGCTGGCCTTTCCTATTAGTCCTATCCCAAGCACTAATACATACTGGGACCTGGCACAGGCTCTACTCCTCCACATTTTTAGAGAACAATTCTTAAAAACTTCTAACCACCAATTTTATTTTTTTTTTTTAGAATTATTTTGCATCATTGGAGCAGCTACCATATAGAAATCTGCACTGGTGGAACCACAGAAAAATGTAGGCTAGAAGAAGTCTCTGGAGGGTCAACTGCTCCAGCCTCCTTTCTGCTTACCCACTAAGAGATCTATAAGCTGTGTTTAACAGCTGAGGGATCATGGAAGCTGTTTTGAGTTTGATATTTATATGAACACCAAGTATGATGGAAAAAAACAGTGCTTGGGGTGACTTGGAGATATCTGAACATAATTAGCACATCTGCTAGGCCAGAAATATTAGAAAGATCACTCCAGTTTAGAAAACAAGCTGTTGCATTTGCCTCCTTTTTTTTTTTTTTTTTTTTTTTTTTTTAAATGGGGAGCAAAGGTGGGCATGGAAAGTGATTTATCCAGACTTCAGTAGGAGCAGGGTAACAGCTCCAGGCAACCTCAGGCAGGGGAACTCACTGTATGCCCTGCATCCTGGAGGAGCTTCCTTGTGTGCTGGACAGCCCGTTTCATGCTAGGTGAGGGCTGGAAGTAACCATCTCCTTCGTAATACCCGATGCGAAGAGGCTTGGAGCTGGTGTAAACCTGTGGGAAGAGGAGCCACGACTTGTATCCAGGAGAAGAGCAAGGCTGGATGGTTCCCAGGGCTCAGGGAGGCACCAGCTGATGTCTGCTGGCTTGGGGGAATGATGGAACAGGGCTGGTGGAAAGCAGTGCTGTCCAGAACACAGGTCTGCAGCAGTGGTCCTTGGTATGATCTTTATGACAGCACCTCCTGCCTGCCAGCCCTGCTGTGTGGCTGCTTCTTGGGGTCACTCATGCTGGGTGTCCTCTGTCCACAAGGATGTGTGTTTCCCTGGGTCCTTCGCTATCTCGGACATGAAACTGGATCAGAATCTCCAGAGACTGTGCTCGGTGCTGGGCAGATGGAGACATGGGAGTGCCTCGGAGCCTTACCTGCTCATCAAAGGGGATGGGGGGCACGGTGGGGTCCAGCTGGAACATCTCCTGGCAGAGCAGCGCCTTCATGCACAGGGCCAGGCTGTCCACGTCCCTGGCCATGGGCCCCAGCATCCCTGTTACTGTGAGCACAAAGGGCCTCTGTCACTGCAGCCAAGTGGGCTGGTGCTGTCACAGAATTAGTGGTGGGGCTCCAGCACGGGGGAGTTTCAGGTCAGGGGAAAGAAGTGGGGAATGAGTGTAATGAGCAAGGAGGTCCAGCAGGAGTGATCTGTCAGCCTCAGAGCAGAGGCAGCCGAAGGAGCCTAATGACCTCCTGGGCCAGGCTCCTGCAGTTGAGGACAGAGGGCTGCAGCCTTCCTGCCAACGCTGCCCAGCAGCAGCTGAAGCTGTCAGAGTCTCCTGGCACCATCTCCAGCGAGACATCACAAGCCTTTGACATGCACATCTCACACCTCTCCTGCTATGCATTGCACTGCCTGATTCCATTCCATCATGGCACTGATTTCACCCTGTTGAGGTTCAGCCAACACCGGCCACCACACAGAACAGAACAATGGTGAAAAATGTCATAACTTGAGGCTATTTTAATAGGTCACTACTTTGGCTGGCCATGAGGTACAGAGCAGAGCAAGCACACTAGCTGGCATTTTAGTAGCAGGAGATGTAAGAGGCAGAGGTTTGATGTAATAACACGTGATCATGGACTTACCTGATTGCATTCCTATGAGAGGAGAAACAACTCCTTGTTTGCTGGGAACATAAAGGGAGAAGCAGATTAGCAGCAGGCTGTAGGGCAGGTCACCATGCTGAGGTGCAAACTTCCCATTTGCCCCCAACCAAATCTAGGAAGGCAAAATTTCCTGCAAAGACTCTACACTTCCTAGACTATGAAGAAGACTTACATGGTCTGGAAACTGCTAGGGACAGTATTTATCATCTCTTTTCCCTGCTACAACAAATTTTTTATTTATGGGCAAACCACCTCTGAAAAACAGAAAACTCTTAAAAGCAAAGCTTGTAAGGAAAACATCTGAAAAGAAGATAATCCTGTAGTATTTGCTTCCAGCTTCCTGGCCAGAGCTATTAAAAACTGAGTAAGTCTTTGTTGTGATACAGATTGAAGTCATCTTGCATCATTAACGAAGCAAGTTCAATGCCAACTTAACCCTGGAGGAAACTATGGGCACTACAAGTGTGGGGGACACGTGGCAGCCTCCAAGGGGGGTGGAAGAAGAGGACAGAGGTTGGGATGTACCTGAGCCTGTTCCCCGTGGGTTTGAGGCCGCAGAGCCCGCAGAAGCTGGAGGGTAGGCGGATGCTGCCAGCCACATCCGAGCCAATGCCCAGGATAGAGCCTCCCCCTGCAATCAGAGCCCCCTCCCCTCCCGAGGAGCCCCCGGGGCTCTTCTGGGGATTCAGAGGGTTCAGTGTCTGGCCAAAGATGGGGTTGCTGCAGTCGTAGCTGGGGAGAGGAAGATCAGCAGGTGAGTGAGGTGCTTCTGCCTCTGCAAACCATAAATACAGGGCATAGAGCGCTGTACAGGGATGGGTGTGGAATTAAGGTAGAGTTGGCATGAAATAGATTTGTTGGGACAGCTGAATTTAAGAAGAAAGAGGCATCAAATGCAAGAGAAATAATTTTAGATTGAAGTAAAGAGGCAATTAACATGCGTGATTAGCTTGGATAGTAAGAGGCAAGTGTCAGAGTGTTTCCATTAAGGCAAGGATGGCATTACTTTATCATGGTCTGTGGGATGTTGGTTTTAACAAAGGGGATCCCCCCCTGGTGCTTTAGCACCTGGACAATGACGCTGTCTTCTTCCTTCACTTGGCCCAGAAATTTCACCATCCCTGCAGAGGAGATGTGGCCCTTGGGGGTGGGAAATAAAGCTCTTTAGGTGCAGGAGAGATGCTGTTTGGAGCTGTGACAAAAACAGACCTAATTTGTGATGCCTCTTGTGCCAAAGTTCCCACCTAAATTTTCTCAGAGGCAGAACAGGACCTGACTATCCCAGGGAAAACCAGATCAGAACAGGTTAGAAGTTTCTGCAGAAACCAAAATTTTTATAATAAGAAAGGCAGTTTTGCTGATCCCAAAATATTGGATCCAGAACATCCTTCTCTAAGAGAATTCTTAGCCAGTCCTGATGAGGATGTGACATCCTGGCCTGTTCCCAGGCCCAAGGCAAAAGGCAGAGGAACTGGGGATGTACCTTGCAGTTAATGTGGTCCTTGATGCTGATGGGAATGCCATAGAGAAGCCCTTTAGCCTTTTGCTTCTTCAGTTTCTGGAGCTGATCCTCACACCCATGAATGAAATCTGTCACACAGTTCAGCTCCTGATTCACCTCCAAAGCCTCTCCAGAACAGAGAAGAGAAGCAAGACAGATGAATGGGCGGAAATGTTACATGTTGAGTTTTCAAGCTGAATTTTCCACCTTCTCAAAACTTCAGCATTATTGAGATCTTGCCTATAAACTTTATATGTTTCTTTCTGAGATATTTTTCTGCCCTGGATTCTGTTCTGCTTATTTGCCTGTAAGCCACCCTTCAGATATCACAGTACCAAAAACTGTAATCCCCAGCATTGCTGGTTCTCTCAGCAAATGAGGTGATTTTTAATTTGAAAGTCCCACTGTAGGAGAGCCCTGTAGCATCTCTGGCATGCTGGAAGTATCACTCACTTTGTCCATGTAGGAGTAGAGGACACTTTCTGGGGACAGGGACCCCTCCTTCATCTTCTCTGCCAGCTCCACCATTGTCAGTGAGAGGATCTGTGAGGTCTGGGTGCCTGGGTTCTGCAAAGGGTGGAGAATTGGGTACAGAGGGAAGAAAAAGACAGAAAAGGTTCCTTAAGGCTGCAAACACCCTATTCTAACATCTGCCCGGCAATCACCTTGAGTGGAAAATTTTAGGATATATGCCCTGTAGACATGCAGACCTCCCACAGAGCATGGTGTGTGCTGGAGTGGGGAATTTACGGATGGGGAATTTGCTGAGTCTTTGTTCATAAAACCAAAACTAAAACAGGCAGAAAACTGCACCTTGACTGGAGAGCTGCATGAGCCTGTAAGTGGTTTGACCCGTATGTGTTTACTCTCTTACAGGCCTTCGTTCCCTTTCTAACTCTAACTCACTGAATACCAGTCCAACCAGCTAAAATTTATCATTAACAAGGGGAAAAAAAAAATGTGTGGGCTGTTTGCAATCTCCTTTCCAAGAAAAGGATAGCAGGAGGTATTTCTTCTGGGTTTAAGACAATTCCAAAGGCCTGACCTCCCAAAATCTATGTGCTTCTTTACCTGGGCATAGCCACGAGGAAATGGCTTTTGGTTACTGATGTGCAGATGTTGGAAGGATGTGGAACCACCTTGTACTTTGAGGATGATGGGGCAGACAGATCCTTATGGAGAGGCAGAGGACACAGGATGGGAGAAGAAAGGCTTGGCAGCAGGGATGGATGAGGAGAATGGGCATGGGACATCTGGGGGGTGACCTGATTGAGAAGGTCCCAAACTCAAATTTTTCTTTAATCCTTAGGATTTCCTGAATGGGTCTGTATTGAGAAATACTTAATTTGCACTGTCTTTTGCGGAAGGGCCTTTTTGAGGCAATGGAGAGTGATAACCCTCACTAAACATGCCTGTGCCCCAGCCACCATTCACAGAGGGATTGATCAAAACTCCCCCATTTCTTTGGTTATCCAAATTATAATCCCTTCCTTGCATATACCCCAAATTTACCTTTTGCTTAAGCCTGCGAGCTGCCTTCTCCATTCTCTCCAGGGCCAGATGCCGAGACCTCCTTGCCTCATCCATCTTCTGCTGGAGCTGCCTCCTTCCCAGCCATTTCAGAAGCACCACAGCTGCAGCTGAGCTGCAGAGCAGAGCTGAGAGGACACGAAGATCTCCCCAGGATGGATCCAGGACCTGCCACAGTCGCTCTTGGGTCATGATTTCTGTCTTTTAAGTCCAGCTGCTGGCTCTCCCAACTACTCCTTGGAGGGCTGATGAATGCAGACTCTGCACTCACCTGCTGTGCAGGATCAGCTCTGAAGCAGAGTTGCTTTAACAGAGTTCAGGAATGGACTTTGCAGACCGTGGACTTTGAAAGGGTCTGGCTGCTGGAGCAGCACTGTGGGTCAGGCTGCAAAGCAGTGAGCTCAGCTTACTCAGCCTTGGGGAGTTTCCCCAAGGCAGGGGCGTCCCCAGGGCTGTCTCCCCAAGCCAGTGGCTGTGGTTGTACCTGGCTACACACAGAGCTGGATGCCAGCAAAGCCCAGCTCTGGTCTGGCCCTGCTAGACCCACGTGTAATAATTAATTACTTCAACCCAGTAACAAGAAGTGCTCAGCCATCATCCCTGTCCCTCAGACAGCATCACCTGCAGCCCTGTGGGCCTGGGAAAACAGGGCTTGCTTGTGGTTCTGCTTGTCCTGGGGAACCTCGTGTAGGGAGTAGAAATGTGCCTGTGGAGAGATGGGAGCTCAGGAGAGCCAAGAGCAGGAAGGTGCAACAGTGACTCTGGAAATGCAGGGTGGAAGGAACTCTCTGAAAGTGCCTTCAAGGAGTGACTGCTCTGTATCCTTTTCAAGAAAAGCCCCTCTGAAAAGCATTTTGGCAACCTGAGCCAGAGGGCGAGCGCTTTTGGGAAATCCCCTCTGATAGATCCAGAGTCCGCTCTCCTGTTTCTAACCCATCCTCCAGCCAGCAGAATGCAAAGGAACTGAACCATGTCGTCTTACCAGCTGCCCCTTGCCACAAGTGCTCCCACTGACCAGGACTGCTCTGTGGCTTAGTGTGAAAAGGAGAGGCTGAAAATATTAAGCTTCTCTCAGTTCTCAAGCACCTGCAAGCTGACAGGGAAGGGACAGGGAATGCCTCTGAGAGCTTATTACCAAGAGGCAAAGCAACCCCCCTACATCTGGAGAGATGGTGGCTGTGCTGCAGGCAGCAGGATAGCACAGCTTGTAAGGGGAGAGCAATGGTCCAGAGTAACCATTGCTCTCTGGTGGAGTGGTCTTGTTTGGGGACTGAAGCCAGCGATCGTGCTGCTATATCATGTTACCTTCTTGCCTGTTACAGACATGTCCATGGGATTATTCCTGTGGCAGCAGGAAGGAGGAAGCTTGAGGAAGATGTGAGACCTTGCAGCGAATCTGCTGACTGTAAAACTGAGGAGGATCCTCCCTATTTGGACATCAACAAAATGAGCCAAACAACTCAGTGTGGATGTCACCAGCCTCTACCCTCTGGCTGGTCTTCATTGCCGGTTCCCAACCTTTAGTGCTTCAGTGCTGCCACTCACAGCAGTCTCTTGCTGCCCAGGCTGGGCTGGGAGCAGCCTGCAGCTGGCCCTCGTGGCAGCCTCAAGTCCCCAGAGCCACCCAGCAGCTCCAGCTCTGCCTGGTGCACTGTCCCATGGACATGGCTTGCTGGTGGTCTTTGCTCAGAGCTTCCAGTGAGGAATAATTAGAGGTTCAGGTTCACTGGTGGCTCCATGGCTTGGACTCCTACACCCTGCACACCTCTGTGCCAGGGAGAGAGTGGTTAAACTAACAGTGATATGTGCTTGGGTCTGGGAGCAGGGCTGCACGTGGCACTGCTTTTCCTGGGACAAGTCCTCCAGGCTTGAATTCTAAAATAAACATATAACTCCATCCAGCATTTTCTGTGTGGGAAGAAAACACCTGTAACCACACCCAGGCTCTTCAGGGCTTGGCTCTACATAGCATTCAGTCATAGGATGCCTGGAGCTCCCTCCCTCCTGTTTTCAAAGCCTGCTGATAAAAAAATGGGGGTCCTTGGGGGCTGCTTTACTCCTTGGCTGTGATAAACACTATCTCAAGCCCATGGAGTGAAAACACTCCATGCTTTTGCATGGCTTAAACTACAGTAATGAATCAAAAACCCAAACAAACTCAAACATTATTTCTGCCAGACCTTTTTTTTTTTTCTTTTTTTTTTTTTTTGTCAAAATCTGCTTTTTACATTCCCACATTACGAAAACACTTTTGCATTGTGGTACTCCTTTCTGAAACATCCCTGGAAATCTGCCAGGAGCAGCCAGTGCTTCCAGTCCCAGTGCCAGTGGCTAGAAAATCCTGCTGGAAAACCTGGTATGGGCCAAATGGGAGATGTGTAGGGCAGGCTGTCTGCTGTCCATCTGACCCTGGCATGCTGCTCAATACAGGCTTCAAACTGAAAGAGGGGGTGGATTTAGATAAGAGGCAAGAAATTCTTTCCTTGTGGGTGGTGAGGCCCTGGCACAGGGTGCCCAGAGGAGCTGTGGATGCCTCATTCCTGGCAGTGCTCAAGACCTGGTGGGGTGGGATTCTGAACAACCTGGTCTAGGTGCCTGTGGAAGGGGATATCTCTAAAAGCCTTTCCAACCCAAACTGTTCCGTAATTCCATGATTTCTCCTTCATGCCGTGCAGGGTGCCAGCAGCCCTATGCTGTGGGAAGTGGGCCAGCTCCATCCCTGCTTGCCAGAGTCTGCACGCAGGCTCAGCTTTCCCTTCTGACTGCTGGTCTGTGCTAGGGAAAATGCCAGATTACATCCTCAGGGAGCTGAGAACAGAGGGGAAAATCCCTGTTCCCACAGCACTCCAGCAGTCTAGTCTGAGCATCTCAGACAGAACCAGGCCCCATGCCCCAGTTTCCCCATTTGTAAAGGAAAGCTCATGTTCTTATATTTCCCTGGGGTGATTAAAATCCACCCTGACCCCACACACAAACACAGACTTGAAATACCACTCAGATAATAAAAATTACTATGTTAGGACAATGATTGGAAGAGCTCCACCACATCACAGCTCGCCTTGCTTTCTCCTTGTTCCCAAAGCCAGCAGCCAGCCCAGCCATCACTGCATCCTTGCCGAGGGGAACAAGAATCCTGTGGGTCAGACCAGAGGACAGCCCACGCTGGTGTTAGCTGGGATCCTGCTCTGGCTGAGCACCTGGGGTTCAGAAGAAACTGTTCTTCTTCAGGCTGAGGGTCTCCACCTCCTTCATGAAGCGCAGGCACAGCTCCTCCTGCCATGGCAGAGCCACGCACTGCACGGCCACGGGCATCCCCACACTGCCACGAAAAGCCTGCAGCACAGAGAGAGGGAGAGGGCTTGGGGATGTCCAGGGGAAGGGATGGGGGAGCTCCATGGACCCCTGGAGAAACCGGCACCACTCACCTTCGGCAGGATGCGGTCCCACCAGTCCCGATAGTATCCCTTGTAGCCCTTCAGCTGCTCCTCATCCTCATCTGTCACCAGCGTGACAGGGACAACGCCAGCAGGGAAGTCCAGGGCGTTGTAGAGCATGGTGTAGCTGACTGCCACTGGGAGAGAGGGGGAGCTTGCAGTGCCAGCCTGCACAGGGAAAGCCTTCACTCCTCTGTATGTGAGATTCCAGCTAATGGGGTACTTGTACTGGCTGAGGGATGGAAATCGGCCCTTTGGCTCCCACTACACCAGGGGGTTGTTCCAGGTGCACCCCATGGCTGGGCTGCAGCTGTCCCAAGATCTGAGCTCTTCCTGCTCCTGGGGATGTGAGGGGAGGAGGAAGGCTGCTCATGGATACTGGCACAGTGCCACAGCAGAGGTCCCCTGCCAGCCCCCCTACCTGAGAGCTTTGCAGGGTATCCGATGCCGAGAGCTGGGCCCAGCATGGGACAAAGCATGACATCCAGATTCAGCTTGTTCCACTGGGCAATGAACTGGTGCCGAAAGTCCTGGGGAGAAAGTGTGCTGGTGATCAGTGGGGTGGAGGTACTGTCCCACAGCTGCTGGCTGAGGCTCTCCTTGGGCATCCTCTGGGAACAGCCAACAGTCTACATCGGGCCTGATCCTGCTAAAATCCAGCAATGTTTTGCTGCCTGGACAATATTCCTCCCAGCTCGCAAAGCACCCTATCCCTGGTAAACTGGAGGTGGGCAAAGACTGAGTGCACAGACACATGGTGATTTGGAAAACCAAAAGGGAAATAAAGGCAAGCCTGATGGCCTACATTTTTATGTGCAGGTGGCAAAAAATCAGGTCTGATTTGGCATCATGAACTTGTCCTAATCTTTAAATGTGCTGAGAACTTGCACATCCAAGTGAGATCTGTTGAGGACTGACGTATTCCCATCTTACATCACCAAAGACCTGATCATCTCCTACCCATGCTAAGTGCTGAATCTGCCTCTTCCCAAAGAGAAATCAAACAAAAATTATTTAACCCCAAACTGTAATACTTTACCTCAATTTCCTGATGAAGATTCCAGACTTCATCCACTGTGCTGTAAAAGGAAGCAAACCAAATTAAAGGAATCCCTCTCTGTGCATACACCTTTCTGCCTTATGGGGTCCCTATCTCTTGGTATAACGGATGCATTAATCAGTGCTGAAGCCAACACCGTATTTCATTCCCTCTCCCTAAGCAAAAAGCTGTGACCCTGCTCTCATTCCCACCCTCAACTTCCGAACAGTTTTCCAAACCCAGCAGGGTTATGGTGTTGACACAAATTGCTCTGTTTGCTCCCACCCTTGCATTTTCTCAGACATGTGCAGCTGCAGCAGTATCAATAATGTAGCAAACAGTGCTGCAAAACAAAATTTCACACATTTGTCAGGCTCAGATTTACTCACTTCTCTTCCATACTTCTTATGATACTTGAAAGTCGAGGCACCTGAGCAGGAGAAAGAGAAAATAAAATTACAGGAATCCCAGCTCTGTCCTCTGAGACAGCTCAGTCACAAATAGAACCTGTTTCCTCAGTGTTCAGGCTGGACTTGTGAATTTTCCCCAAAGTGGGGAGAGGAGGAACAGAAATAGCATCACTCCAGTTTGGAGATGTGTCTGACCACAGCCAGATAACAATGCCCAGAGACTTCTCTATGAGAAAGCCTTACTGCAATGGGAGACAAGTTACTGACATACAGTTTAACTCTGTACACTAGAAAGAAATGGACCTTACAAAAGGTTTGGAAATCCAGCAGAGGAGAGTTTTTAGCCAGTGTGGTGCCTTTGCCAGCCAGATGAACAGTGCGGCGCTGCCTTTCTCCAACTCCCCTTTGCTGAAAGGGAGAAGGGGGGGGTTAGCTGAGCACTGGTAGGAAGCAATCACAGCACATCAGCTTTTCCCAGGCCAACCCCTCTGAACAGCTATCTACGGGACAAAAAGAGGTTTGCTCCATTCTGCTGGGCAACACTTCATTCTCACAGCATTTATAGGATATCAGCTCCCAGCCTCCTTCCAAGGCTGTGAACAATCTCTAAGAGAACCAAGGTGCAGCTGAGTCACTTAATATTAAGCCCCTCCAGTGCCTACCAGCCACTACCCACATACACTAGATCTGCTAGCTATATCCCAAGTCCAGCCAGACCCTAGGGAGGATTTCTATAGACAGGCACCAATCCCACCAAACCATTCCAGGCCATACTTACAATTTCTTGACAAAGGACCTGCCTCCATCTGAAAACATCCCCCTGACACAGTAGTTAAAGACCACGTAGTCCACACTTGTGAGTTCAAAGGGCACCAGCTGGAAGGACAACAGAGGAGGGTGTCAGTGGCACAGGCACTGTTTGGGAGAGGCCATTGAGGGCTTGAAACAGGCTGAGCTGGGCTGAGGATTTCCTGACAAGCCCACAGGAAAACCTCCATCCTTCCCTGAAAACAATGTTTTCTCTTTAAGCAACAACTGCTGAGTCAAAAGACACAGGATGGGCTTGTCCCCCTGTCCAAGCAGCCCCAAGGCTCCTACCGTGTGGCCAGCCTCCTCCAAGAGCTGCTTGGTCTCACGGACGGCGCGTCTCATGGCCGGGCTGGGCATGGTGAAGAAATCGGTTTCATAGTAGCCTATGCGGAGGGGTTTTGTGCTGGAATACACCTGCAGGGAGAGGGAGATGCTGGCTGGAAGGGTGCCAGCAGAGCCAGCAGCACATCCACACCATAGGGCAAGTCTGGAAAGCAGCACTTGGCTTTGCCCAGGTGCCAACCAATGGGTCAGGTGCTCTCAGCCTGCAGCTCTCCCCAGAGATCTCTGGCCCCTTGGAGGTTCTGTACCTCTTCGTTGAAGGGCAGGGGTGGCACTGTGCTGTCCAGGCTGAACATGTCCTCGCACAGCAGCGCCCGCAGGCACAGTGCCAGGCTCTCCACGTCTTTTGCCATTGGTCCCACTGCTGCAGCCACTGGAAGAGACCACAAGAGAGCATTCACAGATAAGGGTCTTTCAAGGGCATGTTCTGCAAAACCTGGACCTCTTGGCATTGTTTTGTCTTAATCTAGTGTTGTCAACAGTTCCTCTTTCAGATTTGGGCAGGGGATGGCCACAAGTGTCTTCCCACCCACAGGTCTATCATTATGGACCCCGAGTTGCTATCCATTAATATGCACCTTGACGTCTACATTTCATGACTTAAAAAAAAAAAATAAACAAAAGGCTTTGTCAGTCATGACATGAGGAAAACATCAGACACTTCCTTTGACTGGTAATCCCACCCTCACAAAGCAGTGGCAAACAAGGCCACACCCTGTGGGTAGCAGGTTGTACTGTTGTTTATGCTACACAAACAGCTCCTCTCGGCTCATGTAAAAAAAAATAAAATAATAATCACAGTATGGGGCAGATCTCTGAAAAAAATCACTAAAAGGGACTATGCTTCTCTCTAAAGGTCATGGAGAAAGTTCCCCATAAGCAGCTGAGGGTTCTTCTCACCCCTGCCCTGCTTCTGGGGGCCAGACATCAACTCCTACCTGCCTTCTGCCCAGCGATTCCAGACATCACTCCTCTTTTGCTGTAAAGAAAAGAGACACAAAAAACACAGCAGCTGAGTAGCTTTCATTGAAGGGAAAGGCTTTAAGCAAGAGCAAGTATTAATTAAAACTGCAAATGTGAAGGTTGGCGGAAGGAAGGGCCAAGAGAAAGCTCAAGAGACACAGTCTAAGGCCTGAGTGATTTAGGCCATGTCAGTCAGGAAGAATCTTCCCCTGAGCAGGCAGAGGAAGAGGTTTCCCCACCTCCATTCTGGAGGAACCCATGCTTCAACCCCCATAAGCTCAGACACTGCCCAGGCAGGGGAGATAAATGAGACCTTCCCAGCTCCTCCCAAGTTTCCCTTGCCCACAGGAGCAGGAGCATCCCAGCACAGTGGTTGGTAGAGTGGGTGTCACCCAGAGATATCTCTGCATTTCTCACAGTACCTGAGCCTGTTCCCTGTGGGTTTGATTGCACAGATCCCACAGAAGGCAGCAGGAAAACGTAGGCTCCCTCCTACATCTGTCCCAATGCCCAAGATGGACCCACCACCTCCTATAAGTGCTCCTTCTCCACCAGAGGAGCCTCCGGGGCTTCTGGTGTACAGCAGAGGGTTGCGGGTCTGACCAAAGATTAAGTTGTTGCAGTCATAGCTGAAAAGAGAGAGAGATATTACAAATGAGGAACTCAGGTATCTGCTGCTGTGGAGCTCAGTCAGTACTAAAAGACCTTGAGAAGGCAATCAGGTAATTCACTAGTTGTTACATGGACATCACTTACAGTGGTCGTGAAGACCAGGAACCTTTCCATGGTGGTCCCAGGACCTGAATTCACTGACAGCTTATTTCACTGACATTAAACCTGTTCCAGAGAGAACCTCTGGCAGCACAAATACAACAACCCTCCTGGAAAGTCTTCCTGTTCAGGTAGCCAAATGCCACAGGTTAACCAAAGCTGAGCCCCTGCTTGAGCACAGGCCAAATGCCAGCTGCAGAGATATTTGACATTGAACTTTACACCAGAAAGTGGTGTAAAATCTGAAAGTGGGGCAACCTCTTTGTGTGGCTTTTTTGAACTGTGATCAGTCATTGCCACATCACCTTAAGGAAGGCGCAGGGCTTGGGCAATAGTCACCCACAGAGGAGCTTTGTCAGAGTTCACTTGGCAGGACACAAAGACATTTCAAAAGGTGGTTGTACAGCAGAGCACAGCTGAGCTCACCACATATCAGTGACACCAAGAGTGGTCTTGCCAGATAGAGCAGGGGGTTTGGGGCAGAATAATTTAAGGCCATTAGCTGAACTTCCATGAATATATGTTTCTAAAATATGCATTTCAGAGTTAATAGGATCATCTCTGGGAGGTTAATTTAAAAAAAAGATAAAAACAGTTTCTCTCCTCTCCTCCTCCTCTTCTGCTTCTTGATTTCATGTGGAACTAGAGATATTTTTTATCCTCAGTGTAAACATGTTTACTTTTTAAAGTGAAATTTATAGACACAAAGAATGAAGACCAGGTGTCACGTAAAAAGAAGTGGGAAATGAGAATGAGACCAGATAGAAACCCTCTTTTGAGATGAGGAAGAGAGCACTGCTGCTATGCTGAGGGAACAGAGCACCCACCTACCTGATGAGGGACTGGGGAACATTGGTTTTCACAAATGGAATTGCCCCCTGTCTCTTGAGCACCTGCACCACCACGCTGTCCTCTGCTGCAGGTTTATTGAGGTGTTTTATGAACCCTAACGTGGAATCATGACCCTGGCAACAAAGGACAATGAGATTTTCAGATGGAGAACTGCAACTCTCCCTGCCCCCATACTTCTATCTACACATTTAAGTGCATACATGCACCTCCAGCAGCACACACACGTTAAAGGTGTGTCTATGGCAAATCTGACCACACTCCCCCGTTGGCTCACATGGGAGACGGGCAACAAAGCCCCTCTCCTGTCCAGGCAGCCCATTCCACAGCAGCTATGACAAAGTCAATCCAGGTCCTGAGGTCCCCCCCTCCCCAAACTTCAACCCATAGGGATTTCAGGATACATGGGGAATTGTGCTGGTGGTACCTGGCAGTCAATGGAGTCTTTGATGCTGACAGGCACCCCATAGAGCAGACCTTGCTTCTCCATCTGCTTGACTTTGCGGAGCTGGCTCTCGCTTTCCTGCAGAAACTCCGTGATGCAGTTGGTTTCTGTGGCAATTTGGAGGGCCTTGGGGAAAGCAAGACAAGGCCACAGGTGAGTCACAGCCCATGGCACTGCACGATGACCTCTCTTCTGCAAAGGACACCTGCTTCTTCCCCCTTCTCCTCCTCCCCCCCATCTGCACAGCTGATATCAGGGCAGCTCTTCTGCTAATTTTCAAGACAAACTCCAAGAGGGACGCAGTGGGGCCATAGTGCCAGCTGTGTGTGATGAAGGGGGGCACTCAGCTCAGATGAATATCACAGACTATTTTCTTGTTTGAGCTTCTGAGGTGGTATAAATGATAGTCCTAAAGAGGGAACCCAGAAAGTGATCAGAACATTAGAGGAAAAGTAGAGAATAAACATGAACACTGAGTTTTTGAGGTTTAGCAACCCATTTGGAAATGGAGGGGAGACAACAGCAGCACTCTGCAACTTCCCTACAGGTATACCTTCCCTAGGGAAGGTGTGGGCTCTTCCAGGAAGGTTGTGGGCTCTGCAGATGCTGCTTGCTGGTCCTTTCTCCTCCAAACCATGCTGAGAGCTATGGCAGCCAGACGCCGAGCTCTCTAACCACTCAGAGAAAGCCACAGAAAGGCCCACCACTAACCAGTGAGCAGTGCCAGCTCTGCAGCATTCAAGCCAGGTTTGAACCTTGTGTTGCACTCCTCCCCAAAAAAATCCAGCCCCATGGTGGGTGACATACTGCCCTGCCACCCTCGCTTCTCACCTTGCCCACATAGGCATAGAAGACGTGGTCTGGAGGGAGGGAGCCATCTTGGAGTTTCTTGGAGAGCTCTGGCAAAGGCAGGGAGAGGATGGAGACCGGGTTCACGGAAGGATGCTATGGGAAAGGTTCAACAGGCAATGTCACACTTGTACTTCAGCTGACGGGTTATTCCTTTCTCCTTGGTCCCCTCTGTAACTCACCCAAAAATATCTGCCATTTAGTCACTGAATGTGGTATCTGCCTCAAGACCACATCCTCTCTACCTGACACCTGTGAGCACAGTGTGAAACCCTCAGGGCCAGTACTAGCCTTGGCTTTCTCAGCCTTTTTTCCTGTTCAGACCAGTCTCACCAAGCACCTACTAATTAAAATGAAGCTTTTCACAGCCTTGTTCAGACAGGTCATGGCCAGGCCTGGCGGTACAGCTTAGTGCAATGCTCTTGCTGAACTACAGTAGGAGTTGGCATCATGGTTATACAGATTTTTCCATCAAGGAATGAGCCAGGAGCCAGTTCTTCTCCCGGCACTATAAAATATTTGCACAGGGAAGTGTAAAACCAGAGAGCCCCCGGGCTGGTAATTTTTTGGGTCAGCAGAGGTTTCTTCAGTACCTACCAAACATCATGAAAAAAGTGTCAAACCTCACGCCTCGGAGCTGGACTCTGAACCTGAGCGGCTTTGCTCCAGCCCGAGGCCGGGCAGCCTGCAGGGACTGCAGGGCACCGTCGCATCCCTGCCTGCAGCTGCGGCTGCACTTTGGCCTCTGCTGATAACACATCGCATGTCGCCTCTCCCTGCTGCCTCCTCAACCAGCCTCAGCCTCCCACCACGGCGACGGCGAGCTTCCAGACAGGGATTTTCCCCTCCTCGCTGCCCGTGACTGTAACCGGGATAACGGGTTACCTCCCGCTGCCCCACACAGCGTTTCCTCCCCATCCCTGCCGCAGCGCCGATCGCCGCGATGCTGACGGGTACACACACACACACACGCGTATTGACTTAGAAAGGGAAAATAACAACACTAAATCCCCGTGGGTCCACACGAGGAGGCGGGAGAGCACCTGACAGCAGCTGTCCCTGGCGATGGGGCCCAGGTGAGGAGCTCCCAGCGGAGGATGGAGCGGGGCTGCCGGCACTCACCTGCTCCCGAAAGCGCTGCGTCGCCGCCTCCATCCGCACCAGGCTGCGCTCCTGCCTCTCCTGCGCCTCCGCCACCTTCCTCCAGAGCGCCCGGCGCCGCCGCCATCGCAGCAGCAGCAGCAGCAGGGCCGAGCCCCCGAGCAGGGCTGGCAGCGGGACCCGCATGGCGAGGCTGCGGCACCGGCACCGGCGGCACCCGAGCCGCCCGCACCCCGCTCCGCCCCGCCCGGCCCGGCCCGGCCCGGCCCGGCTGGCCGAGGGCACCCGCCCGTGCGGAGAGCGAGCCAAAACCTGGGCGGGATTCCGAGCCGGACAGGGATTTAACCGGTTTGCTGCCGTGCGGGCGGCGAGGGGGAGGTTCGGGAGCAGGAAAAGCTGCTGGATGACAGCTCGCCCCTCCCTGTGCTGGGTGGTCTCTGTCGGATGAGGTTTATTGGTTTTTCCGTTCGCTCAGGGAGGCTTTGGTCTCCCCGTAGTTTTTCAGCCCCCCTGGGAACAGTTTTGGCTTGGAGGACCAAGGCAGCGCAGAGGGGAATCCTAAAGGTACCCGACCCCTCTGAATTTTCTGGAGCCAAGCGGCTGTATGGGAAAAAGAAACAATAAATTAACAGAAACAATTAATTGTTGCAGGCTGTGCCCTTCCCGCAGGTCACTTGTCGCTGGCGGAGCATGGGTTGTGCGAAGTGCCGAGGCTTCTAACAGGGGTATCTGGCATCCCTGCTTTCTGCAGCTTTGCACCCCGTGTTGAGGGAAACTCCCAAATAATTTCTTCATCACCAGCCCCACAAGGTGTCTCTCCTTAAAAAAATTAAAAATCCTCCACGAGTTCCAAAAGTTTGTCAGAAAATATTTCAAGCCATCCAGTTTAGATACTGCCTGTAGGGTTGTGAAAAAAAAACGTTAGGAAGAATCTGGGATGTTTTCTCCCTTCCCAGCAGGATGAGCTGTTCCCAATCCACCCCTGGGCAGATGCTGAGCTAGAAAATGTAGTGGAGCTAGGTGCACCCAGACTCGATTTTCCTGGCATTATTGATCAGGCCCCTGGCTTTATTTCTTTCAGTCTTCAGGATCTCAGGGCTCCTCTGGCAGCCACTCATGCCAGAGCCTGGCACCCTTGGAGGGAGCTGCTGTGCTGTGCATCCACAATGTCCTGGGGTGTGCTGGACGCACTCTGTGTCCTGGGGCTCTTTGCTGAAGGGTATTGAAGCCTCAAAAATACTCAGTCCTCACGAATTTCATGGCCTTCTTGCTCTGAGGATATGCAGATGCCTGTTATCTCCTGTATCAAGGAAATCACATGCAAGAACAGCAGTTTTCCCAGCAGCTTTTTTTCCCTTTAACTTATTTTTTTTCCTTCCCCCTCCCTGCCCTTCTTCAGACTGTGGGGCTCAGAGAGTTATACAAGACTGTAAACTCCCAAGGGCACTGCAGTCAGCTCACAAGAGAGGAATGGGTTGGCAGGAGTGCCCTTTCCATGAGTCAGGAGGATGTAACCAGCTCAAGGCTGGCAGAGCACACAGTGTCTGTGATCCCTATCTTCCCTTTCCTTCTTTCTCACCCTGGAGTCTCCAGGCTCCTGAACTGATCTCACCCCATGGCAGCACAATGCCAAAATGGGACTGTTCCCTTGCAGGCTGTAAAACCATGTGCACTGAGGTCTTTCGACATGAAAACAAGAAAGGTGGGGAACTTTGGAGAAACCGAAGTTAAAAGTAGGTCTTGTGGAAGATAAAACTACTTCTCCAGCCTTCTTCCCCCTAATTTAAATCCTGCTTTAAGTCTCTCATGCAGGAACAATTTTAAACTTTTGCAGTTCAGTTTGTGAAAGGGAAGAAAACAAAGTAGGAGAGTAATGCCTGGAGCACCTGTGCCTCAGGAGATGCTGTCAGAGTCTCCCTCTGTCCTTTCCTGGAGAAGTGTGTGGGGGTGAATAAGTGGGGTTGAAATATCAGTCAGGACAATGATAAGGCTTGGGTCTCTGAGGGGCCAGCCAGGCCCAGGAGGATAACTCAGGGAATGGGAAATCCCAAAACACAGCAGGTCTGTGCTGTGGCCCAGCTGGATGGGGAGCTGCAGTGTACGCAGGTGATGACAATGCCCTGCCCAGGACAACGTGCCTGGGACTGACTAGGTGATGTGAAATGGGTCTGGCCCTCTTCCCCATGGCCTGGGGTGGCAGCCAACTGCTGGCTTATGGGCCAACTGATGCCTGATGTCCCTTTGGAACTCTGGTGTGTCCTTGCAGCACTTTTCTGTTGTTGTGTCCATAGGGCTGCCCATATGCTACTGCAAATGGGGCTTGGAGTGCTGGAATTGAGGACTGATCCTACTTCTGCTCCTCCTCCACTGCCTGGCAGGGCTGGAGCCTGTGAGTAAGGGAGGACAAAAGGATCTGCTGGATCTTTCCTCATTGTTCATATACCTCCTTGTGCCCACAGAGCTGTGACCTGCAGTTACCAAAAGAGGGGCACAAAGTTGTCATCGTCTTCAATCTGTGGCAAATCACACACAGTCAGCCAGACTGGTTGGGGCTGAAGAACCAGCTAGTTCCTGTTCACCTGACACCAGAGCAGTGCCAAGAGCCAAAAGCATGGCAAACACAGAGCGGTGTTTTCCTGAGCACTGTCTCCTGGCATCTGGAATGCTGTGGCCCCTTAAGCCAGAGGTTAGGCTGGAGTGACTAATAGCTGTGTGCTCATACAGATATTTCTTGTGTGAAGCAATCCAATTCTGGCACTCCCAGCATTCTGGAGCAGGGAAATCCATGGTTTATCTCTGTGCTGTAGGGATATGTAGCAGCATCTCCTGTTGGCTTCCCACAGCTGATTTCATTTACTCTTCTTATTTCCAAGGAGGAAATAAGAAATTGTTTGCTATTCACCCAGGAATTTTAGACTTCTGTTCTTCCATTTCACCATGCTGCTTTTAAACTGTTTCCCAGAAATTAACAACCTGCTCCTGTCTCCAATTGCCAGTCACCTGCTTCCTGGGATCGGGCTCTCTGGAAGAAGATCCAATCTACATTTACAACAGCCAGCAGTCATTCTTGCTTTGTTTCTCCTCTCCTTGTAGGTCCCTGACTCTTGAATGAAGTTAGTAATGTGATCTGCAAGAAGGTGAAGCAGCTCCACTCAGAGATGGAGTTTAACCCCTGCAAGAATGTTGTTCAGTAGCTTGGGCAAGAGCAGTGCCACATGGAAGTGATTTCTTTTGTCTCTGCAAGAAAACTGCAAGTTTCAACCAGGTTGCTCACTTGGTGATGCTTTTAATGTTCACTTTGTAGTCACTTCAGCCTCAAAAAGGTTCTTGTCCTCCTCACTGCCTGTGTCCCAGAGATCTGTCAGTGTGAGGGCTGGTTGCTCCCAAATCTGCTTCAAGCTGGAGTGTGTGAGCTACCATAATCAGTTTGAACACATGGTTTGCTGCCAGCTTTGTGGACTCTGTTCTGAAGCAGATTAGGAAGTAATCACACATTTTCTCCACCAGCAGAGTGGAGGAGGAGCTGTCCTGGGAGAGGATCATGACTTGCAAGTGCACCTTACATTTTTACAAACTCTTGTTCCTTGTGTATATAGCAGCTGTTGCATGGTAGCTTGAAGGAAAAGCTGAAGAGATCTTAACAGAGGGGTCCCTAGGGTGGAAGGGATCCCATGGGAGATCCCTGATATTGCTGAAGGCACCTTAAGCAAGAGCCTCTGAAAAGCTCCTTTCTATATAAATGGGAGTAGGGACTTATTTCTAAGTGTTACAGGAATATGAGGCCAAACAGCTTTGCATTAAAAATAAATAAGGAAAAAAAGGAAGACTTTTTAAGTGAGTAAAATTACTCCTGTATTTGTTTTACACAGCTCAATGAAGATAATTTTATTGGCAATCATGAGTGATTACAGTATTATCTACCATCAAAAAAGTTATTTTTTGAATGCTAAAGGAATTAATGATACATAAAACTGTGCTTAGATTGAGTGCATTCATCAGCAGAAATGCCTAGTGCTGGCACTGCTGCACTGTAATTATTCTGTCTGCTCAGAGGAGGAGAGCAGCAGATGGGGGTGTTGTGTGTACTGCCACAGATTTACATACACTTACACACTGAGCAGCTCGGGCAGGGGGAGCTGAGCCAGGACAGCAAAGCTGGTGAACAGGAGGACAAGTTTCACACATCCTTTTTCTTTATCATGCACTACAGAGTGAAGAATGGAGGTAATCTCTGTTTAAAACTTTATGGGGTGAAGCCAGTATGGAGAAGATGATTAAATGCTCCTCAGAATATCAAGGGATGGGTCCAGTCTTTGTAGGATGATGCTTCATGGTGTGATCAGTTGATAAAACCAATCCTGGGGTCACAGGTAGTCACTGCCCAGCCCTGGGAGACTGATGGTGATGGTGGGAAGAGTTGATCCCAAGGGACATCTGCTCATGCCATGTGCTTTGGAACAGCACATACTGCTGCTGTTTTTTGGGGCTGGGAGTATGGGCACATCTCAGCAGGGGTGAAGTGAAGAAATGCAGAAGAAATTCTTCCAAGCTTGCTCCCCACCCTGTGGCCTTTCAAGGGAGACACCACACTGAGGAAAATATTCACAGTCTGGGGCATTGCAGGAAAAGCTAAATGAAAAAGGGCAAAGAGCGTTTCCAGTGCAGGCGGAGCACCAGGTGAACATTCCTTGGAGCGCCCAGGAGAAATCGTTGCTGGATGCATTTGGCCTTTCGGATGTAGCCACCAGAGAGCAGGATTGAGCTGCTGGCCTGGCAGGAATCTCGTCTGCGGAGAGTTTTACACCCTAAACCCCGCATTACATGCTCTGAACTTGGAGTATTGTAGGAAACAGAACGCCCTTTTCGGGCTGTTTGGGTGATGAGACAGCCCGAGCTTTTGTGGGGAGCAGCACTTTGATTCCAGGTGGTTTTAAGTGCTCTCAAAAATTGCCGAGGGTTCTGCTGTTAACCCATTGGGACCACGTTGTTTTTGCACCCCAGCAGAACCTGATCCTGCAAATTGTCAGCTTTGCTGCTGCCAGGATCTGTTGCCGTGGCCAGGACCGTGCCTCAAGTCTGGCAGGCTGCCTGCCCTTTCGAGGAGAGCCATGGAATCCTTTGGGTTGGAAAGGACCTCTGGTGTCACTGACTCCAAGCACACCACTAAACCACGTCCCTAAGTGCCACATCTGCACGTCTCTTAAGTGCCTCCAGTTTTTGTGACACAGCCACTTCCCTGGGCAGCCTGTTCCAGGGCTTCACACTGGAATGCGCTGAATGAGCAAGGGCATCTCCACCCTCTCTGAATGCACACTGCAGAGAAGGGGAAACACTTGATACAATCTGCCTTTGAAGCCCCATGGCCCAAATTTTGAAGCTAACAGGGGCCAACCCAAGTTTAAACATGACTATCTTCCCCAAAAGTGATACTATTCCGTAGTGTGGAGTCCAGATTCGAATGGGGTCCTGAGTCACAGCAGGGTCCTGAGCCCTGAGTGACTGGGCTGCATCCAAACCTCCTTGGCCACTGGCATTGTGGGTTTGCTTGCCTGACAAAAAAAATACAAACACACACTGAGCTTTCCTTTTTTGTTGTTTTTCATTTTCCTCTTCCTTTTCCTCTTCCTCTTCCTTTTTTTCATTTCTTTCTTCCTCTTAATTTCCCTCTTCCTTTTTCTGTTCAGGTTGCTTTCTCTTTCTCTTTCTCTTTCTCTTTCTCTTTCTCTTTCTCTTTCTCTTCTTTCTTCTTTCTTCTTTCTTCTTTCTTCTTTCTTCTTTCTTCTTTCTTCTTTCTTTTCTCTTTCTCTCCTTTCTTCTTTCTTCTTTCTTTTCTCTTTCTCTCCTTTTTGAGATCCTTACTTTCTGAAGAAGCCAGGAGAGGGAGACAGACAGCCAGTTACAGCACAGCCCAGATTTCCAGCTCTCCCTGTTTGCCCTGGGATGGAAGCTAACACACTTTACATATACACACTGATTTTCCCAGGGGGAAGGTTTCATCTGTACAGGACCTTCCGCTGACCTGCAATTTACATTTACACAAGCAAGGTAGGCATTGGGCAGGAGGGGAAACTGAGGCACGGGACAGGACCATGCCTGGAGGGATGTGGTTGGTGGCATCTTTGTGATGACCTCCTGGGCCCTGTTGCAGGTTGGGATTGCTCTGTGTTGATCAGTGCAAACATCCCTGTGGTCTGAGGTGGGTCCTTAGGTGGTCTGTGGGGGTCCATCTGAGCACTACCACAGATGTCACCTCTGCAGGGACACACAGTGCACAACAGGACTGCAGCCCCTGCCCCATCTGTGCTGAGTGTCTCTGCAGGGTCTGTGCAAGCGACAGCTGGTCCCTGGTTCACACCCCTGATGGAGCAGTGGTGGGGAACCACCTTGTCAAACTGGTTTTGGTGGGTTCACCCCATGACCGTGGAGCCTTGAGGGGCAGAGATGTGCACGGGCAGTGGTGGGGAGGCCCTTGGTGACTCCTGCCATCTGTGTCATCTTCCCAGAGCCATTGGAAAGCTCTGGACACCATGGCCCATACTCACAGCAGACACCTCAGTGGATTGATCAGCCCCTCCCATTGCCTGCATCTTCCCTTCCCCTCTCATCCCTCCCGGGCCAGCACCACCAAAGGACTGGTGAGATCACCCTGAGCTGAAAATAAATAAATAAATAAATAAATAAATAACCAAATAAAAATGCTGACGTGGAGAAGTCAATCAGCTTTGTGTGGCCTTGTAATATCTCATTTTATCCGCGCCACGCTTTATTAAATTCTCATAAACCTGTCAATGAGGACAGATACCATTTCAGTTTACCCCATTAGTTCTACACAATGACATCGAGGGAGAGAAAGATGGGGAGGTGGTGGGGAGGCACTCGGCGTGGAGAAAAGAGGAATGAATCTAAAGAAAGAAAAAAAAAGAGAAAATCAGAGCCAAAACTCGCCTTCGTGAAAATAATGTAATAACATCAGCGCTCTGGGAAAGTAATTGAATTAAGTGGCTTTTGTTAATGGTTTTAAGATTTGGAAATGTAAATAATAGGTAGGACTCTTTAGCAGGACTCTAGTTTAGGTAACTGCATCCCTGAGAATAAGAAATGCTTTGCTGTTAAATGTGATGTCAGATAGTTTTGTTACTCCTTCGGTTTCATGCCTGCAAAGCATATTTTGCAGTTTTAAAGCCGGGTGTGTTTATCATCTTTCCTTTCTAACTTCAGACGGAGCTTAAATCAGGAGTATTTGCATGAACCCTTCTTAGCCAGTCCCTATCAGTTATTTGCACCGACAGGAATAAAGTATTATTTCTCCCGAGCTGCTTTGGAGAACTTCCTGACTGCAGGGTCGCTCTGCTCCTCAGCCTCCTGTCTATTTACATGTTCATTAAAGGCAGCAGCAGCGCTGCTCTCTGCAGCAGGGCCAGACTCAGCTCCTGGAGTAAAGTGCTGGCAGCAGTGAGGTTATGCCAGGCTTAGGCCAGTGGGGATGGAGAATCCATCCGACAGGTAGGATGAGCCAGGCGATTTAGAAATGACTTTCATGGGAACTCGTTCTGCTTAAAATATTATTGGATTTTCATTTAGGAACCTATCAAAGTGCAAGAATAAAGTCTGAGCTGCCTAACCCACATAGGTCTAAACAAACAGTCCTCCCCTCTGCTCTGGGATCTGTCGGCTCGCGGATTGGAAAAGGTCCTTCGGTAAGGCATGGGCTGAGTCTCAGGGAAACCTACTGTGCCAGGCAGAATAGGGGGTTTTGCATTTATTCAGGCTGAAAATCTTCCTCTTTGCAGGATGAAGGCTCTCCCTGGTCTGTGCCACAGGGACGCTCCATTCCCATTTGTCCCCTTAGCTCTGCTCACAGCTGTGTGGGCAGTAGCAGCACGGGATTGAAAAATTTTTCCCATGGCTTTTGATCCAGTCCCACAGGAAGTGGACAGCTCTGCATGCACCAGATCACTCTGACATGTCCTTTGGGGACCTCCCTTCTGGTCTCACCTGTGATCTGCAGTGACCTTTTCTAGTGACGGCTTCAGCTCTGCTTCTGTGTCTAGAGAGCCTTCCTCACAGCTGCCAGCTGCTTCCCATCCAGTGGGATCTCAGGACCCACACAGCCTCAAACATCTCATAAGCCTTCTCCCATCACCTTCCCCAGCCTTTCCCTGTCACCTTCATAAGCCTCTCTTCATTAGGCTTATCTAGGAAGAGCATAAATGTCCCAAGTCCAAGCCAAACCTGACCCAGCTCATGTGGGCAAAGGAGAAAGTTGCCAGCTGTTAATACAGAAATAGAGTTTTCAAGTGAGTAACAAGTTTTCCTCAGGGTGTTTCTTAAGTAGGTTGTTTGCAAAAACAAACAAAAACAAAACTGGAGAATTTTATGATATTTCTTACTACTGTCCATTTATCATATTGCTGTAAAGGGGAGTTGGGGTAGAACAGAAGGATTTGTTTCTTCCCTTATGGGAAAATAAAATAAAACAAGAAGAATATTGCAATTAAACAAATTAAACAATCCTTTCACTAGTCTTCCTGCATTAAAAAAGAGAACCCAATCACCCTGTTAACCATCAGATTCTTAAAACCATCTGGCCCCTGACTTAGCAACATCCCTCTGACTATCCCATTCTTCTGACCATGCCACTGTGGCACAGGGAGAGGCAGCTGCAGGCTGGGCTCCTGCCCTGGGCTCTCCTGAGGATGCTCTGGCTGTGTGCAAGTGGCTCAGTGGGATCAGTGGCTTTCCCTTCTCTACAAACAAGTGGAACTTTGCCTCCCTGTCTAGAATTGGGACAGTTTGTGGCTCTGCTTTGCAAGATGAGGTGCTCAGCAATGCAGCAAAATAACAGCTGGAAGGAGGCTTACACAGCCCTATAGACAGGGAAGGACTTTTTTGCTTGGAGAGCCATTAAATAGTTTGCCATGGTAAGACTCAGGCAATGTTATTTTGTGCAGATAAAAAGCAGCTTATTTTTCATTAGCTGCAAAGGGCTGTTGGTGATGGCAAAGCTTGCCACCAGGTCGGTAGCTCGACACAACATGAGCAGATAGGAACAAGATCATAAAAAACAACTGAAATCCATTGAGGGCTCTGTTGACCTGCACTTTGTAAGTGAAGCAAAAAGGAGTGGGATAACCCTGATTCAGTTGGTGCCGTTGGATTGGGAAGTGCATACACATTGAATAGGAGGTGTGAGCATGCCGGAGCCACCCCAGTCTGCTGGAACTGCATGGGGATGGCAGCCTGACCCTGGCTGCAGCATTTTGTTCAATCAAGACTGAATTGAAGTTTTTCTGGTGAGACTGTCCTGGTACTGTCTTCCCTGACAAGGTCCCTGCTGAGCCAGGAGCCTGTTAGAAGCACATAAGGAAAGAACAGCCCTGCAAGCCAAAGAAATCAGACTCCAGATGATTTACATGGAGCATGAGGGGCACCAGAAGGGCAGCCAGCGCAGAAAATGAGATTATAAACTATCATCCCCTGTTACACGCTGGGACGCGACTACAGGGTGGCCCTCTGGCATCATTTGGGGAGGCAGCCGTGGTCTGGTGTTGAAAGCAGAAAGCTTTTGTCTTGTCAGATTGGAAAAGCCCACATCCTGAGGAGTGTCTGAGAATGTATGCAGTCCTGCCTTCCCTCCTGCAGCCTTTTCCTGACCTGTGTGCAGTGCCTGACACCTTCAGAGGCCAAAAGAAAATTCTAAGTGCTCACTGCCACATCTTGCTGTCCCCATGGCATGATCTGGAGAGGTTTGTGAAGAGTCAGGCTGGTGGACTGAGATGGTGGAAGAAAATAAGCCTTTCCTCCAGGTGGCCAGGTCCTACAGAGAGCAGTGCTTGAGGTGGACCCATTCCTGCATTCAAACTTGCTGCTATGAGGAAGGTGGTACCTGAGGACATCATCCAAAGTAGTTTAAACATTGACTTTTTTTGGGAAAAGAGAGGTGAAAGGAACCTGGAAAGGGGATACGGGAGCCCTAATGTGGATGCACCAAGCTCCTTAAACTGATTGAGGATTCAAGCCTAGTCAGTGTTGCACCTGAGCCAAGAAAATGCCAAATACTGCATTTGGTGATGCAAGTGTGAAACCTGCTGGTTGAAACTAGGGTTTAATGTTCTTCACCTCTGCAGTGTGAACCCACAGGAGGGAAAAAGCAGCACAAAAAGGAGTCCTCAGAAGAGGCAGAGCCCAGGTTTTTTATCAGAGCTGGCATGGATGTGGTTAATAAGATAATCTCCAGACCCTCCAACACAAAGAGAAAGTGAGTTTTCTGATCCATAAAGGATCAGTCTGCAGGAAGCCCCATCAGACTCCTCAGCGTGAAATTACACCACAGCAGGGAGGTACAGTCCTGCTACTGTACAACATTAGAGAGATGAATTAGGACTTGACATTCATGTGCTTAATATGCCTATTCCTGGCATTATCCCACAAGCGCAGTCACCGCCAAGGACTTACGGTCACCGGGCCCAGGAAGGTATTTAGGGCTGCTCATTTGCTCGCTTCCAGAGCCAGGCTATCAGGCTTCCCCATCTAATCTCTCCTCATCAGGAGCAGGGGGGAGCACAGCCCAGCTCTTCTATCTCACAGCAATCTGGTCTGGGGAATAACCACCAGGTGCACCCTTGTTTCTCGAATAAATCTCAGCGATCCTCTGGACTGGTGAGTGTGGAATGAGGGGGGAAAAACACATAAAAGCATGACTTGGTCTTCAAGAAGCTGAGAAAAGAGGAAAGAGCCAACCTCAAAAGTATGTCTCTTGCATAGTTACTGCTAACAAAAATAAATATTTACTGGAAAGGGAAGTCTCAGCAGGTCTGTATTAGGAATTATTCAAACTGGGTTTGCCTCTCCAGTGTTAAACTGGTTGGAGGTGTGCCTTGGACAAACATGGGCACTCTGAGCTACTTTACCAAATGGGCTTTGTCGAGAAGCCAGAGTATTTCCAAGCCCCAGGTCTGGACTGTGTGAAAATTCCTGCCTGTTTGAACTCAGAGCCAGGACAGAGTGCTTTTGGTTTGTTTTTATCCATGAAATATTTTGTTGAGAGCAAAATTTTAGGGGGAGGGGGAGAGTCTACTCCAAATTCTGGAAGAAATAAAAAGAAAAATGTTGGCTACAAGGCCAAATAGTTTTTGAACTGATCATTTTCCAAGAAAAAAAATCCAAATATTTTTTTCAGAGGGTAGCTGTCCTGCAGGAAATTCCTGATTTCATGGACATGCTGCACTTCTGGCAAGTGCACTTGTGATCAAACTGATTGAAAAGCCATTTAATTGAAACTGTTTTCCGCATGCAGAATGAGCTAAAATTTGGCAAAGCTAATGGGGGGGGGGAAGTATGGACAGACTCAGAATAAATAAATGAGAAGCAGAATCCTCCCAGGAGCTGATTTTGCAATGGTTTGTCATGGAGAAAGGGCAAGAGCCTCCCCATCACGAGCACATCCTTGTGGCTGTGATCACATTGTGTGGCATGGGGGCACTTTGCAGCTCACAAATCCTGCTCCTCCAGCTCTCCTCTTCAACCGTGTTCCCTGGGAAAGGGGAACAGGAATATGGTGGGATCCTGGCACTCATCTGGAAGTGGTGCTCGGCCTGAACATGCAGGATCAGTCCTGAGCCCGGCCACACAGAAACATCTCCTGTTCTGGACAGACACAGGGAATGCCCAGATTTGTAACCCATTTCTACAGCACTTTGAATATGGACACATTCCTGCTTGCCCCACTTGAGGAGGGATAAAGAAGAGAGGTGATGAGACAAATTCAAGGAAATTGAGTGATTTGGGGCTCCAAAACACAAAGCTGCTGTACCAATATGGGGACAGCATCACCATGCCACTTGACTGTGTCCTTTTTCTCTCTGTTAACACCACAGTAACCTATGGGGGTGAAATGAGGACTTCCATGGGCTCTTTTTTCCTTAAGCACAGATTTTGTGGGAATATTGAATCTAAATCAGAGCTAACATTGTCATGGGTGAAATCAAATAACCCATGTATATACCCAGATACCTTTTTTCCATGTGATGGAATTTCTGGATCTGGGCTCCTACACCCTGACACCCAACCAGGCATGGATATGATTCTTGGGGATGCAGAGCAGACTTTGGTGAATCCAGCTGCCATCAGACAAGTAGCACATGGAGTTCAAGGCTGAGGTGGATGGATAACCCATCCCTTTGGACAGGATGAGCTTCCCCCTATTGTTTCCTCTGCCTAGTGGCACCATCTCAGTGAGTGATGTGTAGCCACAATTCCATCTCCCAAATCTTCAACAAACTAGTCCTCAAGTCCAAATAAGCACTTCTGGGATGCCTTGAGTGCAAGGAGCCTTGAACATTGAAAACCACACAATGTTTTGGTTATTCTGTTGTCCACACAAGCCAAACACAAAGTATTCCCAAACCTATTCTGTTGATTTAAAATAAATCCAAGGAAAACATCCCTAAGTAAACCAATGTGTGGAGCTAAGGGAACACTTCCCACCTGAATGATAAATTCCCATTTTCCAAGAAAGTGACAATTCTTTTTTTTTAGCGTGTTTGTCTTTTGTCTCCTGTGAAATCAGAAGTCTCCCACTGAGGGTTGGGTTTCATGTCTGGGTCACAGTTTCTACTGAAAGGAATTTTCATTACGGTCTTGGAAACTCTTAAGCCTCCCTGTGCAACTGATCTATCAGAGCTTTTCATGTCCATCAGGACCATGGATGCCATCAGCAATCAGGGGTGAAATCTCAAGCAACCCAAGAAGGAGGTATGAGCCTTAGGATGAGACAGGATCTCATAGTGAGATTAACATGGACTGAGGGGGTAATTAATCACAGTAATAATTTGCTGAAGGTGAGGCAGGGGGTACCTCCTTGTTGGCAGACTTTAGACTGGAGGATGGATTCCCTGTTTCAAGGGGAAGTCAATTCACTCACAGCAGAGTGACAGACTAGATTATGAAGCTGAAACAGAGGTTTGGGGACCGGTCTAGCAATAGCTGAATCCTCAGGCCACACAAAGTGTGAGAAGTAAATAATTATTCCCAATGTATCAAATGACGTGGGAAAGAGAGAGTGTCCCAGGGAGATAGGAGACCTCGGAAATGCTAACAGGGCAGAAAGCCCTGGATATATTCTGATCAGCAAAATTCAAAGATGGTATTTCTATTCCTGGATCTTGCCCTGTTCTTTGAGAACATAGTAAAGGGACTAATTCCTGCCCTTTAACAGCTCTTTATATAATTGCAGCACCCATGTATCTGAAACACTCTTTGCTTTATCTTTCCATGTTACACAACATCAGTAATGTTAATTTTTCTTTTTGGATGCTGTTTTCCAGTTATTCTCATTATTTTTCTCTGGCCTCTCTCCAGCTAATAGGTATCTTTCTTGAACTGGCTCTCAAAACCAGACATCTTTTTCCCATCTCAGGCTTAACCAGAGATGAGCAGAAAGAAGATGCATTCCCACATCCTATGGCCTCCTTCAGGGTTGCCCATGGTTGTAAGAGTACCTCATGGGTGTTGTATGGCTTTAATAAAGCAATTACACCAAAAATCTGTGACAGGGGTTGTGTAGGCTGGAAATGAAACACTCTTTTGTGACTTTTTCTTTCTCGTTGAATGTGATGGAAATGAGGAATGCGTCTCCTCCCACCCACCCCCGCCCCCAAATTTCTCTGCAAAGGTGAGATGCCAAAACCACAAAATGGGTTATACGAAAGCAAAATGACTATTGTAAGGTGGATGTCTTCATCACTCTTCTACATTTAAAGGTTTTCTGCATCAAATAAAACAGGTTTTGACATAGAATTGGAAGATGAAAGAGCTGAAAGGACTCCACCATTGCTCCTCCCTGTTAACTGGAGATGATTCTTCACAGTCCAGGTAGGCCCTTGAGATTTGGGATAAATCTGACAAGCTGTGAATCTACAGCATCAATAAATGTACAAGGATTTTAAGCCTTCTTTGACAAACAGGAAAACCAGAACCAAGAATGCAAAGCTTTTTCTCCAAACCACATGTAATGGGACAGCAGAGACAATAGTAGCAAGCCAAGCATCTCTGCCCTGCTCAAGGTCAAGGCTGTTCTGTTTCCTAAGAGAAAGTTAATCCTTTAATGTGGGTGGTGGGAGTTCTATTTTTAGTTTTTCTATTCTTTTATAGCTCATCAGATTTTTACCTCCTGGAAGCTGCTACACAGCCTCAGGATGCTCCTCTTGAAATAGCTGCTTCTCCCCCCCCCCCCCCCCCGCCCCCCCTCCATAAAACCTCTTTTTAAATACTTGGGAACTGAGCAGCATGCTTGGGAGGGGTTAGGGCACCACCAAGCAATTCAAACCCACCTCCTGGAGCCAGGCTGTTGCCAGCACCAGGTCAAGGCTGTGTTTTCCTGAGTTTCACAGCTGCTAGCAAGGGCTGGGTAGAAAGTGCTGGTGGAATGTTATGTGAATATATCTGTGGGCTTGGGCCAGCAGGAAGGAAAGACCCCAGGGGAGCTTGTAAGGGGATGCTTTTGCAGTGCTGGGAATAAGTTAGCCATCTCAATTTTCTGCACTCTCTTTAACAACCCCAATTTTTTGTGCCCTGTTGTCAGTTCCTCTTGAATCACAGTGTTTGCAGCAGTAATTTGGGTTAGAAGGGGTCTTTGGAGGACGTCTGGTCCAGGTGTCACCTCAGTCATGAACGTGAAGTGGTGGTAGGAGCTCATCCTTCTTCACCAGCTGCTCAGTAAGCAGAGAGCAGAGCCCTGATTTCTGGAGGACTGAAGTGAGACAGGATGGAAAGACTGACACTGTTCTCAAAATCCCACCTTTTCCTTAGTCCTGGATGTTATACATCAGAAGAGACCCACAGTTTTATTACAAATATGAATGACTTCCCATGGGCTCACAGGGAGGCTCCTTCCAAGCTGGTGTTGGCAACCAGCTGGAAGCTCTTTAGGGAAGACCACGGGACTGTGTCCCTGAGAGCTGAAGGCTCCTCCACCTGATGGGAATTGCTGGGAGCTCCCAAATCATGTTCGCTCATTTAGTTTCTACAGCAGACTTCTCGTGTGCTGCTGGGCAAATCCATTGGTTCTCCTCATCTCTGCTTCCTACCAGGAAAAGTCCCCTCCTTCTCCCACCTCCATCCTCTCCGTTCAGGTGATGCCCCTCTCTGGGGAAGGAATGTTTTTTACACACAGTGGCTGTGTTCGGAGCTCTGCATGACCAGGCTCTCTTACTCCCAAGGGAAAAAAACAGCCTCAAACAGGATAAAAATTTTTAAAAAATCCTAAAAATGGCATTCTGCTGAGCAGGTTTGGGGGGTCTGCTTTGCAGAGACCCAGCCTTGAGGAATGCAGCCAGGGCGAGGGTAGAGACAACCCTCTCCAGTAGCCCCCACCTGCCCCTCTTTCCCCCACTGTGTGAACTTACTGTAGATTTCTTGAATTTCCCTTTGATGTTTATCTCCCCCCAGTAATTCTCTTTGGGGGATTTGCTGGAGCGACAGTTGGAAGAATACAGCCTGGAATAGGGCGGCCAAAGGGGAGAGAATGTTAGAAACAGGATTAAGATCATATTCTACAAGCGGTTGTCAGTCGCTCAATAGGGCTAAAGTTTCTTATCGGGCCGGGGTGCCAGAGTGCCTTTGGATTCTTCTCCCCTCTTTCCCTCCCCTCCTCACAGGGCTTTCAGCATGCTGGGGAAAGCACAATCGTGGCCCTCAATGGGGAGGTGGGCTCTGGGGAGCATCGCCCCACGGTGCAGGAGCCAGGAGAGGGGGTCAGGGCATTGCTCATGGACAGCCTGGGAAAAAATAAGAAAAAATAAAATAAAAATAATAATTAAAAAAAGCAGTGGTGATGCTGAATTCATGCTGAAACAGCTGGAGGATTTTTTTTTTTTTTTGGTGCAAATCTCTATATTGAGGGGAGAATATTCCCTTTTGAAAGTCCCAGGCTTGGTTTCTTGATTTTTTTATTTTTTTTCTGGCATGGGATTTCATGGCTTTCACTGGGCATTTTAGTTTTTTTTTTTTTTTTTTCTCTTCTCCTTCTTTTCTTAAGGTGGAATTGGGATCCTGGTGGGAACTTAATTGGAAATATTTGGGGCTTGCTTCTGAACATTCCAGGTGATAGGAAACAGAAGTTTCAGAAAAGCAGAACAATTTTGAAATAAGGGGGTGGGGGGGGTGGGTGGAGGTGGGCAGAAACCAGAAAGTGTATTTTGGAAATTCAAAGCTCGTTTTGAAAACCAAGACACAAAAATTGTTGCGAAAGAGAAAAAATTTTTGGAAGGCTTTGAAGCTACTTTCATATAAAACAAAAACACAAACACACTGAGCTTTCCTGGGGAATGGAATCAGGTAGTATCAAATTCCCCTGTGTGCTCATTTCAGAAAGCTAAGGACATGCAGGCTTTTGATGTTTCCACCTGGAAGATGCTTCTGTCTTTTTTCACTTTAGGACCTTGTGATAGAGAACATTTTGAAGGGGTCAGTGTCCTCACTTTTCCCAACATGAAACATGATGGATGGATCCGTGTGAGCCCTCTCACATCTGTACATCTCAGTAGAAAAGCAGCACTTCTGGTAAACTATTCAGATTTATTTAAGAAAATCTGGGTTTCGTTTGACTCTGTGGGTGTGGAATGTTTTTCCCTTGTTCTGCACAAAGCAAACAGAAGCCTTGCCATTGCTCCTGGTCTGTGTTGGAAAAGGAAGTCCTGCAGGTAATGCCATTTCTGGGCTGCTCAAAATAGCTGGGGAAAGGAACAACTTGTGTCTTTTCAACTTTCTGGATCATGACTACCTGTAGCTATTCTATAATGATGGTTTGTGTTTTTCAAACTTTGTCAAGAGACTTGCTGATGAATAAGAACTTTGCAGAAGCTGTAGAAATCCAGCAAGGGGAACTCACTGCCCAGAATTTGCACTGTTTGCATAGTGAGGGGGTGAAAGCCATAGGGCTTAAAATCTAACTCCTGGAGACCTCTGAATATGAAAACATTTCTGGTTTTAAATGAGTTTTTCCCTTCTGGTTTACAGAAATTTGACAGTCAAGCACAGAAATCAAGTTGTCCTTTATTTACATGACAAAATCTCTTTAATTATTTTAGAAACTCAGCAGTAACTTTCTTTATGCTTGTGGCTGGCAGTACTATGAAACTTCAGAGAAACAGAGCCCGAGTGACATTACCATGTCCAGAAGCAACGAGATTTAGGAAATTTAAATAGCCCACAAAAAATGATGTAAAATAAATTAATACTTAAAAAATTCCTGCTTTTCATAGTCCTTAACAAATAATGCTTTCAAGTCAAATTACAAGGCAACATTCTCTAGTTCTTATTGATTTCAATTGTAACTTTGCCTAAATAAAATATGTCCACTTTATTTTTGACTCATCATTTCTTGTTATTATTCCTAGACTTTGTCAGCTCACCCACTGCGGGAATCAGCCCTTGTAGGGTGAGGACAATCTACTTTCAAGTCCTAAGAGCTCCTGCCACGAGGACCTGACAATCTGCTGCATTTTTGCACTTAAAACTTACACATCCAGAATCCCTTGTTCCTTTAAAGTACCAGAATATGAACAACTACTGCTCATCCATGGAGAATTGAAGGAGAAAGGGTTTATGGGAGGAGAAGGGATCATCACAAGGGCTGTTTGGGCAAAAGGGGCTCTGAGGTCCGTGTCCACAGGGGTCACTCATATGTTCCATCTCCCATTCTGCTCCTGGCTCAGTGTTTTTTATGTAACTCGAGGGTTTTTACACAGTGAATTGATTATGCCAGTTAAAGGCAGTGTTATTACCTTCCTCTCACAGCTGAGGAAATCGGAGTCCTGTCAAAGAAAAGTCAAGAAATTGCAGTAGCTCCTTGAAGTGAGCCAGGGTACAGGAATGCTCCTTCCTCAGCAAACTGCTGCCCAGAAATATTTCCAGGAGCTTCCCTCCTGTTTGCATTTGCCCATGACTGTACCTGTACCATCTTCTCCTGAACATCCACTTCTGAGTGCAAGTGGGAGATGTCAGGGCCAGCTTTCTGAGGAATTTTACAGCTTTCAGACACTTTTTCCAGCTTCTGGAAGTTAGCTGAAAGCAAAGCAGGGCTGGACTTGGCAGTGTTCAGTTAATGGGTGGTCCAAGTGATCTTAGAGGTCTTTTCCAGCCTAAATGATTCTGTGATGCTGGATCCTTAATACTCATATCCCAATTTTAGAGCAATGCCTGGCCCCTACAGAGGCAGGATCTTGTCCAGTTCCCCCTGTGACTCAAGCAGATAAAGCAATATTGAGTATTTCATAGAACACCTCATAACATACATAACCTGTTTGGTCCTCTTAGCCACCTTTCTTCCTTTTTTTTTTTTTTTTTTTCCTTCTTTTTATTTTTTTAAATCAAGCTCAAGACGTCATAAAACAAGAAGTGGAAGAGGAGAAACCTTTTCAAGATACACTGGGAGATGGACTGTTATCCCAAATCCATAAAGGAGAGGAAGATCGGTGTGAAATTTCCTTTTACCTCATAAATTTTTGATGCAACTGTCTGCCTTTAGCTCCTGCCTGTTTTCCCACTGCCAGCAGGGTGCAGAGTGCTCTTCCCCATCCCTCAGTATCACCATGACACTCATCCAAGCAGAAACCCCAATACTGAGTTTCTTTCCCCATGAAGCTGGCCTGGGCTGTGGCCATCTAGAGCCATTCTAAGGCTGTTGAGCTGAGTGGTGGCCACCAGCAGCAGCAAACATCTGGCCAGTGCTGGGTGACATTCATGGGGACAGCTGGGAGCTGTGAGTGGGACAGGAGGTTCTAAACACATGCTTAAACATGGTGCTTTTTGCCCAATAATCAGTAACATAGAGAGGGCAACATTAAACAAAATAATAAATTGTGTGCTGGCCCTCAAATTGGATCCTTTTTTTTTTATTATTTGATTTTGCTAGGATTTATTCCATTTGACAAACCATGCTGTTTAGAATACAATAGTGGCATAATCACAGCCTAGGGCCCTCATTCTTCAAGATAATGGGATACTTACTCATCTAAGGCAGGTACAAGTCTGTCCTTGGCTTTCATTTTACAAGATTACTTGTATTTCTGTCTCATTTGCAATAGGTGATATCTGTCAGAAAGCAATTTGGGGTTCTTAATATTTTCTCTTTAAGCTCCTTTGTTGTTTTTTTCTCCCCCCACAGCTTGACAAGCATTTTGCAAGCAACCAATGGACAAGTTATCTTTTATTTCCCCCCCCCCCCTTTTAAACAAACAAACAAACAAATAAAGGGAGTCCCTGGCCCTGTTTACACAGCTTGATAATTTGTTATTTAAGCTTGACAGCACAGGAATTTTTCAATGTATGAGGCGTCCTGACTGGTGTGTGTTCCACTTCACCCTCAAGAAAAAGACAGCAGTGCTCACTTTTGTTTGGCCTGACAGTCTGAAAGTTCAGAGGTAGGAGCCCCTGATGCCCCCAGAAATGTGCCAAAAGAAGCAGTGATTTAAAGGCCAACTGGAAGGCCTGGGCTGAAGTCCTAATTCAGGCTTTGAGGGCTTAACCTCAGCATTTTTTTCAAGTAAAGATGAATGAAAAGCAAGTTGTTAGGTTTTGGGGTTTGGGTTTTTTTTTCTGGGGGGGGGAGAGATTTTTGCAGGTATTGTTAGGAAATTAAAACAAACAAACAAAAAAAATTGTTCCACTAGCAAGATTCTATTTCGTGCTAAAAAGAAGTATTTGGCTGAATTTTTAAAGTTGAAAATGAAGTGAAATGGGGAAAAGTATGTGATAATGTGTTTGGACCTAAGAGGCATCCAGATAAAATTCTAACTATTTGGGATTTCAGCCCTTCCAGATTCCCTGTGAGAAAGGCTGCTCTCCTTTCCTTGCTTTCCTGTTTTCCCTTGCTTGCCCTGCAGCCCTCCCTGCTGTTTTTTGATACCCCAGGCCAATTTGGCCTTACATTTTATTTGGGAATTGCAATTGTTCTAGCTGGAATCTGCAGGAGCATGGGCAGAGGTGGATCCCCCTCCCAGCCCTGGCTGCTGCTGCAGACACACACATTCCTGCAGGTAACAGCCCTGCAGACGTCCTGGGAGGTGCAGGGGCTTAAAAACCCAGGTGGAAGCAAAGCAAACAAATACAATTCGGGAAATGGAGTGAAATCAAAAGCACATCTCTCGTCTCTCTTTGCTTAAGCTGTTTAGAGGAGCTCTGTGTGCAGAGGAATTACTTTGAGGTAACTCAGACACCTTTCTTTTCTCTGTGGGTGTCTCTGAAAGCAAAACTAATTCACTTCTGCTCCACCAGGTCTCCCCTCTATTGTTCCCCACTAATGTAATTTTTTTTTTCTTTTTTGTCTTCAGAAACATTCCTGCCTGTGTAATCATCTCCAGCACAGAGAGCAAGGAGAGGAAATTAAGATGCTACTGAGGGTTTGAGAGATAGCTCATATTTCAGAGTGGATCAGAGGCCTTTTTTTCCCCCCTTCTCCTTGAAGGTGCCTGTTATGGGAAGGTGAGGCAAATACTTTGTATGGCTTGCTGGAGTGGGAGGGCTGGGATGAAGGAGGGCTGGTCTTCAGGAAGCTGTGATGCTTCTCTCCTCTCTTGACACAGTAATAAATATGTCCTTAATTTTGTGACATGAAGCAAAACTGAGGCTGACAAATAATTTCTGAGTATTTTTTTTTGCCTTCAACAAGGCCGAGCTGGAGGGAGCTGAGCAGCTTCCACCAGGCTAGTGATTTATCTTGTTATGGGAAAGTTCATTTTTTAACTAAAGAATGAGACTGTACACATGAAAATCCATCAGCAAAGGTTTTTCTGGGGTAGCACAGTGTATTTCAGTTTTCCTCATGCTTCCCATAGCAGCTGTGGAAACCTGCATGGAGATTTTAAGGTGGCTTTGAAACTTTCTCTGCTTCTTTTCCTAGTGTCATTAGAGAGATGGTCTCCTGTCCCCAACAGCCACACTGGCCATGGCCACCAAACCACCAAGGTGGACACTTGGCTTAACTCACAGCCTTTGTGATGCTTGTGACCTATTAATTGTCTCCATAAGAAAGAAATAGTTGGAAAATTAGCATAAGTATTGCATGTTGGACTAAACTGCTTGCAGCTGCCTTTGAAATAAGGGGTGGTGTAAAGCTTACTGTACAAAAAATGATTGGAAAAAAGTCAGCCTGGGAATTGCAGGTGCCTCACCTGGGCTTCCTGATGGTGGTGTGTTCTGCTGAAATAACTCATGCTCCCATGTCTCAGTTTGCCCACGTGTTTCCTTGTGGACATGGTGCAGTCCCACACTGATATTTCACCTTACTAATGCAGAGAGAATGTGCTGGAAAGAAAGCCAAGCTGAAGGAAATCTGGACCTTGCTTTTTGCCTCTGTGTGTGAGTGAACTAACTTTGCTTTAGGCAGCCGCATTCCCAGCTCAGCACTTGTTGGGAAGATGATTTGGAAAACCATGAGTGGACTCTGCTGGAAGCTCTAAGGTCTGTAAACATGATCTCTGCTCTGGTGGCTTCCCAGAAAAGCACAGTTGAGAAATGGACTTGGCTTGTCCCAGCACTGCTCTGGTCCCAGCAGGAAAACAACTTGGGGTGCAGGTTTGTGAAAGAGGAGCATGTCTAGGGCTGTGAGGGGGGTAATAGATCACCCTGCTCCTAGTCCTGCAATGTGGATGTGAGTCTGAGACTAACTGGGCTTGGCTGAGCCATCTGGATGGGTCTTTGGTAAATCAGGTCTTGGAGAAAACTGTTTCCCTGACATCTGCTGATTTTTATGGAAATCAGAGAGTTAAACACCTTCCAGGCTCTGTGTCTAATCTGGTGAGCCTGGTGCAGGCGAGATGCAATCCCACCATTTCTTCAGCTGGGCACTCTCCCTCCACTACAGGAATGGAAATACTCTCCTTCATCTGCTGCAAAAGGCAAAGAACAGGCTGCAGTCTGACAGTGGAGAGGCTGGGATTCATCATCCCCATCTCCATCATCCCCCATCCTCACCCGGGGGTGCTGGTGGCATGGACTGGAGGGTTAGCACTGAAGAATTTGCCAGGGCTGAGCTAAAAGCCAGCTTTAATCCCAAAAGGGGATACAAAGCATGGAGACACCAGGTAAAATGTAAGCAAAAGCCCCAAGTGATGGGCAAACAAAAGCTGCAGGTATTTAAGTCACTTAGGCGTTATTAATAGATGGGTTTCACTGCCGTGTGCCTTGCAGCAGGTTAAAATAAAACACCAGCACAGTCCTGATGGACTTGCAGCTCCTGAAAACAGAGGCAGCCCCAGTGTATAACAGGATCTTCACTGCTCTTCTGGGGCTTGAATAACTTTATGGTGACTTTGCATAGATTTTTGCCCTTAATGCAAATAGGGAAATGATTTTTCTAATCAGGTAAGATTAGGCTGAAACATGATAGCTACAGTTTGGTTTGTTAATGAAATACAGAGAAGTAGCCTGTACCATTGTAAACTATTCTTAATAATAATGCAATGTTAAAAAAAATTGGTTTCTTTGGCTACCCGTCATGTGAGAGAGCCTTGATGCAAATCTTTGTAATGAGTGCATTCCGATGAGCATTTGAAAAATATATATGTATTTATTTGCATTGATATGTTTATATGGCTTTACATATCAACTTAGTCAGGAAAAATTGAATAAAATGTCTCAGGTCTGGGAAATGAGAAGAGATTATGAAAAGCAGATTTAATACAGCACCATTTTTTGATGTTTGTGGCACATTTCATCATATTGCCAGAGACACCCAATTACACAGCTTGCAGAGTAATCAGCAAATGGGGAATCCGAAGGAGAATATTAACTCTGGTCTTTTTTTCCCCCTTCCTCCTCCTCCTTCTTTAGCAAATATTATGTTATGCCTTATGGAAATGGATCAAAATGCCACATGTGCAGTTAATACCGAGCTCTGGAGCTCTTTCAAATCTTATTTTTCCCCTCACATTGTATTTTTCTGGAACAAACCTCCTGATAACTTTAGGACATGGTCTTCAAAGCCAAAACACCACCTTAAACTTCCTGCAAGTTTGGGTTTCAGTTTTAGCTGGCTGACTTTGCCTCATCAACCTTGTGTGAGGGAAAAATTGAGTTATTAATTGAAGATAGCCACATACAAGGATGTGATCACAGTTCATCCATTTATTTCCCTCTTTGTGAAGGCAGGAATTTACTGAGCAATTTGGTGTCCTTGATGGTCACAGACACTCCTTACCCACTTGTTTTTTAATTTTCAAAGCAGACCTGTAACTGCAGTGGAAAATGAGGTCTGATGATTAATATTTCCCTTATTGTGGATAAAAAAATAGCAATGGCTGCAGTGTAGGACAGTTGTGGCTGGCTGGTATTTTGGGTGCATGTGATCAAACAGTCTTCAAAGGCTCTAATGGAACTGGGTCAAAACTATTAGCACTAGAATTTTTGCAGGCAGCGGTGTTCCCAGTCTCTTCCCACATTCCCACTGTTCTGGTTCTCTGCCTGGTTTAAGAAAAAGTCACTTTTCTTGAGAATGTCTGAAAAGTTATTATTCATTGTTAAAAATGCATTTCCCCTCAGATTCCTTCTTCCCTTCTATGTGCTTTCCTTCACATTATTTCTGCAGCTGATGAAAGAAACTGGGAAATCATATAAATGGGGGATGACATTCTGAAATGTAATAATTTGATTTTTTTAAAAAAGCTTCATTATCAGATGACTTCAGGAAAATATCAATAAACTCAGAAAAATACTTTTTTTTTTCTTTATCCATCTGCTTCACTAGACATCAAATTAGGCCTATACCCAAGGTGAAAAGCTCATGAAATCACTACCAACTTCTTGCCCAAGAAGTAGGTTCACCTTTCAGGTTCAAACTAAGCCTGAAGGAACAGGAGGTAGAGAAACAAGTTTGCAGAAGCTTTTCTGCCATCTCCTGGAGCACAGCCCCCCATGTGCAGAAAAGGGGATGGGTCTTCCACCAAAAGAACAGAAACATCCTCAAAATCACACAGAAACCCTGGAAAGTTTGAGAGTGATCACATTCATTGTGCACCCCTGCCTTTAGAGATGTGCTGTCTGGTCAGGTCTTTCCTGTCATCACCTCACCAGGCAGGAATTTTCCCCTGGGTTGTGCAAGAAGGTGAGGAGAGGTGCTGCGGCCAATGCTTTGGTGTCTGGTGGCCAAAGGGGACTTTTCACTTGCCACCCCAGCCTGAGATGTTGACCCCAGCAGGAAGAAGCTGTTACTCAGCACGTTTTGGTGCAGTTTTTTTCTGTGTGGTCCAAGCCTCAGGTTAATGAATAATTCGCAAATTGCATTTTTCTTGATTTTTTTTTTTCCTTTTTATTAGCGGAGTATGAAAACAGGCAATAATTTTACAGAAAGCAGGACTGGCACAATCGGTACATAGCATCATGCTGCAGCTTTTCAGAAATTAATAGAAACTCTTTTTTTTTTCCCTTCTTTTTTTACCTACCAGAATAAATAAATATGATACATATTTGAGTTTCTCAATAGTGAATTCTAAAGCACAAGTTCTTACACTACAGCTCAATTTTACAGCGATATGTACAGTATATTACTTTGATTTCCTTTTTGCAATTTAAAAGCCTTTGTTCCTTTGCAAGATGGGTTTGACATACAAACACGGATACACTTTGGAGCTAACTGTACACCTTGGGTCAGAACCTGGGATAAAAAGAATAAATTGATTGCCTCCTGGCATGAGAAAATAAACTAAAAAGTTCTTTTCCATCACACAGACACATCTAAAGTTATGCCTTTTAAGATGGCCCCACTCAATTGCCAGGGCAGTTAGAAAAGGCTTTGGCCATTCATAGGGCACCAGCTGCACCATTTACCTTGCTATGGGTTTAATGTGTGTCTTACACAGATTTTGAAGACAACTTCCAGCCTGGAACCCAGATTATTAAAAATATAATAACTTTTTTTTTTTTTTGTTAGTATACAAAAATGGTATATTCTTTACAAATCAACATGGGGGTCAAGCCTTGCTCCCAGCTGTGACATTGCTCCAGTGAAACTGGTGCAGTAATTCCACTCTGGCATCACAGCAGTGATGAGGGTCTTAATTTGTACACCTCAGCTTTTGTATCTTTTCCCCAGGAGCCTGGGAAAGCCAGGGACAATGTGAATGCTGCTGCCTGAGCAACTGGGAAGCAAACAGCATCAGAGCATCAGCAAAATCTGTGAAAAACAGGGAACCTGAATCATTGCTGGGCTGTTGTGTAACATGGGGGAAGAGTCGCAGCCGCATGGCAGGGCAGGGAATTTTTTTGTTTGTTTGATCTTGCATTGCTGAAATTTTTAGGGGTTTTTAATTTTTGTTGCTTATTGCACCAACCTCTTCTTCTCCTTCCCCTATGGATTTGGGCTGAGAGCTGACCTGCACAGAGAAATAGCTCTTTTTCACTCAAAAGAAAAAACATTCAGGAGATGTATTATGCTGCTCTAGAACAGATCATAAAAACCAGCAAGGGGCACATGGAGGGCTAAGAAGGCAGGAAAAGAAAAATCAACACAGCTTGTAAAAACCAGCAGGAAAGTTCTGTAATTGACTTCTTTCAAGCTTAATTGAATTAGGTTTCATAGCTACTGTAATTAAATTAATAGAATATGGTGGATTTTAATTTGCATTCTTTTTCTAGAGAGGTTTGTTTAATCCTTTATGTATGAACTCTTCAGAAATGTCCCGATATTGCTCAAAATTGTAATGTCAATGGAAGTACCACACATGGAACACGGGGACAGAAATAACTACAGTTCCAACCTCTGTGTCCACACACTGTTTTCAGCAAAAAAACGAACATCTCTTTGGCTGGCTGCAGTGGCAACACATACCTAGAGCTCATTAAAATTCTTCACATGGTGAAACAGCTAAATAACAAAGGAGGTGTGGAGGGATCTGCTTGCTGATGGTTATTTTCGTATTTGGCAGCATTTTTTGTGCTTCCTACACAGCAAATGATGATTTTTATTAGAGGAAATATAGGGAAAAAAATATGGCTCTCTTTATTCCCATATTCACTGTCAAGGACATTTTCCCTTCTTAGCCGAAAAAGAATAAAAAAAAAAAAGGAAAAAAAGATGTTTCAGCCTCCCAGCATCATTACTGGATACCTTCTCATTTAGCATTTCTTCTGTACTATTTAAATATATACTTTTTTTTTTAATTAATACTTATTGGACTTTCCTTTCACTTTGTAAGACATTTAACTACAAACCTTTGCCCTTAATGTTGTGACTGATTTTCTCCTAGGCCTTGATCCTGCAAGGACCATGTATAAAACCTTTATAAATTCGCTTAAGAGGGTTTGGAGTTGGAGCTGCTCACTAAGGAAAGGCAAAGCAAGCAAAGCCATAGGAAGGGCAAAAGGCCGACAGAGGAAATTTCCAGATCTATAACCTATTTTCAAATAGGAGCTAGGGAGACTTTTTCCAGGTTTTCCACCATTTTTTAAGGACCGGGCAAATTCTTTTCCTGGCCTACGTGCCATGCTGTGCATTTGTTTGGCATTCCTTTCATATATTAAAAAAAATCAACTTGATCATCTTCCTCACAGAACACCAAACTTTGCTTCCCTTTTTGTATTTTACCTCCCTGTGGGTGGAGCTGTCCTGGGAATGCCCTGCCCTTGCACCAGTTTGGCACAGCATCCAGAGGGGATGGATAACTCTTTTTCTCCCCTGTAAAAGTTCAGTTTTCTGGTGAGGTAGGATCTCATTTTATGCCTGTGATGGAAGAAGCCACTCTATATCCAACTAAAATGTTTGTTAAGAAGTGTCAGATCTCTGTCTGGAAGTGAGGAGGGGGAACCTCAGTCTGGTTTGGTTCTGAGACTCATCAGTGACTTATTTACCTAAGTAGCTGGTGGAAGGAAAGAGGACAAGCAGACCTCACATCACAGATCACCACATTTGCAGGGGTTCTTCCAAACTAGAGAAACATCCAGCTTTGCAAAGTTCAAAGAGGAATGATGCAGAATCAGTCCCTTCAGCTTTCCCAATACATACACAGGATTAAATTGAATGGGGAGTTTCTTCCTATGTTTTTTCACAATTTTCTTTTGGTCAGAAATAACCCAAGAGCTCAGAGACCTTACAACAATATGCATAAAAGAGTCAGTTTTGACAGATAATTAAATATTAAACTTTTGCAAGCTGTGAGCCTAAATTCTTGCATTTTTTGCATTTCTAAATCAATTTTGGCTTTTCAGGTCAGCTCACTTGCCTCGTAGTGAGTTTAAGCTTGACCGTAAGAAGGTAAACCCCAAACTTCGCATAAGATACTGCAGGGGCTCATCTATATTTAAGGCAATTTCCTTTTTATTCTTCCGTTTATTTTAAAATTTTAGATATTTTTATCCTGATTCAGAAATAATCTCCAGGTGGGAATTATTAATATTCTCTAGTCCAGGGCCAGCTGCACCTCAGTCAACTGCTGCTCCTCACAGAGGCAGATGAGGATGGTGCTGAACAAATATCTCTATGGACTGATGGAGATCCAAATGTCTCCTCTCCCAGTTTGCTTCCTGAGCCGTGCTGGCCTCATCCCAATGCTGGTTTTTAATGGTGTGAGGGATGCTCCACTGGGAGAGCTCCTGGTAGCAGCTCCAAGCCTCTGTGAGGAAGGAGATCAGCAGTAACACAGGGATGAAGGGGGTCAGGCTACAGTGCCGGTCGAGATGTGTGAAGGCTGTGAAGCTTAAAATGAATTTTTGCACTGAGGCACAGGGAAGAGTTTCCCTCCTTGGGTCAATGGGGAAGGTCTTGTCTCCCTCCAGAGGATCATGGCAAATCTAGTGGTGGATCAAGCGAGCTTATCCTGCTGTGCAGGAGCTGGCCATAAATCCATGTGTTCTGACCTTCCCGTGGCAGCTGCTGTGGTATCCATCGAGAGCCATGGTAAGGCTGGCTCTGCCCTGGTGTGAGCTGATGTCTCCCTTTTCAGCCCCATGGACAGAGAAGAGATGCCTGTCTTCCCTGGGATGGTGCGACTGCAACCCTCTGCTCTCTGCCTGAAACACCCACTGTTGTGAGCTGCAGCTTCACAGGCTTCTTTTATTAATTAAAAAGGAGCTCAAGTGCAGATCTGATCACACACCCAGTTACCTCACTTGTTCACTGGCACCAGGGAACAACATCAGGAGGGGTGTTAATTAAATTTGTGCTTGCTCTGCTCTGGTAAAGCAACTCCATGGACTAGAATGGTGCAGAGGTTAGCAGGGCACAGAAAAAAATAGAGGGGAATAGAGCCTTTCGAGGAAGGAGGAAGAAAATTAAAGCTTTGTTTGGGTGTCCCTGGTTTGGGTGACAGACAGGAAAAAATGAAAACTGGGACTTTCTTTCTGGACTGAGTAAATGTGCTTTGGTGGTTTTAATTTATACAGGCTCCTTTGAAAGTAGCAGCCAAAAATCTGCTTCCTACAAATACATTTGGTTTTGGCAAAGTGGAGAATTCTGCCGGTCACGGGGGCTGATTTGACACAGTCAGGAAAACTAAAGCATGAGAGAAAAGCCCCAAACTGAAGTGTTTGGCACAACAGAAATATTTATGGAAGACATTCCATTTTCCTTGGAAGCTGGTGCAGTTGATGAGCTGCCCCCTCCGGAGGCCTGCTCCTGCTACAACTTTATGAGGGTTAAACCACTATGTCCCATCAAGCAGATATTCTCACGTCTCTATTTGTGGGAATTAGATGCTTTTTCAAGAAGAAATAACGTAGCTGAAAACACTCTTTCCCTCCACGTTTAAATAGGCAATTTGAACCCCAGCTGCTGCCCCAGAATGAAGCAAGGTGGAAGTGAGGGGGCCATACTTGGGTGGCTTTGGGTCTACCCTTGAGGTTAAATCAGTTATGATTATTTGCAGAGAGACAGCACAATTCTGCCCAGTCTGTTAGTGACACATCCAGTCAACCCTTGGGATACAAACCTAACACCTGCCCCAAGAGGCACTCTGGACTTTTTGGTCCTAGGCAATATTAGAGATGAGATCTGAATATCATCCCTCCTTAATGCTCAGAGTAATGTCAGTGAGTCCAAAATGTTTACTTGGTTAGGAAAAGGAAGAAAAAAAAGTTATTTAAATTGGCAGAAACATTCCTTCTCAACAAGGAAAACCACCCAAGGGTGAATGATGGGTCATTCCAATGAAATGAGACCGAAACTGTTCAATGCGGAAATTCTGAAGCTGGTGAATTTTGGTTACTTGCAAACCCTTCATTTTTGGCAATACATTTCATCTATCCCCCTCAGTTCCCAAGAGGCTACAAAACTCCTGCTTACACCTGTTTTGCCTCCAGCAGTTCATCATTTTTCACTTGTACATTTTCACTTGATAACCACTTTCTGGACTGAGGGTTTGAGAACAGAATTTGGTGATCAGAGATTTTTTTCTAGACAGAGATCGCATTAATCAAATTTTTTGTCAAAGAGCCATAAAATTTATGGTGTATGAACACACCAGGAGTCCAGAAGAAAATTTTTTACTATCTACTGTCAAAGTAAGACCAAAACATTCTCCAGAAGGAAAACCCTGTAATTTGTAAATAAAGTTTATACTTCACTGAAGATCAAAGAGGAAACAGTATTACTCAAAAACAATCTTCAAATCTGGCCTTCATTTTCTCCCAGCCAGCAGCATTTGGCCAATATTTTGTCCTCTTTGAGCAAGTGCTACTAAAAAGAAAACAAAAAATGCTTGCCTAATAAGAAGTGCTTAAACAGGAAATTCACCTTGAGATCATTTCCCGGTTGTTAAAAAATTAGCTTTAGTAGAGAAGGGAGAAGTGGAGTGGTGAAGTGCACAATCATTTCTCTTCCTCATGAACACCTTTAGGATGCTGACCCAAGAAGAGCAACTAGCTACCAGCTGAGGTCAAGGTGATGGCTGATTAGTAACTAGCTACTAAAACTGAAAAGAAAGGGGAATAAAAGCAAAAGAGGTCACAGTTCTGTAACACTGACAGTAACACACAGATGATGGGTGCTGTCGACATTATAAACTATATACAAGACAAAGCAGGACTCTTTCTCCTACCAAAGAATGCAACAACAACAAAAGAAAAGGTGAATATAACACAGTTGGCACCTTATCGAGGGGATGAGGACAAGGGGCTCCTCCTGAACATTACAGGCTGAACTCATGGCAGTCCAGAGGACAGTTCATCTGTCTGAACACAGATCCTTTCCCCCTTCCTCATTAAATACGTAGTGAAGTCCAGGCCAGTAGCAATGTCTGACGCTACAGTGGTGCTAGTAAGACGTTAATAAATGCAAAGTTTTCCCTGCAAGGGAGCACCTCACTCCAGGGAGAGGTGGGAGTACGTGGGGATTCAAGGAGTGCCGTGTGTAGTGCCAACCTCTGCCGCATCTCCTCAAGGGCAGTCAGTTGGGGAGGGTGTCCAGCCCCAGGGACGCCGCGTGCTGCTTTGCCCGGAGCCTCAGGTTCTCAATGCTCGTGGTTTTACTGTTCAGGCTTGGCAGGGAGCTGGAGGCCTGCAGGATGGGGGAGGACCAGACCTGCTGAGCGTGGGACAGTGACTGGTAATAGGACTGACAGTGCAGGGAGCTGAGCGGGGCCATGTTGACGTTCATGCCCAAGTAAGGCATGGCAGACGGTGTCCCCATTTCAAAGGAGGAGTAATGCACCAAGTTGTTGGTGGCTGCCATGTGCTGGCGGAACTGCTCCTGCAGGCGGAAGAGGCTCAGGGGCGAGGAGGAGTAGGAGTGAGTCTGAGCCAGGCCACTGCTGGATGAAGGCGTCACAGTCACGCTGATAGGGGACTCTGCAGCAGGAGACAGAGGGGATGGGGGTTATTCCTACAGGCTGGATGCAGGTGCTTGTTCACACCCCAGAAAGGTTCAGGCAGCAGCATGGACTTGTCTCTTGCACTGGTGGGCAGATGAGAGAGGGTGTGACAGCTCACAAGAGCTAAATGTGTGCCTTTCCCATACTTGGCACGTCAGAGCTCTCTGCTGCTGCTGGGCACTGTTTTCCTCAAGGTCTAACTGGACCAGAAGGTCTTTGCTCTTTCAATGCTCAGCTGCAATGGACATCCTGCCCTCTGTGGGGCCCATCCAGTGCTGAGGACAAGAGGACAAGCCTGGGCAGCCTATCCATGAGCACCCATTCCACAGGGAATATGGGACTACACCCAACCACCAGCATCCCCCTTGGAAAAGGGTCCTGACCACCAACCTGCCAGGTCCTGACACCAACCCCCATCCAGATGTTGCCCCTCACCTGCTTTTGGGCTCGCTCTCTTGCAGTTCAAAGTCTTGCTGTCCACACCAGGGCTCTTGTCCACTTTGGCCTCATCCAAGGTGCTCTTGAACTCCTCCTCTCTGTCGGTCTGGTCCTCGGGTGCCGACTCGCTGGCAGACTGCTCCGACAGGGTCAGGTTGAGGTCTGTGCCAGCCTCACTGGGGAGGCTCTGGACCTTCTCAGTGTCCGGGGTGGGAGCCTGGGTCTCCAGCACAGGTGGTTCCATCTTTCCTTCACTGTGGCTCCCCTCACAGTCCTTCTGCTTCTGCAGCTGCTCTTTCTGCAGGCTGCGCTGCTTCTTCCGGAATTTGGCTCTCCGGTTCTTGAACCAGACCTTCGGTGACACAGACAGCAAGGGAGAAAAACCAGTGAGAATCCTGCTTAGTGCCAAATTCAGCATCATTCAGCCTCAGACCGTCAGGGGAACGCCAACTAATGAGGTGCTGCAAGCCCACTGGGCCCAAAGGCCACTCCACTTTGCTGGACCTTAGAGCTCGACTGTTTACAGTGAATCTACAAATAACATTTCAAAGAGAATAAAAAGTATCCAGCCTCTACATTGATCCTTTAACACTGCTGATGTTTTGGGGGGTTCATTAGTTTTTTTCCATTAAATTGGACAGGCAGATGCATCCAAAAAGTATGTCTTGTAGCTGTAATGTCTGATGACATTACAATGGCTTGCAGTCTATTAAGTTTCTAAAATCATTTGGTTATAAGTGTATCAAAACTATGATGGCAACACTCAAAGTAAGTCATTACAGGCATAGGCTGTTTTCTGGGAACTGCACTTAGGAAAGGAGGAGAGAATCCATTATTTTTTTTACCTAAGTCACAGTAGACATGCATTAGAAGAAATAGATTTGCAAACCTTGTTCATGTTGTTTGGTTGGTTAGATAAGGAAACAAATAAGTTTCTTTAGATCAAAATGCCTTGATGCTTATATAAAAGAACTAATTTTTTTCCACTACTTTTTCTCTTCTCAGTGAAGAAGAGCCTCTTCACTAGCAGGTTATGAACTAGCATATTTCACTTGTCAAAACTAAAAATAAATAAAAAAAAAAGTGCAAACAAAAACAAAAAGCAAACCCAAACCTTGGCCCAAGATGTTACAAATGTTGACACTGGTGGAAAAGAGCAGCTGGAATTACTTGGGTCTCTACTTTTTTGAGAAAGCCAGAAAAGCCTTGCAAAGTAAATAAATAAGTAGACTTCTGTTGCTGTTTCTAAAATTTCCCCCAAAGAAATGTAAAAGAACAAATGAAAAACAGTGTACACTTCAGACAATCCTAAATTTGAAAAATGTGTGCTTGGATTAGAAGTTCCTTAAGCAGATGTATGGCTTTGGATAATTTTATCCTCCATGCCCCTGCCTTTGACAACTTTACTGCCCCAAAATTTTTGATTCCACTGGAAGAACCCTGGAAGGTCAAGAGAGCTGTCAGCCCTCTGGGAACCTGGCTGTGTTCTTTTAAATATCCCCACTCACAAACCCACGAAATATGGGTACCTGGACTCTGGCTTCAGGCAGGTTTGTGCACATGGCCAGCCGCTCTCTCATCACCACATCTGGGTAGTGAGTCTTCTGGAAGGTCTTCTCCAGGGCCTCCAGCTGCTGGGCAGTGAACGCCGTGCGGCTTCGCCTTTGTTTGCGGTGCTGGGATCCATAACGTGCCTCCAAAATGATGTCTTGAAATGTACAGCCGTTGGAAGACAAGGAAAGTGGCCAATTTAATTATTGGAATTTGTACGCTGACAGTCGAATAAAGCGCTTGCTAACATCAGACAAAACTACTGAATGTTTTTACATTGCTTTAGAGCTAATAAAACACATGCATATGGGTTTTACTGGTTAATTAGGGTGTCCAAAGAGATAAAATCATAGCAGAGGGGTTAAAACTAGATTACATTTGAGATCACTTCCAGCCCAAATCATTCTATGGTTCTGAAAGCCTGTTCTGGAGAGAGAACCTATTTCTGTGACAGCTGTGAAAGCTGTTGAGACTCCAGTGCTGAATTTGACTGAAATAACTCAATCTGCTCCAACATCACCATGGTGTAAGCACCTTCAATTAAGAAACACAACTAAAAGTGGTGTGGGGAGATTTAGTTTTGTACTTCTTTAATGTCTTGTGCATAGCTCACTGTAGTCTTCAAGGCATGATACTGGAGAGCTGTTCTGGGCTCCAGTTCAGAGAGCATTTAATCTCATGTGCTTTTGTGCATTTTGCTCCAAAGCACATCCTTTACTGAGCACAGACACTCTCCAGCATCTGGGGTGGAAACATCAGCCAGGGCCACGTCCTGCCCCACTGGTTGCAAGCCCAGAGCTCATGTGCTGAGCTCTTCCCAGCAGAGCACCTACTCACAGGGCCTGACTTCTCAAACCAAGCTTGGAAAATTGAGGGCAGAGAAGAAATTCAGACTGGGGAAAATCTGAGGCCAACAGTAAAGGGCTTATTATTTTACCAGAGGCATTATTATTGCACAACAGTTAGTGGGAGTAGATCTTAAATCAATGAAAATAAGTTACTTGAAAATGAAAAAAACCCACCCTTTATTATGCAAGTTGGGACATGCTGTGCTACAGCCCTGGAATGAAGCAGTCTGGCAAGAGGTTTGCTCTCATAGAGGAAATGCAGAAAGAGCAATGTCTGGTATCATTTTTAATTCAGTTAAGAATGTGACTTCCAGTAGAAGGGAGGAATGAACACACGAGAAAACAACAGCACAGGGAGAAAAGCTGGCACTATCAGAGCCCGATGAAGGCTCTGGCTGCTGTTTATTTGCGCTTTTGTCACGAGCATCGTGACATGAATCCAGACTATAAACCAAAACCTGCTGTCGGGCCACCCCCAGCACCACACAGCCAGGTCTCAGATCCACTGGCTAACGAGCGTAGCAAATCAGCTTTGCACTGCTCAAACATTCCTCTTCCAAAACTTCCAGCTGTTCCATTCTAGGTCAGCACTCACAGCACCCTTCTGGGAGATTGCCAAAGCTGTGTGATTTTGGCAACCTGGCAAAGATGTGATCAGGCTAAAGGTCTTCAACAATATGGTGCTGGTTGCATACAAGAGAATTTTGTGTTTGAGGTATCAGAGCTCCTTGGGGAGATCAAATGCAGGTGATAAAGCTGCCCTTTTGGAGGCAGAGGGAACATCCCTGTGCATCCAGGCACAGCTCACAGTGCAGCCAGGCAAAGAGAAGGGATATTCCAGCACAAGAAATAAGATTGAAGCTGCCCCAAAACGTTTTAAAAAGCTAACATTTGTGTTTCAAGTACACAAAAGCAGGAGAAAGGGCACTGGTTAAACACCCTACCTGCAGGCTGGAATATTCCCAAATTTCTAGAGTAGAAGTCAGACCTACCAGCTCCCCAGAGGCAGCAGCTCATGCATTAAGTTTGGCCACTCTGGTGAGAGGCAACCAGCAATTATTTTAATGTTTTAACTATGTTTTCAGGCTTTGTGCAAGAAGGAGAATATAAATTGCAGGTGAGGCTTTGCAGTTGCCACCAGAAACCTCTGTTTTCTGACTTAAGGTCATTTGCTTTTGTGCTGCTTTATTCTGACTGTCCCTGGAAGGCAAATGAGATCTATAACCTGCACTGAAAGATATTCAGAAGTAACAGAATGCAAAGGAAACAGCTCGTAGGTATATAATGCCTACACCGCCGATGATAAACAGACAAGGGGACTGTGGGATTTAATTTGGAAAGTCTCCCACATGGGTTATTAATTTTAAAGATAAGAGGTCAGGACACCAATTGAATCTTCCGATCAAGAATATGAGAATAGCTTTTTAATTCTTTTTTTTATCTTCCTCTGCTTTAGCCGAGTCAGGTCCAAAGACATTAAGTTCTCCATGCTCTACTCTAAGGGATAGAGATTGCAAACATCTTTCAAGAGCTCCTTGCAGCTAGAAAAGGGGCACCGTGAGACCCAGCCTCTGCAAGGTACATTGCACAGTTCAGGGCCATCTGCTCCCATCTGACCACCTGCATTCTGAAAGGGGCAGGGAACAAGGGGGTGGATGATCAGGACAAGGACAGTGCTCTCCTCATCACTCTGTAGCCCAGGAGCAGAGCCAGGAGAAGAGCTCAGGTCTCCTTGATTCCACTTTGGTTGTTTATTGATGAGGACAGTGACTCCTGCTCTACCCTGTGCCACCCCAAAGATCCCACAGGCCACTTAGAACCATGTTATGAAAGTCAACAATCAGCAGCTGGATAAGGGAACACTGCTGGCATGAAGATTTGACAACCAGCTGTGGCTCACTGATCCAAAGAGTCCAAGACCTTTATTATCATGCCTTTGTGGACTGTCCACTTGGGAGGACCTTCCTGAAACATTTGCATACTTATTTTGGCTTAAGCCATTATTTATTAAATTTAGCCCACCAAAGATGTCTGGACAGATAATTTTTCTGACCTACTTTAGACTGGAAGGAATCCCTCTACTTTTTTTTTTTTTTTTTTTTTTTTTTTACTTTGATATCAGACAGCTAGAAAGCTATCTTAGAACAGATTCACATTTTCAGACAGTCAGGGAAGATAATTCCATTCTGGGAAAGCTTCTAGAACCACAAGTATGGTAACTTTTTACTTTAGCTCCCATGTCCTGGTTGTCAGATCTGCTTTACATCACTGCATCTGAGTTCAGACAAAAACAGTGATGTTGCAGCTGTTGATCACTTGCACTGCAGGAGCCTTTGATAATCTCAGCTAGATATGGATGTTTTGTGGCAGGCTGAAGTTTAGAGCAGATATATGTGCCCCGCCACACCAAATATTCTCAGGTCTCCATCCATTAATTTTGAACGATTACCTCTACCAAATAATAAAACCCTATCTGGGCTTTACACTTCCTATTAATGACAGCACCAGTGCACTGCTGCTACAACCATGGCTGTACACAGATAACCAGCTTAGGTGCTCTGGCACAGCAGCTCCTGTCATGCTACCCCACCATCAACAGTGCTGTGTAAATGGCACTGCCTGGGTAAAGTCACACGTGACTTGATTTGAGCTAAAAAGCTGTTTTATGGAAGACAGCAGGATCTGCGGGGAAGTGTCACCCAAGGCAAGTCTAGGATCCCCAGAAAGAAATAGGTCAAAGTGAAACCCAAATAAGATCCAAATGAAGATCATTTCCCAGAGAAAAAGTGGTTTTTAGGAAAGAAGTGGAAAACAGTTGCATGAAGAGACAATGTAGAGAAGCAAGCTACGGTCTGGGAAGGCAGGAGGTGGCTGTTGGGGAATGCAAGACCTGAGCTGGGAAATCCAATTTACTTAGTGATCACATTCATTCTGCCCTTATTTACTAGCAAGAAAGGGAAACTCTTTGCTGTTTTCTGTTCACTTTTAAAAGACATTTCAGTGTCTTTTTAATTCTCTCTTTTCAATCCCATATAGCGGAGCCACAGCCCATCTCTCCCCTGAGCTTCCCAGCTGTCGGAGGCCAGTCTGAAGCAAGATGCCAGCAAATGCTGGAGGGCAGGTGTCACCTGAGAGCTTGGCCACAGGGACAGCACGGAGGAGCACACCTTGGCTCTCTCCTACTCCAGAAGAGTTGCACTCAACGCAAGCAACAAAGGGTTTGTTTTGTGCTGGGGTTTTTTGCTCGGTTGGTTGGTTGGTCGGCTGAGTGGGGGTTTTAGTGCAGGCAAGGGCAAAAGCCATGAGTTGTTCTTACCAGCCAGTCTCTCAGCCAGGGTGAGAGCGTGCACCGAGGGCCGGTAGTCGGGGGCGTGCTGGGCCTGCTGAGCTGCCTGCTGGTGGAGGTTGTACATGGCGCTCAGCGAGTTCATGGCGTGCAGGGAGTAGCCGTTCACTCCATAGTGCTGCATGGTGGCATAAACCTGAAAAACATCAGCCACAGGAGACAGGGGCTTAGGGACGTGCTGCTCCAGCATCCCTGCGTCTCAGCGGAGCTTTGGAAATTGAAGTGCTGCATGCAAGGCTTGTGTCTGACCTCTCAACTCCAAAGGTTCTGGGACAGGAATGGAAATATCTTCTGCGCACCTGAAGCCTCATCAATACCAGTCCAGCTTCTAAACTTAAAGCCCAGAATCCGACTGTATCTCACTCATGCTGATCCAAATATGGGAAATTAATTTTCTTGCAAACAGCAATACAGTTTATCATATTACAGGGACTTCTAACGCATTGTCCTAGCTGTATCCCAGGTCTAGCTGGGATTTTGCCCCATCACTGCCTACACCGGACTATTTGTAATCTCCGTGCTGGAATGTCAAATAATGTTTCTCATCTGAACTCACTCATTTATAATTTGTTTCATTCATTATTCATTTTTTTAACAGGTCTTCTTAAGAAAACACAAATGATATGGGGGGGGGGGGGTGGTGGGGGGAAGGGGACAGAGCATGTGGTGTAAAAGAAAATAAATCTGCTGCATAACAGCACCAAAAATGTTATGGCTAAAGAGGGAATAAGGTTTGCAATAAATACCAACATTTCATAGCTCAATAGCAAGGAAATTATTTCAGAAAACTAATAGCTTTTTTTTTCCTAGTGTGGGTTCTGCATGAAACTTCAAGCTCTTTTTCCTTACAGACCATCTGTAAAACTGAGCTAATATTGATCTCAAAAGCCGAGCAATGCTTCATTCATCCCTGTTGTAAATGACTGAAGGCCTCCAGGATGTCGTTTCTGCAGTTTGTAAGACATCAGAAAGGAAGTTGTGAAACATTAGCTACAAAATAAATTTTTTAAACCACCGTTTACATCAGCAAGTCACCATCTGGAAAGTCAGTGCAATGAACAAACGTTCAGGGAAAGAGGGTCAGCTGGACTAACTTAAGGAAAGCAGACATCTTTTCAGGCAGCCTCTTAGAAAATAATTTAAACACTGGAGGGAGCAGACAATTCTAGGAGAAATGCCCATGGTTGTAGGAGTAACATGATGCATTGAACAGTGAAAATTTGGAAGAACAATTACCTGCTGTATTTTTTGTACTGCAAAAAGACCTTCATATTTGCCATAAATGATTTATACCGTGTAGGGACAGACTCATGGTGAAGAGGGAGAGATAGAAATGAGTTGGTCCCACTGCCCCCCCTGCTCTGAACTCCTGTTCTCTCAACCTTGACATAAGAAGTGCAAACATGAAGTGACCTTGTGTAACAGCCAGAGATCAAGCAGGAGCTCCTTAAAAAAGCAGCTGAATTTAGTACAATAAGGTCTGGGGAATCTCATGGCTTCACCCTCACAAGCATCTCTGCATTGTGGTGCCCAGAACAGGGGAGGGAAACATGCAGCTGGAGTTTGGTCAAACACTCTGCCAGCTCAAGAATGACCCACGTGAAGTGAGTTCTGATTTTGGGATTGTCTTCTCAAAGAGACCACAGTAACTATAAACCCATAATTTTGGAATTTAGCACTCTGCTTCATTCATTTCCCCAAGCCCATCGTGCTCTGCCACTGCATCATTTCAGCACTGAGTGCCAATGGAGGGTGACAGGTCTGGGTGTGGTTACACACAAAGATCTGACACACACCCTGATGCCAGCTTCACCTGCTTTGCATCTGCCTGTTCACCCACTCTGGATTGATTCCCAAAGTGTGAAAATGGACGTTTTCATTTCAGGTGCCAACCAAAACACAAGGATGCCACAGCTCTGCTCTAATGGAGCTTAGCAATGACAAAATTGTTTGCTGGTTCTCTGATGAAGGTGACAGACCTCACACACCAATAGAGTTTTTGCATTCTTTTCTGTTTTCCTCACAATGGGGTTCACAGTGAAATTACAGCTGTGGTGCTGCTTTCTTGGACTGCAAAGTTTTGGTAGGGGCACATGTCAAAGGACACGTCCCAGTGACATGCACCCTTGACGTGGCCACAGAGGACATCTGCCATCACCTGGCAAAGACTGACCTGTGGTGCAGCCTCACCCCATCCTTGGTGTGGCTCATTTCCCAAGAGCATCACACCACCCAATAAAGTTGTTCACTGCCTCGTTGTCACAGGCAAGGGCGCTTCTGACTTTTCTGGCCAACACAGGCAGCAAAGCAAAGATTTGCAACTTCATTCTGCCTCCTCCCCTCTCACCACCTCACTTGTGAACCAGCTGGCTGGTTGCACCAGCTTTGGCCAGCAGGGTGGAGATCTCAAAGCTTATTAAGCTCCTGTGTGTTTCGTGAAAAGCACTTGAGGACGCAGAACCTATTAAGTGCCCTGGTCTGCTGCCAGACCTCTGTCCATAATGGAGGTTGGAGAATCCACACCGGGGCTCAGCCTTGCCAGAAGATACGTGGGAGGCCAAGGGTCTTTGACTCTCAACTCACAGAAATGCCTGTTTTTATTTTCTAATCCCCCTTGCATGTTGTCAGCTACGTAGCAAGCTGGCACATTAAAGGAAAAACAAAGAGGGAGAGGAGAGGAATTTTCCCATACTATACAGTTTTCCAAGGACGTTGCCAGTGGTGTTCTGTCTGGAGCCCAATTTTTTCACTGAAACACTTGCTCCAGGAATATTTCAGTGTTTTTGATTTTATTTAAGATGATTTTATGTGTACATTTTTGGGTGGCCTAGAAGAAAGTGCATTAAAAAAAAAAAAAAAAAAAAGAAGGACTTCATAGGGGTGGACTGGATGGGGGTCAATGCCCATCACAGCTTTGGTGATAACTGCCTGTCATGGTGCAGTGCAGACAACAGGCAGAACTTCCTACTCACTTGTGCAGTAAATGTATCATCCCAGATTCTGTATAAAAAATGAGGGAATTTACTGAGTGAAACAGTTCAGCCGGGTAAGCAAAGTTAACTGAGACCACAAATAGCTCCTGTTTAACTGTCAGCTCCGAGCTTGCTCCAACCCCAATAAATTAAATATTTAAAAGACATCATGCAGCAATTTTTTTAATGGAGAAAGCCATTCATCAAGGCACTGCTGTATTTCACAAGCTGTCGAATAGTGCTTACACTGGTTAAAATAATCTTTATATTTCATTAAGCAACCAAATAAGCTGATCCCTTCCCACTGGCTGTATAGATGGTTTTAATTTTCAAAATCTGCAAATGCATCTTTTATGTCTCTGTGTGGCTGGAGGGCCTCAGGAACAGCCACAGCCAGGAGGAGGATGAGAACAAAGTTTGAACTCCTGCTTTATGGAAATGTATGGGCTTGAGCAGCTCTAGATAAGCTGGGGGGGGGTAACAGCATCCATCCTGAAAGAAAGGGGATTCCTCATCCTGATTTTGTGCATCAGAGACCATTGAAGATTTAGGAGCAGTGAAGAAAGGAGATGGAAGCTGAGGAAAGGTGAAGGAAAACAACAGGTGAGAGAATAACTCCCCTGCCAGGAGCCTGTGGGCTGATGCTGCAGTTTGCTCAGCGCAGGGGTGGACGCTGCTGGGCAGTGTCTGGGCTGGCACCTCCTGGGGCTGGTGCTCTCTCCCTGCACAGACCCTCAGGGCATCAGCAGAGACTCTCCCACTGCCAGCACCACAAGTCCAGCCCTCTCCCAGCTCCCCACATTGCTCAGCACCGGGCTGGGAGGTCTCCTGGCATTGCTTTACAATCCTGGCATTGCTACCTCAGTGTCAAAAACCCTTCTATGGCTCTTAGCTCTCACTTATGTTTTCACTATGGAAGACTCATGGATCCTGTGCCTATTTTTCTTCCTTAGCCTGCAGACTTCCCAGACTGCAGGGGCTGTGTCCTGCCAGGATCTGGCCTCACAGACAGGACATGGGATTCCCCCTTGCTTTAACTGCTGCTGTCTATGAGAAGTCCAGCTTTCCCCATTCCTGCATAGCTTTGAGGCCAGGCATTGCAGGATTCTGCCCATCCCAGACTATTCCAAGGAGCCCACAACTCGGTATTCAGCTGCTGCAAAACAATTTGCACATTTACCAGCCAGAAACAGGAACCCTGTTATCCCAGAGCAGAGCTGCACTGCTCCAACCAGTATGAGTCCCATCCATCCCTTCCCAGCACTGGCCTTGAAAGCCTCTGGTTCCCATGAAGTCCTACAGCACAAGAGTGGTGCAATTTATTGTGCACCATGTAACAGCAAGGCATACAGGGGAGATCTGACTCTGGGTTTTAATATTCTCAGCTTTGTACGAGGCTTTAAGTTTCCCTGTGCAACTGGTAACTAATAGTGGGATAATTTCGCACGTAATTATGTCCTGAGAGAAGATGTGAAGAGAGACCCATGCATTTCCTCCCCAGGTGTAAACTCCTGTTCCTAGTGGCATGTGTATATGTGGAATTGAGACAGATCTGAGAACAATTTTTAAAATGAGGTATTGAAGATTTCTGAAAAGTACCTGGCTAGAAAACACCCATATTTTCCCTTCTGTCAGGAAAAAAATCCAAACCATCAAATCACCAAAACAAAATCACAAGCAAATGCCAAAAGACACATGCCCTTCTCAAGCAAACACTGTCAGGTGAGATGAGGCTGAGGCTGGATGCAGGACATGCAGCTTTGCAGGGGCTTTGGATCATTATCTCTTTTTCCTGTAAATAGTGAGTCAGCTCAAACTCAAAGAAATACTAAGACATAATTCAGTGATCTACACAAAACACTCAGGTGCCATAATAAAGAATAGGGCAATAAAAGCCTATGAGTTAGAAATACTGAATTATTCCTAGAGGTTTCAAGATGAGTATGCCTGTCTGCTTTTGACTGATGGGCACCACGGGGTGTTTCTTTATCACTTCATCAAAGTTGTCCCCAAAATGGGAGGGCTGGTGATGGTAGAGAGGGTGTTTGAGGCCCTCTGTACATGGGAAGTAGCTGTAGAAAATAGAAAAAAAAAAAAAAGTCAAAACTGGAATTTGGAAAGTCACTTTCAGAAGGGAATTTCAACGTTATAGTTCATTGCTTATGAAGAGATTGATTCACCCAGATGCATTTAAAATTTGGAAGAGCACAGCACAGCCTCGGATCTGTGCCCTGAAGGCACAGCTTGAGCGCAAGGAAAAGATCAGTTAAAAAAACTCAAGCATGAAACAGAAGTCTGGTGCACTTGATTGGTATTCAGGGTTCTGCAGGTGGCAGAAAAAAACAGGAGTAGCCCTGTCAGGTAAAAAAAGAGTTGTGGTCCTCAGCCTGAGCACCTGCAAAGGTGCTACAAATCACTGCTGGTGTTTATGCAAAGCACAGGAGCCCACTGTTCATTACTAACAGGGAAAAACAGCAAATTGTTTTGCTGCAAGATCCTTTCTTCCTTATTACCACTGGCAAAAAACATCACTGAAAATAGAATCACAACAGAATATTCCCCCTTACCTCCCCCGGAGTTGTTCTGCATTATGATTTTATGCTTTAATTCCTTATTCAGAAACACTTCAAATCAGAAAGATAAATATCAAATCTTTAACTCTGTGTAACTCACATTCTAGGAGAACAGGCTCACTCTATAGCCAGACATTGGGTTTATATGTATTTGGTACTAAATGAATTACATACCTGGGGGGTTATGAATAAATGATCCTAGCAAGAGGTTTTCTTCATTTTTTGTTTAATATATCCCTAAATCTTTTAGATACATAAAGGCCCAGAATCACATAAGATAATAACCAACATGTTATAAATCAGTTTTGTTCCTCACGTGAGATTACCGAATGTCTAAGGAAACAATTTCACCGTTCTAGTGGATGAAATATAAATAATTTGAAATACTGCAACACATCATAATTTCTTATTCAAACGTCAAAATCCAAGAGCAGCATGCACCATGAAAACAGGCTTCCAAAAGATTTTCCTTGTCTGAAATAAGGAACTGAGAACAGCTCCCAAAAAACCCCCCAGGATTCTGCATTTCTGATCTTCCTGAAATATTTTCACACTTAAGAAAATCCCTGGATTCAAATAAAGTTATTTTCTAAGTGCAGAGAGAGATCGTAATTAAGCAGGACCTAGTTAAACAAGTGACAAGGCACCAAAAACAAAATCTGAGCAATTACACCAATTCTTGCGGCTCACATTCAGCTATTCCTAGTGACCTTGGTGTAAATAAATAGGGGACAGTAGCACCATTTTTGAGTACACCTTTTCAAATTACTGAATGAGGCTGTGCTGATGATGAGCATAGCAACTGTGTAGGTAATGCTCATCTATTTGTAGTGGAAACATAATAGGATGGAAGAGGGCTTGTAATTTTTGTAAAACAAACCTCAGAGCATCTTGCTGAGACAAGGAAGTTTTGTTGCAGAACCCTAGAAGTTCTTAACACCAGGCTGTGAGCAGCTGAGGTAACAGGCCCTGTCTGACAGGGGTAACTCGTATCAGTTGCTGTGATTTTTATTTAAGGCTTTTGCGAAATCATTGTTTTTCACCCAAAAGATAATAGAATGAAGTGATTGATTAGACACATCCTGGTAAAAGACTTTCCAATGCCTCTGCTTGCAGGGGCATTCCTCATAGGGAGGGCTTGCTCAGTCCAAAATAAAGAAAATAAATTGAAGGCATCCTTAAAGGCCCTGCTTTTGAGCGGGGGATAAGTTTTAGGGCTTGGAGCCCAGCAGCTTGCAGTGTAGAGTGGCATCACTAAACATCACTGCAGTGAGAAATCCCTTGCTTGTCATAATTTACATGAGACAAGCAGTGCTTGCAGATCAAACCAGGAAAACCTCCCTTCTCCCCTTCAGAACAGCACTCAAACCTCAGTAGAAGCTCTTGGAAATTATATCGAAGGGGAGCATCTTCCCAGGTAAACAAGATAAGCTCTTGATATGAAAATCACTTTGAGTCTAGTTTCTCATCTCATTCTGCTTCCAGATTAGTCAGCAACAAGGGCAACAGCAACAACAACAAAAAATACATTAAAAATAATGTATTTAAGATTTCTTATCATTAACACCAGAATGGAAATGGAATCCCACGGCCCAGCTCTGCCCACACTGCTGCTGCACACTCCACATCCACATCCACGGATATGAAATGCGGTCGCATCCCGCTGCAGCCAGGCTCGTGCGTTCCTGTGCTGCCCACCTGCTCTCCTGCCTCCAGACCTTACAGCATCTCTGCCTCTGGACTGCCTGAACTCACAACTTGGAGTAACCTTAAAGTACCCTGCACTCAAACTACTGAATTCACAGACTGCTTGAAGGGTTTATCGTTGGTGTTTTTATGAAGAGAAAAAACAACAAAACCTGCTCAGCCCTTCGCCTCACTTCTGTGGAAAAGGCTTTCTTGAGAAGCATAATTTTGTTTTCTCTAATGCTGGCAAAGGGGATTTTCCAAAACAAACTCTGCCCTTCTTTCTTGAGGGCTGCTGGAAGCATGAGGGTGACTCGCTATTTACTCTCTGTCCCTAAAACAGCTTTTGCCGGCAGCATATTTGATTGCAGATTGTTCCTGTCTGGGAGCAAACAACAAACTGACCTTCTTGGGACTTCTGGTTCAGGAATCTCCCACCCTGGAAGATGGAACCAGATCCTGGAGTATTTTAGCCATGACAGTCTCATTAAGAAGACAAGGATCTACAGTTCTCTGTCAAAATATCTTTTTAAGCCTGCGACCTTTAGCGACAAGGACCTGTGTCTGTCCTGAGCTCCACAGCCACGATGCTGATCTGACAGCCTAACACTCAGCTCTAACAAGGGAGATCAAACACCGCAAGAAGTGCACAGATGAGCTTCGTAAAGATTTTCTGAGGCAGTTTAGGACGTTCCCAGTTCCTCTCCTGCTGCTCCCAGGGGCTGCAAGCCCGGCAGCCCGGCTGGCAGGAGGGAATGCAGGCTGCTCCGGGCACTCCCAGTGCAAGGGCTCCAAGGGCAGCACTGGGATGGGGCACACAGGGAGGGTGATTTCTCCACCCACCACCACTACTGATCAAGTAGAAAAGAAAAAGTTGAAGCTGTAAATTCTGGGTGTTAAGCTGAGAGAGTTTGGTATGCACACGAGGAGTGGAGCAGGGTGTCCATGTGAAACGCAATGGTTTCTGCCACATTGCTGGAGTTCAACCCCGCAGGCACGAAAGGATTTTCCTAGGTTCTCTCTTAGCTGATTAGATGGAGGGTTGTGAGGTTATGATGCCAAGCGCAATTCTGCTCGAAGGTGATTTTGAGAGATTGAAAGAACAAGCAAAATTTGAAAACAACAGAAGTTGAGAGCCTGAACTTGGGATGTTTCTGCAAGTTCAGCTGGACCCTGCCTCTGCAGATGATTCTTGCAGCACTCCAAACAACAGTCACAAATCACAGGATGGCAACTGCTCCTGCTCAGACTTAAATCATCTCTAAAGCAAAATGACAGACAATCCTACCTTGCTCTAAAATGTTAAAAAAAAAAAATACTGAAAGGTGGCTCCACAAACCATGCAACTGTGGGGGACTTCTTATACCTTAAAAGAATAAACCACAAATGTGAAGGTTTTCTTCTTTGCAAGCGGCAACACAGATTTTCATCATACCACTAAAAAATATATGCTTGAGCTCAGTGGCTTTTACAAGGAGGGGCTGGGGAGGGGGAAGGACTTGTGCCACCTTAAAACAGGGCCACAAACTACAGTTAGTGGCAGCAGTGCCAGGGGCTGGGGAGCACCACGGGGGAAAGCAAGGCTTCCTTTCCCGTAAGCATTTGGATCCCTACACCGAATTAAGCGCGGCTGCCAAGGTAAGCAATGTATTTTGGCCACCAGCAGGTGATCTGTGCTCTAAAGAGCTGTGTGCTGCAAAGCAGGCAGAGCTGCCAAGTGTCTGGTGGGTTTTGTGGGAGGACGTGGAGCCCCTCAGCAGAGTCACCTTCACCCACCTCGGGCCAAGGGCTCGCAGAGCTGCTCCCTGCTCGCTCCACCAGGTGCTCAGCACAGCTGGACACAGCAGGTTTCACAGCTCCCTTGGGAAGAACATTTTCGCCCTGGCGAGATCCATCAGCTCGTCTCCCCCGGTGCAATTATTACTCTTTCTTTGGAATATCCTAGCAGAATTCCCAAGCATCATACTTTCAGTTTTACAGCACCATTTCTCAAGTCAGTATTTGCTGGTCATACAGGGGTTGCTGTTGGTCTTAAGAGAGCTGTGCCAGCCACCCACAACTCCTGGTGAAAATACCGATTTCTCTCCCTTTGGAGAATTTCTGGTCCATCCTGCTCCCAGCCCTCCCTCAGAGACTCTCTCTCTTTCCCATGAGCTGTAATTCCACCAGAGCTGCTTTAGGAAACAGAAGAAGTCTGATCCAAAACCTAATGAAGTTAAAAGGGAAAAAAACCCCGATTTTGGTACCTCTTATAATAAGGAGTTAATAATACAATAAAGATATAATATAATAACTCTTATAATAAAGAGTGAAATAAATTGGTGAGAAAGGACACAGGGTTTGGCTAAACCCAGTGCACCATGAATTAATTCTTGACTATTTGGCCAAATTTCCAAATTCTTCACCAGCACATTTTAATGGAAATTTCCCCAAAGTAGAATAGTTTATTAGTAGCTGTATAGGATTGGAAAATTTGGGATTTATTGAATCCCTATTCTTTGGCATTTTCCTTACTTCTGTGTTTTTCCAAATGAAGCAAGGTAGCTATAAACGTTCTGCTCAGACACAAGTTGAAGAAACCAGCACTCAACCTTTTGAAAGAATTTAAGCCCAGCTGACATTCGTCAGTGCCTCAGTAGAAGCATTTTCAACTTGACAACCTGAGTTTTGAGAGACCCCTGATAAACCACTGAAATCTCAGAAAACGTGGACTACTTCTAGCTAAACAGTTCACCCATAGTGTCACCAGTAAAACCAGCAGGTAGCTGAGCTGGTCCTCGACCTTCTCTGCAGCACCTTTGTTTTGTCAGGGCTGGCTGTGAAAATGACAGAGGAAAGAGGAATTGCTTGCTCCAGCTTTTCATCCGATTTCCCTCTTTCTCAGCAAAACATTCTTTTAAAGGATAAAGACACCGGGAGCAAAACCTACTTCAGTCACTCCCTCTCTAACTGTATTTTGCAAAACTTGCCTGGCAAGCCTGCCCTTCTCTCTGATTTGTGGGAAGAGCCTCCGACTCCTTACTTTGGTGCAGGCATCGACACTGGCACTAAGGAAAAGCAACATCTGCACCAGCTCCGTGAAACAGAGCTGTGCCTTCTGATACAGCAATAAGATCTCTGCTCATGTGTGTGAGCATGAGGAGAATCTCCCACTCAGATATCAAGATCTCTTTAAATGATCAGGAAAAGCTGATCTAAACTGTCTGCGTACTGATGGTACAGTTTTGGGTGCATTTTTACATTGACTCTGTTGCCGTAATTTAATACGATTTCTCATCAGTCATGGGGTAACTCAGGGTTGAAGTCACTCTCACCCTTTCAAGAATTTCGTGCCCACTGCAGCTCTTAGAATGGAAAAACTGAACTTAGAAACACAGTCCAAGAGCCAAAGGGTTGTAGGTCCAAATCTCTCCGGCTGGGGCAAACAAGGAAGTGGGATTGACTTGCATCAATTTACTCCTGGGTGAAAAGTGAACATGGAAGGGATAAGCTAAACAGTCAGCAAGCCAGTTCTGAGATGTGGTCAGGAGAAACACAGAGCAGTGAGAAACTGCAGATTTACTCTCCGCCTGCGGGGTGTGGGCCAGGGAGGGTGTAAAACCTCTCATCCTCAGGGTGAGTCCCATCCTGCTCTCCCTAGGACAGGCAGGGCACAGGAACAGCCTCATCCGCACTAGGGCACCCCGCGAGGCTCAGCCTTTGCCCTTCTTCGAGAATACGACTCACGTCCCAGAGGTGGATGAGGTACCCAGCAGGGTCAGTTGTCCACGGCTTGGAAACTCAGGGAGGAGAGGAAAAAAAAATAGCAGCAGATATTTCTTGAAAAGCGGGGAAGGCGAGTGCTGAAGGTTACCCCCATAGCCCTCCTCGCTGAGCCCCGGGCAGGCTGGGAAGCGGCTCCCCCAGCCTGGGGAGGGTCTCACCCGACCCAGATAAAAGCAGATTTCGCTTCTCTTTTGCTTTGTGTTCCGCGCAGAGGTGAGGGAGAGAGAGGGTAAATAAACCCCAAACCCTCCAGCCCTGCCTTTGGGGAAGCGGGAGGCTACTTCAGACAAAACTGTTATCCATTAACATCCAATTATCACTTGGTCCAAGCCATTAATTATAAATCAGCCTCCTAATTGGGATAATTAGCTCTCTGCTACTTAATGTAGTATGACTGATGCGTTTGGAAAGAAGGCAATCAGTCCATTTGTTTAGCGTTAGGCGAACAAATCCAACTCTCATGGTTTAATTTCAGCCGCAGCCTTCCCCCCTCCCCTCGGCCCACCATCAGCATTCATCGCAGCTCCATTAATTGTTTGGGAATCACGGCGGGGATGGGCACACGCATCTCCGCGGGGTTTTCGGGACAGCAGCCCCCAGTTCGGGGATGCGACCGGACTCGCCACTCCCTCGAAGGGAGTTGCTGGGATTTTGGGGAAGGGGTTAATTAGAGGGGTCGGGTTTGAACTTGAGCGCGCCCCTCTTCGCATCCCCCCATCACCTCTGCCGGGCCTCGCGTCCAGAAACCGTTTCGGGGAGAGCGGAAAAACTTTCTGTTTTCATTTTTTTCCCCCCCTCTCCTTTCCCCCACTTCCCCTGGATGTCTCATTAATGCCGGCTGCTCGGCGAGCCGCCGATAGCTGCGGGACATGATTAGATATTTATTACTGTCATTTACATGGAAAACTTGAGCTAACCAAGTGGAACTAGAGGGGGCCGCCGGAGGGGACGGGATGAGGAGGAGCGGGGACATTTCTTTTTCCCCGGCGAAGCCAGAATACGGGACACAGCCGGAGAGCGGCCGGCTGGAGCAGAGGGTGCGGAGACAACCCCGCAAAGCCCCCAGCCAGGGGCAGGGGTGTTGGGCCGAGCCCTCTCCGGGTCTGGGGCTGCGATTCCACCTCGTTCCGGCCGCGTTTCGTTTCGAAAGGGAGCGAGAAGCGCTCGGTGCGGAAATCCCACCGGGAAACGGGGAATGTTGCTCCCTCCCTCCTTTCTGCTGACGGCCTCTCCGAGGCGACCCTCGGGGACACCAAGGACCTGTCCCGGGATGTGCTGACCCCTTTTTCCCCCAGGCGCCGAAGATCGCCGCCTGGAAATAAATGGAAAGCGCAGCCGGGAAAAGCCGCCCACCCCGGGGACCGGGTGGCTCCGTATGGGGCTCTTCTTGTCCCTTCTCTCCTCAGATAAAGGGACAGGCACGGCAAGTGTCGCAATCAACCCCTATCTCCATTGGCGGAGAAACTTCCCCGAGGGCCTTGCTTTGGACTAGAGGAACCCGTGTACCCTCTCCCGCTCAAGGCTTCCTGGAGGTCACCCTCGCCCCTTGCAAGGGGACCGCGTCCCGGGCGCCCCGGGCAGCCAGCACCGAGTGGGGACACGGACCTTTTTCCGTTCAAGTGCTGGCCGCGGCGGAGCACAACCCACCCCCCTTCCCTATCTGTTATCCCATGGCCCGAGGGGCGACTCTGGCGGAGATGTATGAGATCTCTTGCGGTAAAAATATGCATGCGGATCCCCATTTGGTTAGCTCTATAATGGAGGTGTAAATAGGTTTCGACTGCGAAGCCCTTAATTTATCAAGAAGGGCTGACAGCCTAGGTCGGGGATTTATACACCACCTAAAAAGAGAGAGTGAGGAGGGAGGGGGTCGCAAAGACCGGCCTGTAAGCTCAGCTTGCAGGGGGCTCCCCGTCCGTTTTGCCGTCCAACCCCGCAACGGGGTGACACGAGGGTGTGATTTGTCCTAGAAAGGCTTCCTAGCGCAGCCGGAATCTTGCTCTCCCTTGCTGTCCCGTCCTCACACAACTTCCAGCCGCCCCAGAAAGAAAAACCGAGCCCGGGGCCACCGCCATCGTCCCCGGCTCCCGGCCCTGCTCGGGGGTGTTTCTGCCCTCGCAAGCTCGCCCGGGCGGCGCAGCTTACTAAAACATCATTTTGTAGATCGGGAGAAAGTTGCGCTCTCTTCCCGCGGAGCCCGGCTGAAGGAGGGATGCACGTCCCGCACCATTCCTTGAGCCGGGTTACAACCCTCGCATCCCCGCCAGCTGCCTAAACCCGCACCGGAGAGGGCTGGAAGCTGGAGTCAATAGGGAACGAGACCCCGAGCTAGTAATGAGGGTTTGCACTATTTTTTTTTTTTCGCGGTAGGTTGGATTAAAAAACAAAACAAAAAAAAAAAGGCAAGCATGTTATACTTCAAATAAACAAGTAAAAATAAATAAAAGAAAGAGAAACAAAGAGGGACAGGAGGACAAAGAATTTGCGCTGAAGCCCGGGCTGGGCTTCTCCTGGGCCGTGCGCGCATCCCTGCCAGCGGCGCCACCGCACATTCCCCCGCGGACAGATTCCCCCTCCTCGCAAGCAATCCCCAAATGCTCTTCTTTCTCCGTCGGCATCCCCAGCCCACCCGGCCCCGCGCTGCCGGGGGGTTCTTACCTGGGGCGGTGGGGCAGCCTGTCCGCCCACCGTGGGAGCGGGGACACGCGTGGGAGCGCGGCGCTGCGCCCCGGCCCGCCCTACTCCATCCGCCCGCGCTGCCTGCGCGCTGCCTGCGCGCCCGGCGGAGCTGCCATCTACCGGGAGTCAGCATTGGAGAAGGATTTTTAAAAGGAGCTTCATAGCGATCCGGGAGCTACCCAGCAAGATTTTCAATGGTCCTCCAGGCTGTCAATCAAAACGGGGCTGCTGATGCACCCCCCCCCCCCCCCCCCCCCAACACTTCTTACTAGTCATTTACTCCAAGCCGAGGTGTAAACGCCTAATTAAATCCCTGGAAGCGGACGGGATGCCAGAGGAGGGAGGAGGGCTGGAGTCAGGACCGGGGGGGGTGATGGGGTCCGTACGGCACAGGGAAGGGAAGCCGTGCCTCCCTCCGCGCCCCCCTCTAAGCACCGCGCTGGATCAGACCCTAAAGTTTCCCTCTCCCCCGACGGCCTCTGGGTGGTGATGCTGGTGGGGGATTATCTCCCAACTTTAATTACAGAGCGACCGCGGCCCCCCACCCTCCTCCTGGCCGCCTCGCTGTCCCAGCTTAGCCTGCTGCACCCCGCGACTACCCCTTAAAATGGGGGACTGCGCGAACGGACACGGCCACAACACGGAGAGATAAAATAGGAGCGGTGGAAGGAGCTCAGAGCGGCGTTGGGCGACGGATTCGCCGCCCGCCCCGTCGGGGAAGCTCCGCTGCGGCAGCCGGGAGCGCACGGACGGCCCTGCCGGGACAGGGGAGCCGGGGAAGGCAGAGGGAGGGACAGCGGGCGAGGGGGGACCCCGCGGAGCTCCGACGGGAAGGAACGAGCACTTAACGCATCTCCCCGCTCATTATTATTATTATTATTATTATTATTATTATTATTATTATTATTTTACACTTTCCCCCAAAATATTCTGTTTTCCCCCCTTCGTTATGTAAAAAGTGGAAAACCAGCTTTTCCTTTTCTTGTATTTCCTTTTCGTTCCCTTTTTATTCTGTCTGCGGGATTTTCGCAAGTACCTTCCCGTCCAGCGGCGGGGCTGGTTATCTGGCAGAGCTCTATAACTGGAGCGGTGGTTGTGTTTGCTTTTCAGCTTTGCCATGCCTTCGCAGCAGAAAGAGCAGTTTAAAGCCTTTAGAGAGATTGCTAATAGATGCCAGTTCCTTGCCTTTAGATTCTCTCCCAGCCCAGGAGGATTTAGGATGGGATTGGGAGACGAGACGCCATTTCAGGCTCCAAAACACCCTGTTTTAAAATGACTGCGGGTAAGAGGATTAAAACAATAATACCCTTCTCTTCTTGAAGGTTTTTTTTTCTCTCTCTCCCTCCTATAGAAAAGATTTCTTCTCCCAGAGCAAAACCGTTTAGACAGGAATTAAGGGAACAAGAAAGAATAAGAGGGGGGGGAGAGGACCTTTTAATTTGAGCTTGATATTTTGTACAAATTCTGACCAAAAGAAAAAAAAGAAGGGATCGGTCTGGCTCGGGACACCAGAAGGCTCTAAGTGCCACTTTCTTGCATTTATTTTTATTGTATATATTGTTCTTTTTTTTTCTACAAAACCCCAGAGGTTATGGGGTACCAAGCGATCGTCTCGGGAAAGAGACGGAGGGGGTGAACCTATTGAAATCTATTCCTGCCCTCGCTCCGCCGACGTCCCGCTCGCCCCCAGGAGCGAGGAGAGCCCCTCGCCCCCTGCTTCCCCCCGCACCCTCGAAACCAACCACCCGCTTTTGGCCGGGAAACCGATTGGGGGAAACTCGGCTCACTGGTCGTCGAGATCGCTTTTTGGGTTCATTTTTTTGGGACCCGAACCCGGGCTGGCCCGGGCACCACCCCGCCAAAACAACGCGGAGTGGCCCTTGCTTTTTTTTTTTTGAGGTGACTCTGCAGAGGACATCACCACTGCCGCCGCCCCCCGAGTTTGGCACCGGCACCTTCCCCTCTGCGCTAACTACAACGACTCGGAACGGGGGAAGGCGGGGAGCCGGCTGGCCACGCTTCCCAAAATTCAGCGGCCCCCTGGAAGCCCCTCCTCGCCCCTCAAAACCCGCTTGGGAGCAGCCCCGCGGACCTGTAGCTCGCGGGATCTGGGGCACGAACATCAGCCCCGGGGAGCAAAAATCTGCTCCGAAGCCGGCAAACTTTGGGGGGCTGCTGCGCTCCGGGCAGCGGGGAAGGGGCTCCCCGTGTGCCGGGGGGCCGTGCCTGTCCGGGCTGGGGGCAGCACCCCTTCTCAGTTGTTTCTGAGTTGTCGTTCGCAGCCAGGCACGAATTCCCAAACCCTGCGCCCGCGATGTCACCATTGTCTCCACTCTCTGCTCGCTGAGAGCACGGGAGATTTTGTAATGACTTCGACTAAAAAGCCCGTTTTAATTCCCCCCTTCCCCTCGAAGAAATAATAAGAGTTTCCCTCTGTCCTCAGAATATCTTCCCGAGCTCTCCAGCGACGGGATTTCTTCCGTTTAACCAGCCCCCATAAATTGCGTTTAATTCAGCTCCTCTTCGCAGAAACGATTAAAGAGCGCACACAGCGCAGCTCGGAAAAGTGCCCCCAGTTTGTCTGCGGAACTGATTCATCACATCTCCCCCCGCCCCGAGGTATCGATGGGGCAAAGCATCAGGGAATCGGCACCAGCCGTGTCCAGATGACAGGGGTTTATTCTCCAAAACGCGGGGAAGCGAGGGAGGGATGCGGAATGCGCGGGAGGAGGGAAGGCAGCCCCGGGAAGGATCTGTTGGCACCGGGGAGACCCCCCCAGGATCCCCCCGCTCCCCCCACGAACCTCCCCGTCCACCCCGGGGATCCTCAAACTTGTATCTGGCACCGGGTCCGACGCAAAACCTCCGTTCGGCTAGGCGAAAAATGGTTCTGTTCATCCCCGCCAAAATAATAATAATAATAATAATAATAATAATAATAATAATAATAATAATAGGAGACGAGGGTAGATATCAGGCAATTTTTTCTCTGTGGGTTTTGCCTCACAGAACAAAATGAAATATAGAAATAAATAAATCCACCACCCAGGCTTGATCCTGCACTTCGAGACGGGGTGGGAGGAATTTATTAGTTTGCTATGTAGTAAGAATATTTTAAGTTTCCATGATATTAACGGTAATTTTTTTGGCAAACTCTCTGGGTCTATACATGTACCAAAAAATTCCCTTCAAAGATCATTTTTTATGTCTTTCCTAAATAAACCGTGAATGTCAGACTTCCATGAAGGCTCTAAGTCCCCTCACCTGCATGACGGGAAGGGAAGCTGCTACTTTTAACTTGAAAAACTGCTTATTTTGTGGGGAAAAAAAAAAACCAAAAACAAACCAAAAACCTAACTAAACAACAAAACAAACAGTGGAGCGATCGTGGTATAATGTTGGAATAGATTTGTGGTTTCCTTATTTTATTTAGAAATACATATTATTTCCTTATCTTGGGTCTTGAGCACACACCACTCCATCTCCATCCCCACAGAATAATGTGTTTGCATTTGCACAGAAATCGTAGTTGTTTCCTCCAGAACAACTAAAATCAAAGCCGAGCTGGTTATGTTTTAAACAGTTAATGAATTAACTACCTCCCTCTCTCTCTTTGTGTTTCAGGGCTTTTTTTGGTTTGTTTGGTCGTTTGGTTGTTTAGCACTTTTTAATTTTTTTTTTTTAATTTTATAACACCTCTTGCCAGGACAGTAAACTGTGTTAGAGAAGTAAAAATTCAATTTTAGGCTGAATATTAAGAAATAAAGCTCCATCTCTGGAAGATGGACAAGGAAGAAAAAACACTGACAAACCTCCTTGCCCCTGGATCTACAGCAAATACAGTGCAAGACATTTCTACTTGCCTCAAATTATAATGGCAACAAGGTCTTAAAATAGCTACTTAACTAAATCAAGGCTGCTTTGCAGCTTGGTTTTGTTCTGGATTGTTTTGGGGGGTTCTCCCCCCCCCCCCCCCCCGTTATTCTTTTTCTTTTCTTCTTTTTTTTTTTTTTTTTTTTTTTTTTTTTTTTTTTTTTTGGTATGGGGCATCTTTTGGGGGTTTGAAATGTTCCAGACATTGTCCAGTACTTTGTCCCCGACGCCAACCGCATTCGTGTGAGACCGAAAGGGGATTAACTTGTGAACTTTTAAAAATCAGAACTTAAATGAGAGGCAAATCTAGGCCACAGCTCATTGTGGGAACCGTTTCTTAAGCAATTAAAGCGAGAAGAAATTCCTCGCAGCCTTTTTCCTTAAAGCAGCTTTCTGAAGGATTTAAGGAGGACTAGTGTCCGGTCCATCAAGAAAGATTTAAACTGCACAGTGATATAGAAAATCTCCACTTGCTCTTATTTAAAGGGGCACTATCACCATTTCCATAAGACCCTTGACATTGTTTCTTTAATCTTGTTTATAAACTTAAACAGATTTTAAAAAGTTTTTTTCTCTTCTCTGCCTCTTTTTTTTTTTTTCATGAATTCATTGAAAATATATTTGATGCAGTATTTGAAAAGAGACCAAAATAGGCTCACAGTTGGCTCACAGTTAAGGATTTTCTGTTACTAAAAAGTCTCAAGCCACAGCTTGCTACATTTCTCCTTTTGCTCTTGGAGGCTTGGAGGAAAGTGAGATTAGTGGGAAGAGGAATTTATGCTTTTTTTTTTTTCCTCTGGAGTCAAGTATGCAATAAAAGTTTCTTTCTCCCCAAATTAAGAGGACACAAAGCACCTTTCCCCCCCCCCCCCCGAAATCTACTCAAACCTTCATGCAATATTTGCAGTTTAGCACATTTTCTTTTGACTGAGGGTAGAATTATATTCAAACTAGCCTCCTGCAATGTCAGGTTTCTTTCTTTTATTCCCTGCTTTCTCTTTCTTTGCCCCACTGGTGCTCCCTCCTTAAGTCCTGGCTGTTGGGGCTGTTTCCTACCCATATTTAGAGGTCAGCCAGTATTTCTTACAGTTTTTCCAATCTAAACTACTTGACAAGGTTTCCTGCACTGCATTAAAAAAAAAAAAAAACCTGCTAAACTTATTCCAGAAAAAACAGTTTTCCCCCCTTAAGACTTAAAAAGAAGAAGAGAAAAAAAAATATAAGAGAGTGAACACCTTGGAGTCACCAAAGCTTTTGGTGTTTATAGCTAATTAATAGCCCTAATGATATTTTTCCAAGTCCATGAATACATTATGTTTGCAATCCAAAAAGCGTTAGCCCCATTCAAGGGTACTTCAACATCTGCTCATTTAAGGGCAATTAATCATTTTGATATATGGTTTAAAATTGACTGCTTCCAAGGGACTTTTTTTTTTGACAAGAATAACAAAGCAATTTGCCAGGAGCCATCTTCTGGACATGTTATTAGCAGAGCCTTCATCTTAAAGAGGGTTTAAAAAAAAAATCCTCAGATTTAGGTACCTGCTTTAAAGGGAACCCAACACCTTCTCTCTCCTGCTTGCTTCCTTACACTTCCTCCAGTTCTTCATCCAGCTCTTCATTCCTCTGTCAAGAGTTAGAGAACACTTCCATCTAGACCTAAAGTTTAAACCCTGACTGCAGAGGCATGTGAGTTTATAATTTTGCCCCTCAAGGAGCATGTGAGCTGAATATTACAAAAGACAGAGCAAGCTCAACTCCTCCTCCCATTTCTGCTTTTTCTTAATTGTGATACTAACTAGTTTTATGTTTTTGAGTAAAAAATGCTTCATATTCCCTCATTCATCTCAACCTTCTCTCAAATGCAGCAAAGGAGGTTTTTTTGTTTGTTTTTTGTTTTTTTTTTTTTTTTTTTTTTTTTTTGCTATTAACGGCTGTTTGTAAGTGTAATAAGCCATTCCTTAGTTTAGCTTATTTTTCAAAAAATACCTGTAAGGAATCAAATCTACCAAGAGCATTAGGTGAAAACAGCCAAAAAGATCAATTTTTTCAGCCTGTGGTTCCTGGTAAAAGTGTTAGCTGAGAGAATGTAAAGGGGGAGTCTCTCCTGTGCAGGGAATTTAAAGTATAGTTATGACAGGCAGATCTGCTTATTTATTTATTCAGTGAATCCCAGCTGTGTTCAGAGGCTCCTGCCAAACAGGGGGCCCCTTCCAGCCCAGGAGCTGCAGATGAAGGAGGGCATCCAGGGCAAAAGAGATAAGCAGGAAAGGTGATGAGAAAAGGCAAATAAATAGGGGAGCGATGTGCCCAGCAGAGGAAGAGTCCGGAGGAGAGACCTCCCTCAGCCGAGTCCCTGCCCTCCTGGGAGAGATGGATTTCAGGGTCCCCCTTCCCCTGGGGACACTGCACTTCTGCTCTGCTCTGCCACAAAGGCACAGGTGTCTCCCCTTCTATCTTTTCACAGGCTGCCTGGAAAGAACCAGCAAAATCAAAATTTTACAATCATATGTCGAAGGGTTCCTGTTTAATTTAAAGTGTTGCTAGTTAATTTTCTGTCTTGCTATATCAAAAATTGCCTTTTTGTTAATACCTGGGTTGGCTTCAGAGCCCTTTATCTGTGTCTTAATTCTGGTTTGGGGCCATCCAGTGCCCAAGCTACTCCTTATGATCATGTAGTCTTTATTCATCAGTCTACAGCCAATGAAATGCTATTATTTGCTTTAAAAAGGTTATGTAAATGAGTGGAGATGATTTAAAAACCACCCCACTTACGGAAGATTTGGGTTTTTATCAGGAATCTGAAGGCACCCTCCTACTAACACAGTAGCCTGGAAAAAAAAAATCTAACCAGGGAAGAAATGTGGGTGGTTCTGAGTTGACCCTGCTGCTGTGGTGTGTTGGGGTTGTAGTTTGGGTGTGAAACATCTCTTGTTCTTTGAGGATGGAGTGGTGGCAGCAGGTGACATCACTCAGGTCATGTGGGGGACACAGCACGGGTGGGAGGTTGGTCCATCAGCCACCACATGGCCAAAAAGACCTGGTAGCTCCTTGGTTTTTAGATGTCCTGAGAAAAATGTTCTTCCTCCCCAGTGAGGCTGCAGAAATGACAATTTAAAGTCATTGTAGACCCTTCACATTTGTATTTTGCTAATTTTTTCCTTTTTTTTTTTTACCTGTTTCCGTATTTTACAAACAAAAGGCAGTGAAACGTGAAAACAAGCCACTTTTCAGTCAGGCCCACAGATCAGGAGGGCTTGAGCACAGGCTGAAGGTTCAGCCCATCTGCTGCTGCTGGAGGAGGAACTGGGGAAGTCTGATCTGCCCAGCCCCTTTGTGAAGGATGGGCAACACAGTGACATGTTTTGTTTTTTTTTTTTGTATCTGTGTCACCCATGGATTAATTTAAGGGAAAATAATATATCAGTGTTTTACTATGGTCATACTGAAACCTGGTCTAAACATATCCACCCAGGCAGCTTCACAGACATCTTTTATGGCTGGGCGTGCCTGGAATTTTAACATTCTTCACACTCATGGGATGCAGGGTGGGATGCTGCCTCTCCTCTAACAGGTGTTTCCTTGCCAGAAAAGCCTTTCCTTGCTCGTTTGAGGGGTGAAGAGCTCTCCACGTGGCCATTGTGCTCTGGTTCATTATTCAGACCCTGAAGGGACTCATGGAAAGAAATGTGAATGTGGAGGAAGGCTGGGATAGGGATGTTACAGCTCCTGGAGCTGCTTCTCCAGCTCCTGGAGTGCTGGAAATGTTATCCAAGCAGAAAAGAAACTCCAGAAGGTTGTTTAAATTCAGGCCCTCCCCATGGACTTGGCATGGAGAGTCTGCATTTTCCAGCTCGAGACCCTGCCCACATGAGTAGCTAAGGTGGGTAAGTAGCAAGTCAGTCTCTGCTTGGCTTCCCTTTCAGCATCCCATAATTTGGGCAGCTGTCAACAGCTGGGGGGATTTGTTTTGTTTTGTTTTAAGAGCACAAGGTAAATCCATAAGAGGACTTGCATGCTCTGGGAAGAACATGATGCACATGCCTATGATGGCACAAGTCGTGGAAGGAATCTGGGGCAATGAAGGTGTTTCTGACCCTGATTTTCCTTGAGCCACTGTTGTATCAATCCTCTGTTCCATTAGCTGAGGTCCAGCTCTGCACTGTGGGCTGCTTTGAAGCCAGCATCGCTTTCTGCTGTGGTTTATCCCCCAGAGAACTGCTGCTTCTTATCCTCAGGAAAGACATTACTCTTGCAGCTTGGTTGCATCTAAGTGTGCACTCAGGCTCGATTTATTCTGAGAGCTGGGTTATCCCAGTTTTCTGCCACTGAAACCACAGGAGGGCTTTGCCATTGGGACCAAGGATTTGTCCCTCACCAGCAGATCAGACCCAGAGCTGGATCTCCCTAACCATCTTTTCAGAAAGAAGCCCAAATACTGATCTCTTGGACATCAGTGCAGGCTCTGCCACTCCTGGTAGTGAGGCTGGATGCAGTTCAGTGCTATTTTGCTGGTGTAAACCCCAAGTAATTTATTCAAAAGTGATGATATTTATCTAGATTTACATCATTTAGCACTAAGTTCAGTCCTTCGGTAACGGATGCTCAAATGCATGACTGCATTTATTTTGTACCTACCTCTGAGCAAAATGACAGATACGTTTCCTGGGGGATAAAATCCATCTCCCAGGCACACAGCCAGTCTGGCTGTGTTTTCTGCAGCAGAAATTTCAAGGACATAAGAGGACTGGGGAAAAAAAACTTTTCCTCCCAGGTCAGGAGCATGGCCCAGCAGCCACCTCCACCAGCACTTGTGCACCAGTGGCTCCAGCCCTTGTGCTGGGTTTTTGAGCAGCTGGAGGAAGTGTTTCAGCCCAATTTCCCTGCACTGGTGCTGGTTTTGGGGATGTGTTGGCTCCAGGCACCTGCCAAGGCCATGCCATCTCCTGTGCCACCCCACCTCAGTGGGTTTCTCTGAGGGGGTGACAGAGGACAGGAAAGGAAAATGAGCCCTGCTCAGTTTTGTGTAACACATGACATGAAATATGTTAGGTAAACACCTTATTAGAAATGATTTGTCATCCCTCTGCCTCTCTCAGCTGCATGTAACTCTATCTCCAGACTATTATAGTATCAAATATATTTTACAAGAGTTTTACCTACAGGTGACTTGCTCTTTATTACTGGATGTAGGCAAAATCAATACTTTAGTAACTAGAAGATCATTTGTTTTGCTTTTTGAAACATTTTTCAACAGTGGGAGAGCAGCTAAAGCCTACGAAGCTATGATTAAGAACCCCAAACTCTACCTTCCTTTCCTTCTCTGCCTCCTAACCCATTTATTGACTTAAATAGGTAATTTCCAAACCCAGAACATCATCCTAAACAGCCACTGCTGGTGCACAGTTTATATATATATTTATTTATTTTCCCTTGCAGACAGATAATTCTTTAAACTTGGATAATTTCAAGGGGGAATCAACTTAATATAAATGTACCTGTCACTGGTTGAAATAGAAGCAGATTCTGGCCTTTCAATAAGGCCACTTCTGCAGTCCCACACTGGGGAAAATCAAAAATTGCTCAGAACTGATAATGCATTCCTCCAGCTCCACAGCCCTGATGGAGTTCAGTCAGGCCAAATACCCCCGCTGCTTTTATGTGTTTATTTTACCTTCTGATTTGTTTTGAAGGTCATATGATGCAAAGATGGAGAGGAAATGCTTGTTGTTTAGGGAGGTTTGCCCTGAGTCACAGTGCTGTGCTGCTGGCAAGTGCACCACAAGCAAAGGAAAAAGGTACTGGGCTGGTACAGAGGAGAGAGAAGTTTTTGCCTCTTCTCCCAAGCCATAGAGGCTTTGTTACCCTTTAAGTTTGTGGTTCCTCTTGCAGCTGATAGAGCACTCAGTCACTAAGGAAATAATCTTAGGTTGAAATGTCCATGTGCTCTGATACCTGGGACTTGGAGAGAAAAAGTGGCATTGCTTTATCCATATTTATGGAGGTGAGGACTGCTTGGATAAAAACTCAGACTTTAGATGTGCAAGAGGCAGCTGAACATCTGCATCAGCCTGGGCTTTTATTTAGCCTTCTGTGAGCCAAGGAGAAGGGCATTCCCCCATGTAGGGGTGGGGAGGAGAATCCAGGCACCAGCAAGAACAGCGAGGAAAACCCTTCCTCCAAAGAACCATCCCTCCAAGCACCTTTCTTTTCACCCCCCCTGGGCTGCACTTCCCACCCATCCCATCACTTCTGGCCACTCTGCAAACTGCTGGTCCAGCAAGACCCTGTCATATGGTCACTTTGGGTCACTTTGGTGTCAGCCAGACCACCCAGGGTCCTGCTCCCAACCCATGCTCCCTTCCACCAGCAGGAGCAGGACTTTTCTTATGGCAAAGCAAAGGGAAAAACAAAACAGAAGAGATTTTTGCTCATCATCCCTTCGGTTTTAACAGAACTTCTCAAACAGCCATTTGGTATCAAATGAGGAAAAGCGTTTGCTTAAAAAAGTACATCTGCACATACTGGTGTACTCACATTCAAACACACACAGAAGTGTAACAACCTGCAGCTTTTAGACTACAATATTTATCATCTGGAATGACCTTTGATAAAGTCAAAGACCTTCTGAGTCACTTAATTTTCCCAAAAAATCTGATATAATGGTCTACTTGTGACAAGAGGAATTTTTAGGGTTTCTTTTTAATGGGTATTATCTCTTTAGTAAAATGTAATTTCCTGGTTTGGAGGGAAGAGCTTGATTCCCTCACTCATTCAAGCAAGGATACTTGTTTTTTTTTTCATTCTGGCACAGCTGCACAGGGTCACATACACTGGGGTTTGGAGGATGAAGATTCTTTAGACCCTCCTTTAGCCCAATATGGTGTTACATCTGTAGTCTCACAGCTTTTCCACAAGTGATGTGGATATCAAGGCATGACTCCATGTCCCTCAGAATAAAGAGTGAGCTGGGGACATATATAAAGTGTCACAGGATAGAAATAAGTTGTCATTCAGGAATTTTGCTGGATTTGAATTGGAGTTTATTTTTTCTTGCTCCCCATCCCTTTTGAAGTGCTTTTGAATTTCTTTTGAAATGATCTTCTCATGCAGGAAGGGTTGGCAAGTGCAACATCCCTTTGTATTTTGATTTGGGTAGGGGTAGATCTCCCATATGTGTAAAACCTTAAGGTTTTGGAGATTCTCTGTCTCCTGCCAAAAACCCCCAGAGACTGTCTTCCAATGCTCGGAAATCCTGTTGGCAGAGAAAATGAAGTCCCATCATCACTTGGTGCTTGGTCTTGATTTATTTCTGTTTTACTTACAGTTTTTTTTGCAAGGATATCATCACATGGGACTTTTCCAGTTTATTCTGCTTCCTACCAAAGTCATGGCAGAAGACCTGGGTATAGCTGATGGGGACATCTCACCAGCACACACTAAGATTTAAGCATCTCCCAAAGGTGGGAAGGCTGAGGATCACCATTCCCTTGCACAGCTGGCTGGTGTTGGAATAAATGAGATTCCCTCATCTCCCAGTGCTGGGCTCCAACTTGTCTGGAACAGTGCTGTAGCTTCTTTTCACTGGGGTTTGCTGATGGTGACCCAAGTATCACTCAGGAGAAATGCTGCCCAAGCCCTGGTGGGGCCTTGCCTTCCCCTCACTCTTCTTTTCCATCCCCAGCTGAATTTTGCTCATTTTGGAGCAGAGTCTGTGGCAGGAGCCTGGGAGGAGGCAGCTCAGGCAGCCTCAGCCCCTCTGCTGCAGCACCCACCATTCCCATCTCGCATTCACAACGTGTCCAGCAAAGTTTGTGTCAGGGGGTTTAAACTTCAGATTTGTGTGACCAAGGAATTCCCAGTTCTGTTGCATGTGTTCCCCTGTCTCTCCCTCTCCCCCCCGTCTTTCTCTTGGCTGTGAAACAGCACAAGGAGACTCTTTGTATGCTCCTAATCCTGAAGCAACACAGCTTTAGCAACATCCAGGGATAAAAGCACCATCAAACCACAACTTTATGGGGGCAAATCTCCTCTAATCCCTCGCTTTAGCTAAACAAAGCTTCTTGCCCTAATCCGCTATCGCTTTAAAAAAAAAAAGCTCAGATTTTGTTTTTAGTAAGAAGATGATCCAAAGGACTAATTTTAAGAGAGACTAACCAACTCTGACAGCTTTTAAAATAGACGACAAGAAAATAGATGCAAACTTTCCTCTCAATTCAAGGGTTTTCAGGCTATGCAATAAGAAAAATATCCAGGGTTTAACTGCTTTCCTTTAAGCTCACTTTTATTGTATTAAATGCTCTGACCAACTCAGATTCAAATCACCAGGCCCAAATTCCATTTGATCTTTAAAGAGAGAGTTAAAAAGTGTGCATATTATTCCCAGGAAGGCAGTCCAAGGAAAATCAATTATCATAAACAAGGATTATATTACACACACGGTCAATATGGAAAAACAAACATGATGCTGATAACGGGCCATGGAAGTGGCTCACATCTGAAGCCACTTTGCATTAAAGATAGTTCTCTATTAATTTCAGGATGGGTGTGCGTAAGTATGGTAGTGAGGAGAAATCAAGCTCTTAAAGTCAGGCCAAACTTTCACTCCAAACATGAACCAAGCGTTGAATTTTCCTTCCTTTTAATTTTTTTTCCTTGTGGGATGTAGAAGAGTTACAGTTTGACTTGGGGGCTCAGAGTGTGTGTGTGGCTTAACGCTGCTTGGCTTCAGATGTGGGAAAATGCTGGGCTTGGAGGAATCGGGGGGAACCACTGGGGTTCCCTGGGGACCCTGCTGGTTTGAGCTTGGCCAGTGAGCAGGTGCCTGTCTCACTCCCATCATGTTCCCTGGGTGTTGCAGGAAACCAGCTGAACCATTGGTTTCTTTCTTCCCCTGGTTTATATCTCAGCACCTACTGTGAGGAATTTTCATTATCTATCAGCATCTAGTCTGATGTTCAGCAATGTGCCTGCAGGATGAGGAGGACTAAGAGTGGGGTTTTGCAACTTCATGGTTTCATCCTTACTCATGCTTTGCTCCCAGGGAGCAAGAAAAATCTGTACCCAGGTTTTTCCAACATGTTTAATACAGCCTGACCACCTTGCTGATGAGGAGGGGGACATTAGCAGGTCTCTGTTCCCTCAGCACACCTGAGTGGGAAGGGACGGAACCCCACCCCTCTACTCCCATGTTTGTGATGTTGCCCCAAACTGGGGATGGGACCTTTCCTCATCACAGATCCTTCCCTCAAGCTGGCTGGGGAGAAGCAAAAAGCCCCAAAATAGCATTTCTGTCCCCAGGGGGGAATTCCAGCACTTTGAAATGTGCTTTGGTACAAATACCACTGGGAATACAAAATTATCTGTGGATAATTTTGGCGTTCTGACATCAAAGGATGTGAGCAAACACTGAATACAGCACGAACATGGTGTTGAATGAAACTGAAGTTGTAGGAATATTTTGACATAGCATAAACGTAGAAGCTAAACAAAATGAGGAAACTCCCTCTGTGTGGAAACTTGCTGCAATGAAGCAGTTTTGATGCTCAGTGTGCAGAGAAACTCTGGGCAGATTTTTTGGATGTTCTCCCATTATGAGAGGCTGTCGGGCACGACATCTTTTTGCCACGTGTTGCCTGGTTGCAGTCAGATGGAGAAGGGTTTTGCCTGACTCATTGGGAACATTCCCCATAAATCCAGCTCGTGGGGGACCCCCAAACCCCTTCGTGCTGCAGATCAGCCCAGCCTGCACCAATGGCCGTGGATCCCATTTTGCCTTTGAGAGAGGCCACTGCTGGTCTCCCAGATGTTCCACCTGGTCCCTGTGCTGGCACTGCACCCACTGGCTGCACTTGACTCCCTGTGCAGCTGTGACAGGACTGTGTTTCCTGAGGCCCTTGGCTGCCCGGGAGCTTTGTCCTTGGCCAGAGAGACGTGTATAATCTTTGGCTAAGCTCCCCCAGGATCCCCAGCCTCTCTCTGCTCATCCACACTGAAAGGGCCCTTTTGAAGTCTGCCTGGCGTTGAGGGGTGTGTTTGCCCTTGGACAGCACATGAAACCAATAAACACCATTTCTGGGCAGAAATCTCCAAAGTCCATATCCTTTCAGCTTTCAAGTTTCCCTTTTTCATTGACCTGTGCCCAGAAGTGACTGCTGATTTGAATAGCAAATAGTGGCTGTCTTTCCCTCCACAGCTAAGCTGTTTTCTTTCTTCCTCTCAAAGCAAGGTGGGAGTTTTTCACTTCTCTCTTTAGAGCAGCTGAGGGGAAGGGGAAGCAGCAGAGTTGGTAGATGCTGAGTGGAGCCCCCATCCTGCTCATGAAAAGAGCCTTTGATGGACCTGTTTTCCCCTCTGCAGGCCCAGGCAGCAATGGTTTTCCACCAGGTAATCATGACCCTGCAGAAGTGTTGTGGCACATAGCTGGGATGTTTTGGAAGCAGCCTTTGGTTTGGCCCGTGTGGGTCTGGACTGCTCAGTGATGGACTGATTTTATAGCACCCTGTGTCACCTGCTGATTTGTTGTGTATTCAGCACCAGACATGGAAAAGGGAAACCCCAGTGGAGGAGAAGGATGATCAGCCCGAAACTTTAACATTTCAAACCTCAGAACACAGCCAGAGTAAAAATGGTTCCCCCCCACCACCCCCCATGCTGCAGAACAGGAATGATCCAGTGGGTTGGGTCTTGTAGCCCATAGTCAGGCCCAGGAGATCAAATATCAGGTGGGACAAAGATTTTGAAAGGCACTAATTTGATACTTTTCCCTCCCAATATGCCTCTTCTCCCTGTTGGCCTTTGGAAAAACTGATTTCCACAGGCCCTGGAGGATGCAGCCCTGAGCCTGGGGACTCTGACTTTCCCAAAACAGCCAAGGGAAGCTGACAGGTAAAGGGAGCTCTGAAGAGCTCTAATGAGAGTTGTGGAGGTAATGGGATGTATTCTGTCCCTCTGATGGGACAGCCTGGGAGAGTTTCCACAGGTCACTGGCACTTTGCCTTTTCAGTGCTCTTCCACTGGAGCAGGACAATGGGGAAAGCGCCTTCATTTGCTTTTGTGCTAATGAAGTCAAACAAGCATCAGGGAATTTGCACTGGGGATCTGTATTAGGGGTTTGATCTGTATTAAAAAAAAGAAAAAAAAAAGCTTTTTGGGTAAAGCTTATCCCCCCCCCCCCAAAAAAAAAAAAAAAGCACATCTGGTAGGCTGAGAGCATCTCTTTTGTTTTCAGAAGTTGGGTAGTGACTGGGAGTAGGGAATATTTTTTCCCTAGGTTTAGATTTGAATCTATATTTTTCCTTTGTTCAAGGAGGAAGTGATGGGATATGGGAATACCCAGTTTGATCTCAATGGTGGTAATCAATCTGCTCACTGAAAGAAAGTTGCAAAAGCCTGCAACCTAGTGAGCAACCCCATTTGTTCTCCATCCCTAAATCTCCAGGTTCAGGAGTCATGTGATAGTGCTAGACTCTTCATTTTTACTTTCAATCAAGCTGCAGGAAGGGATCTATGTATCATTTCAAAAGCCTGAAAACCAGAAAGAAAATGTGTGATATTATGCTTTAATTTTCTTTTTTATCTCTTGACTTTAAAGTCCAAGCTATGGACAAGGACACTGAACAACCTGCCGGGAACATTTTGAAGATTAATGCAATTATTCAGCATGATGAGATATTTTGTAAGATTGTAAAATCCTCTTCTTTGCTGTCTAGATGAACCCACCTGAAATCTGTGGAGTTCACTGGTACTACCGCCACTGTGATATCACTTCTACTTTTCACCCTAAAAAATTGACTGGGAGCTGACTTTCAGCTCTGGGTTTTGGATCTGAAGCCTGAAGCATCCAACTCTCTCCTTTAGCCTTTTCTACTTCCTATTGCTTTTCTTAACATTGGATGTGAATAGCTCATAAAACCCTCTGCAAACAGCAAGCAAGCAGCAAACCCAAACATGTCCCCATTGCAGCAAATGCTGGAAGAAATAAATTCAGCTGAAAAAATCCCTGTCTTGGTTTTTTGTTATATTTCTTTCTCTTGGATAAGGCAAAAGAAGGGGGGAAAATTAAAATCCCTTGGTTGCAAAAATGCCTTCAGTCAAGTTCTCTCTCTTACTGACAGCTCAGTTCCAGCTACAGAAGTCTTAATGATATTTTGGCCATAATGCCGAGGGAAGCAAGAAAGCCCCTTCAGACATCGGGAGCTTTCACCCGAGTGGAGCAGTAAGTAGACAGCTGAAATGTATCTTTGAACTCAGGCTGGCAAAACTAGTTTGTTGTGGTGTCCCTCCCCCTGCCCACATCCATCTCCCCACAGGTGCTGGGGGCACATGCACCCATGGCTCAGGGCTGTCCCCACAGCGTGGTCAGGGATGGAGGGCTTGGTGTCACCAGGTGCTCCTCTGTCTGAGCTATCTCCTTTATCTGGCCTGGAGGTGCTGGTAAGACACAGAGGGTGTTTGGCCTTTTTAATTGTGTGGGTTGTGTAGGTACCCCACAGCTGCAAATCTCACCCTGGTCACCCCAACAACAAGTGTTTCCAAAGGTTCCCGTGGAAGGAAAGCAGCTGGAGTTCTGCTGGCCAGAAGCTGGTCACTAGTTCCTGTCTCAGTGGGCTGTGGCACCCTGGGGCTTTGAGCATTGGTTTGTGCTAAACTGAGGTTGAGCTAAGGAGAGGCGACTGCTCTCCTCTGATGTGTGGGTCTTCCAGGGCCCTCAGACCCCTGCTGGTCCAGGTGGACTGAGGCTGGATATTAGGAAAAGGTTCTTCACCCAGAGGATGGTTGGGCTGGAATAGAGGAGGGGTCACAGCACTGGGCCTGACAGAGTTCAAGAAGGGTTTGGACAATGCTCTTGCCCACGTGGTGTGACTCTTAAGGATGGTCCTGTGCAGGGCCAGGAGTTGGTCTCGATCCTTGTGGGTCTTTTCCCACCCAGCATGTTCTGTGACTCTGTGATCTCCTGCCCCAGAGCTCCAGCCAACCTTCAGTGGCTGTGTCTGGCAAAGGAGACTGATCTCATACCCCTGATTTTGGACCTATACTCCTTTTTTCTGTTTTTCTTCTAACACCAAACCTCCAGGCTATTTCTCATGGTGACCCCATCCTTGGAGCAACCCCAAAGTAATATGGGATTGTCTTCTGTGGGGACAAAGGCAAAGGGCATTGCTGTGCAGGCTGTGCTCCCTCCTGTACCTCTGCCTTAAGAGGCTCTCAGAGATGCCCCCTCCTCTCTCCCACCCTTCCTGTGTCTTCTCAGGACTGAAGGCAACACCAAGCCATGTGGTAAAGGTGTTTAGAGAGACATCTTGGTGCTCCCTGATGCCAGCCCTGATGGTGCTGGGCTTTGTCACAACCCTCCTGGGTTTGGCAGTGGACTGGGATGCTCAGTCAAGAGCACAACCACGTAGGAGATGCCCCAGGCCAAAGAGGAGAGTGTTGCACTTGCAAGGCTTTGAATGCTCACTGAAAGTAATTTTCAAAAATTATCTTTTACCCTTTAATCAAAGTCTTTATCCATATGTTTTAGCTGCCCTTAGTTGCCCTTTTCTGCCATGGTGCTGGAACCATTTGCAGATCTCTCTCGGCTATTGGCTGATCCTAAGTAATAAGCACTAATGTTTGAGCTTCAAAATCCCTTGCAAAGTTGCAGTCTGGTAAAGCCATCTGGTTGAAATCTGTCAGTATTTATTATCCACTGGAAGTTTCTCTTTGGACAGTTCTGATGCTGCCTTTCATTATCATGGAAAGCTGATCATATTTAACTAATTACAGGGAATAGCTGATGACAAGTTGCTCTTTAATCTGCTATCTTTTTTTTTTTTTAATCAGAATTAAGGTCATTCTTCAAGACCTTTATTTTGGAAACTCCCTGGCAGCAGTTGTTAGCTGGGTTAAAATATTTACAAATCCGCATATCTTCTGTTGCTCCCGTTAGGAATGAATAAGCAGGGATTTGTTAGTGGGGCTGAAATTCACCATTGTTTTAGAAGGTACTAAGTATTGTTCCCTTGTGCTGCTTACACCACGTGGGGTGGATGAGAGGGGCTTTCACACATTCAAGCTTGCCAAGTCAATTTTTCTTAGGCAATGTTAGGTTGTCTTTAAATCAACATAATTTGTTTCCCAACCTTAGACTTGGACATGCCAAAATAGTGCCAGTCTGGTCTGTAAATTCTTCTTCACTGTGAGGAGAGAACAGCCTCTGTGCAGGATGGTCCCTGCCTGAGTCCTTACAGACACCTGAAGGTGGATATGGGGCAGCTTGTGGGGCCAAGGGGGGCAGCTCAGGGCACCTCCTGAGCAGGAGGTTTGTGACCTTGCAGGAATTGCAAAATGGATTGGAAGGAGCCACCAAGACCTGCGGATGGCTTAGGCTCTGCCTCCCTAGTCTGGTTGCTGATGGGTTGTGTGTGGGATGATGTAACTGCTGCTTGCCTTACTTTCCTTGGAGTTAAGGTCAATCTCTTGTGGGGTGGCAGGAGGGAAATCCAGGCATTTGGAATCCATTTTCTTTGGATAACGCTGTTTTTAGGTTTCTAATTGTCTATGTCCAAAGTTTGGAGGATGTAGGTCTATCCCTCTCTATGGCCTTCATCAGTCTAATGTTACTGCATCTGCTCACAGTCTGCTGTGAGACCTGCAGCAGCTTCTCTGCCATGGCACTTCGGCTTCTCACCTGCCTTTTCCCTCCCGAGTGGATTTACAGGAGAGGAAGGTTTTGGTTCTTAATGTTTATACAGCCTGGCGAGGACACAGGTTTCCAATTACTTCCGTACTTTACAAATTGTTTTCCTGTAATATGATGTAATTTATAGCTTGAGCTCACTGCCAGGTCCCTGGGATGTAACTTGGTATGGCTGCCTCCGTCCATGCAAACAGGAGCAACTGGAGTCCTTCCCTTAAGGCTTATTCAAATACACTATATTTAATAAGAGTTAATCCCTTTAACACAGTTGCTGGCCTTGCCTTTTAAAATTGGATTAAGACTGATGCACTATAGAGAGTTTTTAATGCCAATGAACCCAACCTGTTCTAGAAAATGGAAGTTGTAAACATGGTAAGGACTCTGAGATCAGTCCAGCCTCAGGAGCTGGCCTTGGGAAAGGCTGCAAAAAAGGCCTTTTTCACACCTTTAACTCGGCTGGACCTGAAGGCAAATCTGCCGAGATGAGCAAGGCTATGAGGAGTTCAGCTGATTCTCTGCTCTCTCACAGACACTGTTAAATGGCAGCAAGGCAGAGAAAACACTGCAGTGCAAGTGTCCTAAGGAGGAAAAGCACCAGGATTAGGAGACTGGAGAAGCCAAACCCTAGAAGTGACCTTAAAACTGAGTAAAACTGATGCAGATCTGAATTACTGCTGGATCAGAAAAGTGAAAAAATACAGAGGGGGTGTGTATTTGTGTGTGTGTGTGTGTGGAGACTGACAAAGGGATGGGACATCTGTAGGTTAAAAGGAGCTGTGGAAGAAATAATTCTCATTCTCCTAGAAATGCCTTTGAGGAAAAATGCTAAGCTACATGCTTCTGAGTTAATTTACTGAAAAGTTTATATAGTCTTTTATCCCATATTTGGGGACAGAGTATTTTACCTATAAATTTTAAATGTAAGTTATGGATTCGTACTTAAGCTTGAAGGGAGAGATAAGGGCTTAAACTTTTCTTTTCACTAGCGCTGGCTTCTTGAACTCTAATTTACTCCTCTCCACAGCACTGAAGCTTTTCATCTTATCCCTTGTTCAGAGCAATGAAGGAAAAGAACCATATGTGAATTGTGTCAGTGCTGGATCTGAGATACAAATGGGGCAGGATGGAGGCTGTCCCATGAACACCAGGACTGCACCACACAGTCAGGACTCGTTCATGGGGCATGGCACTGAGCAAGGCTGTACCCATGGGCAGCCAGGGCTTGATTTAATTTATTTCCTCCATACCTTTCATGCTTTTTCTAATATCTCTCACTTTCTGAAGCAGTAAGAAGAAAGAGGTGTTTGCTTAGCCTCCTATGTATGTCCCATAGTTTGTAATATGGAGCCATAAAATTAAACCCAGGATATCTTTAGTCTATTGATAGGTATTGGCAATCTCAGATCCTTTTTCCCTAAATGGAAGGAGCAGTTCACTGACACAAGCAATTGCCAGACTGCAGTGGTATTTGGATGGGTAGAGGAAAGAAAAGGAATAAACAGACCTGGGGAACTCCAGTTCGACATAAAAAACAACATGATGGATAGTCCACAGTGACCGCTGGCTCTAGCGGCTGGAGGACAAGAAAAAAAAAGCAAGCAAAAAAAAAGGAAAAAAAAAAAGAAAAAAAAAAAGCCAGGACAAGCAATCTTCAACCAGCCTAGGAAGATTACTGCCATAAAAGCAATGCTGGAAGGGGCTAGTTATCAAGTGGAAAACAAGAAAGTACAACTTGCTCCCCAGCCACCAGATTTAGGGGACTCTGGTTGGAAGGTTCGTACTCTGGTGGGCCATTAGAGCAGAAACAGAAATGGATGCAGTAATCCAGAACATATTGAGTCTCTAGGTTGCCATGAAATATAATGCAGGGCGAAATGAATTATTTTCCAAGGGAAGCTGGAGAAAGCACATATATAGACTTTTTTTTATTGAGACTGTGTTATCAACAGCCTCTCTTAATAGTCGAAAACAGCTTCTTATGTTTTTTATAGAGTTTTAAAGATCCCTCTGGATGTGTCTGGAGGGGCTGGCTGGGGGGACCTTCAGGAGGAGGGAGCAGGGGAAGAGGAGAAGGGAGGGAAATGCTGTATGAGTGAGCATGGTGCTGATTTCCTTGTGCTGTCTCAGCATTTGCATATGGTGCTGCATTATGTTAATTTTGCCTTGTTCCTTGCACAGAAATAATGGCACACGCATCATCAATGCTGTTCCATGTGGAGTCATGCTGGTCTGGGTGTTTTCCTTTGCAAGAGGGTGAACCAACACATCTCCAAAAATTAGATAGAGGGAAAAAAATGAGACTTAATGCTGTTTCCATCCACCCTGGATGTTTCCTTCCATCCCACAGGAGATGGTAGGAAGGCAGCTGGAGGACCCCCAGGAGAACTAAGCTCTTCCTGGTTTTGGAGGTTCAGAATCATCTTGTTCTCCTAAGCCCACATTTAAAGAACGAAAGAATCTTGTGAAATCCCTCTTGTGACATTGATGGGACTTTAAATGTTTGGGAGTCAAAATATTAAGGCAGACCTAAGAGGTTTTGATGTTGTTTTCCATGCACAAAGAGCAGTTTTATACATTAACACTTGTATGCACTTGTAATACTAACTTCTGATGAAAGAGCTGCTGCTGGTGACATGAAGTTGTCACAAAATGAATCTTGAGATTATAAAAATAATGTGTAGTAAGGTCTCTTTTGCCTTGTCACCCGACTTTGAGGCTTTGTCTTGTGTGCACATCATGTTTGCAAGGCTTTTTTACAACCATGGATAAAACAAAGAGGAAAGGGAAGGGGAAAGGGAAGGGGAAGGGACAGATCCCAAGCAAGCTGAATTGTCTGTCTCACAGGAGCTGAGGTTTGAAGAGGTCAGAGCCAAGGACTCAAATCATAAGAGCTCATAGCAGAGATTTTTAGTCACAGAAGAGTCCTTCCAAGGAAAAAACCCTCTGAGTTCCCATGACGGACAGAGCACACAAAAGCATGAAAATCACTTTGCTTTGCAATAGCCTGCCTGTGTCTGGAATGGGGAAGCTGCCTCCAGAAGCAGCCTCTGAAATGTAAAGACTGCTGCATGCAGGAACCAATCCATCAGCCAGGAGTGCGGGGATATTGTCCTCAAAACATAAAGTTGGACCACTTGGAGTAAGAGATAAAAAAATAATAAAAATAGAATGATCAGCCTAAAACTCAGAAATTTCTTGAAAAAATTGAATTACCTTGGATAGAAAACTTGATTGATGCTCTGTCTGACCAGTTAGCATTCCTGTGCTTTCTTCTCCCTGCAACTCCACAAAGTTGTTCAGCAGAAGAGCTCATAGCTGCAGCTTCTACTGTTTCAAAATTTTTTTAAAAGTGCCTGTCTTATTAGATTCCTTAAAGTTCAGCTGATGCTCTATGCAATATATATAAAAGAATGTGGCAGGACAGTAAATAGAGTCTCATTTCGTTGCTCTCTGGGGAGATGCTGGTGGCAGGATAGACTAATATATACAAAGTGAATTCTGCACTAAGTACGGATAAAAATAATTTCAGAGACCCAGGCAGAGATCTGGTACACCGTGCAGTCTAAATTACCTTTTTTTTTTTTTTTTTTTAATAGCCAGGTAGGTGCATATCTCAGCTTACCATTCACCTCTCAGGTTGTATCCCTGCCAAAACACTGGCTGCTGCCCCAGGAGCCAGCCCACAGCCCTGTGGGGGGATGGAGGCCCTGGCAAAATCCCATTGGGAAGCTGTGGGATGTGGATGCTGAAGTGTGGTGGCTGAATGGGCAGACGGGTGGCTGTGCTGCCTTCCTTGAGAGGAGGGGAACTCCAGCTGCTGGGACAGAGATCCTGGCGTGGCACGTGCTGGAATTTCTTTCTTGCTGTGCCAGCTTCTAGGTCTTGTGGGAGCATTTGGGGTGGCGGTGGGGGCAGATTGGCACAGATTTATATGCCAGGCTTGTCTCTAGCTCTGACTCTGCTTTTCCGCCTGGGCTTCCTTCATTTAGAGCCCTTTGTTACAAAATGTAATGGATATTGCCCTAGGAGCTGTTTTCAATTGCTCGTGACGATGTAAGAAACAATTAGGCAAAGCATATTTTTGTTTATATCCTCACTGCCTCCTTTCCTAGGAGAGATTTAGAGATCCCTGGCTGGTTGGGCTATTAAAATGTTGCTCAATCTGAATTTCTCAGGCTGGGTTGGGGTTGTGGCTCCCTCAGAGCTGTGTAGGGGTGGGAGGAGTAAGGTAAGGGGAGAAACAGGAACTGAAAATAACAAAATGAGTGGTAAAACAGAGAATTTAATTTTTCATTTTCTTCAAAAAGGTTTCCAAAGCTGCCCTAAGGGCAGTTCATAGGCTGGTATTGTTCTACAGAGAAAACCTGCATTGGGCACTTGAAACTGTGCTGTGCTTGGACCTGGGACGAAATTCATATTTCAGTGCTTGTGGCTGGTGTGCCAGAGCTGCTTGGCAGGTGATCCAGGCAAGGGTGGAAAAAGAAGAGGTGTTGGAAGGAGGGATGGCAGTGCTGCAGAAGGGTGATGCTCAGGGAACCTCATGGCTTGGGTTGTCCATCCCAAGCTGGGTTGAGAGCTGAATGCAGTGGGGATGTGCCTGGACATGGGATCCTGGTCCCCTGTGCGTGTTGAGGAGATACAGAAAGGGATTGAGAGAGAGTAGGAATCCCTCTGCCTCTCTCGCTCCCCCGAGGGATACTGATGGTGGATGTGAGCTGCCTTGAGTGTTCTGGGGTGCAAAAGAGTGCTCTCAGCTTGGGTACCCACCTGGAAATGTTGTCAGGAAGGTCCTGAACCCAGTGGGAACAAGGCCAAGGGAGAGCCCAAGGGGAGAAAGTCCCACCCACTGCTTAGGGAGAGAGGTGACCGAAGGTGACAGAGCCCTAAAGAGCATCATGAGCCGTGGGATGTGACTCCATGTCTGAGTGTAAGGACAGGCTCCATGTGAAGATATCTGAGAATGTGATCCCAGAAGTTGCTACGTGCTACGCAGACAGGACAAGAAGCAGAGATTGCTGTCACATGGGCTTTGGGGGCACCAGGCTTGGACCCATCAGGCTGATCCCTCCATCCTTCTGACCGATCTCTACTGGATGTTACTGATGGCCTATCTCCTTCAAAGCAGCCCAAACAAAGTGGTTTGGTGAAGTCATCCTTTGGGAATGGGACTATCCATGAATTGGACGTGTTCCTGCATTTGAACCCTGCCTATAAAGAAAAAACCAGCTAAGAGCAGTCAGTGCCAGCCCTGAAATGCTCCTGCTCTGTGCAGGCAGAGCTGTGCAGCCCCCTGCCCCCATTAGGGAGGGCAAGCCCCTTCATCAGCTTAACGAGCCCAGCGATCTGCATGCAAAGCAGGGCGGGCGGGGGGGCAGCATTCATCACTGCAGAAAAGGGCTTGGAGATGCTGCAACACATGGCTTGTCCTTGGGAAATTGTAGCCCGAGGATAACACAGTATTCGGACCTTCATCTGGCACAGGGAATAAACTGGAAGCTGCCTTCCCCAGTCATTTCAAATAAATCTCAGTTACTGATACAAAAGGCTCTCAGGGGGTCATTGATAAACCTCAGTGTGAAACCCAAACAGCACAGCTACCTCCTGGTGAGGAAGGAGCAGGTTTAGAATGGGTTAATTAGAAAGATAATGAGCTAACAAGGCTTCATTTCTGTTCAGCGGCTCAATGAGGAATTCATTAGAAAGGCTTAATCTAACTGAACAATCCCAGGGCTTAGAGAGATTGCCCATTGATTGCCAGCCCAAACTGTTTATTTACAGGTTTTTGCTGGCTTAAAGGTCTCATTCCTTAATTTCTAAGGCCATTAGGATGTGTCATAAGGATGCTGTGTGTAGAAAAAATCAGTGGCAATAAAAATCTGACAGTAAAGCCAGATGGGAAGGAGAAAGGGATCAATGATCCCAGTAACACCAACCATGTAATTTTGGTGTGTTCCCCCAACTAAAGATGAGAGCAGGAGAGTTTATATATAGGGTTTGGGTGCTACTGGAAAGAGAAGAGAATTGAAACATTAAGAGAGAAAAAAATAGAGCACAAACACCATGTAAGTGGGAAAGAGAGGCTGGAGCTGATCCCTCCAGGCTTTTCTATTTCTCACTTCGTATCATAAAATGGACATCATTTTGCAAGGCTTTTTCAGGGGCTTTCAAACACCCTGGGGAACCTTCTCATCTTGGGAGTGTGAGGTGCCTCCACAGGGTCAGGGAGAAGCCAGGAATGTGCCACTGGATGAAATCTCCTAATTAACTCTCTGCGGACAAATCCCTTTTCCCCTCAGCCCTCTAGCAGCTACATTCTCTCCCTTCCTTTATGGAAGAGGTGGGAGTTTGCACAGCAGGGGCAGAGGGATGGGCACTTTTCTCACCACAGGACACGAGTGTCCAGCACATCAGGCACCAGTGAGATTCTCTGCAGCCCTTCATGGTCCCCTGTTCAGTTTGTGAAAACATATTTTTCATGTTTTTACAAACAGAATTGATGCTGGGCTGCACAGACATCCTGAGAGTATTCTCTGGTTGAGATTGGCTTCTGATGGTGCCTCTCTCCTGAGAACTGACAGGTTGGTAAAATTTCAAGCCAAAATCTCTGTTAATGCACCGTTTTTGGCAATCTGGCTCTGTTTTAGAGATTTTTTTTTCCTTCACTGTTATGCTGGGTTGTTGGGTTGATGGTTTTTTTGGGTTTTTTCCCACATGGAAGAAAAGCTGTGTGTTCTCCTGCTGGAGACTAAACCAATGTTTCATGTCCAGGAATCTTGGGCCAGAACTTCTTGAGTTTCTTCATGGCCTCACACACCCTTTTAATGGTGCTTTTTAGCAGCATGTGACAGGACTGTATTTAGTAGGGAAATGAGTGTCCTGGACATTGGTATAGCCCCTTTGACAACACCATCTGCCACTGTCAGAGAAATGACAGGATGATGAGCCTAGACCTGAGAAAAGTTGAGAGCTGGAGGCTCTCAAAAATCCCTTTGTCATCTTCCAGTGCTGTAAAAGTGAAAAAACCCAGAGTGCCTTTAAATAAATGGGAGACTGCCTCCTTTTCAAGCTCTCTGTGGTCAGTGAACATGACCTGTCTATCAGAACCATTATCGCTTGCATCACTGAACGAGTCTGGTGGTAATTTCTAGGTGGAGTATGTTAGAGTCACATTATATTTGCTGAGCTTTTAAAAATCTTGATAGATTAATAGCCTTAAAAAAAAAAATCTATTTCAGTGCCACATTAACCACAGGCCACAGTGTATTAACTGACAAAACCCAAATTGTTCTTTAATATTCCTAAAGCTGGTGTTAAGCACAATAAGAACAATTTTTGCTTTCAATAAGAAACTGACCCTGGGTTTGCCCTCTGCCCTGACCTGGCTCTTTCTCTACAACCATGAGGGACCATGTGGAGTCATTCTGTTCTCCCTTGAAATGATGACAATTAAAAAGCATTTGCTTTCAGATTTTTTCTTCCATCTGATTATCTTCCCCTTTGGTCCCTATTTCCTTCTGGATGTGCAACTGGAATTTCTGTATTTTTTTTTTGGTGCGTTACAGGTAAATTCCTCTGTTCTTCTGGTCAATCACAGCGCACAGCAGTTTATTTTGCTTTTATTTACTGCTAGATGGGCTTCCTGAGGTTTATATATGGCAGAGAGAAGCAGCCCACTGTACAGTGTGTTATTTGGCTGATGTGCTTGCTAACTCAGGGCAACTTAATGGCTGTCTCTCACTTCAGTTTGTTTGCCCACGCTGTGAAGTTTGAACACCAATACCTGTCTGGAAATCACTAGGTGAGTTTTAACTGGGTGACTTTAACTGTAATTACAATGAAGGAGGTGTAAAAAGTGGGGAAAAAATAAGAGGCAGAGTTTTTTCCCTCTTTGCAATGTGTTATTAAAGGAAGAGCCTCAATGTCTCTGGTGTTGCTATCTGGACGTTTTCGTGGTTAGCCTCAATGACAGTCAATAATTTGTAAGGAACATGAAACCTCCTGCTTCAGGGTTTAAACTGATCTCTGGGTGTTAGGATATTTCTGTCTAGTCAGGGTCTGTCTGCCACCAAACAGTGTCACAGCACCTCCTGCTAAAGTTACTGCTGCTGGTTCCTGGTTGGGATGGGAGATGTGAGCCAGAACATGGTAACTCCTGGCTACCTAAAATTGCAACCACAGGGAGAATATTTGGAGGAAATAATTAGTTTCCTAATTACAGCAGTTACATCGCTGTTTAACTAAATTTCTCCTCCAGCACCATGACAGTTTGGGAAGCAGTCACCTTCCTCCATGTCTGCTCTGATGTCTTTTCCTGCCCTGTCAGTGCTGGGGCACTGCTGTTATCTCAGTGACCAAAACAACGAAGCTTAAAAATGCCCTTCTCCTTAGCTGCCTTTTTTTTTTTTTTTTTTTGAGGACAGATTTAATCCCAGATCAATTGGCTGATCAGCGTGGAGGGGATGGAGGGGCAGAAACCTCTTAAGCCAATTCTAAGGAGTGTCTGGCCTCCCATATTTAGAGCAACTGAGGAAATTAGGGCATCTTCTGTACTGAGAATTTTTCTCTGCCATTCAGAATCAAAGCAGCTGTTACACATCTTGGACAATCATCCCTTGGAAATGCTGAAAGGAAGAAAAATTACTTGTAGCACCCAACTTGTTTTCCAAAGTGACTGACAAATCTGCATGCTTCAAAAATGCAGAAAGCATAGACTGCCTATGCAAATAGACCAAAGTAAAAAGGAGTAAATAAGTAACTTTATTTACTGATTTATCCAGAGCAGAGCAGGCAAACAACACTACTGTCAGTTTGGACAGCCTCTGTAAGGGAAAGAAAACACTCAGATTTCAGCATTTCTGACAGTCTACTTCTTTAAAATCCTTTAAAGTCCTGAGCCTGGAGCTCCCCAAAGAACAAGCTGATGTAATTCACTACCTGCGGTGACTGTGGCCAGGGTGTGTTTTATGGGTTTAGCTGCTGCAATATAAAATCAGAGTGTGGGTAGATTTGTATTTTCTTCAGTCAGAGGACTCGGTAATGCTGGGCTGGTACAATACTGCAAAATATTTACTGGCTCAGAGAAGAGCAAGGGAAGAATTGTTGATAGCAGAATTGATGTTCCTTACCTGAAGTTTTCCTTGCTCTTGGTTTTAGGTACCTGCTCCCCAAAAGAAGTAGCTGGGGGGGTTGAAAGAGCAAAGTGTATTGTCTCTGTGTTTCCCATGCATTGTTCCCTATGAAAGCATCTCCCTGCAACCTTTACCTTCTGTTCAGACGGCCCCAGCCTGTGAGGAGAGAATGGCAGATTTGTGCTTTCTAAGCTCCAGATGGGGCTCCTTTCTTCTTCCTCTGTAAGTTAATGGTGTCTTGCTGAGACCAACTGGGCATGTAAAGATTTGGGCAAAACTCACAGCAGTGGTCTCATAACCTCAAGGCTTCTCAGTCTCATCCCAGTGTGACGGCCGGTCCCCAGTGGAGCTCGGCTGCGGCTCTGACGTGGTGCCAAAGGAGATGGGGAAGGTTGTGTTGATTACATCTGTTTACCAATGGTTAAATAAATTAAAAGCCCATTGCGGACCACCAGCAGGCCCTGCTTTCTGCCCAAGGTCCTCTTTGAATGCTGGTGTCACTCTCTGTGTGTTAGTATTGCCAGGGTGGCTCTGGTTTGGCCAGGATTAATCTTCACAAGTAAAAATAGGTGAGATACGAGCTTCCTCCTTCCAGCAACACCAAGAGCCTGAGCCAGATCCTCCCATCAGAGCCTGGGCACACCAGTGAAGTCACTGGCTGTGCATCATAGGGCAGCTGGACCAGCTCCCTCCTTGCCCATATTCTATGCTAAAGACAAAGACAGGAAGAAAAATTTGTGGAATTCCATCTAAGACCTTGGCAAACCCTGGAAGAGGACAAAAATCCTCCTGCAGAAGGATTTTGTACTTCACTGTCACTGTTGGCACAGCATGGGAAGGATCTGTCCTGGTCATGGTCCCTGCATGCTGGGATTTGTGTAAAGCCACTGTAAGGGACAGTCACTGTCCTGAACAACACGTGTCCTTGATAAGTGGGAGAAGAAATGAGCCAATGACAGAAGTGGCTGGAGAGATGGGAGGCTGGGGAAGAGCTTAGAAGAGGATGTGATTTCCACCCATGAGTCTGATCCAATACTGCCACTCCATCTGGCAGAATCCTGTGGGAAGGAGGCCTGGAGAGTAAGGAAGACTAAGTGGCCAGCTAGGGCCCCTCTGCCTCTAATTTCTTTGATTCTCTGAGCTAAGCCGTCAGATCCCTATTTGAGGATTTTTTTATAATTCATTCCTAAGAAGCCAGATTACCAGCCATATGGACAAAGGATACTAGAGAAAGATTATTAAGATTATTAAAACAGATTATTTTTGTCATTGCAGTAGAAGTAGAAGTGGTGATCAATGAAAAAGGCTTGAGCCAGGCAACTAAGACAAGAGCTTTCATACTTTTACTTGCCCAGCCTAATCCCAGAGCTGCTGGTGGTTTCTTGAGCAGAGGTGAGTAATCTGTTCTGCTGGAAAGTCTCTGGGTAGCTGATATCAGGTGTTGCCTGTAATCAAAGATGGGGAAAGGGATGCTCTCAAGACCTCAGATTTGCCCACACATCGCTGTGTGCATGAATGGAAATTACATCTGAGCCCTGTTTGATCTAATAGAAACTTGTGTTTCAGAAAACACTTTTGGGAAGAAAGAGGGAATCTGTTCTTTGCTTGCTCACCCTTTTGGAGAGATGATCTCCCTTCTTTCCCATCATCCATCACTGTATCTGTGATGCCATAAGCTGGGACAGCTGACCCCACCTGACCAGAGGGACATTTCAGATCCTACAACATCATACTCAGCATATAAAGCTGGGGGAAGAGGGAAGAAGGGGATGAAGTTTGGAGAGGTGGTGTTGCCTTTGCCTTTTCTGAAGTGCTACATGTGATGGAACCTGGCTTTCCTGGAGGTGGCTGTCCATGGGAAGTGGTGAATTAATTCCTTGGTTTGCTCGCACATGTGGCTTTCACATCACCTATTAAACTGTTTTTGTCTCAACCCACAAGTTTTCTCTCTGTTACTCTTCCAGTCGTCTCTCCCATCCCACCTGGGGAGGGAGCGAATGGTGGTGTGGGGCTGAGTTGCCAGCTGGGGTTAAGCCATAGCACAGGGCTCAGCCAAAAGTCACTACAGAGAGACTTGCAGAGCTACCAGGCACAGATGCTGTTATTTTTGGTATAAGTGTTCTTGTTTCAAGTTTTTTCAGGTGTGAAGTTTCCCTGTTTGACAGCCCATCAATCACATAGGGGACACCATTAATAAATCTGTCCATGATTCTCCCTTGAGCTTGAAGAAAGAAAAACTCCAACTGTTAACAATTATTATAGAAAATTAACTCCATGGCTTTAAATAAAGTCTCATTGCAGGCTATTTTTGCATCATAAGGATAGGGAGGGGGAGGTGGGGGGTGGAGAAGGGGGAAAAAAATCACCCTAAGATCTGCAATGATACAAATTTAAATTTCTTTGAAAAACCAGATGTCTGACAAAAGTTTAATCCTGGAAGCAGAGGCAACTTCAATGGCTTCTCATACTTTTGTGTTGAACCCAGCTCCTTGCTAGCTCCTGGACACTGCAGAATGGCATGATGAGGGTTACCAGCATTACATTCAAAGAGCCAGCAAGATCTGCTGCAACTTTCCTCATTAAAAATGTTCCCCCGTCTTTCCTGAATGTCTCACAGCATTTTTTGGCAACATGTAGTTATGTCTTGTAGAAAGCCACTGCTCCCTGACTCCCAGTCAGCTTCTTGACTGTCAGTAATGAAGAAGGTAAGTGATGGAGGGTTCCTTCCAATTCCTAGCAATCCATTCCAGTGGCTAATTACCTTGGCTACCAGCTCTGATTTGCAAGCTCTGGCTGGTTTGAACCTTGCTGGCTTCATCTGCCAGCTATGGATGCATTGTGTCTTTGTCTTCTAGATTAAAAAGTGCTTTATGCCATGTGATGGAACCACAGACTGTGATCCTGTCTGTGTTTCATGGGAAGCAGGAAGGGTATATCCATGGGTGGAAGTACTGTCATCTCAGAGGCTTCCTTGGAGAACAGCAGGGTCATGCAGCAAATTTTCTGGGGTTTTTCATATATTTATATCTGCTCAAGTACTACCCTGAGTCTGATCTGTATGCACACATCAAAGAGTTAAGATTAGAAACCCAAGAGCTATTGTGTAAGAGGTACAGCTCCCTCTGCCCAACGCTAGTTCTGAGCCACCACAGATCAGCAGACTCCTCCTTTGCCCCCAAAACCTTCTGGTCACCTCTGCACACAGCAGAGGTGTCTCCTTTCCACCCATGTGGTTCTTAGGAGCTCATTGCAACGTTCCTGTGTCCCTGCTCCTCCCAAATCTCCCTGTGCAGTGTCTTTTGCTCCTCTCTGTGTCTGTCAGAAGCTTTCTCTGTGCTGGTGAATCCATGCACAGCAGTAGGTTATATTCATTTGTCTTCTTCCCCAGTTCATTTATCACCATGAGTGTTCTGTTGTGGAGAATCCTGATAGAAAGTCCTTCTATTCTCCTGGTTGGCTGAAATATGACATTTCAATCAGCTGATTGCTGATTACTGTGACCTTGCTGGCAAATCTAGGCAGCCCCCAGAAGGGTGGGCATGGAGGTCTTCCTTTGTCACTCTTCTCATGTGGAAGAATGACAATAGCATTTTCCTTTCTCTCCTACTATCTGCTCTAAAGAGTTTTGCCTTGGCTTTTATTTTCACACTGTTTATTTTCCCCTGTAGAATCAGGTTGGTCATGGTTGTGGCAGGGCTTGAACACCTCCAAGGATGGAGACCCCCTACCTTTGGTGTCCTGTCCGAGTGCTGCATCACCTGCATCGTATGTAATTGTTTCCTGCCCTCCAGCATAAACCTCCCAAGCCACAGTTTGTGGCTATTTCTCCATTTTACGTTGTTTGGCACTGATGAGAAGTGTTCTGGTCCTGTTGTCTTTCTAAACACCCCCAGTTAGCTGAAAGAAGCATTAGACCCTGCTCAGAAACAAGTGACCTCTTGAAGTGCCTTCCAGCTTAGCTTCTGTGAAACCATCTCAGCTGCCCACAGGCACTTGGGTAGGGACATCTACAGAGCTGCTCCATGGTGTAAATGGGTGGCATTTGCCTTGAGTTTTTCTAGCACAAGTGATGCCTGCTCGTGTTTTGGTTTGTGTATGTGACACATTTCCCCTGTCACAGCCACACCAAGAACCACGTCAGTCCTTACAAAGTGCACATTACTTGGAGATTCAGGCTTGCAAACACACGCATGGGTTTAACCTTAGGTATGGCAGTAGAAAAAATATTTGTACTATTCAATAGTACATCTCACCATGATATAAATATGGACACTACTCTTTAAGACTTTCCCTTGCATCCATCCATTCAGCAGCAGAAGACTGAGTAGAGGAACATCATGCAGCCTGAGCTCTTCCCCATCACCAGTGAGAACAAACGGATTCCAGTAGCAAAGCACACTGTGGCTTTATCATTCTTTTGACAGGTAATTTTCTCCCTGGTGAATATATCTGAGACTCCCAGAAAACAGCTCTCAGTAGCTGGAATGAGGTTTTTTCACTCCTGGCAGCAAAGAATGAGCCTGGCAGTGGCTTTGGCTTGTTGCTCTGTGTCTCTCTCTGAGCCCTGTGCTCCTGAAAGCCTGGTGAGACTCTGTAATCCCCTGATTACGTCAGGTGTCCTCACTTGCCTGGTATGCCCATAGGCATGTTATCTATTACAGTGCTTTTCCACTGACCTGTTGTACGCCCTTCTCCAGGGCATTTTACACACCACTAGGAGACAATGTTCTCTCCCAAGAGGTTGCAGGAGAAAGGCTTATTCAGCTGTAAACTAAGTTAGGTGCTACCCCTCACTTTCTACCCAAACCAAAATTCAGGTACAAGAAGGGCTGTGGTGTGCTACTGAATGCAAAGAAGCAGATACAGCCTCCACTGCAGGGAGAGTCAACACCACAGGTTGGAATGAGCTGGTAGGGATGTACTGCAAAGAGAAAATTCAGCCAAGGAAACACGGGAATGGGCCTAGAGAGAAACTGGGGAAAGAAGCAGATGCTCCAGCAGAAGATCTTGGGCTACACAGTAAAAACTAGGAAAATAACCTTTCCAGCTCTCACAGGAATATGAATGAAAGAAGACTACCATCACAGATACTCTGGAAGGTTTCAAGTCTTCCCAAAAGGACTAAAAATCCCAGCATCCCAAGTCAGGGTAGAGAAGGGGTCCTGCAGGGGCACCTGCAGGGCCATTCAGCCTCTGTGTCAGTATTGTATCAAAGCAAGGGCTTGAGCTCCATCCCTGGGTTTGCCTGCTCAGGAGGAACCCAAACAACAAACAAGATGGTTTAGCATAATGATATTTCCCAGAAGAAGTGTGTTTTGCTTAGGAAAAATGCTTAATTTTTCTCTTTCTTCCTGCCTTCTCACCTGCTCCAGTCTTCTAGTTTTCAGACGCACCAATTTCTTAAGCTGACACAACTTCTCAAGGCACAAGGAAGGCAACAGGACTACATGGAACTGTAGCATGGGAAGGGAGCAGAGCACAGCAGTCCTCATAAAAGGAGGCTTCACCTGGGGCAGAACACACTCCTAAACTGGTGAATGGCCATAGAAAGGACAAAATTATTTGTTAGACATTGTTCATTTGAAATTTTTCTCCTGGGATTTCAGTAAACCTCTTTTGCATTCGGTGTCTGGTATACTGGAAAATCATTATTCCCTGTGGAGCTGAAATGCTAGGGCTGTGCAGAGCTGAGCAGGTGCTAGTGAAGCCTGATCCTGCCACTTCCAACTCAGGGCCCCAGGAAACTCAGCCCTCTGGTTGCCATCTCACTTGCCTCTCTGTATCTCTCTTCAATCAGTCCAACTGGGTCTGACAGCGTTAGAGAGCTTTTCTCCCTCCAGGCCTTCGTGGGTCAGTGCCTGAGTCTCAGACCTGCTAATAATGAGCCTTATAAAGAAATAATGAGCTGGAAACAGAGGAAGAAATGGAGGATAAGTTCCTCCACACATTTGGGGGTTTCATTGCTCTTTCTTTGTTTGGTTTTGTTTGATTTGGTATGTTTGGTTTTGGTTTTTGTTTGATAACTGTTATCAAGACTTGCAAAGCCTACTCCACTGGTTCCCTTGCTACCCTTTGGAAGATTTAATTTCTATTAAAATGGTCTGAATTTCACCACCTAAGCAAAGCCACTAAATTGACTCATTAAATACTGGGATGCAGGTTGCTCCCTGAAAGATTTGAGTAATGGCAAATATATTTTTGGCACCATGTTTCACGTCCTGGGCAAACAGAGAGAAAAGATTGTGCTCGGGACACCTTGCCAAGTTATTGCTCCTCAGGGCTGTAGGGAGCATGAGGTGTAGAAAGCATCCTGTAGTTGCTACAGGTCCCCCCTACTTTGCAACAGCTTTGTGTGGGTGCTGGTGGTCACTGTGCAAGGCTGGGGGAATATTTCTTCCAGCTGGAAATATTTATTTTTAGACATGAATCATCCTCTTTTGGCTCTGGATTGCCAGTGTGGCCCAGAAGCCTTCACCTGGTCTCTGTTGGACCCCTCATCCCATGCAAGCTCTTGACTCACAGTCACCAAGCCAAGCAGCAACCCTATTTTAGTTTTGTTTTTAGTGAGATCCAAAACCACCACTGTCTTGCTTTTCCTTGTGTAAAACTGTGTCTGACTCCTTTGCTGAGGCAGACTGCAAAGGGAGGAAGGGAGGAAGGCTGTGTTTCCCTGGCCAGCTGTACTGGCTGTGTCAAGCTCTGGTAGCAGGGGGTCTACAGGGGTGGCTTCTGTCAGAAGCTGCCAGAAGCTTCCTCCAAGTCCAGCAGAGCCAATCCCTGGTGGCTCCAGAAGATGGACATGCTGCTGGCCAAGTCTGGGCCAATTAGAAGTGGTGGCAACGCCTCTGTGATGACAGATTTGAGAAGAAAGAAAAAAAGTTATTGTGCAGCTGTAATTGTGGCCAGAGAAGAGCAGAGTGAGAACGTGTGAGATGAACAACTCTGCAGAGACCAAGGTCAGTGGAGAAAGAGGAGGAGGAGGGGCTGCAAGCACCAGAGCTGGGATTCCTCTGCAGCCCATGGTGAAGACCATGGTGAAGCAGCTGTGCCCCTGCAGCCTGTGGAGGAGACCCACGTGGGAGCAGGTGTTTGCCTGAGAGGAGGCTGAGCCCGTGGGAGACCCATGGAGAGAGAAGCCCACCCTGGAACAGCCTGTCCTTGATGGAAGAACGGCCCACGCTGCAGCAGTTTGAGGGGGGTGGACTCATGTTGGAGAAGTTCATGGAGAACTGTTGCTTACGAGGTTGTCTCATGTTGGAAAAGTTAATGGAGAACTGTCTCCTGTTGGAAGGACCTCACGGTGCAGCAGGGGAAAGGCTCCTCTCCCTGAGCAGCAGGAGAAACCACAGGTGATGAAGTGACCATAACCCCCACTCTGTGTCCCCCTGAGGCACTGAGGTAGGAGGTGGAGCTGGGAAAGAGGTACCAGTGGAGAAGAAGGTGTTTTCAAGGTTTTCTTTTACTTCTCGTGATCTAATTTTGCTAGCAATAAATTCAGTTGATATCTGTAATTCAAACCTGTTTTGCCCATGAAGGTATTTGCTGAATGATCTCTCCTGGTCCTTACCTCAACTCATGAACCCTCTGTTATATTTTCTCTCTCCTGTCCAGCTGAGGAGGGCAGTGAGGGAGGCTTGGGTGGGTGTCTGACATCTGGGCAGTGTCAGCTCACTGTACCAGCACAGGGCCAGCTGCCAGGGTTTGCAGCCGTGGTGATGGGGAGAATGCTGAATGGGGGAATGATACCCAAGGGAGCAGCTGAGGGAAAGGCAGTCTGTTCCTCTTTGTAACTCTCAGCTGAACTGGACAAGTTGTGCTGGTCTGGAGGAACCCAGAGAGGGGGCAGGTTGGGCTGCAGCACCAATCCCCTGATCTGTGCACCCCTCTCCCAGGCCTCCCTGAGCCCCTGCTCCCTAGGACACAGCCCCAGCCTTGTGAGTCTGGCAGCTCTGCTCAATTTGAGCAGACCTATTTAAAATTCCGCTGGGAGATTGGCTCCGACTTGTTACAATGCCATTGCTGGAAATAGAGTCATCACTGGAGACTATTCCTTTTTACAACTTTAGGTATATAGATTTCGTCTCGATTCAATTTATTTTTATATAGTGTCTTTAATACACTGTCTCTCCAAACGCTTTAGCAGATAGAATTGAAATAATGAGATAACGCTTTGCAGGAGTGTGTGCAGCCGCTCTCAGACAGGCAGCAGGGTAAAGCAATAGATGGAGATGGAACAGAGAGTGCAAGGTGGAGGCTGCATCACTTGGAAGCAGCAGTAATATGAGCAAACATTCACACAGTCTATTTATGGTGAGCACAAGGGCTGATGGATATGAAGAAAAGCAAGTAGGCAGGTGTGATCGAAAAAGGAGGAATTAAGGAGTAATTTCGATTGAGGAAAGATGGCTCTAAAAGGGAATGAATTTGAGGGAGGGATGTTCTCAGCCAAATGGATCAAAGGCAGTGAAAGCAATCCTTGATTCTCTCTGTTCATCAGGAATGGAAGTCTTGTTTGCTCCTCCATCACCACAATGTAAAACAGAGATGGAGATGCTGTAGGGACTGCAGCTCCACTCCACACAAGTGCTGAAATTGCTGCATTGCCCTATTGACTTGCCTGAAAATGGCCAAGTTTGCAAAGATGCAAATGCACCCAACTGGAAATTTCTCTCTGAGCCTGTTTTCAACAGATAATGTTGATATAAGAAGCACAAAATGTTTTAGAGGAGAACAACTGGCCAGAAAGGGGAAACTGTTTCAGTCTTATTAACACAGGAGTGACAGAACATACTGTGACAGGTGTTGGTAAAAAATAAACATAAACACAAAACTCTTTGGTGAAAAATGTAAAGAAAATTGAAAAGAAAACTTAATTTCATCCACCTTGTGGCACTTTTAGTCATCAGGGAAGAGCAGCATGAGAAATTGTAGCACTTTTTGTTTTCATTACAGTTTGGACTGGTAGGGAAAATGAAATCATCAGTTTTCCTGTAAAAGGGACACTTCTGTCACCTCAGCCATGGTGAGTGACGGGAGTAAAGTTGAAAATCTTTCCTGAACTGGGATTTCTGGGCCTAACCAGTGATGACTGAACCCAAGGGTAGTTTCACTGGGACTTAAAGGATAAATCTTGAGTGACAGGGAAAGCTGTGAGCAGTCAGAGGCTACTACTCAGGGATCAGGTAAGAAGATGGAGCAAGATCATGACACTCTGCAGTACTAAATGGTTCAAATCTCACCTGGAAAGGAGTGGGGAGCCGGGGGGTTGATGAGCACAACTGGTTTGCACAGAGACAATATCCCCATGCTGCTGCAGATACAGACCTGGGGAATTGAATTATTGATGGTGCAACTTAGGGTGTCTCCATTGTTGAGTTTTTTAGGGAGCCCCTACTCTCTGACATGCTGGCTAGGTTCCCTTCCCAACACCCCTTCCACTTCACAGGACCCAGCTGTCTTTCCTCAGTACTCAGTGGCTCCCACCAGGAGGATGGATGGAGGGAATGGATGGATGGATGGATGGATGGATGGATGGATGGATGGATGGATGGATGGATGGAGGGAGGGAGGGATGGATGGAGGGATGGATGGATGGATGGATGGATGGATGGATGGATGGATGGATGGATGGATGGATGGATGGAGGGATACATGGATACATGGATAAATGATTAAATGGAAGCTGCTCGCCTGGCCCTGCCTCTGCCCTGTCTGGAGGAGACTGCCCAACCCCTGAGCTGTTCAGAGGGATGGAGAGGGACGGGAGGGAGAACTGCTGACACTGAGAGGACAGGAGACCCAGGGCACTGCCTCTTGAATCTCTGCTGCTGCATCATCATTTTGGGAGTGATGGGTGCCAGGAGTCCAGTGGCTTGGCACAGCAGGGAGCAAACCATTACAGCTCAGTGAGATTATAACTGGGGCCTGCCAGTTGAAAGTGTCAGAGGGAGACTGTGGGGAGAGGGTAGGGACTGCTCCTCCTCCCAGGGCCTGTGGGAGAAGAGCTTAGGAAGGTTCCTCATTTGCCAGCTACCTCTCCTTTTCCAAAACTGCCATTAAAAGCTCAGTGAACGTCTCATATTTGTTCTGAACACACCAAAGTTTTAGGTAATGTGAAGGTGAAGCGGGCATATCCTGCACAAGAATTCCAACCTGGATCCCCATTTCTCAGTGACCTTCAAAACCTGAAATAGTTTTATCCTTGCAGAGGGCAGGTGGCAGCCCTGAAAGCAAAGCTGAACCAAGTTGGGAGTGCTGGGATGTAGGATTCTGATTTGGAAATAAAGGAAAAGGTACAGAAATGTGAATTTTGATTATGTTTCATTTAATGAGTTTTGAAAAGATTTGGAGCTGAATTAAAAGTAACAAAAAGCCAGGGAGATGAATGACCCTTATATTAAATTCAATTGGCTTTTGTGCAATTTGTTGCATAGAGAAGCCTCGTTAATACATTTTGCAGGTGGTTGGGTCATTTGTCATCAGAATCGCACTTTCTGGAAAGCCACTTTCCTCCCTCTTCAGTTATTTTGCTTTGAAATTAGTTTCCCTGGGTCCTGTCTGCTGGCAGGAGCTGAATTGGCTTCAGAGAAGCCACAGGGTTTCATGGAAAAGAAGAATCTGGCCTGTTATTTTCTATATATTTATAAGTTATCCTTATGTAACATGCTATACAGTAAATATCCCAAGTATATATAGCCATAGCCCTCATCCATTAGAAAAAGCCCTGCCCTGTATTATAGTTAATGATATTTATTGTTTCTTTCTGTTTTTCTTAAGAGCCAGAGAGCTTCCCTCTCCAGAGGGAAGAAAGTCTGAAAAAAAAAAAAACAACAACCCAACCAAATACAAAAAGCTTATTTCGTTTGCATTTTCCTAATTTGCTTTTCTCTGGCTCAGACATGTGTTGCCTATAAGCTATTAAAACTCTTTCTCTAGGGTTATTCTCCCCCCTCCATCCCCCATCTGATATTCACAACTTCATTCTGCCTGGATCAATGACTGCAAATTTGCTTTATGACAACTTGAACAAACCCATGATGGATCAGAAAGGACCTCAAAGTAGGCTGAAGCCTACTCAAGTCAAGAGCAGCAGACACGTTTGTTAAAGACCTCATTGGCCTCTGATCCTTGGGTTGCTGCAGTATTGATTTTTAGGGTCCGAGCTCAATTGTGCTGGAAGTCGAGTCATATGGAGTCGCATGCTCGTGGGGGAGACAGGAGTTTTATAATGGGAATGGATCGATGGGGAATGATTTAGCACACAGGGAGCTGGAGGCTTGGCAGGAAAGTTAAGCAATAATCGAGTTCTGGGCTCAGAGCCGTCTCAGGCTGGCGTGCTGCCTGTCTCAGGCTGTGTGCAGGGCTCAGGGGCTGCCACGCCAGGCTGTGTGTGCAGGGATGGCACTGGCCCTGCTGTGTCTGGGCAGGCAGTCACGGTGCAGGTACTGTATGTTTTTTGCTTCTCCAGCACTCTCTAGGTTTAAAACAAACCAAAGTGGATCCTCAGATGTTGTGCACCAAGACCTGGTAGTGTTAGTGCGCTGCAGCTCTGGGTTAAACCCATAAGTGACTCTAAGGAGGAAGAGGCTGAACATGGAGAACAGAGCTCTTGAATGAGGAACATGTTTTGTGCAGCCTTGTAAATGTGTGCTTTTTTATTTTTAAACTGTGACTTTCTTGTAAACAGAAAGATTTTCCATTCTCTAACCCCTGCTCCATCAGCATGGAAGGGGAATGAGAGACATTTGGGCAGGGATTGGCTTTTTGCTGTGTGCCAAAAGCAGCATTCTGGGCCCAGGTCTATATTTCGGTTACCCCCAAGTGATATAACACAAAAATCCAAGGACTTTCACTAAAAAGAAAATGAGACATGTCCAACTTACATTTTCCTCTCTGCTGCTGCATGCCTCAGTTTACCTCTGTGATGTGTAAGTAAAGACCTGCTTTGAGATGCAGGTGGTACCTCTATAGTGCTTCTGTGTATGACACACACAGGTTGATTTTCTAAAAAAAAACAGGTTTATGTCTAAGGTGGCTGTGATCAAATTACCTCAAGGAGCCTTTATTTTATTTCTGAGCCCTCCGGTCATCAGCAGCATGGCTCTGCCTGATCTATGGTGGCATATCTGACCTCATTTAAGTCCAAAAGGTTTCACTGAGTGGGGAGTTGTCAGAGATGGAGCTCGAGGGGTAAAATCCAGTCATTATCCCAGCAAAGTTCTTCCTCTTCTGACTCATTTTCAGGGGTGTTGAGGTGCCCCAGTTCCAGTCATGAGCCAGGATTTTCCCATACAGGGGTTCTGGCACAGCACAAAACTCATGGGTGGAGGGTGAGATGAAATACGCATTAGGAGCAGAAAAGAGGCTTTTCCTTCTCAGCTCAAGTGCAGGTAGTTTCCTGCCTGGATCTAATAATTAAAGCTATATTCCCTAATAGCAGTCCCTCTGCAGCGTGTACTGCTGCCTGAGATGGACTGGATGGACAGACTGGGACTTTTCCAAAGGCATGGTATGTGCACCACTGCTTTCCTGCAGCAGAGTGTGTGGGTGGGGTGTGTCAGGTGAGCTGGACAGAAGCAGATGAATACTGATGTTTTCGTCTTTCTCCCCTTCCCACCCCCTTCCCTCTGACCACCACCCCCATCATCCATGTCGTGCAGTCTGTTGTTAACCCTATAAAAGGGTTCTGAGTGGCTGAGGACTCTTCATCCTTGGAGACACTCAAAACTCAGCTAGACAAGGCTCTGAGCAGCCTGGTATAATGCTGAAGTTGGATCTAACCTCAGAGTGGTCCCTGTTTACACCAGAAGGCTGAACTTGGGGCTGGACAAGTCCATACCCATCTAAGTTATTGTTATCCTATCAAGCTGTACATGAAGCTTGGTTTGATTGTTTCAGGCCCTTTTGCCCCAACTGGAAAGACTGGTTCAAGGTATTTCAGTTTGTGAAAAGGTTCCTCTTTCCCAGTCTGCAGATAATCATGATCATTTCCCAGCTACTCAGTCCCTTTCTCAACCACACCTACCCCTCCTGTGTATTGGTGGATGGGTCTGGCAGAAACAGTGAATCTCCCTCCCTAACTTGGCAGAAAAGACTGGCAACACAAGCTGCTCAAAGCCCAAGGAACTTTAAACAAAGACAACCTGCCTAGATTTGTTTAGATCTTGCATTCAATTTTCAGATGGTTAATTCTAAGTGAGGCACAGCCCTCTGTGCCCACATTTCCCCCAGTTTATGCTGCAAATAAACATATTTCCCTCGTTCATAATTCCTGACAGTATTTTTTGAGGGCCTTTGCCTTTCCTGGGTAAACAACTTGTTCCATGTCACTGATGCTAAGTGACTGCTGGTAATGAATGCAGCCTGTGAGAGCAGGTCGAGGGATCTGGATAAGTGCAATTAGCAAATCTTTGCTTGGCAACTCACAATATTTGGGGGGTGGGGGGTGGGGGGTGGTGGTGGGGGAATAGAGAGAGAGGTGTCTTAACACAGTGACAGCTAGGTGCAGCTTGTGCTCTGAAATCTTTGCGCAGAGGTGGGAAGAGGCAGCCAGGTTTCATGTGGATGGGCAGATTAGGAAGTGTGGGGATTAGCAGAGAGTAATTACAGTGCCTCCACTGTATATTAAGTGTGTGAAACAATATACAGCACTCACCACACGCCAGGCATTATGGCTGGGTGTCATAGTTGACGTTTTAAATATCCATTATTCAAAAATTGATTCCATGCCTGACTATCAAGCTGCATCCAGCTATAATATGGGTGTAGCACCACACAACAGCACTGTCATCTGCTAAGAGCTTTACAAACATTAGCTCCTTCTGCTTTACCCCCTCCATCAGCGACAGGTAAGGGCTGCTAGTTCTGACTGCCTGCATCCCCAGGGAAGGCTGGGATTAGATGAAGGTGTTCTGGGGAAGCTGCTGTAGATGTTGAGGCCAAAGCAGCCATGGCCATACAGGAGGTGAGCAGAACAGAGAGTGGCCATAACTTGGAATAACCCCAAAATTCCTCCAAACTCAAAGAAGAACACTTCTACTACTCAGAGGTACTGGAAAATAGGGCCTTTAAGACATTCCATGTTTTGTACTCACCTTTATTATTTGAAGCATTTTTAGGGAAGTTTTTAATCTTGACATTTTGCAAGAATCTCTAAGAAAGGTTTTCATATGGAAATCCTTTTCTGCCGATCTTTGCTTTCTTTTTTCACTTTGGCCCTCAGAAAAAGAAGAAGCAAGGGCAAAAAAGGTAAGGAAACCAATAAGCAAATGACAAGAGGGGGCGACCGAAACAAGATAAAAAGATTTGGTTTTGTTTTAGAGGAAAAATTGGACATTGTGAAAAAGATTTTTTTTCCCCAGAAATATGGTTTAGAAATTAAAAAAGCTTTTTTCCTCTACTGAAAATATCTATGACTCAGAAGATGAGCTGATTTGTGGTTCTAAAGTGAAGGCAGCAGTGTCATCTTAGAGAGCCTGGCTGATTTTTGGTGGGTCCGCATCTCCTTGATGGCTGTTGACAAACCAGATTTCATCTTCCTCTTCCACCTCGACTTGACTCCAGGAATTTCCTTTCCCAAACCTCCTTAGGCAAATCCTCTCTGAAGATTACCTACGTTATCTGCTTCTCCCTGGAGACAGCTTCCTCTCCTTTGCTATCAATTAACAACAGCTCTCACCAACCCCTCGGTTTAATTGCACCATCTTTAAAAGCAGTCCTGATACTGATGTGCCTTTTTCTCCTATTCTAGTTTCTCCCTCTGAATTATTCTGTTGCTTCTGACTGCAAACACCGGGAGTGAAATCCTGGGGGATTAATGGACTCCTGCCCTCCTCTCTTGGCTCTGGGAGCCTCCTCCCCACAGGTGTGCCAGAGCTCACCTGAGGGCACAAAGCCTCCATGGTTTGTACCTCAAGCTCAAGCATGAAACCAAAGGCTCTCATGAAAACAAAGGGGGTGACTGTGTGGAAAAGCTGTTCTCCAGGTCGTGTAGTCCTTTCTACTGGGGATCTGTCTGGAGGTTGTGTAAAAGGTGTATGTCTGTGTGGAGGGTAGGCTCTGACTTACCCCAGCAATCTGCACTGATGCTGTAAATTGCTGTAAATGTGAAATGCAGAGCCAGTCAAGGATCAGGTGAGATCTTAATCGCAACAGCAACAAAATAAAATACAGTGCAGACTCTGCAGACTCTCCATAACCCATTTGTACCAAAACCAGGGTCAAACTGCCCCTTGTCTGCTCCTGTTCCCAGGTAGCCTCTCTTTCCTTTTGGAGCTGCCTGTGCCACAGGAAGGTTGGGAGTGAATTTTGCTCAAAAACTTGGGTACCTCAGCCTTTCCAAGACACACTTCTTCCCTGAAAGGATGGTTTTCCAATGGGAAAAATCAATTTGCTTTGGGAAAAACTCTCTGTATCTGCCTGGTTTAAGCAGAGTGAGGACTGAGTGCTCTGCTGTTGTGGGTATTTGAGGCCTGATGTCTCTTTCCAGTTGGTGGCTGCTCCATGTGGGTGTAAAGCTGGAAGGTGAGGTCCTCCCATACCCACCAGTGCACTCCAACTCCTGCTCCAGGGCATTCACCTCCAGTGCTGCAAAGAAACACTGATGTGCCCTTGGGTCCAGCCTCATTTGAAGGTTAAAAATAACACAAAGGTGCTTAGAGAAGTAAAAAAAAAAAAAAATAAAAATAAAAAGAAAGAAATTAAACCACCCCCACACTTGAAAGAAACCTACCCCTTTAAGAAAGGATTGAACGTAATCTATTTCCAGCGTACGAGAGATCGGCTAAGGATTGCTGGGACATTTTCACTGACACAAATCTACATAATCGTTTTAAACTTCTCACCATTTCTTCCGATTATTCTCTTTCTGTCACTTTAGGAAGCTCTAAAACTGATTTTCTCTCCGTAATCTTCCAGTATTGCTTAGCACCCAAATCTCTAATATTTTAAGAAGATTATTTCATTTATAATTGATTGAGTGTATTTGCCAGTTTGCTACTTCAAAGATGTTGTGCTTTAAGGGGTTCAGGTAGAGCATTACTAAGTTTCCACCCCTTACCCCCCATCCAAAATAAGAGGTAGAAAAATTTTGCATCCTGCCTGACACTTGAAGCTTTTTTTTCCCTTTGCTTTTTAAAAATATTGCTGGTATTATTTACATTGTCAGCAAGCTGAATAGCTAAAAAAAAGGGATCTCCAGAGATAAAAGACAAATCAAGCTGTCTCCAGCTGCAGGCTTGGGCCATGGTTTCCATTGCAGGGAGCAGTTTGATGAGCAGCAATTGCAGGCAGGCTCCAACAGCATCACATGTCTCTGTGTACCAGCCTTTCCTCCCAGGGCCTGGCTGCCCACCTCACTGTTCACACTGCCAAAGGGATAGGAGAACTGCTAGCAGTTAAAATGTGTTTTATTTTTATTTTTTGCCTTTCAATGGACAAGGTGTTTTCCAGCCGTATTTGCTCGCTGGGGGTGTTTTCTGCATCGAGACAGAATGCACAACATGGTGGTGAAGAAAGGGGCAGGAGAAATGGGAGTGGGCAAAAGGAATTCCCAAAACACGTTGCTGCTGGGAGCTGTCTTCATCCAGCTCAGGACTGGCCATGGTAGCTGCTGCCCGTAGGTGAATGCCTCCATCACTCAGTGCTGGATGTTGCCTTGTAGAGTGCTGAGAAAGGGGTTGAGGGAGGGGAGGAGGGTACAATAGGTAATGTTTACTGAGGGCAAAGGCAGTAGGACGTCTGCAAGCAGAGCTGTGGAGGGAGAGAGCCCATCTAATGCACTGCCACTCCCCACCATATAACCAAGAAACCTCAAAAATAAGGGGGAGAATCCCCATTCTCAGCCCTGCTCTGCTCTTCATTCTTTATCACCTGTGAACTAGTGAGGAGTTGCATGGAACAATGCTCAAAGAAAAGCTCTGAGCCCTCTTTTAGGGCTGGCAGAGACTTAGTGATGCTCTGTCACAGTCATTTCGGGGAATGGAGCAGCTATCAACTAACAAGAATGAATTTCAAGGCTGATCACCTGCAAGCCAGGGATAATGGGAGGTCTGCACAATCAAACATGTCTCCTGTTATAGTAAAACAAGCAACACTTGAAAAAGACATGGAAACAGGCTTCTTTAAATCCAATTCAGGGATTTGGAATCCCCACTAAACGCTTAATTAATTTTTGATTAGCTGAGAACCCATTAAACAGACTGATTCTTCTAGCTTTATAAGTAACGGCAGCATGCTGCTTTAATTAAATTAATACTAAGAGATGTTCATTTTCAAATCCTTATGTTGGTTATTTGAGAAAAAATCATTTCATTCCCTTCCCTAAGAGGTTTACCATATTCTTTTATCCCAATACAGTATCTCTTCCCATTCTGTTTGTGTTGCCCTTGGTTTGCCTGGAGGCAGGCTCTGTCATTCTGTCATGAATTTGTTCTGCCTAAGGGACATGGGGGTGTCCCAGAAGTTTAGGACCAAGAACCTCATATTCCTATGGAGGTTCACCATATGGGTATGAACAGTCTGAGTATTTGGGGTCTCACAGCCATTCTTCCCACGGAGCTGCCACTGGCTATTTCCTATGTCAGGTACTGGACATGAATCCTGATTCTTCTTCCACGACATAGCAAGCATTTGTGAATTATCACCTCCTCTTCTGAGGATCAGAGCCTGTCCAGGTCTCTGCTGTGACTACACCATGTATCAGAGAACATGCCATGGCTTGTTCACTCCTGGTTTTCAAACCCCTATGGATTTCTCTGTTTCCCAGTGGAAGTCAGAGTTACTGTCCATGCTTGGCTTCTTCCCCAGTGACCAAGACCTTCCTATGTGTGCTGGATTCTCTGGTGATGGGAGGGATGCAGTCAGGCCTTGGGCCTTTCCTTGATGATGGAGATGTGAAATGGACACAGGTAACACTGGGTGTGATTAGGGAAGGAACATGGACTCACTCTTAGAACAATTCTTTGTACTGGAGGATTCAAAACCTCCCGTCTGCCTTTTCTTCCACCCTCCAGCAAGATCCGAAATTGAAATTTGCAGCCTTCTCCCACTGCCATAATGGGTGAAAAACTCCTCCCTGCTCATTTCAGGGCCAGCATGTTGAAATTTGCAGCTGTGTCTCTCCTTGCTTCAGTCCTGGGTCCTGCCCAAACTTCTGAGCCATCTGCCAGTCATCACCAGTGTGAGCCTCTGAGGTCCTTGCCTGTGCTGAGCAGGGTCCATGAGCACCCAGGGAATTTCCATATCTATTTATTTATGCAGATGCACTGTGCCCAGCTCCGAGACCTGCCAGCCATACGAATTCCGTATGACGACATCGCTTCCATGACACTACTGAACAGCTTTACATTGATTATGGTCCCATAAATGGGAATCCTCTCCTGTCATCTGAGGGTTGGGATTACTTTTTTCCATTTTAAGCTTCTTCCATTTGGCAAAAGAAGAAGAACTTCTACTAAAGTGGTTCACAAGAACCCACTGCTGGGATGAACTACTTGGGAATACACCAGGCTCAGTTCAGGTGTGATTTTCTTAACACCATCTCTGTGTTGTTTTGGCTTGGTGTCCATCCCTCACTCCATTTGCTCTGGGTGTGTCTGAATTAAGCAGAGAATTTGTTTCACTCCTTGCTCTGTCCCAATGAATGAAGGGTGAAACTGGGCTTTCAAGCCCCCAGTGACCCCTTCACTACTGCCTTTGCAGAGCTGGGATGTCACCTAGATCCCAGCTGCAGAAACATGCTGGGGTGGTCCCCAAGGATTTAAACAGCTAATGCTGCCATTACACAGGATCGGGAGAGGGGGGCTTGGAGAGCAGCCCAGCCCCTCATGCCTTCACCCTCCTGCTAAGCTCCCCTTGCCTCCCCTCTCCCACTGCCCACTCCTTGTTAGGAGCTGTCGGAGGCAGCTGGCTGCTCGTGCATTAAATTAGCAGATGTTGCTGCTACACAACATTAAGCACAACAATACTGTTAATGTGCCCTCCGGAGCCCTCTGCCTCCTCCTCACTGGGCCTCACCAGACACAGCCTCTCTGGAGGCAGATTAATTTCAACTCTCTGGATCATAATAAATTAATTTTTATTAGAAAAGGCGGCAGGGAGGTGGGGGGGGTTCGGGACTGATCTCCTGAGCTGAAGAGATTTAAGCCAGCTGTCGACCGTCTCCTGGCATTTGGGTTAGGAAGTAAATACAGAAGGAGGGGATTTTTACAAAACACCCATCAGCCCTCCTTTCTGGGAGGAGTGTGAGGGAGGCTTGGAGGGAAGGGAGAAAAACCTGTGTTGTGGGGTTAATGCTGTACAGAGTCCAGGGCTAAACAAACTGGAAGGGGAACATTTTCTTTCTTATTCCTGGGGAGCACTTCCATCATGTTACCCTGACAAGAACCCTCCCTAGATCTGAGGCTGCGAGGTCCTACAGCAAGTCCCCACACCCCCACAAGCCCCCCTTTACTAAGCAGCCTCTTTCCCAAGATGCTGGTAGGAATAGGATTTACCAGCTTTTCATCATCACCACTTTCAGAGGAATGTGGCACAGTCCTGCCAGTCCCTGAAGCATCCCCACCCCATCCCCAGCACCTGCTCCGTGCCCAGCCCAGCTTCCCAGCCACAGCCAGGCAGCAGATCGCTGGAAGCTGACTCTCTAGTACCACAGAGTTTCTGAGCAGAGGAGATTTTGACGGTTCAGCCTCGTTGCCTTGGATGCTGAAGCTCACAGCTCCTTCCTTTTGGCTTAAGTCGGGGCTGTCTGTACTCAGCACTTACGAAAATCAGCCCTGGGTCTTTGCTCAGATTAACAATCAGTGTGAGCACAGCGGCTGTGGGAAGCCCAGATCTTCATTTATCCGTGGGGAGTGCATTGCCCGTCGTGGATTTGGAGGATGTGGGAGCTGGGCTCTGGCTGGCCATCCCTAGCTTCACTACTGAGCTGAAAACTTGGACCTGGTAGTTTTAGTATCACCCAAAATAATTGCTGATGAATGTGGACTCTGGCAGGGTGGTGGACAAGAATGTGTTATCTGTTAGTGCTCAGTGACATTTCCACTGATCATTTCAAAGGCCAATAAATGCAACCAATCTCTATGCAAGGGCTGATCCTTCTCAGCATCCTGTCTCCAGCTGTGGCCAGCAGTGAACACTGATGAAGGAATGTCACACCACAAACTCACAGTGATCCTTCACCAGAACAGCCTCCCAAGCTCCAGATGTGTGGCTCAGGGACTTTCCAATGTAACCAAAATTAATTTCTTTCCTTGATTAATTTCTCCATTTGCCTTTGATCATTCACAACATCCAGTGGTAAGAAGCTCTACAGACTAAACAGGCTTTGTGTGAAAAATTATTTTTCCTTCTCCAGCTGGTCTGCAAGTTTCAGCTTCTGCCTTCCAGTTCTTGAAGAAGGAGACATGGTGAACAGCTATTTTCTGTTTGCTTTTTTCAGTCCATTTTATCTTTATCACTTCCTCATCAATAATTTCTTTATCACTTACTCATCAATAATTTATTTTCCAGAGACAAAATCCTGTCACTGAAACAGTTTCTTATACAGACACAGTTCTGTACTCTATTGGCAACTGGCTCAAATACCAATAAACCTCCTGGATGATGAACTGGTCTGTGTTTGCTGCTTTGATTAAAAATTCTGTATTTTCTGTTGTGTAACTGTGGAGTTATCCTGCAGTGGGAGAGTAATTAAAAAACCAGTCCTACTCACCTGTATTTTTCTTCTCCATCATGACATGATCTAGGTTAACAATAACGCATGGTTTTGGAGAAGTGTTAATTTTTAACCTGTAGCCATTTGATTTCTTGGTTCCCAGCCCATACATGGTAGAGAACTGCAGCAAGGCAAAGAGGGGGAAGCAGTTTTCATTGAAGAAATGATGAAAACACAGCTCCAAAGCCAGGACTAGAGTCTGGGGGCTGTTTAGGCTGGAGCATGGATTTCCAGCTGAGGTGCTCCTGGATCAGGACACAACAGTCCTTGGGCAAAAAACTGCCCCTGCTCCTGCTAAAGCCTTTTGGAGCTGCTGGGGTGCATCATCTGTGTCCCCAGCCCCTGAGCATCTCGTTCACTCCTTACAGACACGGTGCCAACACCTGAAGCTGTCACCCCACATACTTGTCCTGAACTCTTTGATGCGAGGTCTTGGGGGAAAACAAACCGGAGCGGGCGAGTGCAGGGGATGGAAAGGAAAGTGGTGCTTGTGATAACACGAGATCAGGTTTCACTGAGTCCTTTCTCAAACACCAATTGAAAACCCCTCCCGCCACTTGACAAGTTTCCAAAATCCTCTTTATTTCCAGCATCTACCCGTGGCCCTTGAGTAGGGAGAAAAGGCTGTGAAATGAAAGACCTGTTTGCTCTGTGAAAGAGCTTGACAATGTGTTGAGAGAAAGTGATACTCACTGCCTTCAGAGCATTCAGAAAGGTGTCCATTTATCTCTCTCTTTTCTTTTTTCACCAGTTCTTCTTCTAAGGAATCTGGTTGTAATCCCTCTCTGGGATTTTTCACAGTAGTCTGATAATGTTAATATTTATCCTGGCTCAGAGATGAACTGACAGCCTTGTGTTCTCTCTCATTTTATCTCTGTACATCTATCAGGTGTTCTGTACGGCTTTAACTTCATCAACACCCAGCTTGGTGCAGTGACAGGTAAAATCACCCTCCATCACCCTCCACCTCTCTCATCTCCAGTGGTTTGTTTTCTCTGTTTGTTTTTATTATCTTATTAAAAGTCTAAAGAGCTTAAATCTAGAAGCAGTATTAAGTGGTCAAGGTATTTGGGAGTTCTGAGGGTAATTCTTAGACTAGTCCTTGCCCTGTATTAAAAAGCTGATTACAGACTCTTGGCAGAAGGGATGTGGGGACATACAGGCAGATGGTTTTTCCCCGGGATTTCAGTCCTGGAAGAAAAGAACCCATGAACTGGTGGAGTTTTCTTCTACTGGTGGTCAGTGTTTTGGAGCCTGACCAGGTCAGTGAAGGGTTTGTGCTACCCTTGGAAGAGATGCCTGAGGAATAACAACAGACAGACATAATTTGTCATGGAAAACAGCCATAATTTCTCTCTTTGGGATATAGCACAAACAAGTGGAAAAGGGATACAGTGAAGTTTCTTTGTATGGAAATAATACCTGCCAACACTGGTTGAACATCTGTATTTATCTTAAAGCTTCCTGCCTGGGAGTCAGATGAATACAGGGAGATGCTGGTTTGCATTTGTGTAAAAATGAGTTTATCTATCTAGTGTGTACAGCCAAGAAACAAGTAAGAAGGTATCTAAACTGGCTTGAAACCTCTCCAATGAAAAAAAATGGGAATGTTTGCAGCTGGTTGCAGATCCCCAGTGACCTCTACATTATCAACTATCCACATTTATACAGGCATGAGGATGATGTGGGAGTGGGGAATGTCCCTGAAGCCACCCCCAAGAGGATAGATACCCAAAGTAACTTATTCCACCTTGAACTTTATTGATGCAGTGAGTAACCTCAGTGGAGACCATAGGTAAGGGTTTGCTGCTAATAAAATTTTGGAGAAATTTTCTCAAATTTATTGCTGTAGGATTAGATCTAGCAATGTGTGAAATTGCATTGAACAGGTGGAGCACCAGTTTGTGTGGAGAATGGTTTTACATGCAAACACACCATCTTTCTAGGACCCAAGTTTTTTCTTCATCGGTTGTACTCTATCTAGAGCTGAGCTCATTTTAGTCTTCCAAACTGTCTCTTATATAAGGCTGACCTCATGTCTCCTCCAAAGTGCTATTTGTCCTCTAAGGAAGCTACAGATTACATAATTTCATTTTGGTTTTATTCATCTCTCATCTTCAGTGGCAAAGGAAAAAGAGTTTGAAGAACACTGAAGTGTTATGAAGATTTTTCCTACAGACAACATAAGAGGTAATTAAGACTGATGACAGTTCCATTCCAAAAACTGAACTCTTTCATCAACAGCTCCTAGGATTTTCCCTTCTTTCATATACAATCAGTTTTGTAAATCTGTTTACCCCTGATCAAAAAAAAAAAAAAACAAACCCAATCCTCCGTTATCACCAGGCTTCTATGGGAAAGGCAGGAAGTTCAGCAGCGTCTGCATTCATAAAACAGAGAATGTGAAACTACATTGTAACTGCAGTGAGGTCAGATCCAGCAGCAACCACGAAGATGGTGTGGTGTGATCACTAAGTGTTTATCATGGGAGCATCCAAATTCCCAGCGGTGGTTACTCCAAAGCCCCCCATTTTGGCAAGCTTTTAAAACTATGTTTATCTCAATGATGTAAGAATAAAAAACCTCAGCTCAACCAAGAATTTTTTGTTATGTGAGCAGTTCACACTAAACACTGGCTTGCCACTGGATGACTGGTAATTATTACCAGTCATGTTAACAGAGGCTCAGCTTATTTTCCTACTCTCATCCTAAGCATGGATTCACACCAGATCAGTTTTTTGTACACCAAATTTCTGCAAATTTCTGGCTGTAAGTACCCCACAGGCCATTTGAGTTGAGTTTTCTCACACTCTGGGCGGGGTAGATTCTGGTCAAACTGAGCAAAATGTTTTTGGTGTGGCCACTCATTTCTCAATAGCACAAACTGACAGAGTGGTTGAGCAGAACATCTGGAGGTGTGAAGGCCCAGGGTGGTCCTGAGAAGCCTTTCTCTGTCCTCTGATCCAGGAGCACTGGATCAGGCCTTTCCAAACTGAGACTGAAGAGGATCAGACCAGGAATATCAAAGGGAACAAATATTTAAGGAAGGCTGAAAATATCAGCATCGCAAAGATCAAAGTTTCTTTTTGCAATCTATGCTGAAAGCAGCAATATCCCAAGAAAATTCAAATCCAAATCAATAGTGCACTGCAGACTCACAAATGTGTGTTACTCCACATGCCAGCACATCCATCTGAGTGCTCTTTACCTCCCCATGAAGTCATTGGGTCGTGAAGAAAAGAATCACTCTCTATACAAATTCCACCAGGCTGTAGCAGGGTGTACCTAGGAAATACCTGCTACCAAATGGTACCACAGCTGCAGCCGTGCTAGGAAGTGCTAACCCTGCACTGCTCCAAACGAAAGAAAAATACATATGTTAATGTCACAGCATCAAATTCATGTGCTCATTAATTATAATTAATTAATTCTTACGTTGTGCCCCAGAGATGACCACTTCACTGCCTTTGGAGCTCCTCCCATTATCTGACCTGGCTCCTCTGAGTAAGTCTCCTCACCAAAACCAATGGAGCTTTTCCCAGCTCTTCCACTGGATCTGCAAAATGTATGCAGATTTATACAGGCACACACTAAATACTCTGGGGGGAAGGAGTAAAATAGACATTAATCAGATATTAAAGGACTTATAAGACATGGAGAAATATACATTTGGGCATAGTTTGTGGTTGGTTTGGAATGTTATGTATACATGTAATTGTATGCATTATTGTTGTGTTTTGAACAATTAGATTGCAAAGGATAACAAGTAAAGAGGAAGAGGCAGGAGTTAAATACCTAATAACACTAATGTTAGAGAACTGTGGCTAATTTGCAAAAGGATACCGCATGGAAACATGCTTCCTCTAATCTGTGTTGCTTTAAAAAGGAAAAAGAAAAAAAAAAGAAGAGGAGGAGGCTGGGGTTAGTAAGCTATCTGACAGTCTGAGCAGCTCATCTGCTTGCAGGGATTGGGTTGGGAGCAGATATTCCCAAGTGCCTTGAGTATGAAGCACATTGGATGTGGCTTTTGATCAGAGGGGCAAGGTGCTGCCTTCTCTTCCCCCGTGGGTGGTTCCAACTGGAGGCAGGTACCTCCTGATGGAACAAGGAGGGAGGGTTTGGTGGCAGTGAGAGGGACAGGGACAGCTCTGCACTGTGTGTTTACACCAGACCCTGGCCTTTCCCCTGCCTGTGCTCCTTGTAATTTCTGGAAATCAGAAATAAGCTGATGTGATTAGAGAAGAACAGATCTGGCTTAGTGCTCTTCAAGCTTAAAAAGGTGTTTAAGACTTGACAAATTACACATACAGAACTAATAGAGATCCTAAATAAGTACGGTTACCTAATTCCTTTACATCGAGAGACAAAAATGAAGGGCGGCATTACTGTGATTGATGGACAGATAGCAGCATGGCCAGGGAGAAATAGCTGAAAGCTGAGGCACATCAAAAAACATTTTACACACAGCCCAGTCTTGATCTGGGTAAGGAAGGACGAATTTTTGCTGGCTCTTAGCTTTTGTTGATGGTTTGATACTGGTGACCCAGTGGAAACAGAGTTTTTCTGGTGTTGCTTCTCCTTGGGGAGGGGCCAGGCTTGGTTTTCTTTAGGTTACACTTTTCTTTGTGCTTTTTATTTTTTTTTTTCCTTTTTTTGAACGCAATCTCAAAGTCATCTTGCATTAATTAGCCGTCATCTTAACGACACTGTTGCATGTTAGACGAAGAGATCTCTGAATTCAAATAAGACTTGACCCTAAGAGGGGCCAGCTCCCTGGCTTTTTCTTCTCATCTCCTTAAATCTAAAAATTGCTAAGTGATCTCTGAGGCTCAGGCTTTCCTCGGAGATTAGTGTAAGAAAAGCCCCAACATCTGCAAAAGTGACTGCTTTTGACAACCGTACAGATATCTTAAAGAGCAGGAATTTCCCTAATAAAACCCCTTAAAATAAGTCTTCTTAAGATTTCTTAATGCCACAGTGATCAGTTTGCATGTTTCAGAAATTCAAGAATTTTTTATCTGCTTTGGAAAGTTATGAAAAAAAAATGAAGCAGGTTTATTTAAAGGGGAGAAGTATTTGAGATGCAGGAGAGACGGGGTAGAAAAGCTTAGGAACTGGTGATAAAACCATAAATTGTATAGCTCAGGGAATTTGTGGACTGACTGAAAATGACAAAGCAAAGCAGCCCAAGTTGGTCATCAGAATAATAACAAAGAGGACTTTTACCAAGGAAAGGGAAAAAAAAAAAAAAAAAAAAAGCACGTGGACCCTGTGGCATTCCATAGGCAATTTAAATAGCTTAATTCGGCATTGTTGTGATAGCCACATGCCTGATAGCCTGTGGGCCAGATCCTCTGCTGGTGTAAAGCCGCGGCTTTTCCACCTATTCAGCAAAGCATCCCTGTTAAAGACAGGGTTTAGGCGTCTGCTGAAATGGGAGTGCTTAGATCCCCACAAAGACACTGGGAGTGCAGCAGCCTGCTATGGCACATGGAGATGTTTAAATCAGTGTATCCTGCAGCTGGGGCATGAGCCCCTCATCCGAATTTGCCATATATTTCTCAGCTCTTTGGGTGCTGGTACAGAAGGCCAGGCTGCCTGTGAGATCCCAAAGCACAGAGAGATGCTGGTGGGTGTCTCTGAAGGCTTCTGGGGCTTGATCCTGCCCTCCTTTCCCCACCTGGAGCCAACACGTGGATCTGCAGCCCGTGCAGGATGGGGTCTAGGGTGCTATTAGGGCTGTGTGTGCACAGTGGGATGGGCTGCGCTGGGGGGCTGATGCTTCCAGGGGTAAAATATATCCCTGCTCAGCAGATCTGCAGCGTGGCCAGTTGGGCTGAGCGTGGCAGAGGAGCCCTCAAAGAGAGCTGTCAGCACCTGTGTGTGCAGGGCCTGCAGCCTGTGGTGACAGCATCCACACCAACATCCTTGAGGCTGGGTCCATGAACAGAGTGTTGGTGAAAAAGTCCCACTGAAGGCAGCATTACTAGGAATTTTTTTTTTCTTTTTCCAATTTATGGGTCTCAATAGGGACAGAAATTTAGTTGTCTGTGTTTCTGATGCCTTCCTGCTTATGTACTTCATCCCCATAAAAATGAGTAGATTTCAGCACTGGATATTCCCATTTAACATTTTGTTTACTTCCATTTTGATTTCATTTTCTAGAAAGATCTGAAGGAATCCCAGCGAGGCATGAGCATTCACCCTGGAGATTTCTTTAGCAGCAAGCAAGAAGGATAAAATGGAATTCTATCAGGGATAAACGATACAGGGATACAGATTTAATTTGCATGGGGCAGCTGCTGATGATCTGTATCTCTTGGTCCACAAGCCCATAATTGACAGGGTGGAGGAACTATTGGGGTCCAACACAGATTTTTGTGCAAGATGGATGGATGTAGGTCCAGTATATTTCTTGAGGATATATCCCATTTACCCCATGTGCTGTGGGATAGGGCAACATAAGGCAGCAGGAACCAACACATGAAACCCCACAGAGTTATTTTTCCTCCTCCTTTCCCTTCATGGGACACTTTCCTGCTCTACTTCAGAGCAGAGGGACATACTGGAATTAAAGAATAACCCACTGAAACCAAGAAATCTGGTACATGCCCAGCCCTAGCAAAGGTGGAGCAGGAAACAGATCAGGGATTAGAGGCACGAAGGGACACAGGTTCACAATTACCATGTTAAGCCCTTCAGTCCAGCTGTAAAGCCTCCAAACCACTACCCAGCTCCTGCTTGACCTTGGGTGCCCCTTAAATCTTTGTGGTGCTCTGGTTTGCAATGCTAAAATTCCCAGGTGCTGAGACTTGGGTTGCTCCTGGGAGCACCCCTGCCATGCCTTGGCTGAGCAGCTCAGTGCCCATTATCAGGTCCTTGAGGTGTTTCTCAGCCTTCCTCACCCATGAAGTCCAGCTAGCAAGAACTCCCAAAGACCCAAACAAAGTACAAACAGTGATGGTGGTGGTAGGGATCAGAGAGGGTGGCAGAAAACCTTGTGGCTGCCATTTTAATCCTCTTTATTTGTGTGTCTTTGCTCTGGTCCAGCAAACTGGCAAACAATTTTAAGAAGTGCTATAGGTTAGAGGAGAGAAGTGAGTAATTCATTTGGAAGGGCCCTACAATGGCTTTCTGGTCCAACTGTCTGACCACTTCAAGGCTAACTAAAATTTAAAACAAATCCCAGAGTTAAGGTTGTCCTAGAGCTGAATACCTCAGTGAGTGCCTGTAGGTGGAAGATATTGGGTCAAATCCCCTCAGACAGGGGTATAAATAAATACCTTGAGGGAATGTGACATATGGGAGTGTAATGTGATGTTGTAGGATCAGCCGTAGTATTCTGAAATATTTACTTGAGAGCTTAATAGTTTTTCTTACAAAATGTGAGGCTTTAGTGTTTTTTTGTTTGTGTGAAGCTGTTTTGGTTTGGTTGGTTTTGGTTGTTTGTTTTTTTTTTTTTAGGTTTTTTTGTTGTGTTTTTTTTTTTTTTGGTTGGTTTGGCTTGGTTTGCTGGTTTTTAAACAAGGAAAGTGGGACATTTTGTTAATGGGAGCATCTTGGATTGCAAGCCTCAGAGAGGAAAACCAGATCTGGCAACTTCACCTCTCAACCTCTCTGTGTCTCAGTTTTTTCACCTGTGAAACAGGCACCAGATTGCTAGACTGCCTCTTCCAATATGCCCTATACTGTAGGATCCAACGTGACATAGAAGGTGCAAATAAAGACTCAGGTCTTAATCCCTATGCAGTAATATCAAAAATACTACTCTGATTGAGAAAAATTGTGCCACCATAAGGAGAGTTTTATTTAGGATGCTGCAGATCTAGATTTGCTGCCAGCAGCCTAAAACTGACAAGAACTTGGAGTGGGAGAAAAAAAAAATCTTTTCTGCTTTTATATCTCAATCAAGAAGAACTGTCCTTTTTAATTCAAACGCCGGGGTCTAGAGTTGTTTTCCCTGCAGATGCCGCGTTGTATTGGGAATATCAGGAGCTGCCAATTGCAATAACAGTTTCTAATTCCAAATTAATTCAGTGTAAATGAACTGTCAAGAGAAGATTGATTTGTTTAGGTAATTGCCCTGATGCAGGCTGCTGGGTGACAGCAGGAAAGAGCAAAGAAGGGAGCTTTGGCAGGTCTGGCTGAGCCTAAGGGTGGATTGAGGAGCTGGAGACCTAGCTGCAAATATCATCTGTCAGGACCACTGCTGAGCCTGATGCTTTTTTCCAGTCTTCAGGAATGAAGCTGACCCTGCAGAACACTCCTTGAGTTGAAGATATTGGTGTGTTAAGCAATTAGGAAAGGGAAAGATAAGGGATCCCCTCCACTGGAAGGTCTGTGCATTGTCCTGCCCCTGCCTCTGTGTGCTGCTGGGTCACAGCCCTCACCTCCTCTCTGGTGGACAAGTGACAGTCTCACTATGGGATGAAAACAAGGGACACAGGGCCAGGTGAAGGCCTGATAGGGTGTCACATGCCACATGGGACATTTCATGCTGCCTGAGACAGGTGGAAGAAATGTGGTTCCCTGGGCAGTGCCTCGTGGATGTGTCCGATGTGCTGAGCCCTCCTCAAGGACTTCACCTGCCACAAATCATCATTTGTGGAATGATCCATACACAGACCTGCAGCAAGCCCCTGCTGGTGCTGCAGGGCCCACCCAAACAAGGTGTTTTAGCAGGAAATTCAATGTCACGCTCCCAGCAGTGAGGGAAAAGGCTGAACAACCCAGCACATCAGGAAGCACCACTGTCTGTAACCTAAAAGCACACTTTAGAGGGTAGGCCTGTGGTGTTGGCTAGTCCAGCAATGCGTAGGTGCCTCTAAAGGAACAATGAGCGTGGGATTTTTAATCCATATTACAGATAAATATATAAACTTTTTAAAAATTACACCAAAGACACAGCATTCAGGCTATTTCTGCAGTCTGTAAAACAGCAAGGCAAGAAAACTTCCAGAGTAAATGACACGGTAAACTCCTAAATGTTAATGAAGTTGCTTACTAAAGAACTGCCGAACAATCTAGCTTTTACTTGCTGTATTTTTGGTGTTTGTTTTTGTGCGTGAGCTTAAATTCCCTGATCGATACAGGTGCTGTGTGACTGAATTGCTAATGGAGTCTGTAGATTAGTTTATCAATAGCATTTAAATACTTTTCACACTTGCAGTAGATTTTGAATTATTTATTTGTTTCTGGTCAATTGCTTATGATCTCATTAGCATTTGTCTGTAAAGTGATACTAGACATGCTGGAATACTTTAAAGATTTCATGGCTCTGCAACTTTGTCTGGGAGAAGGAGGTGTCAGGCCTTAAACTCACAAAATCCTACAACAGTCCTTTTTAAGGCAGGGGCTCTGTTTGTAGGAGGGGAACACTCAAAATCTGCTTTTTGAGGAAAGGATGGAGGCAAGGCTGTAAGTTGACTGCTGCCCTGGAAAGTTCAGCCTTCAGAGTGACTCCTGAAAATGTGACAAAAGAATACTGCCATGTTAATTCTGAGTTTTGGGCACAGAACCTTTCAGGGATATGTCTGGGATCCCACATAAACCCTATAGACAAGCTGGAACATGAACTGAAGCCTCTTGAGTCCTTTTCTCTAGTCTTCATAGCAAATCTATTCGTCTTCCTAATTACGAGAGTCACAAATATGCTAAACAATCTCATTTCCTATGTTGTGTTATTCTGATTTGATGGAGGAGGGGTTGCATTGTCCTGACAGACTTTACATTTGTCTTTTTTGTCTTTTGATATGTCACATCTAGACTCCTGACAAAGCTTGTACCAAGATGAATAAATCTCAAAAGGGGAGGGGTTGTGCCTTACAAACATTGGAAGTGTATGATTTTTTAGTGTTATCAATGTACTTTAAGAAGGGGAGAGCAGATTAAATGTAAAGCCAGGCTGGAAGCCAATAGGAAGAGACAGCAGAAATGTCAATTGAAGAAGGTTGTGGAAGGAGGAGATTGTTTAACCCTTAGCAATGGCCTGGAATGTTCCAGTATATATTCACAAACAAGATGAAAGCTGTGGACCAAAGCCAGGACTTTCTAGCTTGGGTTGAAAGAGGAGCACAATACCCAAGAAGTTTGAAGCAAGACTGGAAAAAAAAAAATCTCCTGGGAATCACCCATGCCATGACTGCTATCTGCTGGACTCTCACCATTCATCTCCGGAGCCAAGGAGGAGTCACACTGTGGAATGTGATATGCTGTGCCTTTTGCCACCCTCAGGCTTTGCTCTGTGGCTACTCCACTGTTCTGTGCAGGAGCAGATGGATTGATCTGGATTTTCCCAGATCTCACCCCTGGCATCTTTTTGACTGCAGCCAGGTCATGTTACGGAGCAGAGGCCCCAAAACCTCCGAGATCTTCCTCACCTCTTACAGAAACCTCCACAAGACTTCTCCTATTGGATTTACTGCCAATCCTCCCACTTTGAGGTCTAATCACATACTAATGACACATCCCATCATCTGCTGATCTATTCCTAATTTTAGAGACATTGGCAGCACTATAGAGAGACTTTGCCAAATTTTCAGCTGCAAGAGCCTCTTCTGAAGTGGCCTCTACAATTCATCTTAACCAGCTGCTAAGAAAAAAGGAAACAATGCCCAGACCTGTGGTTTTTTGTGAGCACTCTGAGCACCTCTGAACACCACAGGCGTGATGGAGAGCCCTGTTTTGGTGTCAGAATACTTCTTTTTAGATAAAATGAGACTATCTATATATTCCTAAGTTTAACCATACTTAGGACTGGGCCAGGACCACAGCCTGATGTCAAGTGTCATTCTTACTTCTGAAGTCATCATCATATGTAATCTGTTTCCTTTCCCCTTCAATATCTGCTTGATTTTTTTCCCCTGGTAAAGGCAAAGTGGGCAGGTCTGAAAGGGTTGCTATACTCTTGGCTGTTCTGGTGGAATAACCAGGACTGTAAGTTAAATCCACTGGAAATGTGGTGGACATCAGTCCTGGAGTGTGAGAAGAGGGAGCCAAAGTTCATTGTGTTCTGCTGAATTTGGCTCCCCTGTAGATTCACTGTCTCTCCTCCCTTGCAGCAGAGCCTGTGTCTGCAAACACTTTCGTGGGAGGAAGAGACAGGACAACCTCATGAGTCTCTCATGAACGAGCCACCTTGTGAACAAGTGAAGCTTATGCAGAATGGCCAATTATGTCCCTGTAGGATGCCCCAGTTTCCCTGAGGAATGCCCTAAGAGTTGTGAACTGCAACCTTTGGCAGAGAAATCCAGATACAATTTGGTGGCAGCCAGGGACACTTCACAAAAAGGAGGACAGAGAGTCCTTCTGGGAAAGGTCTGGTGGAGCAGTCACAAGTAATTTGAATACTGTATGACAAATACAGTGTTGTTTTTGGCAGGTACACCTTTTTTCTCCTCCTGACAGGCTCTGGGGCCATGCAGGACACTGAGTCAACTGGATCACAGATACAACACTTTTTCCTTTCTTCCCTTTTTGTCTTCTTTTCTTTCCCCTCTCTTTCTTTTTCTTTTTCAGTTCAGCCTAAATAATGATCTAGGACAGCACTGTCTCTTTAAAGGTGGCCTTTTTAACTGCAACCTAATCTTCTTCTATCCACTTGGACCTTGGATTTAAAAAATTTCACCAATCCGGATTTCCAAATCCTTGCAGATTCTGAGGGGGCTTGTTTATGGAAGTATCCTTTAGAAAACGGCTTAGACTTTAAGATGAGGAAACGCAGGGAGCTAATGTGAAGATTTAGGACTTTCTAGGAAGCTTGCAGTGCCTAAGCCCTGCTTGCTTGAGCAGTCTGAAGGTCCTTTTGCAGACTAAGAGGGATTAATACCCCTTTAACCAGCGGGGCTATGCACACATTCATAAATATACCATCTCTCCCTAATCACTTTGCTCCCTAATCCACAATGATTTCTTAGGAATTATCATTTTATCTCAGCTAAATAAGCACATTCCTTGTGCTTTCCTGTAGAAAAATAAAATATTTCAGAAGATTTTCTTTTCATCTGTGGTGCCATGAAACCAAGCTTTTATTTAAAACCTTTGGTAAATAAAGGAAACTTTGTTTGTTTGCTTCTCAAAAGAAGGGTGATCGGTCACATTCGCCCAGCATCTGCTGATCCACCCACTACCAGTCCCAAGGACTCCCCTGGAGCCAGGATCAGGCTTATTTGTTTGCCCAACACCTTGTGAGGTGACACCACCTCTCTGTATACACAAGAACCAGGTGGAAAAGGTTTTGGCAAATTGCTGCTAATACCAACGTGATGATAGTTGGGACCATTTTTGGGAATCCCATATAGTTTTTCATGTTTATGTTGTAGATCTTTTTCAACCTGTTTTGCCTTTCAGGTTTAGTGGGGTTTTCATATGGTTTATTTTTTTTTGCATTTTACTACCTTATACAGGACTATCCGTTTTGATTTTGGGGAACATCACTTTTTTTTTTTTTTTTCCAGCACAACCACTCTCTGGGTTCTCATGCAGCAATATCCTGCTGGCTGTAAGTACAGCTGGCTGCATGGGGTTGATCTTGGGGAAGGGAGGAACAAGTGGTAAGGAATCCGACTTCTAATGGCATTTTGAAAATAAAAGAAAATAGTTCCTTCTATTGCTAAGAATATTGCACAGAAGTATTTCTTTGGTAAATCACTCCCCACTTAGGCTTTGGTTTCTAAAATCACTTTCAAATCCAGAAGTGAGTTCAGGCAAATTCCAGCTGAAGTGAAACACTCAGCTCTGGGAAAGGCTTTGAGTTTTATATTTTAAAAAAGCCTCTGAATTTCTTCTATTTCTAATTCTTACTCAGTTAAACTCTGGCCTTCTATCACAAAAAAATGCACATTACCTTGAGAATCAGTACAGCTGTGCTGCATGGGGAGCTCCAGCATCTACAGGTTTCAATGCTCACAGGTCAAAAAAATTGTAATAAAATATTTATTCTGGAACATTTTATTTTCTACATAAAATTAATAGGGACAATATGAACAAATTGTTGTAGAAAATAAAAACTGTTTCAGAGCAGCTCTGTTTGTTTAACAAAAGTATTTCAAAAATAATTTGGGATGTGAATTAAAAAACCACATCTCTTCCCTTAGTAGATATAATAATGATAAATTAAGAATTAGAGCTATCTCCAAGCATTTCCAGAGTTCTGAGGTATTTGAATCTGTGTTTTCTTTTATGTCTCTCTCTACTGAGACCATTCAATTTAATAAGAAGTGAAATAGTGTGACAAATCTGCTGCAGCCTTTTATTACTTACAGTCCCTATGGGCTTTCTGTTCCTTCTTGTCCCTTGCCCCTTCCCCATGCACTCTGTAGTCAGAATAGAAATACAGAAGCCATGGCATGAAAATATAGATGGCCTACAATGAAATCTTTGTCTTAGAAGAAGTGTTTGCAGTGAGCACCCCAGGCTGCTGTCCATGCTCCCCTCAGTGTGCAGAGGGCTGACCCTGACCCAGAAGATGTGGAAGAGTCCCATTCCCCCTCTTTGCCAGGAGATCCTTCAGCATCTGCTGTGCCTGCAGCTGGGCTCAGTGCAGATCTGGCTTCTGCCTGCCCTTACCTGCACATGGAGACCTGGATTTGCAATTTTATGTGAGCTCAGGGGTGGGACTGACTGAAGTGAATGTGTGTGACAGCCACCAAATAAAATCTGCTGTCATAGCAAGGCCATTCTTTGTGGAGAGGTGCCCCCAGTTGTTTTTGGAGGGTGTTTCCCCTGCCACCATGGCATCTGCCACCTTCTTTTGCTGTAGTTGGAAGGTCTTCAAAGCATCCAGACCAACAGAGGGCAATTATTCCTGGCTCTGGCTCTTAACCTGTGTTTGCCAACTGATTCTAGTGGGTTTCCCCATGGCATTAAAGGACTTGGAGCCCTTCTGCCAGGAGGATGTTTCCAGTGTTATTTCCTAAAGCCTTCTTTCAACAACAAAAATATCCACCATGTTCCAAAGGCGCTCAGCTAAACCTGAGATTGATCTGATTTAAGGGGGATTTCTACCTGGGCTGAGGTCCAGGCTTCACATCTCTCCATACAATGCTCTGCCCTAATGCTCATTGAAAGCCTGAAAGTGGCTGGGAGGATTAGCTAATGGGTAATTTAAATGGGTCATTTCATAAGAGATGTCTATGATAGGCAAGCCTGAAGCCTTGCTTAAACCCTGTAGTTTTGTCTTGTCTCTGTGTGTCTCTTTGTGCCCTTGCCATATGTCTCTTTGCTACTTTTTCTCTTCTCATCTTCCACCCCATCAACTGCAGAGCTCTCTTTCTTTGTATTCTCAGGCAGTCTCAGCTAAAGCTCATTTTTGTCAATAGGAGTCATAGACTAGGCCTTCAAACTCCATCTGACAATGAATCTGCCCCACATGGAAACAGAGGAAAAGGATAAGTCTAGGCAAAGGAGCTTTATATGTGCCTGGACATACATACACAGATTTATTTTTCATTTCTTATCTTAGTGTTTCTCTTTTAGACTGAAAGATCTAAAGGGTAGGAAATTTGTATTAGTGGGCCAAGGAAAGTATGTATTAAGGCCACTAATGACAAACATATTTACTGCATCCCCTGGACTTAATAATCCTCATTAGAGCTGGAAAAACAAACATATTATGCCTTAAACTGTAACAATGTCTTCTAATGGAATTTGAGGAATTAAAACATGGAACCAGGGTTTATCAGCCTGTTGCTAGGAGAGTTGTGGTCTGTGTTTGCTTAGGGAATCATCATCAATAATCCCTTAATCTAATAGCAAAATATAGGAAGCTGCTGCACTGGAATGATCCTATTGGATGCAAGCAGTAAGCAACAGAAGAGAGCTACGGGGTTACCCAATAGCAGCTGTTGAGTTGTGGCTGTATCCAGGAGAAGGCCATGTGTGCAGGCACCTTGGAAGCACATGAGGAGATGTTTTGTCACCAAATGGACCTTGGCAGAACAACCAACCATCTTGTGGGATTTCCCCGGGAACAGAAGGATCTAAATGCACAGGAATGGATGTTCAGTATCAGGCCAAACACCTGCTGGAAACAGTTTTGACCCTATTTCTGAAACTGCCCAAAAGGGAGGGTATGTGGAAGAATGGGGATCACTTTTCCAGAATACTCTCTGTCACTTTGTCATTTAGACATAGAGAGGTAGCAGTGGTATCTTGGAATGGAACACCTCTTTCTTCTTCATAAATTTGTCCAGTTGCATTTTGAAGTAAAATAAAATCTTAACATCCAAACCATGACTTATTGTGGAGTTCTTTAATGTATTTACAAGCTCTGACTATGTTTAGTTTGGATCCCTTTTTGTTAGTATCATTAGATTATGTCTACTTCTTGTACTGGAAGAGACAGCGAACAAACATTCTGTATTTGCTGTCTCTGAGCTTCCTGCCACTTTGTAGATATAAAAATGCAATTTTAGATGCCTTCCCAGGAACATATGAGCACAAGGAATACAAATAATTCCCTGAATCTTAAATAATTTTGTTTTCATCGCTTTGAAAGGCCTAAATACTGAGCTTGCAATCAAGACACATAAGTAAAAAATGGTGTAAAAATGGTGCAAGCATTTGAATGCACATTTGAAATAGTGTAAACAAGCCTTGATGAATTTTGATGAGTGGATAACACACAGTGGTGTTTGTGTGCATGTCAAAGGAAAGGTGGTAGAGTGCAGTAGTGAATTCCCATTTAACCCATTGGACTGTTGGCAGTCTTTTTTGAGCGGACACAACATAGTAAAAAAAGAACTTCCAAAAATGTCTGCACCAGTCCAAAAATGTTTCTGATAACCTCTTTTTGCTAGTAAAGTCGTCTGAAGAACCGTTCTGGCAACAAAGCTGGAGACTTCAGTTTCTCTTCATAAGACAGTCCAGAAAGTTGAAGGCTCTGTTTCAAGGTGAGCATACTGGCCCTGGGTCCAATCTCTCATAAATCACTGTCTAACTGTTGCATCACCCACCCAGTGCCTAGGATGAGCATTGTGATTTACGGCTTAATTCAGAACTCAATCCAAAGTCAATTGGAGTCAGGATGTTGACACCAAGTTCAGCCCCTTAGGCTGTTTAGGCAGGACTTATTGAAGGAGGGACTAATAGATATAAACCCTCTGTCGCCCTTCTTTGCTATTTTTTATTTTGATCTATGTCTCTGTGTTTCTCTCTCCCATCCCACCTCCTGGATTTCTGAGGTCCACAGTGACTCCAAAGTCTGCAAAGCAGTCAATGACAAAGTTTTTGTTGTTTTTGCTCTCCCATGAGAGAAGGGACAGACTGGAAGGAAATGCCCACAGGAAGAGGTGAGGTGGATAGGGGACATACTCCTCCTGAAGCTGACTTAAGCTGAATCTGGCTTGAGGAAGATCCAAGGTTTCCACTTGTGTAGTGTACCCTGGATATCTACATTTCCTACCCAAGTGAGGGAAATCATTACAGCAGCTGTCTTTAATATCCATCCTTCTCCCCAGTGAGAAGAGTCAAAGATTACATCACGCAATCTCAGTCTCACCCTTCCCCAGCTGCTGGGATAATTCAAGGTCAAATTTTCCATCTTGTCCCTGAGGCCAGACCTTCCAAGCCTCTGGGCTATGAATAAGCCCCCAAGCACTTCAGGGCCCCAGACAGCACCAGGAGGTTTTACTGAGTGGGAGAGACAAAGCAACAAAAACTGGGAGACTTTGATGATGTCCTTGGAAAAAGCCAAGCTGTTTTTCAAAGAACAGCCAGGATAAGTATGCAGAAAGATTTTGTTACCATAGTTCGATGTTCTTCTCAATGCCTTCAGCAACATCCTCAGCTTTCAGGGGAGCCACACATTTTGATACCCTACCAAAGGGTAGCCAGCAGCCTTGCTTCTTCCAGGATAGAGACCTGGATGGGGCTTTAGAAATCTTCCTGGACCTACTAGTGCTGGGAGCCCCTATTACACCATGAACTCTGAAGCCTGTTTAGGAGGCGAGATTGCTGCTGTGCCACTCACCTGTGTGGGGTCTGGGATATTGAATACAGTCCCAGCTTCTCTCTCCTGCAAGAACTTCCTAAGTCCTTTTGCTCTACCAGGATATCTGTCTCCCAGAAATTTGCAGAAACTTCCCAGCTGTCTAGGAAAAGCACCTCTTGGGGACCTCAGTGGCTGACATTGCCAAGGGATTCAGAAGAGGTTTTAGGGAACAAAAGTGGGGAAGAAGCTGAGAAGAACACAGATGGATACACAGACACACAGACACACACACACGGGCTGATTGCACTGATCTCTGTTTCAGGAATTCATGGGAAGTTGTGACTACAGCAACACAAGAGTTTCCATGGGGATCCCTCAGAGCCCACTGCAATGGGCAGGACAGCCCCATCTGCTTGCAGATGAGAGGAAACAAACACGGATAATCTCAAGGTTCATCCAGCTTTGCTGCTGCCTTCAGTAAATCCCCTACCAACAGTGCTGCCCAGAGGACCAGGAGACTCCAGTCACCTCTGGACACTGCCAGCCCACTGGGGAAGCAGCAGCCAATCCAGCTGGCTCTTCTCCTGCCCAAAAGCAGCCTCCTATGCAAATTCCTGGGGGAGGGACCCCCATCCCATTGGCCCCTGGCAAGCACAGGCTGGTTGGTCCCTATCTGGCTCCACACAGCATGGCAAGAGAGACCGAGGACCAGAGCAGGGATGAGCCCCGGTGGCCTCTGTTCTGAACATATGGCTACATGAATCTTGTCTAACAGTGATTTTCCTTAAATGCAATCCTTTAAGGTGTTAAATCTTGCTTTAACTTGTTTGGCTGATCCAACTTAGATCAGATTATGCTTGTATTTATTGGGATTTATGGATGTATGATTGCCTCTGAGCCCATATGGACAGCTAATTTGTCAATTAGAGCAATGCTGATCATTGCAGAAGCATGGCAGAGGCTGTTAAGCACCATTATCGGTTTCAACCTGGTCTGACCTTGAGACACACATTTATTTTGTCTGACAACCTTTTATTCTCACTGCTGGATTACAGATGTGTAAATTGGGCTAAAACCTTGAATATTCATCTTAGATATGTCAAAAAAACCAACAACAACAACAACAAAAAAAAACAAAAAAACAAGAACTTGTTGGAGATGAAGAATATGACAGGAAGAGCTGTTGAGCTGCATTCAGAGAATGGGACCTGCTTAGATCTTTTGTTGTATTGCACTTTTGTCAGCGGTAGAGTTGGGGACCAGGATGGCAGGATAGTGCCCTGGGAGTCTAATTAAAAACAATGGCCATTTTTCAGGCAGAAGGAGTTCAGCTCTGATTGCAAATTAAAGGCCATTATTCCTATTTTGTAGTAGCTATAGCAAGGGCAATTTTCCCCTAAATTAGAGGTAAAGGATGGAGCCTGGTGATTTCAGTACCTGGCAGTAACAGTCAATATCTCCATGCCAGCATCATCCCAGTGACAGGTAGAAGGGCTGGGACAGTCCTGTTGTTTTGGCTGCAAGCATGCATCATTGGATCATGTTCAGCTTTTCATTCATGAGAACCCCCGAGTCCTTTTCCACAGTGCTGCTCTCAATGACATCTCCCAGTCCATATCCATGTCTGGGATTGCCCTGACTTGGGTGCAGCCTTTGGAACCTGCACTTGTTGAACTTCATCAATTTCCCCTGGGCCCACTTGTCAAGTTTGTCCAAGTCCCTCTGGATGACATCCCATACTTCAGGATTGTCAACACACCCGCTCAGCTTGGTGTCACCTGCAAACTTGCTAGTGTGCACTCGATGTCACTGTGTCTGTGCCATATGAAAGTGTGGCAGTCCCATGACACAGCTCTGAGGGACATCACTGAGCCTCCACCTGGACATGGAGCCGTTGTCCTTAGTGATGCCTCAGGAGAGGCTGGTCTCAGGGCTGTGTTAGAAGGCTGGGGGAGGCAAAAAAATTCCTGGTCAGCCCTCTTTCTCCTGTCCCATCTCAGACATGCCATGGTGAGCTGACCTGCATGGAAATGTGAATTCAGACGTGTGTGGGCCTGAGGTTAAATGGGTACTTGGAGTTTTGTCTCCTCTGTTTAGAAATCAGGTGTCAAGGCACTTGCTAGGGCTGTGGGATAGGGTATCTGTAGGGCAGAGTGCCTGATGGAGGAGGAGTGAATCATCATCTGCAGCTGCTGATCACCCCATGGATTGAGAAGGAACTTTGACTACTGCCTTAAATGAAGTGCCTAAATTTTAAACAGCTACCATCAAGTGAGATGAATGCTACTGTGGGTATGGGATGCAAATGTGGGCCTGGAGAGGGGAGCTAAGTGCTTCTTAACCAGCTTCCTTGCCTTCCTCTCAGGCTCCCATGACCACATTAGTCAGATACTTCATAAATCATGTGTCTGAAAGAGCAATTGTTCCACACACGTCTCAGTGATTCTGCGCTAGTCACCTTGACCCTGGTGTTTTACAGAGTACAAAAATCATACCCATACCTGTTAAAGCACAAGGCTAGGAACTATGGAATAGGATTGGTTTAGCAAAATGCCCCCAGCCTTACTGGTTGTAAGTTACTTCATCCTGCAGATGATTAAGAGGACTGAATTTGTCAATTTGCCATCAATACTGAATTATTTCTATTGCAGTCATCAAGTCTAGAATCTAAATCAAGAGGGATGATTTTGGTTGTTTTTTTTTTTTTTTTCTCAAATAAAGTATAGATTTGGAGGAACATGAGAGTAGGAGACCATCTCAGTTTTGTCAGACTGCCTAATAAATTGATAAAAAGGGAAGACAGGAACATTTCACTTTGTGATTCACAACTGGCCATTGTTCCCAATGAAACTCTTTTGTTTCTTGCTACCAAAGAAAGGAAAATCTCTTTGATGTTGCTTTTCCTGTAGAGATGCATTGGTTGGAGTCCCACAGCACTTTGGGTGAAAAACAGTGGAAAAACTCTAAAAATAAAAAGCATGAAAATATTAACTCTTCAGAGTGGACAGTGTGGTTGCTTGTTTACCAAATGGGATGTGTAAACCCATTACGTAAAATGTCTTTCATCGCCCATATGCTTTCTAAATTAATCAGCTTTGAATCCTGCTAAATCCCAGAGTGAGATAACAAATGAAGAGCTCAGCTCAATGAGAGAAAGGCAGCCTCTTTCTGCTGGGTATTTAAAAGAATTAAAGGCCACATATTCCCCCTGTGGATCACCCAAAAAAGAGATAGTGCTGATAACACCTATGGCTTTTGCATGCTAAGTAAGTATTACTGAAAGTGAAATTCATGTCAAACACAACTAAAGGGCAGAGTTTCAGATTAAAACTCATGTGATGGCTTTCTACAGGATGGAACATCATATCCTAAATTGATTTCCTAATAGATTTTGTCTTCCCAGTCATGCTGTGATGGTATTTACAAGGCAGGGATGAAGATGCTCTTGGCTGACATGTCAAACCAACACAACCAACAGGCCTTTGGCTCTGACCAGCCTTCTCCTGGGCTGCATTTGGGGTGGCCATTCTGCTGGTTGTCAACAGGTACAGGCCGCTGCTTCTTGCCATGAGATGTGGATCCATGAGGAGATGTTGTCCTCTGGAAAGCAGGTGTGGGATGGCTCACAGCAGGCATAGTGTGCAGGCAGTGCACATTTGATGTGAATTTTCTGTAAATGTCAAATAACCTTTCTCACTGAAAAGCTCTTCTTGTTCCCCCCCCTTACTTGCCTTCTTTTTTTATTTCTTTTCAAACTTGAAATACTTCCTCCCAGTTTTAATCTTTTTATTCTTGCAGTAAGAATGTTGCTTCTTTGTCAGCTGTCAATTGCTTTAAAAAAATGCAAGTGTAAGCACAAAATTTTCAGTAACTGCAAAAATTTTTGATTGATCAACAATTTTCCCAGAGGGTGGATCTATGCTTTTCCATCAGGCTGTCAAATTTATACTGACAAGGGTTCTGTGTGGTCTTTCCATGAACACTTGTATCTATCTGTGCCTACAATCAACAGATTCCATTCCAGGAATTAAAGAAAATTACCCTTCCAGCTAAGTAGCTACCTTGTGTTTGCTGTCGTATTGTTCAATGTTTATCAATTCATTTAAAGGTTCAGTGTTTTGTGTTTTTTTAGGATCTGAGCACAGGATATCTCCTAGACCACTGAGGTGGCAGATGCCCCAGCCCTGTCTTGTCGTAGTCCCCCCAGATCACCTAAGCAAGAGCACCTCATCTGGGCTAAATTTGGGCTTCCCTCACCCCAGAAGGATGGGCTAAACCCATCCCTGGTCCCACACTGTGTTTGCACAGAGTGGATGGAGGTAAGAGTGGGATCAAGCTCCCCGGTTTGCTGGAAATGTTGATGTACCCTCGCTATTTTCTGGTCATTTGAAAACCATTGGTGGTCCTGTTGTTTTAACTTTGCTACTCCATTGGTTTAAATTTTAGGTAAAGCTTCCACACAGATTTGTTCTTGAATGCCAAGGAGAATATCATCACCACAGTCATCCTTCTGCCATTGCACAGAAGTGTTCCAGCTAGATTAAGCTCATCTGTTTGAGTTAACAAAGAGACGGTTAAACGGTGGCTTGATTTTCATCTAGAAATACTTTCCCAGGAAGCAAAGTTCTGGTAGCAGACAGTTTTTTTAATCCAACAGACAAAAGCTGAACCAAGCCTAATGGTAAGAAGATAAAGCAGATGAATTTAGAGCATAAATGAGGGACAGGTTTTTGGGAGGGAGGAGGATTATCCATTAATGAACATTTCCAAAGGTATTGGGTTCTCTGCTTTTCCCCTCTTGGTGGCACTGACTTTCTGTTTGCCCAGAATCCTGGAGAAAACAGATTGTAATAGGACTTTCTGGAAGGATGAAACAATTCCTGGTTTCTTCCCAGATCATACCTTTGTTTGCACGAGCTCATCTTTCTACTCCCTTCCCTGCTGATCATCCCAGTACACAAAATTAGACTTGGAGAGGCTGGACACAAAAAACAAGCTGCCAAATTCAAATTATGGTTATTCCTAAACTTTGCATCAGAAGATACACTTTTGATGATAGGTTTTCAGATAATTTTATCAAGGTGGAACTGATTCTGAAAGTTAATATTAAATAATGGTAGATTTTTGAGTCAGCAATAAACACAACCTCTAAAAGAAAATCAAAAATTCAAGGGAAAAAAAGTATGTACTTTGAACCAATAGGAAAAATAAGAAATGTTTTTGCTTTTTTTTGTCTTCTAGGGAAGTTTCACATTGGATGAATAAGAGGGGGAATGAAAAAAACAATTTTTGACATTTCATTTACTGGAGCTTTTCAGTGATATGCAATAAATTGAGGAATAAAAGACAGAAAGAAAGCCAGCCCACCAAACTCTGTAACTAGCTTTACATTTCAAAATAAAACCAAACTCAGAATATTTAGAAGCTTGTGTTACGACAGTTTTATTGGTGATGCTGTCAATCTTTCTTTGTTGTGAAGGTCTGTTTTTAACTTTCCTAAATCATCTGGTAAACAAGGTGAGGAGATGAAGACAATAAATTTAAAAACAAGAAAAGATTTAGTTAGGACACCTAATTAGGATTTCTAATCAGGAGTCATCAAGACCTATAATTAGCAGGGTTGTTCAGACTCATTGCTTTCTCTTTAATGGCCATAGGACATCCAAATGGTTTTAAATTATGTACCATGGGCTCCTAATCAGTTTATTGAACATCATAAATTGTTAAAAGGAGTTAATAGCTTGTGTTCCTTGGTAGAAAGTGCTAATACTCGAGGCAGAGAACTCATCAAATGAACCTCGTTAGAGAGGGGAGGAGGGAGATTGCGTCTCAGTGTCTCATTTTGTTTTAGTAATTAGCTTTTACTGGATTATCCGATCCAAATCTTTATTCAGTTTACTCTGTCAAATCTAGTTTGCATTTTAAATGGAAAATTGACACGTGGAACAATTTGTCTCCTGGCTGGGATAGCTGGTCCTGCTGGCGGGAGGCTCCTGCAGGGAGGGGGTTATCACCAAATCCATGGGAGGGGGGACCAGCTGGGGCTTTCCCCAAAACTCGGTGTCCTCTGGCCCCCACCCTCAGCTTCTGCCCCAGCAGCTGAAAAGCAGCCGTGTGTGAAATTGCCATGGTGCAGCCCCAGCTTGCCCTGAGAGCAGCGAGGGACCCACGGCACAGGGAGCACAGCAGCGTGAAGCCATCAGCTGGGACCACATCAGCTGGCTCTGAGCAGGGTTTTGTCTCTGACTCTGGCCAATGCAAGCTGCTTTAGCAGAAGTTATAAGAAAGCTCCCAGTGAACAATTTGAAAAAATTCTCCCTTCAGGGAGAGCGTTTCCTAAATTAACCAAATGCCTCTGGTCCCTGGTGTGTGGGTATTAACTTCCACCCTACCTGCTGTGACAAAATGCATTAAAATTCCAAAATTCTTAATGTTTTACTGGCTGACGTTGTGGGTTCTCTGTGTGTGGGTTTGCCTGATGAAAAATTAAGGATTTGGTACAAAATATTAACTTCTAAAAACAATCATTGTAGAGGTGCTGCTGTGAGCCCAGCTCAGCTGATTCAGCACCAAAGTATGGTTGTTCCCTACGCTGGGAATCTCCAGATGTCAAAGCAAAGCCTCCCATTGCCACCCCATTTCATCCCATAGTAGTTGTCCTAGCAAATAACTGGTTGGTTAAAATCTGGAAGGACACTCACAGTATATTCCTGTTTTCAGGGTCCAGTTCCTGGGACTCTTCCCCTTTTTCCCTTGCATGACACCTTTATGACATTTGAGAGAGCAGGGACTGACTTCCCATGGCTGAGTACATGTGACTGGGAGGCTGATGCTGGAATGACCCAGGTGTGGTGATGTTGGAGACTCCAGGGCTGCAGTGCAAGCTAACTGGTTTACCTCCCCTGATCACTAATGGTATTTGCTCACATGGAGCACATCTGCAACTGGAGGAATGAGGTGCTCTGACTCCAGTACAGCAAAGCCCCCAGGCCTGATCTGAGTGGGGATGCTTTTAGTGCCCTTCCCTGAGCAGCAGCACCCTGGGGAGTTGGTGTCTCAGCCTCAATGAGGACTAAGTGAAATACCCAAAATCACCTGGGGGAACTTCTGGCAGAGCAGGGACCCATGGCTTGTTTGTGTCTTAAAATGCCACCTTCTCCCACTGTGCTCCCCACTTCAGGAGAGCAGCTCACTTGCATTCTGCAGGAGACATCCCTCAGATAGCTCAGACATTGCATCCCCTGCTGGTTTTAAGGGGCCACCCGAGAATGAGATTGCAGCAAATGCCATATCTCTTGCAATACCATATCTCTGAACCCATGGAACAAGACAAAAGAGATTCATCCCCCTCTTCCTGCTTGAAAAGAGGGGTTGGGAAAGTGAGTCTTTCCATGCTAATGTCACACAATTACTTCTTAACTGCCAAAACAAATGGCAGAAATGGGGAAAGTGACACCAAATCAAAAATGTCACAGGTGATCGATTCATGTCATCTACCGTCGCCGCAGCCAAGGCTGGCGAGAGACACACAGTGATAACACAACACTAATATTATATTACAGCCTTCACAGCACTGAATGCCAAGTGATGAATATGTGTCACTTTATGTGTCGCTCACTCTCCGGGCCTGGGCGGGCGAGCATGGAAAATGGAGTGTTCAGGATTAATGATATCGAAAATGATAGAAAGGAGATTGAAAATTCCTTCCTTCCTGAACCATGCAGATTGAAATGTACCTCAGAGCTATCTCTTGCTGCCCTCCTCCTCCACCCACTTTTTAAAAGTCTTTTGTGCAGCATTTTGAAGATGAAAGGAAAAAGGAAAAAAATAAAGGAAAAGAAGAAGAGAAAAGACGACAATATTTGGAAAGAAAAGAGATGAAAAATGACAAGAGATTAAAAGACAAGCATCAAAAAATGAGAAGAGAAGAGAAGAGAAGAGAAGAGAAGAGAAGAGAAGAGAAGAGAAGAGAAGAGAAGAGAAGAGAGAAGACTTTTTTTATAGAGAGTTCTACTTGGAAATTTCTTCCTCTGTTCCTCATAGTTTGATTTACAAGTAATATTTCCCATTTCAGGTATTCTCTCATATGCAGGTACAGCCTGGAATATGTCCATGATTTTAGCCCAGGACCATCAGTTAAAAACTTGATATAGCCAGAAGGTTGTGGCTGGATTGAGGTCTGTGCATGACGTGTTATAATTAGCAAATGATCTTACTGAGCATTCTTAATGAAATCCTAATTCTAATGCTCATAATTTCTGTTTTGCAGCCTTCAGAAATTTCAGGGGAAAAGCAGAGTCCCAGGGTGCTGGTAATTTTCCACATCTAATGAGAAGAACTGATAACAGAGAAGATGGGTACAGCATTAGGGATAAAGTGACCTGTCCAATGTCACAAGCAGAGCTGAGCTGCTGCATGGCTCCTGCTTTCATATTCACACAATATTTATGCACAAATGCTCCAGCATGACCCATTGCCAGGGGCTCAGAGACTGCAGACACGTTGCTGAGGCTGGGGAAGGTTACAGATGTGCATTTATGTAGCTGCAGGGTTAGACCCTGTCAGCCCATGGAGGGATGGTTCCATGCAGACATTCCCTCATCCTGGCCTCTGCCTGGTGCTGGTTCTGTGAGCTGCAAGGCCATGTTGCAGCATCTGGAAATGTTGAGTGAGGTGTTTGTAAGACTTGTCCATGACCTGGTGAGGTGGGGGGCCCGGAGGGAGCTCTTCCAGGGAGAATTCACCCTCTGCAGCTGAGGGTGGGTGCTTGTGAACATCCTGGTTTTGAGGAGAAAGGTTACCTCCCCATGGCCATGGCCACACCAGTCCTGGAGCTTTGGTTTGGGTTTATCCTGAATTTTGTCAAGGATGCCTCAAACCTTTGATATAGAAGGCAAGGGAAGGAAGGAAAATTTTTAATACCTTTTTTTCCTATACTTTTTCCTTTATTTTTTTTTTTTACCTCCTGGTTAGTTTAATTGGGTCACCTTCCCAGGTGGGATGAGGGCTTATTCCTTCCTTCTAGCTGTGGGGGAAACCATCTCCTGCCTTGCTGTGCCCTCACCTGAAATTCCACACGCTGCTCTTCCTGTGGAGCTTGGAGCTTTCTGTCTTTGAGGCACAGTTAATGGGGACAGAGTTTTGTTAAGCAACTAACACTGCATAATAAAACAGCCTTTTTTTGCTTTCTTTCTCTCTTCTTAACCCATTGCAACTCCTGGAGAATGTGTTTCACACAGAAAAGAGAACTGAATAAAATAACAGAAAGTTGGAATGGGATGAAAATTTTTTTGAGTACCATGTTAAAAAATGCTTCCTGCTACTGACTGCCAAACACCTGCCTGACTTTATCATTGACCTCTCCTGCAGAATGAGCACTAATGGGGAATGATCTTAAGCACTCACAGCCATCAGTTTCATATGGCAATAGACTGAGATTGGAGGAAGAAACCCAGAATCAACTGAGAGTACCTAATTAATTGGATTATAATTACATTTGGAAAGCTAAAAGGTAATAGATCTGTTTGAATTATGATCATCACAAGCTCTTCAGGGACTGAGTGTGCAGTGTGAATCACTTGTATCTCTCACCAGAGACATGAAGAATTAAATGAGTGCAAATATTTTAAATAAGAGCACATGTTCACTAGTGGGAATATTGGCTGCCAAGCTTGGCTGGCATGAACATGTTTGCACTGAGGTGGCAGTCACTGCCCTTTTGTAGTCGCATTTTTTTTCAAGGATACCTGAGCCAAAAATATTACCTTTGGAGCAGTTCATCTCTGGAAGAAGGATCAAGCCTAAAGATAAATGAGGGCCTGGAGATTAAATTTACATATGGCTGATGCTTTCCTAAATTGCAACTCAAAGGGGCCACATGCCATCATTAAACACATATTTTTGTCTGTCTTTCCTAACTAATTTATCTTTTTTCTGTCTCCATAAGCATACAGTGCTGACTTTCCCAGCCTTGAATATGCACTTCTGCATAAATCCTTCTGATAATAAAAGAAAAGGGGGAAAAAAAAGAAAGAAAAAAAAACAGAACAGAGAAAAGAGGTATTTCAGAGATGCAGAGCATTAACAAAAGCCTGTAGATTTCCAGCACAGAGTAACAGGGTGGTAGAAGTATTCGATCAGAGCCATAAATCTAATGAGATTGTAATGATATGCAAATTAACAACACCATGAGCCAAATGGGTAAAGTTTCTTTATGGAGCATATTAAGAGGCGTTTTGCCTAAGTGGAATGGTTGGGTGAACAATAAATGGTGAGCTACAATCTGCAAGTATTGGCTGACAACAGCAGTAAGACAAATAAAAACAGATGAAGACAAGTATTATTCTTCCATTTAAAAGGACAGATGCTGCAAATGAAACTGTACTGCCCTCCTACAATGGGAAACTGCAGCTAGGCAGCCTCCATGAAATTCCAGGGATTTTTGATTGCTCTTGCTCAAATTAATACTCACAGGAAACTTCTAGAAAACACAGTTTTGATCCAGCGTTTATATATTCAGGGATGGACAAGAAAATGTGAAACCTCAGGCCAAATTGTTTTCTAGTGTAAATTTGGCAGCCCCCATTAACTCTACCAGTTTATGCTAGCTTTGGATCTGGATCCCAAACTGTACCTGCCAGCATCTGACTCTTGATAAATATTGAGTGGTCTCACTATGACATTTTAATTATAACATTATGGATTTCAGGAGGAGGGGGAGCAAAGGAAGAGAAAGCATTTATTTTTGTTTTTAAGCTTCAAGGAAGAAAAAAAAAAAGAAGGAAATAACATCATCTCCCCAGATCCAACAGGGGTTTAGTGGAGATCAGCTAAATCTCAGTTCTTATAATTTTCAAGGGCTCCATTCAACCTTATTTTAACTTCCTTGCCATGGACAACTACTTAGTTATCTACATGGGATGCTTTGAGATCTCTCAGTGCTGTCACTGGCCACACTAATGATTTCTGTGCCAAAAATTGTGCTGGAGAAGCCATGTCTGTGGATGGCAGAGGGACTCATTCCTTTGGTGTTACATCGTGTCCTGGTGAGGTTGGGGCACTCATGGGGAATAGGCCTACCTAGTAATTGGAATAAAAAGTGGTATTTCAGGAGGGATTAGGAACAGAGAACATGGAATGGAGGAGGAAAAGGAGGGACTATGACCCTCTAGCCTTGTAAGGACACCAGAAGATTGCCCTTTGCTGTTCCCTGAACATCCCAGCAACATCACATTCAAAGATATTTGTGAGAAGGAAGAGCATGGAAGAGGTAAAGAGCCATGGTAAGAGCCATGGAGCAAGATCATGGCTTTGGCCAAACCAGCACCAACCAAGAGCGTGGAGCTGGCTCAGATCAAGAGTCTCTGGGATGATGCAGTGCCTGGCAGGGACAGCAGCTCTGCATTTTCCCTGGGCAATCCTCTCTGCCCACTTGAGGGTGGCACTGCCTACTGGGTCCATTTTCCTCCTTGTCAAGTGGATGGATGCTCACCTCCAGGCTGATTTCTGGTTTCTGTTTGTGACTATGCCAAGGTCAAATTCAAAATTCTTAAAGACATGGGGTTAAAGTGATACAGGCCTAGTGTATAAAGTGATGAAAACACTGAGTACAACAAATGCATCCTAACATTTTTTTCCAAACTTTCTCTCCATCTGCCTGTCTAAATGTTTCACCAAAGCCTGCAGGACCTGGATCATCTCTCAATGCAAAATCTGAGCATTTACCTGTGATTCAGACTGTCCTGTTGGTGCTTTAGGATTTAGTTTTTATATTTTTCAGATCAGTATTGCTTTGGTGTGTAACTCTAATACTCCATAGCTTGTCAGGTACCGTTCTCCTGCTTTATTCAGACAAAACAATTCCTCTTTAGACCTGAAACTCAAAGACACCTTACTGTCTCTGGCCCTGAAAAGTATAAACAAAAGTGAGCACACTGGTGGGGAGCACACTGGGTGTAAATGATTCATTACCTGAAGCTGCAATTGAAGGATTAACCCCTGATATGTAAATGGGCCAAGGTACCATTGTCCATCCCAGGTGTAGCTTTGGGAGGCTTCTGACTGTCCAAGGTGTGCCTGTTGAGCCCTTTGATAAATATCCACTTTTATTCTCTAAATCTTGTCTAGCCTCTGTTCCAGGGAGCCACTCTGAGGCATCACTGGAAGAAAGTCAACAAGATCCAAGAAAGACAACAAGGCTGAAGTATTTGAGAAATATTTTTCAACAAATTGCACATCGATCTAGGAGTTAAGCAACATGGTTTCTGCTCCTTGGTGCAATTTCTTTATAAAGCCCTTTCAGATCTATGGAAGGAAAATAAGATTCATAGAAGCTAAAACCAGAAGTGTTATGGCAGTGTAAATGTGGGTGCATGGCATTTCCCCTTCAGAGCTTACTAATAAAAATAGCCACCTCCATCTGTGGTCAAGTTTAATATCTGGCAAAATCCATTCTGTTCGCCTCTATTTCACCGTCTGGACTGCCCTGTCAATTATTAGCATTGTGCTCAATGGAGCTGCCACACAGCTCATTTTTGTGCTTGCTAGCTTAGTAAATAAATGTGTCACACTAAACATCATGACTTCTAAGGGAGTTTGAAAACAAACGGAGAAGCAAATAGGTGCAAAACTACTTCAAAGCTTCCACCCTCCTCCCACACAGACTGCAAAACTCCCTGTTCTGAGAGAGACAGAAGGGATGGAGCCTCTCCCTATCCGAACACTGGGGTCCCCCCACCTTGAATGTAGTCCCCATGTTTCAGAGGGTAGCCCAAAAACTCTGTATGCTGGCTCAGCACAGGGCTGTGCATTGCTAACACGCTTTTTAGGAGGTGTGTGTGGCTTTGCCTGCAGGATGCTTCATCCTGGCTGCTGAAGAGGATGCTGAGCAGAGCAGCTGAGAACTGAACTCGCTTTGACTTTATCTCAGCAGCACTGCAGCCCTTGGCTCTACCAGTGATCTCAGCACAGTGATGATGGTTGCACCATCAGAATGGCCAAGGGCATTGAAGATGGAAGGTGAAGGATGTGCTCATCCAGGAGAGGCTGGGCAAGGTTAGGAGACAAGTGGAAAAAGAGTCACTGCTCTGGGCTTTCTGAAATATTTCAGATCCAAGCCAGGGCTAGTGGTGAAGATGGGGCTGATGGATTTGGGGCTTGCTGTTGACTTTTTGATATTTTTTTGCCGTATGAGTGAATCAGTCTCATGGCAGGGATATCCAGCCTGCCCATGCAGTGCATGGCCACCTTGGTCTAGTCTAGTATCTAGACCCATTGTATTTATTTGTACGATGTCTGCCAGGCTCCTTGTGCTGCATGCAAGAGAATCACTGAGGAGTAAAGGAGTCAGAGCAAAAGCTCAGGATGCTCAAGGCTTTGCTGAAGAGAGTTTTATTAATGAACATCTCCTATATGGCCATATTTAAAGAAAAGATGGAAGCAGTTACATCAGAAGAGAAGCATGAGCTGTTGCACAGAGCAAATGTTTTTTATGCTGCCTGAAGCTCTTTGCCTGTGGTTGGTCACTGGTATCTGGGAAGAGGAGATGAAGTCTGGCCCCATTCTCCTTCTCTCTTTTTGGGATGGTGGGAATTAGGTCAGTCCACATGCCCTACATGTGGAAATCTCAGTCCTGAAGTTTAGCTCCAGAACTTTCCGGAAGAACTGTTTTGGCCTGGTCCTGCAGGGAGAGAGAAGCAAATACAGTGTGCATAATGTTTATTCCCTGTTCCAGCCTATTTTTGAGGCTGTTTAATCCTGTACCCAGAACTGTGCTCAGAAAATTCAAACAAATCACAGAAATATCAAATTAGACTGTCTTGCAGAATGAGGGTAGCCTGTTTGTGTGCTGAGTTGATATGGCTGAAGAAAATTACACTTTAGCAGGCAGATAAAGTTAAAATTTGTATAATAAAAGGTGTTACTGCCACCTGCAAGGCTCACCTCCTCTTTCCGCCTTCTTCACCAACATTCCACATGAATGCGGCAAGGGCAGCTTCATCTCTCAAAAGCCAAAGATCTTCTCCACAGTTAAATCCTCACGTAACCTGAGCCCTTTTACAGCACCTGAGGTGGAAATCCCCCCATACAGATTTACCTCTCCATGCTGAGCCAGCATGAAGCCAATTCAGTGCTAAATGCAATGTTTCCCCCATATGTCCTTGCAGATAGAGCAATATTATCCTGTATTAGGGAAGTGCCTGACTATGTCACTTGCAACATGCCAAAAGCCATAAGACTATATTGGTTTTTCAGACCCCTGCTGTGTTGGCTTGGGCATTTTCTGTTCTCTTCTATCAGAGCACTCTGTTTTCAGCAGAGATGTCAGGACGCCAATGAGCCAATGAAGGGAATCTCCTTGGCATTTATCCTTTAGTATTTCTAGGCTCTTAATCTTGGGATGGTAAATCTAGTGCTGGAAGATGGAAGTTAAAAGGATGGCTGATTTTCTTTATTCTCTCCTAAGAATATGTATGTGGTGTTTGTATGGGCAGTGGCACTGAGTGTGACTTAGGTCTTGCACAATCAGTCAAAATGTCAGTGTGATGGGATCTCAACTTGGGTATTTCTTGTGCTTACTTTCAGCAGTGTGTGAAATGTGGGATGAATAGGGAAGAAATAGAAGCTGAATAAGGCTTGCTTCAGAAAGTCTTCAGTAAACAAAGTTTGCTCTTGTGTGAGTTTGCTGAGCTGGTGGGTAGAAGGAAGCAGAGCCAGAGCCAGAGCCAAAGGCATATTCATGGCCAAACCACTACCTTGGCATTAACAGGAAAGTCAGACTTCCTCAGCAAGTCACTCATCCACACGGATATATTCTGAATAAGCCAGATGTGGCCCTTCTTTGTGCTGAAATAACTCCAGGATAATGTCCTGGCATCAGTGGAGTGACTCCAAAGTCATGGAAGTGGTATCTCAATCAAGCCCAGGAACCAATTGCCTCAGGGTGAAGTTAGGAGTTGGCACACTGAGACTTGTTGCATGAAGGTCTGGAGCATCACTGGAGCTGGATGCTGCACCCTGTAAGAGCCCTCACACAGCTCGTGTGGCTGACCAGGGTACACAGCTGAGCTTACTGGTCTGCTCAAGGGGAGCAAAACAGAGATCAGGGCTGGGATGTGGACTCCAACATCTTGAATAATCCCTCCAGACACCACCTCACAAAGTCTTAAAGGAGCTGTGGGGATTATAGTGAGGAGGGAGCAATCTTCCTTCTTCCAACAAGACAGGCAGAGACCATTCAGTGTAAGTTCCTGTCCTGAAACTTGACATTCACAGAAGAGACCCACTTACAGTGTGCCCAGCAGCTTCTCCATCTCTCTGGTCCCTACCATTCTTGTCCAGTTAATCAGTCCCACAGGTAATACTTTCTTTAAACCCACCCTATTTTACAGGTCTGAGTTTGTTCTCCTTGAGTTGCAACACGTAACTCTTCTTTCCAGAGCTGCCTTCAACAGTCCAACCCACAGGAGCTGGCTAAGGGTCTGCACACACCAAATACGTGCAGCAGCTGTCATCTGCTCCCCATGGGATCCTCATCTCCCACTTTTACCTCTACAGGATCACCCCATTCCCTCAGACATTTCAACCACTGGTTCCCAGTGCTCTGTGATTTCTGCTCTGGGCCATGGCTGTTGCTAGGAGAATATGGCCCAAAGAAAACAAAAGAAGGAACCTTATCTATGAAACCTCTTCTGCCTTGGCAATCATGGTATTGCTTTTTTTCTTTTTTAACTTCATTTTGCATATTTCTGCTGGCCTGTACTTAAACGATGGTAGCTGGATCAAAAAACAATGTGAAACTCATTCTATTCCAGTGGGGGGCATCAGTTCCCAGAAACCATGGAATTTTTGTACAACTGTCCACCTTGTCCCCTTCTTGCTAAATTTTCCCAGCACACTGACTGGATTTTGTAATTTCCAGAGTGTGAAAAGTTTTTTTTTTTTCCATTTTATTGCTCTTGCTAGATTTGAGGGCTAGGTCCAAATGTTTAGGTGAAATCCTGATATAAATGCTGCCTCCCACCTGAGATGAGGCTTCCAAAAATATTTAACATGCTCCGCCAGCAGCCCTGAGACACACACCTGTCCTTCATTCTATTTATTTCTCCCAAATTTCACCATTTTTCATCATTCACAAACAAAAATTTACATCCTAAATCCCATCTTTCAGCTCCTGAACGCCGGAAACCTTAGGTGAGATGCTTGGGACGGAAAGTAAAATATCTTGTTTTCTTTATGTGCCCTCAGGGGAGGGGATGGGATTGGGAAGGACCATCCCAAAGGGTGACATGCAAATAAAGGTGTTAAAAGGGGGGAAAAAAATTAAAAAAGAAAGGGAAAAATACAAAGAAGAAAATTAGAAAATAAGTCTTCTTGGTGGAACACAAATGGTGTTCTAGCTAGGTATCATTTGCTGGGGAAATTGCATTTCTATTTGGGAATAAATGAATGTAAAACTTGTTTGAGACCCAGGTAATAATAGAACGGGGAGGAAATTGAAATATATGACTTTGCAAATGACTCCTGTAGCAAAGAGAGACACATATCAGAGATGTCTTTTTATCCACCCCCACCCCCCCCTCCTCCTTCCCTCCCGCCTTGTTTTCTCTTCTTCCCACAGATGAGGAGGACAGGTCTGCAATAAAACAGGTCTAAGCTGCGCCGGCCGGGAGATGCTGCGGGGGGAGAGGGGACATTAGCGTTGTCACTGCCTATGTAAATGGCCGTGCTACATAGTCAACAAGACACACTTGGCTGCCTGCAAGTGGGAAGTACTTAAATCTTGGCACTGATAAATGAAATATTTTTAAGGGAGCTAATCAGTGAAAATGGGGTTTCATCAGGCACTGACATGTCTCGCTTGCTTCAGCGAGTCCGGGAGAGAAAAATGATTGCGCGGTGCGGGCCGGAGCCAGCTGGGGATGGCGAGAGAGGGGAAGGGGGGCGAGGGAGGCGGCTGAGGATGCTCGAGGGGCACAAGCCGTGGGGACCGGGCCCGGGGGTGGTGGCCACCGCCAGCCCTGCCAGCCCCGGGGCGAGCGCCCTGCGCTGCGCCCGGCCGTGATGGATGGGTTGGCACCGAACGGGCTCGGTGCAAATCCCCAATCTGCAGCCTGCTGGGCTCGCTTGGATCAGCAGCAGGCTAGCTGGTATTTCTGGATAAACACTAATAAATCTTCCTTTTCTTCGTGGCAAGTGGTGCTTCCTCTGCCTCCCCAACCCCCCGTCTTTCACGCTGGTGCAAGGAGAGAGGGAGGAAAGATGTGCAGGGATCTGGATGGGAATGGCAGCCAAGCTTGGAAATGGGCAGGGATCTGGATGGGGATGGGAGCCAAGCTTGGAGATGGGCAGGGATCTGTCTGAGATGGGGATGGGAGCCAAGCCTGGAGATGGACAGGGATCTGGATGGGGATGGGAGCCAAGCTTGGAGATGGGCAGGGATCTGTCTGAGATGGGGATGGGAGCCAAGCCTGGAGATGGACAGGGATCTGGATGGGAATGGGAGCCAAGCTTGGAGATGGACAGGGATCTGGATGGGGATGGGAGCCAAGCCTGGAGATGGACAGGGATCTGGATGGGAATGGGAGCCAAGCCTGGAGATGGACAGGGATCTGGATGGGGAAAACCTCTGAGCTGGAAAACCTCTGCAGAACCTCTCTTCAGCCCTGCCACCTCCAGTACTGCTGCTGGCTGAGTGGGGGATCAGTTTCCCCTCTCTGAAGTCATGATGGTTATCCACTTTCCCAAAGCCTGGGAGAGCTGTGGGTACAAAGGGGCTCCCAGGGTTTGGGGTTTGGCCCTTACCCTCTGGGGAGGGAGGGGGGTGTGGTACAGGGGGTTGTGTTCAGCATTTTCAGGTTAGAGCTTCACAGTGGTCCCTGTGTTTGGTTCCATGAGTGTGCCAGGGCTAGCTGAAAGCCACCTGGGCCAGTGTTTGGGGCAACAGGGAAATGAAATAGTCTAGGAAAAGTGGCTCTGACCCAGCTCTCACCCCTGAACTGGACCCTAGTGTATACAACTCCATAGAGGTTCCCACAAGACCATGAAGATCCCATCAGGACAAGGCAGACTTTTTGCCTACATCACCCAAAATCCAGCAGTTGAAGCTATCTCTGTAATCAGCCTACCTGCAAGTGACCCCAAAATCACCTGTAAACCAAAATACAATCAGTAAGAGAGGCAGGTCCCACTGTGCCCTCACTCTGTACTAGTGAGGGACATACCAGGAGAGCTCCATGCATGTGAAAATTATCACTGAATGAAACTGTCTAGGCAGATTGGCAGAGGGAAGAAATACATAAATTAAAAGATGGGGGAAAAAAAGAAAAAAGAAAGAAAGCCTGGTGCTTACATCATTTAGTCATAAAGGTTCAAAGAAGGATTCCCTCAGTAATCAGGAAATGAAAATGTCCTTCAATTATGGAGCATTTTAAGACATGATTATTTCATGTGCATGCTATTAAGAAAATGACAGTGAAAAATTCATCATGAAATAAATTAATACTTAAACATTTCTGAAAGGTTCCCTAGTGTATTCTTATCCTCCTCCCCTTCTGACACAATAATGTGTTGTTTCTAAAGAACATTTTATTGGACTAGAGATGATAAAATACACAATGAAAAATACATTTGGAAAGCAAATTCATAACTACTTTTTTTTTTTAAAGGAGGCAGCTTAGCTGAAAATACACAAAAAAGCACAAGGACAATTTATTATCCTCTGCTAGTGGAAAAGAGACTTTTTTTCCCCCTTCATAAACTCAGTCATGCTGGTGTTTGAATAATTGCCTCCCAAATTCATGCAAACCACCAATTTTGGCTATATTTGGGTTTTGTTTTTTTTTTTAAATTCTGCCTTTCTCCACTCTGCCAATGTAGCATATTGCTACACATCACATTACAGCATTAATTTATTGCCACCATGGCAGAAGTTGATGCTCACTGGAAAATGCAGATAGCCCTAAGAAGTATTTGATTTGATCTGACTCCAAATTGGTGCTGGGGAGCAATACAACAATATGGCATTGGACACCTGAGCCCTCCAAATGTGTCAGTTCCAGAATCTGCTGAAGGCCAGATTTAATTTTTTATTATTATTTTTTTGGTGTGGATTTTGGCAGAGTTTTGCTTAGGAGGTGCCTTGGTGTTGGAGCCACGGGGCACTGCACATTTTTACCTCTGAGAGGTCCAAGCCAGAAGCTATGATGAAACAGGCTGAGTTGAGGTTCAGGAGCTTTAAGGAGAGATGGGAACCTCATGAAGGCTCTGTAGATAAGCCATGAAGAAACTGAAGTTGAAACCTGAAACCAGAGTATGGGGTTTATGTCGGAGGCTTGACTGTGCAAGCTGCCCTTGCTGGACTTCAGCACAAATAGGGCTTGTGGGTGCAGCCAGCAGGGCAAGCTCAGGTTTGCTCCTGTAATGGGAACATCTCTTGTGGGAGACCCTGTCAAAGCTAAAGGCAAGGTCAGGCAAACCTTGCAGATCCTTGGAATGTGGGAAAATTTGTTTGAGGACTCCAAGGAAATAGGAACTTCTACTTCCCGACACCACAGGAGAGTCCTACAAAGCCAGGGCATTGTTTTGTAGGACAGCATGCAAGATTTTACCTTGAATTTTATCCTAGTTGGTAGTCAGCTGAAAAAACAAAAGAATACAAATCCAGCAGTGAAATGGCTATTGTTGCCCAGGTCTGCTCCTGCTTAGAGCAAGCAAGGGAAGAGTGCTCCTTGCTTTGAAGAGAAGTGCAGCTGTTGGACTTGTCAGGAGCTGGACTCGATGATCCTTACAGGCGCCTTCCAACTCGAGTTATTCAATGATTCTGTGATTACGAGCCTGTTCTATCACTGTGCTTTTTGACCCATTTTGCATGGTTGTGGAGTATCTATTTTGCTGTTTTGTGGCTCATATCTTGAGGAGGGACCATAATTCATGAGGGGTGCCTGCCTAGATAACTCACAAGTGGGATATACGTGTCTGTCTCTTACAGAACCACATTTTGTTGCTAACATGTATTACATTTGTACCATGCCAGAGGGGGTGTCTGCAGGTCTAAAAATGTTGGTTATAACAGCTACTCATGCTATTAGTATAGTTGTAGATATCATATGATTTATTGACATGTTTTTATTTCCCACTGGTATGGTATAAATATATTTATTTCACAAAAGTGGCCAATAAATTTCCCTTAAGAATCCTGTTATCTGCATCATTAACCATTGATCATTTTTATGAGGTCACAACTTAAGGTGTACACGAATTTGCACCTTAATTTGTGACCCTTTCCAAAATAATACATAGCCACTTCTGAACTATTCACCTCACAAGAGTACTGCTCATTTTTGCTGCTTCCCACTGCACTCAATATTTGTCATCAGATAGTGTCCTAGCATCATGTGCCATTCAACTGTTTCATCCTCTCAGCACATACATAGAGAAATGGATAAACCCTTAATGACATGAAACTTTCCTGCACCCAGTTAATTTCTTATGGAACTTTGGAATTTAACAAGAAAATAAGATGTCATATTTATTTATGAAAATAAATAATCCAAAGACACGCTCTAGTCTTCCTGCTATGAAGACCAAGATTTCCTAAAAGCATCCAAAGAACAATAGGAATGCCAGAAGTTCAGATGATCCCAAGTAACCCTCTAAATTTTCTCTTTTTTTGTTGTGTTATAAGTGATGTTTATGTTGGGCAGTTTGAGACCAAGTCTCTCCTTGTGTCCTTCACCACTTTACTCTTTGATTTGTAAAAATCACTGAAACTGGGAGTATTGCATCTTTATTTGCTATCAAACTCCCATGTGCTCATGTTTGAGTGTGAGCATTGCTCTTCAAAGCCCTGGATTAGATGCAACACTCCCCTGTTCTGTTGGTGACCTTCAGCACTGGCTTTCCCTTCCTCCAGCTCTTCACAAAGAGTGCTTCACAGACACTTGGCTATCTGCAGGTGTTTGACTTCCACATTACCTATTCAACTCCGATCTGCTGCTGGTCTTGGTTGTTCTCTCCTCTCTCTGGGAGTGCCTCATCACAGCATTTGGGACATTTTCAAGCCATGGCCAAAGTAGTATTCCCCACTGAAACCCAAGAGCTGAGCTCCCAGTGGGCTCAGTTCTCAGTTACAGACAATAGCTCATTCCTCAGAGGTCAAGGAAACCGCTTCCTTCCTGTCATTTAACCCCTTCTCCTCCCTGGAGCTGATTTTGCCCAGCCATCCTCTTGTCTTGATGCGTGTCCATTTTGTCTCTAGTCGATCCTTCTTCATCTCCTTCACATCTGCTGGGCAAGTTCTCGCACAGGCTTGGCAAGGCCATCCCTACTACTAGAATTTGCCTGGAGAGAATATCCCCAGTAAGCTCCAGAGTCCAAGCATGCGCCAGGGGTTGTACCTGACGGTCCTGCACACTCTTTGTGAGGTGTGTACTGTGTGAGGTGTGTACTGTGCCATGTACATGTACAAGTCCCAACTCTGATGCCAAGTGATCAGGAGTCCCATGACCCTTTGAAATCATAGGTGGGGGAGAACGTGGAAACCTTTGATGCCAAATGTGTGCTGCAGCAGATTAGCCCTAGGTTTTAAACAACAGGAACATCTTGAGCCAGAGCCCTCCTTCCCCACGCCCCCTCCATTGCTCTCTTTTTACCCAGAGTTTGGTTGCACAGACTTTTTATTTGCACACAGTTGTCCTTAAAAATAATAAGTGACTATTTGCCTGTTCAAAGCCAGAAACAAGTTGACCAATTGCTGCTGTGTTTTACTTCAGGGTATCCATCTAAAGGCAGGGAGAGAGAATCAGGCTATAATGGTTTGCCTGGCTCGAAAACTCCATTTTGGGCCGCGGAGAGTCATATTTCAGAGAGTATTGATCACAGTGCAGTTTGTGTTTCCTCACGTCCATGATCCTGTTTGCAGCCCTGTAAAATAATAACAGTACTCATGTCAGTAAGGTAATTACCATTGATCTAACACACTGTGACAAATTTTTCAGTCATGCCACTTGATTCATACTTAAAGTTATGGCACTGCTGACTGCTCCTTAAATAATTGAAGGATGCCCTTTGTAAATCAGCACACTCTTGCCAAAAAGTGGCAGTTTCTTCTTTGTTCCAGGCCCTGTTTCTTAGCTTCATCAGGGATTTCAAAATTAAACAGACAGCTTTCCACAGCCCACAAAGTTCACACTTGGAGCAAATATCATCTGAGCTGGCAAATCACTTATGACACCTTTGTTTGAGAAAAGAGGGGAAAAATAAGAATAAAAAGGTTAGACTACAGGGAATATCAGAGTGTCTGTGGTTGGGGGGGAGGGTTGCTAGCAGGTGGTAACAACAAGAGAGACAAAGCCAAATTTGGTTAGTTCAAAACACCCGTGAAAACACTCATCATCCTCTTGTGGTTGGGATTACTGAAGGCTGAGGAAGAGCACTGAGGGCAGTCCTGGTCTTCTGCTCCTGGATCCACTGACTGCCCACGAGCAGAGCTTGTCAGCCTCTCTTCTGAGGAGTTGTTTTGGGATCTGCACTGCCACTACACTAACCCCCAAAATACTGAGGGAAAGCACCACAGCTTCTTGGCCTGGGTTCTTCGGGCTGATGCCCCCAGAAAATATTTGAGTCCTTGACCTGCCTATAGCACAGACATTAAACAAGACCCATGAGCTGCCTTTGGCAGACAGTAGTACTGCTAGGCAAGTAATCAAGAAGAGTATGGTTCTGAATTGTGGGACTCTCTGGCAGCTTACCATGAACCAGTTTTCCACTAGTGAAGTGTGGACATTCTTCAAGGTGAGTTTGGATCAGTTCACCATAGTTTTCATCAAATCATCCTCCTGGGTTGTCAAGGAAGCTTTGGAGCGAGTTTAAATTGGACATCAAACACTATGAAGGACAGTGATTTCTCATTGACATTGATTCATAGATATTTACTTTGGCTCTAGAGTACCTTCTGGAATAGCCTCTCTCATTTTCCACAAAATATGAAGACCATATAGGGAGATCATCTTGTTGCTTTCCAAAGATATTTCTCAGGAGGGCAATCCATAACAGACAGAGGTGCCTGTGGAGCAGTCAATAAAACCTCCCTCTCTGTTGTCACAGCAGACTGTCCCCAGTTACCAGACCCTTCCTTCTCAGCTCTCCTGTTTGCAGTGTATGGAGGACTTTGCTGCTGACCAGGGGTTTGCAGCTCAAGTTCAAAAACAAACAGGGAAAGACTAATCCATAAGTATCATCGTTGCAGCTCAACAGCTGCTTGGTTAGGAAGAAAATCTTGGCTGTGAGGGAGGTGAGGCTCTGGCACAGGCTGCCCAGAGAAGTTGTGGATGCCCCATCCCTGGAACTGCCAAAGGGCAGGTTGCATGGAGCCCTGAGCAACCTGGACTGGTGGAAGGTGTCCCTGCCCTTGGCGAGGGAGTTGGAACAAGGTAATGTTTAATGTCCCTTCCATCACAAGCCATTCTGTGATTCCATGAAGTTGGGTGGCTCCCATGGGACTCAGGGAGCATGCAGACCTGCAGCAGCCGCTGTGACATCACAGCCTCTGGGGAGCAAATTGAATGAACTGCCCTTCACAAGCCTGGCCCTTTGGCATTGTTGGGACACACAAAGCAGTGGCTCTGCCTTTGATCCACTCTGCCACCTGAAAAGTGTCCTCTTTTGTGGGCATTCTTGTACCTGCTTGAGATGAGGCCAGAACAAACAGAAAGCACCTTTTAAAGGAGCTTACTAAGTAAGTCTAGGATTGAGCAAACAGCATATTTGAGGGGTCAAATTTAATTCCTTCCATCCTTTTGTATTCAGATTAGAGGCCAAGGTAGATTTGTGGAAGCCAGGACTCCTCAGCTAATGCTGCTTTTGCACTTAACCTGCAATTTACCTGTCAGTAACAAATACATAAAAGGCCAGCTAAGCTCTTCAAACTTCCCAACAATTTACCACGGCATCAGATGGGCTCTTTAGCATCCAAGAGCACAACAGTCCGCTCACATCTAAGGAAAACATCTGCTGCCTAAAAGAACCCTCCTCAAAAATGCATCCGGTGAAATGAATGTGCATATTTAAAGGAACATCATGTTTTAAGTCAATCAAACCCCTCAAAAATCATAATAAAAAGCCTTCCAAAGAGACTACTTGCCAGTGATGTATTGGCTTGGTTAAGAAGGGCTGTGTTTTCAGAGCCTCCTAAATTCCTCAACTCAAGTGCTGAGTGGAGGTTTATTAAGTGACCTGTCTGGATGTATATCAGCCTTGTCCCTAGTGGGGGTCCTATGTTAAATTCCATCATTAAAACCTATTACCGAGCTATCAAAACCCGCTGTAATTCCATCTAATGACCTCATTTCCCTAAGCATAACTCAGTGCAAGGTTTGCTGATGTGCAGTTACCTCTTGGTGGGCCACAGCCCCTGAGCAGAGAGGGGGGCGGGAGGGAAGAGAGGCAGAAATCAATGTCTGCGGAGATGACAAGGCACACGGCCAGAGACTGGGGACCAAGAAACTATCCAATATCCCATTTCCTATCCAGTCTATTAGCAGCTGAAGTCAGCCAGGGCTCTGGGTTTGATTGAAGGCTTAGCTGAGACCAGATAGAGGAGGAGAAGCCCAGGCAACATGGCCACCAGGCGAGGCTCCTTTCCAGCCAGCTGAAATTGCTCCTAAAAGTCACTGTGTATAGAAATGGATTACTGCATTAAAAGTTCAAAATGTTCTTTTTATTTCATTTTAATTTTTTTTTTCTCGGGGTGGACACAAGGAAAAAAGGAAGGGGGAAAAAAAAAGCCTTTCCTTTCTCCCCCCCCCCTCCATCAGTCCCCCTTCCACACACACACACCTCTACTTGCCATGAAATCATTTCGTAAATACAAAAAAGGCCCCTCAGGCTATTGGTGCCCAGACACTCATTTTTAGAGTGGATAATTGACTCCTTTCAGTTGATAATTCATAGCTTGCATATGCCAGCTAATACATCAGTGCCCAGAGACTCAGCGAGAGCCCCAAGCACAAATGGGAGAGAGGGAAAGGAAAAGGAAAAAAAAAAAAAGAAAGAAAAAAAAGAAATATTTTGGATGATAGATGAGTGCATTACGGCTTTATGAATGAATTATGTCCTGCAAATACCTTGAGCAGGAGAGACTGTCGGCCTGTATCTATACTAATCTGGGAGGAATTATGACGATTTTCACATTAAAAAGGGAAAAGGGAAAGAATTAATTGAGCAATTGGGCCATTAAAAATGTATGTCAGCATGTTCTGTATGTCCATTTTCCAATTTATCATATGCTAGGAAGCTTCCTCCCAGGGTGACTGCCATTTTTCTTTTCTTTCTTGTGTTTGATTTTTTTTTTTAATTTATTGTGGGTTCCTGTCATACAAAACCAGCTCAGGATCGTTTTGTCAAGACAAAGTCTGGGAATTTTTTGCAGTGAGGAGTATTCTTTGTGCTTGTGCTCCCTGTCAAAAATAGGGGTGAGGGAACCCTAACAAATTTCTTCTTTTTATCCCACAGCTCCTACAGTCAGTGTTCATAACTTAACAAAAAGAAATTATTTCACCCTGTAGATTTTTATTCCTTTTCCATCTGAGAAAGTTTGAGATGAAGTTAGCATATGTGTGGGTGGATGAAAGTAGAGGTTTTATTTAAAAGGTAGTTTTCAAAGGCTGGCTCATCTAAAAGCAGTAAGGGTGAGTGCCAGCACATACAAACACCTGCTCTGCACACATGAGTGAAATGCCACACACCACTGCTTGAAAAATGCACTGACACCGACAATGCATTGCCCAGCCCCAGCACTGAGCTCTGGCTCATACCCATTGCTGGCCAAAAATGTCTTCTGGATGGCTGTAGTGTTTGTATTCCACGTAAGTCTGCTGTAGAAGGTGTTAATTATTTTCAGGTCTAAGAAATAATTAAGTAGATTAAAAGAGTTTGCCAGTGGGAAAATGTTTTTAGAATAACAGCAATGTTAGGAATTGTTTCCAGTTCTATAATTAGGATTGTTTAAATAGCTGAAATAAGAACAAATACCTTTTCTGCTGTCATATACATAGTATATTACATTATGTTGGCTAAAAATTTTAGTGCCCTTAAAAAACGAAGAGACTACCAAGAAAATATCAGTAATTCAATCAGTGTAAAAAAAAAAAAATCCTGTTTCAGACCTGCCAGCAAATTTCAAACAGCATGACCAACACATATTGTTTAACCAGTGTCTTCAATTTTCTAATCCAGGAATTATGCTTCACCTGAACTTCCTCTAATACAATTAGTGTGGTGTATTTGCTGAAACATAATGCCTTTACAGAATAATGTTTTATGCTGCAAAGCATATCTAATCTCTTCACGCAAGCCACTCTACAGCAAATCATTTAATAATACGCAGAAAATTTTTGATATTGTTTATGTTCTCATGTTTATGAGGTCTTTAATTGATTGTAAGCTGCTCTTTAAGTACTTAAAGATGTTTTTAAAATCCTATTAATTCTTCTTGTATTTTTTTTCCCCAGACTTGTTAAATATTTGCTCATGTGGTGGCTGAAACACGAGACTGCTGGAGAATTTCAGCAAATTATTGTGTTTGTATTCAGGACCTTTATGTGGGATATGCAGGTTTGTTGTCTTATTTGAAGTGCAGCAAGCTCCCAAATACCCATTGATCATCTGTCTGGGAGTGGGAATTTTGCTGTGGGTTTGATTTAGTTATTCTCTGTTCTGGTACACAATGAAGAGGTAAGCACATCTCAGTGCAAATGTCACCCTCCTGGATATCAGCACTTTTGCAGCAGCTACTCTTCTGTACAGAAGTTTTTGGGAGGCCTTAACAACCCCTGCAAGAAGGCTGATGTGTATAAAAGGGATGTGAAGCAGATTTCTGCCACTGCCAATCTTTCTGCTCTTTGAAAGATACCTGCCTTCCCCAAGACTCTGCAGTTTTATACTGGGGGAAAAATCAGAGGCACCCACTGAGCAGCACCCAGGAACATCTCCAGCTCTTGCTGCCACCTGACAAAGTGCCCCGTACCCCCAAGGCAAATCCCAACCCAGTAATTCCCCTCCTTCCACTCAGGTAGGAGCCCTCTTTTCCAGGTAGGCTGGTCTTGGGGACTTTGCATCCCTGTGGACAGTTTTGTCTTCAGGAAAACGACCCCTGTGTTGCCAAAAATAACCATGAAGCATTTTGTCAGTAAATCAACGCTCAGAAAGGAAATAGGAGGGAAGATCAGAAGCTACCTGCCTCCCCTCTGACCTTGCACACAGCAGCAGGCTCACCACTATGGCCATATGTGAGATTTGAGATCCTATATGGATGCAGCAGGGAGGGGATCACCTGAGTGATACAGGACACCCCTCTTTCCTCTGGGTTTCCACCAGCAGCCTTCACTCCAGCTTGAAGAGCTGAGCTGCTGTACAGAGATGAGGCTGAGCCACACAGCAGGGGAGGGACAAAGGTGGAGGGCACACAAAGGAGCCTGGTGGGTTTGTGCCAGGCCATGCATCGGTGCCAAATCCTGCTTGGATCCTCCTGGAACAATGGGATACGGCATGAGGTCAGCAATGAGCCACAGTCTCATCCCCCTTCACACACTGACTTGGCTCTTCTTGTCCTGACTACTCCTGGCCTGCAGCACAGGAAGAATTTCACTGTGGGTTTTGCCCAGTAGGGAGAAAATACCCAATAATACTCACTTCCTCATTCTGGGGATCTTAATTTTCTGAAACCTGCATATCAGAAACAAATCAGACAGAGGGACATCTCCATGTAGTGCCACTGAAGAGCCCACTGCAGCACAGCAGTTTTGGCCAGCCACCTTCTCTGCCTGTGCCTCCATCCCCCAGACAAAGGATGAGGGAACGCTGCCTTCCCCACCCAGCCTCTGAGCTGGGGATGGCTCCTTGTTCTGGCTCTGCAGAGTGAATTAACCCCAGCAGGGCCTTCCACACCGTGGCAACTGAACACAGTTCATCCAAAAACCAGCACATCAGTCTTGCTGATTGCACACGCCTTCTTCTGGAAACACACATCTCAGTCAAGGATTAATGGCAGCCAGAATCCCATTAGGAAAAAAAACCACAAGTTCCTCCCCAGCTTACTTAATATCAGGTTTCTTGCACCTGGCTGGCTGAAGTAGGATGTAACCTGCAGAATATAAAATGTCCTGTTCTTGCCTTTGCCACTGACATGCACAGAGAGGTGCTGTGAGGAGCTTTTATATATTTATAGACATTTATAACCCAGCCTCGCTCAGACCTGCTAAGGCATGCACAGACCTGAAGGTTGTACAGAACCTTTGCAGCAAGGTTGCTGCTCTGTTCTCCCTGTGACTTAGCCGCTCATGTTTCGGATGGAGATGCAGAAATGTGGATTTTTTTCTTGGTGGATCCTACAGAAAAGCATCAAGGAATGTTCTGGTGGACAGCTCTGTGAAAACCATGCACACAAAGGTCTCAGGTGGCTGAAGCATCGAAGACACCAATGCTAGGAAATATGTGAGCATGCAAGTCCTATGGCTTTTCAGCATTTTTCCTCTTTTGCTGGAATCCAAGGAAAGTTGTCCAAACCGGGATATTGCTTATCCATGAAGAAACCATTCCCAGGGTTTTTTTCTCATGGCCTTTCAGTGGGATTTGGGTGCCTCTAACCTCAAAGCTATCTCAGACCAGACATTGCTGAAAATGTCCCCTGAATGCAGCCTGAGTGAGGAAAAAGTGAGAGCTTTCAAAATCAGAGACCTTTCCTTGTCTTGCTCCCTGTAGGACTTTACCTGGGAAAAATTCACCTTCAAAGGACCTAAGTTTAGTATCAGATGATTTTATGCTTTTTGCCTGATGTATTTATTACTTTAGAGTTACACCAAGCAAGAGAAAGGCTAAATAAATGTAGAGAAAAAAGTCAATATGCTACAAGGATACTAGTACTTTTCTCACTTTTTTTCCCCCTGAAATGAAAGCATTTAGTTACAAATAGAGTTGCCTTTTATTTCATTTAAAAATAGATTATTTGCTTTAAAAAATCCTCAAGTGTCACATTTTAAGGAGTATCTATAAGTAGTTTTAACTCTTGTATCCCAAAAGTACAGAACAGAGCCTGTTGATCTACATTGTAGGAAACACATGAATATCACTGCACTTCCTGCAAAAAAAAAAAAATTGGAAATTTAGTAAAAATTAGGATAACTGGAGAAGCACTTGCAGTGGGAACAGTTTCTTGCTGGAGTCAACAGCTACACCCTGACTCAAGAGAATCTCTGTCCTGCAGTTTCTATACCTGAGATGACTCTGTACACTCATGATCCTGCTCAGCAGGATTTAAGAACCAATTAGACATAATTTGACTACTTTTTGTCAAACCTCCATCACCAGCAGTGCCTCCTACTGCATTTCCACAGGGGGACAGAGCAGCCCCTTAGTGTGGGGCTGAGGTGTTCAGAAGATTCCTGCATCCATCCAAGAAAATGGGTCAGGGTTGTGGCACCTCTCTGGAGCCAAGCCAACACTGAAACCCACCAGAAAAGTGCCCACATCCAATGCCATTTCTCCACCCAGCTTTATACCAGGTCTTTTTTTGCAATAAGATTTATTTTTTTTTTTTGAGAAGGGTTCATTCTTATTAGATAATGCTAATGAAAGCAGCCATGCCCTTTTCTCCACTTGCCTCCCCCCAAATCTCTGTTTGGTTACCTGCTGCTTCAGGGATCCCACACTCAACCTGTGCTGATAACTCGGGGATGGCACCTTTCTTATTGAACCGGGTGGGAAAAGCAGCTTCCAGTGTCAGGAATTTCTTCCAGACGTTCAGCATCTGTATTTAAATTAAGAGGCTTAAAGCTCTCCTGAACTTTTCCAGGTTTTGAATATTAGTTTAACTTCGGGAGCGAAGTTTTAAGCCCGGAATGTCATATCCGGAGTGCCATCTACCGCGTCTTCCAGGCACTGCCACGAAACCGCGGCTGAGCCTGCAGGAGCGCGGCTCTCAGGAGCAGCTCACCTGGATCTCTGGATGCAGGTGTTCGTGGGCAGGTCGTGATGGGAGGAACTCACCTGTCCGCTCAGGAACACTGAAAATAGTGTGAATGCAGGGCAGCAGCACACAGCCACTTGTTCACTACCCCCCAGTGGGATGGGGGAGAGGGAATTGTGAAGGGTAAAAGTGAGGAAACTCATGGGCTGAGATAGAGACAGTTTAACAGCAAAAGCTGTGTGTGCAGGTAAAGCAAATTAAGGAATTAATTTCCTGTTTCCCATGGGGGCACAGTTCCTGAGACATTCCCAGGACTGCTGGGCTCCATCATGTGTAAAAGTGACTTGGGAAGACAAACACCATCACTCCAAACATTGCTCTTTCCTCCTTCTTCATGCTGCTTTTATTGCTGAGCACAACATCCCATGGTCTGTCACCCCTGTGGTCACTGTAGCCAGCTCTCCTGGCTGTGTCCCCTCCCAAACCCTTGTGCACCCCCAGCCTCCTCACAAGCTACAACATCCCCCTATCACCACAGTTCTGGTCACAAATCCACAGCAGAGCACCATCCAAATTACTTGGAAGAAAATTAATTCTATCCCAGACAAAACCAGCAGAGATGAAGAGAGGAGAAGAAAAAAAAAAAAAAAGAGAGAGAGAGAGAAAAAAGTTTGTGCTTCTTGTGCATTGAAGTTAATGCAAATGTGAGAAAATAAAAATTAAAAAAAAAATCAGAGGACTAAAAAACAAACTAAGATAATAACTTGCCCTTTAAGCTCAAGATATTTTATAATGACCAGACACACAAAAGTGTTCTTAGATTCAAAACCCCAGTGCTGGTGAAGTGAGATCATGGCCAGAGGAGAAGGTCAGGGCTCCTCCAGCACTGCCACATCCATCACCCATGGCCACAGCTTTCCTGTCCTCCAGCGGTGTCCAGAGCACCAGAGTGCCTCTGTCAGGTGGGACACCTCACTGGAACCACTTGGACATCAGCTTTTAACCTGCTGACCTCAGGCTTGCCATTTTGATATTTTGGTTGCCAAATCTCCTTGAGGTCTTGCCTATTGGGGCAGAGATTCTCTGATCTTAGTGGGCAGCACAACCACACCACAAGAAACGTGATAAAAATGGAGACGGCCGGGATTTACCCAAATTGAGAGGATTCAGCAGGTGTGGCACACCTGCCCTCAGCTCCTCAAGGTGCAGGGCACCCACAACCTCAGAGCAGGCAAATCCCAGCTCCAGGTGAGGAAATGCCAGGAACTGCTCATGCCAGCGGAGCGAGCTCCATCTGCTGCCCAAATCCGAGAGAGCAGCAGGCAGAGCCGCAGCCTTTTGCCCGCATCCTCTCGGAAGCAAAATCCTGTTGTCCCATGAGCTCAATTCCTAGGGCTGATCATCTTAACTGGGAGCCTACTGCCACCAGCATGCCCTCTCCCAGCCCCTGCTGCCCCCCAGCATCATCCGTGGGGAGCTGGGGCTACAGGGCTCAGCCTGGTCCAGGCAAAATGCTCCCCAGGTTTCAGATGGTGGGGGGGTCACAGCATGCTGGGGTCACAGCATGTCTGCCCACCTGCAGCCAGGTGAAATATTTACCCTGTCTTCTTGTTGCTGCCGGCCATAATTAATTAGAGCAAAAGGGTGAGTTGCCTGTCTTTTGAGTGATTTCTTGCAGGGCGATCACATGGGTCTGTGTAGCTGCGTGGGTCCCTGGCTTTGGCTGAAGGATTGCTATAATCCTTATAAATTCATTAGCATTTATCAGCTCCCTATTTGTGGCTGCACTGCTCTGTCTCCCCCTTTCTTGCCCTTCTCCTTCCAGAGAGCAAAAATTTAGCGCTGCATTAAGGCTGGAAGCTCCTGGCCAATGAGCTGGGGAAGGAGGATAATTCTATTACTTGTCAGAGTGGTTGAGGGGGAGGTTGTGTGCAATAACCACGGCTCAGAGCACAGGCTCCGGAAATCCAAGCTTGTGAGATGGCACAGGGGAAAAAATGGGACTAAAAAAGACCAAACAGATGTGATGGTGCCCAGGGCTGGGGTTTTCTCAGTGGGTGTCCGTGGCAGGGGACAGCAGGAAAGCCACCCAGGGACCCGTGCCCCAACTCTAGAATCCCTCTGCACAGCCATGAACTGCATTATCACATCAGGTTTTAGCAGGGTGCCAAGAAAGACAATGTTCCTGCCAGGAGTCTGCACTGAGGTGGGAAGGATTCCCATGGCTGTGCCCCTGCTCCTGCCCCTCCTCATCACTGACAGCAGCAATTATGGGACAGAGCATGGAGCTGCCTTCATTTAAGGGTTGAACTCGGTTATCCCTCTGAGTCCCTTCCAACTCAGAGTAATCTGTGATTCTGGGATGCTGTTTACAGGTCCAGGGGGAAATTAACATTTTTGGAGGAAAAAAGGAGATCAGATGGGACTTTTCAGCAAGATCAGGTTTCTGGTATTGAGAGGAAGAAGGGGTCAGCTGTGACAGTGAAGGCAGGACCCTCCCCATGGCAGTGGGGTGGGCTAAGACCAGCTGGAAGTGACTGTCAGGCCGTGGGCCAGCTCCTCTGAGCTCAGGCTGGGCTGGATTAGAGTGTGTCTGTCTCAGCTGCTCTGTCAGCAGCCACTCACATTTTGCTGCAAAGTTTGAAAGACAACTGTTATATCTGCTTATCCTGGGCTAATGCTGGTGACCAGAACCCATTCCCACTGTCCTTTACTTTTAGCTGCGCTCTCAACAACCAGCAAATACTATTTGTGGACAGTAACTTTACTAGGAGAAAAGAAAGACACAACAGCACTCTGGCCATCACTGAATCAGGAGCCCAAACTGGCTGGTGTAATACCTGTGTTTCCCCCAATATTGTGCTGTGCCAAAAAATGCACGCCCCAACCCAGCAGTGAAGGCTTGATAGGGAAATCTGAACTGAACATTCCTGCTCTTCTTTTTTTCAGTTGTGTTTACTGCTAGTGACACCTACCAGCTCTATCTGGTAGCACAGGCAGTGAGAGCTGGCACGTTTCCCTCTGCTCTGAGGACTGATGTTTCCTACAGCTCTCCGTGCCCAGGATGCAGCACCAGGTCTTAGCCAAGGTTATATTTTAGTCTGAGGGTCCCTGTTCAGCCCCAGGGTCTTTTCCACCTCAGACTGCAGCAAAGCTCTCTGGCTGCTCTGCTTGGGGGTGTCAGGGGGTGTGCTGCTTTTTTGTCAAGTGCGGGGAAGGATTCTAGGGATGAGCATGGCATATGGGAAATAAATGACAACCAGGGTTGTTCTGTGAGTCTAGAAAGTCCTCGACATCCCCAGATTGGCATTGCTGTGGGCTAAATTGCCTCCAGGAAAATTCTTCCTGCAGTGTTTGGCTCTCACCTTGATGCATGAGGTTTTTGAGGCATCAAACGCTCAGGCATCACCAGTCACTCACCAGAGGCTGTCTGCTGAGTTTAGGACTCCCCTGGCTGATGGCAGCTCCTCACTGTGCTGTGCCCAGCTGCTGGGGCCATCCTGCAGGGTCACAGCCCCACAGTGCTGTGTCAGAATATTTCTGACCTGGCCCATGCAAAATTTGAGAACTGAAATACCAGTTCAGGATCTCTTCTGTTTGCAAATTGTCAGGTCAGAGGTTTTGGTCAAGAAGCTCTGCCATGCTCAGGAAGGTCAGTGTAACAGCAGCAGGAGATCTGGTCATCTACCTCCAGAAATTGCTGCTGAAAGGCTGAGGGGATTTATTTCCCAGGGACTCCTCTTGCAGCCTTGGTTATAAATTTCCTTTCGTTTATTCGTTAAAGGCTCACTCCTGTGCTGTGTTTAGGCTGTCAGCGGTTGCCTTGGACATTTAGGTCAATCACAGATATTATTTCTGTCTCTGGAGCTGGCAGCTCTCATCCTGGGCCTTCAGCTTTGTGCCTTGCCTATAAATAAAGCACCATTCATCATGGGAAGAGGCAGTGATGAGCTGGAAGTGCTGCTTTCACAGGGAGGGGTGCTCATTTCAAATTGCTCGACCCCTCGAAGAATTGTCAAGACCCCTATTAAGTATCCCTATTGCTTAAAGAGGAAGTTTGGTGAGAATTAGAGGTACAAAGACAGGCATCGGAGCTGTGGTGTAAGGTGTAAGGCAGTTTGTGTTTGCAGCTCATCTTTCACAGGCTGAATAAAAAGTCTGCGTGCTGGAGACTGGTGAGTGAGGACAGGCAAAGGCAGAGCCTGAGGTGTGCAGAAACACTTGTGTTTGCTGGAGTCCTTGCAGGTGCTGGTTTATCATACAGGTGATGTTCCTGGAGGGATTGAGCCCCCAAAAGCAGGAATCTCACCAATCCAAAAGCTTCAGGACCATGGCTCAGGTCGGTCAACATTCTTATTGCTGACAAATACCAGTTCCCAGACCCAATCTGACAATAGCCTACTGAGTCTTTTCCTCTGCAGGGTAATATATTGACACTAAAAATCCAAACCAAGCAACTTTTAAATCCAAGTCCTAAAAAGGGATGTCTTCTGGTAGATACCAGGTTGCTCAGCTCAGAGGGTTTTGGATAGCAACTACAATAAATAGTTAATAATTTGGGAGCTCATCATTCCGCAGCCATTTCTGCTCGAATGGGCTGTGGATGCAGATCTATGCACTGGTAAGTGGAAGAGGATGTGCACAGAAGGGGCCCAGTTTTCACAAATTATTCTGGCTACAAGCAAATTTGAAGCATTGTCTAGGAAAGGGAAATGGGAAAACATGCAAAACTGCTAAACAACACATCAGGCAGGTGTCTTTTACTGTAAATTATTCCTGCCTCAAAGCAGCAATGATTATAAGCTCTAGGTCTGTGTTGAATCTCTTACTTCCTTAAGAGTGCATGCATATTGTTTTGTCATTTATTGGAGTCATTTTGCAAAGTGGATCCTGGGTGTTTTCACAAAAGGTTTACATCGCACCTGATTGACTGAGAAGATTCCCTTCCAGATGCTCACGTATCTCTCTGCTGCATGTGTTAGAGCTGAGCACTTGTTACTTCCTTGCAAGGGAAATGAGCTCTGGCAAACAGAGATGAGATGAACATCACTTTATTTGGGGGCTGAGACAAGGGTGGGGGCCAGAAAGAAGAAATTTCTCTGGGTTTGCCTGGGTCCATCTCAGTTGTTTTGTTTTTTTTTTTTTTTTACAACCCCACTCTGCAGTATATGTTTTGTACATTTTAAATAATATCCCAGGCACGTGGTGATCATTGTGTTACTGCACTGCAACGCTCAAAACAACTGACAACCCTCTGCTTTTAGATTTCCATCCACAACAGTGAAGTATGGGCCAGATTTTGGAAGGAGGACCCCGAGAAGCTGCTGAGGGGGAGGACTGTGAAGCACCTGCTGTGGTTGAAGCCAGGTGGAGCAGTCCTGCTGCCACCCTGCATCTCCTACAGCCTGAGCTTTGCCCTTGCCCCACTGCGTGGTCTGGTCTGCCATGCTGCTCAGCATGGATTCATTCCCCCATGCTGCTCAGAAAGGCACAGATTTCCCTGTTAGCTGCAGTTCCCACTCATCAGTGATAAATCCACCAGTGACAGCCTTAACTGGTTTGTGTATCCCCCCTAATTAGTCCATATTTAACCATTACAGTTAATAAAAGGCAGGGACATGTTGCAGCCATCCTTGAAATCATCTTTAGTCCAGATGGCCCACAAAGTACATTATAACCCTCATTAACAGATTGCACCAATTAATAAACTAATGTGGGAATTACTTTGCTCACCACCCAAGGCAGCTGCCTCCAGGAGGGAGCACAGCCAGGGAAGGACTCACAAAACTCACCTCCAGCTAAAGGCCAGGGATGGGATCACAGTCAGCAACACCAGACTTTGCCACTGTTTTCCCCAGGTTTTATCTATTTTTAAAATTTATTATTTCAAAATCTGATTTTGAGGGGAAATGCCAGCTATTTTCCTGGAAGATGTACCCATGTCTGTCCCAAAGAGAGAACAGTGTGGCTTGAAATGGAGCTGCCTTTCAAACCTTGCCAACAGGGAGCAGCCCCCTCATGGCCTTGGATGTATCTATAGCTATGTGAAGTTGCTTTTTCGTTTTGTTTTTTTTTTTTTAACCAAAGTAAGCAGATTATAAAACTTTTCTTTTTTCCCTCAGTCTAAAACTCAGTATTTATTGATAACTCTGTAATGAATTTGTACTCCAGGTTATTAATTGCCCAGCAGGTGTTTAGCCATAGGATTCCAGTGCAGAAGGAGATCAATAGATGTTGAGATTAAATTATCCCACTGTTTCAAAACCCAAATAATCACTGCTTGAGCTTGTTTGGTTTGGGCCCAGGACAAAAGTCAATTCCTTCCCTGTGGACATTTCTATAAAATACAGTTGACGTAAGAAAATGATGGGACTCTGGAAAACTAGATCGAGCCATAAATATTCATCACTGCAGCAGATCTGAGAACAATAACTTTCTTTAATGCCCAGCTCTCAGGGGGCTTTGCAAACTCTCTATTCTTGGCAATCCTCAGATGTTTAACAATTCAGACCCCCTAATCCATAACTTGGGAGGGAAAAATTAAGATTTGGTTAGAATAGATCCCTGGTTGATGGAGTTAGAGGGACTTCACTGTGGCATTCGCAATCAACTAAAAAGAACAGAAAAGGATGGAAAAGAGTGTCCCTGCCTGTAGGCATCTGTAGCTACTCCAGATAAGCTCCCCTATCATTTTTTTCCATGCTTTTAAGTTACTACTGCCTAGGACAAGCACCCTCTACAAATATTTGCATGCACCTGCTAGCAATTTCCACCTCCTCTCCCTCACCTGAGCCCTTCCTGTCTCTTCTCAGCCCAAGCAAACACAGCCACCCTTCTCCTGCTGCTTAAGCATCTATGTTCAGGGACAGGGGAAACCTTTCCTGGCCAGCTGCAGTCACAGGAGGATGTGGCACCCATCTATTCTCTGAAAGTCCCTGGTTTGCCCATCAGAGTCCCTGACACCGACTTCCTTCTTAGCTGGGATGGGAATACTGCTCTGTGAATGAGTGCTGGAGCAGCCCAGTATCTGGGGACCAGCATTGCCAATGTCAGGGTGTTTCTGTGCGTGGTTTTTCACCTGAGCGGGGCAAACATTCCCTCGGGAGATCTGCAATGTGTGCTCGGTGGGGAGGGTACTGTGACACATCCCCAGCACATTTGGGACTCTAATCCCTCCTTCCCCTAGACGTGCTGCTTCTCCTTCCTGCTCTTCTGTCTCATCCTGCCCCTCACAGGGATAAAGCAACACTTTCAGGGGGGTCTCCCTTGTTTTTCTCAGTACCTTTTTCCTTCATTTCTTGCTGGCAAAGAGCTGGGTTGTTGTTATAGCAACCTCAGTGCGGCTAAGTCTCTGGAGGCAAGGTTTATAGGGAGAGACAATATATTTTATTAGACTGCTTGATAAAGCTAAAAGAGGAATATAAAAGAGGAAAAAAAAAAGAAAAAAAAAAAAAGAGGGAGAGAGCATCTCCCTGGTTCACAGCTCCCTGGTTCACAAGCTCATTGCAGGTCCCCAGAGCTGTGGGCAGAGGGGAACAAAACAGGTACAGAGGAGAAGGAGTTGGACACTTGGGGAGTTGTTGTGGGCATCAGAGAAGGGGCAGACCCGGCACAGGCTTGGCCAGGCTGACAAGACAGGAGCCTGGTAGCCCAGGAGTTTCCAAGGATGCTAAATCTGGTTTTATCTGGTGAGAAGCAGTGACTCGGTGGGAAAATAGACTCATAATCAATGTTGGCTCTTCCTGCCAAATGCCAGCACTGTGCTGGTTTGCCTTCAGTACCCCAGTGCCTTCACAGCATCTCTCAGGCACTGGTAGCTGCACTTGCTGCTGCAAGAACCACTGCATCCAGTGCCAAAATTACTCCAGTCCCCCAGATGCTCTGTGCATTTAAATCTCTGGTGAAGCTGCTCAGAGCAGACCTTGGCAGCACTCAGCCTAAATGGTCCTCTTGGGTACACTCTTCACCTGATGTGTCAAAGGCAGCAGAAAACTCTTCTGGTCTAATCCCCAGCCTCAGCCCCAACCCCAATTCCAGCCCCTCAGCTGTGCCTGCTAGCTCTCAGCTCTTCTTCCAGAGCATCTCCAGCAGCATCGAGTGTCTCCTCGCTCAGATCCCACCTGATCTGCTCTGCTCCTCAGGATCTGATCTCTGGCATCCATCAAAAACAAGACACTGCTTAAAGGTGGCTCATCCCTCAAGCAGACAGCTCCTGATATTGGTACCTCCTCATCAATCAGTCTGGATAAAACCCACTTTCTCTACAGAATAGGATCTATTTCATGTGCTGACTGCTGGGGAGTCAGTCATTCAGAGTCAGTCAGTTTTCAGTTAAATTCATGTCTTGATGATAATTTTATGTAAACACTGAACTCAGGGCAAAAAGCTTTTCAGGCAATGATGTAAGAGTTCTTTTCTTGCAGTCTGGTGTTTCTAAACTTTGGTATTGCTCAATGGGTAAGTCACCTTTCATTTTGCATATTCTGCTCTGTTTAATGAGGCCCTTGTAACCTCCTGAACAGAAAAACAGATCAGCAATAACTCATAGCCTGGCTGCTGAAGCAAACACAAGCACTTAAAAGAAATGTAAATTAATTCAGCATTAGGCAGGTAGCTCTGGGGAAGGATGGGCTTGCAAGTGGCCCAACAGAACTATGTAAGATGGAGTCAGCTCCCCAGGGCCAAAACCAAAAAGAGAAGCAAGATCTGTGATATGTGGTGGCTGATTTCTTTGTTGTAAGAAGGGGGGAAATGGCACAACTTTAGATAAGGTAGTGTAAGGCTTCCTGCATTTTAATAGCTGCAGGAAATTTTGGTTTGGCAATTTTGGTGACCACAGATGCTCAGGGATGACACCATCATTTGAGGTGATGCTGGGTGTTTCTGGGTGCAGTTTGGCCCTATAAGTTTGGCCTAAAATGGTAGGGATTGGACTCTGGCAAAAGGGAAGCATGCAGACTGAGACCAGCAAAGAGCTGTGCAGACAACAGCACACAGAAAATTGGGTAATAGCAGCTTCACTGGTCCCTCCATGAGGACCACTAGCAGAGCATCAAAGAAACACAACAGGGAGAATCCTGTTTCCAACACCTCTTGTGTGCCCACGGAAAAACCCTCCCCATCTCACAAACTGTCCCTCAGGTAAGTCCTCAGGGTCAGAAGGGGCAGGTCTGGGGACCTGCTGGAGTGGATCCAGGGGAGGCAATGAAGATGCTCAGGGGGCTGGAGCCCCTCCATAAGGAAGACAAACGGAGAGTTGGAGTGGTACAGCCTGGAGAAGGGAAGGCTCTGGGGAGACCTCATTGCAGCCTTCCAGTATTTGACCAGAGCTTATGAAATAGAGCAAGAGAGACCTTTCACATGGCAGATAGTGATGGGAAAAGGGTGCTTGGTACTGGTTGCACTGGCACTGGTTGCCCAGAGAAGTTGTGGCTTCCCCATCCCTGAAAATGCTCAAGACCAGGTTGGGTTGGGCTTTGAGCAGCCTGGTGGAGTGGAAAGTGTTCCTGCCCATGGCAGGGGATTGCATCTGGATGATCCTTGAAATTTCTTGGTACCATAAACCCCGCTGCAGATTGGAAAAGACAAACTAGGTGACATGCAAGAGTTACAGCTCAGCCTTTTGCAGACACTGAAGTGCTTTTTGAGGATTTTCCCTTTAATCACAGAAAGGGATTGATGGGATCACATGGAAGGATGATGACACTGTGCCCTAGATGGGGAGGTTGCAGTCTTCCAGCATTGCACTTCCTTGTCCTGAGGGTCCTTGCCACTGCACACAGGCTGCACGGTGCTGTCCTGCACTGCTGCTGCCTAATTGGATCAAACTGGCTCTGATTGCATTTAGGGAGCTGATAAATGGCATATCTGAAAGGCACTGGTGAGTTACAGCCAAAGTGTCTCTTGCTGTAGGGAGTTAATTAAAGCCGAGGCTATAAAGCTCTTTTGGCTGCTGCGGAACTCAGCTTTTGGGGGTGGCTGGAGGCATCAGTCTGAATGGAAACAATCTGAGGAGGTCACACAGCCTTGCTTTCATTTAGAAACAGAGTTATCACAGCAGTCCCAAAAACCCACGAAGCTGAAATGTGAAACCTTGCTCAGAGCTTGGCTAGAACTCATCACCGAAGCAGGTTTCATTAGAATATGTTGACTCTCTGACACATATTTTTGGTGGAAGTCCTTGGTTCCCACTACATTTTTTCTGCAGGCGTATCATTGGTCTAGGGTACTGGACACAGAGGGGAAAGGCAAGGGTAGAAGATTATGAAGAAAGTGTGAGAGTCAGATGAGCTTGAGACATTTTGTGGCTCACTCATATGAAAAACAAAAAAGCCAGTTCAATCCATCCTTTTGGTGAATCCCCTTCCCCAAGGCTCCCTCGCCCCATCACAGCACCAGAGAGAGCATCAGAAATTTGTGAATGTGAGCTGGAACCACCATGGACCCACCTGTGCTGGTGACACCTCAAATGCAAAGTCACAGGCTGAACTGCTGCAGTGCAGGGGCAGACAGACACCAGTCCCGGGCTGCGAGGAGCAAGAAGGCTTTTGGGTTCTACTTGGGTGCCAGGGGATGTGCAAGTGCCCCATGAGAGCATCCCAAGGCCTGGAGAAGGCTGTCCCTATGCTGTGTGCCACAGCTCTGCTCCCATGGGACACACAAGCTCATCACCCCTGTGGCCATGGGGATGGACTCAGTCCCTCAGGCAATGCTTGTGGCTTGATACAGTAAGTTCCTATTCTATCGCCATCACCCTGCTTCACACATCGTGAAAGAACACAGGTCACTGCTGTTCTCACTCTAGACAGCCCATCACCTCCTCTGAGTGATTCTTCACTTCTATTCACACAGATCCATGCTCATGAAATGCAAACCGAGTATCTCGGATCCTCCCCTGCCAGACCCATGACACATCTGCAGGGTCTGTAACTGCTGTTCCAGGCAGCTGCTGCTCATCTCAGCAGATATCATCTCCCTACCTCCAGAAACCTGTTTCATCACTCCTGCTCTCCAAACTGAAACAAAACATTTTCCCCAGAACTCGGGAAAAAAACCCAACAAAACAGAATACAAAAAGTCTTACACAAACCCAGCCTCCCAGGCTAGACTGTGGCACTGTTGATGTGAACTTTTGCTCTGCCATTTTCCTTGCAGGTACTGAGCCCTGGGCAGAGGAAGGACAGATGACTGGGAGAGAGTTGTACTTCTGTCTCCTCAGCTGCAAGTCTGTCTGGAAGGCGGCCATGTGCCTGCAGCAGAAAGCACATCTAGGAAAAGGGGAAGTCTGGAGGGTGAGTCACAAGATGCACTAGCTCTAAGCAGTGTTTTCCCCTCTGCCCCCAAATCCTTATGTGACCTCAGTCACGTCACTTCATCCCCTGGTACATCCAGTTCCCTACCTCCAAAACATCCCCTTCGCCTGTTTATTTCCACTCAGACTCCCAAGTTTTGTTGGAACAGCTTCCTGCCACACTTTGCACCTACAGATCCCAACACCTCTGGGTCCCTACATCATTCTGAGCACCGATGTAGTAAAACCCAGAGTGCCTGTCTTTCAAATGCCCTTAAAAATGTGGGGATCAAGATGTATGCTCTTACTCCTATTCAGTCCCTCCAAGTGCTGCTACCTTTTTCCCTGTGGGGAATAATGAGGCAAAATATTTCATATGGAATGGGCTCTCTCCTTTTCTCTCCTCAGCAAACTCACTTAGCACCTGCTCATTAATGAATGTGCACCCTGCACATCGACAGGGGCTGCTGCTGAATTGAACTCTGAATGCCTTTCCAGTGCCATAGCCTAGTTAATAATTACTTCTATGACTCACTCAACTCCATGCTGCTGGAGCACCATTAGGAGAATTGACAGCAAAATAACAGAAACATTAAACCTAATGATTTTGCGAGTGTTAAAGTGTTCCCAGTGTCACCAAAGAGCCTTTCCCTTCAGCAGTTGTCCCTCCCAGGGGGGTGTTTTATTCCCATCCCTGGTGTCACAGAGGAGCGTCAGCTGGCTTGGTCCTTTGAGTTTTGGCAGCAGGAGTGTGGGTGCCCACGTGTGCCATGTGTGCACAGGCAGGGATTGTCCCCGTTTGAGAATAGAACCACAGAATCTATTGGGCTGGAAGGGACATTAAACATCATCCCGCTCCAGCCCTGCTGCTGTGGGCAAGGATTCCACCTGCTGAGCAGCCCAGGTTGCTCAGGGTTCCATCCAACCTGGCCTCGAGCATTTCCAGGGATGGGGCATCCACGGCTTCCCTGGGCAACCTGTTCCTGCTCCTCATCACCTTCTGAGTAAGGAATTTGTTCTTAATATCTAAATGTCTCATCTTTTAGTTTTAAAAGAGCTTTTAAAACCACTTCCACCCTGTTCTATCACTATCTGCCTAAAAAAAGGCAGATCTGCCTGGTGCTCTGACAAGCATCTTTGTTTCCAACCAGCAAACTCTGACAAGTTCAGTTTAGGTGTGGTCTGGCAGGTTCCCACTGCCCCTACATCCTGGAATATCCCTCCACCAACCACGCCCTGCCAGAAGCCCACAGGCTCACTGTTAGCTTGCCTAAATCCTCAGGAAAACACACTCCTGGATTTTCCTCCCTGTCTCACAGGGACAGAGGGTTACCCACAGCCTTGCTGATGGGTAGGTTGTAACTGCCATTATCACAAAGCTTTTTGGATGTGGCAACAAACCTGATGGGTTTAATAAGAGACTTTGGTTCAAAAGGAGTTTCCCCCACTGTTGCTCTCCAAAGCAAAACTGTTTCTGTGCAATAGGCATTTCCTTTTCTTTTAATGGGAAAATTCAATTTCTCTTCCATTTTTCTTAGCCAGTTCCTTCTCTTTGCCTTCACTGCCACAAATTCCCTAATCTCGTTATTCTTGCATGTTGGAAAAGTGTAATCATCTGAGCCATGAAATCGAAGACAACAGCATCACTTCCAGGGAGGTGACTTAAGTCAGAGGAATTAATTCTCCCAGCAGACAGCCCTTATTTAGAACAAATGTGATTTTCAGAACTGAAGCTATGTATTTAATGAGGCTCTGTGAAAACATATGTAGCCCAGAGCTGCTGGGAAATTCAGCCTTGTGCCAGAGAAATGCATCAAGTCAGGAAAGCAACATCCAACAGGATCGTTCAGTCAGTTCATCCCTCGGTTCCCTGCAGAGAAAACCCATCTCTGTGTTTCTGACCCTCAGAGATTGCTGCCCTGAATAAGGGAATCTACATGCATCTATTGAGCATCTGAATCTGGCCCACCCAAAAGATGTATTTTGAGGTTTAATCAGAGAAAGAGATGGTGTTTCCTCCCTCTCCTTCAAAGGAAGCCAGCACATATGAGCAGGTGGATCTCCACACAATACAGAATTAAGGCATGGAAGTCCTTGCCCTGGGATGTTATAAATGTTGAGAGTTGTGGCTTTATTCTTTCCCTGGGAAAAGCTGAACTCCTGTTTTTCAGCTCTGTGCCTCAATTTCCTTTCTTGCTTGTTGTTTTTGTCTTTACCCGGAGCAGGGACTGCCCTACTTGCACATACACAGCAAAACACCAGGAGCATGGACGGGGCTGCTGGTCATCTACATGGTGTCAGACCATATTCAGAGAGACTTCCAGAGATTCATGGCCATGAAAATCCATTTATCCAGCAAGGACACTGCAAAAGTTTTGGGGCAGGTTGGTGTTTTCAGACAAAGGATAAGAAAGAAAAGCCATTTAGACCACTCTGTGGGATGAAGCTGGAAAGGAAGTTTCAGGGTGCTTTCTGTGCTCTGCTGCCTGGGTTTACCTCTCTGGAGCAAACAGCTCTGCCACTCCCAGGTGCAGCTGTAGCTGCCAGATAAAGGTTACATTTCTCCAGTGGACTCCCTGTGAAAGGTTCCCAGAAAACAGATCTGGCTACTACTGATTTGCACGAGCAGCTTTGGGGTGCGGGCAGCAGGGATGTGCCCACTCCTAAGTGAGCTGCAGAAGTCAGAATCCCTGGGTTTGCCAGCAGCACATCCTTCCCACGTGTAAAATCTGCCTCCAAATGGAGACTGCAGAGACCTGGAGACAGCAAACAGGATAAAGCACTAGCTGCTTGCCATGGGAGAAGGAGGATCAGCGTCTAATGACAGCATCATGTTTGCCTGGCTCAGCTGGAGATAAAAGGATGAACTAGAGATCACACTGATTTCTCATGCCGAGGTAAAAACAGAGAGGGATTTGTCTCCAAAAGAAGCATCTTTTCTGCCTAAGTGCCAACAAAAGAAATAGTTTTTTTGCGTCTGACTTTATAACTTCATCAAATATCCATCTGGCACCAGGCCAGAGCTCTATGTATGAAGTTGCATTTGCTGTCACGGCCGATGGATGTGAGAAACTCCGAAGATTTCAGCGGGAAAGAGCTACTGTGATGGTCTGGGGAGGGTGCACAGATCTTCAGAGGCATGGCTCATTAAAAGCACTGTTGTAGAGAAACCTGGCTTTTTGGATTTGATTGAAAACAGGGGGTCTGATAACAAGCTGTAGTCCCAAAGCTGCCTTTGAAGTTTGGTCCTTATGTGGAGACAGAGTTCAGCAAGATCTTTTTTTAGGGATGCCTGGAGGATTGAGTAATAGGGCAACATTCAAGTGTTTGGATCGGAAATTTCATCTGGAACCTGGGAAGTTTATTTCCTGGCAAAAGCATCATGAGAACCAATGTATTCTCAGGACAGGCCAATTTCAAGAAATCAAATTTCCAGATGACTTTGGGTCCCTGGAAAAACTCCTGGGGACTCTGTGTGCACGGACGCCTTGAAAAACATCATCTGTCCTCCCAGGCCTGCCACTGTCTGTGCTCTGAGAATACAAAGCCATGTCAGTGTGTGCAGGTCCTGCAGAGACAGGCTGAGGTGATGATGAGTAGCAGGAGATCTGCTGGTGGAAACAGTAAAATCTCCTCTGCCCAAGCTTTGTAAAAGGGATGGAACAGAGCCCTAGGAAGGAGCCTGTATGGAGCAATCTGTGCTGCCCAGTCCTGATGGCCCAGCTGCTTTTTGCAGCCTGGGTGGTTCACTGGGTGAGCTGTGGTCACCTCCTTGCTGGAGCTCTGTGGATCAGCACTGGGGCAGCTGGGACAGCACAAACCTCTAGACTGGCCACTGCTGCCACAGGGTCAATCCCCAAGAGCTTCAAATTCATTTTAAAATTAAAGAACTCAAGCTCCTTAGAAAGTGTGTGAGGGCAAACTGTGTAAGACAACAGCAGGGAGATGCTCTATATCCTTCATGCATTCAGAGGGCTGTGCTGGTGGGGAGGGGGACATCTGCTGTGACTTCACATCACTCTGGGGCCATGTGGCAGGGTATCACTCTGAGGCCACCCCAAACGAGGAGCTCCTTGGGGTCGTCAGTCTGAAATCCAGGAGTTTTAAGCAAATATTCAAACCTCTCCTAGAGCATGTTGTAGTGGGGCTGCTGGCGAGGTCTGAGGATCTCTCCCACAGCTGCTGAAAGCTCAGCTGAGCTGACAGCATCTGACAGTTGGAGAAAAACAGCCTTTCAACCTTTAAATTGAGCATATTTGCCATGGATTCAATGGAGACTAATGACATAAAAGCTTTTTTTTTTTTTAAACAGAGGGACTCTGCAAATGGAAATTTCACATTTTCATGGATATTTTTGCCCTTTCAGGGATTTTTTTCCTCTTCCTTTCCTTAACCAAGGAAAATGCCCAATTTTTTGCACAAGACAGACCTGGAAGGTTTGTACTTTGCTGTGGACTTGGGAGTCCTGCAGAAGAATGGCTGTTCAGGAGCATTCATGGAGCTCCTGAGCCAAAATCAGAAGAACAAGGCAGAAAGAAGTAAGGGCTCCTGGGCAAAGGTGAGCATTTCACAGGAGGGAAGGATGGAAGGAGTCAGCCAGCTTAGCCTAAGGAAAGAAAACCTCTGGGAGATCTGCAGCAAACCAAAAATGTTTCAGGGATAAAAATTTCCGGGAGGTTAAAAGGTATCTTGGTTAAAAGCCATTGTTGGTACAAGGATAAAAGGAAATAAACCAACCATAGATAAATTTGGGCTGGAAATTAGGAAAAGCTAATTACATTTCATATAATGCTTCTGGTTTATTCTTCCAGATGGAAAGAGAAGCTCAGGTTAGTGCAGAGCAGCTGCTGTGGCAGGAATGCTACAGGCTGCAAATCCAGGACGATGGCAGTGGATACTCAGCAAACCCTCTTCTGTGCTTTTCTGTCTGGTCCCACTTTTAAAAAAGAAAAACCTTTCCAGGGAGTTTTTCCTAATGGCCAAAAGAAAATTCTTTCTGAAGGGAAAAGGTTTTCATTATACACACATTGTCAGTGGAGCCTTCTTAGCCAGCTCATTTCTCAGGTCTTTAACCAGCCAAGCTGCCTGGAATGGAGAGATTTCCTCTCCTCTCAAATCACTTGGCTGCACATGGGAGAGAAGCCCTTTGACGAGGTGAATTTGCAAGGCTCTCAAATCCTCTTTATTCTTGCTGTGCTATCCCTCCTTGACTCATCTCCAAGAGACCCTGTTGGGCTAAGCCCAGAACGAGCACGGAAAGGTGACAGCACCAATCCTGGACACATACAGGCACACACAGATAGAGCTCCCACCCCTCCCCAGCACTATAAATTAAATATCATTTCTACCCAGGACTGGGGAGGATCAGCTGAAATAATTCAGTCCAGTCCTCCATCACCAGAGACGCTGAATCAGAACAGCCCACAGTCCTCACCCACCCCAGCTCTGCTCCTCCTGTGTCCCTGAGAGCCCAGAGGCCCAAAATTCACATCTGGCCTCTTCAGGTGCCCAGCTGGGGGGTTAAACACACACATGCAGACAAAAAAAAAAAAAAAAGGGCTGAATTTGGTTATTCCCATGTCAATCAAAGCAATGATAGTGGGAGTCTGCAGTGGGACTTAGTGTTTAGGTAACAAGGATTCCAAGGAAAAGTGGTACTTGAGGCAGCATGAATTCTTAGGGACACTTTTCCCTTGCAGCTGCTTGTGCTGTCTGGGAAAAACAAGCAGGAGAGTGAGGAGCAGGAGGCAAAATAAGCACAGACAGGATTGAGGCACACACAGTCTAGGGATAAAGGAGAATGTGGTTGTTAGAATGAAAAAGCAGGCAGGCCAAATGCTTTCTGAGTGCAATTATTTTAATGTGTCTGTCTTTTCCAAATTCCACATTGCACACACGGAAATAGCAATTTTTTAAAAAAAGACTCACACCAGAAATGCTGATTTGGAGAAGTAGGAACTCTCCTTATCTCCCACTACACAAGGAGGCACGAGATTCACAACATCAGGCACAGCTGATCATGGGTGTGAACAGACAGACAGACATGGAAATTACAAAAGACAGGAAAAGGCAAGGGCAGGAAGGCAGCAGATGTTCTCATGGCCACTTTTCTGGGCAGGCAGGTGGGGTCACAGCTTGAGTGGGCACACCCCCCACACCAGGGGATGAGCATCTCACTGGTCCTACCCCTCTGCCTGCCCAGATACCATCTCTGCTGGTTGCCATCTCCCGGTCAGGCATCATTTTATCCATCTCTGGTAGCATTTCACACTGCAGCTGTGATAAGGAATGATTCCAGGATGGTCTCCAAACTTGGCTTTCAAGACTTCAGCAAACAAAGAAACTAATTGTGTGGTTATCATTTGATTTTACTAATTTTTTGGCTCAAATTACTCAAAGAAAAGTCTTGCAGTAACCATATTCATATGGGAAATGCCTCTGAAAGGCTTCCAAGCTGTTGTATGCTAGTGAGGCCAGCAAGCTGGGAATCAAACCTACATCACAAGCTGTTCTGCTTAATTGCTACAGCACTCATGGGCAGGTAAAAATCGTGGGAGCCTTTTTCTCAGCACTGCAGTTCCTGCTTTCCAAAGGGCAGGCAGTGCTGGAGGCAGAGGTCCCCAAGAAAATGATCTCTAAGAGAAATCACACAGGCACCAGGCTGTACAAACCCATCCCCCTCGGAGCAATCTCCAGATTCAGGTGTGCCAGTACCAGCCCTGCTCCTTGGCAAGGTTCATTTTTACAGCAGCTTTCCCTGGAGCTGGGAGCAGGTGTCTGCACTCTCACAGCACAAGTCAATGACTTGCCCAGGGCATGGAGGCTGAACACACATCTACCCACCCCTAGATAAACACCCTTCTCCTAAATCTGCCTCTTCTCCTAACCAGTATACACCAGCCCTGCTAAAATCAAGACATAATTCCTTGGTGGAGAAGGAGCTTTTGAAGACAGCAAATTTGCTGGAGGACTCACGTTACGACTCTTTGGTTAACCTTTTGCCAAGGAATTACTTCAATTCAACCTCATTGTACCTGGGCTCGTGCAGGGACCATCAGCTGCCCAGTGGCTCCCCAGAGCAACCAGGACACCTCCTGCATGGCCTGTACAGCACCGTGGCTTTTCTCTCCAGCTCCCACATGGCCACACGTGGTCCATGGCACAGCATCCATATGGCTCTCACAGCCTGGCCACGCAGCTGTACATGGTGGCCCAGGGGAGCCTTGGCCATGCCACAACCCCTCTCTCTCCTCCAGCACTTTCCCTTCAGCCCTCCCAACTCCCTCTACATGGATTTCTGATGGCTAAAGCCTCAGGGCTGTGTTGTCCTCAGCCAAGCAAGCAGCTGATGCTGGGCTAAATGGGAAGTGTTACCTCCCTCTGGCTACAAGAGATGTACAGTACTGTAAGAAAAGGATGACTGGAGGGAACATGACATGGAAAACACATCTCCCTAGTGGTGGTGAGGACATGGACTGTTTGCTGACCCTTCTAACCTGGGAAATTTGGGCCATCAAAGGGAGGTAGTAGGATGTAGGATGGAAATAAGCTGCAATTCCCTGCTGAAGGATCACAAATGATGAGAATTGACAGACAGTCAAGGTGCAAATGGATTATTTCATGGAGGAGAAATCCATTCAGGGCTACTACATACAGGCACCACTTCCAGCTCAGGAAGCTCCTAATAGCACATTGAAAGCTGGGAAAGCACTTTGGGCAAGCAGCATCTTGGTTTTCCCCTGTCTTAATGCTCTTCTTCAGACCTTGCTCTCAGCCTTGTCAGAAATTGGATTCTGGGCTAGCTGGGCCATTGTAGTGATGTGGTATGGTCCAGATGATTTCCTTGTCATTCAAAGTCACAAAAATCTCATTTCACATTTAGAGTTACCATAAGCAGAGGACCTGTACAGCCATTCCTACTCAAAATCCACTCTCTTGCTGCTGCCTCCCCACACACAAGTCCTGCCTAGCCCACATGTGAGCAGAAGTAAAGCCCATGAGCACAGCACTGTGTTCCCAGACAGAGTCCCCCAGAGAAGAGCACAAATCCTGTGCAGCATTATTCCATCAGACTAGGGTCTTTCTGAGGCAGAGGGGGCATCTTTGCTTGGAACAGCTCTTGATAAATTCTCTTCTGCAAACTCATCCCACTGCTTTGCAAGCTCATGAGCACACCGAGCAGCCCAATTCCTGCAGCAAGGATCCACTCCTGGGCAGTGGATCTCACAGTCATCTCAGGGAAGGTGATACAGTCACCACCTTCCAGCACAGTTATTCTGAAGCCCATGAAGTTATCTACGCCCTGCCCTGAGGCATGTCCCAGGCCAGCCTTCCACAAAAATATGGGAAGAATGTTGCCTAGTACTTAATACATAATCACGGCCCAAAAATTTAATTTGCGGGCTCCTGTTAGTCTCTGGCTACCCCAGGAGCTTATGACTAAGGATTCAGCCTGACTGATCTTCCAAGAAATATCCTGTGAGGAGTAGCACAGCTGCAGCTCAAACTCATTAACATGAGAGGAAAATCCCAGTCCTAATTGTGATCCTTGTGGGTCCTTCTCTTAGAATGGGCAGTAAAATAACCCAAATGAGGGCAAGACAGGGCAAGAATTTTCAACAGAGGGGAGATGGTTTCACACTGCTCTTTCAGTAGCAAAGACATAGCTTTGTCCCTGCTGCCAAAAAGTCTGGCACTAAAAATGCTGAAATCTTCTTGTGACTGAGTGGCAGCAAACTGTAATTTACTGCATTCCTGCTTCTTTTATGTCCAAGAATTGCTTCACTTCTGAGAAGAAAGAGCTGTCATTTGTCAGTCCCGTGTAGCTTCGCCTTCCAAATGTCACATTTCCACATTATATCAGACAAATTAATTCATTCCCCTCTTCCTATCTGCTCCCCAAAAATGGCAGCGTATTTCCAGGAACTGAAATCATCTTTTCACAGCAGCATCATTATCAGTTTCCTTTTTAAAACTGTATAATGGGCATGTTTCAGCAAAAATCTGGGTTGTTTTTTTTTTTTCCTGCTGTTGCATCCATCTCCCTCGAAGTGGTTCAGAGAGACCTGACCGCCTGCTGGCTTTTCACAAGCACCTTCCCCACACCTCTGACTGATGGTACACTTCCAGCCCACCCATTGCGGCGTTTGGCTGGCTGCTGACAAAAGCTTTGCCTGGGTTTAGGACGTGGCCAGGTCCCTGGGCAGGTTGAGCTGTATGGCCTCTCCTCCTGTGGTGTACTTGGCCACTGGCCCGTTGCCTTCCATGGTGAAGAGTTTGCAAGCCTTGGCGTTCTCGTGAACAGGCGTGGACTTTTTGGAGGAGATGGGGGAATTCGTGGGGCTCAGCTGGACAGCAGTGGTGTCCTGCACCGTGTGCTCGCTGGTTTCGATTTCAAAGGCTGTGTTGCCAGGTTTGATGAGCCCAATGTTAGAACCTGGTTTGGATTTCCGGGCCCCATGGGCTGGGGGCCTCCGGCTGCAGATGCAGCAGGCACCGAAGAACGTGAAGGCCACCACCAACAAGATGGGTCCGATGATGATGGGAGGGTTGTTGACAGGGAGGAAAGTCCCAAAGGCAAATGCTCCCACTAAGGTGATGTTGATCCCTGCTAGCATGATGCAGAGCCCACAGGCACAGCAGAGAGCAGGGGAGGGGAGGCCCTGGGGTCGGGTCTTTTTCTGGGTGGGTTTTTGGGACAAAGAGGCGCTGCTCTTTTCACTGAACATGCTGGGAAGAGTCTTGGAGGTCACCTCAGTTCTCACAGGGTGAATGCTGTGTTGAGAAGGCTGTTTCCAGTCTCCTGTTGCCTTGAAATCCTGGAGAGGAATGAAGAAGCTGCTGTTAGAGCAATGAACCAAAGTACCTTTCCCCCACCATTCCTGGTGACCAGCATCTTCCCCAGGTTTGCTGGTGCCAGCAACTAAGTGCAAATCCAAGCCTGCTTTCAAGACTGAGCTCTCCCTGACTGTGGTGGTCACATGTGGTCACCCTCAGGCTGGAGCCCTGAGCCCACTGTGCTCCATTGCTATCCATGTGGATGATGCCCACGTGAATCCGAGCGTGAGATGGCCAGAGCCTGTGCCATAGCTGGTCTCACAGTGTTTGTCACCACCCACACAACACCTGCCCAAAATAACAGAGTCCAGCACTGCCCTGAACACCCCTCTCTGCAGTACGAGGGTGATATATTTTTGAACGGGTAATGGTCCACAATTGTGACAGAAAGGGGGACGCTGTGCTCCAAGTCTGTTTTCCAGTAATTGTAGTGAGTCATCCAGATTGCCTTTCCAGCCAGTAGGGAAATAAAAGGTCTCAGAAGATGACCCAGAACATCCCCAAAAAGGTCTATACTGGGAAGTTGAGCTGGCTGCAGAGGCAATCTGACCTGGAGATGGCTCGAGCAGGTAACACGGGGATGCTGAGTGATACAAACGCCATCCACAGACACTGAATGACACCTGCAGTCACACAAGTCCATAATAAAATGGAGCAAATGTGGGTGTTTTGTCAGCTAGACCATGCTTTCTACCATGCATCTCACCATCTTTGGTGTGATCACAGGAGACCCCACAGAAGGGGGCTGGGAATCTTTTTTGCCTCGGGAACCATAAACCCAAATTTCTACAAGGTTTGAGCACAAGCAGTATCAGCTCCAGGATGGAGGCTCTTGGAAACTGAGACGCTGAAGTTGAAAAAGAGCCAGTGTGGGGGTCTGTCTAGGGCACAAGGCAGTAACACTGACTGACAGGAGCAGCTTCTCCATGGAGGAGATTATTGGATGTGATGAGAGCTAGCTTTGTGTTTGCCGTACTTGCTGGGAAGTCAAATTGCCAGAAGCCAATTTGTCAGCAGTTTGCTGGTGATGTCTTTGATTTTACAGGCAGGAGAGCATTTCTCTTCCCAGCCTGATTGCAAACAATAGCAGTCTGCTCTTCCTTCCTCCCCTGCCTAGCTCCCTAGCTTCTTCCCTTCTCTCCTGTCAAATCCATTTCAAAAGTGTTGTCAGCAAAAAACTGATATCACTCAGTTTCTATGGCAAGAGCCAAGAATCTCTGTTGTGCTATCAGCACTCTGTAGCCACTAAATTAAAAATTAAGAAAAAAACCCCAAACCAACAAATAATAAGCCATCACCCATCACACTGAAACACACCAGTGGGATCAGCCAGGCATTTTCAACATGTTTCCTAGGTTATAAAATTTTCTGGCACCTCCAGTTGAGGCAAAGCTCCCTGCTGCTCTGTCAGGTGTCACATCTCATTTCCTTGGCTTGGGCTTTTGTTTGGACCTGAATGTGTGCAGCAGTCAACTTTCAGCAGAGTTCTTATTCGGTGAGAAATTGGCTGGAGCTGACAGGGGCAGATGCATCAAAGGATTAAATCCTTCCTCATCTGGGGATGCCTGACTGGGGAGGGATCTCTCAGCAGTCAAAGATTTTTCAGGATATTGAGAGTGTGTAAGAGAGAAACGTCATTTTCTCCATCAGCCAGGCTAACACATATGCATGTTTCCCCAGCAGTGTCCTTTTGTTCTGCCTGGGAACCCTGGCATGCTGATGGGAGCTGGGGCCCTGATTCTGCCTCCTTCACCAGCCCTGGACCAGCAGCAAGATAGCTTGTGGTTAAAGACACACATGCACCATTGCTTGCAGACCAGCTCCTGCAGATGCCAGTCCAACCTTTATCACACAGAGGATGCAGCCAGGGTGGCTCTTCCCCTTGGATTGCCCCACATTCTCCCACTGCAAAATGCCCCTCAGGGAACTGTGTGGCTTCTCATGGTTAAAAGATATAAAGATCCACTCCATCAGCTTTCTTCCTCCTGGCTTCTCAGCACTAACCTACTTCCAGTCTGAAGGAATTCTCCTTCCTGGAAGAGCCAGGCAGCTGGGCTCCAGCAGGACACTAAACATTCCAGCTGCTTCTGCTCTTAGCCAAGGCATCACCAGAGGTCTGGCTGTCGCTGAGATTTTCAAGAGGAACTTCAACCTTCTCCCACTGGGCACCTGTAGCCACTCCAAAGAGACGCTGCTGGTTTCTAGCTGCTTTTGAGGCTGCAGTGATGTCACCCAGAATGGTCCCTCATAGCTCTTTTTCTCTGCCTGGCAATTTTTCCTCATCATTACAGACCCCTGAGCACAGGAGCTTAAGCTTGTCACACCCTCTCTGCAGCTGCACCAGAAGTGTTCTGGCCATGCTATGTCTAAGGCAAAACTTCTTTCCATCCTCATTGCTTGGAGCAGCTACTCCCATGGCCTTTTCCCAGCAGAAAGCAATGGACACACTGGAGATTCCTGCCCACAGCCTGTCTCATCAGCTTGGGGCAGAAGATCTTGGAAATCAAGCAAGATTGCAGGGCTAGAATGTGATGTGCACACACACCTCAGGGTAACTAACAGCACATAGAAACGTTTGGACTGGGAACACTTAGAAAGTGGATCAGTGATTGCTTTTGTCTTGATCTCCATATGAAACATCAAGGATTATACACAAGGGATTCCTGTTAGACAACCAGATGACACGGGGATGAGAAAGCCAAGAGAGCAGTGGAAGATAAAGCAAAACAGAAACCAAAACCACAGAATGCCTTACGCTATTCTCTACCTAACAAGGCCCCATGACAGTATAAGGTCCATATTTATTCTGATTGTCATGTACAACAGAAGCATCTTTGCTCTTCTGTCATCTCCTAAAGCACAGGCTGATGCTCCTCCATCCCCTTAGCCACAGTGATGAGCTGATGTGGGTCAGCTCCCATTGCTGACTTGCCCAAGGATATCTGGCTGCTTTTACCTTTCACTACAGTGAAATCAATGTCTTAAAAAATTACCAGCTTTTCAGCCAAATTATTCTGTTCAAAATTACTAACTTCTGTTTCATCAGGAGTGGAAGAAGTTCTATTTGGGCTCTTTGTTTGAAACAGGTTCTTTTCTTATCAGTTAGAGTGTAGGTTTCTTCTCCAAGCAATATTTCAACTTGAAATGCACTACTGCAAGCAATGCTATGCAAAAATAAAAGCTGCACACTCAAGCTGGCATGATGGAAACCCAGAGGCTATAAAGATTCCTTCCAGGGGAATGGCCACCAGTCCCTATACTCTCAGGGGGACAAAGACAGACTTTCATCCATATCTCTGAGCATTCCTAGAGCTCGAAGGGCATACTGACATATTCAGCCAGTATTTTAGGAGCATCGTTTAGAGCCACAGCAGCAGCGCCAGAAGCATGTACAGCTAAGCATGCTTCCCTCTTAGTTGTAGTGGTGAGAAATTGAGCTGTCATCCTTCCACACCATCTCGGTTCAGCAGCACAATGAAAATATTTGACAGACCACAGATGAGTCTCCTTTCCAGAGGTGTGATGGCACAGAAAAATAATGACAGTGATCAGCAAACTGAAATTGCAGTCAGACAGCTACAACCACCCCACACACAGGCAGACTCACAAACACACAGGCACGCTACATTTAGCTACCAGGAGAATTACGAGACTTTTTTTTTTTTTTTTTTTTTTCCTGGCAAACTGCTAAGAAACTCTCTGGCAGGGCCAGAGAGAGCCTCGGTGGTGGAAGGGGAGGATACTTACCTGGGCTGGAGCGTGGAGCCAGGGAAGGCGATGGAGAGAGAGGCTGCCCCGGCTCTCACCTTCACCCTTCGGTCGGGGATGACAAAGCCAGGGCTGGTCCCAGCAGAACCGGGGCTGGAAGCCCAGCTGTGCGCTGCGGGGAGAAGGATCTCACATCCCTCCTCCCCTCTTGTCACCGAGCTCAGGAAACTTTGCAGGGGTGTCAGGCGGGCAGTCCTTGGCAGAGCTCCCCGGGCTCTGTGCGAGCTCCGCCGCTTTCCTCCCACTTTCTTCCTTCCCCTCGGAGGACGATGTTGCTGTCCTTAGGCAGATGGGTGTTCAGCCGCAGCATCCCTGCCCCGCCGCATCCTCTCCTCCTCCTCCTCCTCCTCCTCCTCCTGGCCGAGCCCGCGGTGCCCGGGAGGCTTAGCCCACCGCCCACCGCTGTCCGACACCGCTCACCCTCTCCCCGCTGCTTTTCCTTCTTCCTTTTCTACTTCAAGGCTGCAGCTCCCGCCCCCTTCAGCTGACAGAGGTGCCCGGAGCAGAACAGCCCCTTTTTCCCCCCGTGAGAGGAAAAACCCTGGAGCGCATCTCCGCCGAGGGTCAGCCCCAGCCGCGCTCCGGCGGCCCCGGGGAGCAGAGCGGAGAGCGGAGCGCGGCGGCCGCGGGGGACACAAGGAGACACCCGTGCCAAATGCCAAGGAACAGGAGGCTCGCCGGTGCTGCAGCGAGGTACGGATCTCTCAAAGGTTTGAAACTCACGTAACGAATTAAAAAAAAAAAAAAAATGTAGTACAAGCCCCGTGTGCTGCGCCTTTGGATGGTGGGGGATGCCGGAGGGATGCGTGCCGGGAGTCTTTGCTGGGCGGCCGGCAGTGAGAAGTGCTGAGACAGGACCTCCAGAGGTGCAACGTCCAGAGTGTGGGGAGGTGCTAAAAATGATAAAAAACCCGTTCCCAGATGCAAAACTAATGTTTCATACGAGCAGTCGATCTGTGGTACACTTAGAGGTAGTTGGGCTAAAACCACGCCTCATGCTAGACCTGTTGCAAGCACAGCCAAATCTTAACTCCTATATTAAGAGGCCAATCTCTGTTTGCAGAGCTTGTGATAGCAGGGAACATGGCAAACTGCGAGCTGTGCACTGGATGGAGTATAGATAATTCTCCCAGAGCTTAAGACGTGCTGATACTCAGCTGTCCTCGTCTGCTCTCCATGCCCACACTGCTGTAACCAGCCTGGCTGCTGCCAGTGACAGCACAGGCTCTTCTCCAATTTATTGCTGAAGAATCCTCTATGAACCAGGCTGGAGCTCACTGAACATCAATCATGCTCCCCTCTCTTTCAGATTGTTTCTTTCATGAGAGAGAAAGAGGAGAAAGGTAACAGAGGCAGTGAAAAACAAAGGTCAAAAAGAGAAATCACTGAGGAAGAATGAACACTTCTCTCTGTTCTCCAAACACCACTTCAGCCTGAGAATTCTTAATACAGCAGCATCCTCTACAGCACCATATTGCATTTCACCTTAGAGGTCAGCCTAGAGATTCAGGCAAAACCAAACTTCGCATAAAGGAGTTCAGTCTCTGCTGAGGAAGACAACTCTGGTTTCTCCTTAGCTTGAGTAATGCCAACAGCACATGGCAAGGCTTGAGCAAGAGGACAGGAGGGTATCAGGAAAGCAGCACTGATCAGATGTGTTGATTGCCTGGGCTTATAGAAAGAAATAACTGGGAAATCTCATTTCAGACCTTTCCAGAGATGCAGTGGCTCCTCTAGGGATTCCCTGGACCTGTAACATGAAGTTCAAAATGGCTCAGTGCACTCAACCCTACCAGAAAAGTAATGAGAGCGTGTACAGTGTACAGTGGAAGATTTCGTGGAGAAAATCTCCCCTGGCACCTCTGAGAGAGACAGTTCCATGTATGGCAGAACTGGTGTTCAGTGTTTGCTGACTGTTGCTGGGTAGAAAACCAGAGTGGCTGTGCTCATTCCTGGTGTGACACCCCAGAGTCCAGCAGGAGCAGTTCAAGCAGCCATGTTTATGTAGGAACAGTGGCTGTCAGAGGGAAAGACACCGTCAGGGTCATTGATTTTGAGCCCACTGCTCTCACTTTGTGAAATAGCATTCATAAAGCTCAGCCTCCAAGGAGGCCAATTAATACTGAATGACCTGTCAGTTGTTCCCTAATTGCCCAAAGCAGTGATGAAGAAGGTTGGTTCTGCTTCCCTTTGGCTGTTTCATGACTCTCCATCACACTTGCTTCTTAATGGTCCATAAACACCCAAAAAAGGCAACACTGAAATGTTACATATTTTGGGCTCCACTGAAGCAGTAATTCTGTGTTTCGCATATGTGGCCCTGACAACTGGCAGACTGCATTCATGTGATTAAAACAACTGCTAATTCAAGAACTAAAATTAAAGGCTAGATTTCCCACCGGTATAAATCAGAGCAGATTCATATCCTTGCAGAGCTTTGATAGCTCATGAGCATTCATGATTTGCCAAGGGGTTTCTGCCAGACTGATGGTTTCTAGCTTCAAACTTGCCAGGACCTGGGAAGCCCTGCCTTCTTTAGAGGAAAGATCCCAAGCCTGTGCTGACTAGAAATAATATTCCTCTGGGAGAAACTGTTTGTTCCCAGCTTCTGCTGAATTCAGAAATTAGCTGAAGTCAGAAATTTCTGCATGTGAGGAAACATTGCCTGCTTGTCTTTTCCCACTGTAAGTTCCTGACTCTGGTTTCAGCCCTAAGAAATCTGTCACAGGCATTCTTGCACCCACCAAGGCTGGGCTTTAGTGCCACCACATCCTGTCCTGAAGCAGGTCAGCGTGGTGAGTGTCACAATATGAACCCCTTAGACATTACACTGCTTATAGAAGGGTTTTCCTCCACGTGAGAGTGAAAAAAGGTGGGAAGGGTGAGAATGTTCCATATAGGTTTCAAAGGATTTTGTTTGGGACTGATACTCGAGGGAAAGCACAGAAGCAGCATTCATGAGAGCAGCAGCAGGCCAGCAGTGTTGTGCTGATCCCTTCAGCACACCAGGAGCAAACTGCACAGCCCATGGTGCTGCCTGCTGAACCATGCCCGTCACAGACAGAGTGTTGGGGAGTTTACGGCCCTTAATTAGATCATTAGACAAAGGTCACTGCAGAAACCTACCCCTGCAGATTTCCATGAGGTCTCCAGATCTGGCACCTCTCTGTGAGTTTACAGTTTAATTGCCTCTTAAGGGAAGGAAATACCAGGCTGAACCTGCTGTTGCTCCAAACCAACTCTAAATGCCACCATATCTGTGAAAGTTTGCACTACGTCAGGATCCTCACTGGCTCATGGTTCTGTGCTCTGTGCTGCCTCTGGAAATTCAGAAGAGGCAAAGGCCAATTTCTGCAATGTTTATGTGTCTATAGCACCAAAAAGGAGGCAAAAAAATTAGTATTTGTCATTCCTAGAGGCAGCTATGAAATTACTATGCAGAAGATTTAAACCCATGAAGGACACACCTCCTTGTACATTGTGTAATTAAAATCACGGGACTCTACTGTGGACAACACCAGTATTCATGTGCTCAGACCCAGAACACAGACACAGCTGGATCTGTCAAACACAACAGACCAGCTGCAGGCACACGATATTATCACTGGGAATGACCTGGGGAGGAGAGCTTGCTCCAGGTTTGCCACTGCCCTCCTAATCTGTGATACTGACAGCTGTTGAGGCAGAACAATAGGTAGCACCAGCCTGACATCCAGCATCACTAAGGCTTTGCCTCTATCCTCTGATCTCCTGGTCTACCAGAACAACTCTGTGGGATGTTGTGGGCTTTAAAATAATCTGGAGAGAGTTTATTCCCTATCACACAAACAAACAAGCAAATAAACAAATGAACTGAACAGACTTCCAGAATTTCAAACAAGTTTCTCCTTCCGATGACATCTTCTCACAGCACTGAAAGGTTAGTGGACAGGAAACATCTGTGCAAGTGGCTGTCCTGTTACACCAACAGCTCAGTAATTTTTTATAAAGCTTTCTCAAACAGGAACAAATCAGTGGGTCAGTTATCAGCTAGGGGCAAATATTTTTAATTACCCTGCAGGGAGGATTTGGCTTATTCTGTTTAGTTCTCAAGTGTTCCCACTGACAGTCTAATTAGCAAGCAGCATCACTGGAAGAGAAGGCCTGAAGTTAGGTGGTTTTATTCACCCAGGAGGCAAGCACCCAGTTCATCCTTCTCTGTCACATCACGGCTCTCTCTGCCAGCCAGATCAGACCAAAGTGCAGTTCATCTGGAAGAGACAAAACCACACACTGTGCCCATCAATAGCTCTACTTCATCATTTCAAATGCTGTTCATCAGGCACTTTAACATTACACCTTCTTCTTTAAAAGAAGGGCTAGTAGAGATTTTAGTTGAAGGACTGTTTGTTCCTCATAAACTGAAATCAGAGTGTGCTTCACGTCTTAGAGATTATACACTGGATGTTACATATTATACAATAGTTTTCTTTATTTTCCCTTCTTCTCCAGGAAGAATACACAAATACATCTGATCTTCATTTGGGTATCACCACAAGAACTACTGATGTACATGGGAACAGAGTCAGGCCCCAAGCCTGAGGCATGATGTGAGCAAGGAACTGTCCTTCCAAGAGGATTTATGCTCTGCTATTGGGAGTATGCCTTAGGTGAATTTGAAGACATTCCTGAGGATGGGGTTCAGGTGGCATCACAAACAAGCACCGGAATTTGGATAATGAAGAAAAACAAAGATGATGAAATCTGAGAGAAAGCCATAATCATTCTTGGGGCTGAGCCCTACACATGGGGAAAGGCCAGCCAGCTGTGCCACCTTCTGAATGAACCAAATCCACCCAGGGATACATTGTCCTGCTCACAGAGTTTTCCTGTCCATCCAGGCACTCCAGTACCCCTTTGAGAAAGGCACTGCTGTTCATTTCTCTCATCCCCATGGGGAAAAGCAGCCCCATGGTGATTTAGACCAACAGAATCTATTTCCCAGTGGAAGCAGGCTAAGATACTATAAGTAAAGTGAGGGATTATCACTTTCCACGTTCAGTTTGTCCCTGGACGTGGAGACCAAACTCCCTTTGGAACAGATCTGCTGCTGCTTTGTGAGCTAACAAAAAGAAACTGGATGTGTGCCTGTTATATCCACCTGATGGTCAACTTGTAGCATGCCAGACCACAAGAGATACTAATTACCAGCAGCACAAATCACATTACTCTCACCACTTCGGATTCCTGGAAAATCTTGCTTCGAGGGATGTCAGACTCAACATCACAAACAGATGGTGTTTCTGTCTGAAGAGGAGACATGTCCTTGATCAGTCTGTCACTGCTTAGGGCACTGACGTTTTTTTTCTCATGCAACAGTCTTCACCGAAGGGCTGAGGCTTTACAAGGCAGCCTACAGTCTACAAGGTTGTTAGGACCTGGAAATACAGGCAGAAAAGCAATGTCAGGGTGATAGAGTCCATGTCCCTTCAGAATATCTGAACAGTTTGGACACAGGTGTGATCTCTTATAAGCTTTTGTGGGTTGCAAAAACTCTTGGGCCCCCTATGGCTTGATCTGCAGTTTAACAGTAGAACACTTCTCAATGTGAGTCCGTAACTCTTCAGCGCAGCAAAATAGGCAAGAATTAAGCAAAAATTAAAGATCAGAAGTAGAAGTCCTTATGTGAAGGTCTGAAAGGCTTTTCCTTGAGTATCTTATCTCCTCAGCTGCTGGGTGCATAAAGAACCAGACTGTTTGGATTGTTCTGGTGCTTATCCAGATCCCACAGAACTTCATGGAAGTGGTTGCAGTGACTTCAGCAGGCTGTGAACAAGATCTGTAGGATGCTGTCCTGTGAATATTTACCCTCTGGCAGACAGCAGATGTCTGCCACCTCAGTGTGGGATATCGAGTTATACCATGACAAAGCACAGGTCATTAATCACATCCTTCAGTGAAGTGGTTATAAGGTCATCACACCAAGCCCTGCCTAGCACCATTGTGCCTGCACAAGTTTTATTTTACACAGAGCCTGGGGAAGCATCTGTTTAAGGCACTTGAGTCCAACTCATTAGCTCTGCCACAAAGACTCTCTCCTAATGCACCTAATCTTTCTGCCTCAGTTCCTACATCACCCTCATCAGCAGACACAGTGAGCAGCTTCTCCTCTCCCTCCAAGTACCTGCTTGGATTCAGGGATTCAGGCCTCAGACACCACAGAGCAGAAGTCCTGTGTTTGTTCGCAGCAGACATGGGGAAGCACAGCCCCCTCAAGTCCCCATAACCACCCACTGGTCCACAGGGAGCACCTGCTTCCCACAGGTTTGAGATTCACTGCATGTGGTAGACGTGCAGCTAATGCCTTCATGAGCATCCAGAGAAGGAAAAGAAATCCCATAATAATCATGTGCTATGAAAACTATGGCAGCTCATACATGATTACCTCAGCAGGCTGTGATTACCTCAGCAGCTCACTGTGATCTGATAATTCTTGCAGAGTTTTATCTACAGCAGCTGAAGAGAGAGGTGAGGTACCCCAAATCTAGCAAGTCCCGGCTCCTGGAAAGAGCAGTCACCTCTTCCTTTAAACAACAGGCTCACAGCAGCACCACTTACAGAATGATGGGACCATAAACCAGTGAGCTAGGAAATGTAGCTGTGACACCACTTCAGAGACTTTGTCAGGAGGTGTTGTAGCCATGGGTTTGGAACAGAGGGATCCAGATGAGCACCACCAGCCTGTAACTCTGCCAGCAGATACAAGGAAGTGCTGCTCACCTGCTACAGCTGAGTGAATAACTGATGGGGTAGGACAGGAGCCAGACACACCTTTCTGGAGACACTGGTTAGTGCTATTTAATTTTGTAAGTCTCTGAAATTGCTGTTTCCTATTTCCCTCTCCCATCCCACACGCAGACAAGTGCAGACAGGGAAAAGCTGCCTTGATCATCAGTGAGACCCTGCTAACTCCTCACCCAGCAGACTGATTCCAACCAGGTGAGAATTCAACACAGGGTGCTCAGCTATCATCACTTCCAGGATAACGTGAAATTCTGATTAAACCTGACATACACTTTAGCAAGATGTGTAGAGCTGAGAAATCATGAAGTGTTACTGAAAGCAGATGTTGGTTTACCAGGAGCACTTTTCCAGCAGCACAGATGTGGTCACAGCCCTTCCCTCATCACCTTTCAGTCTGCTTTTTGTAACACTAACATTTCAGCCCTTCCACAGAACACAAGGACCAAATGTGTGTTTATGTGCCAAGTGCTACATAAACACATGGATGTAAGGGATTTCTGTCTCAAAGAGCACAAGGAAATGGTGATGCACACATTTGGCACAGGAGGACACTGAGGTGCAGAGGCTTCCCAGAGTTTGTGCATCATCCAGAGACACAGTGCAACTGTGAAGATACTGTGAACATATCACCCCATCCCTCTGCCAAGGGGACTGGCAGCCACCAGCTGAGCACTCGCTAAGCTCTGCACAAGATAAAGGGTTTCACACTTTTCAACACTTAATAATTCGTAAAATGAGAGTAAGGACACTTGACCTGTCTGTGTGAGGAGTCACTGTTTATCTATTCCTTGGGCAGTAGAAGTGGTGTCTAGAATTATTCACCACCATTTTCAACAAATTGGAAAAAAGTAGTCCATGTATCCAACATCTTGAAGATCAAACTGTGCAATAAAAAAACCCCAGCAGCTCAGGTTGAGGGGAAGAAATTGGAGCTGGGAGAGAAATCCTGGCCAGCACTAGTTTGACTGAGGGAGGTGCTAAAGCAAACTGCTGGAGAAAGATCTGCAGGACCTAATGAAGCCAGGGTGGAACTGCAACCATTTCTCACACCCAGCAAGTGAGAGATTGCCCTAAAAATACTGCAACGTGTTTGGACACAGGATGAACTTGCCAGCCATTTTCTGAAAAGCCTGAGATGCTGCAAACATGATTAAGGAAGAGAAAGAAAAATTAATAAACCCAACTGATGGAAAGACACTGAAGACTGTTTCTGTGACTATATAGAATGAGTGGAAGTGTCCCCTGAACACAATGTTCCACTTCATTTTTCACTTGTGTTCTTTAACTGATCATTCATTGCTCTAGAAGAGGACAGGGGGAATGGAAGCATTCCTCTGTGGTACCTCCTTTGTGGTAAGATGAGATCTGGACATTCCCTGCCTCCTCAGAGAGAGGGGTGGGGATCTGAGCTTGTGCTCAGTGTTCCTTTGCAGTTCTGACCTGCTGCCCCTGCCCAGCCAGCAGAGTTTTTCTCTGATGAAGAAACTCCTTTCTTAGGGGCTGCTGTTGGTTTCCATGCAGATTTGCTTCTCTCATCCCTTCTCAGGATTTGACTGCACACTCCCATCACTTTCCAGTTAGGGGCTGAGCTGTGTTAGCAGCACCATGCATCAGTTTCACTGTGCCTGGCACAGGCTGGGAGCACACACAGAGGCAGCTCTGGAGACTCAGCTAACGAGGGGCACCTCATTAGGTACACTGGGGAGAGTTTTCAGCTGATGTGTTTCCCTTTGCAACCAAGACAGAGGCCTGGAGCATTCTCAGGGAGTGCTGAAAGGAGCCTGCTCATGACTGCTGCCTCATTAAGTGCAGTAGCTCAGTGACTTGCCACTTCTTTACAAAAGTCTGTAAATTATTAAGCATTTCCCTTACTGCTTCTTTCTGCTCCCTTGGCAAGTTTTCTAGCCTAGCCATCACCTTGCTGTCATCTTTCCTCCAATGGAATTATTGAGGGGACTTCTTGTGTGTGTCCCCAGCCTTCCCCCTCTGCTCTCCCAGCTCCCAGGCTGTCCACAAGAGTAGTCAGCACTGCTTTGGCAGGGAAGAAGCTCATCAGACAGTCTCCAGCATCTTCTCCAAGGCCTCCAAACCCCCTGACAAGCTTCACCTTACCAAGGGCCCCACATCTCTGTCTCTGGGCTTTTACCACCATATCACCCACCAGGATGTTCAGGGCATCCCCAGGCACAGAAGGATCACTGGCTCACCTGGGTGTTTGCATATTTAACCCCATTTTATAAAATTAGAGGCAAATGCTCTCCCCATCTCTAACTCACCCGGGAGGAATCTTCTGCTGGTTCCCCTACGTGTTCAAACGGGTGCAATTTGGTGCTGGGTGGATTGAAAGTGCACTGGCACTTCCCTGTGAGATTTTCTGCTCGCTGCTGGGGCTTGTGCAACACCTACTCATCTCAGTGGGAAATGGTGTGTACTTCATAGAAAGAGCACAAAGCCAGAGTACTGAGTATGTGCATTTTTCAAATAGTTCTTTATGAAACTGCAGCTTATTCCTGATTCAATAACACGGTGATTCCAGGTTCTGGAGAGGCAGACGAAATCAATGATTAATTTAAAGTAATTTATACTTTTTATAACCATTCAAGCCTATTTTCCAGACCTGAGACCTGCAAGCCAAGCTGGATCAATGCCTGGAAATCTATGAGCATTATTTCAGGTGTAACTATTTATCCCCCATAACACAGCAACATCCTCACTGCTAAGGAAGCAGTTCAGCCCTTAGCTCAGCCAGGGTGCTCTTTTCTGGCATTTTGGGGTCGGTTCAGGTCAGTTCAGTTCACTTGTTTGCTCCCTCCAGGGACCACCTCCAGATCATCCAGGGGGTGTACAAGTGCTGCACACACAGAGATGCTTTTCTCATCTAACTCATCACTGTGCTCCCTCCAAATCTGCTTCTGTACAGCCTCAGCCCACTCTTGATAGGGAGCCAAGGACCAGGGCCCCTGATGACCACAGCTCCCAGCAGGAAAACTCTTAAAGGGCTCTGGAGCAGCCCAGGGATCAACAGGCACTTGCAAACTTGAGCCCTCGCTGTGTTTATCACGGAGCAGAGTTTTGGTTGTGTTTCCTGGTCAGAAGATTTTACTCAGCTCCTGTTGATTACCACACCACCCACAGCACAGAGCACGGATTCCTGCAGCAGACAGGGACTGAGAAAATGTTGTTGTGACTTTGGGAACGAGGGGATGTGCCCCTTTCTTCCTGCCTCTGCCCTGAATCCCACATGGCACCTTTGGAATGACATGATTTCTCTGCACCTTGCTCACCCCTTCTGCAACGCATGGCTAATTCTAAATTGAGCCTCTCAATCTCCCTGGTTCATCTGTCCAGCCATAAACTCTGCTGCTCTGCATCTTGCTCCAAGTCTACAGCAATCTGAATGACCAGGGGAATAGAAACAGCTGCAGAGGGACTGAACTGACAATGACCTGGTTTTATAGACAACATAAAGATGATTCTGATACCCTTTAGTGGCAGAAGTGTCTGTGTGGGGAAGGGGGAACAGAAAGATTTACTGCAGGAGAAATAAAACTTTTTAAAAATTAACACAACACACTTTCCCAGATAGTGTACAGCTAACCTCCTACCATGAGTGGTGGGTTTGTTAAAAAGCATTAATAAAACTTGCAGTACAATCCAGGAGAATTCATAGGAATCATTACATGGGAATTTATGGGTTTTCTTCAAGGTTTTATATTCTCAGTACTGAGGCTCATTTCCAGAAGAGAGACTCTTGGGTGGGCTGGAAGCTTTCTCTGCTCTCCAGGCAGGAGGAGAAAAGCAGGGGGAGAGAAGCCCCTTTTGGGCTGGCAGGAATCTTTGTGGGATTTAGCACTATGCCAGTGAGGTATCAGAGCATTTGGATTGATTGCTGGTTCTTCCAAGACAGACAGAATTGTCCCACACATTGAATCAGGTTTTAATGTGGCTTTTTCATCTGCCAGAGCAGAAGTCAAACAACTATTTTATTTGATTCCTCCCAGATATACCCCCAGTGCCTGTGAGAGCAGGAGGCAGGACAAGGAAAGGCAAAGCAGGGCACCCTCAGCACAGAGCAGAGATGAACAGAGAGAGAAACAAAGGCAAAGCAGGGAGACGCACAAAGACCCATGAACAGCACTATGGGAGCCTCAGTTCTGTGGGAAAACCTGGCCAAAAAATAATTAAGACCTATTCATACACTTGCCAGTTGGACCCAGCAACATGGCATGTGCCTCTGCTCGGGCATTTCAGAGCTCTCATTTCAGACCCACCACAGGTCTGTGGCAATAAAGGAGCAGCCAGGTGTGGTGGGGATGGGACAAGGCAGAGGTGATGCTCTGAGCCTCCACCTCACTGTGCACAGCTGCATCCAGCCCCAGCAGGCATCCAGAGATCCCTCTGCAGCAAAGTGAAAGAAGGAAGTCGGAGAAAAATAGCAGGAATCAGACAAGAATTAAATACCTTGAGAAACTGCCAGCAACCACCCCTTCTGCTTGTTATCATTCCTTTCCCGTTTGCTTTTAATTTGCTCAACCTATAATTTGTTAAGCAGGCTGTCCAGTATCATCTCAGAGCTGACTGCTATGCAGGTGCTGCTTCTAGCCTGGAGCAGAGAGAAACATATCAACACCCAGATTGGGCACAGCCAGGAAAGCTGCTCATTTCACTGAGAAAATGCTGAACATAACCCCTGTCCTGCTTCCTGCTGCTAACAGCAGCATTAAAAATCACAATGCGGCCAGAACAGTACACAGACCAAAGATAAAACATGACAGGAGCAATGCAGGGACACAGATCACACAGGGGACCCACCTGGAGCCCAGAAAACCCAACCCACACCAGAAAGTCCCAATTTTTCAGGACAGGAAGCTGTCTCTGCTCTGCATTTACACTGCAGCACTGGATACTAGGGTTCCTTGGCTGGAGATATGAGGAGAAGAACCAGGCAGAGCTCATCATAAGCCTTTTGAACCCTTGTTGCACCAAAACAACAACAACAAAAATCTTAGATCTCATGAACTTAAGCTGATTTTTTTTCAGACTGCTTTCCACCCAGAGTGCCCAAGGACTGGCACCAGGTCCCACAGCCTGCTGGAATGTGGATTAAACAGGACAGAGATCCCAGCTTTCCAGAAGAGACCTTGGAGCCTGGAGATGGCTGCAGAGATCCCACAGAAGCATCAACCCCTAAAGGCTTCAGCAGCTCCTAAAGAAAACAACACTCAGTGTAAAACGCACAGACCAAAACACAAAAACATGACTCCAAACTGAAGTCTTCTATCCTGAAGAAAAAAAATGGATTTTTAAGCTTGCTTTAGACTCTCGAAGAGAGCTGCAATCCCCCAAGATAAATAACAAGATCTATTTGGCTGCTTAGATATTTTGTGATGGGAGGAAATCAGCGTGACTGGGACCTGAACAGCCATCGGTTTGTTTGGAAAAGGAATCCACAATAAGGTATCAGCTCTGACCCCTGCTGAAGCCTTGTTTTCCCTGCTGAGTGCCCCTGGACACGCGGTGAATGTTTCAGGTTGGACACCCAGACCCTGAGGGCGATGCAGTGGGACGTGAAGGACACACATTGACTTCAGGCCAGCTTGCAAAATGAGCCCAAGCTCACACTTCACCTTTTTTTTCCCTTTTCTTTTGCTTTCTGTGAAATTCCCTTGGCTGGGCAGCAGCACTGTATTTTAGAACCTTCTAAAGACATTCTTTTCCAGCTATTTTTCATGCTTTTTTGGAGTGCAGTTCCATGTCTCCAGCACTGCAGGCTCCCACCCACACTGCGTTCCTGTCCCCAGCCCTGCTGTGTGGGCACTCACTCAGGTCTCCTAGGGCCACACAAAGACATAAACAGTGTCAGAAGCAATTTCTGTAAAAAACACAGCTCAGCTCACCCACAGGTGAACCCACTGAAAGCAAAGGAGTAAAGGCAACCTGTGGTCAGCCTGCAAGCCTTTTATAAATCAGGATCCTGTAATGTTCCCATAGCCCAGGTGCAATCCCCAGAGCCTGCATTCTGCAGATGTGTGCGAAATGCTGTTTGTCTCCTCTTTCTCCCTGATTTTCAATGACACAAGACAGTTTTGTGGCCAGCAGTTCCCATCAGCTCCAGCCAGAGCAACTCCTTTGGCTGTAGGTTTGAGGATTGGGGAGACAGTTCTGGCATTACCAAGACCCCAGAACACCATCCCAGCCCATCCTGCCAGACCTGAGCTCTCAGGGGCTCCATCACCCTTTGGTACCAGCATGATTGCCTCCTCTCTTCCCCACCCACAGCCTCCCTGAACCCTGCACTGCTCTCCTGTCTCTGCTTCATGCATAGATTACACCATCCTGAGAGCAGAGCTAGGCTGCCTGGGGAAAGGGCCACGAGGGAGAGGAACACCTCGTGGCTGGTTTTGGTGAAGATCTGCAGCTAGAAAGCAGCAGATGGAAACAGATATCCCTCACCTGCTGAGCTGAACTGTTTGGTCACTGATTCACAGGGCAGGAGCTCCTGCCAAGACTGCAGCTGACACATCCCACCTGAAAAGCTCTAATTTTGCAAGTGATTATTTCAGGATGAAGATGAGCTGCTGTTTGTCTCTGTAGGTCTTGTGAGAGCAGAGTGACCCGGTGTTTCTACCCACTGTCCTCCTGTTTTCAGATATCATAGGAAGCAAACATCAGCTCTCTGAGCCCAGACAACTTCCACTCAGGTTTCACCAGCAACTAATTATTACAAAGGGCTAGGAAATAGAAGCCAGCCTGGAATGATATCAGACGTGGGTTAGGAAAATTCTCGAGTTCATCTTCTGTAGTTAAGCTCCCTTACACAAGTTGAACAAGAAAGATTATTAAAGATAATTGTTATTGCAGTTTTGAGCCAACAGAGACAGCCTGTACTGGGAGGACAACACATTGTGCCTCAGAAAAGCTGCTGTAAGCATTAGATTACATTTGCTCAGAAAGGTATCAAGCTGAAAGGTGGAAAGACTCAGATCTTTGGTACACCAAATAACAGCAAAACAAAGAGAGAACTGGATGTCCCTGGGAATGGGGAAGATTAGGGAGAGCAATAGTGAGTGTGGCTGCACTAAATCTTTTAGACACTGCTAAGCCAGAGCTGCTGGGGGAGTGGAAGCAGGGGCTGCAGCAGTGAGTGGAACAAGTGGGATGTCATAAACACCTTGCTACCTGCTCCCTTGCTTCTGCTGAGCAGGGCCAGGTCTGTGTCCCACACTCAGACCTTGCAAAGATTACTGGGGTGGGCAGGACCCCTGTGGTCAGTGCAGCTGTATTTGCTCCTCAGGACAGGATCCAGTCCCTACAGGAGGTGCTGACAGGCAGCTCAGATGTGCCACAGAAGAAATCCCTCTGGCTTTGTTTTACATGCTGAAATGAAATGGCTTTTTTTGGATCTCCTCACCAGGCTGCAGTAAGGTTGAGGATTGTTTTTTTCCCAGCCATTCTCCCTCACCCAGATCATACTGATAAAGTCTTTGTCCTCATTTTTTGTCTCTGTAGCAAACTGTATACCAACTGATCGATCTGAATCTGCAGCTTGTAAAGACACATAACCATTATTTCATCTAGTAATGTAGAAAAATACATGTGCTGATCCTAAGGATGCACCAAGCTTACCTTGAGGCAGCAGGAAAGTCTTCACAAAGCCCTTTTCCCAGTCCAAAAATCTATTTCTACTCTTCTTCCTTAAGTCAGAAGCTGGGAGGGAGCTGAAGAGGTTTTCTCATTCTGGTGAGACAAAGAGGGAACGCCAGTACAAGGCCAGGTGCTGAATAGAGCAGGCAAACAGCACTGCTGACCTGCACATCTTCTTTCCTGCATCAGCTTTTGCTGCTTTTACAAATGACATTTAATTAGAGAGACTTTTTTTTTTTCAGGTTTTACTAGATCTGACCCCTCCACTTGTTTCACCTTTTGCATTAACTATGCAGATGCTCAGAGCAGAAAAGGATAAGGTTATCTAATAGCTCATAAGACCCCCAGCCAGTCTAGGAGAGAGGTTGTGCTCTTGCAAGTTTTTAAGAAAACAGGCTAGCTGCTAGGCAGAGAGGGAGAGATGCTCCTGCTGAAGAAAGGGCAAGAGTTGGCTAGTGCTAAGTGAATCCAGGTAGAAGACCAGACGGTTTTGGCCAGGTCAGACTGAGGAGATTGCAGATTGCATCTGCAGATGCTCAGTGCTAAGACAGCCGAGGAGATTGCATCAGGAGGAGCCAGGAGCTGGCACTGGTGCCCTGCAGTCCCTTCAGTGCCCACGTTGGTGACGAGCCCAGAGCAGAAGAGACAATGCTGGCTTTCTGCAGCCCCCATAAGGAAACAGCCAGCGCTCGGCATCGCTGCCTGAGTCCTCACCAGCCCAGAAATAGAGCACTTGTGTCGAGAGACAGCCCATTCCTCCCACTTGGAGCTCCTCTCCTCCCCAAGGTGAGAGCTCTGCACAATAAAGGACCTCGCCCCTTGGAGACCCTGCCTTGCTTCAGCTCCAGCAGCGGGGCCCTGGTGACTGGGAATGAGGGAAGGAAAAGAAACAAACAGCAGGGAGAGCTTCACGAAACCTACAGCAATGCTCCCCATGAAACACTCCTGGGGTTCGAGCTGAGCTGGAGGGGCTGCAAGGAGGAGAATCTGCAAGGTCAATAAACAGCACAGCTCATCCCTGGAGCCACAGGGGCTCTTCTCCCAGCCTGTGTAGGGGAACATCTCTTTATTGCTTTGTTAGAGGGGAAAAGGGACAGTCCCATTGTGTTAGGCTATGTAAAAACACTAAGGCTAAGATGCTGAAGAAAGGATATCCCAAATAAAACAAGGAGACAGAGGAAGATTAATTATTGCATTTCCTTTCTTGAAACTGGAAGTAAACTGAGGCACAAAGCAGTTCCCAGGACAGGCATCTGTGTGCACAGCTCAAGTTAAGGGTGCTGGGGAAAGCAAACATGCGTCATGCCTCAAAATCACTAGGGAATCAATCCAAAAGAAAGGAATACTGCTTTCAGTGACTGCATTTTTAAAACACTTTGGGTATTTTATTACATTTCAGAAACAGCATGTTTCTATATGTTCTTGTGCTGTACAGACTCAGCCCCTGTCAGGCCTCCAGCTTCTGTCTAGAAATAAAACAATGGGGAAAATCTGCATTCCTCTCTGGAAATGTTCCCACAAACAGCAGCACAATTTTAATTAATATAATTAACAGTCATAATATATTCTGTTCTTACAGCTGAGACAGCATGGACACCTCAATCTCTAATGCTGCCTCTCTGGTGTGAGCTGGGACGTTTTGTTCTTTTTCAGCATGTTATGCCACTCCCCCAAAGGAAGTTCTTCCTAAATGTTTTTCAAGGGAAAGTCAGGACAATGGAAGATTTGACATTTCACAAGAGCCTCTGGTTCCCCATCCCAGCTTTAGAAACAGCCTTGTTAGATCCAGTCCTGACCATGCTGCTGAGAAGCCCCAAGATGCTTCCCACTCCCTGAAGTGGACAAGCAGTGCCACAGTCTGCATTCCTGTTAAAGGCTGCAAGAAACCCTGAGCTGGGCTTCCAGCTGAGAGGGCTGAGGTGTGCTATCAGGCAGGTTCACACACTGCTAGACTGATCAACAGGGATTGATTTTTATGAGCAAGCCAGATACAGAGAGCTGAAGAGTTATTAAACTTATTTTCCACTTCCCCTTTTCAAAACACCCTGTCAAGGTCTGTGGGTTTTTAGGTTGTTGGGTTGTTCAATCTGTGACTGAACAAGATACCTAATGTCTCCAAGGGCAGCGGCTTTTTTCTGAAGTGAGCCTTAAAATATATTTGTTAGGGTGACAGACAAAAATGGCAGGGAACAATGGATAGGAAATGTGGGAAGTGTGCAGGCAGAGGCACCCCCAGACCTTCTTTTCTCACCTTTTCATTACCAGCAGGCTCACAGCTGTGCCCTTTGCACTGCAAGATGCAACTTTGGGACCAGTGATAGCTCTGGAATAAATTCTGAGGAAGGACCAAGGATGCAGATTGAAAGACAGCACAAATATGTGCCCGATGGGCAAGAAGCAGAAAGACCCACTACCCCTGTGGAGTGTGCAGACACGCAGCAGCAATCACTAGCTGCAGCCAAGTGTATTGTCTCTTCATGTGCTCTTCTCCTGCAGACCCAGCAATTCATCTCATCCTACACCTTCAAATGTCCCATAGCTGGGAGATGCAACAAGTGACATCTCACACCACAAGACATCACCAGTTTGGCTGCATCCACTCAAGGCTGTTTATTTTTCTTCAATACAAAGCAGAACTGTTTAAAACCTTGATGTGCAACCATGAGAACAAGTTAACCGAGCACCCAGCACATCTGACAGTTCCCCTCTTTTGCACACTTTGCTAATTCATGCCCGTTGATGTTATGTGACAATTCTCCCCCTCATTAACAATTACTTATTAGCCACAGAACTCACTCAGCCTCCCCATTGATGCCCTGTGAGACCCTGGCTGCTCCCTTTCCCAAGGGGGCAATTACACCTCTCACAACCTCACGATCCCCTAGCCCAGACTTTTTTCCTCATCCTCCTGCTCTTTCTGCTGACGTTGTTTTAAGAAATAAATTGAAACGAAAACGAGATTGTTTCTACCAAGAGGTGGTGTCAGCATCTCTGAAGCTTTTATGCACTCAACGTCAAAGAGGATAAGCCTGCTGGGAATGGGAAGATATCACTTGCTGTCATCAGAGGACCTCCTGGGGAGAGCTGAGCCCCAAGTGTCCCAAAAATTAAGAGCACAAATTGATATGTGCTCCTTTGCTTCACAGAATCTGTGCGTCATATGAAGTAGGGGTAGCTGTTACCATGGTAACTAATCTAATCTTTATTTTAATTTTTGCTGTAGTCAGATCACAACAGATAGGAAATAGCTACGCTCAGAGTGATTGTGTGTGCAAACACATGCACGGAAAACATGCAATTGCACGCATGGCTGTAACTAAATGTAAAAAAAAGAAACCCTTTTAAAATGGGGAATACACTTTTTGAGGAAATAGAACCACATTTGACTTGATCTCAGAGATGCACAGAACACAGATAGCTCCATGCACAGCTGTTGTGTGCAGTGTAACTGAGCCTGCTGTCATCCTACTTCCTCTTGAGGAAGGACCTTACCCCATCCTAAACAGCCTGTCAGCTCATTCTCCATCCCATTCCAGAAACAAGGCATCTTTTGTAGAAGAAACACAGGGAAAACTCAGTTGTGTCCTAATGCAAAAGCTCTGATATCATCCCTTAAGCATGTTCCCTGAGATCCAGGTATCTCAATAATGTCCTGGTTTCAGAACACTCTATCATCTAGCTGGGATAGAGCTAATTTTCTTCCAAGTAACTGGTAGAGTGCTGTGGTTTGGATTTAGTACCAGAATAATGTTGCTAACTGATGTTTTAGTTGTTGCCAAGCACTCCTTACACTAAGTCAAGGCCTTTTCTGCTTTCCCTTTCACCCCACCAGCAAGGAGGCTGAGGGTGCGTGAGAAGCTGGGAGGGGACAGTCAGGACAGCTGACCCCAAGTGACCAGAGGGACATTCTCATGTCCCATGCTCAGCATATAAAGCTGGGGGAAGAGGAAAGAAGGGGGGATGTTTGGGGTGATGGTGTTTGCCTTTCCCAGTTACCATCACACATGATGGAGCCCTGCTCTCCTGGGGGTGGCTGAACACCTGCCTGCCCATGGGATGTGGTGAATTAATTCCTTGTTTTGCTTTGCTTGTGTTCATGGCCTCTTTTTCCTTTGCCTATTAAACTGTTTGCATCTCAACCTATGAGTTTCCTCACTTTTACTCTTCCAATGCTCTCTGCCATCCCATGCAGGGGAAGGGAGCAGCTGCATGGAGCTGAGCTTCCCACTGGGGTTAAAGCATGACAGTGGTCACCAGCCAGGCATCACCTTAGGCCACTGTCACCATTACAGGCTTCCAAAACAACAAGCCAGATCCTGTCCCACTCTGAACTAAGATAGTTTTCATGACATCATCAACAAAGCTCCATTGTTTTACATTAGCTTAGTTTCATCAAGTCCTTTTACAATGACTCTTGAGCTGGCTTTTTGTTTGTTGTTTCCTTTTACCTGGAGAGCAGGATTTTCCATGAAAAGCTCCCAGCCAGAACACCACATTCTGACACCTCTGCTATCAATCCAAATCTAGAGGGCAGCTTGCCAACTTACAACTTCAGGAGATGGCACACAGCAAAACTCATCACCAACAGGAACCACCCTGAAACATCCTGACTCAAGAACAACATCAGTTAAAATTCAGCCTGTCTTCTGAGCCACGAGGCTGCAGGAGGACTGTGCCAAGGGTCAATCAGACAGGAGGGAAACATGGAATAGGAGGTCTTCTTTAAATTTCATTAAGGCAACCAGCATCTCTGCCTTTTTCTGACTGCACAGCACACATGAAGTCTTTAAGCTGCTGATTGCCAAAGGCTGGGGGTTACCAACAGGACAAGTACAGTAATTACATTTCTTCTTTCAACCTGTCCTCCTGGTCTCTGACTGAAAAAGGATCCAGAGTTACACAGGATTCAGCTTGACCCAAAACAGCCCTTCTAATTCTCAGCAAGAAGCCAGGATGTTCCAACATCCAATTTAGAGGATGATGGCACTATCAGCCTTCCCTTCAGCTATTACCAAGCCAGACCCCTATCCTGAGGGCCAAATCTCCTGTTAGCTCAGCAGGAGGCAAGTCAGGACTGTAGAATAACAGGTTTACTAAAGATGAAGTTCTGCTTTGAAGCAATGCCTTAATTTAGGCAGAGAAGAGAGGTGTTTAGAGGGAGATGGATGTTTGTGCCTGGAACAAGAGCAAGCAGAGGAAGCAGCTCAGAAAATGATATGATATGATATGATATGATATTAGGTATTTTTAGCAAGGTAATGCAGCAGTAAGAGAAAAACAAAGAAAGAAAGAGAAAGAAACAACAGAAATCAGTTTGGTTTCAACTAGCTACAGTGGGATCACACTGGTGCATCAAAGCAAGCTCCTGGTCCCCACCTTTATGGGCAGGCAGAATAAACTCATTCCTATGATCCCACTGTCCAACAGAAAGCCTAAGCCTAAAGTGGGACCAAGCACACCCCATCCCAGTGGATTTTAGTCACATCCTACCAAGAATTGCCTCTCTTCATCCGTCTGCTCCTGGTTGCTGCTGGGAACCCTCCCATCACCTCTGATTGCAAAAACAGCAGCTGCAATTTAATAATGTGGAGACACTCTCAAACGCTCATCTTGGCAGCCATCTGGCTTCACATCACACACATCCCTGCCAGGCAAAGCAAAGGGTATTTCATCTCCTGCCACCAGTAGCTGTAGGATGGACTAAGACACGAGCAAGACTGATGTGAAACAGGACACAGATTTTAATGGAGCAAGAAGCAGAGGGAGTGTGCTCAGCAATACATCCATGCAAACAAAGGGGGATCTGTCTTCCAGAAGCAACAATTGTGAGTTTGCATTCCCTGAGGGCCCATTTTGAACAATGCTCCGTGAGCTCTCAATCACTCTTTTTGTCTGTTTTCCCCTGTTTTTCCTTACCATCATCATTTTTGCTCATCTCAATTTCCTTTCTCCAGGCTTTGAGTGCAAACACAACAAGCCAGGTCTTTAACCGTTCTAATTTGATGCAGTTCCCTGGATGTCCATATAGCAAGGTTGATTTAACTCAGCCTTGTATCTTCAAAGGGCCCTTTAATAGCAGTTACAAGCCAGATGAGTGGGATTTTATTTTCCAATCAAGCCAGGTTAGCTCAATTGAGAAGTGCCAAATTTTGCCCAGCTGTGCCATTCAGCTTAGAGTTCTGCATTTTGTGCAAATGCTGGCAACAAAACAGGAAAGAGATGAGAAAACACACTTCCTGAGATCAGAACAATCTCTTGGACCCATGTTTGTACAGTATAACTGGGACCTTGCCATGTCTGAGGCTTTTAGATGTTCATTTTTAGGTTAGTATGTGAGAGAAAATCCTCTTATCAAATTAAGCATCTCATCCTACATCCACGGGTGAGAATTTGACCCCAAGACCTAAGATGGGTATCTTCCCTGTGTGGCAGAAAACATCACAATGTTAACATCAAACTCAGATACAGCACTCAGTGTAATTTTAGTTCAGCTGCAGAATTTCACTGGGCAGGAATTTGAGATGAGAGTTTTGGTGTCAGACAAGCTGCTGGCTTGGGAGAGGACTCATCTGAGCCACGTCAGCTTGGCTTTCTGCCTGCTCCCCACTTGTGGCACTTACTGTCCTGCAAAGGAGATGAGGGACTTTGCAAATGTCCTCCCTAGTGGGACTTCTCAGGCACCCAGAGCTGCTGAACCCTGGGCATCCAGGAAAGGACAAATGCAGAGGGGACCACAGGTAAAACTGCCCACCTGAAATATATCAGTGTGGATTTTTATCTGAACAAACTCAAGGCAAAGTGATATCAATGTCATTTTAAAGGGCATTCAGCAATGTGCAAAAAGGTATCACATACTTATATTTTTAAGTCCCATCTCTATCACATGGACCATAAATCATCCAGCTTTTGAAAAAATAATGAAGTTGGCAAAGAAAAAAAAACAAAGCTTTCTATACAAACCTTTATTAATTAAAACATGGCAAGAAACATCTGCCAACAGCTACACCTACACTCATCCTCTGAATTAGGTCTCTCCAGCAAGTTAACATCCTTTTTCCCACCCGGCTTTCCTGCTTGCAGATATTGAGACAGAATGAGCTTGCAAAGAAATTTCTATTACCATCACTTCCTTCCACTCACGCTTCACCTTCACACTTTGTTTCCCCAGGCAGGGATTGGGTTTCTTTTATTTTGTTTATTTTTTCTTCCTTGCCCACTTAAGACAACAACGTTTTGTTGGTATTGCCATGGCTCTTCCATGGTGATTTGTTAATAATGTTGGGTTTGCAGTCAAACGACTGGAAAGATAAAAAGCTGGCAAGCTGCTTCCCTCATTAGGGAACAGCTCTCAAGTGCTCCAATACCAGCCTATTAGCTGAATTATTCAACAGAAGAAAAAACAACAAAATAATAAAAAGCTACAAGAGTAGGGAGGGAAGGGCAGTTCATCGACTTTGGTGATGTTGTAAAAGTTTGGCAGCATTCCTCAAAACTCATTTTGGAATTAAACCCATCTAAGGAGCTCCAGCAAGGCTGAATGACTGCACAGCAGCAGACAGAGACTGGCATTCATAATTCAGATATAGGACTGTATTGTTGCTTTCTTGAACTGATAATGAAGAAGCCCAAGGGGGAAATATTTCCAACACCATAATGTAAGGGATCTGTTTGTGTGCAGTTTGTGAGTAACTGATGGTGTTGGAAATCTTCCATATCCAGCCAGAGGCTTTAAGCATTGAAACAACTCACCATGAGGAGTCACAGTAATAGTCTGTGTGTGTTCTTATTGTGCAAAAATTACTGTGTAATTCAGGGAAGCTTAACCACCCATGGCAGAGGAGAGGAATGCCTCACATGTGCCAGCGGCAAGAGGAGATGACATGTGACATCTTGTGCCACAGAGAAAGCTGTGAACTGCACCAAAAATTCTGATGGGAAAGTCGAGACTGGCCAGCATCTGTTCTTGTGTGAACTGAAAACAGAAAGTGCTTGCTTCAGGGACAGAATAAAGCAGAGTTGTGAAGACCCCGAGGATCCTCATGTTGCTGGGGAGCTGCATGCAAGTGGGCAAACCTGGGGCCTCTGTCTTAACTCTGGAGGGAGGTGAGAGGTAAAACAGAGATGGTGACCTGGAGATGCATCTGGATTAGGGACCAAGTCCTCCACTGCAGAAGTCAGTATTCAGACTGGACAACACAGAAGAGCACGGACAACTGTCTGTACTCCAGAAGCAACGTGGACAGGGCAGGCAGAATAATTAGGTAACTTTAGTAAGGTAAATTCAAAAATTTAGCTTAGGAGGTTATAAGGGTGTGAGTTGAAGCATAAATAGGGACTGTGTGACTTAGATATCAACTGGTAATTAAAAGGAGGAGGAATTGGGACGTTCCAAAGCAAAAATACTCAAATATTGGGAAGAAAACAGAAAAAACACAGATGAGAGTCTGACTTTACTTACAACTTATATAATTTCCTGTGATAAAGCAAAAGGCATTGAGTTTTATAAAATTTTGCAAGTTATAGGCATCTGCTTATTTTAAATGGCATGTGATATTAGGAAGGTAAAACCTGAGTTTAGAGGATAGGAAAAGCACATCCTTTAGCTGCTGCAGAGCCGAAAGAGCAGCACTGCTTATGCAGCAGGCTGCCACCCACACGCTGATTCCCAGGCAGGTTCTTCCTTTCACCCAGAAACACTGTACAAATAGATTTGTGTATATTTTTGTGAGGAGGTTGGTCATACATACATTTTGTGCAAAAGTAACTTAAGTGATGTGAGCCCCTGAGAGGAATCTGCACAGAAGCCAGAATTTTATGGTATGGTCATGCTGACAGGACAGGCTCTAACAAATCAGGAGAAAACAGGAACAATGGAATTCATTGAATTCCATTGGAATGGAAGCAATTAAATAACTTGAGCTGATAGCCCAGACAGAAAGAGAAGCCAGGCAGTGAGATCTGGTGATGACACTGAGCCCTCATTTAGAAGAAGACCCGAATATGACAAGCATGATATTAAAGAGCACCTCAGTAATGTAACAGGGCTGAGAGTCAACAGCAGACAGCCCTGCTCTTAGGGAGCAATTAAAATTTTTTGCCATGAAAACTTGACCTCTGGTCCATTACTCCCAGAGGGGAGGAAAGGACTGGATAAACAGAAGAAAGCTAGTGGCTGCAGACACGAAGATAGCAGATAAATCTTACACAGTTGGCTGAGAGATTTCTGTGGAGCAGGGAGGCATCAGGGCAGTGTGTAAGGCAATGACTTGCCTTGGTGTACAGCTGGAACCAGAATGGGGGGGTCCCACTCAAAGGGCCCAGGGTATTTACCTGGACACACATGGGTTCAAAAGGAATGTGATTACCTGGAGTAACACTTAGAAAAGTAGAGATATTTACATAGGAAGATGAGGTTAATGCATGGACTAAGGGGTAGACAAGCTACAAATGTGGTTTGATGTTCCTTTCAGGCTCTCCTCTAACCATCACAGCCCAAAATTTTCATGGAACCTTCTCAACAGCCCAAACTTTCCATGGCAGCTGGACGTGGCTCTGAAGGTGGGAAAGACAAGTAGCCCTTACTCCCAACACACAAGCTTCCATTGCTTCCAGCCTGTGAAGAAGGGAAGGGATGCCATGAGAAACAGGCTGAAAAGGCAGAGCATCTTGGAGAAGCTCTGGTGCCAGCTCAGTGTCTTCCCCAGAGACCCCCTAAAATCACCATCCTTTGGGATAATGTGTGTGGAAAGAAAGCACCCCAACACCAGCAGGATCATTTTCAGGTGACAGTGTTTGCAGTGTTACTCTGATGACAGCTGATGTCTCCATACCCAGGAGATGAGTCCAAGTCGTGATCTAATTTCCTAAAGATCTCCCTCATCACCCCAGTGTTTTTACAATTAAAAGCAAAAGGGCTTCAAATACTTGGCTGAGACCTTTGCAAATTTCTCCACAGAATCAACAAAGCAGGAGAGGAACTGTTGGTGCTGAGGAGTGCATGGCTTTGCCATTGATTAAAGATCTTGCTGCTCCACACACCTCGGGCAATGCTTTTGGCAGTAGGAAGTGTGCTGACATGTTTCAACAAAGGGTGATTAATCAGAAGCCAGTGTAATTGAACATTCCCACTGCTGCTCAATTAATCTGATCACTTCCCCTATAAATCCACAATTGCAGCCTGTGACTGCAGCAGAGCTCATTGATATGCCAGCAAGGTTTCCAGTTAGGATCAGACTGTTCTAGCATTTCCAGCCCAAGCCTTAGGGCTGTGTTCATGCCACCAGCACAGATACCACTGCTGGCTTCCTGAAATGCAACTGCATGGGGAAACCAGCTGCTCCAACAGTGCATTTAGTGAAAAATAGTGGGATGGAGGCCTTCAAAGCTGCCCAAGCTGTTTAGACCTGAAATGAAAAGTGGGATAGTCAAACCTTTAGGATCCTCATGGTGTTTCCTGCAGGAGTGGGAACCTTCTCCAGTTTCAAGTAAATCTTGAAGTGAATTGCTCAGAACAGGGCAGTTTTACAGCTGCCCTTCCCTGCATTGCAATGGACCTAAGAGCAGGTATAGGGATGGAACACACTTTGTGCTGATGAAGAACCCCAAAAATGGATTTCCAGGGCACCATAGCACTGTGAGGCTGTTTAAGGCCTCAGTCATGAGGAAAAGCTGCATCCTGATGCTTCTGGAAGAACATGTGGGAGATAAACAGGACCTTCCCAAGCCAGGGGTGACATGAACTTTTCACAAAACACAGCAAGAAGGTCCAGATGGTGTACTCCACTCAGCTTGGAGAGAATTAGAAGATTGCTGTAAACTCAGCTTGAAAATACCCAAACTAGGTTAAGAGTTCTCTGTAGAGCAGCAAGGATATGACACAGCTCAACGTAAGAGGAAATCAGCCAGTGTGGGAGCAACACTTGCTGAAGTCACTTGAATGCTTTGTACCAGAGTTTGATGCTTAGGCTGAGCACAGAATGCATTTGCTCCACAAAAATTTTTTATGGCAGGGAAATACATTTTTCTGTGAAAGCAGCATGTCCCCATGGATAATGGGGACAGAACACAACACTCACTCGTGAGTTATCAAATGGAGTCCACTCCTGTATCATCCCAGCAGTGCTGAGGGCAGCCCATTCTGCCCTCCCCTCTCCAGCACTACTTGTCTCAACCCCTCTGCTAGAGAACAAAGCCAATCTGCTTCATCCACCAGGAGTCCCTGGATTGTTACTGTCACCAACAAAACCCCTCAGTAAAGCTTAATGACAAACAGGACCAGCCTCACAGGTCTCCAGCAAACAGCTATATAGCTCCAAGGGTTGTTTCTCCATTCCACAGCAGGCTGCAGAGGCCACAGCAGACTGCAGGAGCATCTCCTGGCTAAGCCAGTGGATCTAGAGCTGCTGCAAGAAGAACATCAGGGTGAAAAACAGGAATGAAAAAAGGAGCAGGAAATAGATGAGGCAGCTCTGCTTTCCCCTCAAGTAGTCTGGAGGGGCAGGAATTATAATTCTTAAGGCAGCTGACAAGAAAAGCTCTCAAGTCCTGAGGGTGATGATTTTGGGCAAGGGGACAATGAAGAAAATAAGATTCCCACCCATATATACACACACACACAGTGTTGCCTCAGAACTGGCCACAGGGCTCTAATCAGATGTGGTGCCAGTTAGCTTTGTTCTGGATCAAAGACAAAGCAAAAACATTAAGCATCTGACTCCAAGCTCCTCTGTACCCTCTGCTCTGCAGTCCTTGCCCTTGCCCTGCTTCTTGCTTAGCAAAACATTTCAGGAGGCCCAATTCCCCCTTCCCTCCCACTCCAGGCTGAATCAGAGCAAAGTTGCTGAACCGGGGCTGCTTGTCAGCCTGCCAAACTTTGCTAACCAATCTTAGTGTGAAAGCAGCTGTGACAGGCAGCAACAGAAAATCTGGTGTCAAATTAATTAGCTGGAAGGGACCCAGCAAAACACTGGTACTGTGGCTCACAACCACTGGATGAGTCAATTCTCACCCTCCTCAGTATTACAGATATTGGGCTGGGTGCAGAGTCCAATTTCCCAAACCAGCCCATGACAGCAAGTCCCCACAAAACAATCCAAAGATGAAGCATTTCTTTTAGTGTTGGGTTTTTTCCACACACTGGAAGGGAATTTGTGTCTCAGTGACATATGCTTCCAGACTTGAAAGAGACTGTTCTTTGTTTTCTTTTCCCCCAAAACAATGGCAGTGAAATGGCACCATTGGTTTTACAACTTTTTTTTGTTCTTCCCAGAGAAGTAAATTTCTATGGTTGGAGAATTTTAAAAGTGCTGATGGAATCTGGCAGGGGTAACTAAATACACACATGAGAGGAAGGAGAGGAAGGAGAGCTTTTCAGTTACCATGGCAGTATGTTTCCATGGAAGCCAAATTTGAAACCTGTTGCTGCCACTGGAGTGGCCTGAAGAAAATTATTAGTTTTGAAAATTAACAAAGCTACTCACTACCTTGAAAGCCAGCCCACCCACAGCCCTCCAAATAACAAAAGGCATCTTTGCATCCCTGATAAAGGATTCAATAAACATCTGGGGAAGGAAGAGAGAGCAGAAAAAAATACCACACAATGAAAAATGGGAGCTTCCTTTTATGCAACCAACAATGCAGAAACCACGCTGGTAAGCACAAGGCTGAGTGCAGTTTGTGAAATATTGCATATAAAGGTCAGCAAAATCCTACAGAACATCCTGTGTCACTGGCTCCTGAGGGGACTGCTTTGAGGCTAGAGCTGCTTGGCTGCCATTTGTTTGAAATTATTTCCCCATAAATCATGCTGACGGCTCTCCCTCAGTTGGCTCACCCACCTCCCAGAAAAACCTTGGAGATGGAAAGCAAAATTTTCTTGTGGGTTGCCTGATCAATATTAAAGATCAGCTTAGCTGCTCTGATGCTGTCCTTGCTGGTCAAAAATATCTTTTTGGATTCTTGAAAGTCACTTTGCACCTTCCCAACCCAATTTCCTCACCAAGAAGGTACTTTTCCATCATTTTTAAGAAGCCGGGGAGCTCAGACAAGCTGCCTGGTGTAGTTGATCACATGTAACTGAACAAACATGGCACAGATTCACCCCTTCCCAAAGAGGAGGCACTGAGATTCAGTGATGAAGCATTCATGTTCCACAGACTTCCAAACAAGAGATTCACAGGCAACACAAGCAGACCCAGCACTACTTCAAAAGCATAGATCTCAGAGTTCCTGATTTAGTGACCTTCCACCTAGAAGCAAGAACCTCTTCCTCACTGACATGAAAAAAAGCATTGTGAAGGTCTTCCAAACGAGGCCCTCTGGGGATAACTCATCTGAAGAAAGTTGAACTCTCAGTGAAAGGTAAAGATCAGAGGAAAACAAGCACCTGTAGGATCATCAGCTGAATCTGACTTCTCATTTCGAGGCAAAGAAAGATTCAGTAACCTGAAGCCCCACTGAAACATCAGTCCTGTACTCCTGCCAGAAGGTCTCCTGTGCTCTGCTACATTTCTTGCCCAGCAGGAAAAGGGAAGAAGAAGCAAATAATTTTAAAACACAGTTTAACTAAAAACATTTCCTTTGGAAGAAAGGCAAGTACAAATCAAGGGCCAGGCACCTGTTTTGGGATTCCTGCTCTGTTCAGATTTCACTCAAGGCAGAAGCTGTACAGAGCACTGGGGAGTGCTGCATCCCATGCCTCCAGGAAAACAACCTTCCCCACCCAAGAGCCACAGACCTCCACAGAAACTAAAAAATGACTCTGCAAGAGGCACTCAGAACTAGATTTCACATGAGAGCAGAACAACTGGCTTAAGTTAACACCTCTTCTCTGCTTGGGGTGTTTTTCTCAGCTCCCAAAAAGAAATCTGAGATCATAGATTGATAAATAAAATAAATCAATAGGAAAGGGGGATATGCCTAGTCCTCAGAGACTTCAACTGTCTTAAATGCAGTGTCAAAGAAGTAATTCTCTTTTCTGTGTCACAACAAATAAAGAGGATAAAAAACCACAAAGAACTGCTCAAATACATAACTTAGGGCATTTTAATTAAAAAAAGCAAAATACATTTCATCATTCATAGGCTGGCACGATGTATAAAAACATTTAAATAACAACTTTAATATTAGTCACAAAATACAGCATGTTTTATAAAAATAGCTGTGTGCACTGATATTACTGATAATGTAAACCACTCTGAGTAGGCCATGCAAAGACATTCAGCTTTGACCTTTCAACTTCCACGTGTTTGTTGCATCTGCTACTTTATTCCTTCTCATTCTGCTTGGGAGGGTTTTGTGCTGGCACTTGGGGGCTTCCTTCCCCCCCCCTCCACACACAGAGCCCTGGAAAAAGATTTCAGAAAGGGCTGACAAGTTAAGGTGCATCATGGGCATCTCAGTGGCCCAATTTTCACAGCTTATGTTTCACAAAGTGCTTGACATCTCTGTCCTTCTCCATGGACCTCCCTTTGGTCACTTAAAATCTTCAGCTTTTCAACCAAAACCTTTCCAAGTTATTCCTGGTTCTGTTGCACCACAGTATTGAAACTGGAACAGTTTCTAAACACCCAGCCTGAGATTACTGCAGGAGGCATAATTCAGTGGCTGCAGCACCATTTTCATACAGTTGTACCTCTGCTTGTGGCATTTCTAAGTTATACACATATCAAAATTCACTGATGTCTGTCTGTTCACAATAAGAACTCCAGGAAGGAGTTCACAAAAGGAGTGACACAAAAGGTCATGGAGAAATACAATTTTACAGAGAGGAAGGTTTAGCTGAGGATAGCATTAATACAATAAAACCCCACATTAGTATTAAAAAACCTTCCTAACAGTAAATATAAACTGTTACATAAACAGTCTGTTACACTGTGGTTTTCAGATTTAAGAATGTAACTGTTCCAAGGGGACGTAATGGACATCAAACTACAGAAAATTAAAAAAGAGATGGTATGGAGTACATTATAGTTAAGGGTGAAGATATATCAGATAAAAACTCCACCTCTCTCAGTTCTCCCCCAACATGCTGACACACGAATTATCAACAACATTAAAAAGCTACCCAAAAGTTCTCTCCATCACTACAAGTATGAGCAATCCTAGCACCTTTACAGTACCATCCTCATTCCATTTAAGCCCAATGAAGGTAATGGAGACAGAGATTCACCCAGCCATCATCTTCATTCCTGAGTCTGCAGAAAGAGAGGAGGGCACTGTTGGTTGAGAACAGTCCCTACTGCTGGCAATAACAGCAGCACCTTCAAAATGTGCCATCAAGGAGAGCAGCCACTGGCAGGGAGAGGATTGATGCTCTGCCTAGCAAAGTGTGGGTTTTTCCTGATGCTTTCAAGTTTGCATTTTAAACTGTGCTCCTTTAAGAAGAAAATGAGGAGAACTTAGTGATTTATCACCTCAGATAATACAGCAGCAAACTAATCTTCTGCAGTTTAAAAAAACTCATCAGCTGAATTATCTTAATGCACTAAATCTGACAGGCAAAAAGCATTCCCATAAAAAGCTGTCCCCTTAAAGTTACAAGCCACATCACAAGTGCAAGCTCCTAATCAAAGTGTCAGAAGCAGAGCAGCTTTTACCAACGCTGAAAATCCAAGTAAGAACACAGACCGATCCTGCCCCCCTCGCAGCAGGAAAAAGAACTTTAGAAGGCTTTATGGGGAACTGGCTGGAAGTCGCTGGTTTTGGTGGCGTGTGCCATGGCCCTGCGCCTGGCCAGGCGGGATTTGGAGGGAGGGGACAGTTTCATGGAGCAGACAGCGTGGGCGGCGTTCTCCTGCTCCGAGCTCAGCTCGCTCTCGTGCTGGGACAGCTGCCGGTTCAGGGCTATGGCCTCGGCAGCAAACAGGGTCAGGTCCTTCGTGCTGCTGTTCCTGGCCAGGCAAAAAAAAGGAGGAAACAGTTTCAACACAGGCACTTCACCCACTTGGCCTCACAGCAGAATATCTATTTCCAAGCGTGCTTATTTCTTCTACCAAACCACTGAGACAGCAGGCAAAATGACCAGTTAAAACTGGCGTTTATCCTCCCTCAAGAGGACCAGCAATATATGACAAAAACACTCTGGGATTTTGGAAACAGCCACGGTTCTACTACTCCTTCTGCCAAGGACTTCTGATCATAAACACAGGAAGCCACCTGAGATGTCACCCTTACTTTCTACCTGTTCTCAAAGGATGGGCATATGGACCCATTCTGCTGTCTCTGTCCAGAGAACTGCAGTCCCACTGTAACTGCACCTGTGGCTTAAGAAAATGCATTTCTGATGGGAGAACCACCTGAAATCACCAGCAGCATAGAGACAGAAACAGCTGTGTGACTCAGGCTCTCTAGCATACAGAATCTCCCACCAATGAGGCTTGCCCTGCTCACAGTAAATGGATATTTTGAGTGCCACTAACTACAACAAAAGTCAGATCCAAGGCTGTGTTTATGGTGATTATTCACCCATCAGAAAGCAGTCTCTTTGGGAAACACACGCCTTTATGCCTTTTTCTCCCCCTCCTGGGCAGCAAGCTGACAAAACCATCATTATCTCCTGTCTAAGATTAACATTGCACTGCAGGAATTCCCTCTAATGCTTTTCCCACAAACAAGCAAGATTAGATCATAAAGAAAATTCAGAGCTTTAATATTTCTGATGTTCTTAACAAAATTAGTGCGGCACATTTCTGAAGCTCCATTCTCAGCCAGGAATGTTACCTCCTAATTTGTCAATTCCTCTCTCCTACCCATTCTTTCAGTAATTATTCTTGGCCAAGTTTACAGATGTTTAGAAAATAAGCCCTACCTTTGAAGCACTTGAGGGGTGGGCAATCCCCTTTCAGGAGCCTGCTAGAAGAAGCAGTTAAGAGAAGTTAGTTACATATTAGCAGCTGGGGACCAAGCTTTCCCGAAAGTTGCAAAAACCAAGTGACTCCCCCAAATCTTTACAACTAACAGATACTGCAAATAAACTAATTCACTGTGGGCTTACAAATTACTGTTTGAAAAACATATTTCATAATCTGTCTCCCCTCGTAAGAAGATTTCACAGCTTGCAGGTATAAGACTACAGTTTTGGAAGCTCTCCAGAGGGTCTATTCATTTTTCCTGAACTGGAAACTGAAACAAAAGAGGACACTGCTGTTCTTTTATAACCATATTTACCAGCATTCTGCATTACTATATTAGCACAATAATTTGTGTACTGCAGTGCTTGCTATTCACAAGAAAGCCATTTAAAATGCACAAAGCAATAATTAAACAAAACAAACACTTAAAGGCTGACATATTCATCCAAGTATCTACCATGCAGAAAAAATAAAGTCACTGTGTATCATTTAATTAATCAAGATACAAGCACTGAAACACACAAGGACTCTAATAAAAAGTTAAGAGACGGGGAACAGCTTGTTTGCCACTTTGGAAGAAGAATAACTCTTAATATAAAGGGGGATACATACTCCTTGAACCCATGAATGTTGCAAAACTTGAGCAGCACTAAGTCTTTCTTTGGCATCACAAACCAGCAGCTTTGAGATGAGATCTTTGGCCTCAGAGGAAATATGTGACCAGTCCTTGTCAGGAAATTCATATTTGCCTTCCTGGATGCTCTCAAAAAGCTTGTTCTAGCAAAGGAAAAATTACTCAGTTGGAACACACTGCAACCAGAAGGTTTCTCATGTGAGACTTCCCACTCACTTTTATCTACCTAATGTGGAAGGCAACAACTGAAACCATCCAGTCTCTTTATGCAGCCACTGGAGAGTGACAGGCAGCTCCACAGAATGCCTCTGCAGCCTAAGATGGACACAATACACTGTCTGCTGAAAATGCTTCCCCCATCCCTCAGAGGGCAGCTAAAAAACTCCATTTTTAGAAAATAAATTCAGGCCTTGCATGACAACCCTCCCAGGGCTCAGCTTTTATCTGAGGAATTGCAGTGACTACCATAAACCAGATCAAGGATTACAGAGTGGGATAGAGGGTGAGGAGAAGCTCTGAGATCTCACAACAGGAGGAAGGAGAGGCAGTTGCCCAACCTAACTTCAGCAACTGGCATTGCTCAACCTCTATACTGCAACCCTCACTTCTCAGTGACAGCTCATCCTCCCAGCATCAGGCACAGCTCTCCACTGCTGACATTACAGCAAGTCCTACACCCAAAGCCCAGGGGAGAACTGCGCACCCCACACACAGCCAGGAAATGCACACTGACCTGGCAAACTCTGCAAACTTCTCCTCTGTCCCAGCCACAGTCCGTGCCGCAGTTGCCCACAAAAGGGGGGTAACCACTGAGCATGATGTACAGAATCACCCCCAGGCTCCACAGATCACACCTCTTGTCATAGAACGTGGCCTCCTCCATGAAGACTTCCACCACTTCGGGTGCCATGTATTCTGCAGAGCCACACTAAGAAACCAAATTCAAGCAAGTTTTTAAAGGGAAGGTCATATCAAAACAAGACCCAGGTTTATCATGTTCCATTCTTTTACACCAAGTGAACCTTGGTGTAAAAACAGAAATTAGGCATCAGTGAATACTGAAGTTCCTATAGCTCTTTAGAAGCATTACAAGTTGTTCCACGTGGCTGTGAACCTTTAATCCAAGGTCAAAATACTAATGTACATCTTTCAGGTTTTTAAATCTTATCCATACGCTTATCAGACAAGTGTGTCAGGGGAATACATTTCTGTAAGACTCCTGCAACACTGTCAGATTTTTCTTTCACAGTAAATGGCAAAAGCAGAGGACTACAGTTTTTCAAACTAATGTGTATTATAAAGCTACACACTGATTAGAGAGCTTGCATTCTCCTTAGCTTGTTGGCATGGCTACAGAACCAAAACATGAAGAAATGAACACAAAACTAAGGTTCAAAGTCTGTCCATAAGCACACAAAAATGGGCACAAAAAGTTTCCCTGTATGACTGTGTAAGAGGTAAGCAGGACCAAGGTGTCACGTGCTGGCCAACAGAATTAACACTGTGAGCTCCTGTGCTTTTGTGTATTTGCTCTGTGACTGGGAAAGTGAGCCAGTATTTACCACACATACATTCACTTGAAATGAACTGTCCAGCACTGGATGTAATGTCAGTAAGCTCTCTGGAAGGTCTCCTCTAAAGATAAGAAGAATTGTTTTCTAGTAGAACAAAAACAAAGCACAAAAGCACAATAGGCTTCTCACCGGCGTTGTTAATTCAGGAGTAGTTATCGGAGTACATGCACTGTTCAGCTTCACCCCACTGCCAAGATCAAAGTCACATATTTTTACTGGTGATATCTTAAAAAATAATAAAAAAAAAAGTCAGGAAGACTGGGATTAATGCAAAATATATGAATATATAAATGTGAAGTAGAAAACCCCAGGACAGAACACAAGTCCCTAGTGAGAGCCAGTTCCTTACAGCCACTTTCCACTCCTTGTATTCCCCAGCTGCACCCACACCATCAGCACCTGATCCTGTTACTTTATTTTTTCATCTGGTTAGGCAAGTGCCAGTACACATGGGGGCACTTTGAAAACTGGTCATGTAATGTGACCAGCTGGCCTCTAAATACTGCTTGTCCATCTGGTTACTGGCTCAGAACAGATGAGGCTCTAGGGTGTCACTGCTGTCCCTCTATAAGGCCAGTTGGCTTTTTATCTCTTAGCCAGATGTTCACATTTTCACAACTCAAAGAAGAATTTAGTCTCTTTTAAGATTAAGAATTAAGATTAAGAATTTAAGATTAAGAATTAATTTAAGAATTTAGTCTCTTTCTGTTAAATTTAGTTGAAGTTCACTAATGGGTTCAAAAGTTTTCAGGAAGACAAAAAACATAAGGGCTGTTTTTAAGAACCAAGTTTTAAAAAAATCAGTGTGGGAAATTAAGAGACCCGAGCAGCACCTTTTCTGGAGATTCACACAGGATGTTTTCAGGCTTCAGGTCCCTATGAGCAATACCTAAACAGAGAGCACAAACGTTCATTAGAAAGGATACTCCCCTGTTTTATTTCTTGTAACGTCTCATTATTAGAAGGTGGCTTTAGAAATATTCTAGGTCTGAGCTTGCTACACACACCTGCCTCTCTTAAATATAATAATTCAATTGTAAAGTGCAACAGTTAAAAGTCACTGTTGCATCCTGCTATACCTTTATCATCCTTAACTATACAGGAGAGTCCGTCAAGCAAATAAGAACATCAGAACGTTTTGTTAGGCCAAATTAATTATGTCCTTTAAAACCAGCTTATTGAGATGACTGACATGTAGGAAAGTTTAATTCTTTACACAGTTCGATGAAATTATTTTTGTGCCTTTTACAGTAAAGTTGTTCTTTACAGACAGATCAACTGGCTTGCTGAACTATCGGCACAGACAGTACTTGAGGCACTCTCCTCTGCAAAAAATCCCCTGGCTCACAGATGAAAATATCACTTTGAGATACATACTCATTGCTGAAGCAAATGAAAAATTAAAGGTTCAGTTAGAGATGCAGAAGAAAAGCTAAAGGAAAACAACCAAAGGGCTTCTTCATTCAACTCCTATCAGAATAGGCAAACCTAATGGGGCAGCACAAAGCTATCTTTGTATTCCACATGCAAGGTGGTTCTCTGTTGTCAAAGAAGTTCTTCAAATGCCTAAAAACACAATTTCTGGAACTTCTCCATTTAATATGATCAAACTCAATTGGAAGGTAGAAAACAAGAGGCAAAAATAATCAAATCAAATGAGCAACTTGGCTGTAATTTAACTGCAGTGTAGCCTTGATTTAGAAACTTACACTCCAAGAACACCTGATACTACTTCAGAGTACAGGAAGGAAAACTTCACCAAACTCCATGCAAGGGAGCTTTTAATGTCGTTTCTTCAGCACACTCCACAGGATGTGGCTTAAAATGTAACACCAGAGCCCAAATCCGAAGGTATCCGTGTTCATACTGACACAGTGCACATGGCCTGGGCACAAAAGATGGCACAATGAACCCACTGAGGTGGCCTTGCTGGCATTTACAGCACGGCTGACCAAACTCCCAACAACTGGCTTGGCTCACCAGGGGAAAGCCAACAGGGTCTTTTTGTATTCTTGTGTGAATTCAAATGTCTGATTATGTAACATTTGATTTTGTAGTTGCCCAGAGCACTGAGAAAACAACTGCCTTTAAACATCCCTCCAGTAGATTATTACCAATAAAGCACAGGCATCCCAAGTGGGTGTAAGGCAGGATTATCATCCATCTGAGTTTTAAACTACTCCTGACAAAAGGATTAGTTGTCCTCATTCAAATTTTTTTAAAAGCATTTAGCTATAGGACTTCACCATTAAGCTGTGCAATAAAACTGCTTTAATTTCCTGTTTACTTTAGTGCTCTGTATCCTACTTACTAATTATTTTAATGTCACACGGAAGAACCATAAAGAGAATAATAAAATGAAAAGGGGATGTGGCTGATTCTGCATGCTATGTCCCCCGCTGTCCCAGCTCAGAGCAAACAAGAAAGCAGATTGCTGCTCTACAGTTATTTTAATCAAACACCTTTCTCTTGTTTGGGAAAAGGGGAATTAAAACTAAAAGCTGAGAACTACAGAAAGGTATTAGGTCAGTTGATGTTAAACTTCTTGAGTGGGGTACCTGGACTTTCAGCTGTTAAGAAACCCACTATAGCCCTACACATCAAAAAGCATTTTCCCACATATTCTAAGCCTAAGTTTCCTGTTTCTTATATGTCCCATATCTCAAAGTCAAAATATTCTACATGCAGGTATTCAAGAAGCACCTTCTCTGAAGGTTTAACATTGAATTATCACATAGACAGGCTGTGAAGATTACAAAAACTCTTAATACAAACTAAATTTGGTTTCACATTCAGATTAACTTCTTGTAACAGTCACAACATGTGACAAGATCCACATTCCTCAGGTTTACCACTGTTATCCCTATGCATTGCTACCATTTTCTTAAGGGGTTCAACCTGTTGAGGTACCCAGTGCTGTGACTCCATCTCAGCATATAAACAATCCTGTGACTTAAAACTACAGACTGCAACTAAACATTTATAGAACCAGGGCCAGTACTAAGCAATTTAGGCAGCAAATGCAAATCTGCTGAGATCTACCAAGCTAATCAGAATGGCAAAAAGTAAAAGAAAAAGTATATAAAATAACCCATAAACAGTCTCCAATTATGTGCCATTCTATTCAGAGCTAGTCACTGTAACACTAACTGAAGCTGCAAGGCCAGAAAATCACAACATAGGAAAGACTTCAAAAATATCCATCACATTCAGCCCAAAAATATATTCTGGGATGACCACAATGTACAGAAATTTTTGAATTTAAACCAAAGTATCGCCAAGTGAAAAAAGCAGCAGAAAAATGCCAACATAAAAAAAAAATCTCTGCAAACATAACTGCTTTAAATCTAAGCAAATTCCAAAGGAATTGAAGACACCTTCAAATAAGGGTTCACTTAGGTCTCTCAATTTAACAGTGAAAGTCTAAATGTGGGGGCCAAAAGCTACTACAAACCAACAGGTACTGTGACCAGCAGAAATTCTGAGTAATTACAAAAAGTAACTCTGTTGACCTTAAAGATGAGGAGATTAAATTTCTATTAGATCCCTTTTGAGTAACCTTTATATGGTGGCTTATGTAACAGGAATAAACAGATTCTACCCTAATGTTAACTCTCTCTGGATGACGATTCAAGTTTTCTTCTTGAAAAGCTTATACCACATTCACAATTACTTAAAATACTAGAATATGAAAATAATATCTTAGAGGAAAACAGCTTAAGTCATCTGGCATTGCTGTAAATGGGAACATTAGCAAAAGCTGCCTACTTAGAGATAAATATGCTTTATAACCCGAGTGTACAGTATTAAGCAGTAAAGATGGAGGTAGCCTTCTCTCACCTTTTGTATGAAGAAAGTCCAGAGCAGAGGCAATGTCTCTCACCACTTTGCTTGCTTCTCGTTCATTGAAGTGCTTCCTCTTTTGTATATGGGCCAGGATTGAACCTGTCAGGGTAACAGGTGAAAGAGAAAACCTCAGTATGAATGCTGAACTAGTTCCAAGTATCATGAATCCATAACCTCATTTTCACACTTTACAGCAGCTTTTCACAGCAGGCAACTTCTGTGAAGCAAAGAGTGAAATGACTGAGAAGAAAAGGCACAGCTGAGCAGCTTCACCTCTGAAGTGTGCTAGAACATAATTTTCAATCAGTGAAGCTGTCTAGTTTAAGCACAACATGAGAGGAAATCACTTTTTACTGCCCCAGGACATGACTGGTCTGTTTTCCACACTCTGGGACAGTAGAGATTTGCCAACAGCACCAGTAAAACTCAAACATCAGCTAAGGAGATACATACACACTTCAGCAAAACCCAACCTACCCAAGGTCCTGGGTGGTCATGCTCAAACTCTCCTCATTTTCTATAATATCACCACTGAAACCCTGCCCTGAAAGTCAAGGATACATGTTCTATGCCTCAAAACCATCAAAGTAAAAAGATTTGACCTTTAAATACACATCGAATTTCCCACAGGCATAAAGACAAGGCTTCTGCATTGATATAAAATATGACAAAAGACCTCTAAATTAAAATACACTGAAGGGCTGGTAGCTTGCAGACAGAGCCTCACTGGTATCCCTTTAACAAAGAATAAAGGGAGGTTTGATTCCTCATTTTCTTAAAGTGAATTCAATCAAACCTCTCAAAAGATTAAAAACCATGTAGCCCACAGAGATCCCAGCTCCCTAAGCAGCCTTACTATTGCCTTCTATTTTCTTATTCAGAGAGATGTATTTGCAAAAGCAATCAAGCAAAGAAATTCAAGAAGTAACTGCCATTTGTTATTAGCTCCAGTACACTCAACATTTTCTATCTCAGGTGATTTCACTTTTATTCTTCAGCTCTAGATGTGGAAGGAAATCTCCTACTGAGCAATTCCTATTCTAATACCAACAATGCTACTGCCACTCCTCCACAGTGAGAATTCAGAGAGGGAAGAGAAAGGACATTCAAAAAGGACAGATGGACAAAAGACTGCTCAGCTATGCACAGCCATGCTGTGTCAGGTGGGTGGAGGAAGGCCACTTCGGACCAGGTTATTAGATTTCAAAAACAGACAATTTCCCTTGCCAAAATCAACACCTTCTAGTTTGCTACAGATTTCCTAAGTGCACCAAGTTCAAAGGGGTTTCCTGGTATAGTTGTTCTTTGCACCTTTAGAAAGCACTAACAATTCTTCAATATTTTCAGCCCTGTGGAAAAGACCCTACACTTTGCAAGAAAGAATACTAAGCCACTTGAAGTTCTCATTTCACTCAGCAGGTTCATCTGAAATTACCCTTCTGAATAGAGCTGATGTTCAAACTCTCTTAAATAAGAATTGTATCAATAGCGATATAAACATACTTTACTGACTTTATATTCAGCCTTTGTAGAGAATTCTCACAAAGAAAGAATAGCAGGGCACTCCTGCCACAGTTCTTCCTACCTCTCCAGTACTCATCAGAGAGAAAGCATCATATAGCAACTCTCAAAATGCATTTCAGAGGGGGAGGGGGGGGAAGAGGAAAAAACTCTTAAATCATACAAATTCAATCTAATCAGCTCGATTTAAACTAATTCAATTATAAAATGCTGTCAGACAAGGATACTAAAGGGACTCTGGACATCACAGTGAACTGAAAACAGATAAAACAGGAGCAGAGCTCCTTCAGTTCCAACAGCTACTAGAAGGCAAAGTTGAAAATGGAAAGCCCAAATTATGCTCCAACACTGAAAGAGCAGCCTCTGAGACTGGAGTTACTGAAGTAAGGCTTGTGTTGAAGATTAATGTTCTCATTCTTGCCAGCCTTGCCACTCACATCAGGATCTGCAGTGCATCAGATCTGACCCTAACTCCCATTCTTTGTCTTCAAACCACACACCTAACACTTCAAATACTGATTTATTTTTAAGAGAAAACTAGCCTCAGCCCTAGCTGAGCCTGTAAAAACAGTAGCTAAGAGGGAAGGAGTAGCATTATTTTCCTCTCAGCAGCTGTGCAGGTACAGACAACCACAGACTCACAAAGAAGAGGGTTATCTAATGGAAGAATGTGGAGATGAAAAAAGAGACAAATGCAGATTCATCTCAATCAAGCCCCATTACAGCTAATTTTTCAGAGACATCTGTGCATTAAGACAATGCGTTATGGGAAAACACAATAAAAAGATGCAGCAATTTTGAGAAAAGTTAAACAAAAGCTTTTAGTCACAAAATACACACATCCATCTCTTTCAAAAATAGTTCTGCATCTATGCAGAAAGAATTTTCATTTCTTGCACATACAGTTTGGTCCTCAAAACCTTCTTGACCAGAGACAATAGATGCTGTTCTCTGGGCAGCAGGACACTCCAGAAGCTCAGTGTTCCTTTGAAGGGTTGGACACATGAACTCCTGGTTTTGCACAGCCATGCAATTAGTGTGTACTGTAATTATACTCATTATATGTAATTATATATGCAGACAAATGTGAGAAAGTCTATAAAGTGTTTGCTGCAGTTTTCTCATTCCCCAGGTGAGTGGGAAGTGCTGGAGCCCAGTGATCACTCAGGCTCACTTGATGGACTCTCAAAACACCCACAAGCACAACTGGTTCACAGTAACAGCAATCCCAGACACAGGCAAGATGATTTTCATAACAGACTTCCATGAGTTCCAGGCAATGAAGGCCATCCTACATCAAGGGAAAACTCTGCTGCACTAGGGTCATGCATAACACCTGACATCCTGTGTGTCTCCCCTTGCCTGAAGGTACTGTGACCTACTGACTGAATTTCAAACCTGCCACTTTAATAGAGCTGACATTTCCATCACTCAGCCATGGAAAGGGATTGCAAATGCATGACCAAACCCATCAATATTCCAGAATAGCCACACTTCAAGTTGTGTATAATACTTTTTCTGCTTCTTCTCTTGAAATTCTCAAGCATTTTAAAGTAAGTTCTTCAATTGCTACTTTAAAAATGATTCCATGAGTAAAGGCACAGTTTTTGCACAGTACCTCCTCGCAGCTTCTCAAAGACCAGGTAGTATCTTGTGTCATCTTCAAAAAATTCTATTAACTCCAAAATGTTCCTTTAAAAAAAAAGAAACACAAAAGAATGGAATAAAAGAAACAAGCATGGAGTGTACACACAGCAATGAAGAGTTTCAGTGTAGATAACTAGGAAGCACCAAAAGTAACCAAAAATCCAAGTTCTAGTTAAACAAGTTGCTTTGGTTGCCTGTGGGACTAAAACCACATTTCCAACTCACAATGAAATTTAAGCATGGAAAACAGGCCAAACACCACAGTCGGACAGGATTGTGAGAGCTCTGCTACTGCTCAATTGACAGGAAGATAACTGGTAGTAGGTTGTATTTAATAATTTAAAATACTGCATTTGTGCTGAAGGCAGAAATAAAGAAAAAATAATTAAACTGGCATTCTTTCTCTCTGGAAATCACAAAGCAAAACACACAGGGCTCAAAGGACACAGGCATCTGTCAACAAGATATTAAATCCAGCTCTTTAGTTGTCATTTTTACACTAACTCGTGTTTAGCTCATGTAAATTCTTCACAGTACAAATACCCCAGGTTGCTTTGAGAATGCCAAAGATCTAAGTCAGAATTTTTTACATTTAATGGTACGCCCAAACCCCAAAATTCTGCATATGGTCGTGTGAGCTTGAGTTTTCCATCAGTTGTACGCTGGATGAGCATTTACTCTTAACCTCACAAAAGATGAAAGACATTGTCTGCTCCACTACAGCACAACATAAGCCCATGAGTTTGGAAAACAAGTTGGTTTTAAAATTATTTCTGTGTGCTATATTAAGTATTTGTTTGAAAAACTCAGTATAAACTGCACAATTGTAATATATATACCATGTGTTGTATATACATTCTAGATTAACAGAGACATCTAAAAGTAGCTTCAGAACTTGCTCGAACCCATCACAGAGCTTCCAGAGCACGCTGCCAGTGCCTGCACACTCCTTTTCATCCTCTTCAGACATGAGTAGCAGCTCTATAGCTGTTTCATCCTGTGACTACATGAAGTCAGCACACATCCAGATGAGAACTATGTTAGTTTTTTGCTGATCTAAGAGCTCCAGGGCAAAAGCAGAAGGCTGACACAAGGAGGAGGACAAACCACACATCAGGAAAAGCAATGTTAAGATTTCCTTTCCACAGCAGCTGGTACCATGTCAGCTTTTGCTGGTGGTGAGATCACAGGGGAGAGTGTCAAAATGTTAATTTCTCATCAGGACAAAAGCCATGCAGCATTGAAGCACAATGAAGCTACACTGATGTGGCTGCTAATTGAGTTATGTAACTATTAATCTGTAAATAGTTCCCCTAAATTTCATAGGTAAAGAAGGGGAAATTCTTACTCTGAGTAAGTCGAGTCTAAATTTCAAGTGGTTTTAAGGAGACTACTGCAAAGCTTCTAACCTTGTCTAACATAAATATTTGAAAACAAATAATCAAAACAATGTTAAATAAACAAAGACTATACTTACCTGTTACCTTGACACTGGTACAGAGTTTCTATTTCACGAAAAACCCGACTACGACTATGCCCAGCATTTTTTTCAATGATCTGTGGAAAAGAGTTTTAAGAATGAAAAATTACTGCAGTAGCTCTGGAATTAGGTAACTGTTCCAAGAGCTAAATCTAGGGCATGCCCACTGGAGAAAAACACTCCACCTCTGTTTGTTTGTTCAATTTCTCATCTGGCATTTGTTTACAGAGCAGAGCAGTGTCAGCAGAACTCCGGAAGGCATTCAGAGGACAAGAGAAATTAGGGCAGGAAGAGAAGAAAGGAACTAAATCCACACATTACTGAGCTAGCAACCAGTTACCACAAGCTTTTCCTTGTATCATTTTAACTTTGCAATGTGCAGAACAGGATATCCTCTTGAGTTATGCCAAAAATAGATTTGAGTCACATCAGTCACCGAACAGTCAAAAAGAAGAGATTTGTCATTAGAGTCACTTAAGCAACAAGTACCAAACTCACCAGAAAATGAAAGTAAAGATCATAGCATAAACTTTATGGAGACCCAACAAGAAAACCTGAAGAAAACATCATTCAAACTCAGAGTCGTAAGAAGTCACCTTCCTTCACACTGTCCTCAGGTTGAAAGAGGACAAGAACAAGGGCTTGCCACAGAGGCTGAGCCTGAACAATTGCTGCAAAAACTGAAAGCTCATGACATTACCAAAACATCACCACCATCTGTATTCAGGACTAGTTTCTTATTTCTGCAGCCTGAGTTCTCTGGAGCAGAACAGGCAACCATTCACTAGTACTACACAGGTCTCTGTATCTGATCACATCAAATTCCTAATGCAGAGTTCATTGTTCATTTCAATCTTTCCACTTCAACAATTTTACCAAGTACAGACAAAATTCCAGCAACTGTAGAACTACATTTTTAAAGGGGCTTAAAATTTTGTGCTTATTTTTGAATAGAATCAAACATAAATCTTCCCTATTGCTATTATTTGGGTTTGTGATTAAATGGGGGAGAACAACAAATTTGTAAATGAGCCCTAAGACTTTTCAGTGATATTACAGAAAGAAGATTGGCCTCCATTAAAAAATAAAGCTTTACATGAACCATTGGCAGTACCTGATGCTCTCTGAACTCAGAGCAGCACCTAAAAGCTTGCACTATTTGGGAGTCCATGCTGTACAGTGACTCAGCCTCTTCTTTCATATGAACAGACAAAGCTAGACTACAACCAAAGCAGGGCATGACAGGAAAGCTTGTCCTGAGATCCAACCATCACAGTGATTTACTGTTTGTGATTTCTACCTGCAGCTGATCCACAAGTTCACTCTGGAGGCACAACTTAAGATGACAGGTTTTCTCAACAGTTATAAAACAAGCTCATTTCAAACATCAAAAATTTCCTAGAAGGATTTGCTATTACCCACTCTATTGCAGGTTTTCCCTGAGACACTCGGAGGGAGAGGACATATCACAGACAGCAGTGATGCTGCTTTTACTCTCTACTTACTTTCACTGCATATTCTTTCCCAGTTTGGAGACTGACAGCACCCTGAACTTTAGCATATGCTCCCTCACCAAGCAGCTCAGCAGTCAGCTTGTACAAGTCTGCCAAAGAAATCCAGAAGAAAGGACACATCCATCAAAGTGAATTTTGAAAGTGAAAGTTATTTTTAATAGATAACATCAAGACAAGCTCATTATCTGATAAGCATCCCTCAAATTTATGTGGTATGAAAGCAGACATGCCAGTCCTAACTACACTTCCTTTTTCACCTCCCTCTTTCAAGTTTCAGAAAAATTAGAAGTAAAAACTTTATTACAGCATCAAAATTGCACATTTGTTCTCACTAGAAATGTTTTATATCTCAGCTATCTCTAGGATCTCAGCACCTTCCCTGTCTTCATGTAAAATTCAAAACATTTTTTTCAGATGGAAAACAACTCCTTCCTCAGAAAATACCTACAATACATAACCTACTTGTAGAGATGGTGCTTTAAGTATAACAAACTTGAACATTTAAACCTAGAACGTTACTACCATCTTTCTTTAAAATGTACCTTCCATTGCTACTTTCCCACTAAGAATTTTCTCACTGAACTATATTTTACTTACAAAACTTCACATTACTTGCACACATCTATTCAATGACAATGCTCAGTTTTGACATCAGCACTGCTGCTACCAAAAAAAATGCAACGTTTAGCTAAGAAAACAGAAAAACAGCAGAAGCAAAGCAGACCGTAACAATTAAAAGCTTTAAAATTGTCACCAACCTTCGAACTTCCCAGGGACCTGATCTGTGGCTCTGGTCCTTTTTTTCTTTTTCCTTTTCCCACTGTCTGCTATGGGGACAGGCTGACTGCTGACCATCTCTGTGTGGCAGAACATAGAGGTGACTTTAACTATCAATTACTTTAGGAGAAAATGTACATGTTCTTATCTATCCAAAAGTTTCTCTGCTTTTCTTCATCACAGGCTGCCACCTCTTTTCCAAATACCAGAGGAAACCTAAAAAGGCAATTGGGGTGTCAGTTAATAGTTGGGGGGCATAAATAAATGCAGAAACAGGAGGGAATAAGGATTCAGTGTAGATACATTATTATCTGACAGCACAGTAAGGCAAAGCACAGAAATAACTCACAACAGAACATGTGCCCTGATACCAGACAGCACTTGCAGCCCTCATAAGGGCACTCTTCTCTGACCTATGCTGCTGCTTTACAAAGAGATTTTTTTGCAAATCAGCTCAAGAAAATGAGCCTCCAAAACAGCAGGAAAGTGTGGGGAAGTTTCAAACCACTCAGTGAAACAAAGCAACCACAGGAGTTAAGGTATCATAGGAACAATCTAGGTCTGTTGATGCTGCCAAAGGGTCATAAAGAAAACCATTTCTCACAGAACCATTCTAAACCACTGTACCTTTCTAAACCACTGATCAGTGGGTAATTTATGCTCCAAAGCAAGAAGTGTTTATGGCATTTACATTTTTCTTCCTATATTACTAGCTGCAGATACTAGAAGAGCTTAGTCAGAGATAATAATTCACTGATGCAAGATAACATGGCTGAAAAAACACCTGCATATTGTTACTGAAGGGCTAAATAAAAACACTGCCATATTCATGCAGCTAACCTATCTCCAAAAAGGTTAAAAGATTCCACACTGAGGTTGTAGGCAGAAGCACTTCACACCAGTCACATCCAGCCAAGTTTGCCTCAACAGTTTGAAATCTCAGCTGAAAGTCTTCAAGGCAGTAGCAAAGTGCACCTAAGACACTTCACAGCCAGGAGGAATTCTGACTAAATTCACTTTTAGTGATCTTGTACTACAGAAAAAGCTAAATCAACAGAAATGGTGTAATTATGAGAACACTGGTAATGAAAGAGCAAGTCCCAAAAACTTCTGTCAATTCTCTTTTAGAGAGATTGTGAAGAGCAGTTTTTTTGCCTTTCACTGTTTCTTAAGTACTCAAAACATGGGAGAAGCTCCAAGGGAGAAAACATTCCACAATAATCTACCAATATATGAAATACTTTTTCTTTGCTCCATTACATTTTTCTTGGTCTTATCTGTCAGTAATAGCTACTGTGAGTGTCACTTAAAACCCACACATCTAAAAATTTAGGACAAGTGTTATTTTGAAAGTCCTTTCTCCTTAACAACTTAGTGAAACACTTATATATCACTCAAAACCTCAAAACAACAGTAAAACCTCATTTTCAAATCTTAGGCAGAAGGTGTTCAGAAATCATCAGGATGGATGTTACACATGACTTCTTAAATACAGTAATATAAAGCACATTTTACCAATTTATGAAGAAACAGCTTCCTTTTAACTCAATCTGACACACATACAACTTCAATTTTTAACATAAAGAGAAAATGAGCCTTTGGCAGCTAATTCCAGTTCTCCTCTTTTTTTAATTCAAACTGCATCAGGAGTCACTCAGAACTGGGACTGAGATTACACACTTAAAGCTGCTCAGACAAGGCTGCTCTGCTTGAAAATGGTGCTTGATTTCCAGAAAATGTCAAACAAGTAACTTTAATGACCTGACCTCCTACAAGTCAGAGCTAGACAAATTCTATTCCATTTCAAATATCACAGTTTCAGAGCTTGAAACAGACTAAAACTCAGCAAAAAAATCCAGAATGTGAATCCTGTCTCTTAAAACATATTTCTTTACAACCAGCTCCTGCACTCTACCAGCTGGCTCTGATATTTACAGTCAGCTGTTTATTAACTCACTACATTATTTCGATTCCCTTTAGTCTGACTCAATTCCTAAATTACACAGAATTACTTCCCTGAAAACAGGAAGTTTACTAGTCATATATACAGAAACCAAATTGCTGAAAAGTTGACATTTTTAACCTATAAATCTGCCAAAGAGCAAGAAACGTTTGCTGTATTAGATTCTTATTCCTTCTCTGGTCTGCTATTTCACATCGTGTAGCTCACTTCTGTCAACACAGCTTATCCCTTAAAGGTATCACAGCTTCACTCTCATTACTTACTGTGTTACAATGAACCAGTACTTAAGTAACAGCTAGGACTGTATACAAGAAAATGCCTTTAGTCCAGCCAAACACTTTAGAGCTTTTTCAAGCTTTCAAAGAAATGCCTTTTTTTTTTTTCCCCTGCAACTGCACAATCAAAAGAGTTTCTGGAGATATGGAAGGACCTTGTGCCTCAACCATCCAAGCAATGCTGAGGTGTTCTGCATGCTGCAGGATTGCTTCTGGTGACAGGGACACTGTGGGCTCTAAGGCAGCTCAACCTGCTAGATGGAGAGCTCAAGGACTGGATGGACTGCTCTGGAGGGAAATGGCCTGTGGACACATCAGGTCCAGGATGAGTGTCTTCAAATTCTGATCTGTCCTTCTCCAGTCAGGTTAGGATTATTACTCACAGGGTAAAATTACCAGTAAAATCCATACTGAACGTAAAATGAAAGCAAATTTCTGCCTTAGCTGCGGTTTTGTTGAAGCCCCTGAATTGTATCACCACCATCATAACTCAGTGTTGAGACAATATTTTACACACACATTATGTAGAGCCTGTGTGGGAAGGTAGTTACAGCCTTTCTCTTTTGCTGTAAAAAAAAAAAACAAAAAAAACCCACTTGCAAACAAAGCCAAGAGAAGAAGGGAAAAATTACCACAAGTTTTAAGTGGTCATTTTTATCTTGCTTCCTAACACTCCACGTAGGAACATGCCAAAACCCACTACCAGACCTAACTCCCCTCTCATTCTAATCTGCTTCCTAAAAGAAGGAAGACTATATTTGGAAAACAAGCACATGTGTGTAACAGGAAGCACTTGGAGAACACAGAAGAGATGCCTTTTTGCAGAACACAGAAGAAAATACCTTGTTTGTGTGTTTGAACTTAGTGGAAGAAAGCAGAGTCCAGGTACCACCACCTGCTCCAAAATTGGGTCTTGCTTGAGCCAAGTTCTGGAGCTGAAAAGAAACACCATCACATTACCACTAAAAAATAATGGAAATATTTTTCCATACATTTTAGGTAGTGCCCAGAGCCTAAAGACATTCCAAGGACCTGCTGTGGTGGGCTCCACGTGAACACACACCAAAAGCACACCCTTACAATTTCACTGGAGCAAAATAAAAACACACTTCAGTTCAGTTTTCCACCTAGCTCAGTGCCTCACACTGTTCCTGGACCCTCCCTTCTCCATCAACACTGATGTGGCTGATAAGGAAACTGATGTAGATGTGGCTCATAAGGAAACTGGACACACTCAGAAGCTGCTGATTCTACAAAACCCATCTAACTGCAGGAAGCTCAGAACAACCCAAGCTGCCTTTATCAAGCAACTACATAGTGATTACTTGTGTTTGTAATGTTACACATCAAGAGAGGTACAATCTGAAGAGGAAAAATGTGCAATGATGTATGACAGTCCTGTGTCAAATCATAGAGATTATTTTATTCTCATTCTGTATTAAGTATATGAATTTCAAATTGTAAGAAGTGAATACTCTCACTTTATTTTTGCATTAGTTTGCCACAATTCATTCTTAGCTGTCAGAGTTACCTTCTCTTTCCATCTACAATACAACTTTTAATTTCATTTAATCTGAGTTATCCATGAAGGGAGAGGAACTTAAAAACATTCCAACATCTTCTCAATAACATACAAGAGCATTAACATTTTCAAATGAACACCTTAAAGTTCACAGGAAGCCCAAGCAACCCAATTTCATGAAAGAACAAGTCTGACAAAAATTATTGATCCAGCCTTATCAAGGCATCACTGTAACAACTCACAGAGTGTCACAGCTGACACCACCTGCCTGAAACCCTTCATGCTGTGGAAAAGGTTACAGCAACCTTTCTCTTTCCTTCCCCCTGCCATTCCCTCTGTCACACTTTCAGAAGATCAGTGTCACATTATCTCCTGCTTGCGCAATTTGCAGAGTAACTTTTTGGTACTCTCAGCTAATGCTTCCCTTGCAAACTAAGCAGAGGTTTCCTGAGGTTCCAGTCAAACCCTCCAGCAATGGGTGGGTCTCACTTTTCAGGATAGCACATCAAGTTACTTCAGGTAGATTCCTCCCACCTCAATTTCTAACTTCACCAGGATTACTGCTGGGGAACAACAAAGAACCTTAATGGAGAGGAGAGCACACACTTTCCCCTCTCGTGCTGGAGAAACAGCATATTTTGACACACATGCTGCAGACATGAGACCACCTGATATCAGCCTGTGCTGCCCCAGGCACACAGGCATTTCTTTAAAAGCATTAGTTATCATTCAGAATGACAGCAAAAGAACTGTTATCATCCTCACTGGAAGGATAAAGGCAAACAAGAACAAGAGAAGTTTCCTGATCCAGCTAAGAAGTAGCAGGTAAGGAGAACAAATTACACTGAAGGTGGCTTAAAAACAATGTAATCTTCTTAATTGCTTGTTCAAGGACAATGTGTCTCCACGGCAGCCACATGGATTGGAGGATACAAGAGGGTGTATTTCACAGGGCTAACAAGTAACTGTGAATGGTGAACCCTGTCCGGAACAACACGGCACATAGGCTGGTTATTGCATTAAAGAACATCCTCTGTCCTTCCACATCCAGCTGAACAGTCAAACAGAATATCTCATGCTACTCACCACTGGCAGATAGTTCATATTTAAGACTTACCATCACAGGGCAGTAGAAGCAAAGTAGTAGAAGCAAAGTTATTTTAAACTCCACCACACACATTCTAAATGAGAAAACTCCTCGCAATAGTGTGTTGACTCAACTACTTAAGGATTCTTCAACCCCTAGAGCACTTTTAAATTAAGGAGATATCCAATATAAGTAGGTTCTGAGGGCCCCTTATTAAACAGCAAACTGTTTACTCTCTTCAATATCTGATGGTACGAACAACTCTCAGAAGACTGTCTCTGCCTCACCAAGAAGCTCCTCTAATCCCCCTCAGCTCCCTCGCTAGTAGAAACCAAAGACAAAGACTTCTTAGACAACAACTTTTCATTTCTTACAGTTACAAGATAAACATTTCCTGCTCTTGCTCCACACCCCACAAACAATCAATCAGATAATCACATCTGTCACTGGAAAAAAAGCTACACAACATACACCTACATCAGAAAGCAGTCTTGTTTGGAGAAGTGAATCTAACAACACTTTTCTAAACTTTGAAGCAAGACTGATTTTTCTTCATTTTCCCCTCTGTGCTTTCAACTCTAAAATTAAGTCATTAAACTCCACTGCATTGTCACATTTGATGCCACATAGGATTTGCACCAGTGTTCTAACATTTGTTACCAGGAAGGTACTAGAAGAGAGGAAATTCCTCACAGCAGTAAATACTCTTAAAAAAAAAAAAAAACCACCAAAAAAACATTACAGAGTACTGGTTACCATTAAACAGTGTCATAAAAACATTCTGGTTGAAAAAGACCTTTAAAGAACAAAGAAAGGTTCAAATGCACAAGGCACCCCACTTTACCTGGAAGGCTGCCAATACAAAACTCCTTTAGAACTAAAGTGAAAGAGGTTCAGCTCCGCAGGGGTGTTTTTTTGCCTTGTTTCCATCCAGCACCTGGGAGGCATGCAGAGGAGCTCTGTTTAGGTTAAAAAAATAAATTAATTTTAAAAAAAGGTAAATTATAGTTCTTTGGAGTTATCAGAACATACACCAATCTTCCCAAGCCAATTGTGAGTCATAACATTGTATGACAGAGGCTTTTAGAAGCGGTCAGCTTGTAAATGGCAAAAGAAACCTAAAAAAAAATAATATATATATGTGTATGTATAAAGGCAGTGGCTTATTTCTCAACAAATCTGACACTTCACAGACAAGTGCCAGTGGTGTCAAGGAACGGGCTGATTTTTTGGCGATCACTAGTCCCGCTGATGCCAGCAGCCGAGCTGTCACCCAAGGCTGGCCCGCTGCTTCTCTCGCCTCGGAAGGTCACCCTGCTCAAACTAATGCCACAAAGTACACGTTAGGCAGATTTTCAGCGTTCCTCGGGGCTCACAGCTGTCGTTTTATGCCAGAGGAAAAACACATAAACTAAGATATTTCTGGTGATCACACCTAGGAGCTGGCTCATTCCTTTGCCTGCTCTTTTCCCACTCCAGCAATGCCCTCAATGGAAAGCAGCTGCCGTAGGAGTGTACACACTTACCACTCTTTATTGAAAAACGCACTCGGTATGAAACAAAGCACTTTAAACCTTCGGGGAAGAAATTTCCAGCTCCAGACACGAGGAGACTCCCGCACTCCTTGGGTAGGGCCCCCAGACCCAAGGAAAGCTGCCGGCCGGAGGGCTGAGGCACCTTCCAGCGATGCCCGAGCGCCCTGCCCGCCACGCTCCCGGACGAGCCGCAGCAGCTGCTGCGGGCACGGACCGAGCCCCTGGGGACCGCGCTCCCCGCCCGGCCCGGCCCGGCCCGGCCCGTCCCCTCAGCCGCACCCCCGCCCTCACCTCCATGGCGCCGCGGGTCCCTCCTGAGCGGAGCGGCACCGCCCGCCCCCGGCCCGGGACTGCGAGCGGCGGCGGGAGCGCGCCTGCGCGGGCACCGCCCCGCCCGGGAGCGCGCCCGGCCCGGCCGGCGGCTCCGCTGAGGGGATGGGGAACGGAGAACGGGAAATGGGGAACGGGGAATGGGGAACGGGGAACGGGGAAAGGGGAATGGGGAATGGAGAACGGGGAAAGGGGAATGGGGAAAGGGAAACACGGAAAGGGGAATGGGGAATGGAGAACGGGGAACGGGGAATGGAGAACGGGGAACGGGGAATGGGAAACGGGGAACGGGGAATGGAGAATGGGGAATGGAGAACGGGGCGGAATGGAGAATGGGGAATGGAGAACGGGGCGGAATGGAGAACAGAATGAGGAACGGAGTGGGGAATGGAGAACGGAACGGGGAATGGAGATCAGGGAACGGATCCGGGAACGGAACAGGGAACAGGGAATAGAATGGGGAACGGGGAACGGAACGGGGAATGGAACAGGGAACGGAACAGGGAATGGAATGGGGACCAGAGTGTGGAACAGGGAACGGAACAGGGAACAGCAGGGAGCAGGCCCTGCTCCCCTGGCTGGGCTGGCTGCTTGCAGTCTTCTCCTTCCCCCATGACAGAATCACTGCGGGCGGAGAACCGAGGGTCGTGGAGTCCGGTCTGTGACCGAACACTGTTGTGTCGTGTCCCGTCCTTGTTTAAACACCTCCTGTTCAGTAAGCCACGTGTGCCTTCAGCCAGGACAGACTGAGAACGGAAAGGAAAAGTGAAGTGACAACAACCAAGAGCTTGGATGGAGCTCGGGAGGCACAGCATGGAAACCCTGCTGTTGGACCAAGTGTCTGAAGGACTCCGAGATGAAGGTGGTGAAAACCTTCTCCTCAGCAGCAGCTCTATGTACCACCATTACTTGTTCCTATCCCCTTTGGGACAATCCAAGTCCTGCATATTTTCTACTCTTCCTTAAACAATTTATATGCAGCTTGTTTTCCTACAGCTAATTCCTCACCTCCCCACAACTGATCTCTTTATATTAGCAGTGCAACATACCTTGTCTTTGTGTCCAGTACAGCTACAGAAGAGAGGCAGCAGTGTAAGAGCAGTGGAGGAAAGACAAGCATGCCACTCAAATAGTTTTAAAAATACTTTTTAACAACTACGATTTAATTAGGCTTTTGTCAGTCTTATCCCTTTTTAGGTTGATTATATTGCCAGAATATAAATTTGATTGATAAAACAATCAGGTTTTCTTCTCAGCAGAGACACAAGGCACCTGCTTTGTACAACAGCTCCAAGAGAATAATAGCAGAAACCTTGCTCTGGAGTTTGCAGGTGAGTTCAGTATTTCAGTTTTGCAAAGAAAAGTTCTGATTTATTTCACAGGTGTTAAAAAGGCTCAGGAAAAGACAGGTGTCAGTGCTATTTCCCACTGTAAGGCTGAGCAAGAAGGTGGATTCATTTGTAGAGAGGGTGGCAAAAAATAGCTCATTTCTGTATTAACTCAGATGGGCATTTGATATGGTTATTCTCAGTTTGGGTGACATTTCAGCTCTCATTTTAGTAGAATAAATGAAAATACGTAGACTTGGTAAATTCGAGTTTGTGTTAAAAAGAAAAAAAAAGATTAGATGAACAACTGTGAGATACTCCTCCCTGCCTTGTGTGTGATTTAGTATCATTTCTGTAAGGATTTCAAACATCCATGGAGATGTAAGTTTTGCTGGGAAATGGGAGATGTTGATGCCTAGAGACTGCAAGCATTGCACTGTGTGGCTGTAGGTATCAGAGCAACAATGGGAAGCTTTGAAGCAGAACCTGAACATGCCTGGGAAAAAAAATCAAAGTAAATTACAAGTAATCAAGTTATCAGGACTTTGAAAATAATTTATAGATGTTTTAGCTCATTTTAGTTTGCATTTGTGAAGATCTGAAAATTTTCACATCCTGTTACCCTATTTCACCTGGGAGATGGAAACTGCCAAATGGCAAAAAGACTGTAGGAAATGGATGGCAAAGGGAAATAGCCTTTTCCACCTAGAGAGCACCAGAAACTATCTTCAAGGTGCCATGAAGTGAGAAAAACTTTCAGCTACACTGGCCCAAACCTTTCAACTCTGCTGCCACATAGAGGGCTAGTAACTTGTTGATAACAAAAAAAGCTGTTTTCTCAAAGCTGTTCAAATCCAGTAGTTTGCTGTTGTTGAAATAGCACAGGTGGAAACACAAAATGCAGATTCCACAAAATGAATTGCAGCTTTAACCCACGAGCATCCCAGCACTACACAGTTTCTGTCTGGTTATGCCACTTGCTATCCACAACTCTCAAAGCCACAAGCTCAGCAAATCCAGGGCAAGTTCAGACATTTGTTACCTACTCTTGCTGCCTTCTCTGCCAAGGGGCCAGGAAGATACACCACAGTTGGAGAGAGCTGCCAATTCCTCACCTGGGTTCAAAGGACACAGCTCGGAAGCAGAGCAGTGCCTGAGCCAGCTGAAGCCCACAGGTCCTGGGTTAGATGGGATTAGTGACCGTCAGTGGTTTCTCTGTGGTGTCCTCTGCCAGGATGAAAGCATGCTTTGTTCTTGCCACCAAGCTGGCAGTATAAACAGCAGAAGCATTGAAGCCTGTTTTCTGAGGGATGCACTCATGCAAGTTGGTGCAGTATCTGATGTCTAGGAAGGTGCAAGCCCAGGAATATTTCTCCACAGCAAAGCCAGCCCCAGGACCTGTTCCCCACAGGAACCTCTGGTAGCCCATCCAGGCCAAGGATGCTCCTGTTTCCCTGTCTCCCCTAAGGGAAGGGATTAGTAGTCTTTGCTCTCCACTAGCTTCCCTCCTATTTCCACAACACCTCAAAACCTTTTATCTTTGAACGGGTCAGGACTCAAGTCTGTACAATTTCTCATGTTAATCTCCATTTGAACAAGAGTAAAGGGTAGACTATGGGAGTAGCTCAAATCCAAACAACCACATTCAGACTGTCAACATCTAGAACTGTATCAGTTCAGGTGAAGTCATGTCAAACTTCTGTATTTTCAAATTGAATTCATTGTGGTTTTTAACTCCCATTCATTGCTTCTTGTTCTACCTTTTTCTGCTGGGTTAAAGGGCTCTTACACAAAACAGCGTGCTCTTACTGTGGGAGCAGATGTCTCTTCTCAAAGCAAGGTGTGTATACTTGAGTTCTTTTTCTGTCCCTTTTGTTCTTTGAAAGATAACCCAGCTGTACAACACACTTAACCAGAGGGCAGATGTTGTTTCAATCTAGTCCGTTATAAAGCAGGAGGGGAAAACAAAAAATAAAATAAAAAAAATAAAAATAAAAAAAATTTGGTTTTCATTTTGTTGTTTTTAATAGAATAGGCATGGTATTTCTGGGAAATGTTTATGCTAATATTTCAGGGGGAAGTCCTGTGTAAAGTGATGAAGAAAGCACCTCCTCAAATAGTATAATTTAACTTATTAACTACAATAAGTTGTTCTTCCACATGACTTTTCCATTTATTTTTTAATAGCTTTTCAAGTGCATGGCTGCTTTTTACCCATGCCACATGCAGCAGAGAAGAGAAAGAGCCATCTGTGTTGGCTGTTAGGCAAAATAAGAAGTAATTACCAAAGCTCATTTTGATTTAGCAGTGTTACAGACGGATCACAGTACTCTGTCTATGTTTTACTGCTGAAATTATTTCAAGCCTTGACTAGAATTATTCTGCTCTTATCTGCCCACAGCCAAGCACCTAGATCTATATTTAAGCACCTGCAATTTATTCTGATTTTCAGAACACACAGCATGTACTGTTCTCTCTGATGTTCAAGGAATCTGTACCGGTTCAGTTTCTCTGAAAATTTAGGCAGTTAAACCCAGAGAGAGGCTTATGCAATCACATTGGCCAGGACCAAGCTTCCGTGTCATTCCTTTGTTGTGAATGTCCCTTCTTCATCTTCACCCCCTAAAAACCACCAGAAAAAAAAAGAAAAAAAAGAGATAAAGCACTGTTTCTTGCAGGAGACTTTATGATTCAGGTGTAGTGTATCAGTTGCGTGGGCTATCTCTACCCTTAGAGACCATGTTTCAGTGTTCCATCTGACAAAGCTCTTCACATCAGGGGAAAAGGAAAAATTCTCAAAGCGGGCGCTAAAATTTTTCACATGTAGATGAATACCAGGCTGAAACCTGCTTTTTCTGCAGCCACATCCATGAGGAGTACTCACAGCTCACACAGTGCCACCCCACTACCCTCTGGGACAGAGATCCTGAACTGACTCTGTTTAATGGAGAGTAACAGGAAAACATGTGGCCTTCTGGAGAGCAGCAAACCAAACCTTTGGGACACAAGGAGCAAAATGCTTGTGTTCCACTGTACAAGCTGGTCATTAGAAGCTGTTACTGGGCAGTCTGAACTGCCCCATCTACCCCTAGCAGCTTCTCAGCAGTAGCAGTGACTTCCACCAGTCCAGACTGCATATCATCCTCAATAGTTCTTCGCTGGACAAAAGGGACTGAGGTCTGGTGCTCCTACACATGGTGTTTTGATGATATATTCCTACTAGAATGAACAGGTCAAAGCTGTCTCATGCCCTTGGGTTCCCTGGGATATTACCCAGATGAGTAACAACCTCTTTGGCCAATTTTTTTGGATGCTGCTGTTTTATCCCATGACACTCTACATGCCACATCTCTCTGAGCTGTCCAGAGGTTTAGGCAGTATTTGTACATAGATAAAAGTCTTGGGGCCACGGATGACCAACAATATAGAAAGTCCATTTGCTAAGTGAGGGTTGATAACTTCATCCTACCCAAGTGGGTTCCTCAGATGTAAGAGATGCTGCTGTACAAGTGATCAGCACCACAGAGGGAGGCTCTCAGAGTCTTTTTTTTTTGTGTTTTTGTGCTTGTGCAGGAGAAGGAGCTTCTTTAATCCTCCTATTGCTATGGGCTTGTTACAAGATAGTGTAATATAAAAGTGTCTGTGAGCTTTAATGAATTTGTAAGTCATAGCACCAAAAGGGTGTCTTGGGGAGAAGACTGTTGTCACTGGTGGAAACAGAAGTGGGAAGATGATTTTCCCTCTGAGTGGTGACATTTTCAAATGCAGAATCCATTTCATCTCATGTTCCTGATCTATTTAGTTTTTTTGGTTTTTTGGGGTTTTTTTTGCATCAGAGAGCAGTAATACCAAGCAGATTGCTGCTCAGGGATTACCCAAATGGCAGCGAAGCTTCTCCTCCTAACACAGACTGAAGAGTTGTACAGGTTGAAGAATCCTGAAAATATGGATCCTCTCTCCTCATGATTATTATTCCTGGCAGCAGATTGTTAAACACATTCCACCACTTGTTAAATATGGAATAACCTGTGTCCAGCAGACAGCACCTGGACCCAGCTGTTCTGTGAGAAAAGCCCTACAATCGAGGATTCCTACAAAGTCCTAAAATTCCTTCAGGTTTTCCGTGAAACACATGATTCGGGAGAACAAGTGCCAAATAAATTTAAAAGCAGCATTTGTGGAGCTGTGTACTCACTTAGTATCCAATGGGGATTGCCTGAACAGTGCTATCCCAGTTCTCCTCCTCGCTGCTGAGGAACCTGTGGCTGACCCCATTGGTGAGCCAGCTTGGCTGGCTGAAAGGTTGGGTGAGCTCAGGTGTTGGGACAGACCAGAGATGATGGGGCAGTCAAAGTGTGGCCAGCACGGAGTGACTACACAGGGAGTGAGTCCTGCCCTGTGGGTGTCAGTGGCAGATGACATCACCTGGAATCCCCAGTGGATAAACGTAAGGTGCCTCATTGGAGATGAATGGATTGTGTTCCACTGAAACCTTCAAAAAATTTATGGGCAGACCACGCTTTTGTTTCCCTCACAGCCACCTCTACAGCAAGAAATTTGTGTCTTTCTTGTGTGAAAGACCCCGTGGTGCTCTGTTCTCCATGCAGATATGGCATTTCGGGGTTTCTTTACAACAGGGACCTGAATGCTGCACTCTTGCTTTAGGGTTTTGCTGACATTTATGAGTTGTTTGTCCTTCCCTGACCTGCATGAGGGAACCTGGCCAACCAGGCTGTGTTAGCAAAACCAACACTCCCAGAAAGTAAAAGTTGCACACATTCAAGAGAAGTACTCTTGTTGCTTGTTGTGGACATCTTTTGAGTCATGTTAGCTCAGTTCCAAAAGAGTAACAAGGAATCAGTGGTGCAGTAAGTGGAATTAACCTTAACTAGTGTTATTAACCCATCTCATCCCTTTCTGATCTTGAGTGGATTCATGGTCATCTTCCAGCATGGACGGATTTCGAACCCTTGGAAACAACAGATTCTAACTGTCTCCTTTTCTGCTCTTCCCCAGACTTCTCCTACATTTGCCAATTTTACCAGGAGAGGAATATCTCAGCCCAGATCGTGTCATGGTTATTGTGAGCATTCATCCAGGACTGTCCAGCCTTAGCTTGGGCAGGTTTAAACTCAAGAGCCACCACTCAGACCAGCAAATCCTCCACCACCACTGCCCCAGGTCCTGCCAAGGTAGGTCAGCCTTGATCCCTGCCTATGCCTGGCCAAAGGCAGTTTGCTTCACTGGCTGAGCCCAAGCCCTCTCCATGGCCACATCCCTGTGGCAACTGCGACAGCAGACATTATGTTCCACAAAGCCCTTTTTCTCCCATCCAAAGCAATTCCTAAATTCCTCAAAGTCTGCAGATATTGCCTAGCACAGTCTGTCCCATGCCAGCCTCTCCCTGACCTGCTGACCAGCACCACAGTCATTTGTTCAGTTCCAAAGGAAATGTTGGCTGCAGAAATGAAAAACAAAATCCTGGCAGTAGCACATCTGCCCTTCATCACAAGAACCAAGGAATTCTGCATAGGGACAGATGAGTCCAAAGCACCTGGCAGGCAGCTGAGCAGATGAGTCACTTGAGGAGCTGGGGCTAACAAGTGATATGTGCATATTTAATGTACCCCAGAAGTCCTGTCTGCTTTCAAATTGCTCAGAGATGTTTGTTGAGGCTCTGGGGATGTTGGAGCTTCACAGGCACACTTGAGAGTCCTGAAAGGAGCAGTTTGACTCAGATACTTATCTCAGCACTTTCTGCTTCATAAATATTTCAGGCCTTAAAGTCTCCAGGCTGAGAGGCACTCAGATGGATGAGGACCTGGGGAGTAGTTCAGTGTATTGGAGAGAAACAAAAAGACCTTTCTGGCAGTGAATGATCTCCCTGACTCCTTTCCAAACTGCTTGTAGAGTTACTGAAGAGACTTGTCACAGAACAATCATGAGCTTTATTTCCTTAAGTAAACCAGATTAAAAAGGGAGAGAAATGAAAAAACCACAACGAGACCTTTGAAATTCTTTCTAAATTGGTGCTTAAGATGAGCCTGTGAGTTGATTTTTCAAAAATAGTGTTTTATGTTCCACAGGAATCTATAGCAGGAGCTCCACAATGTGTAGGAGATAAACAGGAAGCATTTCCAAAGCAGCAGGGTTGAAATCCTCAGGCATGGGTTTGAAGTACACTTCCCTTTTGCAATTCATAGTGAATAAATGACTTGGTGGAACTCATTGCCTCAGGACTATGGGGAGGACAAAAATAAAAGCAGGCTTCTGTGCTTCATTTATTTATGGAAATTATTTACACCACATCTTGTCTAACCAAGGAAGGTTAACACTTTCTCTCTGGGTAGCTGTTCGCTGATTGCACCATTCCCTTGGATTTTGTTTTCCACTGTCTAAGCTGAACCTGCCAAGCTGCAAGTTGATGCTGTTGGTCACCATCTCACCATCTTCCACTGCTGAGAAGAGCTTGACTTTGTCATCTTTGTACCTCAGGCAGAAGTAGCTGTAGGCTGCTATCAGTTCATGCCTTAGACCCCACTGTTGGAACAGCTTCTCCATAATTCCCAACCTTCCCAGGTCCCAGAGGGTGCTGTGCATTGAGTCCAGCCAGGCTTCACTCCTCAAGAAAGTAGAAGCTTCTTGACAGAGCTGTTATCAACCCGTGCCTCTGCTCCACAAACCATCTGTGCCTGTGGTTCTGATTCCTGTGAAGAAGCAGGAACACAGATTCCAGGACCTACACACCTTTGCAAAAAATACTGAGTAAAGCTCACCACCATGAATTGCTGGGAAAATGCCTTCAGGGGAATTCTGGTGCAAAGCCTGCAGGGGGAGGATGCTGGCCAGCAACACTGGCCTCTGTTAAGCTGCCCTCTGAGCAAACTGAGATGTCAGTGTGGCACTGAGATCCATCAGTGCTGCAGCTCTCAGGGGAAAACTGCTCCTCAGGTCATCCTTGTTCATTATACCTGGTTAATACAGATGAATCAGGGAAGAATGAAATGCATCCGTCTACTAATTTTTGTTTAATTAGTAACAAAACAAATATGTTTGGACTTCGATTACTTCACACAGAGGATATTGGAATGAAGTATCAGGTGGTTTTGTACCCATTTTGCTCTGTTTATTTCCATGTAAAAATATACGTCTGGTACACAAGATTTTAAAAAAATAGATTTTCACAACAAAATAAGTGCTTTGAGCACTAAAAATTCACTTGTGCACTTTAATGTTGGCCCAAACATTTTCTATCCACATCCCCTCCCTACCCCAAAAGTGGGCAAACCCTAGAATATAAATATTATCTGTGTTAGATATAGAAAACTTTCCCCAAAAAAGAGCAGGAAACACAAACATAACAATTCTGTGGCTCAGATAAACTGATATTCACTCTCCCAAAACAATAAAAAAGGAAAAATAAAAATATTTTTATCAAAATTAAAATGGTAAAGGGAACTCAAGACTAATTATCAGGCACTGCAAGCAGAAGGGGAGGAAATAGTGAGACACTATACCTTTCAGGGGAGCAAAGGCACAGACCAGGTAGCAATAGTATGCTTGCAGATGGTCAAAAAGATTTAAGAATCACAGAATAATACCAGGTTGGAAGGAGACCTTGAGAACAGAGTAGAGGAGATGTCTCTTATGAGTCCTTCTTCACCTGCTGTAAAGTTGGGTAAAGGAAAACCAACAGTTTCTACAACCAGCATTTGCCCATCTTGAGCTAAGGCAACACATCAGGAAATGCTGACATGTTGAAAATGTTTTCTGGCAAGAGTTTCTTTTCACCAGTTTTTGAGACTTTCTCAGGTAGACTGTGCTGATCACACTGAATAGTGACCTAGTTCACTTCCTCAGTCATGGGACCACTTCCCATTAGCCCAGGCAGTATTGGAGGCATCTTAGAACATCATCAAGTTCCCCCTCTTCCAAATGTGAAAAATCCCTCAAAGGGAAAAACGGTCCCTTTGCTAAACCATGAATTAGGGCAGAAGGAGACATTCATAGCTCATGGTTAAAAACAGCACATCAACAACTAACTATGTGAAGGCAGTGGGATGAAATGCCATCAGCTTTGCAGGGCTGATCTCAGGTGTTACCATAAACACACTGCCTGTGGGAAAGGTAACAGGCATTACTTGGTGGCCAAGGTCACACCTGCTCACAGGGCAGGAATTGCTAACAGAATGTTTGGAGATCAGTATAGCTGAGGACAAAACAAGAGGGAAGGTCGCTGAAAATCTGATGTCAGACATGGGATTGAGTCTTAGAAATCAGAGTGTGCAAAAGTAAACCTTTTAAAAGTAAACCAGACTTGCCTCATTCTCCATTAAGTCAGTGGCTTTCTAAAACAGGAACCATACAACAGAGATTGGGATTAAAAGAAGAAAAATCTGCCCTGAAGTTCTTGGAAAACTTAGGATTCAGCCCTGGCCTGAAGAGGGTCTTCTGCAGTGTTCATAGGTCAGTGAGCAGGTCCTAGGGAGGAGGTCTCCCACCACAGGGTGTCTTGTCCCACTGGACTCTGAGTGAGCCAGCTGAGTTCATCTGCCAGAAGACTTCAGTGGCAAATTCGTTCTGTCATTTCTTTCTGCATTGAAGGGGGAGAGAAAAGAAAGAAACAGTAAGTGCAAAAGACAGGTTTGAGTAGTGTGACATGTCAGGCAGTTTGGGAGGTGTCCAAAAGCAACCCAGGGAAGCAACCGTGGGAGTCTTGGAGAGCTTTCTTCTATTTCCCATGACAGCCCTCCTGGGAACTCAGCTGCCTCAGCAGCTCCATCCTGGCACTCTCCCCAGTCTCTGTGGCACAAGGTTATTTTGGCTGTGCCCTAGCCTTGAGAGCAGTCCAAGGAAAGAGCTTTGGCTGAGATTTAAAAGATGAAGGTCCTGCTCCTGGCTCAGCTGCAGAGCAGCCAGACAAGGTGATGCCACTCTCAGAGCCTCTCTTTGCAGCCTTAAGGAGATGGGACATGGAGCTGCTCCCGGTTCTTGCTCCAGGAGCAGACCACAGCTCACCCAGAGGACCTGTGGTTACAGCAAGGGATCCCACAGTCACACTGCAATGCAAATGAGTGCTAATAACAGGGCCCACAGGAAACCTCCAGCGAGACCAAGCTCTGTTTAGGATTACAGACTGTTTTCTTTAGCCAGAATGGCATCATGTCAGCTACATTAGGAAGGTGTCCAGCTTTCAGCAGGTGGAGGATGGTATTTGTTCTTGCCTTAAAATGCTCAACTAGTATTTTGTAAATCTTGCAGTGAGAAAAATGTGATTCTAGCTCATCGGGTTCATAGCTTGTGAATCTGTGTGCCCACAGGTTCACCCATGCACTCCAGAGGAAGGTTTGCATATTAAAATGTGAAAAATCTATTCCAAAATAGACTGGAAGTAGGACTGGTCCATGGAGAAGGAAGAATGCAACTCTGGAAAAAGAAGAACTAGGAAAGGAGGATGACCCTTCAGTAACCCTATAAAAGGCCCTTTAGTTATATAACCTAGGGAGACAGAAGCAGCAAATGTTGATCTTCAGTGCTGAAAACTTTGTTTTTCAAATCCATCAGGGACAGTGGCAAAGAGAGGATTTTCCTGTAGGAGTAACATGCAAAATCACTTAAGTGCAGAATCTGGCCATCAAATGAAAAGCTGATGCTCTGCCACAAAATCACACTGCAAACAGGAAATGTTTGCAAACGTTATGGAAGGAAAAGAAGAGGGTGAGAGGACTGTGCATATCCTCTTGCAACAGCACTATGCCCACCCACTAGCACAACACCAGGCAAAAAAGCAGCCGAGAACAGGAGGGACTACAGTGACCAGTGGGCTGGTAAGTCACCAGTGAGCTCCTCAGACAAGCCCAAATGTCCAAGGCATTCCTCACATTCAGGAAATCCCCACAGTAAGCAGCTGGATCCCTGCCAGTGCTGCAGCCCAGCACCACAAGCTGCCCTTGTCAAGGAAGCGAGTGCACGGCTTCTCTTCTCCCATGTTCCTTGATTTGCTGAGAGAGTGAATCACTGCCTTTGGCTAGTTCTTCTGTACAAAGGATCTCATTCTCAGTTCCCATGATTTGCTGCTAAGAAATCACATCCCACAGAAGCCTGACAAAAGGGAAGCTGAAGCAGCAAAGGGAGATTCGGCCAGAGGAAAGCTTAGAAGTCTGTCATGGGATTCAAGGGGACCAACTAAATGCAAGGCTAGGACAGCTGTCTGGGCTGATGAGGCAGCCTGGTTGCAGGATACTCTCATAGACACCTGAACCAGCTCACTGCCTGAGGGAAGGAGGCTCTTCCTCCCCCCTGGTCCTTCCTCTCAACCCTGTGATTGTCTGCTTGAGGCTTGGGTGGCAGGCAATGAGGCACAGATAGACCAGGGGCAAATGTGTCTCATTTCCTTATAGTTTGACAGTAGCTGCATCACAGGGAAAGAATCTGCTCACCTGAGATTTATGCAGACCCATCAATCATCTCATGTTGTATGTGAGTCACTGGCATTGAAAGCCTATTTAGCAAAGTCAGCCTCTGCTTTGGCTCCCAGGTGCTATTTACATTAGCAAGCAGTAGTCCAAGAGGATTACACTAATATGGGCTGTATAGCAATGCTGAAGAGGCTTGTCATGAGGAACACTGACAAAGGACAGAGTGATGCTGAGCTGCCATTTTCTGGTGCTGAGGGCCATTGTGATGTTTTACAGTTGAACTCTATACAATAATTGAAGTCGATACTGTTGTCATTCAAGTCTCCCCTGATTAGATCATCATCTCTCCATCACCCTAAATCATGATTAGAGCAGACAGGCAGAAAATCGACTGATTGAAATGAAAGCAGAGGAGTAAAGTGCTCAGCACTTAGGGGCAGGGGCATCTCCCCCACCTCCAGATCCTAAGCAAGCAGCTGGGACTCTTCTCAGCTCTTTCTCAGATTTTATCCTCTTGGTCTTCCCTGACTCTCTGCTGCTGGATATGGCCTTTTCTGCAACCCATCCCTTATCACAGCATGCAAACTACTGGGTTTCCCATTAATTCTTGCTTCACTGGAACATGTCCTCCCTAGGTCAGACTATACAGGACCTTGTCTGCAACAAACTTACTTCTCTTACAAAACCAACGATGTACATTTTCTAGTTTATGAGCCCTGGGCTGTCTGGCCTCTGCTTCCCACAAATCCTGCTGTTGTCAAGGGCTCTCACCTTCTGCCTGGCTAATTGCTTCCCAAGGGAAACTGGGAGACCCAATGAAGCCTCTCCAGCATGGCCTTGACAGCTATTGCCTGAAGCTGTGTCCTATTGCTATTGCCTTCCCTGCAGCCTCAGTGAAATTCACACTAGGATCTCCAGCAGGGAATGCTAAAAGAAAAACTGTGGAGAAGAGACTTCGGCTCAAATCTGACTCCTGAAAGCCATGTGGGCACAACTGGCTGGAAACCCTTTGATGTACAAATTGCATTAGAGCTACCACATCACTGTGGGAACACTACCCTGTGGTGGCCCTAAGGGTACTGAAGGTCCATTCACAGACATGACACCAGAGGCAAAGCTGAAGAAAGGATCAAAGGTTTCCTTGGTGCTGCTGGGAATTTTGCTCTCAGAACACTAAGGCTGATGGTCCCAGGACAGAAAACATGACTGTGTGTATGAGGTAGGGTGGCCAAAAGAGTCCAGAGAAGGTCAGCACTGCTCAGAGTCCAGCCCCAACCCAAACCTACAAGTGCTATGTCCCGGCCACACCACTCACCCTCCACCTCCCCATCCCAGGGCCATCCTTACCAAAGGCTCCAGCTCCCGGTGGTCAATGAGGCTGAACTCCCTGATGAAATAGTAGAAGTGCTTGTAGCAGGTGTTGACGTGAGCCTCAGCACCCATGTTGATGATGCTGTCAAAGTGGTGGATGTAGACATGGACAAAGACACGGAAGAGGCGGGTGAGGATCTTGGTGCAAACTTGCTGGAACTGCTTGGGGAAGGGAACACCTGCAAAGCAGAAGCAAATTAGAACATTTGAACATTTCCAAAACAAAAAAACAAAAACAAACCAGTTAGCATTTAAATGTCTCTGTCATGCTTGACAGGCAGTCGTAGGTGACAAGGAAGGACACCCTTGGCTAATGGGGCAGTGTGCCACTGAGCTCTTCCCACATATTCCCTCATTGCCCAACTAGCAATTTCACACAGGCATGGGCTTGGGATTCAGAGTGTTGCTGTAGGAGAGAAGATTCCTCATGCATTTGAGGAGGCCACAACTCTCCACATCTGGCTCAATCCAGAGTAATCTGGCAGAGATCCTTCTGCCCTTTCTCCCTGCCTTTCCCCTACAAGTCTGCACAGCCACGATATAAGTCAAATTGTATTTAGCCATGTCCATGAACAAAGCCAAGCCATCTCCCACCAGAAAAAATACCTTCCTCTGAACCCAAAACCATGGCTTGTACTGTTTTCCTTCCTCCTCACACCCTCAAACATAATTTCTGATGCATCAACAGAAATGGGTGGGGTTTCTACCATTTTCCTGATCCTTATTTCAATAAAATGTCTCATTAAATCAGGAAAAAAACTGCCCATCTAAATGGTGTTTGGGTTGTAATTTCATTGCACCTGTATCAATCCTGAGATATCCTCATAGGATGGGACCCACCATATCTGGCTCTATACTTTCAGCTTTGTACCACACAAGGCCACAGTGTGAGGTATTTCCACCCTTTTCAAAATACACTGCCATAACAAGGATGTGATACCATCAGTGCCACCAACCTTGGGGTAAATCTCTAAAGGAAACATGGCTTTGAAACGCTAAACTTTTTGGTGGTTGGGTTTTGTTTTTGTGAGGAGGAGAATGAAACAACTGATATTTGTTTTCCTGAGGCTTCTTCCTCTCCCCAGAGCAATTCAATGCAAATACACAAAGAACAAAATAAAAACCTCCCTTCCCACGGCTGTACCAGCCTCCTCCCTTAGCTTCTTATTAATGCAGCACATAACCTCTTGAAAATCCTTCCAAACAAACTCTGCTCAACCAAGGCTAGCTCACACATTTTGTGCACAGGACAGCATCAGCAAATCTCTTAGCTAAAAAATTAAAAATGGTAATTTTATCTTTGAATCTTTCTCACAAGCCTTGCTAGGCAATTAAAAAAGTTGGGTTTTTTTTTCCCCAAAGGCTCCTGGCAGTCTGGTTTCCCAGCAGCAGTGCTGAGCCCCTGTCCTCCGTGGGTGGCAAACGCAAAGGTTCCATCCTTCCAGCATCACGTGTGGATGGTTTGGAACTCATAAAAGAAAAATATTTTTGGTCTAAAGCAGAGTCACCCTGAGCACAGCCCAGTCTCACTTTCCTGCACGCAGAGCGTTGGAGCTGAGGGCAGGGCTGGAGCATCTGCACTCGTGCCACATCTGGATGTCCCAGCCAACAGCTGGAGAAGATCCTGACTCAGCATTATGCAGTGAGGTGGTTTTGAGTCTGATTTGTGGCCACTGCTCTGCATAACCACAAGCATACTGCAGCCCCAGGGCTGCTCCTGCAGCAGGGACCTCAGTACGACCTGTTTCACTGCCAGCTCTGACAGATCCCATTAGGACTTTCCAGGAAAGGTGATCACATCTGGCAAAGTACAACCAGGCTGCCCCTATGCCGACACCTTAGAGATGTGACTGGAGATCTGCTTCTGGCCAGCACCCTTGGCTACAGAGCCCTCCTTGCATGCTGGTGTGACACAGGCAGGGATCAGAGAGCTCTTGAGGTTCCCCTGCAGTCAGGAGGGACACAGCACTTTAGCAATGGCTTCATTTCGGCTTTCTGCACTGAGTGAGGATGTGCTGAGCAAATAAAAGCCAGAATCACCCAGTTGGGGATTCAGTCATTTTCCTGCAGACCAGCTTTGAAGCACTGGTTAAGAAACTTTTTTTTTTTTTTAATGAAGCTCATCACAGCAAATAATTGCTGTTGAATGCACATTTCTGGGGAGTACACACTGTTCTGGACAGGCTGTCATCTCCCTGGGACCAGAGGCAGCTGGGATCTCAGCAAGTGCCCAGGAAGGCATTTGCTGCCATCAGTTTGTCACCCAACCCAGTCACCAACTGCCTCCCCAGTCAATGCAGGCAGTGAGGGAGAAATATGACCTGATCATCACCGAGAATTTATTGCCAAACTGCAAAGAGTGATAGTGAAGGAAAGCACCACCCCTCGACCCAGTCCTGAGCTGAGAAGGAATAAGCTCAGAGAGTGACAGCAGATCAAACAGATCTCAGGCTCCCAGGGCTGACAGCATCTGTGGTGCAGATCCTGCTGTCAGATGGGCCACCTCCAGACATGGCAGATGGTGACAAGTGGCTTTCCACAGCTTTTGTCCTGAGGTTATCCAGGAATTGACTTGTCTTATACATCTGTCAGCAGCAATTCCTCATGGACATGCTGGCAGCTGAGAGACTTAGAAACATCTCCAACTACATTCTGGGTTCTCCAAAAGCAGCTTTTGCATCAGGGAAAAGACATTTAGCTTAAATCACAGAATCAAAGAATAGTTTGAGTTACAAAAAAATCTTTAAAGATTAGCTAATTAAAATCTCGTGGTCATCAGCAAGTACAGGAGCTGTTGAACTCCTAAACCTATAGATATATGGAAAGACACCATCAGCCTGCCAGGACCTCCAAGCTCACTTCTGGACTATTCAACCACTGTGTCTCACATGAACCAGGAGCATGGGAAGCTCCCGGGAGCTGACGCTGAGCTGCCCTTCTTTGTGCCCATCACCAGGTGTCAGTGTGTGGCCGTCCCCTCCAGGCACGGCCAGGCTGTAGTGCTGGCTGCCTGTCACTAAAGCATTATTACAGGTCCCAAGCAGCACTGACCCCTCACTACGGTCCTTTGGGATCACTCAGGTCTGGCTCTTTCTCCTCTCGCTTGCACACCTGCCCAGGGAGGCACAGCAGCTTCCTCTCCCCGTGCTGCAGCCGGGTCTGTCTCCTGGGCCAGGACCCTCCATGCAGGGCAGAGATGCTTGACTGGACCCTGCATCAAAGCACTTCCCCTCGGGAAGGAAGCAGGGCGGATATCTGACATGCAGATTGCCTCTGCCAGCAGTGGTGCTCGCTGCTGATCTCCAGTGACTTGGAAAGAAACACACAGCAGCCCCAGCAGGCACTGGCCGTGCTGGTGGGGAGCTGGAGAAACACCTCATCCCCTTGCCCAGAGCTGAAAGAAAAGGGCTCTGCACTAAAGGCTGCATCTGAGAGCAGAAGGATCCAGCATTGCCCTGGGTCAGTGCCAGCGGATGTCCAGCAGACAACCCGTGTGACATCCTCTCCAGCACTGAGGGGACACAGCCAGGACAGGCTGTGCCTCCTCCCTGCAGCCAGGCACACACCGCAGCCAGCACGTCCCAGCCAGGGGAAAGCCATGGGGTGGGGATCTCTGGCCACATGCACCTCTCCTGCCCTGGCAGGTGCTCAGCTGTACACCGAGCACTGGCCAAGCTCGCTGCCGTCCCACCAGAGCTGCTGGGAGGGCTCACTGCAACAGCCAGTGCAGTGATGGGGCCCTTCCCCTTGCATGGTGGGGGACAGCTGCTCCCCCCAGGGCTCCCACCTCCCTGCCAGGCTGGGCCAGGCACAGCCAGCACAGAAACCCCATCAGTGGCCAGTGCACCAGTAAATGGCATTTGGGAGTGGGGCACTGGCGGCCCTTACTTAGGGAACTTGCTCCATCTTGAAGGTGGCACATCGTGGCACAAACCAGGGACAGTAGCAGATGGACGACACAGAGGGATGAGTCTGGTGGGACAGACCCTGAGTGGCTGAGATGTCCTCTTAGCAGAAATACAGCAGGACAGGGGAAAGTCAGGATGGACCTCCAGGTTTGACAAACTGCCCCAACAGGGTGATGCTGCTAGGGTTTGCTTCACCCTCCCCAGCCCTGCACACCTGCAGGGACCAAAAAACACCATCCTAGTTCATCCCATTGATGGTGGTCTAACTGCCCAGGGGGACAGCAAAACATCACAAAACCTACCTGGGCTGACCTAAAAGAATTGAAATTAACTTTACCTTTATTTCCCTCACCATCCAGCAACCTTGGAGAAAGCAGCAGCAAACCCACAGTCCTGCAGGCAGCAGCCACCCTCTGACTCCTCTTGCATGATGTTTAGTTTAGATAAGAGGAAGAATTTCTGCTCCAAGCCAAGGCAAAAAGCTGCAAGTACAGCAGGTACAATTTCACTCCAAGCAGAGTGACTCACAGCCCTGAAATTAATTGGCACCTTTAGTTTGTCTTGGACTTTTGCTTGAAAATCCCAAGACATGATTTAAAGCTCAAAGGAATCTGTTTACCCACTCTGTGCTGACTGCTTCAAAACATAAAGAAACCATATGTAAAAGGAAATGAAAATGACAGGTAACAAAGTGCCTCTGTTTAGGGTAAGGGACTGCCAAAGGGACCTGGATCTTTCCTGCCATCTCCTATCCCCAATACTTGTACACCAGCCAACTTAAATTTTTCATGATGAATCAGTACTGGAAAGCTATTTTGCTTCTTGGCAATTTTGTTTTTTTCCTCTGCAAATGCAGTAATTCAGTGAACTTCGTGATGAATCCTTGTTGTTATTCTCAATTTCATTTTGGCCACCGTGGTGTTCAGTGATTCATTTTTCCTAAAAATAAGTCTTTAAAGCCCTGTTTAAAACTAATGGCATGATGGCAGCTGCAAGCTGGCGTGGAATTAATTTCGGAAGAAAAAAAGCAGGGGGAAAAAAACCAAAACAAATTATGTAAAAAAGAGCCAGCTGAGAGAACACCAATAATTACCTGAATTCTGAACATTTTTCTCCTGTTGTTATGGCAAGAAAGTATCGGATAATTTTGCACCAGGTTTTCTCTGTTTTTTATAATTGTTTTGGGACTACGCTTGAATGACAGGCTTGAGTTTTGAAAAGTTTTCCAAGAACTGCTATAAAACCTCCTGTGGCCAGTGCTCTGTCAAGCCACAGGCAAATCTGGCAGACAGCACGAGGTGTTTCCAGTGCTGGGGCTGCTCAAATTTTAACAACAGGAAGGTTCCAGCAGCCACCGTGGTGCTGATGGAGGATACCTGGCCTTGTGCAAGCAGCAGCCTGATGCTGGGCTGACCAGTGCTCACACAGCCATGGAGCCTGGAAACCCCATCCAACCATCCTTCCTCCTCAGCACAGCACCACCCAGCAACAGCTCCCTTAGACCACGGGGCAGAACGATTACTGGGAGGAGAGGATATTTTCCAGGTGATAATCTGTTCATGTGGCCACTCGCTGAATAAATCTACTGATATAGTTTTACCAGCTGGTGAAAGTACACCTGCAGAATCATTTATTCTTCTCCCTGCATGGGAAAAATGCTTACTCTCCATTTAAATGTATTTTTCAGGACAACTATATTGGCTGGAAGAGTGGAAACAAAGCACTAGCACAAACCAAATGATATGGGTTGTCTGGGAAAGCTGCTTCTGTAGATTTATAGCCATCAGGGTGGCAGAGCTCACACCATGCAGGGATTTGTCTCATTTTAACTGGCTGACAAACAGGCTTCCACTCCAGAGAAAGGATTAGACAGTGGGATGGAACCCTGCAGGTAGATTTCCTCGGGCATAGGGAAGACACAGTATCTCCCCCAACCCTTGCTGTGGTATGCAGTGGGTTTGGCATCCCCCCCAGACCTGCTAATAATCTCCACCATAGGGATTTTCTACTGGTGCCATCCGAGGGCTGCAGTCCTGCTGGTTAACTCTGCCAGGTCACAAACTGTCTGCTGGTGTTGGGCTCCCTTCCTGCCAGGTCAGATGTCAGCTGTCCCTCTGGCTTCTTATTGCTGGCAAGATGCAGGATGCTGGCAAGAGCTCTACATCACGCTGCTTGGCTAAACCAAAGGTGTTTGTCACTCTGCTCCCCTCCCACCTCTGACTTGCTGAAGGAGCAGATACTTTAATGTGCAAATCAGCCCAGCTCTGCTCTGGTCACTGGAGCTGTGATCATTTACCCCAGCCAAGGTGTCCCCTGTGATGCCTAAGGACCCTGTTAGCCCACAAGTCAGTGAAGCATCTCTGCTCACTTCTAGCTGAGCCTCTCACCCTGGGGTGAAAGATTTCCCCCTCTGACCCATGAGATACCTCTCAATTGTCAGGAGCCTACCAGCAAGCCCTGCTGAACCCCATGCTGCTTCAGGCTGTGTAGGTCTGGGGTGGAGGAGGATGCTGAGGTTAGCCTCCAGCAATGTTTGTGAGTTTGGGAAACGCTTGCTGCTTCTAAGAAAAACAAATTTAAAAAAGAGAAAAGTCTGTTTCGTCTGCGGTCAGGTGGCCTTAGCCAGGGAAATCTTTGTGCTGGGGCAGCTTTACTGTACATGGCAAAGAGGGGCCAGGAGGGAAAGCTGAAACACTGAGATAGTGGGCAGCTGTGCCCAGGGACCTCTCCAGCACAAGCAGGAGCAAAACAAACCTTCATGCTAAATCACATCTCTGCTGCTCACACCCAAGAGTCTCACCACAACTCCAAAGCATGACATTTGTAATTTCCCCTCATCACCTCATCAAGCTCCTTTCCTCTCCTTAAAACAGCTCACGTCTCCTCTGTGCCCTCTCATGCTTCATTCCCCTTGTACTGGGTCTTTTCTCAAGGGCTTGCTCTTTAGGAGAGAGATTAAGCACCTCTGTTTGGTCACTGTCTCTGGGCCCCACATCCTGGCCAGCCTCCACTGTCATCTAGTGCATTCCCTTCAGCCAAACACTCCATCTTTTGAAATGCCAGAGCTGCCAAACAATTACCCAGTGAACAAGGCAGGACACTGAAAGGCAGATAATTGGGGACACACTGATGACAAAGTGCCACGAGCTCCCTCCTCCCCCTGCCTCCCCCAACAGCCTTTTATGTGTTTTGGAGTGCAACCTCAACCTGAGTTCCCTTTCACTTGTGTGAGGGCAAAACCACAAGGATAGGCTGACACAGGGCCTGAAGTCGTTCAGGGTCCCCACAACAAAAGGGCTTAGAAAAGGGACCCCAGGAACAGCCTTGGAAGAGAAAAAAATTTGTTCACCTACAGTCATCCTGGATCTCACCCAGAACTGCCCCAAAACTGAAATGAAAGGAGAAGTGGAAACCAGCCATCCCTCCCCACATCAGGAGGTGCTACAACTCAGAGGGAGAAGTGCCAGAAATGAGGTGAAAACCACCAGGACCATGACTGTATTAGGCTTTTGCACTCAGAGAGAGAGATGTGAGAGAGCAGAGGATGCTGTAATGTCCCTCCCATGGCTGGCTGCTTTTTGAGGTATTAATACTCCCTGTACACCTTTACTCTCCAGAGCAGCATCAAGCAGCATCACATCCCACATCCCACTTGAAAGGCATGAAATTGAATCAGGACACTCCTTTCTGTCTCACCCCTCAGCAGCAGCAAGTCTGTCCAGCCAGAATGAACAGGGACTTCACTGTCCCCAGCAGAGCTGGGACTGCTGGCCCAGGGTACAACTACCTGTACAGCACAGCCAAATGGGGCTACAACAGTGAGTAATGCCAGTAATCCCTCACAGACCATTTTCTTCAATGTTTCCCAGCATATTAATGAAAATCTTAGTCATAAGCTGCACTGATTTCATATAGCTCTGTCTGCTTGGCAAACAAAAATGGTCAAGCAGACTTGAAAAGCTAAGCATTTCCCCCCTGCCAAACTCCTTAAATCTTTTTTTACAGTCAAGTAGCTTCATGTTCCATCTGAAAAACAACCTCTTCAAGGCATGACCTGAGACTCTGGAAGCCCCATCAGCTCCAACCCTTGAACTCATCTCCCCAAATGACAAAAAGCAGCTAAGTAGCAGCTAATATCAGCCTTGGCAGCTGCTGAGCATTGCAGGTCAACAGCAGAGGGGTTAGTTTGAAAGTTCTGTTGCCTTTGGCAGCTGCTGCAAGCTCCTAAGGCCAAACTTATTGAAGAGGTGCATTATACACTCTGGGCCTTGCCAGTGGTAGGGCCACATCCTAAGGACAGGCATCTCTGCTCAAGCAGTGCCTCAGCTACACAGCAAGATGTGAGGTACAATCAGGGCTGAGATGGACAGGGGCTGAGGAGTGAAGAAGCAAGGGCTGGATCTTGGGATCATGAACCTATGTGGAAAACCAGAAAGACATTGAGTTCATTAGTTGAGAGCAAAGCAGGGATGTAATGATCACCTCTAACCAGCCCTGCAGCTCAACCTGCTGAGAAAAGGCAAGGAAGCTAATAACCTACCAGCCTTCAACTCCGCACAAACACAGAGTAAGTTCAAGCACAGAAAAGGAGAACATTGAATTACACATCCCCTAGCAGTAGGGTGAGGAATTCCAAACTCAGTTTGAAGCTAAAGGGTGTGAGACAGACACTGAGAAACACCTGGAACGGGAAATGCCACAATACTTTGAACGGCAAAGTTCATCAATACCAACCCTGAGATGCACCAGCAGCTTGGGAACATGCACCAGTTACAAGCCCAGCTTTCCTGCAGGGAACCAGAGCACACTCACCTATCCTGGTGGGGAAGATGTCCTCATTGTTAATGAGCGTCTCGATCCAGTCCATCAACATGCACATGTACTGTGGGGCCGACAGCTTGGTCGGCTTCTTGTACTTGCTGTCATCCTGCCACCTGTACTCGTACTTGAGCCCCCCGGACATGATGGGACAGCTCCTCTCGGTGCAGTATTCCGACATGGTGCCGTAGATGAGGTTGATGCGGTTGAAGAAGTCCACCACGTGCACGGCGATCCAGTCGTTGATGCTCTCGCCAGGAGGCAGCTGCACCACTGCCTTCAGGTCCAGCCCAGACTTGAGAGAGGCCTGGGCTTTCTTGTACAGCTCAAAGCGTTGCGTGCCCGGCTCAAACTTCTTTCGGGGACGGAATGTTTTGTCTTTGTTGAAGACTTGCTTGAGACACAGGGCCATTGTGGGCAGGTCCAGCCGGGGTGAGGGCAGAGGCTCAGAGCAACATGAAACCCAGGGCTGGGGTCTTCAGGGATGGAGGTTTCTGGGAGGAGGAAAAAGACATATTTGAGTCACACATGAAGACATCTGCACGTGTGGACGCACTTGAAGGGGTTCATGCCAGGATGCTGGCTGGCCCCACTGCTCTGACAGCACATGGGGACACAGATTTGGAGTGAGCTTCTGGCCCCTTCACACCCACCAGGCTGACCTGGAGCAGATGCTGCCACCTCACACAGCAGCTCCTGGCACTGGAGAGGGTAAGCCCTGCCACATGTGCCTCATGCAAGGCTTGATGGCAGACAGAGCCCTTCCTCCCACCTGAGCACCCCAGCAGTTCACCAGGCTCCAGCCAACCTCTCCCCTCCAGGTTTTTACCAACAAGTGCTGCAATGAAGTGAGAGCCATGATATCAGCGGAGCTCACCAGTTTGGGCAGTCCCACTCTGGTGGCCTTTTCCTCTCCTGGTAAAGGGGAAGCATCTCTTTCCCAGGGGCTTCTCTGTACAAATAACCCCTGACCCTGCAGCAGCGGCTGGCAAGCGAGGCCCTGGGGACCGCGCTGCGACCGCAGCTGGCTGCTGGTTCACACAGCCCCAGCGCCAGGATAAAGGAGAAAAGGGGGGATTATTTTTGTTGTTCGGCCTGGTGTGTTTGTCCAAAAGAACAAAACCCACATCCGAAGAAGGGAAATGCAGCCCAGCACAGCAGAACAACGTTGCCAGGACGCCGCCAGCCCTCCCGGCACGCACACAATGCACACGGCTGCCCTTGCGGTGCTGCCCTTGCGGTGGTGGAGCTGATGCTCTGGGTGCCTCCAGGGCTCAGCAAAGTGCTGAGATCACCCCTTCCTGCCCAAGATTAGCAGCACAGATGAGGGCTGTATTTTCCTTTTCCTCCCTGAAATCCAGTGCAAATCCCATCCACCCAAAGGTGTCCTGGACAGGCTGAAATTGTGCATTTTGTTACCTGCATTAATCACCAGTGGTGTTAATGTGAGACCAAGGCCTCCTTGTGCTAAATGCCTTGCTGAGGCTTAGGGAAGAGAAGGTCTTCCAACAGCCTCCCCCTGATGGGAAGAGACGAACAAACAGTTAAGAAAAAGGAAGGGAATTTATGGAAAAGGGAAGTGACTGACCTAAAGCCACAAGCAGGAGGGAATGGTGCAAACCTTGGAAGAACATTCATCATTAAAAAGACAACTTTAGCCAAAAGCCTGCTATTTAAATTCTGTTTTCTAAACTCAGTCTTGAGCCTGAGGCAGGTTCTATTCTGTGATCAGCTAAACATCTCCCAAGTGAAACCCTCTGCTCCCCTTCAGGCTCACCTCAGGGTCATCACTGGGAGGCAGTAGGACCTAGTGATCATCCCAATGCCTGCAGGATCTGCCTGGCAGGGATTCCTGCACTGCAGCCAGCACGTCTAAAACCCTGTCATGGATGCACACCCTGGTATGGATGGGAATCCCAGCATGAATGCCATTAGTGCACAACCCCAGCCTTTCCCACAGGCTGGAGCCAGAGCTTTGCCACCCTTATACAGCTCACAGCACAGTGAAACCCCACCACGCTCTGCTATACTCAGGTACAAAACAACACGTATTTTTAGGTGCTTTCTGGCCCACAGAGAGGGTCACAGCCATCACACAACATTAAGCAGTATGACTTCAACACCAGCGTATCTGCAGACTTCCCCCATTTCATGTGGCTGGGTGGGATTTTAATGGGCACATCCCTGTCACCCTCATTTATTGCCTCAGGGCAATAACTGGGGCATGTTTCTTGGATGCTTTTTCTTCCCCTCCTCCAACCATGGCCAAGAGCTTCTTTCCTACTTCAGAAAAAGAACATGATCTCTCCAAATGCCACTCAATGAACACAGCATGATGTCATGACTCCTTTCTGTCCCTTGGGAATGGCCTGTGCTACAGCAGTCCTTATGAATCCCATGGGAGGCCAGGGGATTCTGGGCACAGGGAGGCTCTAAAGAAAAGCCCTTATCCAGGACTTCCTGGATTCCACATATTCAAGCACATCCTGTTGATAACACCTCTAAAAAAAGCCTTCTGGGGAGTCTGCTAACACATAACACTTTCAAGAATATGTATGTATACATACATATATGTTTATATATAACCACTGCAACAGGGATCCTAATTTAGTAATATAGGAAGTGCTGGGATACCCTCAGGATGAGGCACTCAGCATGCTTTGCCTGTAGTGCAAAGTGGAATGATGAGGCTGAGCAGTGCCTGGCCCTGCAGCCAGGTTTCCCTGGAATTTCAGCATGGGAAGTCATGCCAACAGACATTTCTCTGTGTCACCATTTCTGCTGGCCTTGGCTCCATCTGCTCTGCTTCAGGAGCTGTTGCTGTTTGCAGACTCTTCCATGCAGAGACTGGGTTGTTCCATGGTGATGAGCAGCCACCCTGGCAGATGACATCCCATCAAAACATGTCACTTGCAGGGGCTGACAGCTGTGAAATCAGTTCTCTTTTAGTGCCTCATACTGCAGGTCCTCCTCAAATATTGAGCCACTAACTGAGAAATAAACATCTCATCTGCTGAAGCCAGACGTGTAACTCATCTACAACTGCATACCAGCATCACCCACAGCTGGATCTCTGTGTTACCCTGCAAGCTGCTCTCACTCATCAGGCAGGTGGGAATGTGCTTCATGGTTCAGCACCATCTGAATAAAACATCAGTTAAAAAAAAAAAAAAAAAAAAAGAGCAACAAAACTGCTAAACATCTGCCAGGTGTTCTCCTACCATGCATGTGTTCAAGTGGGAGTGGAGAGTAAAACCCATTGCTGCCCAAGGGCTCAGAGCTGACCTATCCCTGAGCCTGCAGAGGATACCAGCACAGCACTGCAGCCTCTCTGCCCCCCAGGCAGTGGTTTTCTTTTCAGGATCCTCATCATCATCACTAAAAAAACACCAAGTCATTAAAAAACCTTGTTAATCTTTACTGGAGAAAAATGTTCTCCAGAAAGTACATTTAACACAAAGCCAAAAATACATCCTGGGATTTATGACCTGAAGCAGCAGAGAGAGGCACTGAGCCAAAGAACACATTTATTCTCTACCTCACTTCAGAGCTTTCATTGCCCAGAGAGATTGATGTAGAGGGAAGTAAGAGGGCAGTGGTGGCCAGGACCAGGACATGAGATCCCAGCTCTGGCCCTTGCAGATGGGGCACTGAAATGGGATGCACCACTCTGGAGCAAACAGGCTTTGCAAAGTCACCAGTGCCTTAGATTCCCCTCAGGCAGAGACTAAGCACCCAGCTGTTTTCTGGGAAGAAAAGCAAAATCCTTTGTGAATGGACCCAGACATATCCTGAGTCTAACTGGTTGAAAAGGGCCTCAGACAATGCAAAATCAGATTTTCCCAGTTTCCACCTTAATGCAACTGACCTAACCAGTGCTCTTCCATCACTGACCAAGTATTTGGGGCAGATCCATGTAAAGAGATGGAAAATGGGAGATCATCCAAGGTTTATGGTGCAAAGTTCAGCTGAGTCTGATGTTCAGGGCTGTTGTGTTCCTAGAAAACATGCTGTGATCCACTGGGGCTTGGGGTGGGGCAGGAAACCCATCCAAGTCCTAATCACTGCTGACAGGGCCTGATTTGGGAAATCCTAAGGGTGGAGTGCCCAACAAGCTCAGACAGCACCTTCCTACAACATGACCGTGCAGGTCCTGGGCCAGCACCATGGCAGCAGCCTGCAGCTCTCTGCCCTCAGTTCCCACATGCAAAATCAAAGCTTTTCCAGAAGGAATCTTGGCAAAGGCTGCAAACCCTCCTCCCCACGCCACAGCTCCCATCACAGGGTGGTGCTGGCATGCTGGAGGTCCACAGATGCCTTTCTGAAGCATCTGCAGATCCCCAAATCAAAACTCATCCTACACTTGGGAATGGACAAGGAGTGAAGCAGGTGGAGCTGGAGACTTGCCCTGACGTCACCCTGTGTCCCCACAGAGGATGGTTGGAAGAGGATGAGCAAAGCTTCTGGGAGGAAAGAGACTGACATTTCCCATGGGACATCCATGCCATGGTGTCCTTAGCATCCACCCCCCACCCACATCCCAAAATAGCCTTGGCTTTGAGGAGCTTGGCTACAAACCCAGCTGAGTGGCCACAAATCCCATCCCTGTCCATGAAGGCTGCTGAGCTTCAGTCCTGCCCCTGTTTTTGCTGCTGGCTTCAGTCCTGCTTCTGGTTTTAAAAGCAGCAGTAGAAGCAAAACTCAGCGGGGCTTAGCAAGAACCAAAAAAGAACAGAGTTAAGCTGTGCAAGGATACAGCAGAACCACAGCTGGGGATGTAGCAGGCACAGACATGTGAAAAACTGATGTCCTAGATTGTTGGCAAGTCCAGAGATGAAAGGAAATGAACTGGAAAGGAGGGATGCAAGTTCAGGGTCAGACTTACTCACTAATTTCAGGTTTGAGGGTTGTTTTTTTTATCTAAACTAGCTTTCTTTCTTTCTTTCATTTCAAAGCCACAGAGGAGCACAGTAAGGCAAAGGCTCTGTTGTAAACTAAAAACAACTCTGAAAGGTCTGTTTAGAAATCACAGAACAAAAGGGAAGAGCAGGCAGAGCAGTGGGAGAGTGGCTTTCTCCTCACAGTCCTGCAGGCACAAGGGCAAGGCCACCAAAGAAAACCTTTGGTTTTGACCCCAAATAAGCTTTAGTCACAAACCCAGCAGGAAGGGTCAGAGTGATGCACTGCCAGACTCCAGGATGGTGGTCACAGTGCTGGTCCCTGGCTCCCTGCCTCAGTGTCCCCAGTTCCAAAACTGATCTCCCTCCCCAGGCTCCCTTTATACTAAGGGCTGCAACAGCAAATGCTTCAGGGGAAAAAGTGCTTTGCATGTGTCTCTGGGAAGCATTAACAACCATGAAGGGTAAAGAGAGAGGACAGCTCTGACACCAGCACCTCCCATGGCTCCAGTGCCAAGTGCATCCTCCCTGGATCCATCCTGAGACAGTGACACACTGGCAGAAGAATCTGCCTGCAAAGTGCTGTGTAAGCAGCACACTCCAACCCTCGTGGGCAGTGCAACCACTAGGGAGCACAACAAGCGGTCCAGCACTGTGGGCAGGGAGACTCCAGCTCCCACTGCTTTGGGAAGAGGCCAAGGAGGCACAGCACAGACCTGTCCAGCTCCAGGGACCCTAGAGTAAAGCGTAGGTTAATTACCACCAGCTCTGCACATCCCCCTCGGGCTTCCCTGGGGGGGTCTTGCCTTTGGGGCACACATTTATCCATGGCTTCTCTGCTTTAGGGGATTCCCTTCTCCCTGCCATAGGCAGCGTAAAAGTCCCACCCAGCCCCATTCCAGATGGAAGAGGAGGACAGCATCAGCTCAACCACCATGTGCCAGAGCCCTGAGACAGACAGACAGTCTGGCCAGAAACCTGCTGGCTCCAGCTGGCTTTTCACTGCTCTAGAAGCCTCACTGCCTGGCTGAGGAGTCAGCAGCCCTGTCTCTGAGCTTCCCTTCAAGCCCCAAAGAAGTCCTGATGCGCTTTGGTCTTCAGCCTGTTCTAGAGCATCTCTGCAACCAGGGCTGCTTCTTGAGACTCAGGCCCCAAAGACTTCTCCCAAGCAACCCTGATCCGCAGACACTGCAGCCCGGACCCAGAGAGTGACTGTGGGCAAATAGTGCTTCCAGGAAGGGAAAGGAGCATATTCCCTCCTTTAACAAGCCTTTCCAGCCTTGTAATCATCTAAGGAAGGGGAACTGCAGAAGAAGGGTGCTGGGGAGCAAAGCCCTGGGGCACTGGCCCCACTCCTTCTGTGCTTCCTGCAGGAGCCAAGCCCCAGCTGGGCTGTCCGTGAGAAGCGGGGTTATTGGCTGCTGATCCCAAACATAACCTAAACGATAGGAAATTCCGGGAAATAAGCCAAGACAAAATGCAGGGAGGGGGATCAAGGACCAGCACATGGGCTGGGGGAGCTTCAGAGAAGCCCTGGGCTCTCAGCAGCATCTCCCTGCTGCCAAACCTTCCTTGTGCAAACTCCCCTGGTGCCGCAGAGACGCATGAGAGCATCCATGAGCACAAATCCCTGGAGTAGAGCAGGACTCAGACCCCCGCACTCCAGCTGGGGACAGCTGCCAGTGGGAAGCTGTGCTGGTGCTTCCCCCAACTCACATGGTGCCTGGAAATCCCCAGCTCGTGAGAAACGGACCTGGATGGCTTCCAAGAACGAGACTGCTTGCACCAGCCCTGCAGACATCCCTTGCTGTCCCCCAGCTCTGTCCTGCTCCTTCCCATGCCTCCCTGCCACACCACCAGCAGAGCAGCAGCTCTCTGGCCCAGAGGCACCAAAAAAGTTTTTCCCGGACCACACAAGACACCCCCAAGCAGAAGAGCAGCATCTCTCCAGGTCAGAGGCAGCATGTCCCGTTCATTTTAGGTGTGTGACCCAGTGTGGCTGGGGCTTTTTGGGTACCTCATTCTTGGGAGCTGAGATCTCACTGCTGCCACCAGTAATTTGCGCCAGCCCTGAAAAGAAGTGTCCAATGGCCTCAGTGGTGTCCAACAGCTCTGGTTCAGTCCCAGGGGTGAGTACTCTGTTGTCAGAGCCGTAATTCCAAGCACCGGGAGCTCCAGGGCTGCGAGCTCAAGGAATAAGACAAGAGGAGATAAACCAGCCGCGGAAAACCCATCTCCACCGCTTGTTCTCACCCAGTTCCTCCGCCCACAACTTTCCACCGTCCCTCCGACACTGGCAAAGCCGCTGCCGGGGCTGTCCCGTTAGGGAAACGCGTCTGCTGCCTTCCCCTGCCTGTCCCCTTTCCCTGCCTGTCCCCCTGTCCCCCTTTCCCTGCGCATCCCGTGCCGGTCATTCGCACGGATCCCTGCCCAGCATCCCCCAAACTGGGGACCTCTGGTTTTGACACCCTGGCTGCTGAGGAAGGGGAAGAGCCTTCTGCAGGAGCCCATGGCCCGGCTGGGTGAAGAAGTGCTCTTTTCTGGGCTAATGCCAACCCAGGTCTTGGCCATCCAGTGCTGAAAAGCACCCCAGGAGCATCCTCAGGAGCGCGGAGCTGGCTTTGTACCTCCCGGCACTCACCTCATCCTCCGGCACGGCGGATTCCACTCTCAAATCCCTCCGCTGCACTTTCTGCTCTTATTCAGGAAAAAGGGTGGGGAAAAAAAAGTTAAAGTATACGAAGTCCAAGCCAGGCTCTCTTTCGGGACTCTCGGGGATCGCAGCAGCAAGAGCGGCAGGAAGAACCGCCTCGGTGCAGCGCTCACGGGGGTTTCGGTAGAGAAACCGGGGCCGAGGGTTTTTCTCCGGTCAGTGATGTCACATCCTGACCCTGCCGGCAGCTCCAGCTGTCCCTGGAAAACCCGCTTGGAAGCGGGCCTGCCAGCCCCCACCGTCCGCAGGCTGATGGGTGGGCACGCACTCACTCACACCCGCACCATTCCTGGAGGCTGAGATCCTTCCTGGCGTGCATTCCCGTGCCGCTTGCCTGGCTCCGGCTTTCACAGGACAGCAGGGAGCTGCGGAAAGGAGATGAAATCCCGGAGTGTTTTCCCCTCCTCCCCCCATCTTTTCACAGTTCCTCTCCCTTCATCCTTCCCCCCTCTGCGCGCACACAAAAACCAGCCGGGGGTTTCCGTGCCAGGCCAAGCTGGATGCCATCCAAAAACAGAAATGAAATGAAAAGAAAGAACGAGAAAAACTTTCCCTGCACAGAGCACTTACTTTCGGTCTCTGCCGGAGGTGGGGTGAGCTCTGGAGCTCTCTGCGGTATTTAAATCCTGCTCAGCCAAAGGCAAGCCTGAGCCAGCGCGCTCGGCAGGAACGGCCAGCCAGCGTGGGATGGCTTGGCAGGAGCCGGGATCTGCTTCGGGGTCAGCACAGACGGGGGTGGAACACCGGTGTGCACCCCACGGGTGATGCTGTCACAGCAGGGGCAGGCACAGCATGGCCCCGACACTCAGGGTTCCCTTCCTGGCACGGTGACCTGCCAGGGGATGAGATGGGAGATGCTCTGGCCTTAGTGAAACGTCTGCAAACTGGCACCCGCACAGTTCTAAGTGAGGGAAAGGCTTCTAGCCTTTCTTACATGTGTGTTAAACTCAGGTCAAGCCAAGCATTTGCAGGTGATGGGGCGAGCTGGGGAGTGGGGCACAGGGCAAGGAGGAGGTGGCTGATGGGCACGTTTGCACAAAGCTGGAGGGTTTAGGATCAGGGTTTGCTTCCCTGAACCCTACCTGGCATCCCCTGGTGCTGCAGCCGTGGATTTATCTCCCAGCCCCATGCAGCCTGTGCATCCAGCAGGATGTGTCTCCGCAGGATCCAGACTCCTTTCCCCAGAACACAGCTTCTCAGCTGCAGGTGATGCCAGGGTTTGCTCTTGAGGCACAATGTTCAGAGGCAGTCTTTAAAATAAATTCTTTCAGCAGCCTCCCAGACCAGTCAGCCATAAGGGAGCTCAGCCCAGCCGTGGAAGGCATTTACTCTCCTTTCCTCCCTCTCTCTGTGAGGTTGGTTTGGTGCAGGTGTAATAGAAACTCTAGCACCTGCAGCAGCATCTTATTAGAAGTGAAGAAGACACTCTAGGGCCCATTTCATGGGGCAGCAGCCACTGGTGGATCACTTTTGACTGGAGCTGAAGGGAATTGGACCTTGCATACCCCAGAAGCCCCTTGCTTTTCTGCCTGTCCCCATTTGGGGATCCTGAACCAGGAGACAGGAAAAGGACACACCAAGGACACGCAGGATTCATCTGTGCTCTGCATTCACTACAGCATGAGATGGCTGAGGTGTCTCACATTGGCAGAAAAGATAAAACCTTGAGGTGAAGTGCCCTACACAGCTCTTGAGGCAGGAGGGAAGCACAAGCTGTCAAATTCATCTGTCCAGGTGCTTCCCACCACCACCATCATCAGCTAACCCAGTACAACAGCCATGACCTCAGAGCTCAACTCTGCCTGTGCATCCTCCCCAAACTGCAGGCTGAGCCTTTTGAGCCTTGCCCTGCTCATGAGTGGATCTCTCACAGTCATTGCAGCCAACCTCAGCTCAAAGTAACACCCCTAAAACCAGGATCAAGCTCAAGTAATCCAGCAGACTCTTCCTGCTTACTGGAAAACCAGCCACATTCCTAACTCCAGCAGGTTCAGGTGAAGTCTTTTCTCATCCCCAAAATGCTGGATGCTCACTACAAGTCCAAGTCCCAGTAAGGGCTGAGCAATGCTGCTGTCCTCCATCACAGGGATCTGGGAAACAACAAAATGTCCTCAGACCTTGTGAGCAGGAGGTGGAGGTCTGTGGAGCAGATGTAACTCCCAACAGCAAGTGCCAAGCCAGGAGGAAACTTTCAACTGAAATCCCTGAAAAAAAAAAAATGGGCAGAAATCCAAAAGTGAGGGGGCTTGGCTGAATAGCAAGGATCCCAAAGGCAACTAACTCATACCCAGGATTTACATCCAGGCAAGATGGAGCCAAAATGCTTGGAGGCGAGATGGGGTCCTCCCACCCTCAGCAGTCTGGAGCCAAAGGAGAGGGGCCAGGAGAACAGCAGGAGGGCTGGAGTGACATCAGCTGCAGCCCCACAAATCCAGAGAGGCAGCTGCCCCTCCTGCTCAGGATCTTACCCCCTCGTGTGAGGTTTTGGAAACCTCACGGAGCAGAGAGCCCACGGTCCCAGAGCCACCCGGTATCGCAGCAGTGGGGAGGGGAAGCAGGAGTCACTTGGGAGAGAGGAAGAGGTCCGAGGGACAGGTTTGGGGAAGCAGGGATGTGTTATTGTGAAGAGGGCATTTGTCTGCCCCGGAGGAAGGAAGGAAGGAAGAGGGGAATGCTGGCCTCGCTCCTCAAGGCAGGTGCAAGGCTGAATTTATCGGGGGAAGGAAGCAGGGACGGAAGCGAGCCCGGAGCACTGGTTGGCTCCATCGGAGCTCGCGGGCAGGCACGGGAAGGGGCCCAGGACAGCCAAGCAGCTTCTCGAGGCTCGTCAGGACACGGCTGCAGCAGGGGCAGGGTGGGGGAGCCCCCTGCCAGCCCCCAGCACCGCGATGGGCTCTCACACAGCGCCCTGCGCCGCACCTCACGGGCACGGCCGCTTCGGCAGCCGGGGATGCTTCTTCTCGGGCAGGGCTCGAGGGCCGAGAATGCCTGTGCAGAGCAGAAAACAAAGGGAGCAGATGGTTATCCCCTGGTTATCCCCAGAGAGGAACAGCATGTGTCCAGAAAAGTTCTCAGCTTTTTTCTCTCTCCATTTCTCTCACTCTAACTTTCTAACTCTATTTCTTTTTCTCTTTAACTTTATTTCTAACTTTGTTTTCTTTTCCAACTTTAAAATTAAAAAAAAAAAAAAGCAGCACGAGAAACTTTCAGGCTCCCTGGGAGTAAAAAAAAAAAAAAAAAAAATAAAACAAAAACAAACAAAAAAAACCCCACCAACTTTAAATTATTGTTTGAATAAAACTGCTTGCTCCACAGGAGGCTGAAATTTTCCACTGCTGCACCAGACCTTTTTTCTTTTCTTTTCTATATATAGTATATAGGGCCCCTAATTAGTACTCCAAATGGGAGTAACTAACCATTACCTTGATTGAGCATTACATGCCTACTCTCATCCTGAGTACTGATTAAATGAAACAATTAACTAACTACACACCTAATTGGTTAATTGGATAAGTACTTAATAAGATAATTATCAAATTAGCCAATTTTTCGGCTGATGATATCACAGCTACGGCTGATATCAGACCAGCCCCCTCCCAGCCCAACCCTCCTGCAACAGGCCGCGCCCACCGGCCACGTGACCTCCCTGGCATCACGTGAACCCGCCCACTGGCCACGTGATCTTTTTCCTGGCATCACGTGCCACGCCTCCCGGACCATGCGATACCGGTGTCACGTGCCCACTCGCGACCATGTGGCATCCTGATGTCACGTGACCACAACTCACCGGTCACGTGACGACTCCGATGCCACGTGACCCACCGGGAGTCACGTGGCCACGCCGCATCATCGCATCATTCCGTGGCCCTGCCCTTCGCCGCATCATCACCCCGCCGCTTGGTCCCGCCCCCTGCGCGTCATCGTGTCCTCACGTGGGTCCGCCCGTTGTCGTGGTCCCGCCTCATCGCTCTGCCCCGCCCCCTCATGTCGTCGCGTCCTCACATCCCCACAGCTGCCTGCATGGGGGCCGCCATGTTTGCCCGGTATCACATGACTGCATGGGGCCGCCATCTTTGTCCCCATCACCTGACTTCCTGCCGGCCGCCATCTTGGTTCCGTATCACTGGACATTCTAGATGCCGCAATGGAACTCGGGGTTTTTATCCAGATTGTACAGTAACCCTAATCAGCGCTGCACATGAAACTAACCAAAAATTAACCTGACAAAGCATGACATCACTACTGCCATCTGGACTAATTTCATTAACCTATTAACTAATTACACAAATGCGTAACTGCACAAAGACTTGAGTAACTAATTACCCAGTTTTTCACGACAGCACCCCCTAACCCTAAGCCCTCCTCACCACCACTCTTAGGCAAGCCCCTCACCAAGCACCACCCCTAACCCTTACAGCCATCCCCCAGCACCACCCTAACCCTGACTCCATTCCCCAGCACCAGCCTTAACCCTGATGCAGGGTTGGGAACTGTCAGTTCCCCTGCTCTACTCTGCCATGCCTGCACACACCCAGAGACAGGGAGTGAGAACTAATTTAGCTGTGGATCAGAGGGCACTGGAGTCTTGCCATTTTCTAAGGCACAGGGGAAAAAGCCAGGCACAGATGAAAAAGCGCTGGAGTCATCATTTTACAGGAGGGTGAGAACGCTGTCCGTCAAGCTGCACTTCCTTGATTGCTTTGACTGCCACCATCCTCCCTTGGAAGCAGGATGAGCTCTGGGTTTATCTCCCCAGGGTGACAGGGAGGGTGGTCAAGCCAGAGGTTTGAGATGCTCGTAACAAAGAGCCTCTGCCTGCAAAACTTGCTCCACCACTCCTAATGGGATTTCCTCCCACATCCTGGTCCTGGGCTCTCCTCCAGCTGCAGGCAGACCACAGCTCTGAGGGGGCTCCTACAGCACCTGCTTCAGCCAGCAAGTCCTCGCTGCAGGATGCTGCAGGGGCTGAAGTTTAGATCGGGCCATGGGAGTCTCATGCTTTTTTTCCCTGAATGCGCCCATTTGACAGCTACTAAAATCAAGTACATCCATCTTGGGAAGATCCTGGTCCAAAAAAGACTGGCAAACAGTAAAACATGCTGAGAAACTACTGCAGGATGTTTGACCTCCCAAGACAGCTCAGGTGGGCTCTGGGACACAGGGCAGTGGACTATACAGGGGCAGCCATATGGTTCTCACCACACAGCTCACAAACTTGACAAAGCTGAGCAGACAGGCTCAGGCAAGCTGTGCCCAGAGCTCAGAATCAGGAGACAAACCTTCCCTCTAGTGGCAGGATGACACATGAATCCCACAGCCACCTTCTCCCTGTTACCTCTCTCCCCATGCCAAGCCTAACAGCATTAGTTTTCACCAGCCCTAAGGCTCAGCACAGATCCTAATGGTGTCAAATGTTACAAATTCTTTGAGTTTTTGCTGGCTTAAAACTGGCACAGTTGCTGATTTGCACAAAGCCAGACAGCCCTGGGAGCCCGTGTCCACTCTGCAGCTTGTAGTGCCCATCCATGCCCATGGTCAGCCCGTGCCATGGCTGTGCCAGGCACCACAGTCCATCCACAAGTGTGTCTCAGGCACTGGAGAAGCCACACAGCCGCAAATCACTACTGGTTTCTGCAGCAAGGATGGTTTGTAGGGCCAGTTCTTCAGCTGGGGTGCAGCAGTGCAGCAGTCATTCGGTGGGGCAGAGGATTAGACCTAGAGATTCTGTTAGAGCTTTTTATTATGGGTCTTCATCCCAGTTTCAGGCTCATCCCTGGCCATTTCTGCATTTTTTAAAGCCCCAGAGAAGTTATTATTTTAGGAAAAAAACATATGGTGGTTTGAAAGAAACACCACTTATAATTACAGGTAGTGATCACTACAGCCTTATACCTGAGCATTTGATTTTTTATGCTCAGAAAGAGGCTTGAGGTGTAGATTTGGAAGCCTTAGATTTCACTTTCAGAAATGTTACATTAAAAATGAATGCAGCAATTTCAACATCTTCAAAACAGGAAGTGAATGATTAATTAAAAAGGAAAAAAGGAAAAATGATAAATGGAGCATGAACACCATAAACCAGAAGAAGTGCCTTTTAATAAAGGTGATTTGCTGTTCAGATTATCACAGCCCTATCCACGCCTCCTCTGACTGATTGCTCCCCGGCTCTGCAGACTGCTCTGTATACATTCAGTGAACAGAAACCAAAAGACATTACCAGGGACCAAGACCATCTCCTTTCAGCAAGGCCCAAGAGATCTGTCTCTTCTAGAAAAGTTCTGTAATTTCCTGAATGGACAGGAGTTCACAACTAACATCTAAGAGTTGGTGGTAAAATGACCTCAACATAAAACTGCACTGTGTAGCTTTAGTGCTCAGCTGAAGTGTTCATGTCATAAAATCAGAGAAAGGGCTGGGTTGGAAGGGACCTTTTAAAGGCCATGTAGCACAAAGAATGGACTGAGAAAGTACAGAGTGACAGTGGGCATTACAGCAATGGGATCCTACAACTACACAGCAAAAAGATACCGCAAGAAACGTTCACAACTCATCACAGCTTCATGTCAGGTTGTGGTTAATGAAGAGATTGATAGCAGCCATGCCCTCCAACACAGAGACAAAGTGCAGCTCCTTCTTTCCCCCCTTTCTCTGGCAAAGGAGGGAATGAATGCTTGCCAGCTCCAGCAGGCTGACAAGGTGCAATGTGGCCCAGAGATAATTAGTGCTAAGGATGAGTTAGTGCTGGGGGTTTGATGCAGTATTATAGTATTTCACTGTTGCTCCTGGCTGTCCTGTGTCCCCCTGTGCAGTGGTGGCAGTGCTGGTAACCCCCATAGGCTGCACATCACACTGCTGCAGTGTCCTTGTCCATGGATGTGTGCCTGCCTCTGCTGGGAATGAACACAAGAGAAGGTCAAAGCATCAGTTTTGGGATTCTTTTGCTGGGGGCAGGTTTATGACTCCCAGTCTGCTGCAGCCGGTATAGCCAGGCTCTTACCAACATTACTGTGTTTAAAGCAGCTCTGCATTTTCATACCAAGATATTTTTTTCACTTGACAAACAAGCTGTCTGGTGACTGTCACTATGCCAGTCCATCTTTCCTTTATTATGGATAGTGCCTTTCCTGAAGTGGGAACAAGAGTTATTTTTTGTTCCTTCAAATGCCATTTGTGAGCTGGCTGACTAGATGCCAGCCTGAGAAAAAACTAACCCTGTAGAACAGGGAATAATTCCTCTACACCATTAAAAATATACTAAAAAAATAAACCACGTTCATACTGCTCAAAAACAACATCTCAAAGACAGAAACATCACAACAGGATACAAATAATATATCAATTAAGAAGCAGAAAATTCCCAGAACAAATCTAGTGACTCTGTTTTTTTAATCCTGAGAAAAGTTCAGACCACAATATACATCTCTGTAAGAAACCTCACAAAGAAACAGAGGTCTTAGACCATTGCTCCTATTCTTTGTTCTGGATGCACAAGCCTGAATGAATTCCACACAGATTAAAAAGCACTGAACCATGCAATTATAATGGTGGAGGGCACTTAAAAGGCATCTACTCAGAAGAAACATCGGTCCTCATCTCTTTCCTGATGCCAGTACAGCCTGTTAGATAGTTCCCTTTCTGTTACTTTATTTCAGATTTCCACAATCCAGCAGACAGCAGAAGTTACAGGACAGGGGAAGTAGCTTTCTGATGAAGTTACACTGAAGTACTGGGCTCCATTTTTTGGCAATTGCTGTTGTTCAAATGGCCCAAGTCCTCATCTTGCATCAGCGCCAGACAGGTTTGATTGTCACTCTCCCAGGATGTCTGCAGACTCCTTCTGTGGCCAAATCCAAGCTGTGAAACAGAAGACACTGGACCACCCCCTGCCTGCTGCTGGCTCCTTTCACCACAGGCCAGGCTCTATGACTTGTCAGAAGCCTGCCCAGGTCTCAGTTCTCTTCCAAGCCCACTTTGCTCAAGCTCTGCTATAACTGACATGTATTTAAATTCACTGGATCTGTGGTTGAAGGTCTCCACTAATCCGTAGGTCTCGGAGCGATCCGTGGCATAGAACAACTGCACCTGGTTGGCCAAGCACTGGGCATCATGGACCACCTGGGAGTGAGAACAGAGTTGTTATCAGGGTGGGGCTGTGCCATGTCCTACTGGAAAAAAAATGCCACAGTCCTATTTACATGTGGCTCAACTCCAAGTCACCTTAGTTCAGCAAATCTCTTAACAAGCCACCTCCCTGTGGCTCCTGACCTACTTAAACACTTCAACACCACATGTTTTAGCAACCTTCCTGCTGTGCATCTGCCTCAGAGGTCAAGTGTGTCTTTTGTGATCCCTGCCCACTCCAAGATGCACCAAGTCCTCATTTTTCCCTTCTTACAGCTGACCTACTTGCAAAGATTGATTGTTTGCTCTGGGATCCAACAGGGAAAAAGAAAAGCGTTACCAATTACTCCACTCATTGTTTCAGAAGGGTAGTCAGGAGGTCAGTTAGAGGAGGGATATTTGAATCATCTTGTTCCACCACTACAGTGCCCAGGGCCACCAGTCCACGCACTGTTATGCCAATAATTAATGGTGTGCCCACACAGAGGGGAAGAGCACAGGTGTGCACAAACTGAACACATAACTCTGGAGTCTCCTGCTTTGACAAACAGGATTAAGCTTGAAGACACTGTCTTAATTTGTTTGCAGTTAGCAACAGCTTTCATTTAAATTTGATTCTGTTAGTAAGAAAAACAGAAGCTTTGCTCTTTTACAACAATCAACTATAATACCCATATAAAAAAAAAAAAAAGAATGCATAAACTGGAATCAACAAAGACTGATGCCTCCCTTCTGGCTTTCCCTAGCCCTAAGTACATTAGGTTAAATAAAGACAGTGAGACCATTCTTTGGCCAACAGTCTTTGAAAGGCTTCAATGCAATTTGATTTTATTTCAAAAAATTAAAATGTAGGAGGAGTTGCAGCATAAAATGAAGGAAGCCAATGAGCAGAATTCTCTTACCAAGAACTTGGAGTCCATTTCTGCTGTCATTAGTACTATCCCTTTCTCCTTCTGCAGATCAGGATAATGGTACAAGACCAACTGGCTTGGAGCAGTTTCACCTTGGGTCTGAAGGACAGAAAGAAACCTGTCAGTATCCCATAAAAACCTTCACTCCAGTGCAGATTTGGGTGCTTGATTACAAAATTCTGAGCATTAACTGCCACAGAGGCAGTTACTTCCCAGGGCTAAAGGATCAGTTCTAATTAGAAGTTCATTATTCTTTAGAGAAAGCAAGGGATTTTCAGAGTTAGGTTGTTTTTTTCCTTGACTAAAGACCATTTTGCATTTAAAAGAACCCTCAAGTTTTAGGGAGATATTTCGCCTTACAGCATCTACTGCTATTTTAAGTAACTTGCACAAACAGTTCTAAAAAGCTTGGCTCTTGCTCATGTTTTGAGACTTCTGAATTTCTACTTCATTCTCCTCTACATTAGAGAGATGCTTAATAACTTCACTAATTTTCCTGTAACTAATGTACAATTAAACCATAATTAACAACAGCTTTTGTCATGATAATTCTTTTCAAGTTAAGCTAGACAACCTGTTGACTAAACTATTTAGTAAATACCATATATTGCAATATGATGATATTATCTATTTCTAGATCCTAAGTCAATTTTTAACTTCTCATCTCAAACACTTACCTGAACATTTATCAGGGAAGTGAAGTGTAATTCTGTTCCAGACCACTGACCCACGAAGAACTCATAGCCTTCTTTTCTTGGCAAAGCATACAGAAACTGCAGAGAAATTAAAAAAAAAAAACAACAAACAAACAAACAAACAAAACAAAACAAAAAAATTTCCCTTACACAGAACAAAATTATGTCTGTGTCACACTGGACTCCAGCACTAATGCCTTAGTGAGAGAACTACAATAGAAAAAGAGTTTCTTTCTTTGCCCAACCACAAGTGACAGGCCAGCAAGAACCAGACTTCAAAGCACACAGTAAAGCAGAATTACCCTATCAGTATTAATTCATTAGCAATTATCTTGACAAATACTTTTATCAGAATTTTGAGACATTGAAAAGGAAAGGAAAGTGGAGAACATTCAGACTCTGACCTTTTTGTTCTCACCTAAAAAACTAATAGCAGAAATGGTCAAATATAAGGTAAGGAGCAGAGCATTTAACCCTGTCATTTTATCAGCTGCCCCAGAACAGGCAGCAAGCATCTTCTCTGTAGACATTTACAACTCCGCAGGCTACAGACCTGCTCGTTTTCCCACAGCAAGGGAAGGACACCATGGGAACAGAAAATCTTGCAGGATACCTGAGAATGCCAGTGCACTGTACAGAAATGCACTTCAGGCTATAAATAACTTCCCAATCTCCAAGCAGCTCAGGAAGCCAGATACATTTGATCTTGCTCTTGGCAAGTGAAGTAGGTAGGACTAATCCATCCTAGTAAAGTCTCCATTCCCCAGGAGATTCTGTGCTGCTGTTCTCTCAACCCTCTATCTCTTCTATCTAGATCAAACTGTTTCATACATATGAATAGGCACTGCTTTATCTGAGCACCTGGACAAGTGTTTGAACACCTGGATTTTTCTAATCAGGCTGATACAATGGGTATGAACACAGGAAGGTCAAAAGTTAATGGATCAGGCTTTGAAGAGAAGCATTACAGCTCTACAGCACACACTGCTGTACATACCGATGGACAGTTCTGGGCTCTCTTCCACATCAAATCAAACTTGTCTGCCTTTGGGGAAGGAGAAAGAGAAGTTTAATTTTCATAACACAAACATGGATGCAAAGCTGTTCATAATCACCTTATTAACTTTTAGAGGGTACAGCTTCCATCTCGAGAAGGTCCCGCTGTGGGGCAGATGGCAATGAGTGCGTGGAAAGCCACACTTAGTTCTTGTTTACCTAAAAATCATCAGCATCCCGTTTTAACAAGGCTGTTTCTAAGATGCAGCAGCAAAATCCTTGGATCCAGAGCTTTATTCCTTGGATGTGGTGGCCCCAAGACTGAGGCTTACATTACATCCTCTTTCAGTAATTGCTCCACTGCAACATATAGTGTCAACAGCTGAGCAAGACAACACATCCCTGGCTCCAAATTGTGGATTTACATCATTGTCATCTGTTCTTCAGTATAAAAATGCAGCCCATACATACACTCAATAACATACTTATTGCTTAGGTTTAAATTAAAACCACAACCCCATTTCAGCCCTGATGAAACCTGGCAATTTCATTCCCGTGTTCTCTGTGTTTCCCCAAATCTTTTGCCTAATTTTTTTTTGCTTCCTAGCACTATATTAATATCTATTCTTAGGTGTTCAGGAGAGAAAACATGTGCCATTCATCAACAAGAAATTCCTTAGTGTGTACTTTTGAGCACTGGAGAAATTAGGCAAGGCCTTTCTTTCAGCCAAGAAAAAGCTTCTGGCAAAAGACAAAGGGTTTTTTTCCCCTCGATGACACCATGAACTGCTTCCTAATGTGCCTGGGATCTGGTTTGCATTGAAGTCTTAAAAAGCTTCCAACACTCCTCCTAAAACCGTGCACCAAAGCACAGTGCCAGCCCCACTAATGAAAGACCTAGATCATTTTAACTGGAGTCCCTGGCTTTGGCCCTCTGCTACAGTAAAAGTGCAATTCAAACTATTTTCACAACATCCACATGTTGGGAAAACCAAAACACAAAGCTGCTTGACTTCAAATCCCACACTTCCATTTTCAGGGCATACAGCACATCACATATTTAGAGTACTGCCTCCCACTGAATTCAGCTGCAGCTCAAAGGGCCAAATACAATTACAAATCAGACCCCAGATCTAAATGAGGTTTCAAGAACTCAAGGAACACACAGTTGTGAAAAGACAGATTTAAGAGATTGCAATCAAGGAATGACCCTGAAGAAAAGAATAAAGAGAAATCCCCAGAGTGAAAAAAGCCTCCTTCAGCCTAACCCAAACTAAGAACAATTAACATCTGGAAAAGTTATCAGGAGTAAGAAGTATGATCTTATCTCAGAAAACACCCTGCAATCTCAAGAAAGACAGTGCTGCCAATAATTGTAAATGTATGAAAGTAAGTCTTGAGTGATTAGCCACATGCAAGTTACCAGCCAAGAGCTCTAGGGCTGCCACATTAACCTCAAGGCAGAAGCCCGTGCTGCGCAAAGAGGGCAAAGAAACAAACAACTCTGAGAAAAATAACTCTAAAAATATAAATGCTACTTAATAAACACTAGGGCCCTGTGAAAAGTGTTGGGTGCCTGTATTAAAATATGCCTGGAAATTCCAGCCAGGTGTGCAGAAAAAGGTCCTTGATTTATTGAGATGCTCATGAGTGAGAAAAAAAGGGAGTATGCATTTCCGAAAACAAAAGCCTTTGGGGCAATAAAATCAATCAGCCCAGAAAGTAAGTCTGTTCTTGAAACCTCACTTTCCTTTAATGACTGCTTTGAAAAGCAACAGAATCTCAGTTGGAAAGGAAAGTTCTGCATGCTGGCTTTTCAAGTGCAGAATTATAGAGGAACTACTTACAGGAATAACAGCATAAACTGTGTCTTTTGCAGAAAAATACTGATTCCAAATCTGTAGAAAACAAAGAAGATGAGACACAGTTAAAGTTCAGCATTTAGTAGTAATGTTAAACGCTTTAAAATGTCAATTAACCTTTGTAAGCACTTTGGGAAGTCATTTTTCAATCAAACCTGACTGATTTTCCTGCTAATGCAACATACTTCTCCAAAGGTTCCAGATGAACCAAAGGCCAAATTCCAAACAGGTAACAAATCAGCAGTGACCTCAGAGGTGGCTCAGTAGTTATTAAACAGTAGAAGTGCTTCTCACATTTTTGCCAACAATCACAGTAATGCCTTTTGGTTGTTTGTCTTTTTTTGGCAGTGGTGCTTTTTTAATAAAGAATGTACAAGACATTTGCAACAGAAGACAAGTCTTTGCAAGATGCTCCTCTGTGTTGACAGTTTTTTTCTTCACCACAGCAGGATAGCAATACCCAGTGTACCTGTACATCCTGGTACATCCTAGGAGGACTTACCTAGATGGAGAAAACTTTATCTTCTCCTATGGATACCCATGTGAATATGCCTTCTGTAAATATACATCCACAGCTGTGTTTTATTTTTCAGTCTAAGTAAAATTTCCATCCTTAGATGCAGATTACTATTAAGCACAAACGCGAAGCAAAGTTTGTTCAATTTAAATCCATCACCTGTGTTATCTCCTCTGCTGATTTTTCTTTCACCATCTCAACATTAAGAATTGAATCAAGTGTCTGCAAGAGAAAGCATAAACAATCTGGCATGATGGCAGTTCTCTGACCTTGTAAGAATCCAGAATGAATGGATGCAATTACAGAAGAACAAAAATCAACCTAGAGGAACTTGATTCAATTTGTAGTGTTACTTAGTCCCTTTAATTGCCAAGTAAAATACAGCAGCAACACACTGAGAAGTGGATTCACACACTGAGGCAGAATAGATTGATTCAGGACACAGCACATGCTTTGCTCCAGTTCTGCAGATCTCTACTGAAGCTTTAAGAGGAGATGTAGCCTTTTGCCTTCAGCCATCTCAAAGACATGCTCTTTGGCAGATTTACACTGAAGATTAACCAAAATAAAAGAATGTGAAACAGAATTGTCTTGTCCCTAGGCTGGCCGATCACTACACATGTATTCCTATGCTGTAAAAGGAGCTTAACCCCTTCCATTTAATGTTCAGAACAGATGCCCTAACTGAAAGGAATTTGCAGGCTGTCACAGAGAAAGGACAGGTTAATAAAAACCCAGAGTGCCAGGAGTTTTAAGGCTGAATCGGATCCTGACAGTAAACACTATGCAGCATAAGGAACACCAGGTTTATATAAAAGTGTTCTTGACTGAAGCACTGGCTGTGGCAATACAAGTTAATCCCCACCCTTTCCTTGCCACCTAACACCCCTTACCTTATCCTTTGTGAATCCTCCCTTTGATATCGTGCTGCCCGAGCCTTTTGCCTGCAAGAAAAGATTCTTCCTTAGTTTTAGCTTTTTTATAAAGCTAATGCTATAATACCATTGATTTGCCTTCCCTACCACACATAACCTGCCTGCTGACAAAAACTCCTGAGTGGGAGCTCAAGATATTTGAAGACCACTGTAATGTATTTTCAATAAAGTGATTGATTAGGTGAAGTAAATAAGATTAGTAATTTAATGTGAATTATGAACTTCAAGGCCAGAAAGGATTAGCCAAAAGGAAACTATTCTGCATTCTGGATCCAATATTATTGAACAGTTTTCTTGCATTCATTAAAAAAATGGTAAAATGCAGGACTGTGTCACTCCTCTGGCCAGACTAATCTGGAACTAATTAAACTTAAACAAGGTTTCAAAAATTTACAATCTAAAAATAATACACAGGAGTACAGAACAATGCTTTTAGCCACCACACAGTGAACTTTCAGAGCTCCTACTGATAGGGATACTTGAAGTTTGTAACATTACACTGATCCCATAAAATAACATTATATCTTCAATGTATGTGATTTACAGAGAAAATTTGCCTTGCCTTTTCCTCCATGCATCTGATAAACTCTCCTTGTTTGGAATGTCCCACAGGCTGCCTTTTCACTTCACTTCTTTTTTCCATACGGGATTCAAACACATCTGGACTGGACCTGAATTGGAACAGGGACTGTTAACAGTACAACAGAGCAATAGAACCGCTTGAGTTGGAAGGGACCCATAAGGATCACCAAGTCCAACTGGACATAAATTCATATAACTAAAACATTCCAGTTTGCTTTTAAATAATCAGAGGTTTTTAATTATGACAATAAACAGGAAAAATCAATGCACAATTAAGAAACTGTGAAAGCTGTTACACAATATGTCTCATGATCCAAGGCTTTGGATTTGTTTTGGCACTGGATTCCAACAAGACCAGGCTGGATGGGGGTCTGAGCAACCTATTCTAGTGGAAGTTGTCCTTGCCCATGGCAGGAGGGTCGGAAGTGGTTGATCTCTAAGGTGCTTTCCAGCCCAAGCCATTCCATGGCTCTGTGAGTGAGTCTGTTAAATCTTTTGTTTCGTTGCTTTATACTGCTAAGAAAGGTGATCCATCTTTATCAGGATAATTCAAAACCATGATTCTTCAATGGGCTGTTCTGACTGTGGCCTTGCCAGCAAAGGGACTTAGACCTAAAATAAGACGAACTTCTGCCTATTCAATTTTTGTTCAAATCCTCCTTTACAATAAGATGGAAGACTATAATTTGGAATACTCTTTGCTCGCTCCAATGGTTTCCAAAGCTGGGATACTCTTTGCCTTCTCCAAAGATTTACAAAGGTGGAGAGCAGTGCTGGGTGACTACCATCATTAGACCTTTTAAAATGACCTTTTTATTATGATACTGATTCACGCTCTTAATATTTTAATTTTCAATTTAATTTTCAAAACTATCTCTTATGAATCTGACCACACTGAGAGACGACTCTCACTGACGAGTGAATTTCAAGGCAATCGGCCTAGACTAATCGAGTTCCTCAAGAGGGGGAAAAACTAAAATAGAATAAATTTCAGGAAAAAGCTCCCCAAGCACGCCCTTTTCGCAAAACACAGCCCGCCCACCCCCGTTCCGCTGCCGCCTCCCTCAGGGCCCACCTCCGCAGCTCCTGGATCTTGTGCCGGTACTTCCCGTAGAAGGGGTTCTCCTCCAGCGCCGCCTCTCCCGATCCCGTCGCCGTTCCCGTTCCCGGCCCCAGCACCCCCCGTGCCGGCGGTGCCAGCAGCCCCAGCGGCCGGAGCGCGGCGCGACTCCGCAGGGCCACCCCCAGGCCCCAGCCCTGGCACAGCGGCCCCGCCATGGTTCCGCTCCCCTCAGCCCGCCCCGCGCTCCCTCAACCCGCCCCCCGCTCCGCTCCCCTCGGCCCGCCCCCCGCTCCCCCCTCGGCCCGCCCCCCGCTCTCCCCTCGCCCCGCCCCCCGCTCCCCCCTCGGCCCGCCCCCCGCTCCCCCCTCGCCCCGCCCCCCGCTCCGCTCCCCTCGGCCCGCCCCCCGCTCTCCCCTCGCCCCGCCCCCCGCTCTCCCCTCGCCCCGCCCCCCGCTCTCCCCTCGCCCCGCCCCCCGCTCCCCCCTCGGCCCGCCCCCCGCTCTCACCTCGGCCCGCCCCCCGCTCTCACCTCCCCTGCCAGGGAAGAAGCCTTAGCTGGAAAGGAGCTTTTACTGAGGCAAAAGTCGCGTTACATGGTGGAACGCCGCGGAGCGAACAAGCGCGCTGGGCACGGCCCCGCTCCCAGCGCAGGTCGAGGTCCACAGCGGTCACCCAAACCCCCAGGCACAGCCCGAAGGCGAACCCAGGAATCACGGCACAACATGTCTCGGCAGGGCATAGATACTTTCCTGTTACAGTTTGCCCTCACAACTTAACTGCTTTGATTTCACTCGGATATCACTTTTTTTCTGAAGGAGTCGCTGCCCAAAGCCTCCAGCCGCCCCTGTGGCAGCCACCAGCAGCTGCACGAGTTCGGGCAGGGAAGATGATCTGTACGAGTGTATTTACTACACACGGCTTTCCATCTGCACTGTGAACGAACACACGGAGCCCACACCTGGCGTCAGGGCTTTGGGAAGCGTGCGGGGTGGAGAGCGGTGACTGAGCAGACAGGTGCTCCCAGCCTGCGGCACAGAAGAGACCACTGTACTTACGGATGCTCGGATTTTGTCTAATTGACAGCACAAGCCCATCCTACAAGTGACCACAGCAGTTAGCATGGACTGTGCCCTGACATGCAAGTTAAAATGCAGCCCTGGGCAGCCGTGCCCCAGCAGTGACCAGCTGAGCTCCCCGGGCACAGGCAGAGGACATGGGCAGTGGAACAGCACTCAGGTCTAGCTGGCATTTTCACTACTGCTGCTGAAGAGCCTTCTAAAAGTAAAGCAGACTGCAACAAAACAAAACACTGAAAGATTCACAAGGTAGTACCATAATCTTTTAAAATTTTAAGGTAAAATTAAATTTCATACAAATAAACTTCCAAAAATATTTTGCAAACTCTGGCATATGGCTATGATACAGTATGTACAAATAAAATATCAGAATGGTTACATTTTATTGCTTTTTTTCTTTATTTGGTTAAGGAATTATACAGTAGTGTATAAAAGGGTATGGGAAGTGGCAAGAAGCAAGTGTTGGCTTCTTGTCCTCTCTAAAGCCAAGGTGGGCTGGTTTTGCTTTGTTCTTAAATAGGGCATTTTCAAATGTCACGTCATTACCCAAACAGGACAGAAGAGCAACAGTGAAAGAAGCCTAGGAAATGGGTAGCAGGGCTCCATTTTGTACATTCCTTTGCTGAATCGTACTTCCAAAATACAATTATTGATAAAACATCCAGTCTAAAGTTATATAAAAATCAACAATTATGAACTGACTTCCTCATAAACCGTTTCAGTGAGGTGGGCAACTTCAACTCACTAATCATGCAAAAAACTCTTAACAAGATCAGTGATATTTGTGAGCAAAATCACCCAACTTGGCCCTGATCTAGCCTGCAAGAGAGAATCCCCTCTGCAAAACTACTTTTTCCTACGTTGCAGAAGGTAATAAATACACTCTCTGTTTAGATCATCCACTACTATGAACAACAGATCTTTAGTTCTCCTAGTAAGGAAACCTCACTTGCAAACCATGTATCAGTACAGAATAATGATGCCATTGCACACGCCTACACAGCTTTTTACATCCTTCTGTTGGCAAGGAGACAGCAAATAAAGGTACCAAGAAGGGATCACTGTCACAACAGTAAGGAAAGAGCTCGAGGGTCTTCTCTGGGCCTTCCCACCTGCTCACACTCCTGGAGTGTATCAGAGCACTGCTGAGGCATGAACTGCTCAGGTGCTGCTCAGCAGGCTGCACTGAAGGCTTTTACCTCTTAAGCATCTATTAAAGCTATTAAATATGCTCATTTAAAAAAAATAAATAGGCTCATCTCACAAAATATAATCTGAATGCAACACAGCAAAGCCTAAAGAACGCTGAAGTGAAAACCCAAGCACTTGGCAAGTTAATTGCTCCTGTAGGCTCATGATATATATAAAAACACTTTCAACTCTTCCCTTTAAAAATACATCCTGCTATAGATGGGCATGACTTACCCCTCCTGCCTTCCTCTGACTGAGGCCAGATTTATTCATGGATATACTTAGTAAAATCAGAAATTTAGCCAAAGCTTTAAACCCCCATTCCAGGCTCAGTCTTCTCATTATAAACAGCTTACTACCAACACAGCCCCCGACACAACTTCTCCTTAAATATGCATAATTTACTCCATCTCAAATATTTACAAGCAGAAGCAGCCCATCTTCATAAGACTGATTTTCCTTCTGCTCTATATAAAGTGCAGCTCTCTAATTTAAGGCAAATTTCAGTGAAATATAAAACCATAGTTTTATTTTAGTATGTACACATTTTAAATTATAATCAGTAACTCCCTTGAAAAGGAAATAACGAGAGGAAAATGTTTCCAAGTTTGGGAATTTTCTGGATTTTAACAAAGTCCCAATATTATGTCCTATCGACATATAAATTTGTAAATTTCTTTTCAATAAATGCAACTGAAAAAGAGAGGTGACAATGTGTACAGTAATTTAGCTCCAACGATCAGTAAAACACTGGGAAAGTGCAGCCGTGGTTTTTCATATCCTGTAGCTTCCTTTAGCTACAGTAACATCCACCAATATCACATTTCTAAACATATACCCTATACACCTAATGCTAATCTCAGTTCTTTTAGTGTATATTTCTCATCTCCATCTGTGTCAAACTCCTTAAAGCTCTCTGATTCCTGGGCTGTGGAGCCAAGCAGCTTTTGAAGATCTCTATAAGAGAGCTTTCCATCAGCATCCTCAGGTGCTTTTTCAAACAGTTTCTGAAGATCTGCAAAGAGAACAAGGATTGAAAACCAGCTTCTTTAAGTGCATAGGAATATCCTAGAAGCTGCTCTCCTAATTTTACAGCACAGTCTCTTACTACCCAATAATTACATACAGCATCCCCGAGTGAAGAGTTTGTCTCCTATGTTGTCACAAGATGCTGATAACACTTTAGGAGAAAAAAGCATGAACGTTTCTGGATTAAATTACACTAAATCTGAAGAAAGTAATCCCTATTTCTAGCCACAACTACCAGCCCATTTTACAACCACTAACTGCATACAGATGCAGCTATCCCCCACAAAAGCAAGCTCTGAATGACTGTTGCTATACCAACAGGACAGATGATATAAAGGGAAAAGTGTCTATTCACTTCCTGATGCAAAGAGTTGCCCTTTCAGGATCTGAAGAGACTGAACAGCAAGATCCAGAAACCATTCATCTGACCAGAGTGTTCTCTTTGGGGACAAAAATATACAGAACAGAAAAAAGCCCCAGAACATACATACTCATAGTTACTTCTTTTTCCTTCAGCATGTTAATTCTGCCCTTGATTTCTCTCCCAGTCTCTGGGGCACTTGATGTAGTACTGATGTACTCAAAACAATTAAAATTCACTAATAATGCACACTCCTGCTTAAATCTCAGTTTCTTTTCCTTTACATGCTATGCTTTCCTTTCAGTTTTTTTCTTAATTGCCTTTTTTAAAAAAAAAAATAGTCCTCAAGCTTTTGAATTTGATATCACATCTCCCAGAATGTTTATACTCATCCTCTCCTAAAAATTTACATTAAATACTCAGAAGAAAAGGTCAGCCTTAAAAGGACATACCTTCAATGCTGGAAATTCCTGGTAAGGACAGATGGCTCAGCTGCCCGTTTCTCTGTGTGCTGTCACCAGCTGACCTTGAAGCCACCCTTGAAAGGTCTGTGGGCTTTGCTGTAGTACTCTGACTACTTTCAACTGTTACAAAACAGTTTCCATTAGTCTTACTAATTCCACAGAATTACAGCTAGCAAAAACCAAACAAAAATCCAGTAAAACTGATTTTATTTTGATCACAGTAGCTGTATGGAATAAGAATGCTGCAATGTTTCAGAATGTACCAGTGTTGTTCCTTTTTACTTTAATTGCAAGAACAGTTTTTGGACAGTCACACAGCTTTAATCTTCCAGTCTGTACTAGGAGGTGTGCATTTATAAACTCCCACACAAAGAAAGATTTGGGAGCGTTTCCTGCTCCACACTCTTGAGGGTGCTGAAGAAGCTTCATTAAGTAAATTACATCTGCCCCCCTTATCAATACCAATATTCCTCAACAACAAGGTATACATTTCCAAGCACCTGCTTGGAATGAACAAGCAGCACAGTCCTATTGTAATGAAGTATTCAAAAATCTGATGTTCAGCAGAAGTGGAGAACTTAAGTCAGCAGAGGCAGAGCCCTTTCCTCTCTGTTACACTTACATTTTGAAAAAGCAAAACCAGATGTTACTGGGTATAAAGTTATATAGTTAATCAGTGCATGCCTTCAAACACTAGTTATTGATTGTGAACACTGCCACAGAGATTTTAAATCACCTTCAAACTTTTGAAGTCATACACAGTTTTCTGTTTTAGAAACAGCAGTTTCCTGATGCTTTAACTTAAAAAACCCTTCATTAAAATCTTAAGGAGGAGTCTAATTTATCCACCTTAATTAGTTATTCTTTGAATTACACAGGGAACTCCAGGTTTATGGATTACTGTTACCAGACATTCTTACCATTCCTTGATGCCTCAATGGGTCTGTCATTTTCTGACTTGCCTGCGAGAGCACTGATCAGCTGAAGAGTCTCTTTTAGTTTTGATACCTGAGAATCTCTAGTTCCTGCTTCCTGCATATGTACAGAAGGAAAAAAAAAATCTTAAAATGCACCCCTTCAGTAGATGTAGAAGATAGAAAAAGTAGTAATTTAAAATATGTAAGCACTTTTGACTGACTTAGAGGTATCCAAACTGATCAAGTTTAAAATTATAAACAAGATTTAAAAACATAAATTTAAAAAAAAAATCTATGGGAAGATGTAATGAATAAATTCACACAGTCTGTAGTAAAACAACAGAAGCAGTATCTCAACCTGAAAAACAGGCTTTATTAAATTATTTTGCATACACTAATTTCAAAAGAATCTGATGTTTACTTGCTGAATTTCCTACAGAAAAGAGCAAGACACTGGAAAGCTGTAATATAAAACAGTCAAGCATACTTGGAGTGAACACTTATACATTAATTAAACTGCTTCATTGTTCCAAAGGTTTGTCTGCAGTAGTGAATACCTTTGTGCAAGAGCCACTCCATTTCTGTTAAATTAAAACCACCATACTTTTTAATCTGCAGCACCCTTACTCTATTCATTGATACACTCCAGATGACAGGTTGAGCTCACATCAGTACAAACTGACAGTGCAGCCTGTTCACTTACCCATCTTCTTTCCAGCAGATGAAAACTGAACTCAGCAGCATCCCTTCCAATCCCCAGCCCACAATTTGGCCGTTCAGTTAAACTCACTCCCAGCCAGTGATAGACCACTACTGAGAGGGGCTTCCACTAAGTCCTTGACTCCATTAGTGACTCTTTGCAGACCTCTGCTCAATTAAGGTCCATTTAAAACATCTTTAGAATGACAATTACATGCTCTACTAATCCAGTGTAATTTGTATTTCCTTACTTTACCTTCAGTTCTTTATTTGACTGACTTTTAGTGTCGAGTTGATCTTCATTTTCCACTTTTAGAGAGGTAGTTGCATTATTTCCCTACAGAAAAAAAACAGCAGTTTATTCACTTGCTTTTTATCTACTACAGCCGTTTCTTTCCTTCAAATTTCACAAACATTAAGCAGAGATAAACCAGGGCAGATACACTGTAGAATAAACATGAAGTCATAAAAATGGATTATATAATTTCCCACAGTAACGTCAGCATGTTCCTTTATTGTTAAACATACAGAACATGTTCTCACAGATGGGCCCCAGTGTGGCAAACAGAAAGCACTGGAAGAATTTATGAACTTATTTAGGAGGGGTTTTTGTTATTGGTTTTGTTTTTTTTTTTTAGAATTTAACCACTGTTGAACAAATACAGAGTCCTACTTAGGTCATCAGTGGGTCTTAACAGATCTGTGCCAGAGTGATTCCTAAAACATAGCTTAGTTTGTGAATCCTGCCACATAAAGCAACCACTCAACTCTTAAATGTCAGTATTTGGACACTTTCCTGTGGATACTGCAGGAAAGAAATGAAATACCGCTTCTGAGACACTCTCAATGCTGGTTATTTGTTCAGGAACAAATTCCAGCCTTTGATAAATGAACTCCTAAGTATCTCAACTTATGTTCACTCTGACATTTTCTTCAGTTCGGTCTGAAAAGTTGTTTCTGCAGTGTAAGGGAAGTAGTAGCCTGAGGAGACACCCTGAGCCATCAAACACTTACCACAATGGTAGATGAGTTCTCTCTTTTGTCCAGATTTTTCACAACCAGGGGAGAGTTTTCCAACAGTGTAACTTTCCAGCTGAGGTTGCCAATGGCTGAATCCACATTTAGAAGCTTGATGTCATTGAACTTTTGGTACACCACTACAGTATTATTTAGCTGCTCCAAAGCTGCATGCAGTGCCTGGCTTTCCTGAAATATAAACAAAGCATGTGTCAGTTTACCCAACCTCTGCAGCAACTCCTGATATTAACAACACCACTGACCCAGTTTAACTGGGCAGACTTCAGGCTGGTTCTCCACTGACACCACTGAAAGCATCCAACTGGAAGCTTCCAGAAAGTTATTCCAACTTTCTGAAAGTCTGAAACTGAGATTCTTCCCCAGGGCTAACCTCTTTGTTGCTAATATAATCACTTCAGCTGTGCTGAAGTGAACACAGAAAGCCTATTAATCTCGTTTTCCAGGTCTAGTTTTGTAAGCACAACAATGATTTTTCCCAAGAAAGCATGTAATGGGCATATTTATATATAGGATTCATTTTTGAGGAAGATATTGGCTGTATTAAATGTAAGTGCAGTCATTCTGTCCCAACCCATTCAGCTAAACACCTACATATTAACCTTTTTTCTTTTTTTTTTTTTTTTGTGTTGCTGTATTACTGTTTTCCACACCTCATTACAGTGAGGCTGACTCAGTACATGCCACTCCCAAATTTGCTCAGGTTAGCAAGTACCTGCCATAAAATCCATTCCACTAAAAGCCTTTAACTTATTTCCATTTACTTTAGCAAAGCAGACCTATAATTTGTCAGATATTGGTTTCACTCTTTCAACTCTTCACCCAGGCAGAACACAAAAAAACCCGACTCACAGATCAGGGCACTTTCCTGTTTGCACACACACAGGAACAAACTACAGGAAAATTATCTTATGATTTGCTTTAAAGCATGCTATCTTGCATTGTCTTGATCAAAAACATACTTTAAGCATACTACAATACTGCAAAACACACGGGTAAGTTACATTTCCATGACACTTGTACCAAAATTCATTATGCAAGGGAGAAAAATACCTTTTGGCAGTATTCTGTCTGATTTCCCTCAGTCCTTGGCACAACAGTGGAGGGAAGTGAAGGCAGCTGTTTTAATTCCCTCTAAGGAAAGAAACAGAAAATTGTGTTACAAAATCCCTGTGAAGAAGTGTTTAAAAACTGAAAGACTGTAGCTAAGGATGTTCTGCTACAATTACAGTCACTCAGGTCTGCTGTGCATGCAGTGTTTTAACCAGGCTAATAGTTTTCTCTTTCAAACACGTAAGGTCCAAATTTATTTTCATTAAACCCAGCTAGCTAACTCTTCTCCATTTAATGAAGAATTATGATACACATTTCACTGCTACCATACACACTGCCATACCTGCAATGTTTTTAGAGCACCCACTAACTGAATTAAGCTTTATTATGTGTCTAATTTAGAATTTATCTGCACGAATTCTTGTGTTGCAGTTTAGCTGAGAAACTGTAATTATTGGCTCAGTTTGTTAACCCCAAGTGAGAGGCCAGGATAAATACAGTGAGTAGTTTCTGCTAGAGACAGTCAGTAAATTCAACCTTGTACAGATTCTCAATTCAGCCAACAAACTATACCAATTTCCTGACATCCCCAAACCTAAAAGAGTGCAGACAGTTACCATAAGCAATACCCTGCCCACACATGAGCATTTCCCAGGCCTACATATCCGTGGAATAGGAAGCAAAAATATGCAGGATAGCAACTGTAGAAAGTAACAATTCTGGCTCTAGAGAAACAAGTACTTGGTACCACACAGATGTCACACAGGGATTAGAATATTAACTAACTGATGTACCAGCCTACTGAAATCTCAGAAGTAATTCAAAGGTAAAAGGCAGAATTCCAAGCATTTCTTTAACTTGCTTCATATCAGGCAGTGTTAAAGCAGTGCATTTTTTCTTACCACATCATTCTGGAGTGTTTCTATGGATTTCTTGTATTCCTCAATAGCTGTCTGTATATTTTCAACATCATGAGCCACACTGGTAAGGGTGCTACCTATGTTGGCTACAGTCTGCAATAAAAAAGATGACAGAAATCTCAGGCTTTCCCCAAACTGTACTGTCCCAAAGTAACAATGAGCTAAACACAATGCTTTGTTAGTGAAACTGTAAGCAGACTGCCACAAAAATATGCATACAATTTTGAGGAATTTGGAAGACTTTTTTCACTCAAAACCTCAAGTTATACCCAAAGCAATCTCTGCCCTGAAGGACCTCAGGACACCTCTAGCACCCTTCACCAGTAGGAACAAAAGCCACTACCCAAGAGGAATTCTCTCAGTAATCCTTAGGATTTTAACACCAGCAGGCATCCTTATTTCCAGGGATGGCACCTACAAGGAAAAAGCCTCAAGAAAACCAAATCCCACATAAGAAACACAGTGTTGTCTATAGGATCATTTAGGTTGGCAAGGACCTCTGAGTTCAGCTGTTAACTCAGCACTGCCAAGTCTACCATTAATCCATGTCCCTAAGCTCCAATCCACATCCTTTAAATGCCTTCAGGGATGGCAACTACAGCAGCTCCCTGTGCAGCCTGCTCCACTGTTTGACAGCCTGTTCAGTGAAGAAGCTTTTCCTATTATCCCATCTAAACCTCCACTGGCACAGCTTTAGGTTATTTCCTCTTGTCCTATCACTTGTCACTTGAGAGAACAGCCCGACCCCCAGGCTGGCTCCAACCTCCTTTCAGGGGGTTCTAGAGAGGGGTAAGGTCCCCTGAGTCTCTTTTTCTCCAGGAACACCCCCCAGCTGCTCCTCCTCAGACTTGTGCTCCAGACCCTTCCCCAGCTCCACTGCCCTTCTCTGGACACTCTCCAGCCCCTCAATGTCCTTCCTGCATTGAGGAGCCCAGAACTGGACACAGGATTTGAGGTGTGGCCACACCAGTCCCCAGTACAGGGGGACAATCACTGCCCTGGTCCTGCTGGCCACACTCATCCTGATGACAACATTCCTTCAGACTTGCTTCTGACTAGGATACAGTGAAAATCCAGCCTGCTTGCAGCAGCAAATAAGGAGCTTGGGAAACAGCTTTGTACTCCCCCCAGAAAAAGAAATCCTGGCAGCCCCATCAGCCAAACCACACTCATTGCTTTACATATCACTAGCTTGTTGATCATACATTAATTTTGTAGGGATAGGAAATGAGATGTGGAAACCCATAATGCCACGAACACTGGACTAACATTAGGTGTTAGCACAACATAAATGTTTATTGCTAACATTAGGTGTTAGCCCAATATAAATCTTTATTGCTAAATAAACAGAAGTGCCATGGAAGAACCAGGCAAGTTTCAACAAGCCATTCTTTACACTAAAATAAACAGGACAGTTCTCTGGTGAAGAATGCTCAGTAAGGCACACAGTAAGACACCGTATTAACAAAAAGCACTACATTTCCTTTTCCAATTACAAAACCTGAACTAACCACCTATTCCCATGCAGTTATAAAACTGAAGACAGGCTTTTTCCAAGTGTCTCACATGATACTAAGATTAGCAATTTAACAGAAAGATCAGCTCCAAAGTACACATGGGACAGCCTAATACAAACAAATGCATCTCCAAAAGGGATAAAATAAGGCCTTTAAATTTTTTACCTACCACACATAATCACAGAACCACACAATTCATGAAGTCAATTTTTAAAGACAAGAGAAGCAAATATTCCTTGCAACTCAGGTAGCTCCTGCTGTCACTGCTGTCTCCAAGAGCCCAGCTGCAGCTTAACACACAACATATTTAGTGATAGCCACACTTACAGTACTTACCTTCTGAAGTTTCTCTACTGTGAGAGGAAGAGAAATCAGGTCAGCAGCAGATTTTATATTGTTTTTGAGATGATTAACTGTTGAAGTCAATAGTGATATCTAAAGCCAAAAAGGAGTACTTAGAATTAGGCAACATAATCCTGATTCTGTCCTCCCCAAATACTGATGGCTTAATGTGCAATATTCAAACATAAGGTAATACAAAATCTTACATGTACACACAAAAATCACTCCTGTCTCTAGGTTAGAGTTCCTGCCTACACTACATTAAAAATATTCCGTCTCTTGCAGAAGAGCAAGTTTTTATTTTAACTATTTTTTAAAACTGAATGAAAGCCACAGAAAACCCTTCTTCTCAGTAAGGTACCCTCTGCCAGTTTTGTATTAATTCCCTTAGAGAGAGGCTGTTGTCCAAGAAAGACTTAAAAAATTGTGCAAGAAGTTTTCATGTGAAGGAAACCATCACCCAACTTTTGTATTTAGCAACGAAACCTGCCTGGCAAAACCCAGCAAAGCCATGCAACCTGTCCAGCTGAGTGATGGGCAAAGAATTTGCACCTATCACCCAAATTCTCTGCTACACAAGTGGAACAGAGACTAAAATTCACTTTCCTCTGGTTAAAAAACAAAGCTGTTTTGCAAGCTGAGGAAAAGATCCTAATTTTACATTAGGTCAGTGTTAATCAGCTGGCATGCAGACTCTCTGGCTCACAGCTGTGAACACTGGCTGAGATTACTCCCAGCAGCACATCCCAACATTTCACAGACAAAAAATAAACAGCAAGAAAATTTTGTTCCCCAGAGGATCTGGCTCAGACTGTAACCAGACCTTGCAGTAACCTGAAGGCCTGCAAGAACCACGTGCAAGTATCTTTAACAGCCAGGTGCAGATAAGAGCATTTTAAAAGTCTCAAGAAGAGCCTGAATAACTGTGGCTGAAACAGTGAGATGCTGAAGAAAACAAATCAAATTTTCATATGTGCCCCAGCAAGCACTTAACCACCACACGGGACTGAAGAAAAATCAATCCATGCAGGCACCTCAGTACTCTAACAAATTAAATCAGAGCACCTAGGTCAAGAAGAGTTCCCCACACACACCTTTCAATACCATTCACTGTGAGCAGCTCTGAACTTTTACCCTCCAGGGCAGAAATTTCAGTAAAAGCCTTGCTGGATGCTTCATTTGAAGTGTAAGTTAATAGAGCAAAGAGCTCTCTGGTAAGAGGCTTATTCTAGCCCCATCAACAGTGCCAAGGTTTACACCAGCTCAGAGGCTCAGTGTGTGTTAGCAGGTTTTATATTCACAGGACACCAGGCCTTAGTTTGTAGCAACAGGAATTTGCTCTGAGTCAGGTAACTCTCCCACACTTACAAAATGCTCTCAGAAATTTGAAATGTCAAATCTCTCATCATAAACATCACAACTATTTGGAAGGAAAATTAAGAATTGCACAGTTCTTGGGTTCTTTTAAATTCTGCCTGAACTCCTTCCACCAGTTATGCAATTTCTCCTCCTGAGATCAGTCTCCAGCCCAGCTGGATGCTCAAGCTGTTTTTTGTTTATAATGATGTTTATACTTTATTTGAGCTTTAAAAATAAAAGCTACATATATGGTCACAGAAGTCCTTAAATAAAATTATTTTCCATTAAAAAGAATTGAATGGAATATTTTATTATTTTTCAAAACCAAGGACTGATCCCCTCTCACCTGTTTATTGATCTCTGTGATATTTATCCAAATTTTACTCAGCCCCAGTTCTCCAGTTTCAATTTGTTCTAGCTGCTTTTGGTTCTGCACCAAATCTTCATTCAATTTAGGAATTTCTTGGAATGATGTCTTTTGATTAGATTCCACTAAAAGAATGAAAAAAAATAATTAGAAGCAAACCAAAACAAAAATCCAGGTAAACAACACTAAAAGGCATAAAACAAATTACAAACAGCAACATCTACAACAGTGAAAGAAGGCAATAACTGTTTCTACAAACAGGTTTATTGCCAGTCTGGATTTGGTGTTTGCTAGAATGACAGCTCTTTTTTGTTTTAAGAGTACCAATACCTGCAGAGAGAACCCAGAGAGACTGTTCTAAATTTAACACTTTGCACAGTCCTGTCATTCTGGCAAGCCTCAGTAGGTCTTTATTTAGTGCAGTTATTTTGCATTACCTCCACAGGGGAATATGAAATAGTAATGGGCCTGTGAATAAGAGTTGCCAACAGTCCCAGGGCAAAGGAGGCAGGTGAAATAAACCTCAGTGCCCTTTTCAAGCCTGCAGAGGGGCTGCTGCTGATGAATTAAATTCCAAGGAGATGAATGTAATTAGGTGCTCTGTGTGACAGAAAGACAACTGAAAAAATAATGTATAAGCTTATACACGAATGCCTGTTGGTAAACAAATCAGTAAACAAGGTCCTTGGAAATTAAGTCAGTTATTACTGCAATTAATACTACAGGAAGGGGCAGCTCAAAGCAATTCCAGTGAGCCTCAGAAATGCAGCTCTTCCAGATCTGCAGTGACTAAGCTGTTTAGCTGCACTGTGAGGCAATCCTAAATCCCTAGGTCTGAGAAACAAATAAGCAAAGGTTTTGAGATGAAGATGACAGGGTTCTCTGAAATCTGCACATCCACCCCGTAAGGCAGCACTGAAAAGCTCCACAACAAACAGCCATTGTTCAGACCAGACTGCCAAGAGCAGTGGGACCTGTGTGATGTGCAGCTGGCACACCCCAGAACAGATTTCCATGTGTGACCCATCCAGACAAAAGGAGAGGCCTGTGGAGTGGATGCCCAAACACACAAAACTGGAAAGCTGTGCATATTCAGAAACCCACCTCACTTCTCTTTAAGAAAGTTCTAAAAATACTTTTTACTTTCTAGGTGCAAATAAATCTGCTCTGGATCACCCAAGGTCTAAACAACACTTCTGGGTAAGATCTAGAAAGGTGTATTTTAGCCAAAACAGACTGGGAACTAATTTGTGCATTTGACACAAGCATCTCACACTAAATCTCATGTTTTCATAGGCTTTTGACAGTAGTAGGCAAATTATTTTCCATTTTGCCACTCTCACTGTGAACAGTAGGACTCCACCTGAAGAGTTTTTTGCAGCACTAGGAAGGTTAAATGCCACATTCTTAGCATCACTGCTGACAACTGAAGGGAAAACACTACATGACTTCCTCCCATTCCAAACATACTTGATGCAAAGATGTCTTGTTTATAAAAAGCACTCATCCCACGCTCACTTGTGCAAAGAACGACAGAACATATCAAATACTGCCACAAACATCTGCTCTTATGGGGAAAAAAGTTTGGATGAAGATTCAGAGAAAGGTTCCTTTTCCAAACTTGCTATATGACAGATGGGTCACCTGCCTTTGTTTCTCTGTTCACCCACACATTTCACCAAGGTAAAATGTTACCTCTGAAAACCAGGCTGTTCTTGCTGCCTGCTTTTTTTTGTTGTTGTTGTTGTATTTAAATGCTGTGCCTTGATATGAGGCTTCCATCCAACTCCTAGGCATGGTATTATGATAGCAAGGAAATCTGACACGTTTATCACCAGGCAAAGCATTACATGCACAGCTTTTCTATTAGAGTAATTAAGAAGAAAACAAACCCATCTGTAACTGCCAGACAGAGAGAACATGCTCAGGGAGAACAGCTGCTCCAACAAAGAGGTCTGTGTTGAACAGGAATGATGAAACTTAACTACACCAAAGCCAACAAATGTTGCCCCTGTGCAAAACTTTTACCACCAGCACACCCTTAAAGGGGAGCAGTCCACCAAGAGCAACAGTTGCTGACCCAGAACACAGAAACAGCCACTGCAGAACTGCTGGGAACACTCAGAGCCACAGAGCAGCACCTGGAACTGAAGGTATCTTCCAGAACTGATGGACAGCAACTACAGCTAACTTTCAGAGTTTAGTATCAGTTAATACAAAAGCAAATCTATCAGCAACTGTCTCACACCCAGCCAGCCTGTTCCACCTTGGCAGAACAGGAATACCTAAACACCAACAGCAAAGAATTTCTACATCCACTTCCTCAATATCTCTTTTACCACAAGCAAGACAACACCTTTGTTTCCTTTTTCAATCTACACAGGATTTGAAACACTACTAATTTAAGGTACCAAAACACATCTTGTGCCCAGAGGTGAAGTACAGAGAGCCAAGAACATACCTTACATGCACATATCACCATTTGTTATACCTCAGCCTAGAGAAGTTATTATATTGAAAATCTTGGAATGGGAATCTTGACATGGATGGAGAAAACCTGAGCTTCACAAGCAAAACACTTCATATCTTAACTCCACACTTCAAAGTATTAAACATATTAAATCTACACCACACGTAACCTGACATAAAAGTTGAACAAGAACAGGTCAGTGCAAACAAGATAAATATTTAGAGGACACAGAGAGAAAATACAGTACTGAAGCAACATTCAAATTCCAGAAATTCCACAGCAAGTATCAGAGGTTTTAAAAGAGTTCAAGACAAGAATAGTTTTTTTCTTAACTTTTTTTTTTTCCAAAATTCTCTAGACTGCTTTGACAGGTCTGATCAAAACTTTTAAAATAGAGTCATTCTTTGGAAGAGAGCACTCTGAAGACCAAAGTCAGGAATTTTAGAAACGTACATACAAGCAACTACAGGCCCACCCAGTCGTGTCCCTGCTCCTCTAAAGACACAGAGCAGGCAAGAATATGTAACATTCACCTTAGATTCACCAAGTCTCTGTGTTCTTGGCTCAGAGGACTCCTCAATTCAAATGTTAATTAAAAGACTCCGTAGTTTCAGACTTTGACTAAGCAGGCAAGAAACTAAAGCTCTTCACACTGCCCAAAGAAAATGTGAAATAGTAGTTACATTCATACTTACTAGTTCGAAACTTCTCCTTTATTGCATCCAAATCCTCCTTGAGAGCTACCTGCATCCAGACTAAGCCAACACACGCGACCACACAAGCAGCAAGAATGACGAACGCACACAAAGGGTAACAGAACCTGCAGCACCGCAGGTAGTCTCCCCTGCAGAAAACAAAGTAACAGCTGGTAAATATACAGCAGTGCCTAGAAAAGCGTTAATTTAAATGCTGTTCCATCCAGCAAAGGAAGGGACAGAGTAGAAGCAGCACACGTTTTGAATGACAAGTATTTACAAGAGCATTTTCAGGAATAAATAAGGCTCTAAAGCCAGGTCAGGGCAGTTACTCTCTATTCAGTTTATCCTCAGTAGGCACACCTAGCATATTTAAAAGCAGCTGTCAGGTTTCCTTTACTAAAATATCCTGCTCTGCCGACATAAACTTATGTCAGGCACATCTCCTTGATAGCTTCAAAAACACGTTTCAAGACAAGGTATTATCATAACGTTAAGACATGTACTTCTAGAGCATTCTAAATTGTGAAAGCCCAGGTTTCATTGAGACATGGTTATTTTCAGGTATGCACAGAGGACCATTGTTAATGCTGTTACTTAACTGAAAAGCTTATTTACTGGCAAAAGCACAGCACGTCCCTGAGAAAAGCAGCACTGCGCCAGCTCACAGGATGCTGAGCACACACACGGGTAACTGCGCCCAGCATCTCCAGGAGCTGCCCCCAAGTTTAGTTCACAGGGACTTGTGCTGCAGTGAGCACAAAAAAGAAAAAAAAAAGAAAAAAGCGACGGCATGGTCCAGTGGGAGCTGGCCCTGGCCATGGCTGGGGGTTGGAACTAGATGATCTTTAAGGTCCCTTCCAACCCAAGCTGTTCTGCCACTCGATGATACTTCCATTCCCAGACAGGCGACCTGCTGGGCGGGACACGCTCAGTGCAGCTCTGGGTGTCCCCTGGCAGTCCCCGGCCTCACACACCGCGCTTATCCCCCAGCTGCCGGCCTGACCCGCCGAAGGCAGCGCAGCCCCGGGGAAGGGACGTGTCCCCGCAGGGCCCGTCCGAGCGGGACCATCCGAGCCGGGCCCCGCGCAGCGCCCTGGACTCACTTTCCGCAGCGGCCCCGCGCCCCCGCGAACTCGTCCTCGTCGGAGCTGGACTCGGAGTCGGAGGCGGGCGGCTCGGTGCGCAGCAGCCGGTGGCCCGAGCCCTTCTTGGCGGGCTTCTTCCTGCGGCCGTCGGCGGCCAGGCCGATGAGGGCGTTCAGCTCCTTCCGCTTCTTCATCCTCTTGTGGGGCGGCGGCGCGGCGGGCTGCTGGCTCCCGCCTGCCGCCTCCTCCTCCTCCTCTTTCTCCTCGGCCGCCGCCGCCAGCGCGCTCCGGGTCGCCAGCCTGCGGCCCGGCGGCGGCTACAGGCGCTCCGCGGGGCCGCGGCTGTTGCTCCCCCGCCGGCCCCGCGGCGGCTCGCCCGGCCCCGCGGCCGCCGCCCGCCCCGCCCGCGCCATGGCCGCCCGGGCCGCGCCGCGCCCGCCTGCCAGCAAACCGCGCTCCCACTGGCCGCCGCGGGACCGCCCCGCGCGGGCAAAGCCCCGGGTTCGAGTCCCGCCCCGGGCGGGACGGAGGTAGCGGGGCACGGCCCGGTTGGTGCCGCCCGTCGCGGCTCCGCTGGCCCACCGGGCTCGGCGGGGGTTGCTGCTCGCAGAGATAGCGGTGGCAAGGAAGCGGTGTTGCCCAGTGGCTGCCTGCCTTCTACCTGCCACCAACCCGCGCCAAAGCCGTACTAAAGCTGCCGCGGTATACCCGGCCCTGGGCAGACGCACGGCATCGCCAGCCCGGCGCGGTGCGGGATTCCTCGCGCTCGCTGCCGGGAGATGCTGTCCCGGTCGGCGCTGGGATGCGGCTCGCAGTGGCGGCAGCGGGGAGGGAGACAGGAAGGAGAGCGGGAACTGTCAGCCGGGATGCGGGATGGGAATGGCTGGAGATGAGGGTGAAACCTCGTAAGGCAGGAATATGTGATGAAGACCTCAGGAGGAGGAATCCCAGGGTACGGTCTTTCCCTCTCTCTTCAGCCGGTGCAGCGGCCAGCGGAGCGTTCCCGCGGGATGCTCTCCTTCCCTTCATTTCCCTTCCCTCCCAACAAGCGCTGCCGTGATTTGGCAGCCGCTCGGACTCTGGACCTGCCTCTCCGCCCCGCATTGGCTGCCGCCGCCGGTGCCGCCGGGGCGCTGCGGGACACCGGGGGCAGCCGCCGGCGGCTCTGACGGGGACGATGAAGCTCCTGTGGCTGGGCGTGGATGTCTCCAGGGTGCTGCACCTGGCCGCCGTGTTCTGCCTGACGTGCGTGCTGCTGAAAGCCATCCAGCTGTTCCACCGGCGGAGGGAGCTGCTCCGAGCGCTGGCCGACTTCCCCGGGCACCCGACCCACTGGCTCTTCGGCCACGTCCACGAGGTGGGGAGAGCCGGGTCTGCGCTGCCGAGAGCGGGGGGGGAGTGCGGGGAGCAGCATTCCCGAGGGGCGTGTGGGAACGATGCTAGTGGCACTTTATCCCCGTGGTCCGGGAGAACTGCTGGGTGGGTGAGAGGTGGGCATCCCTTTTCCCAGCCAGACCAATGTGCTTTCCCTGTCTGTAGTGCTTAGCGAGGGCATGGCTCGCGCAGAGCTCCCGCAGCCTGCTGCAGAGTGCGCGGTGGAAAAGGGTGGCGGCTGGCTCGCAAGTGAAGAGAGCGGTAACACAGTGTGACATAGGCAAGGTCATCCCGGCGTGTGAGCCGGCATCGGTGCTGGAGGCAGCAGAGCCGCTCTGTCCCGGGGCAGGCCCCGCTGTCACCTCTCTGCTCCTCTGGCAGCCAGGGCAGGGCCGCTGCAGCTCTCCCTGCGGCGCTGAGCTGATGAGATGCTGAGCAGATGCTGCTGCCGGCATCCAGAAGCACTTTCTCTCCCCCGCCAGCTTGAGTCGACCTCATGGCTGGGTGAACCTGACAACTGATCATTCTGAGCCACGTTTCAGCCCCAAAACACATCACAGGCATTGCATCCAGCGCGGGGGCCGTGGATCTTACAGCTGTGTTAAGGTCATGAATAACTAAACCCACGTGCATAGGCGAGCCTTGTTCTGGTCACTGGTGGCAGGGATGACTATTCCCCGAGGTATGCGCTTGCCCACACAGATCACCGCGGCTGCCTTGGCAAACAGATTTTCACAACTCATCAGCAGCCTCACGAGGTGTAACTGAGCCTGCCTGGTGCAAAAGGCTTTTCCATACGTGCTAAAGGCAGCTTAAAATCACCTTGCCCTCCGCTGGGTTCTGCTGATACCCTGCCGTGGCCACCTCTGTGGCACATTAAATAACTGGCCCTCTGAAATGTGTCTGGGAAATCAGAGGGAGACCTCCCACGGCTCGTCTATGTGCTATGGCAGCGCCAGCTTTGCTGTGCTGGACGGGACAAACAGTCTTTTGGCAATGTAAGCATGAAGATGGGCCAGTTCAGGGCTTTGTTACACTGCCAGTTAGACTTCAAAACTGCAATTAAGTAAAGTATGTTCTTCTGTTTGTTAGCTGTCACTATATGTCCTGGAAGGGAATTTAACCATTTGTGCCAATCGTGGCAAGGTTGTTCATGGCTCAACTTTTACCTCAGACAATGTTTGTTTGAGAATCCCTTTTTTAAAAATTTAATAATTTGCTGATTGATGCTGCTGAATTCCCTAAAGCCTGACAGTTCATCGAGCCAGCAAAGAGGGTGGCAATGCTCTGGACACACACCTTGAGGAGCACCTGTGAGCTGTATTCAGGGAGAACACTGACATTTCCAGTTCTGCTGATTTAACTGATAGCTTCCCAGTTTTGATCCATGCCAGTTTAGAATCTCAAACCATTTGTCATGCTCTGGGTGGACCTCCTAGGAGTACATCACTTTGTTTTAAAGCATTCTCTGGGTATCAGTCTCTGCTTATCCAAATCACTCAGTAGAAATGACATTGAAATATCAGGAAGAGGTTGTGTAGAGCTGTTCAGTCTCACTGCCGGAGCATGGCTTAGTTAAAACCCAGAGTGCCAGCCCTGAGCTGACCAAATGGACTCCCCATGGCTGGGGTTGGTGGGCAGCAGAGGAGAGCAGGGTCTCTGCCCTGCTGGCACAGGGAGGGTCAGTCCCTTTGTCCACTTCTGCCCTGTTCGGGAGGAGCCAGCCCGGCTGTGTCTGCACACAGCGCACCCTCATGCTCAGATTTCGGCTCCTGTGTTTTCTCTTTCATTTGCTATCAGTGTGTAGTTACTAAAAGTGCCCTTAAGTTTCTTCCCAGATGCTTTTAGTGTTGGATCCATTTCAAAACTTGCATTTCAGCATGAGATCAGGCAATTACTTTTCTTTCTTAGACCAAGTGGCGTTTATACTTTTCAGACCCCCAAGGGAAGAAGTAGTAATGGTCTTTCATTCAGAGCCGAGTAGCTGGAGCCCTTCATTAAGGCATGAGAGCTTTCTATTCCTCTGCAGCTCACAGAACTTTACACTTTTCCTCTGCTCTAGGAGTCCTTGGTGCAGCAGGTTACTCACCTTGAGGGTAACCTCTCCTCTCAAATAAACCCATTCAACCCTCTGCCAGCACAGGGATGGTTCTTGATAATAAAACCCAAGGGTGGTGCTCCAAAGCAAGGTTGGATGCAAAGGCTTCTAGGATTAGGACTTCTGCCAGCAAGACTTGCTCAGCATCTCCCAGTTACTTCCATTCTGGTTTTTGTGATTCATGACAGGAGAAGCACGGGCAGCTGTATCAACGAGACTGTCACTTAGCTATGTCAGGTGTCATTTAGCTAAAAGCATTGTGCCAAGCCCAGCTTCTGCTGGCATTTGCTGAAGAGGTGGGTGCTGAGGAGGGATGCTTCCTTTTGCCCAAAAACTTGATCCCTGAGTCAGAGAAATTGATGGTTTTATTTGTTAAGTTCAAAATCTTGAACTTGAGTAAGCAAAGTTGAGCTTTCTGTAGTAAATAATAACTGGTTGTAGTTCATAATTCTGCTGAATGTGGGAGACACATGGGATGTGCTGCAGGGATGCCCCAGCTTGTGAGGAAGGGCTTGGTCTTGGAGCTGAACCTGGACATGGCCCTGGCAGACACCCCATGACTCACGAGTATCGTCTCCAAGACAATAATCAGATGTGGCTGATTATTTGATGTGGGTGATTATTTGAGTATGAGCTGTGTTCTAGGTCGAGAAACACCAGCCAGACTAAAAGCTGAGCTAACTCAGCGCTAAAGCAACTGAGCAAATATTCACTTGATACAGTCAATAGGGTCACTTTGAGGCTGATTTCTGTACCAGTATGCTGATTTAATTAATCTTCAAAATGCAAAGCTTCAAGCATCTATGTCAGACCTAGCTTACCAAAATCCTTCTCCCTGCATATTGGCTCAGAGTAGTTTCTCTTCAAAGAAAAAAGAATCTTACATGGTTTTGTCTCTGTAATTTTTTTTCCTCTGCCTGTGACTGTGTATCTTGTCACTTGTTCTTTATCTATTGCCTGTACATAACAACACAGGCTGTAAAAGCAATAAAGCAGTGATTACTTCAGAGTGAACCTGCCACTGCTGCTGATGTGAAAGCTGGTGCTCGTGCTGCTCCTCAGATTGCAGCTTCCAAGGGCACGAGATAAATCTTGCTATGAGTACCAGCTCTTCACTGCCTGTAAAATTCAATTCCCAGAAATCAATGAATTCTTAATGTTATGTTATTAACCAGCGTTCCCTTCTCTGTACAATCCACTGGTGTCTTTGGACTAATTCTGTTGTTTTTTTTCCTGGACACTGGCCTTCTCCAACTAAATGTCTGGAGGAGGATGTGGTTTCCCACATCTGCACTGGGGCAGACCAGCAGTGGTGCTGTTGGCTGCAGTATTTTCGCCCAGCTGCAGGGTGCTAATCGCTCAGCCATGTTGTGCAAGTGAGAATGTAGTTGCATGCCACAATATGCAGATGCTCTCTGGGGCAAATGTGAGTCTTCTATGGGGTGGCCATGGAAAAAGCAAATAACACATATGAGCTGACAGGTACCAGCACGTCCCTAAGGATGTTCTCTAGCTTAAGGTCAAGTGATAAGGAAGAATTACTTTATAGGATCTTTAAAAGTAGCAAACATCTCTGCTTCCCATGCTCTGCAAACACAGAGGGAAAATACCTTGCTTGCCCTCATGTGGTTTTGTGCTCAGAAAGGCATTGAACTTTTAAGACAGTGCATTGGGAGATTATCATTTTGGGGGTTTTTTGGGTTTTGTTGTTTTGGTTTTTTTCCCCCCAAATCTGTGTATTCTTTCTCTTTTTACTTCTCCTCAAATAGTTTCTCAAGGAGGAAGAGGCACTGGACAAGGAAGAGATCTGGACACAGAAATACCCACATGCTCACCCTGTGTGGTTTGGGAGTTTCTCAGCAGTCCTTGTTATCACTGATCCCGACTACGCCAAGGTTCTGTTGGGCAGAGGAGGTGAGATTATGGCTTCAGCTGGGGATCAGCAACCCCAGCCTGCAGATTTCCCATGCCAGCCTCAAAATTTACAGCAAGGCTGGGTTTCACAGGGAGGTTTTCTTGCAGAAATCATCTAAAGGCACGGAGAGATACCCCTCCTTCATGTTATGCCCTGGGTACTTCAGGCTCAGGGCTGCAGGGCTGACCTGACTCCAAATCCATTGCTAGAAAATCAGACTTCCTCAAGTGCTCCTTGAAAATTTAATTACTCAGTGTGTTATCCCAGCAAGGAGAAGACACCTGGGAGCTTTTTTCTAGGTTCCAAGTTCTAGCTCCTACTGCAGGGAAGTATCTGTAGTATCAAGAAAAAAAAATGCTGAGCAGTGGTGTCTGAGAGGGTTAATCATTTATCACACTGCACAGACTTTGGACTACCAATATTCTTTTTTTTTTTTCCACTGTGAGCATTCTGCTTTTATATGTGTTTATTACAGCTGGCAGAGACAAAGTTGTTTTGTGTTGAAATACTGGGGGTTTTGCAAGGATGCCACTGATTTTGTTTCATACCCAACCAAAAGTGAGAACCCAGAGGGAGTTTCCAGCTGCAAACCTGGGTTAATGCTATTGAAACATTTACCATTTTATTTTTCTTTATGTTTTTGTTTTTTTTATGACAGATCCCAAGGATAACATCAGCTATAAACACCTTGTCCCATGGATTGGTATGTATTCCCAGGGCTTTGCCTACAAGGAGTGATTCTGAAGTTAGTCAAACCCACTCTGTAAATAAACAGCGTTGTACCTGTTCCTTGATGGATTTAGAGCTAAAAGCTTCCTGAAATTATTACATTTACTGAAAAAGGTGTTAAGTAGTTCCATTTATTTTCAAGAAAGGAAAGTTCAGACATAACATATGTACAAATGTTTACATGTCCATAGATAGCAAAGACTAGTGATGGGAGAAGCTTAAATTCATTGAAGGACTGGTGAAAAATATGTCTGCTGTTCTGAACTTTTCCAGTAGCGTTGGTGTTTCTTTTCAGAAACACCATTGTGCCATTTTGATGAGCAAGGCTTTGCTTAGCTCTGGGAACCCTGGGGCTGGTGGCAGCATTTGGAAATACCCTCTCACAGCAGCTCAGATAGATATTCAGTCACACTCCGTGCAGGCTGAGGCTGTGTCTGGAGGCAGCTGAGAGCAGCCTGCTTGTGCCCAGCAAAACATGCCTTGCCTGTGTTTCCCCAGGGAACGGGTTGCTGATCTTACATGGGCCCAAATGGCACCAACACCGAAAACTCCTGACTCCAGGGTTTCATTACGATGTCTTGAAGCCATATGTGGGCCTGATGGCAGAGTCTACAAATGTGATGCTGGTAGGACTCATGATGCTCCTCTCTCTGCCCTGTTTTCTTTTCCCCGTCCTGTCTGGTTAGGAGGTAAATGCTGGAGCAGGGTTTTCTTTATGTGGTAGTCGTAAGCACACTCTGTGTCCTGGTGGTCAATCTTTCTGAGTCACCCCAAATCCCTGCCCTTGAGCTGGAAGGAATGAGCATCCCTTAGAGGGGATGAGCAGGTTGATCCTCCCTGCAATGACAATGTCTCTAGTACTGCCTTGGGATCTGTGGCTGAGATTTCAGGATTAATGTTACTGCCATCCCCAAGCTGTGCATGATCTCAGTTCCAACAGCAACTTCTTAACAAGGTGTTTGTCTAAATAAAAAATTGAGGTAAATAAATGTTCGTAATAAGTCTGCCAAAATAAAGGTTGGAGCAGAGCTATACTGTGAGCTAAGATTAAGGGGTATTATTTGCTGTCAACGTACCCATGTCTTGTCTGTAATCCCCTCCATGCCTCATAAACAGTGAAAATGCACTGTTCTTCAATCTACTGGTGCTGGGCAGGATGGAAACCAGTAGGAGTTACAGGAGAAGGGCACCAGGCTTTGTGCATGTGGACTGGAGGAGTCTGGATGCTGGATCTGTTCTTTCTCCTTCACCTCCCTCACTCCAACCCCCCCACCAGCTTCAGCTAGATCCTGTCTGGGTTCCTCCTATGCACCCAGGGAGCAGCCAGGAGAACTTTTACAAGGCTCAGAACTGCCTGGGAATTTTAAATTCCTTGAGCACAACGCCAGTTGTGTGAGCCTGTGCCACCAGGTGGCAATCATTGCACGTGCTAGGGACGTGCATCTGTCCCCATAAGCCTGTTTTGGTGCTGTGGAGCTGGGATGTGACCGTGTTCCTCCCTCCCCTTCCTTTCTCAGCATTTAAGTCCACTCCTTGCAGCCACGAGGGGAAAGAGGATTCATTATCACTTCATGTCTGCTGGGAGAGACAGGATTTATAGTTTCTGTAGGACTCCCTTGTGCGAAGAATTGAGCAAGGGCTCCTGTATTACTTGCTGGCAAAACACACTGGCACAGAGGTTATGTGACAGAGAAAAAACCTTGCTCCGAAGTTTGCATTTTGGGCACCAAGCTCAAATGTGCTCAAGAACACATGCCGCGAAGCCCAATGCCAGCATATGCTGTTCCAGTAGAGAAAAACACACTATATGCTAAGAAAGACTTGGGTAACTCCCCTTCACCCAGAAATGCACCTGTCCTGGGCTTCTCCGGGTGCCCTTGCCTCAGGATAGGATGTAGCAGGGCTCGCCATCAGCAGGATACAAGAATAGCAGCTGCCTGAGGCAGTTCTTATATAAACTATGCCACTCTTGGCTTCTCTTCTCAGGGATTTTTCTGGCAACTAAGAGATCTCCTTTTTTTTTCCATTTCTCTGGGATGTATCTCCATCTGAGCACTCATTTAACCAGGGGGTGACTGCAGATCATGCAGAGCTGACCTTTTTCTTCTCATTCCTGTCTCCTTTGTGCCCTAGGATAAGTGGGAAAAGCTGACAGCAGATGGGAAGCCAGTGGAGCTCTTTGAGCACGTCAGCTTGATGACTCTCGATAGCATCATGAAATGTGCCTTCAGTTGTCACAGCAACTGCCAGATCAACAGGTCAGTGCTAGCTACCCAAAACCCTGGCAGGAAGTTTGCAGCTCAGAAGGGAAGTGGGCAAATTGCTTGTCACCGTGCTCCCAAATTTACAAGCTTCCTATTCCCTTCTCTCCAGGAAAAACACCTACATCCAGGCTGTTTATGACCTCTGCCACATGGTGCACCAGCGCCTCCGCATCTTCCCCTACCACAATGACATCATTTACTGGCTCAGCCCCCATGGATTTCAGTTCAGGAAGACCTGCAGGATCGCTCATGACCACACAGGTATTCCCTGCTGTTGTCCTCTCCCAAAACTTTGGACAGAGGCAGTCAGGTTTTCTCCTTGCCTGTGCAGTGATCCTGCCCAGAGGCTCAGAGCTGAGATCCAAGCAGGGCATCAGCTTGCAGTAGTGATCTGATCTAGGCATGAAGCAAAGGGGTCTCACAGCTCCTGGGTCATTAAACTGGACTAAAGGAAGAATTGCCCTCTGGAAAGGCTCTGGTAAAATGGCCAGAGTGAGACCAGGAATGGGCACTACGGGCAACACCAGTGCAAGGAAGGTGTGATTTTTCCATTCCAAGCCAGGTGTGATTTTAATACATGAAGGGTGTGTAAAGTAGGCTGAGAAGTGCAAGGTGAAAAAAGAAAAGGATGACAATATCCATGGCACTTTTTGCCATGCTGCTGAAAAAGCCAGGGTGCCTGGGATGCAGAAGTACAAGGCCAAATGCATCGTGGGCTGAGCAGTGCTCACCTCCTTGGGTGAGGTTTGCATGTAAAGGAGGGACAGTTTTGCAGCTTGGTATCTCCTGACCCTGCTGAACCTTTAACCCTTTCTCCCTCAGACAAGGTGATCCACGAGCGAAAGGAATCCCTTAAAGATGAACGGGAATTTGAAAAGATCCAGAAGAAGAGACATTTAGACTTCCTGGACATTCTGCTGTGTGCCAAAGTGAGTGGCAAGGAGTGTATGTGTGGCAGGGCACACAGTGCAAAAGCCAGTCAGTCTTTGCAGGGGTGCCACAAACCTCCAGAGACCCTCAGGACTGCACAAGCCATTAAAAAAAAATTAGCCCAGTCCCACCCACTTGAAGAGAGGTCAAGGTGATCCAGTTTTCCATTGTTGAAGTGTTGGCAGTGTCTTTTTGGGTATACAACATGCAGAGAGACTTCATAGTCCTGGTGGTTTAGTATGGGAGCATAAAGAGATTTAAAAGTGAAGGGAAAGAGGCCCTGAATTCAGTGTAAACAGACATTGATTTTGTTTATGTGTATCCTGCAGGAATCATCACTCCCCTTTTGCAATAGCTGAGAGAATATAATGGCCCCTACTGGGATATTTACATATTTATATATATGTGTGTGTGTTACTGTAATATATATATATATATATATATATACATTTTATATATATGGGCCACTGAGAGTGTCTCTGGGCTGTTAGGATGAGAATGGAGCTGCACTGTCCGATGAAGACCTGCGAGCTGAGGTGGACACCTTCATGTTTGAGGGCCACGACACAACAGCCAGTGGCATCTCCTGGCTCTTCTACTGCCTGGCAATACACCCTGAGCACCAGCAACTGTGCAGGGAAGAGATCCAGGGCATCCTGGGGGACCGGGAGACAATCCAGTGGTAAGGTTGCAGCATTTCCTCTGCTGGTAACTCTTTTCCTATCACTGCCATTTCTAAGTGAGCAGTGGCTTCAAGGCTCAAAAGCTGGGGTGCTAAAGGTTGCTACATGCTTCACAGGAGGGAACAGATCCTTTAGCCACCCTGGAAGGGACATTCTGGATGCCATCTCAAGTCCTGGGCCACCAGCACTGCTCTTTGTTCTCTCCTGTCTTCTCACCACAGGACATCATAGATGTGCTTTTCGCTCTTTGCACTTGAGCTTGTTCAGTGGTTGTTCAGGTTGTTCAGAGGTGTCCTGGCATCCCCAGCCTCAGCAGCCCGTGGCTGGGAACTGTGGGTCCTTCTGTAGCAGAGGGATCTGCTCAGGGGCTGGATGGCTGTGGGTGAAGGGACCTCCCAGCACTTACAGCAGTGGGGAGTGTGGGGCTCAGCCTGCCTGTCCCAACAGGGAGGACCTGGGCAAGATGACTTACAGCACCATGTGCATCAAGGAGAGCCTGCGCCTTTACCCCCCAGTGCCTGGCGTGTCCCGGCAGCTCAGCAAACCCATCACCTTCCCTGACGGACGTGCTTTGCCTGAAGGTCTGTAAATCCCATTCCTGCAACACAGAACTCTACTCTCAGGCACCAGCTGCATCCTCCCTGGCACAGATGTTCAGGCAGAGCTGTGCAGATGCTGGCTTGTTCCTTTGTCAGTGAGCCCTTTTCTCCTCCTCAATTGTTTTCCAGGCAGCATCACTGCAATAAGCATTTACCTCATTCACAGAAACCCTGAAGTATGGAAAGATCCTTTGGTGAGTTTTCTTCTGATCTCCTAATGATTTTTTTCCTTTATGGTGTGCCTCTTCCCATGTACCCTTCACCTGTTAGCAGGAGAGAAGAATTCTCTCTCTGCTGGGGTTCTTCATAAATTAAGGGGTGTCACATTTCTCAAGATACCAGTCAGTACTACGTTCTTCAAATAACCACTTTTTTCTTGCTGCATATTCTTCATTTCCAGGTGTTTGACCCTTTGCGTTTTTCCCCAGAGAATGTCTCTGGCAGGCACTCTCATGCCTTTCTGCCTTTTTCTGCTGGAATGAGGTAAAGGGAATTGAACACTAAAGGAGTAGTGGGCAGAGACCACCACCTGCAGTCCCGGTCCTGCAGAATTTCATAGTTAAATAGTTAAATGAGGATATAAGTGTTTGTGCAACAGAGGGGTTCTGATACCCGCAGGCAAAATGGGAAACCAGCATTGCCAAATCCCTTCTGGGGACAGGGAACTGGGTGCCAAAGCTGTGGAACATCCTGTTGGCATCCTGCAGGGAGCCTGCAACATTCTGAGCTCACCTGCTCTCCTCTCCTTGATGCAGAGACCTCACTCCACCCTCCTTCCCTTTGATTCCCCCCTTCCCCCCTCCTCCCAATCCTTCCCTTTACCCTGTGCTGACTCCTTCAAGGCAAACACCTTGCAGACCTTCCCTGCTTGGAGACCCAGCACCTCATCCTTGCTGGCCTGTCCTTTGGCTTCCCCATCTCCCTCCTTCATTCTCACTGACCTCACATCCCAAGCTCCCAACATTCCTCTCAATTCCTCCTGCTCAGCCCATGCCCCTGCCCAAAGCACTGCCTGGGGCCCCTGAGCTGCAGAGGGGAGGATGTGCTGATGTGGGAGGGCTGGGATGGGCTCTGCAGGTTTGCTGTGCCCAGCACTGGGGTGGAGTTGGCTGAGCTGCTGCGTTTCTCTGCAGGAATTGCATTGGGCAGCAGTTTGCCATGAACGAGATGAAGGTGGCACTGGCTCTGACCCTGCTGCGCTTTGAGCTCTTGCCTGACCCTGCCATGCCTCCCCTCAAAATACCTCGGATCATCCTTCGCTCCAAGAATGGGATTCACCTGTATTTAAAGAAAATCCACTGATGCTGGGAAACATCCTGCCTTCACCAGAGGGAGGGACCAAGCAGATGATGGGACAACGTTTATCTGGGGCAGAAGTGCAGGGCAGGATTTGGGGATGAGGATTCCTGATTGCTGTGCATTGTCCAACACCTGAAAGCCCTTTTCAGGCTAGGTCCAGATGGCTGGGATGACATTGCACAGACCACCATCATCTGCTCCAGAGATGAGAGCAGCCAGGCATGGCCATGCTGTCTGTCCCCTTGCACTGCCATGAGCGCTGGCCTGGCCTGGTCTGGGAACGTCTGCAGGTCCCACCAGTTTCCTTCTTACCAAATCCTGCCTTCACACTCATGCCCTGGCCAATCCGTGACCATTTCCAGCCCTGCTCCGTCATCAGCACCTTCCTCAGTGCCTAGAGGTCAGCCCTCCTCTCCTGCAGTGGGGACAGCCTGTGACAGACCTCTGTCTTACTTCTCATACTCAGTGGGTCTCTGTTTTGTTGAAAGCACTGATTCCAGTTTGGGCTCTGAAATCGTGCCCAAACATCAAAATGTTCTGTAATTTTTGTCTTAATAAACCAATAATTTTTCCTGCAACAGTAGCTGGTGCTGTTATATTGTTGGTGCTTGCCTGCTTCATCATAAATGCAGTGTAAAACCCCTTTAGAAATGGAAGATGGCGACGAAGCCCATGAGTAGCAAGAGGCCACCCTGGACAGGCCAGGAAACTGCCTGTGGGTCTCCAGCCAGCACAGCATCTCCTTCCATGGGCAACTCTTAAACAGGGATCAATAATCAGTCATCAAAGTTCTGATAGTTAGAAAGTGTGTCTGGTGGTCAGGGAGGGGGGACCCTCTTTTTTATAGTATTGTTTTATTTTATTAAACTGATAAAATTAGGAGAGTTGGTACACTGGAGGACACTAGCAAGCTGTCTTCTGCCTCTGCAGGAATCATTACTGGGATAGACTATCACACATCAAACTGTGAAAAAACAAAAAGTTGCTGTTGCAATTATCATCACAGTGATGTCAGCTGTGGTTCCAGGACTGTGAGAAGGCTTCTGTGCAGTTAGACAGCAGCTGACTTCATACAGCCTTCACCTGCAGAGTCTGGTTTGCAGGGATGTGTTGGAACAGCCCAGGAGAAAATCCACTTGCTCCAGCTGCCTGTCCCCTCTTGAGACACAAGGTGCAGCTCTCAAGCTGAAACCAGAATTATACAGTGGAGACAGAGTATGCTTATCAAAATGTCAAGAGTTATGAAACTATGAGACACCACAAGCTCTTTGGAGGGCCATGTTAGGATACAAAATTATCTTGATAAATTGAAAAACTGCTGCAGTGAATGGGATGCTAGTCCGTAAGCACAAGAGCAGGCACAGGCATTGCACAAAACCAAGAGAAAAGATTACTGACAAGCAGCAATCTTCAGTGGATGTTTTGTACATGGAGAGATGGAAAAGGTAATATGGATCAATAATATACTGCTGTTGCAATCACAACAAATATCATACTTGGATACATAAATACAAATATTTCTCAAAAATTTTTCACTTGTATCTCTTTCAACAGATGAAATGAGACAGTGTCCTTCAACCCTGTTTGGAGATTTAAGTATAAAAGCAACAGCATTCACTCCAAGCTTATTTCTCTAAAGTGCAAAATGAGAAAATTTTTTATCAAAATAACTGAAGTTACCAGAAGTAAATTACATAAATCTCTGTATTGGATGCAATTTTCTTATAAAGACAAGATTTGAAAAAAAAATACTATATAAAGAGGACTGGATGAACCTTGGCATTCCAATGTGGAAGATTAAAGCATGAGCATTTAATGAGCAAGAGCAAAGGCTGAAATCATGGTGTACCCACTGAAAGAAAGTAGGTTAAAGGGGATCACAATAGGGGAACTTGATATACCAGTCCTCAGGTAAGTAAATGGCAGCTGCTAAATTGCATTTGGGTAGATAGAGATTGCACAACCTCAAGCACTCCCTGAGATTTCTAAAGCCACGGCATGGGTTATTTGGGGAATCTGCAGAAGTTTTAAAAGTTGGTGACCTGTTTTACCAAATACTCTAGAAGTCCAGAGGAGGTAATGAATATGGTAGAAGGCTGGGGCAGGTTTGGTTTGGTTTGGTTTTTGTGAGTAGACGGAATTGGGGGTAGAGGAAAATCTGCACTGCTGCCGTCCCAGCCAAACCATCCAACACATGAATGTTCCTGGCCTTGGAATGGAAAATCCTGACTGCTCCTGTCTTCATCCTATTTAGTCATTGTCTCCCTCACGACTTTTAGGATTCACTAAAAAGCTGCCTCTTCATGTTTGAAGAGGAAAAGGGAAGATGCCCCACAGCATTCTTACTGTCCTCTCAGAGTTGTGCTCGTGGTTTCTTCACATGAGAAGGCAGCAGAACCTGGTTTCCCCTGCAGCCACCCAAACCCAGCATAAAATCTGCTCACAAATCTCTCCTTGGTGTTATCACCCCCCGAGGCCAGGAACTGGAGACAATCTGCCAAATAACACCACACATGGCAGCCCAGCTCACAATTTCCCTGAGCCACATGGGCCAGCACTGCATGCCAGGCCGGCCAGCCTGCATCCCACACCCCATATTCTGCATCTGCATCATCCCACATCTTGCATCATCTCATGTCCTGCATCACAGATTCCCCATGGCTGCCCTGCTTCTGAACTGAAGAGCAGGGCTGAAGCTGCAGCAGGGCTCTGGAGCTACAGTACCCCAGTGTCAAACTGAGCCAGGTCTTTCCAGAACTGATTCCTGAGATCCATTCCCCTCTTTTACCTTTCCCCTTCTAGGTATTAGAGACATGGTAATAATAAAAAGACCAGGTCATGTGGGATGTACTGCTCACAGCAATAAAGACAGCCAAGCACCTGCTGCAGATAATTTACCTCCTTCTTTAATCCTTCCCTACATTCTGAAGAAAGGGTAACTGCAAAGATGATTATGGGCTGACCTTGGACTGCGTGATTCAGACCTTCAGATAACTATTTTGGCATGAACTCATGGAAGTGGCTGTGCCAGGTAAAACAAAGGTAAGTCTTTGTTTCAGTTAAAAATGTCTTGGATTTTTCTCACAGAAGCAGGGCAAAGATGCCACCTACCCCACAGTTATTCCTTTCCCCTCAGATTGTCACCAGAGCTGTACAGCCACATCCCAGTCACATGAAGGGTGTCTGTCTATCTCAGTTCAGTGCTGGCACTTTTTTTGGATGCTGCCAGGCATGTTGGAAGCAGCAGGACTGGCAGGGAGAGCAGCTGGCTCACAGCACCGGCAATGCAGTCCCAGCACAGGACCCACGCCACTCTCCAGGCAAATTTACTGTCAGATGGCACCAGCAGTTTCCATCTAAACTCTGCTGGGATTTTACACTGGAAGCAGCCTGTAAATTTAATAAGTATTGCAACGTATTTGTAAGACGGCTGTATTAAATGATTCCAGATATACATTCACCCTTGAGACATGTGTGGTCAGATGGGATCCAGGCAGCTTGCATTACTCTGCAACACTTGCTGGGCTCTTGACATGATTTTCTCATCTATCATGTGTTTGGAAGTTTGAAATGTTATTGTTTTGGTTTTTGTTTTTTGTGGGTTTTTTTTTTTTTTTGGCATTACTGCTACATTTCATTTGTCATCACTAAGTGCTGCAGGAACACACAGGGACAGATGGGCCTGGACTCTTCTTCCTATCTGAATAAACACAGGCACAACCAGGGAGAGCAGCTGCTGCAAGGTCATGCTCTGGGGCAAAGTACCCATTTGCCACCTAAATTTCACCTGCTCAGTATTTTTTTGCAATTTTTTTTTTTTTTGCAATAAATTCCAACAAGCATGAGTTAAATCAGTGACGAAGTTCCTCTTCTTCTTCTGCTTGGGTGTCTGTAGTGGGTGGAAAAATTCCCAAGACCCAGAAAGCAAATTCCACAGCCTGCTTTGTCCGTGGTTGTGGTATGGGATGGAAATTCTTCAGTGTAAGTGGGTTGTTTTATGCTGATGGCCTGAACTCTTGTGGCCCCACTGCCATCACATGGACATCCACAGCATTGAGTCAACCCTCCAGAGGCTCTCTGCAAATCTTTGACAACTTTCTAAGTGTCCTTTAACACCCAACTGCAGTTTCACTGGTTTTAAATGTCCAGAAGGTCAAGCCAAGCTTCTGCTCCCCCTGCCAGCCTCCCCAGACTGCTGTGGCTGTCAGAAGACCCTTGTACCTGCTTTTTCATGCTGAGATCTTCTTCTGGAGTCCTCTATGACCAGGGCTGTAGATTCTTCAGGTGCTATCAGATTGTTCTAGCCTTGTCCCCAGCCCTTACAGTGATTAAACCAATACTGTCCCTTTTCATTTTTCTCCACTTGCAGCTCTGCAGCAACTTCACTTTTCCTTTTGAACTTTCATCGTTTCTTCCCATGCAAAACCTCCTGAGTTTTCTTCCCCAGGCTGTGAGTGTTCATGGCTTTTCATGCTGTGAAACCTCTAAAATACATGAGAAAAGTTTTTCTCTCCCCTCCACCAGTGAAATATAGAATGCAGAGGCTGGAGGCTGGATTAAGCACCCAGTTTTGCTATCAGCCAAAATCAGATTCTTGCTCCAAATCTCCACAAATGTGGATTTAGCCACCCTGTCCCCTATGTTCTCTCCCTTCTCTATGCATCAGCTCAGCGTTTGACATCTCACTTGACCTACAAGACATCACATATTCCTTGGCTTCATGCTCAACAGTGGCTACTGGTTATTTTATAACTATAAGGAAGTTAATTTGGTAAAAATTGACCCTGTTCATTGGCCCACTCTCCAGGGACTTTGTCACCACTGAGAATTTCTGTGTTGTTATAAAAGTTTCATCTGCAGCTGCACCAGAAATGCCATCCACTGGCCTGGCCCCTCCAGCTGTGGGTTTGGTGGTATTTATGGGTTATTTTGTAGGGGATTGCTGAGAGGTGCCAGCCAAATCTGGATTGGTCAGTCTGGTGATGATGTAGGTACCACAGGATATTCCAAACAGCTCCTCTGGCACTGAACAAAGGCTCAATCATCAGACCTCCCTCTTTTCTTTGTGCAGGCCTTGTGAGGGACCCAGCTACACAGCAACATAATATTTATGAAAGTTCTGCAAGTCCTCACAAGAGAGTTTGTCATGTCAAGCTGGATCCCTTATGCTCTGGTTACAGCCAAAGCCCCCCCTAAGAAATGCCTAACCTGATTACAACTTCCTGCCTCATGATGATCAAACTTTATCTCTCACCTGAACTTTCACACAGCTGGCTCAGTATAAAATGATACACTAATTTTCAGTGAAGGTAGCCAAGTGTGTGAAAAGGTAACTCTGCTCTGTGTAGTGTCTGCCAGGGATGTTCTCCAAGGCAATGACAATGAACATCAGATAAACTGGGTTTTTTCAACAAAGTGACTCTACAAGCAGAAAATGTGAGACATGGCATGTTTTAGACTAAAAACTGAAGGGAAGTGCCCAAACATCAGAAGTCCTCTGTCTCAGAGATGTGTTACAGTGAAAAGAAGCACTCACAAAGTTCAGCAGCCCTTTTATTGTAGTCTATTGGACTCAGCCTCCACAGCTGATAACCCATTTGATCCTCATAATATCCCAAGACACAAATGGGACATTATTTCAGCCCATCTGGGTATCCTGCTTTTTACAATGTTCATGAAAGTCCCCCACACACATCAGACTTCCAGCCCCAGTTCCTCACCAACTCCACATTGCCATTCCAGGTTTCTGGGCTTATGAGATGTGAATCCAGGATCTGCAGTGGGATTGCAAGGAGGGTCCCACCTGGTACCCAACCAAGCACTGCATTAGAGAGTAAAATGCAGAGATTCAGAGCTTTTTTGGAGAAGTTGAGATGTTATGTGGAGAGAAGAAGGAGGGCTCACCAGGCCTGCAGAGGGAACATGCCTTGCCATCACACCTCCCCATCATGTGCTCTCAACCTTGCTGCAGCTCACTTCACTGCTCTGCAGCTTTTCCTCTCCTTGTCTCATCTACTGGCCATGGTAACTCCTCTGGACAGCAGTTTTGTCCCCTGGCTTGCCTGTGGAAGGAGCCCTTGGGGAACAGTGCCCCATCCCTTGTGTGCTGCTGGAGTTATGTCCATTCTCTGGATTACAGCCCAGCAGAACTGGGTGATGCTGCAGCCACCCAGGGCACTGCTTTTACAGGTGAAGGTGGCTAAATCCATGCACCCCACTCATTGAGAAGAGCTGGCCTGTGTGTTCCTCATTTCCTGTGGGCATATGAAAGGCTTCTACACCTGAACTCTCAGTGGACAGCATGGAGCTCAGCTAGAACCTCAGCCTGCCTACATCTCACCTCCTCCCTCCTCTGGCTTCATCCACCTGGGCATGGAGTACTGTGTGACAGCACTGCTGGGACTTCAGAGAAAGCAGGAATTATTCAGAGGCTGTTTACTCTCCAGGTTGCAGCGATAGGCTGTGGAAAGCAGGTCAAGGGTGAGTGGGAGTGCAGGTTACTGGCTGAGCTGACGCAGTGTTTGCTGTGATAATCCAGCAGCTATAAATTGCTGTCAGAACCACTTCACCTAACACATCTCCTGCAGAGGAAGGAGAGGGTTTTTACCTGCACTGAGCTGCCCACCTGGCTCTGGCGTGAGAAGAGCAGGAGAGAAACAGGCAGGAAAAGGCAGTGTCCCAGACCAGCATGGCATCTCTGCTAGACAACATAGCCAGACCTTCTGCTGTCGTCCTGCAGCTGTCTGTGCTGCTTGGTGTAATCTTTGTGCTGCTGAAGGTGCTCCAGTTCTACCGGGGGAGGAAGAAACTCATCAAAGCTCTGGAGGCATTCCCTGGGCCCCCAAAACACTGGCTCCATGGCCACAATCACCTGGTAAGGAGTGAGCTGGGCACAGCCAGGGTGGGTTTCTTCCACCTGTGCAAGGTATCAGTCAGGATGAGAAGGACTAGATGGGGTGTGCATATCCCCTGATCCTGTCTCCTACAGGAGAGACTTCTGCACAGGGAGTGCCAAGGCTTCTGCAGGGCACGAGGAATGGGTGCTGGATATGTGGTGTGCACAATTTGACAAAAAAGAGTCATGCTCTTTTCAATCATGTCCTTAAACAAGGAGTTATGGGACTTCCATGAAGTTATTTAAATATGAGTAATCATAAAATGTCTCTTTGCTACATGAAACCTTCTACCAATAGGAGTGTCTTACCCTGAAGGAGACATGGCCACAAAAGCAGGGTGTTTTAATGAAGCCATTTTCACCATTCTGTAGTGAAGGTGTTTTGCTTTCACACTTCATGCCCACCTTGCACTGCTGAAACTGGGGGACAGGGGTGTGACAGTCTTGGTCCTCGTGGCCTGTCCACCAGGCATCCTGGTGTTGCCCATGCCAGCCAAGCCCAGGCCATCCCTAAGGTGTCTCAGCTGCCACCAGCCCAGCAAGGGACCCTCCATGGATCTGTCTTGTGCTGCTGGGATTTGGTGCCTCAGGCAGCTTTGCCTCTTGTGCATGGTCCCTTTGCAACACTCATCCTCTCCTCCTCCTGCAGCATAAGAGCCCCTGTGTGGCAAGTCTGCCCACTCTTCATTTCCCAAGGGACAATGTCTTGCATGTGCTTTCCATAAGACTGCAGGTTTGACCTCTGCTCTCCCTGGTATGTCCCTCTCTTTCTGCCTTTATTAATCCCTGATGAACTCTCATTGCAGATACATTCTGAAAACATTTTACACAAGTTGGTGTCCTGGGGAGAAGAATATCCCTATGCCTTTCCCAGATGGTTTGGACCAGTCCTGCCTTCTCTAATCATCCACCATCCTGAATATGCCAAAAGCATACTTGGCCGAACAGGTGAGTCTCTACCATTGGTTTTGAGAAGTCTTTGACAATTTCCTACCAAGAAAATACTGGGAAACTTGCCTGGAGTTATCCCCTCTGCCAGCTTCCTTCACAGCTATTGCAATTCTTGTTTTGCTCCTCTTTACAAACTCCCAGGCTGCCCCAGGTTTCATGAAGCAGTCTGTATTCCTGTGCAAAACAGAGACCAGGTGCCTGTGCCTTCCAGTTTCCTCTCAGTTCCCAGTTTAGAGGTCATCTATCTTATTATCTTCTATGGCTTCTACCACCACAATATTTGTGCTTCCCAGTAAACCCAGTAAAAAGTGTGAGCTGTCATGGCAATGACTCTCAGAAGGCACTTTAAGTCTTCTCCTCTGCTCCCTTCTGTGGAGCACATGAGTGGTATGTACATGGTCATCCCCAGTGATTCCCATTCATTGTTCTCAGTTTTGGAATTTGCCATGGCTGGTTCTTTTTTACACACTTCTTTTTTCTTCTAACTTCCTCTGTTTTGTCAAGTCCACTGTAGTCACAATTGTAGATGATCACTTTTAAACTCTACCTCTGGTGGTACAGTATTTTAAGTATTGAAATGAGATAAATTTTATCATGTGATTTAGAGGTCAAAATCTAATGCAAATTTATCCTGAATTTTCTCTTTTGTTGTGTTGAATTCATTAGTTATTCATACATTTCCTATATCTGTTCCATTTTACAGATCCCAAGGCTAGTGTAACCTACAAATTCCTAGTTCCCTGGATTGGTAAGTCAAAAGTAGTAGTAATGCTGTCAGAGCTGTGATCAGAGCCTGCAGGAACTGACTGTGCCTTTGCTGTTCATGCTTCAGGGAAGGGGCTGCTGGTCTTAGATGGAAGCAAATGGTTCCAGCACAGGAAGATGCTCACCCCAGCCTTTCATTATGATGTGCTGAAATCTTACGTGACCCTGATGTCAGACTCAGTCAAAGTGATGCTGGTAAGAATCCCCTCTCCTGCTACTTTTACCTTTCAGCTCTGAAACAGTGAAAATAAAAAAATGAGTGAGAGAAAGAGACAGCACTTAGAGAGCTTGTACTTTCACTGATTTTTTGCAGCAGTTTTGGAGTTCTAAAATTGCTCCCCTCACCTTATTTTGACCATTCTACTTATTCTTTCTCTTTGTTTGCCAATACAGTCAGATACTGCAAGAATATTTTTTCATACCCTGATGTGTATTCTTTTACACCTGGGAAAAGAAATGTGCAGAAAAGTTAGTTTAGGTTCACTGAATAGATCATGAACTACGGCCTCTGCTTCCAGAAAATAAAGCAATCAGCAGAGTGGATCTAGGAAGAGGGACAGGAAAATATAATCTGACCACAGATGGTGGTCTGTCTGTCCTTACCCATGGCTCTCCCTCTAGGATAAATGGGACAAGAAGATCACAGAGAGGAGGTCAGTGGAGCTCTTTCAAGATATCAGCTTGATGACACTAGACAGCATCATGAAATGTGCCTTCAGTTTTGATTCCAACTGTCAGACTCAGAGGTCAGTACCTGAATTTCCAAACCCTGGGAAAGCTAGTGCTCCTGTTTCACCACTCATTTTTCTAACACCAGTTTTGACCTCGGCCTCCTTACAGCAACTCCCACTATTATATTAAAGCTGTTTTTGACCTGAGCTACCTCCTGAGCCATAGAATCCAGACCTTGTCCTTCAAGGATGTCTTCTATGATCTGACTAGCAATGGCCGTGAGTTTCAGCATGCCTGCAAGCTGGCCCATACCCACACAGGTATTCCTGCCCCTTTCTCCCCAGTCCTGTTTCCCAGCTGAACCTCTCCCCCACTTGCCCTGGAATGGCTCAGAGAGAGGTTACAGCATGGACTGGCCAGAGGCTTACACATTAAACAGAGTCCAAGCTGATGACTGAGCCATCGAGTACATGAGGGTACTCTGGAGGGGCAGGATGCACAGAGCTGATCTCTCCTCTATGCAGACCAGGTAATACAAGAAAGAAAGATGATGCTCTCCAATGAGAAGGAACGTGAAAAGATCCAGAAGAAGAGGCATCTGGATTTTCTGGACATTCTTCTTTGTAGCCAGGTGAATGTTTGAAATGATTGTACCAAATTCCAAAGAACAGAACTGTGTGGCACTGAAGGTACATCAGGACAAGAAGGGAAGCACAAGAGACACCAAATCATACAAGTCCTTTGAGTATAAAAATAAAAGTGTGCATGGGAATGACATGCTCTTCTCTTTCTTAGGATGCAAATGGAGTTGGAATGTCTGATGAAGACCTGCGTGCTGAGGTGGACACCTTCATGTTTGAGGGCCACGACACAACAGCCAGTGGCATCTCCTGGCTCTTCTACTGCATGGCAATACACCCTGAGCACCAGCAACGGTGCAGGGAAGAGATCCAGGGCATCCTGGGGGACCGAGATTCCATTGAGTGGTGAGCTAGGACTTCTTATTCCTTTACCTTGAACACTTTAATTTATCCTTGAAGGTCTTTGACATAGTCCTTCCCAACATTCTTCTCCCTAAATTGGAGAGATAAGGATTTGATGGATGGAATCTTCAGTGGTTGAGGAGTTGTTTGGAAGGTGGCATCCAGTGGGTAGTGGTCAATTGTCCAGATCAGTAACAAGTGGTTTCCCTCAGGGGTCTGTACTGGGACACACCAGTAACATCTTTGTCAATGACATAGACAAAGGGATTGAGGGCATCCTCAGCAAGCTTGTTTTCAGGGAGGACCTTGGGAAGATGACCTACACCACGATGTGCATCAAAGAGAGCTTACGCCTGTTCCCACCAGTTCCTGCTGTGTCCCGACAGCTCTCCAAACCCGTCACATTTCCTGATGGACGCAGTTTGCCAGCAGGTCTGTCGAGTTTGTTCATCCTTCATGCTGCTCTCTGTGACAAGAGTGGCTTCCTCGTTCTGTATGGAGGGGCTGGAGGGTCTTCCAGACTCCTTTCTCCTGTAGCTGTATGGAGTTACCACAGCTTTGCCACCACAATGAGCCTGGAAAGGGTGGTGAGAGGGAACTTGTGGAGTGCTGCTCCTGGCCAAGTGGAAGAGATACACTGATAGAAAAAAGAGACCCGGCTCTGAGGTCTATGCTTTTGATGTGTGAGGTTTTCAGGAGATCCCTGCCAGGTCTCTTGCAATAGTCTCTGCAGAGCCCAGGAAGGGAGAGCATCCCAAAAACACCTCTCCTGCATTTTCACTCTGAGGTGTCATGAGCTATTTCTCACTTTTCTTTTACAGGCTGCCAGGTTGGACTGAATATATTTGGTATTCACAGGAACCGGGATGTGTGGGAGGACCCTGAGGTATTTCACCTTTATAACAAGAGAGGGAAGATGGTCTCTGAGCCCAGACATCCATTCCCCTTGAAGAAGGCAGCCTGTGCCTACCTGCTATGTTTTTTTTTTTTAACCCTTGTCATTCTAGCAGTCCACATCTAAATTTAAAGTTCAGTGGGGTTACCAAACACCCCAGAGGCTTTGAACAGGACAAAGGGCTGGGAAAGGGTGTTCAATAATCTTGCTTTGTGCATGGTGACACAGATATGCTCTGACTGCTCTCAGCTGCCCTGCACACACTTAGAAAGGTATGAGAAGTCCCAAACCCCCCAAGACAATGTGTGATTTGAAGATGATATTTTAGAGGCTTCAAGAAATAACTGGAAAGTTTGAAGAAAAGGGTGCATAGCTGCCTCTCTCCAGTGGCTGTCTGGAGAGCAAGGATCAGGCATCTCTGGAATGGAGGGATCCTGACTTGGTCCTTGCTGCCATGGGTGAGAAAACACCTGCAGGGATCTTGGGCATTGTAGTGGGTGACGTGGGTATCTCCAAGGGGACGATCCACTCAGCAGCTTCATAGAGAGATGTCATCTGCAGCTCCCCCAGGAAGAGCAGAGGCCACTTCCAGCCCTAACCTGGGGACCAGGGAAGAACCTGGTGCTGTTCACATTAGACCAAACAATGATCAAATGGTCTTTGTTGCTCCCACAGGTTTATGATCCCCTGAGGTTTTCTCCAGAGAACTCAGCACAGAGGCACTCCCACGCTTTCTTGCCTTTCTCTGCTGGATCCAGGTGGGAGATCCTTCATCCCTTTCCTTGCTATCAGGCTGCCTTGCATGTGAGACCTAGCTCAGATGCGAGCTCCTAAGGCTAATCCTCCCTCAACCTCCACAATCCAAGTTGGCTTGGCCAACTCAAGCAGGCTTTCTGTAACAGGATCTCGTATTACAACATCTCCTGTAATAGGATTTCCATACTTCATCAGCTCTGTGGTCACTGAAGGATTGCACACATTTTTCTTGTGGCTTTGTGTAGATGTTTACATTTTGTGTTGCCTGTGTTGGGAACACCACTCCCTTATTTTGGGGTGAATCCCAGTGCCCCTCAAAGCTAAGGGGGGCCAAGTCTCCATGGCTCCCATGCTGTACCAATAGACAGATATAGGATACTAATGTCTCAGTAGCTTGCAAGACGATCACCACACAGAGACAAAAATAACCTTTTGGAGGTGTCTGTGCTTTTAGCTGGATCCTGGCTGCACTTCCTAGTGAAGTAAGCCCTTGTTCTCTCAATCTCATATCTTTTCTCAATGTTTAATAATAAAATAAACAGCAATACCCCACCAGAGAGCTGGGTGCATCAGGGGCTTACTAGATAAGCTCAGCCTGCAGCAGCTGGAGGTCCCCCAGCTTAGACATGGGGTGAGCCCAGCTCGGGGGTGGCTGGGGACAAAGGCAGCAATCAGAGCACTTGTCACCCTCTCCCCAGGAACTGCATTGGGCAGCAGTTTGCCATGAATGAGATGAAGGTGGCGCTGGCCTTGACCCTGCTTCACTTCGAGCTCTACCCGGACCCATCCAAGATTCCCATAATGGTACCACAGCTGGTCCTCAAGTCCAAAAATGGGATATATCTGCATTTGAAGAAGATTTTGTAATCCCACAGGGTACCATGGCAGGGGGGCAAGAGCTCTCCTAAGGGACACCCTCCACCCTGAGATTTAAGAGAGGATCATCAAACAAGCCCACAGTGGTCACACTGGACCTCTCCCATATTAACCCCTGTCCCACTGCTGTCCAGAGGGGCTCACTGAGCCCACAGACACCAAACCCAGCAGGTCCAGTTCCCCTCCCTGCAGGGCAGCAGCACTGCTAAGGGGGCTCCACAGCATGGCTGTGGCTCATCCTTCACCTCCACAAGCATCCTCCATGCCCTGCTCATCTCCTCATCTCCAGCCTGCCCTCATATGCTCCCTGACAGGACTTCTGCCGCCTGCCCGTGGATTTGTCCCATTGTCAGTTCCCCGCTTGGGCTTGGCAGTGAACAACACCTGGCATGGTTTGCATGGGTAAAGCCTGGGTGCTGCCCCAGCACAGAGTCCCTGCCCTGCCTCCATCCTGGGTCAGGAGGGCTCCTCCCAGCAGCCTCACTGCATCCACCACCCTCCCAATGAGTCCTGTTCTGGGGCTGGCACTGTGCCCACCATTATGGAGATGAATGCCTGTGGCTCTTTTCTGCCCCGGCTATGAACTTCCTTGAGCAGAGGGTGCTCAGGAGCCAGCACAGAAAATGCCACCAGCTAACCTAAGGAAGCACTTGGCACAGTGGAAACAGCATGTGATCAGCATTGTTCTCCTCTCTGAAATGAGAATAAAGCCTTGTGGGGAGGATCTCCAAGCTTGGCTCTGGCTTCCTTTGCATTTGGGGGCCCAGCAGGGTACAAGAGGAGTCCCACCAGGCCAGAGGCAAGGCTGTGCCCAAACTGTGAAGCACTGTCAGTGTTTTCTCAAGCCACAGGCACTGTTTCCATGCATCCTGTTGAGCCTGTTTCCACATATCCCACACCATCCACCACCTCACATTTGATCCAGAGGTTTCAATGGTAAGGAAACAACTGAAATGATCTGTGGTCAAACAAAGCAAAACAGAATTACATGCTGCACGCACAAAGGTGCTGGTGGTAAGAACAAATTAAGCTTGCAGAATAAATGAGAGGAGATGTGGGTCTGGCTCAAAGCCTGTCCTGCAGAGGCTGAGAACTGACTGCTCAGTTCAAGAGTGGCTGCCCAAGGGGTGCAGGTGAACACTGGCCCTGGAACTGGGCTTGTTGTGAGGGCACAGGGAGCCTTTCCCCAGCCCCAGTCCAGGTGGACCTTCTGGATGAGCTGCAGGTCCAGGGTGTGAAATGGATCACTAGGTGGCCAGTGGGAGACCCAGAAAAAGTCTACTGGTCGCTGGTAAAACCCCTTGGGTTTGGTGAGCCCAGTAAGGCAGATGACATGTCTTATGCCTGGGGACATCCCTGTCCCCACCCTCAGCGGAGCAGCCGCTGCTCTGTCAGAGTCCCCAGTGTGTCTGTGGCATTACCCAAAGCCCAGGGGGAGTTTGTCCCTGGAAGGGCCCGGGCACTCAGCAGGCATCAGGGGAAACTAAGGCACGAAGGCCTGAATGTGTGTCATGCCATGGTGACAGACAAGGCTGAGCAGCTTTCACCCACAGCACTGGCATCACCAGAATCACTGCAGAAACCAACATATCCAAACCATGTCTGTCTGTATGTCTGCCTGTCTGCCTGGACAGATGTCAGAATCTGGGCAGAAGGAGACAGGGTGCAGGCTGTGCAGATGCCAGTGCCACCGCCCTGGCTCCACTGGTGGACTCAGGTCTGGAAGGTCAGACTCCTGCTGTCCTCCTCCCCAGCTCCAGCACACCAGGGCCTTCAGAGGGCAGAGGTTTAAAAACACCCTTTGGTTACTGAGAAAATCCTATTTGTCAGACATTTCAGCCACCCACCTGGGAAGAGGCAAACCACCCTGAAGCTCTGCTCATCTGCTTTCCAGCAGGTGGGCCAAAAAACAAGCTTTGGGTGGGCTTGGCCACAAAGACCCATCCCAGTCTCCTTGGGGATGGGCTCCAAAAGAAATCCAGTGGCACTGAAAGCTGTTACTACAACATATTCTGGTTTGGGAATGGGGGGTAGGACCCCCAGCTGCTGCCCACCCCATGACCTGTACAGTGCCCTCTGTTTTGGGGCCATCCTCCCATTCATTGCCATGACCAAAGCTGCCCATTTGGCTTCCAAGAGTCCTTCTGATTGCTAGATTGTTATGAATGGCCAAACCCCAACCACTTCCAGCAGAGACTCTCTCCAGGGAAACTGCTCTTGGTAATCTGCTTTCCTCTCTGGGAAAGAGAGGACAAACTGCTGCCATTTTTTTTATGCAAAAATTGGATTGTTATTCCAGGCAGCTATGACAGTAATTGAGGTAAGCAGAGCCAAACACTTCAAAATCTCTTCCTGTTAAGAACCATGCTTAAACTAGGTGTGCAGTTTGAAGGGCCAAATCTTTTGAGGGAAGGTCTCGCAGCACCGATGCTCCGTGAAGCCCTAATGCAGCAGCAACCTGGAGAAAATTCTTCCAGTTTTCAGCTTAGCCAGGTCAAACTGAGCAGCACAAACATCTCCCCACCTTCAAACGGTGGCAGTTTCGGGACAGCAGCTTGTACAAGATAACCTCCCCTGCCAAGCCACCACCAGACAGTTGGGAGAGCAGCAAAGGAGCTGCGTGAGGAGCCGGGCAGCAGCCAGTGACACAGATCTAATCGCCTGTGCATTTGCCCCAAATATCTCCCTGCCAGGCAGTGACATGTCTGCGCTGTCTCAGCTCGCTCCTCCATCACCATGGCTACAGCAGCCGCCAATCCACGGGCGAGTCCTTCCCGAGGACCACCAAACCCTCTGGGAGATGCTACGAGAGCCAGCCCCTTTGGCAGGGAGACACTTCGGGGACCCTGGGACAATGCATAGCACCAATAAGTCCCCTTTGTCTTCTTTCCCTTCTCCTTTTTATTTTCTCTTCTTCTTTTCCTTCCCCCCCCCCCCCCCCCTTTCTTTTTGAAGCACAAACAATGGAGCTAAAAGGTTGGGTATCGGGCCGATAATCATGAATGACGTGTCGTTATTACACACCACACATTCATTATCTCCCACTCCAGCCATGTCACAGGCGGCTGGAGGAGGGCAGATAACGGGGTGCCTTCATGCAGATGGCTTATTATCAGGATGTTCCAGGAGGGGCTTTAAGACAGTTAGCGATGCTGTTTGCCAGTTAAAGATTAGAGACCCCAGAGAATAATTAACAATCCCAAAACCCAGTTTTTCTGCTGGATTCTTCAGCTTTCTCCCCCCTCCCCCATCCTCTTTAATCTATTCACTCTAGCAGGTGTAATAAAGTGATAAGGACAGGCTCCGGGGATGTTTGTTTGGCTACTACGGGTGTATAAACCAACAATGGATGGTGTTTTACTTCTGGCTTTCAGTGGCTTGAATCGAGACCAAAAACTTTTCAGCCCCCTTGCCCACACACAGCCACCCCTCCATGGCATGCTCCTGGCTTCCACCTGGGTGCCTGGGCTTCGTCCTCACCCAAAGGACCACGAGGGTGGGAAAGGCTCCCTTTTTTCCTCTGGAGATCCAAATCACACCTCTCGGGTGTCAAGGTGCCCAATGCCAGGATATAAACCCCAACTCTGTTCAGGTGCAGGGAGAGAGCTGGTGCTGCTTCCAGCAGCAGTTTACCTGAATACAGCAAGACTGGAATTAAACTACCTTGGGATAATTTATATCATAGGTGTCCAGCTGCCCAAACTGCTCCAGTTACAGCTGGAACAGAAACATCTCAAACCTTCACAGCTAAAGAGCCTCAGGACAGACTGGGGAAGCATTGGAGTAACAGTGACTTTCAACAGGATATCCCACTGGATGAATTATCTGGGGTTCCAAGAGATGGATTGCACCCTCCTAGGTCACAAAGAAAAGTTATGATACAACTTGTAACAAAGTAGGGATGCAAAAAAACCCACCCCGAATATCTTCTGCCCCAAAGGATACTATCATGTCCGCAGCAGAACACAACCCTAGACATCTTCCTGAAGCCCAGGGCTTCAGAGATTATGACATTAAGGAATGGAGGGTAGGAGAGAACACTCATGGTGTCCTCACGCTTCACTAGTGGGCATGGGAAGGTTTGTGAAGGACTCCTTCATCCCTGTGTGCTGCGTGGAAAAAGGTGTTGGGGAGGATTTGGCCCTCGGGCAAGTTGGCTCGGGGCCCTTCAGAGAGGTTGCTGAGGCTGTGGGAGGTGCCCCTCACCTGGAGGTCTCATGTCCAGCCCTGACTCTGGAGGACATTCCCCAACTCTTCAGGGCAGTGTGGAAGGAATGAGCACTGCCATGCCAGAAGTTGTCTTCCCAATCACGCTCATCCTGCCAGGGAGGGATGAGACAGCATTGTGCTTTAAAGAGCATCGTGAGCCTATCAGCAAGAGATGAGATATCCTAATTATGGCAGTACAGGCGAGGATCTGGGCTGTATCAGCCAGTACAGAAAGGTAAACAAGAAATATAACAATGGACCCTTAACACTCATTAGCTGTGTCAGATAATACCTCACTTTTCTCCCTTTGGGGCTTAAAATCTAATTAAGATTTTCCAACAATAAATTTCATTTATGCTCGCTCCCTTTTGTTCTTTTTAGGATCACACCGAGAAGCATCTGCAAGCGACTGCACAGCTCGTGGGAAGGAAGCTTCAGTCAGCCTCAGTTACTGCTTCACAGACAAGGGAAACTGAGGCAGGACAGCACCCTGGACAGTGCAGAGATGAGACCCTGCTGGGACATAGCACTGGCTCCTGCATAAGGTGCTTTCTCCAGGGAAATGAACTCCAAAGGGCACTGGTTGTGACCAAGACCAAGCATAGATGTTCCTGGGCAAACCCAGCAGTAAAACTTTGTCCTTGCTCAGACTCACAGCCCTGGGAGGGATCCAGGGGAAAAGAGACAGTGAGACCCACTGAGCCCTCAGTACACCTCTACTCCAAACCCACATCCAAGCATTGCAGGGTGAACAGCTCAGGCATCTGTCACACATTCACTGTGCACACAGGGCAGGGAATAAACTCCTCCTGTTACTCATTACAAGGATGACATTGTTGACTTCTTTTGCAACTGAGAAGTAAAAAATTAATGGGTTCCCTTCCTCTTGCCACACCCCCAGCCCAAGTGCTGACATGGCAGGAACAGGCAATGACTAATCCTTAAACCCTGCTGAGTGCAGCAGTGCCACTGAACCTTGTTTTTTCCAAATGCACGTGATGTTTGGCACCCGTGAGAGGAAAGTCAGGGGAGCAGCATCCATCAGGGGCATGAGTGGGGTGGGCCAGAAGGCAGCCTGGGGCTGGCTCAGCCTCCAGCTACCCAAGGGAGGGTGGCAAATGGAAACAGCTCTGACGTGATGCTGGGGATGCAGCCATCCCACCTCCACATCTGAGGGCTTGAACCCTCTAACCCTTCCGCCTGTTTTCTTCCACTCCCATGCAATTTCTCAAGGGGAGTTGTGATTTCTCAATGCCAAGACTTTGAGGGCATTTTTTAAATACTCATCTGCTCTGGCTCTAGGGAAAATGCTTTTCGAGGCGGGTCTGTTACTGGAAGACACCTGCCTGAATTTTTGTGTCTCCACTTGACAGAGACATCAGCATCTTCAGCTGTGAGAAGTGCACAGCAGAGCCCTAGAAACACCCTTCTTCCCCCAAAACCAGAGGCTGCCAAAAATGTCCCTCTTATAAATCTCCTACCCAGTGGGGTAACTCACTTTCCAGGAATGGCCAAAGCATCAGAGGTCTCTCACTTCACTCTACAAATGCCACAGCTTAGGAATGCTCATTGTTCCCGTGGTGGCCCTGGCACTGTCCCCACCACAGCAAAAGACAGATCCTGGTTAATGAACAGCCTGGCAGGAGCAGGCTGCACTATGGCCAGCTGCCCCTGCATAGCCAGCACTGCCCAGAGCATCTCCCAGCCACTTCCTGGCAGCATTGATGAATGACTGCCATCCACAGCCTCCAGCCCTGGAAATGGCTCCCAGTTGGCTGTAGGGTTGCACACTGAGGTCAGTAGGATTCAGGGGGTGCTGCCTTTCTCCCATTAAGCAGCACTGGGAAGTGCTGGATTGTTTCAGTGCCTCAGTAATCCCACCTGACAAGTGGAGTGGGATGATGCTCTCACCTCCCTATACATCCCTTTGAGGCTCTGGGGCAGTCCAAATGCTGAGCATTCCCTGATGTCTTTCATTCTCCCAACTGCCTAAAGGCTGGGAAATGCCAGAAAGTCCTTTGGCTGATTAGCAGAACGACCCTCTTTGCTGCCATAGGCAACAATTCTCTTTATTGCTCACCGGGAAGATATGTACAGAGAGGGAGGTTTGTTCTGACATTAAAATGCATGGTGTAGGTCATAAAAAGGGGGGTGAACTGGGGAGAAAAGAGCAGGTTTTCCATCAGCAGCTCCCTGGAGGGCAGCTGGGAGCACCGAGAGGTCCCAGGCACCCAGCGGGATCCCCTCTGTGTCTTCAACAAGTCAACACGCTCCTGGGACTTGGGACATCAACCTCGCCAACCAGGTGGGGTGACCACCAGGCAGGAGAGGTGGCACCTCTCCAGACCTCTCCTGGGGACCAATGCCCATGTGGACACCAGTCCCAGAGGGACAAGAGCATGTCCCATGGGTGGAAAAGGGAAAGATCAGGCGGTGGTGTTGAGGAAAGGCCAGGGCCCCATCACTCACAGGGGGTGCCAGTGCAGAGGGGTCTCTGTGGAAATGCCCACCGCAACAGCGGGAAGCAAGTTGAGAGGAAGAGGAGGTTGGCGGGTGGGTGCTGCTACATGGCCGTGGTGATCACCTTCTCCTCAGGCTCCACAGAGTTCTCATAGGCGTGCTGGTTCTCTTTGGACCTGCATCAGGAGGAACAAGCACAATGCTGAGCTCAGTCCCAGCCAGACCAGCATCCCCAAAGCCACCACTGGCATCCTGACCTTGCTGGTGCCAGCTGTGCACTGAGTGAGGGGCGAGATGGGGACCACAGGAGGGATGAACCCTGAAGGCACCAGAGCCACGTCTAGAGTGGGAATTGCTATAATTTTTAGTGAGGGCTGTTTTGACGGTCACAATCTACATGGTGACCTGTGGTCACTTTTGGTGGTTTCCACTGTTGGAAAGTTATGATGTAGCATAAGAAAAATATGGTGTAGCAGGCTGTGAGGTGGTGGATGGATTGTGGAGCTCAGCTGCAGGGATGGAGAGAGATAAGGAAGAAGGAAATACTCCCTCACTGCCTTGTGCTTAGCCCCTGGAAATGTTAAAAGCCCCCAAAATAGGTGCATGGGACATGTAAGACCCTGAGGGGGTGAGACCACAGCTCTGTATGTCTGAGCTGTCCCCAGGGGGACAGAACAGAGCCTGGGAGCCATGGGGAAGAAGTCTGAGCAGGTCCTTCACCTGAAGTCAGCTGCAGCTGATACACATCTCACTTCACGGCCGTTGGATGTGACAGCATCTGGCTTGTCCTCCACACTCACCACGTTCTCGACATTTTCCCTGGAGGCAAAGAAGAGAGGAGCTGAGGGAGAGCAACAAAGGAGCCGTGCAGGAGAGCAGCCTCTTACTGGTGATGACACTACAGAGACAATAAAGGACCTGGACGTGATTCTGTCCTTGGACACACTGCTCAGCCTCCTTCCCAGCAGGAAAAGGACAAGGAGAAGGAGAAACACCCTCTCTGCAGGTTAGCAGAGGCTGCGCCAAGTCCCAACCCCGGTCTCGGCAGCGGTGACTCCCAGCACCGTGCTGGCAGTCAGCAGGACTCACTGTCAATACATGGGATTGTTTTCTCCTGCTAACTGGTTTTTCCAGTCTATTTCTATGTAATCTGTTACAAAATAGTCCCCTGTGGATCCTGAGGGACAAGGAGAGAGCAGTCAAGGCTCTGCTGGTGCCTCAGCCCTGGCACAGGGCTGTCCTTGTGCACATCCATGTGAGCAAAGCCAAGCTGCTCTCCCTCAAAAGCGAGTCTGGATCTCTTGCAGAAGGAACCATTGGGCAGGGATGGGGTGTTAAACCTCAGCCAGACTCCAAAACCTCAGCTCTGGAGCAAGCATGTAGCCTGAGCAGTGCCAGGGAGATTTAGCTGCAGAGGCTGGGTGCAGGTCCACCCTGCATGCACGTCCCTGCCCTCTCCAGCACTTGCCCAAGGGCAGTTTCAGAGGCTTCTCCAAGGAACAGCCTGGCATAAACAGGCAGTGTCTGGAGCTGATAGCTGCTGTCACAGTGACAGCGCAGAGCTGGCAGGGCTCCAGGCTGCCGAGCCTCACTCCCGCTCTTCTGAAGAAAGGACAGATTAATTAAAACAAGGCACCATCCCCCTTCGAGCCTGCCTCAGCATCCTCTGCACCCATGCTGGGAAAAGGCAGCTAGGCACCAGCAGCAGTGGGAAACACTGTCCCTGCCTGCCCCTCCACGGGCTGGGGGTTCCTTCAGTTTGAGAACAGAGGTTTGGGAAACAAAGACAGAAGTGGCAAATCAGACCATATAAATATATATACACACACATTGCATTATGCATTGGCCCGGGATGCATCCCAAAGGGACCCGGTTAAAATGCCTCTGGGGCTAAAGATGATCATCAGAGTATATACCAGCTCCCCACCTCCTCAGCCTTGAGAGGCTCCAGGAATGCAAAGGTACAAGAATACTCCAGACTAAAGCAACCCCACCAGTGCAGAGGAACTGGGAAACAGATATGGGGTGCTTTTTGGTCTTCATCCCCTCTTGCCTTCGGGCTCGGGGTCAAAGTCACATTACTGCAACTTAGCCAGTTGGCCTTGCTCAGCTGAGCAGGAGCAGCAGACTATGACTCTGCTTGGCCAGCATCAGGCAAGAGGCAATCCACCCCACAGAGCCTTTATCCGATGAATAAAGACACCACCTTTGCCTATGCCATGGGCTCCAGGTGGAGAGTACTGCCACTGCTTGGCTACCTCCCTTCTCCCAGCTCCTCTCAGTGTGTTCTCGTGGCTTGGCTCTGTCTGCTTTGCAAAAAAAAGCTGGTTCAGGTTTATTATCCAATGGATATAAGGCACATGGGAACTGCACCCCCAAAAGCCATAGAAAACCAGTCTGGGCCAGCCCCCTGAACACATGCCCATGTAACACAGCCATGATGATGTGGCTTTACCATTCCCAGCACAGCGCTTTCTCATGGCAGCATTTGTGTGGTGCAAGCTCTCACCTAACAATCAGTAACAGGGATCAGAGACCAGGACAGGGATAAAAGGACAGGGAGTCTTTGCTCTCCCAGCCCATCTCCCAGCACAACAAGCACAGTGTTCCCAGCCCTGGCACAGGCACAGAGGTTGCTGGAAGTGACCTATGCCAAGGCAGCTAAGCCCAACCCAGACCAGCCTCCCACACTTACACTTTATCCTTACACCAGAACCTGTTGACCACGAAAGCGATGGCCACCAGGACTAGAAATACAACCACTGCGATGACACCCTGTGCCCACGGCTGGAGGCTGCCCCGGGCTGCAGGGAAAGAAGAGAACATGTGTTAGAAATTCATCCTCAGGCTTTATCCACAGAGCTTGTCTCATCCAACTTCAGCAAGGTCTAGATGAGAGCTTGATCCTGCAAATCTGAGGAGAACACGTTGCTGTCAATTAAGACAGGCTTACCTGGGTGATAGCAATGAAATAAAGTACGATTAACAACGTTTTCACTGGTGTTTGCATGTGAAGTGTGGTGCCTTGCAGCTTTGGGGCCCCATATTCAGTGACACACACATACAAATACATAAACATGTACCTTGGGGGGCTCCTTGGTGAGTTTGTGATGGGGGAGAAAGGCCTAGGGGACATGGAGGAAGGGAGTGATGGAGAATTTTCCAAAAGGAAGGAAGGCAGAGGCATTTCAGCAAACTGCTTATTCTCCATCCCCAGATGTCACAGACATCATTCTAAGGATATTTCCCAAATAATAACTGGTAAAATAAGGACTCCATAACAGGGTGAGTGTAAAATTTATTTGTCATTCTCACAGCAAAAAGCTGTCATTGTGAATTCTAGTAAGATGCACCATTCAACAAGTTTCCAGAGCAGCAAACAATTTATGACAGGAATTGAAGGCGGATGCATTCAGAGGAATAACCTCAGCACAAAGTCCAGGCAGGGCTGGTGTGGGGTCCAAGCAGCACTGGGGTAGAGGGTGGGGGTCTGACTGGGGTATCCCCATTTCCCCCAGGGATGGAACAGACTGACAAGTTTGTTTTTCTCTATCCAGACCTAAGCAGGAATCCAGTCATGGGTGGGAAGGCTGAGACACATTCCTGGAAGTGGGCAGGATGCAAGGACAGGCAGTGAGAAGAGGCAACCTTGTCCCAGCCTTTGCTGGGATGGCTGCTCCTTGCCTCCCAGTGGATTTTGGAGCATTCAGACATAGTTAAATTCATCCTTAAGTGATCTCACATCAGCACTAAGGGACACCACGTCCATACAGCCACATCCCTTTGAGATTTAATTACTGCTTACTCAGACCCCACTTTTCCTCATCTGCTGATCAAATCCCCGACCCTTTCACACAATGTGGATCCTCTGCATGGACAGATGGGGCAGGTGGAGGGTGACACCTGCCAGCCCAGCATCAGCCCCAGCACACCCAGACCCAGCCAGGGACACCTGCAAGGCTGAGCTGCTCCAGGACAAGCAGTGGATACTTCAGTCTCCCTCAGGAACTTTACATTGAACACTTCCTTTTTCTCACAAGCCTCCGCTATAAACAAAAAATAATCTTTACTAGCAGTAGTAAGAGAAGGCTGAATGCCCCACACGTGCCAACTCCTAACTCACAGTCAGCTTCACACAGGCTCTGCTGCTAGCAGCTCTCCTCTCCTCGAGGGGGGACTGTCCTTTGGTAACACCCTCCTTACTGCAAGAGACTTTTATTTAAAAAATAATAAATAAAACAATAACAAAGCCTCAAACCCCAAAACAGAGCTCTTTTTTCCTCTGAAGTGAAATCAGCCTGGCCAGCTGACTCACCAGCAGTACCAGTCTGGAAAGCAGTGGCACTCCCGGGCAAGGGGCTGTGAGAACAGCCCTGAGTAACATCTCTCACCCCCCCCTCTCCCCACAGAGACATTTGTCATGTTTCTGCAAGGTCCTAGGGCAGAAACTCAGGCAGGAGGAATTCAGATGGAAATTCCCTCTTGTGTCAGCATATATTGACTGAAATACTGTGGTGACAGTGGGGAAGAGCAGGGGCTGGCCAAGGATGCTCCTGCCCTGCTGCCCACCCCCTCTGTGAATACAGCCCCAAACACACCTATTGGCTCCTGGCTGAATTTTGGCTCATCCCTCACTCTGCCCTTGGCTGTTGGTCACATTTATTTATTAGGTGTAGTTTGTTTTTCCTGCCAGGACCAGGTTTCCATCCTAAACCTAGTGAGGGTGGTCAGGTCCAGCCCTTCGTGAGGTTCCTGCTGGGGTTAAGGGAGCTCAAGGTCAACCAGGGAATTAAGTCAGCAATAACTTAAACTGCCAAATTTGCATTTTGTGATCTTCCAGCAAAGGAGTGGGGAAGATAAGAAGTGATAGCAAACTTCCTTGGAGCAACCATGCTCAGGAGGTACTGGATGTTTTTGAAGTGAAATCTCACTCATGTGGCTTTTTCCACCAGATTTCAGAGCATCCAAAGCCAAAAGGGAAAACACCAAACCAAAATCAAGGGATTCTGGCTTTGAGAGACCACGTAGGGCCTGGCTGCAAGGGGAGATAAGGGTGGTAAGGGAATGGTAAATGCCTCTGCATTGGGCTGAAATACCCACTGGGAAATTTGCAGGGGCATAAGAAAGGAGGAATGGGGATCAGGCAGAAGCAAGGGCTTGATAGGATCTATTCAGGGAGTAAATGTTTGGGTCCCAGCCCTGGCTGGAGCCCCACGGAGCACACCTTGCTGCCCTGCCAGGAGGGATGGCTGAAAGGACGAGTCTCACCTGTGCAAACAGCACTGTGTTCCTGGAAAAATGCTTCGCTGGGGATGCCCCTCCTGGGTCAGCCTGTCTCTCAGGCTCTGCCACCTCCTCCCTGTGTTGCCCTATGGCAATGATGGGGTTTTCCCCAGAAAGAAGTTCTCCAATGCCAAACTAAGCAGTGTGGAATCTGCAGCCCTGGCAGCTGTGTCTCCACACATCTGCAGCTACAAAGCAGACCAAGGGAAGTGCTGGTGCCAGAGAAATTGTTGCAATTCCATTTCCATACTCAACAACTAATTTGAAGACACAGACCTGCTTTTTACTACACCTTATCAGAGTGTTTGGAAAGCTTTGGCTGCCCTGTCTTTTCCACTCTCTAAGGAAGCTGTACCAGCCTCTGGATCCTCATTAAAGGATTTCTTTTTTTCTCTTTCCAAGCAACAGCAAAACTTTCAACCCCGCTGACAATGGACACCCCAGACTGTTAAATCCTCAGCAAGTTGGTAAACAAACACAGGAAGAGTGGTCAGGGCTGGGGCATCATGAGGAGAAAGGGGGAGGGAATTTTCCAGGACTTTGGCAGCACCAGATGAGTTTTAATTACTCCTCATTATTTCTAGGACTAGAGAAGCCCTTCAGTGAATTTCCTAAAAATAATACCCTAGCACAGGAAGTTTCTCTGTTAAATCTTTGGGAGGAAAAGAGGAGGTCAATCTGCTGAGGAAAATATTTGCTCCCTCTCCTCAGCAATGATCAAAATTACAGATTAACAGGAGGATCTGAGAGCCTGGGGAGCAACCCAGAACAACACTTGCTGAAGGATAAGAGTGAGAAAAAAGAAAGAAAGGGGAAAAATAGCCTTAAGAAAACAGATCACTCATCTCGGCGCACAGTCCTGCCAGAGGTAAATCAGAGCAGTTTATCTCTGTGCGAGCAGCTCAGATAAACCTCAGGTGGCAGTTTCAGCCTTCAGCAAAACAGATAGAAAGTCTTTATATCCCATCTCCAGCAAAACCCCTCAACCCACCGGGCACCCAGCCGTCGTGATGCGAAGCTGGAGCTAAAGCTCAGCTCGTCTTTCAAAGCTCAGGCAGGGGCTGGGATGTATTTTCCCTTCCCAAGAGACTCGCCCACAGCTGTCCCACCAGCAGCTCCACCTGCCCGGAGCTCGGCGCACCTGCCTGCCGTTCCCTCGTCCCTCTTTGCCCGGGATGTCGGGCAGCCGGGCGCACTCACCCTGCTGGCAGAGGGCAGGTTCCAGCTGGAGCAGCAGTCCCAGGAGGAGCAGGCAGCGGGCGGGCATGGTGGAACGGGGCTGCGGCAGGAATGAGCGCCGGGTCAATTATCAAACACCTTAATGAGGGAGGCGATGCTCTCACCTGCTTATTCAAATCCTGCTGCGGGAAGGAGGTGCCTCCTCGTCTTCGCCTTCTCCCGCGGAAGCCGGAGGGGAAGTTGGGGCACGGCGACTTGAACCTGACGGTCTCCTCGGGCGGGGCGTGGAAGGGAGCTCGGGCACAAAATATTTGCATCGGACCAGGAGGAAAAAACAAGACCCAGATGGGTAAAACTCTTCCCCAGTGAAGCTGTGGCGCACCCCAAGTCCCCTCCCACAGGGGGAGCCCAGCAATGCCCCAGCTCTGACTTTCCTTCCCATCCTCTGGGATCCCCACTCGCTTCCTTGCTCTTCCTTGCTTTTTCTTTTCGACGAGTGTCACTAACAACCCAGCAAAACACATTTGTGACTTTAAAACACCCAATTGCTAGACCAGGCTCGGTGCTGGATACTGCCTCTCACCTCCCACACCTTGTTTAATGGTGACACTTATTTAGCAGAGCAAACCCAGACCTCATTTTATTGAGTCATCAGGGCTGTTCCCAAAATTTCTTCAATACCAGAAGAGATAGAAACAGCCGAAGAGCTGCAGCAGGCCGCAAGGCTTGTCCTTCACAAAAGCTGCACAGATGCTGAAAGACAGAGAATGTTGCAGGTCCTGAGTTAAGCAGTTTTCTAGCCCATGTTACATTTGGATGACTGGCAAACCCACCCCACAAAAAGAAGAAAAGACATTTGGCTTCACAGCTGAGAAACTTGAGCTGCTCCTGAGGGAAATTATAAAACTGTGAGCCAGGGGTTCCATTGTCGCTCTTCTTGTAATGTGTCACAGCATCTTTGTAACCCCTCAGCAGCATCTGAGCCCCTGGCCTCCGGGTGTGGTGATTTCCCCTCCAGGGACCCTGCCTGGGTGCTCTGTCCTGAGAAGCAAATGACACTTTATCCCCATGGGACCCATGTTCAGGAATGTACAGCGCCCTCAGGAATGCACACCCACCGGAGGAGGACTGCCCTCCTTCATCTCAACTCTTTACCCTGCATTTACAGTAATATCATTTATCCTGAAGACAAAGCAGATCTGACTTGGAGCTGTACAAGATCAAAGGCCAGTTCCCAACTCTTTCCCAAATTTCTTTCTATGGCCAGGCCCCCATCTGCAATGTGGGATAATGCCACTACCAACCCTGCTAATTTTTGCTGGTGAAATTAGTGGGGCAGGGACTTTGCTACTGCACCCAGTAAGGAAGTGTCAAAACAGGGGCCTATAATTAGGTCCTGTAAAACAATCTAATCATAATTCAGAGGAAAAGGAATGGCTGTGGATAAGTAAAAGCTGGAGTGAACTTTGTGTTCCCCAAGACTGCTTCCACATTCTCTGGAAATGCATGCAGACCTGGCCATATTTGCTGCCTGCCTGCTGCTTTTCTCTTTGCAAAAACCCAGCCAAAGCAGCCTGGGTGTTTGGAGCAGAAGGCTTTATCAGCAGATCAGAAGTCCTACAGAAGCCTGTCCTACTGCTGCCCCTGGGAAATTCAAGGTCTGAGACATTCTGCTATTGCTGTCCACTCCCCTGTCACGCCTGGGGCTGGGTCCTGATCTTCCTTCTCGCTACTCTGGGCTGTGTTATCACCCCAGGGCTCTGCCCAGCATAGCTCCAGGGACTTTGAGCTGAAGTCCCTAAGACGGGGAGGTCTCAAGGACCCACCCACGTCCTATGGTGTGTTGGGGTGATAGGACATGACAGACCAGGCCCTGGGATGAAGGCAGGGTTCTGTGCCTTTCACACAGTGGTCTTGCCCTCAGCTCCATCCCGAGAAGTAAATAATACTTTACCAATTGTGTGTTCCCTCACTTATATGAAATTTATGACAATTCAATGACTTAATCGTTCTGGGCTCACTGATGAGGCCAGGGAATCACTCAGTGCTTATCTCAAAGCTCCCCTGTGCTCCAAGCATGCTTAACCCCTGCAGCTATTAGGAAGGTACCTGCATTTGTGACAAAGCTCTCCTGGCACCTCCTTGGTTGCATATCCCTGGGTCTGGCCTGGGGGGTGAGAAGCTGCAAGTCACTGTAGCAGCCTCACTGCAGGGGCAAAGTCTGAAATTTCAGCAAATTATTTGCTAGTCAGGTTTTCCTTTTGTCATCCTGGCTGTGGCTTGGGACCTGCAATAACAAACTATGTTTTATATATAAAAATTTATATTATATTATATTATATTTATATAATATTTATAATTTATACCTTTTCATATATATAAATAAAATCTATATTTTATGTAGAAACTATATATGTTTGTTTATAAATAAACAAAAAAAAAAAAACTGTGTGTTTCTGCTGCAGTCTGCTGGAAATCTTGCTGTCTCTCTCATTTAAGCCTCCAGCATCACCCAGCCATGGTAAGACAAAGCCCTACTGGTCCATTTTAGAGCTGAGGGAAACTGAGGCATAGAAGGACAAATCACCCTGGCAGCATTTAGTCAAAGCCAAGTGGAGCCAGAGCCAGCTCAATGCTCTTTCAAGGACCCATGTGAGCAGTTGCCTGTATAACAGATTTTACACAAAGCAGGGATTGGAATTTCAGACTTCTCACTCATACACTCCAAAAATTGGTGATTATTTCCCCTAAAAAATACATAAATGTTAGGAAAAATTAGTGTTTGCTCAAAGCAACATTCCTGGATGATACATCTCAAAGCACAGATGCCAGTTCCTCTTCGAAAAACGTTGTGGGACTCTGTGTTTTAATGGAAATTCTTTTCTTTCTTCTTCACTTCCTTCATTTCCTTCCTTCCTCCCTCCTTCCTTCCTTCTTTCATCCTCTCCATTTCCTCCCTGTCTCCCAGACAGAGCCATAAAAATAAAAAATACTATATGAGAGCAAACCTGAGCATTCCCTAGGGAAGAGACTGTATTTTTTGTAGAAAAGTAATTATAAATTTATTACATTTCAATAGCTGCTAAGAAACATTTAAAAAATCCACACCAAAAAACCCCCCCCCACACACAAAAAGAAAACTGAACAAACAAACAAAAACCCAAAAACCCCATAAATCAAATTTATAATTTCTTGTTTCTCTTGACATCTACCATCCAAAACAAATATTCTTGGCTTGTGCCAGAGTTCTCTCATTTCCTGTTGATACTTTTCTTTCAAATCCTGCCTGTTCTGGATGCTGCCAGGAGAGAACCAGGAGCTACAACCACTGTGAAAAGGGCATTTCTTTGCTCAGTGTGCCAATGTGGGTAAAAGGCAGCAGAAAAAGGCAGCTCCTGCTCTGGGTTTTCATCTCTCACAGCTCTGTGCCCCACTTTTCCTCTTTAAAAATGCCTTTGAACTGCCATATATTTTCTTATTTATGTGCTGTTGAAAACACCAGTGACGACTGTTTGGCAAAAGGCATCCATGGCCTTCATTTGCCCTTAAGGTCTGCTCAGCAGCACCACTGTGGCCCATGAGTATTTTGTGGGACATTCTGGATGATATGTTTTACACCAGTTGATTTTGGGATGGATCTCTGGGCAGCATTCATGCCCTCCACTCTCTGATCCTGCTGCTCCTACATCTAAGGGCAGCTCTGGGGTCTCTCCTCCTCCCATTGTCCCCTCTGAGCTCCCTGCTCCTCTGTCCCTGACATCAAGAGCTGCCAGGGCTCTGACAGCACGTTCACATCAGCCTCGGGCCCCACAGACTTGGAAAATTAAGCTGAGAAAACACCTACATGATCTGCCCTGCCTTGCCCTGGGCTGGGTGGAATCAAAGTGAAAATCCCTGAAACAAGAAAAACCCCACCTGCCTCTTCTTTGCCTTATTGTTGGGGGATGAGCCTGCATCTGTGATTCCCCCTGGCTTTTCCATCTGTTCAGAGGGAATACTGCACCCCTAATCGCCTCTGAGTGTGGGGGGAAAGCACTGCTGTGTTGCTGGAGTGGCAGATAGGAAGGTTCCCAATGTGTGATGCTCAGAAAGGGAGAAAGGAGCTGACTTCGCTCTGGATATCCCCTCCTGCCTGGAGATATCGAATGGAATGAATAATTTGCTATCCGATCATCTCTAATCTTCATCCCATAAAATCAGCAGCAAGCTGGGAGGGTTTTTGAAGCCTCCAGCTGCATTTGCTGATAAGACATGAGGCAGGAAAGATTGGGAGCCCATAAAAATGATAATCTCAGGCTTCAGTGTAACTTGGTGGAAGGGTTTTCTCCTGTCCTTTCATTAGGGATGGATTTCATGATCTTCCTTAAATAACAACAAGCCTTCTCACGAGGAATCTCCCACCCGAAAACTGATTGCATCGTCATTAGGAAACAGGAGACCAAGAAGCCACAAAAAAATAGATGGAGCACAGCTGAACTCAAGGTTAAGGCCAAGGGGTAGGAGGAAAAGAGGCAATTGGAAGTAATTTCCAAGCAGAGGGAGAACCTTTAGGGACTGGGGCTCTGCCTAGGAGAGTCTTTAGGCACTGGCACCGTGTCAAGCTGCTGGGCACAAGCCTGACCATGAGCCTAGATGTGGAGCAAAGCCTCCTCCTCCTCCTCCTCCTCATTTTTCACCTCCTTGGCATGAAGAGAAATATCCCGTCCCATTTCAGTGTGATTTTGATACAGCATCCTCTACACCATACCCAAATTCAGTGAATCTGGAGAGAAGAGGGGAGAGGAAAAAACCCAGCTCACCAACCATTTACATGTGAATCTCAACTATGATGGACAAAAGGAGGAGAAAGGAAAGGTGGCTGGTTTGGTGATGGTGGAAAGTTTCAGGAAATTATTACCTCAGATGCCAGAAAATAAGGGAAAATATAGGAGAAATAGGAGAAAATTAAAAATTTAATATAATCAGATACTATAATCAGATGTTAAATTGCTTTTTTTCAGCTAATTGAAATAATGTTTTCTCTGCTACCCACCACTCTACCCCTTTCAGATGCTAATCCCTATCAAACATGGACTTACAATTACAAATTCATAGGCATTTTTCCCAGGAGCAGAAATTGCTTTGCCCTGTAACCTCTAAGATGAGGTCTTAATAGGAATTCACGAGCAGTCTCTGGTAAAGCTTCATTAGCCAGAGAGAATAGACAAGGGCAAGTTGCAGTGCTCCCTAACCACTCTAGGGAAAAATTAATTTAAATTACTTTGTAAAGTAACAAGGCCAGATAATGTGTTTTCTTCTTGGATTATTGTTTTCCAACACCCTAATATGAGGGCAGATTAGGTTACTTTGTCTGTCTTGATGGCGGCCCATGCTAAATTGTAATTTATGGAGTGCAGAAGCCTTTGGAAACACTGACCCCTCGGGCCAGAGCAGGATGGAGCTGGGGCAGGGAGCTGGCTGGATCTCACCAGGTGCTTGGGGGCTGTTGGGAGGTAGGGAAAGTCACCTTCAGCACCACTTCAGCACAGCCTGGAAGAGAATCTCAGCCATTAAAGCATTTCCCTGCTTGAAAATTGATCCAAGAGTCCTGCTGCTTTGGGACAGCTTTAGATTTGTTTCCTGAGGGTGATATCTTGAGTGATGCTGAGTTCTGTGTTTCCAAGGGCTGGACCAGTATGGAAAACCTCTTCCAGAAGTTCCTCAACAAAGCTGATACGTGGGTCTGATTCCCAATCAGCTAAAACCTAAAATGCACTAAAATATGCTCAAAATCAAGCCTGCAGTCCCAGGAGAGGGAGGCTGTGGTTTCATACACCCCCTCCAGCCCTTGCCAAGCCTTCCCAAAAAGAGCTATAATTCTCTTCCTCTGGCACCAGGCTGGGAGCTCTTCATGCTGGTGTGGGTTTATGGAGCTTTGCAGAGAGCCAAGTGAGGGGCCATGGGAAGATGTGGTGATAAAGCCTTGGCAGAGGGGCTGTGACTCTTCTCAGCACCCTGGGCTTGCAGCTGGACTTCAGGAGGCACTGCCAGCTCCAGGCATTATTCACCTGAGGCTTGTCACACAGAATGGGCCAGTCTGGCTAAACCCTCATGGGATTCAAGCATCATTCAGGGGGGAGACAAAGAGTTCAGAGGGCCTTTTGGCAACAAAGAGCACAGATCATCTCAGTTGATTAAATAGGTTCACAGCTGATGTGGGAGTCCTAGGAGACCAGCCTGAAGCTGGGAAGATTTATGGAGAGCTACCTGAATTGGAGAGGGAATGTATTGTTTTTATTCCTGGCATCTGAAGGGGATTGCTGCTGTTTTTCAGAGCAAAGAGAGCTGGTGAGACATGCATCAAGACAGAGGGATAGTTAGGTAGGTAGAGGGAACCAGGAACAGAAGTCCAACTCATCTAATCAGTTTCTTGTCCCCACTTACCTGGGGGAAAATAAAAGCCCTATGGCATTACTTTATGCCATTCTCCCATCCAAAACTGCAACACTTCAAAACAAGACTATAAGCCCCAAGGATGTGGTTTTATTATCATCCCAGCTTCTGCAGTGACTTGAATTTTTTTTCTCTCCATCAGCAACCCATTGCTGTCCAAGCTCTGACAAATTCTGGACTACCTTTGCTGCTGACAAGCCCTGGGTTTTGATAGCTCCAAGCACAATTAAGTGTGCTGTTGAGTCTTCTTAACTTTGCAGTCTCATAACAGGCAGGACCAAGCATCCTGGAAGGTAGAGGAGCATCAGGAAAGGCTATGTCCCATGAGTAAGATGTCCCTGCATGACTGTCTAGGTCCCCAAGAGGTAGAGAAGAGCCTGCATTCAGTAGGGCACCCCTGAATGAAGTAACACGACCATCAGCAGTAAGTGAAACAAATCTAATAACCTCCACTTCTTTTCAACGAGCTCCAGTTGTTGCTTTACAAGTGTACTCCAACCCTGGCAAGTGCCAAACAAAAGCTCCCCTCTCCTTCTCCCTGCCTGTTAAACAGCCTTTTTTATTTCAGCGAGCTGCATCTGCTGGTGGCAGCCGTGATTACCATAACACAGGGGTAGGATTTGGCCGGGATGCTTCCCCCTCGACTCTACAACAGGCGGGAGCCTTGGGCCGGTAGAAAAATAAAATGAAAAATAAAGGGCAGGGAAAAAAAGATTGAATGCATGACGTCACTTTTCTGGCTGCCACCCAAGCAAACAGATGCAGGTACTGGAGGAGAAAGGGAAAATCATGTCCTCATGTCTTCAGAGCAGTGACTTCTGTTGCTGGGGAAGGGAGTGGGAGCGACATGGAAAGGCCAGAGGGATTTCATGTGAGTCCAAGACCTGAAAAAGGCATTTCTCAGGGTATATTGAAGTTAGGAGAGTTTTTTGGGAACCTTAACAAATTCTTGAAGCTTTGGAGGCTGCTGGGTCCCCCAGGATGCTGCGGCAGACATGCTGAGTACCGAGAGGTGGGGACAGGAATACAGGGCTCTGGCAGGAGGGACAGGATTGATAAGAAAGGGCTGAACCATTCCAAACTGTGCCGATGTGCCACAACAGGTCAGAACAGGCTCCTCTGGGATCCAGCCCTGAACAGGTTTTGAGGACAAAAGGTGAAGACCCTTGAGAGATGGCTTTGCCTGGGAATGAGGAGGAGAGGTTGTTTCCAGGACTGGTGGGACATTAATAAGAACTCAATAAATAGCAGGGCATCAGCACAGCCACCAGTGCTCCCACTGGGAAGTGTGAGCCTTCACAGGGTCACCTCACCTCTGCTGGAATCCCAGGAGATTCGGCTGCCTGTGCTCCTCTGGCAGAGCCACTGGTGACCACAGGCACAGAACCCACTGCCCTCACATTCCAGGGGGTGGGAACCTGCAAACAGCACTGAGACCTCCAGGGCCTGGCTGAGCTGAGGGGAACAGCAGCTGTCCCGAGCTGTCTCTCTACCTTTCTACACCAGAATACAAAGTTCTTCAGGAAAGTGGCCCCGGTGTTCAAATATAGCCGGCTTAACACAGCGATTGTCGGTCAGCGGTAACGCCAAGAAGATCTGTAGAGGGTGGAAGAGGGGAAAAGGAGAGGGAAGAATGGAGAAAGGGAGGAGGAGAGAAAGGGAGAGTGGGGATAGGAGAGGGGAGAAAAGAAAAGGACAAGGAAAGGGAAAAGGGGAGAGGACAGTCTCAAACACATTTTATTTGGAAAACACCGATAAAACATTAAACCCCGAAAACATTAAATAAATGAAAACATTAAACCCCGAAAACATTAAACAAATGCAAACATTAAACAAACGCAAACATTAAACAAATGCAAACATTAACCCCCGTTATTGACGAGCCCCGGTGCGGGCGCTGCGCTCCCGCGGGGAGCTCGGGGCGGGGGGCGGCGCCCTCTGGCGGCAGCGGCGGGGACGGCCGGGGTGCGTCCGGTGCCCCGGTTCCGATTCGGGACCGCCCCGGTTCTGCTCCTGCTGAGGCTCCGATTCGGGACCGCTCCTGTTCGACTCCGGCCGCGGCTCCTCTTGAGAGCCGCTCCGGTTCCGCCCCGGCCCGGCCCCGGCCCCGGCCCGCGGGCAGGAAGCGCTGGTGCTGCGGTGGGTTTGATGCGCCGTTTATCTGCGAGCGGGGCTTCCCCCGGAGCTGTTCAAAGGAGGCGCCCGCCCGGAGGACGCGGCCCAGGGCCAGCTGGGGTTGGGGGTTCCCTGGGGGTTCCTGGAGGTTCCCCCCCGGACACGGCACCGGGAAGGCGTCGACTGCGAGCTCCCGCTGGAGAGCGGGCAGCGGGCAGGGCGGTGGCGTTGGCGTTGCCAGCGAGGGGACAGTGTCCCCGCTGGAGGGGACAGACTCACACCGCCTTTCTGCCGTCCTTTGGGGTGTGTGGGTGTAGGGCCTTATCCCCATCCCGCGGCACCTGCACGCAGCGATAGAGGGGAGCAGCTCGGAGCAGAATGGAGCCAGCTGGAGGGTGGTCCCAGGGACGGGCAGAGAGCCGAGATAGGAGCAACGGGTGCCACGGCTCAGCTCAGCCTTCCTGCCGCCCTGGAAACACCCCGGGAAAAACATCCGGTACCTGCTTTGGGTGGTTTGGTGCCACCTGACCCAGAAAAGAAAAAAAAACCTCAGGGTTTGCAAGGATGAGGCAGGGAGCAACTTGTGAGTGATTTCTGCTGATGGCAGCCAAAAGCAAAACCACCCTGGAGTTTTGTCTGGTGGGGACAGCAAGCAGGGCAGCGTGCAAGGCGGGGGCACATTTGTGAGCATGTCACAGGCTTAAGTGGCTTGAAGACACGTGCGGGACTGCATGTCCACATCCATCCCAATGTGTGTTTAGGACTGTCTGCAAATGTGCAATCATGGATGTGCCCACAGGAATGGGACGTGCAAAAAGGAGTGTTTGTGTTTGTGCACCATTACAGTGCTGTGCGTTTGTGAGCAACTCAGTGCACACTCAGCTGTCCTGTGCATGGGCAGGTATTTGTGGAGGGATTGTCTGGGAGTCCTTGTCACACAGGTGGCTGTGCCAATGTGTGACTGCTCACCCACCTCAGCAATGTCCCACACTGGAGCCTCATCCAGGCTTGTTCCTCAGCTGCTCCCTGACCCAGCATGCACAGGGAACCAGCTCACCGCCTGCACCCCTGGCAAGCGCAGAGCCTTCCGCACGCACAGCATCCGCAATGGCACGGTGCTGACTCCATCCAGGACAGCCCGCCAGCCTCCAGCTCCTGTGGCAATGCCATTCCTGGGGATGCTCAGAGCAGTGGTGCTGTGACGCTGGATGGTTGCAAGACACCACTGGGATGGTGTTTATGTGTTTTGTTTCAGCTACAGCGATGTGTTAAGGGATATTTCACGGCAAGCAAAGTGCTCTAGAGCTGGGACAACTGCTGTAAAGCATCCCCGTGCTCCCAATCCCCCCCAGGCAGCCTTGGATGAGCAGTAGGTGAGACCATGGCTGGACCTTTCAGACATGCAGGATGATTTCACCTCTGCTTTCTGTGGGCTCTGGGCAAGCCCTGGGCAGCAAGGTCCTATTCCTGCCACAGGGACTGTGCTGCAGGTGGTGACAGTGATAGAAGCAGAACAGCTGCAGGACTGGACACATTCCCTTCCCTTCCCTGGGCTTTGGCCAGCTTTCCACATATACATCTGGAGCGGGACTCTGTTGTTCCCTGCCACAAACACAGGGCGTGCAGATAGCCACATTCCCTAGCCACTCTAGGCTGTGATGCTTGGCATTTTTGGAGACATTCATTCCCAACAAGCCCAGCTCCAGGTCCCACATCAGGAAGGACCACGGCTTGGCAGCCCCTCACATGAAGACCTGCTTATTTCACGTGATGCAAGCCAAGATGCTCCGCCGTGCCTTTCCTGGACATCCTTGGGCATATCCTCAAACCTCTCCTAGCCCAGTCATCTCCTTCCCTTCTTTCCAGCATTCCTTGAGCTCCACAACGCCAGCAGAAAGCTGCCTTTCATTTCGCCGTGCCTGCACTGAGGAGCAAGGTACCACTGCAGCTTTGCCGGCCTCTTTGCCAAAAGCCCTTTGCTGCAGGACTAGTTGCCACCTTGGCGCGGCCAGATTGAGCTGGTGCCATGCGGGATTTACAGAGGGATGGGCAGGGAGAGAAGCCCCCGGCCCCACCACGTGCTGCCGGCCGGGTTCGGCCACGGCACATCAAAGCTCCGGGGCAGTTTTAACCATGCTCCAGACGCTCCCTCCCATTTCCTGCTGGATTCCCGTCTCGCTCCCTGTGCCCGCATCAGCAAAACAGAGTGTAAAAATAGAGGCTGGGCTTCACCAAAACACAATAGTAAATTGTTCCCCGGAAAGGTCACTGGGGCGGCTGAGAATAGCTCCAAGAGCAGGGGAAAAAGGAATGTCTGCCGGGGGGACAAGTTTGAAAAGTGCTTGTTGGACCCACCCCCAGGAGGTTTCCTGCATCCCCATCAGTGGTGCAGGTCCCCGCTGTGGCCCTTGTGGTCTCAAAGCATCCTAATGCTCTCCCATCCCACTTTTCGATGGAAACTAAGAAAAAAAAAAAGGGGTGGGGAGTGGGTGGTGAGGAATAAGGTGAAAGGAGAGGCAAGGAGGACCAGAGAGAAAAAAAACGAGACTGGGAGGAGAGAGAGAGGATCCTGCTCGCTGCTCATCTCCTTGCTGCATGTGACAGCCCTGCGTCCCCTGGGCACCGCTGGCCGGCTGCAGCCTTTGTGTGGCGGTGGGAATGTCAGGGATGAGCCCCGGGATGAAGAGCAGATCGAGCAGTCCCAGAGAGCCATAAATTACTCCCTCCTGTTGTCACTTCGCCTGTCACAGCAAAGAGGAGAAGCTTTCTCATCGGCTGCCGGGGTGGGAATGTTTGGATCCTGTCGTTTCCCTGAGCATATTTGATTCGATTATGTGGGAATTCCCTTAATGAAGCAGGTCCTTGCTCCTGGCTTCGGCGGTGTTCCCAGGCAGGGCTGCCAGTGCAGGCTGCCCTCAACATGGCTTTGCCAGAAACGTTGTAATTAAAAACAGATAATGAGGCTGGAAAATAGTAGCTGCTCAAATTTGGAGTGGTTCTGGGGCTTCGTGTTTCTTGTTTCATCATTTTGGAGATATGCAGTCCTCCCACCTTCTCTCTGGTTTTTAATTCAATTTTATCTCAATGTCAGGTCCCTGCCATTCTCACTCCCCGGTGTCATCCATGCACTATTTAGGGAAATTTTCTGCCACTGGAAGCCTGAATGTCACTGAGTTCCTGGAACACATTACAAAACTGGATGAACAAAACACCTTTAAATGCATCCGTTTCAGGTTTATGAAGAAACTGCTATTTGCCAGGAAAATTCCTGCCCTACAGACCAGAACCCCCAACACCTTGTGGTGCCACCAGTGAGAGCTGAGCCCCAGAACTGTCCCAGCTGAGGGCAATGCCACCCATGACACACAGGCTATTTCCCTCCTACTGCACCAATCCCTTCAGTGCAGTGGCAACCAGAACCTTAGGGTGCTTTCCCCAACTTTTTCTTCTTTTTTGCATGAACAGAAAAACAAAATGGTTTGGGTTGTGTTTTTTTCCCCACATGTCTGAATCCAAACAGCATTGCACATCACCCTTTGCAACACGATTGTAAAAAGAAATTACCATTTGATGAGAAATGAATTACATTTTGCATTGGAAGACAAGAATAGGAAGGGCTTTCAAAAATTACTTTTAAAAACAAACACAAAGGCAGGGGAATATCTGCTAACTTCTGTGACGTTTGAATTTTGGTGGCCAAGAAGCAACAAGGTCCATATGCTCAGGAGAAAAAGACATTGGGAGAGAGATATTTCTTCCAGCATGGCCAACATGAAGCCACCACCTGAGGACACAACCCTGGAGCCTGTCCCAGCAGAGCAGCACCCAGGGTCTCTCCACCACCAGGGTCAATCAAGAATGATGCACATTGATCATTCCACCATGGAGCAGGTGGCACTGGAAGCCTCTCAGCCCTTTCCAAAGGTATAGAACCTATAAATGTGCACAGAGTTCTTTGAAGCCTTCACCCTGCAGGTGACCCTGCAGGTGCTTTTCCCCTTAAGGATGTTTTTTCCTTCGCTGGTTGTGGCCATCAAGGATATTTTACTTGAAGAAAGCAAGAAAAGCAGAAGGGGGAGATGAAAGGAGAATTGTCCAGGCAATGGAAGGAGGGAGGGAGGCAGGAGGTGGGAGGCAGAGATAACGGGTGGGTGAGCTATCAGCTCTTGCTGGGCTGGCAGCAGAACAGGAGACAGGGGTTAAACCAGATGTACAGCCATGATCTCCCAGCTCCAGATAAACACCCAGCATCCACCCACTGCCCACACCTGCCCCACGCCTTGTCCCAGTGCCTGGGATGAAACCAGCCCAGTCCTGGCTGCCAGGGCTTTGCTGAGCCTGGCTGTGGAGGGGACACCCCCATGTCCCTCCTCTGGGGTGGACAGGGCTCCCTGCACCCCCAGTGTGGAACCTGAGAAAGGGTTCCCTCTTCCATCTGGGGGAAATTTCACCTAGAAACTTTAAAAGCACTGGCTCCCAGACTGCTGGGAAGGAGGGGTTAGCAGCTAAACTCTTGTGGGTAGGCTTTAAAAAAGCAGGGGATGCTTGAAAGGTTTTATTTAAATCGACAATGACTGTGTAATTCCTAGAAATTAAAGACAAGAAAATACTTGTGGTACCATTCCTGCTCATCTGCTCCATGCTCCAATATGGTGTCAGCCACCATCAGCAGCATAGTGCTGTGTTATATATATATATATAATAGATATATTATAGATATTATAGATATTTATAGATATTTATAGATATTTATAGATATTTATAGATATTTATATTTATATTTATATTTATATTTATATTTATATTTATATTTATAAACACACACGTGTTCAGTGAACCACTTGGCATGTAAACACCCCCTAATTAGTGCTGTATATTTTTGAAAACACTCACGTGGCTGTGATAATTTTTCTTTAAAAAAGAGGAATTACTCTCGCTGCCTGTTAAATCATGGCCAAATGCCTGCCATGGTGCAAAGGGAAGTAGCATGGCCCCCAGCAACCCCTTCCTTGCACAGCCAGCCTTGCCAAAAGAAGGGAAAAGGCCACTGGAGCCTTTGGGGGACCTGCAAATGGCACGGGGGGTAAGGTGGGGGTGGCTGGTAACGCTCGCCTGTGGCGGGGCATTGCTTCATCACCCGCCTTCCTTCCTGCCAGCCCCGCGCTCTTCCTCCCGCCCAGGCTGGACGGTGTGAGTCAAGCAAGGGAAAAAAAAAAAAAAAAAAAAAGAAAAAGTAAAAATTGCGGATCCTTTTGCAACGTTTTTTGCTGCCCGTTTATGTCTTTGGCTGGCTGGGAAAGGGCCACCCTGGTATCTTGACCCCACAACGCTCAGGGCTGGAACACCAAGCTAATGATGGATTCAAGTGGTGAGGTGGGACAGAGGCAGACAGTGAGTGGAGGCTGCTTTGTAAAACTTTATTTAGAAATATTATTGATATATTCATTATATATATATATTTATATATACACACACATTACAACAAATGTGTTTTCTAAATAGCACATCCACAGTGGGTTGAGACTCAGGGTACCAGGTCTGGTTACTTCATTTCTGCAGAAAAAATGCAGAAATCCAAGGGGAGGGTGGCAGAGAAAGGGACGGGGCTGAAAAAAACAAAATTCGTAAGGTGGGAATTCACTCACACAGTACGACATTGCCCCAGAGCTCTGCTTCCAACAGGAATGGGGGTGATGGTCCACACAGCGAGAGATGAAGCAGGCAGGAGGAGAGGTGGGCAGAGGAAATGTACCATTCAAATCACAATTAAAGTACAACTGTACATGGCCCGGGGGACCTGCAGCACTCCCTGCAGGAGTGGGTGTGCCTGGGGGCGTTTGGGGGTGCTGACAAGGTTGTACCGTTTTCCCAGCTGTTCAGCTACTGAGAAGATACAAACAAGAAGTAATGGATTTGTGTGGAATGAGGGATTTCTGAATATTGGTGATTTTTTAATTTTTTTTTTTAATAGCAAGGGTGTAAAACCCCCACATACCCTACCCAGGGTTATTTGGGAATCAGGAACGGCTTTACCTGTGTCACAGCACCCCCCTAGGGCCCCCCTAGCCCCCCTGGCAGCTCCCCCTGCTTGCCTCTCCTACCCCTGGCACCAGTACCAGTCCAAACCTCTTCCTCAGCGTTGCTTCCTCAGCCTCCAGCTCCTTCCCTGGCCCAGCCCTGCAGGTAACCCCCTCTAGTAAAAACCCCCATGCACGGGCAATCCAGACTCAAGAATTTTCCTCCTTTTCCCCAGTTTAAGATGGGGGAGATTGGTGCTTTCCAAAAATTTGGGGGCTATGCTGGAAATCCTTGCATGGGCCAGGATCCCTTTCCAGGCAACTAATTCTGCCTAACATGCCAAGCCACATGCCGGACTCTTACCTAATATTTACAAAGAGGCATCAAAACCAAGCAGGGATGGAAATGACAGGGCTCTGAATTAAGCCTGGAAGGGCTTGCAGACACCCACTCAAATTCTCTGTGTTCCCTTGTACCTCAGCATCCTTGGGAAGGCACGAGTGTGGTGGAAGATGCCCCCACTCAGAAAGATTTATTCCCTTCCAAAGGATGTTTGTGTGTGGGTTTTTTTCTACTGTATCATGGTAGAGATTTCTGTGCCTTGACGTCTCTGCAGAGGGAGAGGATGGGTTTGGGGCAATTGCTCCATCAGGCCTCAGGAGATGGGTGGGTGGGAGGTGGGTTTGATGCAGCAGTGATGGCACAGTGTGGTTCTCAGCTCCCAGCCACCACAGCAGCAGCCTCCTCCTGCTCCCCTGTCCTCATGTTTGCCAAACATCCTCCTGGGGGGCAGCAGGATCAGAGCACCAGCTCGGTCACAGAGTTCAGTTATGCAGAGGTTTGAATACACAGGAATGGCAGCTAATCCCACCCCTGTTTTTACTGCTTCCCCACAAGATTCAGAGAGACTGTGGACTCCCACCAGCCTTGACAGGTGAGGATCTTCCTAACACCAGAATAAATCCAGCACTATTGTCCACACTGTGGGCATTGGCACAGCTGAACCATCATTTTCACACAATAAAACAAAAATTTCAAAGCATACCATCAAAAAACCTTTTTATAACCCTATGTACACGCACACTGTTGATACATCATTGACTCCTTTTGCCCTTTTTTTTTGGTTTTTTTTTTTTAATTTAAAAATCCCCCAGTCCAAAGAGATACTTCACTAGCAAATATTTTCTTCCCTTACCAACTCTGAGATTCATCTTTGTTGAGAGATGCTGTGGCCCCACAGAAATCACTGGAAAACCTCTAGACCATAGCAGGTTTGAAATTCAGCTGCTGAGTGTTACCAGCAGAAGGATCAGGGACTGGGAGGGTGGCAGAAAACACCTATGTACCTTTTCATTCAGTGGATACTGCATGACAGTGTTAAACAGAAGTAATCCCATGTCATAAATACAACAAGCCAAAACAATCCAAAATTAGATAGAAGAGAAAGGAAGGGGGGGGGGGGGGGGAAGAAAAAGAAAAAAAGGAGAGAAAAAGAAATCGTCTAAATCCTTTTAATAGTTCTTTTGCTGAGGGTATTTTTTTCACCTCTTTAAAAAGATACAGTCCAAAGCTCTCGGACAACAGGAATAAGTGGCCAAGCTCCTGCTCAGACCAGCTGGATGTGCCACAGGCTGGAGAAGGGCTGCAGCAGTGGTGTGATTCAGCAGTTTCCAGCACCACGTGGAACTGGAAAGCGCCGGTGGCCTCTGTGGGCAGTGAAAGAGGAGTTCCACGCCTCACCCAGATGACTGTTTGAAAAGAGACGGTCACCAAGTGGTCTGAAAACCCTCTAAACGCTGGAGAGGCGCCAGCCACGTCTCCTTCCCCTCCTCAGAGTCCCATCCCGAGCAGTTCTGTACAACGAAGATGACTTCAATGCTTTTCTTCTTTGTACGGTCACGTACCTAAACCCCGAACGTTCATCTGGGTCGGTCTTGTCCTCGGCCAACGTGCCGGCCGCTCCGCCCGGGGCTGGGGAGAGCGGGCAGCCCGAGCTCCCAGGGAAAGACAGAGTCACAAATCCCACGAGCACAAGTTCCAGCAACTGCACAGCCAGGCCTGGCCTCTGCCCCGTGGCGCTTTGGGAGCAGTGTGTGAGGGTCATCACCGCTGCGCGTTGCCTTCTACGGGGAGGATGGCGTGGTGCAGGCTCCGCGTGTGCTTCGAATCCAGCGCCTCGTGCTCTTCCGTGAAGCTGTCCGGGCTCGCCGCTCCGTCCAAAGAGCTTCCACAGCTAGAGTTGGGAGACAACATGTCCTGCAGGAGGTCTTCCTGGACTATCCCCGAGTCTTTGTTCACTTTGCCCCTTTGGTTTCCTTCTTCCTCCTGGTCGTTGAGCAGCTTGGCCAGGAAGTTGATGTATTTCATAGCCAGGCGCAAAATCTCGTTCTTGCTCAGTTTTTTGTCGGGTGGGTGGGTGGGGATGAGCTTGCGCAGCTCTGCGAAGGCCCCGTTGACGTTCTGCTGCCTCCATCTCTCCCGGCTGTTGGTGAAAATGCGACGAACCACTTTGGTGTGAGGACCTGGAATTCCAACCACGCAGAATTAGGAGCTGGGCTTACACAGGCCAGGTATTACTTTGCTGAATACGTCACCACCTTGCAGATTAACTAACTGACTAATTTTAGCGAGGTTTAATCAGTAAGGTAGTGAAACAAGAGTCTCCAGCTAAGTGGAAGGTGACCCCATGAGCTGAGAAAGTCGCAACTTCTGTTCAATCTATTGGAAGGGAAAAATGGAGTTGCATTTCTTTGGATGTCTCCTCAGATATGTAAATTTACCTCTCCAAGGAAGAAAGCTTATATGTGATATGTGTGCATAAGGCTGCTATAATTTTAGGGTATCTCAGCTCATCAACAAGGGTAACTCAGCAACAATGGTCCTATTAAAAGTTTATCCCACCAGGTGGCTTTATTTTCTACCCCAAAAATTGTCTAAAGGACACACCATTGGGACAGAAGGAAATTAGCTCGAGCAGAGGCATTGACAACTCTGAGATCCAGAGGTCTTCCCTGCTTAGAGGGACCACAGGATTGCTACCAGCCCTCTGAATTAAACAGGGTGGTGGGATTTGTCCCATAGCAATGAGGACAGGACTGACCCACAGAGTGAAGGCAGTGTCCTGCTGGAAGGTTGATCACAGGTGAGGATGGAACAGTTTCACAGTCGACCTGAGGGCTGCCGGCTCTCTCTCCTCATCACTGCCACAGGGCAAAAACTCCCTCTGACACTAATTGAAGAGGGGACTCCAACTTGCTGGAGGTGTCCATTTGACCTAATTACATGTAATCTCCAATTACACCTTGAAATTTTACAGCCTTGAAATTTTACAGTTTCTGACAGGGGATACTACGCTGGATGAAGGCACAAAACACACCAATTCTCCTTTCAGCACATCAGGGCAGTTCCTGGTGTACATTAGAAAAGCTTTGACTCATGCTAGAAGAGATCCAAAGAAAGCTTTTATTATTACATCCTTCCCATCATCTCCTCCAGGAGACATCAATAATGGAAGGTCACATCAATCTCATGAAAATCTGAAAGAATGACTAGGGTAGAAACTCCCATGGGATAGAAAGCATCACATACAATGAAAACTATCACAGGATGGGAAGCAAAGACTTGCAGGTAACACACTGGTGAGATTTACCCCAAAGGACTGTGGAATTCCCATTTCCCCCATCTCTCCCCTGTGTTCTCCACTCTGAGACACCTCCTAACTTCTCCCTCCTGTTGGAAACAAGTCCTGGCCTTGGTGAGCAGTGTAAATCTGACATCACTCAGTGGAACCAGCACCCCAGGGCACCTTTAAACACCTTTATTCTTTTCTAGAAAAACTCTTGGCTGCCTTGGCTGTGGCACAGGAACCAAACAGCTGTGACTTTTTGTAAGTACCCTAGTCAGGCTATACCTCAGCAAATCCCACCTTGCACAACAGGAGAAGTGGAATCCCTTGTTCCAGCTGATCAAATACCATCAAGCTCTCCTTCTTCAGGGGAAGCTGAGTCCCTTCAGGCCAGCACACCACACAGAACACCCTACACTGCAGGGTTTGCATGGGTCACACTGGGACACTCTCGGGACGCGCTCCCAAGCAGCCAGATTAAAGCTGCCAGCTTCTCCAGTGTGTGAGCAGCCACACAACTCACTCCTCCTCACCGTGTGCTCAGAGCTGGGAGTCCCCTAAAACCACAAACAGCCCCTGGGACAAGCTGAGGGATGTAGAAATGGCACCTCTCTGACCTCTAAGATTCCAGTGCGATGTTTTAATAAAGGCAATATTCATCCCCAAACAGCACCTAATTCCTTTTGTATGAATTAATGTGCAAGAACTCATGGAAAGGGAAGGTTTCTTGTCCCTGATGTGCACAGCCTGCTATGCCAAAGATTGTGGGGAAGGTGACAGGGACCAAATGGACCTCAGCAACACTGCTAATTAAGCAGTGAAGAATGTACTTCATCCTACTAAAATAATATGATATTTTTTACACTTTACTGCTCTTTCCAGACAAGACAAAGCAACTAGTCTTGAATCCAGAGAGAGGTGGAGCTTAAGAGCTATTTACACCCATAAGAGTATGAGAAATAACCCCATCTTGGATACTGCTCATTAAAAAAAAAATCTTCAAGGGACTTTAAGTCTTCGAACATGTGTCTCTGTTCACTGAAAGTTGATGACTAAAAGGCATCTATTCATAAATTGGTCAGAAATTTAAAAAAAAATCTATATAAAAGACCTGTTAATTTTCATCCAGGGCACCCAAATTAAGCTTCAGTATATAAAACAAATTCTGACACCACTCAAATTCTTGATTCCTGCACCAAATGAATTAAATGTGTCTTTTAGAAAGAGATCAGGCTTTGGCCAAAACATGTCAAGCAATGGAGGAAATTAAAATGCCCCATAGCTGTGTTATAATAGAAAATCTATTTCTCATAAAAATACTTGTGTCATAATTAATTCAAGCAATCGGATGAGAATGTTTTACTAGATTTTATTCTAATGGATTGACTGATGCTTTTTAAAATTGTAATTAGAAATATGAGGAAAATTAATAAAAAATATGTTCTTCCAAAGTTCCAGGATATACTTTTTTAGAGATTTTTTTTTGCATTTATATCTTCACTTTTAGCTATTTTAAATGATATTTTAAAGGATATTAAATGGAACAAATTTTCCATAAATTAGATAAAGAACTACTTGCAAAAACCCCGCCACTTATTCTCTCGCAGAAAAAAATACAAACACAAAGTGTCTGACAAGACTTTCCTGCCCTTCTGTAGCCCCCAAGGGCTGAGACCCCTCAAGAGTGAGGCTCCTGCGTGCCATGGATGTCACCCAGCAGGTGACATTCAGAGAAATAAGTCCCTCATACCACACAGATGCCTCAGCATAGGATGTACACCCCTTCAAATTGTTTCTCTTTAGACAACAAAATCTGATACCCTTTCCCCCCCCAAAAAAATGTGGAGCCCAATCTTGGAAATTCACATGAATCAGAACCTGCACGATTGAGCCTCAACACCTGCCTCAAACCACATGTTCAAAAACTTGGTTGCAACCAAGTATTTCTTTGATGTAATCTTTGATGCTTAATTTAATAGCAAGTCCAAAGCTTTAGTCAGACACTGAGGTTGGATGGACTTTTCCCTGTAACCTCTAAACCTCAGAATCAAAACCCAGACAAAAAGCCCTTCTTGTGCCGGGACTGTAACATCCCCTGTCCCATGGGGCTGCAGTCTGAAAGGACCAGGAGGACAGAGAGTGGGGAGAGAAGGACTGATTAATGCAGATAACACCCTGAGCCTGTCATTTCAGGATGCACTATTTTAGACTGATTCAGGTTATGATTTGATCTTAGATTATCCGGGTAAAGGATAGGGACAGCTAGGAAAATTAATTGTGCAGCAACTGAAATACAGTGTTTACAATTACTCAAAACACATTTCAGTGAATCTCATGTGTACTGGCTATTCACTCCAGAGACAAACAGGCCGGCCTTCCATGTGCAAATTGTTCTTGCAAGTGTCCCTTTGCGTGGGCAGCATCCCATGGGCAAATATCCCCTTGCACCCAGCATCCCACACCCCAAGCCTGCTGCCAGGAACAGGCAGCAGCAGATCCTGCCCTGCCCTCTCCCTGCCTTCCATTCTCAGAAATCATCTCCAACAGGGATGCCCGCACCTGGGATCTCTGCCCGAGCGACTGAATGCCGCCTTCCACATCTCCTTCCCGGCTCTGCCACGGGATATTTCTCCAGGACAGACGGGAACAGTGTATGGCTGCATACTGAATTAAGGGACCCGCCACGATCCCACCGTGCCGCTGCAGACCTCAGCACAGGGTTAGCTCTTTGCCGCCAGGCGGTTTAAAGCCAGGTTATCCTTCCTGCCCAAGGCTGTGGTCTGCAGCGCGATCGCCTCCTGGCTGAAAGGGTTTATAGATAGATGCGACATCTCACTGCAGTGGCCCTGATGTGCACTTCAACGAAGACTTACATTTATTGTCTTCTTTCAGATTTAATCTCTAAGTAATTTGCAGAATAGGGATGTAATTAGCCACAGGCTGAACTGCATCTCTGGGTGCTGGGTGAAGGCAAACTCACCGAGCACGCTGCTGGGGACTGCTGGGTGTGAGCCACCCTGACTCCCTGAGCATCCTACTTGCGTCTTACTGTTTGGGGGTTTAGTGATTTTATTATTTGGAGGTTTAGTCCCAGAGTGTGGCATCGCGCAGGAATTCTCCCCCCTCGGCAGATGGAGACAAGCCCCCCCCCACCTCCAAATAAAAAAAAAAAAGGCTGCGCAGAGGGGAAATTCTCTCACCGTCGGTGATCTCCATCTCGTATGGAGAGGGTCTCCGCTTCACCCGGTTGCTGCCGTACATGGAGAAGGAGTCCGGTTCGCCGAAAAACCCGCTGCAAAGAAAGGAAGGCAGACAGGCCGTGAGGACACACCGACATCCCCCCGGCCCTGCCCGTGATGGGGGCTGCGTCCGGGGCCGGCGGGAAGCGGAGCTGCTCTGTGACCTCGCAGCGAGCTCACGGCTCACGAAGCCCAGCCGGGGTCGTGCGGTGACACCACACGCGGCCAGGCGGGGACACGCAGCAAGAGCCGCCAGCCCTGCGTGGGCAGGTGGATGTGAGCGGCGTGGGGAGTCCAGGCTTGCGGCTTAGGGCAAAATCTCCCCCATTCCCTCGACTTTGTGATCCCCACGGGCGGGCATGGGCCGGGTCTGCACCGCAGCTTTCCCTGGGAGGCGAGGCGGGTCCGTCCCCGCACACCCCCGGGCTGGCTCAGCCCCTGTCCGAGCCTCTGCTGTCCCTTTCGCTAATTTGCGGGACTCGTCGGAGAATAGAGAGCCCGGGGAGCTCGGAAGAGCTGAACCGGTTCTCGTTCGGTTATTGACGGACCCCTTCTCTCTGACCAGGACTTTACCACCGCAAATATTTTTTTTAATTGGAGGAACGAGTTTTATCGTTTCTTTTTTTTTACTTCCCCCACTCCCCCTTTCCCTTTCTGTCTTTGCAAAGTTGCGTGCAAAAACCTGCGATGATTAAGAGACGAGCCCCGCACAGAGGAAAAGATGCTGCTGCTTCTGGCCCCAAATCTGCCACCGCGCGGGACGGCCCTGGGAGAGCTGCTCCGGGATGGGATGGGATGGGATGGGATGGGATGGGATGGGATGGGATGGGATGGGATGGGATGGGATGGGATGGGATGGGATGGGATGGGATGGGATGGGATGGGATGGGATGGGATGGGATGGGGAGACACGGACCTGTTGATGGTGGCCAGCGGCTGGCCGAGGTTGTAGAGCATGGCCCTGGCGGGGGGCTGCAGCGGGAGCGCGGGGGGGCTCAGCTGCACCATGCGGGCCTCGCAGGCGGCCTCGGCGGCGCGGCACGGCTCGGCTCCCGGCGCTCTCTGCATCGCTTCCCCCACCGCCTCACGGCTTTTTATGTCCAGGGAGCCCCCCCGGCGCACCAGCTCGATGACGGGCACAGGGGCGGCGGGGGGCCCGGGGGAGGGCCGGCCCGCCTCCTTGGCCGCCCCGTTGAGCAGCAGCTGGGGGTCCGCCGGCGCCTCCATGCCCCCGCGGCTGCTCTCCGGCTCGCTCGTGGTCTCCGCTTCCGAGTCGTGCCGCCGGGGGGGGCGGGCATCGCGGGGGTCACTGGGGGGCGGCGGGGCGGGCGGCCGGTCCATCGTCCTGCGGAGAGAGGCAGCGGTCAGGGGGGACACCGCACGGGGACCCAGGGGGGGTTTCACCCCTCCAGGAGCGCCGTCCGACGGCGGGGGGGAGCGGGGGGCGCTTCGGGGCTTAGACCTCGTCAGTGATAACGGGGGAGTTCCTGACCACCCCGAATAATTTAGAGTTCGCTGGCGGGACCGGGGTGGGTCTGTGGGTCCACCCCGCCGAGCCGTGCGGTGCCGTGACGTCACGGGGCGCCCGGGCCCTGCCGTGACGTCACGGAGCCCGGCGGAGCGGCGCTTTGACGTCTGGCAGCGCTCCGGCCCCGCTCGGTGGGGACGGGCCGGAGCCCCGCGGGGATTCACACCGGCACCATCGGGACGGCCGAGCAGAGCCGCCGGGGGTGCGGGTTACATCATGCGGCCGAAACACGGCGGAGGCTCGGCACACATCCCCGCTTTTCTGGGGGTATTTCTCCCCTTTTTGGGGTCCCCGGTGGTGTTCGCTGTCCTGCGGAGCCAGCCCTGTCGCGGCCCGGCCTGCCTGTAGCGGCCTTAGCCTCACCGGAGGTCCCTTCTCCTCCTATGATTATTTTTTATTGTTATTTATAAGCTCTCTGAAACCACTTTTTGGGGGAGAGGGGGTTAAACCAGCCCCTAGCGGAGTCAATCCCCCCGCGCACTCGCTACCGCAGGAAGGAGGAAGGGGCCCGGCCACGGCCGCACACAGCATTGTCCCCTTCTCCCACAGAACAAATGTTGTCGCGACAGAGCACCTCGAGCCGAGGGCAGACTGCGATATCGCCATTATTTCTCTGCTTTATCTCCCACATATACCCGCGTTCGTTTTCGGATTTTTCTTTTTTTTGGTTGATTGATATTTGTTTTCGATATAAATAAGGAGCTTCACGGAGCAGAGAGCTGCCACCCATCCTTCTCGCTCCTTTGCCTCGGGTGATTTTTTATTTCGTTTCTGATAGGCTGAGTCGCCAGAAAAAAAAAAAAACAACAACATATTTGGGGGCCATATATCACTATCTCGCTGGAAAATAAAATTTAAAAAAAATACAACCACCCAACCTAAAGCAAAAGTTCTCTGCCTTCTCTCCTGCCCCCTTCCCGCCAGCCCTCTAGAAAGAAAAATCTAATTGCCTATTCCGATATTGTATAGGAAGAGATTACTCACATGTGTCATATTTAAGTAGGGACACCGCAAGTCTCTCCTGTTTCAACAAAAGCGCTCTCAGTGTCAGGCTGAATTTACTCCTCCCACCTCAAGGTACTTACGACTTTACAGAGAGGAAGGACACCCGCATCGGGATAAAACAGCTAAATCCTGGGAGGAAGAGAAGGGGGGGAGAGAAAAAAAAAAAAAAAAAAAGAGAGAGGGTGGATCTCGTGGGTCCGGATTGCCAGAGATCAGTGGAGGGAGAAAGCTGCAGGGGAGAGGGAAGGAGGGGACAGCACCCCGGGAATGCCCCTGTGAGAGGGGACAGCGGCCACCCCCTGGTCCCCCCCCGCCGCCGCCGGGAGCCGCCGCCTCGCACACGGGGCCGCAAACGAGCGACTGCCATGGCCTGGCGTGGAAAAAAGAAAATAAACAGAAAAAAAAAAAAAGGCGTGAAAAAAAGCGCCCTATATTTGGGGCGAATTGGGTGTTTTTTTGGACACATTGCAAGCCCGGTCTTCCCGAGAGGAAATCACAGACGGGGCCGGACACGGGGTTGTTTTTCTCCCGATGGGCTCGCACGAAGCGGTGACGGCGGCGGCGTTTCTCCCACGTCCGGCTGGAAAATTTTTAATTCCTAAAGGGGCAAATTAAATTCCTCAAGGGGCCGGTTACCGGCCGCGCTCCCGGCCGAGGAACCGCGACAGCGGCACCGGGCCGGCGGCGGAGCGAGCCCGCTCCCCGCCGCCCGGCGACGGGAAGGTGAGGCCGGTTCACCCCGCCAACGAAATCACGAAAAATTAGATTTTCCCCTTCGTAAATAAAAAAATAATCCAGATGGTGTCTGTCGCCGTATTTGTTAAAAAACGAAATAGGCAAAACCGCAAAGATATCAGCAAAATTTTGCCTAAAGTTGGGGTGGTTTCGTTTAGAAAAAAATGGAGGGGGGAGGCATTAAATCACCGCCCGCTGGTTTCTGCTCCGAAAAATCTTTCTGTTTTCCAGCAGCCGATCGGTAGGAAATTTCCAACCCAAAAGCGCACCTTTCCCGCCGGCCCTTTGTAGGGAAATCGCCCCAAAGCGAAGGGACAGGAGGGAGCGGGATATCGGGGACACCCGTCTCGGGGAGAAGCTCAGGTTCTGGCTGTCGGCCGGGCCGTGTCCCGGTGTTTGTCCCTGGGGAGGGGCTGGGGGGAGCGGGACCCGGTGGGTGCTTCGCCCCCAGCGCCCCCAGCCCTTCCGAGCCGCCGCAGCCCGAGGGTCAGGGGCGGTGGGGGTGCCGCGCCCCACAGTTTCAAAGGGGAAAGTGTATTCTCCTCCTCACCGACCCCGCATCAAAGAATAAGAGATTAAAACCCAACCGCGGAAAATATTTTGTGTTTCTTCCCCTGTCTCTCATGTGGGGTAGAAGCCCCCCCGAAGCTCGCTTGCTGCTCTCCGGAGCCCCCCAAAACCACATCCCGCCGTCCCCAGCGCCCAGACTTCTGCAGAGCCGATTCCTCTTTACTCACCATTTGCTTTTCATTGGGAAAAGTGAGTGGAGCCATTTTGTGGCCTACGCATCGCGGCTATATTTGTAGTAAGTGTTGGGTGGCTTCAGCTGGGTAGGCTCTAATTCCACATCACGTCCAGTTTCCTATTTAGTATGGAGAGCGGAACACTACTGCAATGTGGCCGAGAGAGATAAAACCCCAGCAGTGGCCCGCCTGCCCTGATAAGCTTCTAAACCCATTATTTATGAAATGATTCATTATTATTTGGCAATTTTATCGAAGGAAAGCGGAAAATTATTGCAGGGATATGCATAGGAATAACTCCGGAATGCATGCCTTCTAGCTTTTTATGTGTGTGTGCTTAGATGCTCTTAAAAAGACACTGGGAAAAAAAAAAAGTAATAAAAAATTGCACTGTGGCTGCTTGCATCTGAATAGCGATTCTTTATTTTAGTCCTCTTGGAGGTTATTATGCCCCTGTTTTTTTTTTTTCTTTTTTTTTATTATTATTAAATATGGAACACCTACTCCGTTCTTAATTAAATTTAATGAGCCAAAATAAATTGTTGGAGATGTTGAGAGGGGGGGAAAGGGTGTGGGCTGCTTTGGGACAAGAGGAGGTAAATAAAGCACATCAAAAGGAGATGTTTTGGAGAAAAGCGACCCCATCCCCAGCCTTCCTCCCCCCACACTGTGTATTTTTGTTGAAGGGCTGAACTGGGGCACGCACCCTGCGTCGTCTCCCGTTTTGGGCTGGGAGGAGGCCGAGGATCCCTGCCGAGCTGGGGGATGCTGGGGACCGTGAGCAGAGCGGGTACCGAGCCGCTCGAGAAATCTGGGATGTGAACGGCGGATCCTGGAGGAGAGGGGCTTGGGGAAAGGATCAAAAGGGCCCAGGCTCTCCCTGTAGCAGTGCGGGGCAGCCGGCGGGGCCGGAGCTCGGGACCGGCTGCGCGCCCCGTCGGGGCAGGGGCTCAGTCAGGCGGCGGCGAGCTCCGGGCCCGGGCGGACGGGGACCCCCAGCCTGGCCGGAGCCTCCTGCCCCCGGAGCGGCTCGTGGGGGCGGCAGCGGCCGGGGCGGGGGTCTCGGTGCCCCGCGAGGCGACCGCAAAGCGACGGGACGGGTGAAACCCTCCCCGAAATGCCAGAGGCTCCCGGCATGGAAAGGGAGAGGCAGAAGCCACTGGAGGGTCCCAGATCCGCTCCTCCGGACACCCACGGGGAGCGCGGCCCTAAAGGCAGCGGCGGGGAGCGGGTTTGGGCAGCTCGGGGATCGGCCCGCGCGGGAACCCGAAAATCAACGAAATCAGCCCCGGCGTGGGGCGGGAGGGAAGGGGCCCGGGCCGAGCCCCTCGCGGGACACCCCCGGTCCCCTCTGCGGGGCTTGGCCCAGGCGGCGGCCCCCGGGGCTCGGGGGACAAGCGGCGGCGAGGCCCGGGCGCACCTGCCGTGGGGCGGGGGACAAGCGGCGGGGTCGGGGTGCTGGGGTCGCTATTGTCTCCCCGCCACCTGCGCGCCCTCCCGCAGGGGGAAATGCCGGAGCTGTTATTCTTCCTTTCACTCCTTCCCGCTCTGGACGCGGCCGTGGGAGAGGCTTCCACAAGCCCCGGGCGCTGCTCCCCGGCACGGCCGGGGCCGGGGCCGTGTCCCCGGCGGCAGGAGCCCGCACGATGCCGGCAGCGTGCGTGGGGCGGCGGGGCAGGGACGGTCACGACGCGCCGGAGAACCCGCCGTGCCTCCCATCAGGAAACACGACCATTTTCGAGCCGGCTCGTCTCACCAACAGGAAGCGTTAAAGATAGAACAGCCGGGGCTGGGCGGGGGAGATTAGGAAGCCGAGCATCTTCTGAGCACCGAGGGCTGCTGCGGGGCCATTCCCAGCCGTGCCCGTGCTCGCTGCGGTGGGAGCCGGGGCTATGCTCAATCCACCTCCGGCCCGAATTTTTACTTTACTGAAGCGTGATCAAACAGAGTGGGAAGCACCAAAATGATCCAAAGTAAAGCAGCCCAGTGATGTTCCGAGCAGGCCCAGCACCTTTTCAGATAGCGCTATAACTATCTGCCCTCGACTGCAATAAAGAAGAGCTAGAAACAACAGAAGAAAAAAAAAAAGCCCCCAAAAAACAATCAATAAAGCCTTACTGTTGCCCCACTACCCCTGTCATCACCTGAGAAGCCTGCAGGAGAGGTTGGGCCTCAGTGCTCAGTTAACAAAGCCAGACCTGGCTTCACGTGTTTTTTTGTTTTTTTTTTTTTTTTTTGAAACCTCAAATTGCAGTACAGGCTTCAGGGAAAAAAAAAAAAAAAGCCAGACATCTTGGAATTACTCAGCACCACACTATGAAAGGAAAACGCTGCTTAAAGGGAAGGGTGTTTTTTATTGTTTTGGTCCAGTAAATTAACATTTTACTTGCTCTGAGGCTGCTGTCCAGGATTCTATGCTTTGTGTAACTTATTATAACACCACACCCTTGTCCTGAGCTGTGTGCAAGTAGTTTGGCTTTTGTTTTCAAATTGTTTCTAGCCCTTAAGCATTTGAAGAAAGTCTTTAAAATATTAACCAATACAACTGTCATCTTCCTGTGTTTCCAGACATTTTACAATGGGAAACAAAGAACAAAACCCTGCAACAATAGCTCAGAGGTATGAATTGCCTCATTCATCTCACTGGAATGTTCAAAAACATTAACTATTTTTTGACTGATTCAGCAGAAAATGTGCTGGCAGATTATAATTTTATGCCTGATCCAGGGGAGATTCAGGGACTGAGAACGGTTTTATTTTTCAGCACAGCAAAGTAGCACCTTTCCTGAAAGGAAGCAAATATCCTTGTTGATGGAAGAGGCTGCGTGAGAGGAGAAATTCTGGCTTAAAAGGAGCTGCTGCCTTCCTCTCTCCGTACTGGCTTCAAACCATACATGCTTTATCTCAGCCCAATTCTGTAATAAATTAATTAGCAATAGTGCCCACTCACACATACCAAGAGCCAGCACTGCAGCCTCTAGGATTTGACTGGGAAAGGCCCAGGATTTCAGTGTGGGGTGTTTTAATCACTGGTTTAACACTCAGAACAGGAAAGGCAAGGTCAGCACCACTGGCTGAACTGCTGTTGAGACAATGCCATCACTAAAACAAAGTTTGTTCCAGTGCCTGTGAGAATGCTGATGCACTAAAAGGCCTGTGAAAAAACACATGGCTCCACCATCAGTCCACTGTGCTCCCACCAGCAATGGTGGGAATGGGAATGAATCATCACTTCCAGCCAAATTCTTCACCTTGTGCAATATTATCATCACAAGGTTATGGAAAAGAGCTGCTTCATTAATAGAATGGAGTGCTTAGTGACAGAACATTGATGTGTTAATAATTTACTTTGTTTTGAATTATTTCTGCTTACCTCACCACCCAATACCAGATTCCTGAGGAGTTCAGTAGCAGGTGAACCAGCGAACTTCAGGTTAACCATTCTAACAATGACTGGGAAGTCACACGTGTCTTAAATAAAGGCAGCATTAGACAAGTGAAGATTATTTTTTTTAATGGAACCTTTGACTTTTAAGATGTAATTTTAAATAAATAGAAAACATAGAAGTGAAAAAAACCTATAAGTTTTAAAAGTGCCAGCTTTCCTCCCTTTCCTTCAAAGATTTCATGATACAGCGATACATGTGCCATTTTGGCTGAATTCAAAATAATTTTACAGAAAATAAAGCCAAAGTTATACTTCCCTTCCCCACAGACACAACCCACACAGAGTAATCCAACCATTTGAGCAAACTTCTAAAATTTAGTGCTTTAGCTCTGTTACTCCTGCTCTGCCACACACGTTATCAGTGGCTCACAGTTGGCACAAGCATGGAAAAGTCTGTTTTTAAAAAGTCAGAGGAACAGTTAAGTAATCACCACTGTTAAAATTATATTAAAAGTACATATCAGACTCAGGTTGATTCACCTTCAATATGCTTTAAAATCACACCTAACTGTAAACAAAAGTGCACACACTTGTCTGTGCTGATCAGCACTGCCTCAGCCAGGCACTTTGAGGTGGTTGTCCCTGAGCTGGGCTGAAAACTCCGTTCTGCAAGTTTTACATTGCTACAACAGAGTGACCTCTTCAAAGACAGCTCAATCCGTGGTTTCCTGTAGTCTTTCACAGAGAGTTCCCTCTGATTTGAAGCAGTGGTTGCAGCCATCTCAGGGGATGTTCAGAACAGCTTTGGTAATTGCCTGAGCTGTTTCACATCAAGAATGGTGCCAACAGAATTTATGCTGTTTGACTGGTTTAACATTTCAAGAGTTGGACGATGGAGATTTCCACAGAAGGCCTGAGTATCTCCATCTTTGCTGACAGGCTGTTCAGTGAATTCAACCCTCCCAGGTAACAATCTGGTTTTTAATTTTAAATCCTTTAGGAAGTGAAGTGAGTTTTCATCCGCTTGATTTGTTCTGGGAGGAAAAATTTCATTTGTAATATTTCTTAACACAGGGCTGTTTAATTCTGGTGGAGAAGCATCAGTATTCAACCCTTTGCTATGACTTTTTAGATGAATGGGAAGTCTTCCATCCATTCTTTTGGGTAATTCAGTCTGGTGGCCGACACTGTCCAATGTAGGGGTACAGTTTTTGTCTGGCATGCTTTTGCTTTTGATAGTGCCAAAATTGCCATCTTGCACCTGCAGTTCATCTTCACTGCTATCATCGTTCTGTATCAGCCCATATCGCTTCATGTACTTCTTGGTTGCAAAGGACATATTGCTGGGTGAAATTAAACTCAGACCCACCATGCTCTTGTCCGTATTTGTTTGCAAGATGTCCTGGAAGGAGAAATCTGTGGGAGGATTTTGTCCTGAGCGACTGAGAGACAGTCGGGATAACTGATTTTCACTGAGATACTTGAGTGCTATGGCATTTGCTTCCATGCTCAGATCAACAATGTTGGGACACATGCTGACGTTGGCAAGTGACATGGAATTCAATCCAGGCACCACTGCTTCAGGACTTATGCACGCCAAAATGCTGAAACAAAGCATCAAAAAATTACCTTAGCATTACAGGAAAAGCATCAATTTCACAATTTTGCTCACTGCACTGATTTCTCCTTTCTTCTGAACACAGCTCCATCAGGACTGAGATCATGCTATCTGCACATACTGAAAACCAGCCACAGTACCCAAACACTATCAGAGGATGGATGATATATTCCCTTCTCCTTCAATACACAGTACACTCATATGATGAGCCACTCATCTCTAGCAAGTTACAGAGCTGGTTCTAGTTTTAATGCAGGTTTGACCTCTTGGTCTTCTCACCAGAGAATGTGACATTATGTGTATCTGATCCTACAACTCCAAATTCTACCATTCGGCCCAAATTTTATAGCTAGAAATAAAGGCCCAATGACTGAGACCAAGAACATCTTTGTCAGTGCAGGGTAATTCCAGGATTTTTACAGAAACTCGTAACATAGAATCTGTTTCCAGGAGCCTACAAGGTTCTCATTTTTGCAGTATTTTCAAATGGGCAATGTTCATTTGTTCTCTTGCCTGGTGCAGCAATTTCTTGTATCTATATCAAGTGTTTCAAGATTGAAAGAACAAGCTCTGATACACCAGCAATGGCAGTAAACTATTGCATTTAGTTCACTCATCATATACTAGTTTACAAACCCAAGCTCCTCATATATTAAGAATTAAGAGGCTTCCTATTTCACTGAGCACAAATTCTGAAGTTTGCCCAGGGAGAATAAACTGGCTCAGAACAACAACCACTACTTATTATGCTATGAAGCTGCACTGTTTTTTCCTTCTCTACTGAGCTGTAGACCTTTTCTCAGAATTGTTTATCAGTCTTGAAAGCGGCAGAAGGAAGAACTCCACCCCACTCCCCAAGTTTGAAGAAAAAAAACCCCCAAGAATTCCAGTTTTGCCTTATGGGTTCACATGTTAGCATGTTATTTACATTAAAAAAAAAAAGACACTGACAGACTCCAGCCAGGAAGGTAGTCCAGAAATTCCAGAAAAACACCCATAAAAATACAAGTAAAAAGGAGAGAAAACAGGTTAGAAACTGTATGACTGGAAACAGCTTTGACACATGGCTGAAGAGAAGATTAATTAGGAGGTGGTTAAATTTTTTGTTTACTTAGCAGCTACACACTAGGATCAAGAAGACAATAAGGATGAAAGTGAAGCTGTACCAGGCAGTCAGCCTATGCCTACGCAGCTACACAAGTAAATTCCTGTGCCTAAAAACCTTCCTTCAGAAGTTACTTCTCTGTTCCTTCCTCTGTTTCAACAAGGTTGTTTCCCCCTCCAGCACTTTCTCTGCTCAAGGCACAGTATCCACAATAACAAGCAATTAGGACAGAACCAATTTTGATTAGATACCAAAGCCGCAATAACCATTTCACATATACTGGTAAAGTGCAAGACAAAGTTAAGAAGCAATGACAAAATACGCAGCTGTTTAATGTTCAGTCTCCCAAGTCCAGAGTTACTCTGGAATACTTTGACACAGACCAAGGAATTGCCCATAGCTTCCTTGTTATTCTAGGGGAATTGCAAGCACAGTGCTTTAAGAGTCACCATATGTTCTAACAGCAAAAGCTACTTGTGTTATACTTAAATGATTGGAGTTTTGCTCACAGAGCTCTTAAACCTCTCTGAAATGCCCATATAGCATGAGTCAGCACATCAGTTTTGCAGGAAACTGAAACTATAGATCAAGGTGCACCCAAATCCCACTGGCAGTGAACAGTCTTCTCTTGCCTCACTGAATCAAATCTTCATTTTCAGTTGTATTTACACATTACTGCTCAAAACCATCAGCATTTTACCTGGCACTCTCCACTCTGTGTGTATTTTCCTTCATACTGCCAGGTGAGTCCACTGTCACTCCAAGACTCCTCAACTGTTTGAGTGTGGCACTAATGACACTCTCTTTGTCCACCCATCCTCTGTCAGTCTCTGAAGCCACTTCTGCTGTATCATCAACATCCCGATATGTAGGACCATCATCAAGAGCAAATCCTGATTTTAAAGGCAAGTGATTTTGCTCTTCTGAGGTCTTTAAGAGGTGGTTTACTTGGCCCTACAGAAAAAGGGAGCACATAGAAAAACTTCATGACATACAGGGAGTGTCAAATAGCAAAATCCTGACTTATTCTTACACAACTTCAAATACAACTTAATGGATTAATAGCTTATTCTGACAAAGAAGGCAAATTCAGATACAGTTCAGATGCAATCTCTCTCACTCACAGCAGTGTAGTCAAACACTGGAACATCTTACACTTCAAGCTTTCTGTAAGAGTCTGTTCTGAATTTAAACACATCACATACTGATATTCTTCAAGATTAAAATATTTGCCCTTTAAGGCACTTTAAGGTAAAATGCTGTGTTATTTTATAGGCCACTATTTTGAGAAGTTATCAGCTGATGTCCTTGATTTAAATATTTTTTTAGTTATTAGATAATAGAATTTAGTTTATCTATGCACGAAAAAGAAGTACAAAATCACTAAAGCATTTAAAAAAAAATTGAACAACCACAGACTTGGAGCCTTCTGCAGAGAACAATGTAAATTTGCAAACCACACACAGTTTTCATTCATGCCACATCATAACTAGAGCAGCGTGCTGTACTGACTGCTGCAGTCAGAATATAAAATGTGCATGAGTTACCAGTAAGTCCTGGTAAAGCTTCTGCTCCTCTGAGGGCTGCTGAGGCAGCAGTGAGGTGGGTGGCTCCGAGCTCTGCTCGCTTGTTACCACCACCTGGCTCCTGGCTCCCTCCGATGGCTCTTTCTGTAAAGACACACTGACACTTTCTTCCAAGGATGAACCACGAACAAGTGCTTGGGAAGAGTTTCCAGTTCTGGAAGAGAACACCAAATAGCTGCATACTTCCTTGAAACAGCAAAAGCATCATTATCACTATATGTATTTTATTTTTTCATGAACATCACAGGAGGAGAACAATCGAGTACCGCAAATGGATCCCAACAGGTTTTACTTTTGCCTGCTGCTCAAGTCTTTGCTCCTTTCTGCAGTCACAATAGTCATCTGAGGACTGAGGAAATACACCTCCAAGTATGCAACTACAGCAGCCCAATTAGTTTTACCAAAGATTATTTGAAAGTAGCAATGGCATCTCTGGACTAGTCAAAACTCAGTGACACTTGGACTTTAACCTGATGAAAGTTATAAACAATTCAGAATTTATATTTTCAGCGTTTCACTTATAACCTTTTAGGAGCAAATATCTTCTGTATTCTCTGACATGTAATTTATTCAAAAAGCTGCTTTTACCAACATACATAACTTATCATGGGATTCCTGTGGGAGTTTAAAAACTTCTCAAAGACAATTACGATGCACACTGAGTATCATAAACTGAGAACAAACACCTAGTTTAAATACTTTTCAGTAAGAGATGTGGAAGAGGAACTATAAAGGCTAAAAAGGGTAAACACTGAAGGAGTTATAAGAGTGCTCTGCAGCCCTCTTGGCTGGTGTGTGCATTGCATAAGCCTTTGGAGATCAGACATATCAATACTACTATCATCCCAAGAAGATCCTCAAGTGACCCTCCTCCCCCTTCCTGTTCCTCCTGAGGAGAGGAGTGTAAGATAAGGGAATTTCAGAACTCAACTGATCAATTGCCTGTGTTGAAAGTGATAAGATTTAAACCACGTGACATACCAGATAGTCAATGTAGGTTATCAGCTACTGTTACACTAGCAATTATTCATCATTCCCAAAAAATGTTCCCCTCCTCCTCCTCAAAGAAATCTGGGTGATGGTCTACATTCTCACTATAAGATACTTACAGTTTTTTACCAATATATGAATCCAAATTGAAGAGAACTTTAAGATAGCATTGTCATAAAATACAGTGTTCATAAGATTGATCTCAACCCATTACATTTTTTGGTAACAGCACATGTTTGCAGAAAGTACTTTAATCAAGGATTATGAATGATTAAGTTGTAGCCCAATTGCCATCATTTGTCCCAATATCAGTATTTCAGGAAGCTAATTTAAGTGGAAGGGTATTCCCCCTCCTTTAGCTTTTTAAACTTCGGCAATATTAGATCACTGAAGTGCTAAATTGTTGAGCTATTCCTACATAGAAACAGCATCTATATAAATAAGTAAAAATGTTTTAAAAACCATTTCCCAAATTATTCTGAGATTACTCACCGCACTATTAAAGAAACTGAGCTTAAAAATAATTGAATTAACAGCAGTGAAGTCAGTATCTGCATGCACCACACACAAAATAATCAGGCATAAAATAAAGAGAAATTCAGGGAACACCAACATAATCATAAACTCCTCAACCCAAGCCCCTCAGAACTGGAAGGGTTGTGAATGCTGACAAGGAAAAGCCACTATAGAAAAACAACTTTGTATAGCAGCATCATCTTTTCCATTCAGGATTTAAGGTAAGAAAATGAATGCTGCCAGAACAGTGCATGCTTCTGCAAGTTAAAGGCTTTTGCCATCAGCTGCTGCTGATAGGTAGGCAAGCTAAACCTGCATGACTGATAAAAGCATGCTCTAAAGGTTGCTGTGTGTTGGTGAGCTGTACAATTCAAAGCATAATTAAAAAATAAAGAAGGAAGAGAACACAACAGCTGAGGTTAGACTATTCATAACTCTTGAAGAACTTACATAAGGCAGTTCAGGACATTATGCGAGCACAGGGTGTTTCTGTTACTTACTGGGGAGTGTTCTGATCAGTTCCTTCTTCCACAAGATGAATACTCTCTACAAAGCTGGGCATGTCAACCACCCTCAAGGAAGAAGCAATACTTGCATTACTTGCATCTTGTTCAGCATGAATTGAAATGCTTATGTCCTCCTTAGAAATCTCTCCATCTCCTTTTTTCCCTTGTGGTATCGAGTTGCCTTGTTTTTCTGAGGCCATATTCCAAAATAAACTAGCACCTAGGACAAAATTAGAGATTTAACTATTTAGGAAGAGTCATTATTTTCTTCTGAGACCCTTTGGCTTTGTATAGCTAGAGGAATAATTTTCTCTCATTCATGTTTCTTTCACCATTTAAAAAGTGATTTACAGTTCAAATCAGCTAGAAGTTGCCAAAACATCATTCAAGTTCTAGCTTCTTTCCAAGTATACTTGATGAAGAAAATGGTTGCATTAAATCATTTTAATGCATTGACCTTGAGCCCATTTCAAAGTTTCCTCCAGACTAACTAAAATATTTCCACGGATTAAACAGGAACCAATATGTTAATATGCAGCTGCACAGATACAGCTGCATAATATGCCTAAATTAAAGCAAATACAATCTCCTCTTCATGCATGATTTACAAAAAACATCAATAATAAATTTATTGGAACACTATACAGCATGGAAGCTATTAATTTTCAAAACCATAACGCCACATCTTTTTTAATACATGTTCCAACACAAAACTACTTTAAACAGAACACCTTTCTAAAGCTATTGGAAAAACAATTATTTCAGTGATGGCAATCAAAGACAAAAGTAACTCCAGCCTAAACTAGCAAGTAACACCTCAACAACTTAGGTGTTTTTTTGATCTAGGTGCACGTTTGCACAGCTTCAGCATTTCTGCCAAGGTCTCCTCTATGCCCAAAGAGACCACAGGAACATCCGGAAGAAGTGGTGCCAGCCTGTTTTAAAAGAATGAAGTGTTACCTGTGCTCACGGCAACGCTGACACTTTTCCTCTCGTGTGATGGCGGTGAGGTCTGTGTTTCCATGGAAACAAGGTCCCCTGGCTTCTCCAGCTGCGCTGCCTGGCCGGCTGCAGCCACCTCCCAGGAACCCGCCTGGCGAGCCTGGGCTTCCAGTAAGCGCTGGATCTGTAACAGTCATCACAAAGTTGGGATCTGCACAATAAAATATAAGCTACAACAGGCAAAAATGAATTAATTGGTTTCTGCTAAGATCTGGATTCAAATACAGGCTGCGCTGCCACGGCAGTCTGAACACCTTCCAGTTCTCAGCAGTGCACACAGCATAAATCAAAACACCAATTTTGATGTTGGCAGAGCTAGCAAATAAGATCTTTAAGTACATTGGCAGAGGCAGCACCAAGACAACTTGGGTAAAGCCTATTTGCACCACACTTGCTGGAAGTATTCCTTCCCTTCCATTCACATACAAAGCCCATTAACTGACTTACCAGCCAAGCATTTATATGCCAACTGTCCCTACACCAACTTTGTATTATTTACAAAGCTAAGCTATTAAATTATAAAATTTAGGTTGCCAGGCAATCTTCTCTCTAGGATTTCATCCACCCTGTTCACCAATTAGCTCGCAGCTCCAGGGGGAAATGCAGTACCAGTGAAAGCTGCAGTAAGGAGGGGTTTCCCCCATGCACAACCCCTGCTTTGGGAGCTTGACAATACATACACGAACTGTACCAAAAACAAATTCCAGCTGTAATTTTCTCATTCAAGTACTGAAAACTTTCCTGTTTGCACTGTTCATCACCAGCAGCAAAATTTAAACTCTGGTTCTTCAGCCCCAAATCATACCCTGCAAAATATAGGGCCTGCAGGTTAATTAAGGGACTGATATTTTTTTGAAGAAACTTAACCTGGTGAGGCAACAAAACAGCAAGGCCCCTCAAGTCCTGTTTCATAGCACAGCAAAGACCAGATGAATCAGGAATCAATGCAGACAACTGAAGTTTTCACAAGAACAGCTCAGGGAACCACAGGCTTGAAGGTGGAAAAAACAACACATGAGAACATTCTGCGCTTCATCTGTATATTTACAATAATTCTAAAGCCTATAGCCTGTGCAATATTCTTTTTCTTTTTTACACAGATAAGCGTGTAAGTAGAAAAGCATTTATACAGAAAGCGCATCAGTTTGCATTGCAAATAGTCTACTAAAAAGAAAACTTCACATTATGGAAATACCACAAAAATAAATGTAAAATTTAATTAGATACAAATCAATTTTTAAAGGGACAACAACTGGTAGAGCTATTGAGCCCCCTCTCCATGCTCAGACTGCAGCTGGTAAGACAAGCTCCCTTGTTCCAACACTGATACACAACAGTTAATTTAAATCTTTGGGCAGGGGAACTATCAAAGCTTAATCACTGAGAGGGCAGAAGAGAAAGCTGACATTTCCACAAACCTGAGCTTGAAGTAATTTGAGTTGTCTGTCCTGTTCTGTAAGAAGCTGGTATGCATCTGGAGATAATCCCATCATTCCATTATCTGATGCTGCTGCAGGAGCAGGAGTGTGCAGGCACGGCGAGTGGGCTGCACAGCACTGCGGACTCGAGGGGCTCCCACTCGATGGCATCCTTATTCCAGGTGATAAGCCACTGTCAAGAGAACAGCTCCCTGTTTTCCCAGGATATCTCATGTTTATAGGGCTGCTTGTGGCATATCCTGAGTTGCAGCAAACATTTGGGCAAATGATATTTTGATGGAACACAGCACAAGGATTTTGCTGAGCCATCTCCGACTGGATTTCCGCTCCGTGTTTGGGGCTCATTTTACCAACTCCTTGCCATGAGTTTATGGGATTATACTGGAGTGAAGCAGGACACTGACAGCTGCATGCTGGACAGGAAGGCGGCACTTGAACTGGAACCTGCAGGTCTGGTGGTTGTCTGTAGCTCTGTGGTGACAAAGCAGAGTTGTGGAGGACTGGCTGTGTAGCAGCAGGAAGCTGCTTGGGACCAGATACTGATGTTCTCCTAACAGGAGGCTCTCCCTGTGATGTGACACTTTCAGGATTTAATACAAGTTTCTCCAGTGGCTTTCTGGAGTGGGGCACAGATGTATCTGGGGAAGGCCCACTACAAGGGGCTGAAGGAGAAGATGATCCTGAACTTTTTCTTGATTGAGGGGAAGCCTTCTTACACTGCACCTGCTGCTGTAGTAGAGCTTGATTTCCTCTGCAAGGCATTGAAGCTGGAATTTTCTGGTTTATAGTATTTGGTAATAGTCTCAAAGAGGGATCTCCTGTATTAGCAGGAAAGTTCTGCCTGTCTTCAGAGCGCTGGCTGGGGTGACACACAGATCTCATACACCACTTCTTCTTAATAGTCTGATTTGGCACTGTGGGTAGACTTTTAGCACCTGAAGTCCCCACAGGCTTAGGTGATTGTCCTGATTCTATCAAACTCCCATCCAAAATAAGTGACAGCTCCGGCACAGATGGAAAAATTCTGGTAACCTGAAGGGACAATTACACACACATATGATAGTTTTAAAATATTGTCTGCTCCTTGAATGCAGAATTTGCTCAAAGAACATGTTTCAATTTAAAATCTATATGATTACCAGCTCCAAACCAACCACGTGTTAAATGCATTCCTAAAAGACCTCTAGGATCATTCTTAAAAGGAAAATTGTTTTCATATAGCCTAGCAGCCATGTCTGACAAATGAATGCTCCACATCATTTGGGAGTACATTTCAGAACATGGATATTGTCCTTCTAGAGGTGGATTACATTCCTCTTACTATTCTTAGATCCAGGAGATAGCTGCAATAGAACATATTTACTACACAATTATCACATTCTTCTATATCTATGCTGCACAAGGACTGCTATTTATTGCATTTGTACTCACTTAAAGAGTGAGTAAAGTGTCTTCACTTAAGAGGACAGAGCAGCAGATCTTTTGGGTAAATGAAATAAAAACACACAAGAGCTTGCTGTCTCTGTCTCAGACACTACAGCTCTTCCATTCAACAACAGTGAGATTCCTGAAGTAGAAACTACGCTTTGCTCCCAAATCATAGCATGTACAGCAATTAAAGAGTCTAGAATCCTGGAACACTGGCAGGTTAACTAGAGAAGGAGTGGGAGTCTTGGTTCATTTCTTCAATTCTGCTTTCCCCTGCTATTTTGAGAGAAACTTTACACTCTTCACTTTCCTTACCATGAGTTTTGCTGCTCTAAGTGTCACATCTGAGACACCCAGAACAGCTATTCATTTAGTTACCTGTTGACTCACTGGGTGAGGACTTGGAATTGGTCTGGGGGATAAATCCTCATCTTCCACCCCAGAGTCATGATCACTTGCTGACAACTTGCTGGGTGAAGAGCCTTGGGGAGGACTAAAACCAAAATAAATCAAAGCAGAGGTGTTTGCTTGTCAGATCTGGCAGCAGTAACATGAAGCTTCATGTTTTTCATTGTGCCATCTACAGTGCATCATTTTTTCTAATAAGCAGTTGCTATCCATCTTCTCCCTGGTTAGCTGGGGAATTCACCCAGCAAACAGTCCTAATACCAAGCAATGAAAACACAAATGCTGCTTTTGGGCAAGAAGTTAAACCCACCCTCTCCACAGCATCACACAAATACACCTTTTAAATTACATTCTAACAGCAAAGCACTGATTCATAGTAAAAAGACAGGAGGTGCTACAGTAAAGATTGCAATGTTTGAAGGAAAATAAAAGCCAACTTCTAGTCATAGATAAAACTTTGATGGATAAGCCAGGTTCTTAAAAATCATCAAGTTTCCACCTACTGAGGTCTTGGAGCTCTGAAAAGCAGGAAGAAAAAAAGGAATTTTTTTCCGACTTAAGTAGATTTCAATTAGAGATTTGCTTCAAAGGACAAATCTCACTTAAAGCTTTAATACAGAAAACTAAGCCTCATCAGTGAGGAAGCTCTTTTAGAAACATCCACTGTATAAATTAAAACCACCAGTACCAAGTAGGTTTTTATGGAATACAGTCATCTTGACCATCTTACTTGAAAAATATTAACTCTAGGAATAAACAAAAGCACATACACTGATTTTAATGCAAGAGAATGTATGCACAGTTAAACTAACACATAACAGAACACAAAAACCTCATCCAATAAATATTTAATTTTTCCACATAAACAGCATCTGAGAGATTTACCTTTTGATTGGAACTCTCTTGCAAATTCTGCTGAAGAACTCAGTTTCTGCATTTTGGTTTTCTCCACTCAACTCAAACTGGATAGGACTCTTGTCTGATGGTTCAACATTCTGGAATGAAATGTTCCATATTTGTGAAGCATAAAAACTTCAAACCTCCAATCACTGAGGTACTACTCCCAAAGAAACAGCTTTAAGGACATCTATATGATTATTTGCTGCTTGTCCTCTACTTTCAATTTTTTCACCATTACAAGGAAGCAGGCAACTTCCCTTCCTGTTTAACACTGTTCCCCTGATACTCTGTAAAGAAGTTGGGCTAATTATAGTCATGAGCAGATGCTTCCTCACTCTAACTGCTCACATACTCCTCCAGGGCTGTGACCACTACAGGAAACAGCAAACGTTCCTGTACTGTTTTGCACACCACAACTGGGCAATTCCTCAAGACAACAGAAGTGAGATTCTGTGGAAAGATCTGTCATCTTCAGAAAGCTAAGCTGTCCCTAGGCAAAAGGTAAAAGGCAGCCTTGAACAAGGAAATTCAATTGGGTGGGAACAGTACACAACATAGCACACACATTACACTCACTGCTTCTCTGACAGAGCATAGCAGCACTTACTGAGCAAATTTAACAACTCAGCTTCAGGTTCTGCACAAGCCTAGAAAAACACAAGGAACTGAGATTTCCTAGAACTTCCTCAAGCCTTACTAGCCATCTCCTAGACTTGTATCTTCAAATTATTTCAGAGAGTGACTTGGCACAAAGATAAAATTTGCCAGTGATAAAACTCTGAAATTGGCAACGTCTGAATTCCTTTTTGCACTCAACTTCAAGCTAAGCACAACACTCAGCTTTTCTTTTCAGCAAGGATCACCCAGAGAAGCTTTTAGATATGGCCAAGGTGAACACAGCACACCAGAGTAACAAACGCTGTAGGAAGTCTGAGTCTCTGCTCATAAGGCCAGAGGGTCACTAGAAGGAAGGAACACTAGCCAAGCACAACATAGCACAGTGTACTTAAAAGACAGATGCTTAATGCTATTAGAAAAATGAGCAGTGCTGACTGTGGAAGTAATTTCTCAATGTGAGGGACAAACTGAATCTACAGTAGTCCCTAGGAAAAAGCAGCTTTATGGAGCTACATCATTCTCAAACACTGCAGATCCATTTGAGCCACATCATGATGGCTCTTTTAAGCCAAAATTTCAAGTACCACAATGTAGGAGGACAGACAAGACACTTACTTTGAAGAGGTGAACTGTTTCATGACAGGTTAGGATCTGAAACCCCAGCTCAGTCTGCCCACTGCATGGAACACACTCATAAAACTCTGGTTCCTTGTGTGTCAATGAATACAGAACAATAAGAAAACTCCCAGATTCTGAAAAAACCCTAAAACAGAAGAAAAAACACATCTTTAAATAACTCGAATGCCCTTCCATTTTTCAATACAGTGAGCAAATTTTCACACAATTTAGCAAACTGGTGAATCACAGCATTGAGTGGTGCTGAGCTATAGATAGTGCAGATGGATTTATGACTGTAGCCACATGCAAGAATCAAAAATAAAGAAATTAGAATAATTCATCTCCTTTGTATTTCAAACCTTTACAATCACTTCGTACTTTAACTGAATTCCTGGAAGAGTTGTAACATAACACAGAAGAAAACATCTGTAAGAATGATATTGTGTTTTATTTTCTTTTTAATTTTCAGTTGAAGATGCATGATAAAGACACTTAGTGATCTGGTTATCCCTAAACATTCATTAGGGAAAAGATTTTTTTAAGGAATATTATATTCAAGGGTTTTTCCCTACAAGTTGAGAACAGTAAGTAACACAATGAGCATTTAACACAAGTTCAAGGATAATGTCAAATGGTGTTTCCAGGAAAAGGTAGTACTCCTTTCAGACAGTTTTTCTTTTTATAGCACTTGTAGCATGCTTGTTTGTGGGGTTTTTTTATGTGTTTATTTTTTTCATTAAATAATACATGCAATAGAAAAAGCAGTAGAAACAGGATGCTTGAAAAACCCTACAAAATCATACCTGCAACTTAAAGAGTTAAAAATGTATGATGCACAGATTAAGCAGTTAGCCTGCAGAGGTTAATGCTGTTTACATGGTTCATCAAGTCTCCCTAATCTACTTCCATGATGGCATCAGTGAAAGTTAAGAGAGTCAAGGATCAAACTTGCCTATCTAATAATCTAATTGGTCTCTTATCTGTGTTTGGACACATTTCAGTTGTTAAGGGAAAGAAGTCTATTTTGTAATTGCAGACATCTGTTCACCAAACATGATTGTATTCCATAATTTAAAAGTAAGTGTGGTCAATCAGAAGAAGTGTTTATGCATACAGCATATTTTAGAGTCTCATTTACCTGAGGGGCAGTTTCAAACTATGAACACCTGAACTCTCTCCCAGCTCCATACAAATAGAACCCAACAAATGTTACAAGTGAAAAGATATACACAATGAGGAATGACTATCCACTAACATCACAATGAAAAAATACCCCAGAATGCAAACACTCTTAAACCTGAGCATTTAACAGGAAGTCATAACAGGACAGCATAGGCTGCAAATCAATATGCTTCAATATGCTGGTCAGGCACAAGCAGGAAGAAAACCCATCTCAAAGAAAATACCCCCCAAAAAAGTTCAAAACCAAAACCCCACCCCTGTTTAAACTACTGTTTCCTGCTTGTGGCTTCTTATTTAAACTAAAATGCAGTGACCTGAATGAGATTAATGTTTACCCTCCTCTGACTTTGAGATACCAGCTCAGATTTTCAACATTTCAGTCACAGAAAATTTTTGTGCAGAAGCCAAAACCAAAAAGAACATTTAAACCAGACAGCCTTAGTTCTATACAACATACAAATCACAGAATTTCCTCAAGTATCTTTGAAAAGTGCCCATGCTGTCATGCATTCCTGGGGAACATATTTTTAGGCAGCCAATAGCTTCTATGTTTTACCTATAAAAGTGACTTGCCTTTCTTGAATTGAAGAACTGAACAAATATCGCAAGCAACAAGCCCAGACTTGAGGACTGCAGATATGAGTAACTCCACTCAGCCAACTAGAAACAAGAAAAAATTCTCATTAGAGACAGCTGTGCTACCACATTTTTTGCTGTGTAATCCCCCAGATACATCTCAAATCAATGTGTATATTAATCTGGACAAACACTTACACTCCAACTAATGGCAGAGCATAAGCTTTGGGATCAGACTCAAGCAGCAAAAGCAATTTCCGTGTTTGGTCCATAGTGAGGTAGCTGAAAGAAAGTAAAAATTGGGTTTGATTGTATTTTGGAAGGCAGACTGTATTTTTGGAAAAAAATTCCGGAAGAGACAAGTACAAGTTTAGAAAATACTGTAAGAAAAGAAATTCAATGAAGAAAAAAGAAATAACTAAACTACTCTTACTCCACATGCTTAACAGCAACTCCCCAGCATTTCAGCAATTCCCTTGTGTATGAAAGGGTTTTCAAGGACAAAATTTACTTAGTACTATCTGTAGTATTTTAGTGAATACTAGAATTAGTATTTATAACAAACCCTGAAGTACAAGTCATTTAAATTTGATGAGTAACTTTCAGAGAGGCATTCAGTCGCTTCAAATTATTTCCCTGATCTATCCTTAGTTCATCCTACTAAAATAGTTACCAGTCAGAATGATTACTCCCCAACACATCTCAGAAGCACAATTAACAAAAAAGCTTTGGCTTGCATTCATCTGATTTTCATTGGAGGGCAAGCACTGATGATGTTTAAAAAGCCAGAAGCTGTTTATATTTATTATGTTAATGAGAGGTGTGTTCTCCTGCCCCAGTAGGAAGATCCGGTCACTGAAGCCAAAAGAAAAAGAGATACTACTCAACTAGTTAATGGTTTTTTTTCCATCCCATTTCCCGTTTCTTGCTCATAACTTTTTACATATTTCCAAAGCCAGAAAACATGCTATTTTTATGCCAGTTATTTTTAGTAAAAACCAAAGTACAGATGAGATCTCTCCAGCCCACCTCCTTTAGGAAAGGCAAGAAACTGACAGGCAGCTTTGACAGCTTTAGCACCACTCTTTACTCACCCACATTTGTAAGTTCCTTGAACTTGTGCAATATTCATAGGACTGTTCAAATTTCTTGCCAGGGCTGTTGGAATAATTGGGACAGACTTCACAGGGGTGTATTCCAAAATATTTGCCACAGTAAGAGAAGCCCAGCGAAAATTAAAGTGGAGATTATCCAGGTTTTCTGTGAAAACAATGTGAGCTCTAACAGTGAGCAGTTTAGAAAGATCCAGAGATTCTTTACTGCACAGACTCTGCTGCAGACCCTAGAAGTAAGGAAAGGAAAACAAAAAGAAAAAAAAAGTTCAATACACAAAATTATTTTCATATGATTAGCATGATTCAAGATGTGTTACATTAGGAACTCAAATCATTCATCACAGCTGTTATTGCAGTAGGTACTATACAAAATGCTATTAACCCAGGTCTCCAAAGCCAAAGATCACCGCTCTACTGAATATAATGACTAATTCAGAATACACTTGAAAATTAGCTACAGACACCACACTGTTTTATGATGCATTAGAAAACCCAGGGCTACTTCAGTTACATAAAAATTAATATCGTAACAGACAACTAAAAGGCTCAAGCTGATTTGTCAGTTTTCTTACTTGCATTCAAGAAGCATGCAATTTAACATATCATCATGATAGTATGTTATCACATTATGTGTCATCATGAAAAAGTTCATATGTAAAAGAGGCTTAACTTGTACAACAAAACACACACTAGAACAACCATGGGGAGAAGTCTACAGAAATTGAAAACGTATTTAGTAGATTACATGTCTACAGCAGAGCACACATTTCACCTATGGCTGCTAACCTACATAGGGCTTTACATGTTTTGGGCGGGTGACTTGCCTAGCAACGCTTCAGCAACAACTGCCCAAATACTGCAACTGATGAACGCCAGTTTTGAGGGAAAAAAACACCAAAAAAAGCTGCTTTCTCTTGTTTAAGTAAGTTTGCTGCAATCACTTTTGTTTTGCTGGTTAGACCAGCTGAAGAATTTTGGTCAGTCGGCATGATTTTTGTCCAGGATAAAAGACTGTGTGATCCTTAAACACCTGTGAGGGTGAACTTATTTTAACAGTTCCAAGACACTTCTCAGTGACACTCAAGCAGTTCATTTCACATGATTTACTGCATAGTCTTGCTCCAGCCATAACTTTGCTGTGCTGGAAATCAAGCTCTGTGCATTGTCTAGTGTCCTGCCTGGCAGACAGTTCACTGTTGAAGAGACACAAAAGTTGCTAAGAGCTGCCTACCTTGAAAGCCAAGCTGATATCTTCAACACTGTGCACTATTATATTATCTGAACAAGGTCCCCAGGCATTAACTGTACATGGAACCAAAAAGTCTCCAGGAAGGGATGCAGTTGGAATTTTGCCCGATCCACCAGCAACTTCTCGGCCAGGATCAAAACGATCTATTGTTATCCTTATGCCTTCCCCATCTTCAAAACAAATAAATAAAGTTAGAGTCCAAGAGCAACAACTCAGGCTCCTTAACAACAGCTTAACCAACCAATACTGCCTGTCTACCTCATGTAGAGGCAATTCTAAATTAATTAATTCTAAATTACCTTCATCTACTGCCAGGGTCCCAAGCAAAAAACAGGAAAATGATTTCATTTCATTCTGCTTAGCATGGCGATAGGCAAGGCGCAAGGTTTTCTCCACCAGAGATAGTCTGGGGTTTCTAAAAGTAAACAATAAGCAAGTTTAAGTCACAAATTCTTTTTAGTGCTTGTTTTTAAAAAGTATCATTTATCCATATGGGAATAAAATTGAAAGAAATTTTAAGTTACTTTAGACTGATGCACCTTCAAGCCACTGGACTGTGTTACACAAAGGAAAGGAATGGAAGCTGAATCTTTACAATGAAAATACCTATATACTTACAGGTGTGTATATACACATCACAAACACACTGCTTCCTTTTCCTTTGGGCCTTGTCACACAACAGACTCAAAAGACAAAATGAGGCTTCGCATCACACAATCTGTAATTTATTTTAACCTTTAGCTTCCCTGAAAAGTTTACTGATACCTGTAATAGGTGACATGTCCGCCAATGACATCACCCATGGGGACTGGGTCCCAAAGTGCAGACTTGGACAGAGGGAAACTGAAAGGGACCATCCTTTTGGGAACAAATCTGGGAAGATCACAGATATAAAAGCAATGGATTAAGATAAATCATTATCTTACAATACTTAAAAGAAGGATGAAAGGTATGACACTGTAAGAAAACCAAGAAACAGGATACATAAACTGTTGGCACTTTTTTTTTGTTTCCAGTCCAGGCCAACAAAGCAGCAACTTTGTCCTCTGAAGTTGTCAGAGTTACAAAGTCAACACAAAACCTTTATTGCCCACCCAACAGTTTCTCTGTGGAATCTTGGAAGATGTGTAGAGCAAAACATAAGCTTGCAGATAAAGCTGAAGGAAAAGCTGCTCGGATAAAGTTTAGGGAGAAAAAGAATTATCACTAATTAGAAACTCCCATAGCACAAAAAAAAACTGATTTAGCAAATTTAACACAAGATCAGCTTCCCAAAGCCCTATTTTAGTCTTCATATTTCAAGTGAGCATTCAAATCACTTAAACTTTGAAAATTTCTGAAATAAAGCCTTGGCTTAACTCAAATAGTATAGTGCAAAACTTGCAGACTTCAAAGAGACCTGAAGAAATTAGTATGTAATCACATTAGCTTACTTACACGAGCAGGATTAGATTTTTTTTTTTTTTTGGTTCCTAAACAGAGCAACATACAGAACAACTGACAGCCTATATCATTTGGCAAATACCTCAATAACTTTTAACAAATAAGCAAGAAGTCTCTTTGTAGTTATTTCAAGCATGAAACCGTGCCAAGCAAAGGTGTTTCCTCTGCATTTCAACTTGCCAGGAAAGAACTTTATTTTTAAGGCTGTCCTCCAAGGAACTCAGCCACCTACGATGCTTCTAGCGACAGTTAATTAGCTCCCCTTAAAAGCCAAACGCCCAAAGAAGCCTCAAACTTCAGTTTATAAAAAGGTGAAATTTTTTTAAAACCCCACTACTTCAACCCGACAAGCATGAAGCAGAAGCCCACCCCTCATCTTCCTCCCACAGCTCTTTATACCCAGAGCCGCACTCGCAGAGGGGCGCCGGGCGCGGAGTGTCCGGCGGGCTGGGGCGATGCGGGCCCTGCCGGTGCCAGCGGGTACCTCAGATCCGCGCCGGGCCGAACGGAGTCCGGGCACGGTCGCAACTCCGCTCTCTCTCCTCTTCTCCTTTTTCCCGGCTCGGCCGGGCGGCGGCCGTGAGGGAGGAGCGGCGCCGGGACCGCCGCGGACTCCAACTCCGGGACCGCCACTCCCGCCCGCCCCGGCGCCTTCTGCGGTCCCGGCCGGCCCTCTGTGCACGCCGACCAATCGGAGCGCAGAACCCGCCCCCTCCGCCCGTCCTGACCCAATCAGCGCGCGGTGAGAAATGGCTCGCTCGGCCAGTCAGAGCGAGCCCCGGGAAAACCAACCGCCAGCGCGCGCGCAGGGGGTTTAAAAATGCCAGGGGGCGGGGAGCGCGCAGGCGCACTGTGGCGATGCGGCGTCGTTGCCATAGCAGCCGGGGCGCCGCCGCTGCCGCCGGGCCGGGCCGGGCCGGGCCGGGCCGGGCCGGAAATGGCTGTGGCGGGGCGAACAATGAACGGACGCGCCCAGTCCCGCTGGAGCGTCGCGCCGGCCTCGGTCTTCCCCAGCCGGGAAACGGGACCGTGAGTCCCGGCGGAGCCGCCGCCGCCGCCAGCCCCGCGTTCACGTGCCCGCCCCGCCCCGTCCGGGACCCGGAAGCACTTTCCCTCCGCGGCGACAGCGCGGCGGCAGCGGTGCCACAGTCACAGCCTCGGTCACAGTCCCGGCCTCGGCCCCGCCGCTCCCCGTCCGCCCTTCGGCCGCCCCACGGCCGCCGCCCCGCCACCGCTGTCCTGCTGCTGCAACGCCGCCGCCTCCTTCTCCTCATGAAGCCCGTCGTTGTATTCGTCCTCGGCGGGCCCGGGGCGGGCAAGGGGACGCAGTGCGCTCGCATCGTGGAGGTGAGCTGGAGGGGGCACGGGACTGCGCGGCCTGGCGACCGCGGCGCCCGGGCCGCGCGGGGCCCTGGGAGTTGTAGGATCCCCCGTGTGGGGTCCGTTTCCCTCTTTGGGGTGCTCGCCTGGAGGTTGTGTCCCGGTCTGCGCTCTGGCGCGACCCCCATTTGCCTTTCGGTCCGGTCTCTTGTCGAGCCTGCACCTATTCCTCGCCCCTTCGAGGCGATAAATAAAAATAACTGTCCCACATCTCCCCTTTGGTGGGCGAAGTGCTGGGGCAGCCCCCCTTCCAGCCCCTGTCAGTCCGCCTGGCTTTTCCCTTCTCCTGCGTTTTCCCTCAGCCCCGCGGGATCACAGTCCACTGGTGGGTCTGCCTGCGCCGGCGTCCACCTTGAGGACACCACTGGGGGTTTTTGCATCCGCTTTGAGGACACCTGTTGGTGGTCTGGAGGTTGCCCCGGTGTGGGCCGGGAGCACCGGTGTGCCGCTGTGCCTTGGCGGAGGGGCAGGACAGCGGCCCTGCAGGGCTCCCGGGGACGCTGCCTTGTCAGGCCAGTCCCGCAGCCCGTCCCGACTGTAGTGGGTGGCTCCGTACACGTCTGCACGGCCACGTAGGTGGCTGCGGGGCTGCCACCCGGATGCTCAGGCAGCTGGGAGAGGAGGTGAGGTATCTGATAGCCATTGGGAATACATGCACTTCAAATGGATCAAGGTCCGCGTCTCCTGAGGCCTGTCCCATAAATGTTGCAGCCGGCACAGGAGACTTTGCAGGGTGTTGGCTTTTTTACCCAGTGCCATCTCAGTAAGTTGTGGAAGTAGTATGTTAAAAATAGAGCAAATTTTTATTTTTTTTTCTGTGACACAATATGATAGAGGTCAAAGGATATCCTGAATCCATATCTCGTTCATCTTGTTCCTTCTTTTTATAGAGCCTAAAACTGACATTATATTTTGACTAAACTTTCAGTTATACTATCGAATTTTCAGCCTTCCAAATACATTTTTTCCAGCCTTTTGAGACAACAAATATCTAAGAAAGAATGGTGGATGATACATGGTGTAGTACTGTCCTTTTCAACACCAAAAACTGCAGGGGTAATTGCAGTGTATCCAGGTGGATAATTACAGAAGTAGTTAGGGCTGAATGCTTCCAAATATGTGTGTATGTTGGATTTGAAACAGCTCTTTTTATTTATTTTTTCCCCGAGCAGTTATATGTACTTTACTTATTAAAAGCTGTATAGGATCAAAGCTTATCCAAAGCGTTACTGAAAGAAATGGCTAAGAACTGTGGTGATGCCCATGTTCCTGAAACTTTTGGTGGGAAAGAACCCAAAAACTCCTGGAACAGACACGTTGTGTGTGTCCTGTGTTCTGGTGGTGCCCTGGGAGTGCTGTTACAGTTTATCCACGCTGCTGTTACATCCCAGACCTCAGTGTTGTATAACTAAGTTAAGTGAATTTGGTCCAGACTAAAAAATGCCGTTATGACTTTAGTTCTGAAGGATTTAAACCTCAAATTACAGACTAGCATTCAAACCAGCCTATTCATTAAATTAGATTGTGGGATGCAAGGTTCATAAAGCCTTTTTGGTAAGGTCAAATTCAGCCCCTGGCACGTAGCAAACAAATGAACTCAAACTATAGGGGAACCTTGTAGTCTGTCATTAATGGCTTTCAGCAAGCCATTAGTGTAGCCTCAGGGCTGAAGTACCTTGTGTGGCTGCTGGCCTGTGTTTAGGAGGATAAATGCCCATGGCTGGATAGGATGATATAATTGGGTAAAGACCACTTTATTAGGAGGAGTTCAAATGAGCCATTGCTACTCAAATCGTATTTCCAGCTAGAAAGAGAAAAAGAAAAACCTTGCCTGTGCCATATTTATTTTCTTCTCTAAGCCTGGAAAGGGAAATCCGAATTTGAATAAATGAAAATTTGCTTTCATTCTTCTAATCCTGTTCACTACATGAAAAGAAGTTTATTGAAGTCTGTGAGCTGATAGTAGAAGGCACTAAGACCTGTTGAATGCAAAGGACAACCTTACTGCTCAGACACCTCCACAAGAGTCACTGGCCAAACTGGGAGGTAGAGGCATTTTAAAGAACAGTTGGAACAATGCAAGTGTGCTGGAAAACTTCAGAAAAACGGCACATGAACAGGGAAGTGTGGGTGAAACACAGCAGAGGTACTGGAGAGCAGCAGCTTTTCTAAGCACAAATCCTCAGTGTGGCCCCTGGCAGCCCACAGAGAGCTCTGCTGCAGGCAAGTGAGCAGCCTGTGTGCAGTCAATGCTGCCTTCAGGTTGAAAGTATATTTTTATTTGTATTTTAAACCCTGTTGGCAGTTTGCCACCGAGAAAAGGCAAGTAGCTGAGTAATAATAAACCTCATTCATCCTTGTTGTAAATGGATGAAATAATATTAGTTTACATTTGGAATGAATCTGACCCAGTATCTTGCTGTAGAGCTGAAGGTTGTGCTGAACAAAAAGTCAGTATGAACTATAAATATGTCTTAGTTGCTATTCATACTGGAGATTTGGGACAGAACACATCACATGTGGAAGAAGTCTCCTTTGGCTGAGGTGAGCTCTCGTATGAATTTAGCATCAAACTATTTTTATTAAAAACCAAGGGTGTCTGTGTTTTGTAGAGTAAAGGGGATATTATGTACTTCTTACCTGGGAATGATTCCTCAAAGAAGTGTTGTAATTTTTTTTTTTGCTGACTTTGCTTTATGCTCCCAAAAAAGGGAAGTGGGTATCCCATGTTGTGGGCAAAATATGTATTTGTTAACGACTAGCCTAAATCATAAATGCTCAATATGTGTGTGCTGGAGTCCCTGAATGTGGAGAAGGCATGTATTCATGCCAGATTTGGACACAAATGGAGAAATTATTTGAGGGAAGAAGACCTAATAACAAGTGGAAATGGGTATTGACACAATGTAAGAAAGGCAACAGTGGGTAAGTGATTAGGATTCTTTATCTTCACAGATAAGGTTGGATGAGACAGCTAAACCAGGCTGGTTTTCCCTGATAGGGAGGGAAGACTCGACTCCTGTACGTTCCACAGACACAGAATTGTCAGGGAAATGCTAATGCAGCAGAACTGCTGCAGTTCTGGAGCAGTTCCTCCTATTTAGAGAGGGATGAAGCAGAATTCCCTCTTAAGTTCTTATCCTCTCCCTTCCAGCTCTGCAGATTAACTCCTGAAACCTTCCTCAGCTTTGTTAGGTGGAGCTTGCCATCATCTGGGACTGTTGCATAGCTGTCATGTGAGGCAGAATATTTGAATTATAGTTGAATGATGTCATTTGAATGCAGGTTCTTGCAATAACCTTCATGCTTTCCACAGTGACTGTGAGATAATGAAATGTGCTTTATTGCTGACTTCTGAACATCGCATATAAAATCATTACAGTAAAGTCAAGGGAAAAAGAAAGCATTCAGCAAATCTGCACAAAATAGGTTTTTCTTGTGCTTAAATTTTAAATCCTTATAACCTCTGCCTGAGATGCAAAGCTCTTAGGTTGGTGGGAAGAATAATAACTAAATCAGTTGTCTTTATTCCAAGCAAGATTTGAGTTGTACTTTCTTGTCTATTTGTTTTGGCAAGGTGATCTGTAGAGATTTGGGATATGCAAGACATTGCTCTCTGTGTCCCTAAAATATAATTCACCTCCACCATAGCCCTATCCTGTATGTTTGTGGTTAAATCTAAAATTAATTCCACAAAGTGGGATGCTGAGCCTTCTCGTTTTTGTAAGAGTGTAAGTTAATATCCAAATGGAAAAAGCTGTTAAGTTGCTTTGGGATATATGATAAGGAGATTTCCTAGGGTGAAGGAAACAATGCAAAGAAGAATTCATTGTATCAGAAATGCTCCTCTGAAAGTAGCAGAGGATTTAGGTTTTGCTGTCATGTGTTAATTGTCTTCTAGAAGTCCGCTGAGATACAGCGTAAACTTCCTTGAAATAAAAACAGGGTTTAAAATGTTAGCTTTAAACTCAGCTTCTGAAATCTCTTTAATGAGTGTCATGTATTAGTATTCTACTTAGCCTTAAGTTCTCAGAGTTGATTTTTAGAATATAAATTTATATTTCTGAACTTTGAAGGTTTTTTAAACAACATGGAAAGTGTTTAAATCTACCCCCTGAAGATTTATCCCTGAACATTTCCATTTTGCAGAACACTAGGCATTAAATTTCAGATTTTCCTAAACATACTGAGTGCCTTGTATTGGGCTTGTGCTCCTGAAGCACCCAGGGTGCTCTGTTTGCCCTCTTCTCCCTTGGAGGCACTGGCAGTGGGGTATCCATTGTGTGTTTTGGTTTGTTAATGTGGAGTTTTGTTTGGTTTTATTTCCCAGAGACAAGAATATATTTCAAACTAAGAAAATTTCTTCAATTTTTTAATTGGAATAAACAGACAGAAGTTCTGTTACTGCATTGTAGTCTGTACCCCAAAGATTTAATTCCATGTGCCAGTAGGACAGACAAAAGCTTTCTAGGTTAAAAAAATCCCAAAGGCTGCCGGCTTTGCCCAGTTCTGTTTTTACTTTAACTAGTTCTTGAATGGTATATGTAGCAAATTTGGGCTGTTTATTAAGTTGCCCAAAATATGACAGGTCAGAACTGGGGCAATAAAAGTTTGTATTTTATTTGTTTAAATCTTAAGCCCTGTGACTTTCATTTTCAAGCTAACAATGATAAACCAAGATAGGAGTCAAGGTCAAGGCAGTAATTTGTGTTTCTCTTGCTTCTTGGCTTCTGCTCTCTTAAGGAAGTCTCAAGCTGTGTGTTTAGTGGGGATATGTGTTGTAGGACCACCAGGGCTGAATCAGAAATAAAGCCCGTGCCCCTTGGAAAGGGCTGTGGAAGGAGTCCCAGTGCTGCACACCACCACCACTCCTTCCTGACCCCTCTGATCCTCCCTGAAAGCCCGAGATTGCTGGGGCAGACTGTGCCTGCTTCCAGCGTGACACTGATGTGACTCGTGGATTTCCAGTTCTGTGCATCTGTTTATTGTCTGTACTGAAAACAAAGCGTGTTCTGTCTGCAGAGTGAAAGTTGCAAATCCCGACTGACAGAAGGGAGCTGGAAGGGCTGGCGAGGGAAGGGCGTCCCGGGGAGGCGCAGTCTCGGGTTGGAATTTGGAGATGTGGAGCACACAGCTTGTGTGTCCCAGTTTGTCCTGCTGTGACGGGGCTGACTGACCAGGCAGAGGCAAATGCAAGTGGTGTTCTGGTCTGCTCTATCCCTGCTCCTGTGATGGGATGGATGGAAACTTGAGCTTGCCTTTCTACTTCACTGGGATTTAAAAAAAAAAATTATCTTTTTAAAGCAAAAGAGGGCAATGTCTCAAGTGGTGCAGCACGTTTTTCATTCACAGTAAGTTATATTTGGAGGCCTATACTTAAAAAAAATGGTTTTAAAAACTATGATAACTTGTGTAATAAGTAGATGTGGTACTCACACTACTCTTACCAGTTTTAATAAAGGTGTTTGAGGCACAAAATTTTCTTTTATTTTGGGTGAGAGAAACCCTCAGCAAATGTCCTGAACTGGAGCAGATCATCACAGCACCAAGGGCTTGCACTGCTTGTGTAATGATGAGAACTTGTGTAATAGTAACTTACGGATTTAATATTTTTTTCTTCTCCTAGATCACACCAATCTGACTGCATAGCAGAAAACATTATCTCTGAAATATATTTTAGAATAGTTAATTCTATATTTTCTTTTTCCTTCTTTGTAATACCAAAATCTCTCCAGATTTTAGGTGCTTGGCATCTAAATATTTGGATTTTTTTTTTTTTTAGCAATTTTTTTTTCAAGTTGTCCTTTCAGTCTGACATTATGTGCCTCCTAAGAGCTGGGGAAACTGCTTTTTCATTGTTTGACAACCACAGTCCTGATCCCTTTTTGATTGCAGAGAAGAATTAGGTGGGAGTGGCAACGAGTCACATTCTGGGATTGCATCAAGATGTGTTTGGCACTCCTGGCAAGTCCTGCTGCCACAAGGCAGACCTTGTCAAGACCCAAGAGTGTTTTCACCCGTGTTTTGTGTGTTCTCCTCTTGCTCCAGTTCAGGATGCTTGCTGAGGGTTTCTATGACCTAAAATGAAAGAAAACTTTGTGCCCTGAACGCCTTGATTAAAACTGGCAAGGGTAGCACTATCACCACATCTCTGAAGCTTTCTGTGTGTGGAGCAGCAGCCAAGCCCTTCTTTCCCCTTGTTTGCATTGTTTAAACCCATGTGTTTTCTTTGGCTCTTGGCTCAGTACAGTTAACAAATAGATGTTTTGCCCCTGAAGGAAAGGTTTGTTTTTCTTATTGCCTGGTTAAGCCATTCTGAGGGTTAGTCTTGAATATAATTTATTATTATCTCAAACAAGTCTATTTGTACAACAGCACTTTAAAACACTTCTGTCTTTTACTTTCCAGTTCAGCTGTTAAAAACTACTTTAGTTTGCTGTTGCAAAAGACAGAGAATTCCAAAAATTGTCTGACTCAATTTTGTTTTCATGCATGAAAAGGGAAAGGCCAAGCAAAATTAAATGGTTTGGTAATCCTCTAAAACCTAAGGGATTATATTTTCCTCCTGTTTTCTCCTTTGTAGAAACCTGATGTTAAAAAATCATCATTCTGTAACTTTAGCAGGAAGAACTATGTGTTAATTTAGCATACAGCAGAATAATGTTTCTTGCTTATAAGGAACAATTTATTCTGGTTTATGGTTTCTGTAGGTTATAAATATTTAGATTTGCAATTAGTTAGGCATATCCAGATGCAATGTACATTAAAGCAAGAGTACAGTGAGCTTACAGGGGATATCTGTGAAGCTTTTCCTTCACACATAGAGAAAAATGTTGCTTGTTTTTTGCCAGCTGTGAACAGTTTTGGAGATTTAGGTAATTATATCCCTTCTTAAATTATGACTATGGCAGAACTAACTTTCCATGCTTCTGTGGGTGAAATTGGAAAGAACTAAAATGTTTTAAAGTCACTTAGTGGGTTGTGTAATATGTCTGTTGTACTTAGTTCAGTAGCCAAGTTTTTAAATCCTAAGTTCACAGCCGCACCAAGTGTGTAGTCACATTATTATGCCGCTCAGACACCTTGTTTCAAATTTGCTTTGGATGGTGCTGCAGCCAAACTGATAACACTGAAGGTTTTTTTGGTGCTGCTTTTATTTTGTTTAAAAACTTTCAGATGGGAATGTGTGTGTGTGCTGTGTTTTGGATGTATATCTAGCCTTAGGTAATCACCAAGGAGATGTCTTTATTGCCTGTTTTGATGGACGAGTATTTGGTCGAGGAGCATAGGCATAGTGCACTTTGTTAGTTTTCTTGCAGTGTTAAGTGAGCTGAGAAAGTGATAATTTTGAGCTGTGAAATTTCCTGTATAACGATACATTTCTCTTGGTAAAAATGTGGTGTGTGTGCTTGCACTAGGTTCTGTTCTGTTCTACTATCTATTTACAATGATAAATGCCTGAGAAATTCACGTGTAATAAATACTCCCATCAGTATTTTTCATAAGTGACTATTTTAGCCGTAGTTTGAGGTGAAAGAGCCATGGTGTGTGCTGTTCTCCTGCACACTGCTATCAGATTGCTAGATCTGAACCTGATCTCTCTGTTCTCTCTGTTTACTCTACATGGTGTGACAGAGGGTGGCACCAATGTAGCTATTTACCTTCATCTATCACGTCATCCTTGGGAGAAGTCACTGGCTTTTCCCAAGGGGTGGTCATCCCAGGGAAGGAGGTAGCAGGGGCAGGAGGACTGTTTGTGCAGCTGCTGTGTTATAGGTGATTGCACCAAGGTAGGGGAGGAAGTTGGTGCCAGAAGCACAACATGACCACAGGGATTTCTGACTTATCCTGTTCTTGGGACATTCCTGCAGCTCCAAAGGACCTGCAATCACCCTGTGTATTTTATTTAAGTAGGTAATTAAACAAAATTTTTGTCTTGTCTTGTTTCCAAATGTAGCAATAGTGCTTTTGAAAACTGTACATAGATACATGACCAAAGCCCTGTTGAGCATTTCACCCAAGGATATCCAGTTCTGGGTTCCTCACCTCAAAAAGATGGAGTGTGTACAGAGAAGGGGAATGGAGATGGTGAAGGGTCTGGAGAGTAAGTGCTGTGAGCAGCAGCTGAGGGAGCTGAGGGTGTTTAGCCTGAAGAAAAGGAGGCTTAGAGGAAACCTTGTCATTCACAACTCCCTGAAAGACAAGACTAAGACAAGAGTCAGCCTCTTCTCCCAGGCAACCAGGAGCAAGACAAGAGGAAATGGCCTCAAGGTGCGCCAGGGGAGGTTCAGGCTGGACATCTGGAAGAATTTCCTCACTGAAATGGGTGTCAGATACTGGAACAGGCTGCTCAGGGTGGTGATGGAATCACCATTCATGGAAGCATTCAAGAAACGGCTGCATGTAGCACTTAAAGCTTTGTTTTACTTGTCACAATAGTGTTTGGTCAAAGGCTAGATCTGATGATCCTGGAGGTCTTTTCCATCCTTAATGAGTGATTCCTACTGTGTGTGTTGTGCCGAGTGTGCTCTATTGACAGCTTGCACACTGAAGATGAAGCAGATCCATCACTAGCAAGATGCTGTTCCCTGTGTTTTTCTGTTGCAATACAAGGATAAATCGGGCTCATACTGTTGACTGATGTTAGGTTTGCACAAATGCTGTGTCTGAAGGGAGCCTGTGTTTGTTTTGCCTGTTGCAGAAGTACGGCTACACGCACCTTTCTGCCGGTGACCTTCTCCGGGATGAGCGGAAAAGGCCGGGCTCCCAGTATGGAGAACTCATTGAGAACTACATTAAGGAGGGGGAGATCGTGCCAGTTGAAATAACAATCAGCTTGCTGAAGAGGGTAAGGAAGAGGCTATTTCCTTGCAGGGTCACTCCTGCAGGCTAAGCAACAAAGCAGTGGCTGTGTTCTGACAGAACTGCCTTTCCTCCAGAGTGAGCGGTATGAATGGGCAGACACTGCCCATGGGAGCTGCTTCTTTCAGCAATCACCTGTGTTCCTTTCTGACTGCTGGAGAGCTGATGGCCTCTCATAGCTGGGGATCTGTGAAAATGTGTTCTTTTTATTTTCCTTTATTTTTTAGTAGTTCTGGGAAAATTAGTGGAACTGTATTTCTTATTTCTCTGCACTAGCTTTTTGACCTCTTGGTCTATTCAGTCGTATTTGATTGGCACTAAGATTTGTTAGTTTTATCAAAATAGATAGTCAGGTGAAGGAGAAGAGCACCTACTGATGTTCTTGTGAAAGGAAAAGCTTCAACCTCTATTGGATGTCCCTGAAAACAATAGGAGTATATCTTTTGTCATGATAACAATGGGAGTATCTCTTTCAAGTCAAAAAAAGGCTGCTATTCATGGCACTAAATTTATCTGGAGCTTTTCCCTTCAAATTAACTCTAGATCAGGGATCTTCTGATGTCTTTTTGTGTAAAGACACTTCCCAGTATCTTGTAGAAAATAAGCTTTAAAGCTGGGATTTATTACAAGATTTGTTTGTTATGAGATTTTTGAGCTTTGTGAAATAATTAATTCAATTTGAACAATAGCTGTGTTGGTGCATCAGTGAATTAACCAGCATGCATTGAAAGTGAAACAAAAGCACATTTTGTAAATCTGTAATAATCCTAAAAAAAATGCTTCTCAACTTACCCTGTCAACATCTTGGGGGTAAATTAATAAGTAGATAAATCAGTGTATGTGGAGGAGATTGTGAATTGAATTATCTTTTATCAGGCTATGGATCAAACAATGGCTGCCAATTCCCAGAAGAACAAGTTTTTGATTGATGGATTTCCCAGGAATGAAGATAATCTTCAAGGCTGGAATAAGACTATGGATGGAAAAGCGGATGTTTCCTTTGTTCTCTTTTTTGATTGTGACAATGAGGTAATGAAGTGTGTAATTCTGTAACTTCCTTTCTTGCAATATTGTGGGAATCATTCAAGAAGAACAATTAAACTCTGACAGGGAGAATGGACTAATGCAAGAATAGAAGGAAAACTTGGCCCGGGTGTTAGGAGGATTTTTTGGCAACTTGTTTTAGCAGATGAAAAGCTGCCTGTTTATTGAAATAGACAGTTAATGACACTTAGTATAATCACATGTGAATGTATTATATTGAGGAAATACTCCAGGCAATTGCACTCTTAAAGAAAATTTATCAAAACTTTAAACACATTTTACAAAATTAGTTGGTTACTTTTCTGTTTACTCTTAGTAATTTGTTGTTTAGTCCAAAATGAACTTGGTACGTCTGCTTTAATTCTGAAGTGCAGAAGCAGTCTGTATTTTCATAGCTATGAGCTGTGCTGTAGGATAGTCAGTAATCAACATTTCATTCAGCAAGTCATTAAATTACAAGGACATATTGACAGTGATGCATTACATTCATTTAAAAAGTGCCATGATGTGCTGTCTTTTTAATTTGTCAGTGCCCTTGAGCATGAAAACTGCTATGAGTATCCCAGCAACTTAAGCTGACTTTTTCTCCTTTTACCCCTTTCCCCAGCTTCCTGAGATTTTTTTTTTACTTATTTGCAATTATTCTGTAATCTTAAAGAGCAGGTGAGTGATTAGTATTTTTCTATTAAAACCTTAAATAAAACTAATTTTTTTTCACTTGGTGAGGTGTTAAATTTTATGATTCTGATATTTTTTACTAGATCTAAAAATACACAATGCCTAAATGATCTTTACCATGATTGTACAATTTAGGAAAAAATATTTTTGAATCATTGTCTTCTTGCATGACTAGGATAAATGTATTCATGGAGTGTACATGTGTCAGCTTTGCTTATTTAACTAAAGGTTTGACAAAATTCATCGAGACACTTATAGTTAGTTCTTAATTTTTTACTTAGACTTTGAAGTCTTCATTATAGCAAAGTTAGGCAAGAACATTTCTACTGACAATAACTTAGTCAGTTTGCCTTACAAAATTCTCAAGAGAATGTACAGTGACTTTCCTTTAGTGCAGACATAAATTAATAGTCCCATTTGACATGCTGCCTTTCAGAAAGCCTGAACACATCCTTGAAAATCAGGCAATTTTCTTTTTTATTGTCTCAGGTCAGAGATCCAGTCAAATCACAGAGCTTGATGCTGCTTTTACTTCCTCTGACCCCAATCCCATTTTCATAAACTGGACTGTAAACCATCATCTTTCTTCTCTAAAAGAAACTAACTTCCCATGTGAGTTCTGGTTACATCCATCAGATCTGGACTGGATTTTGTGTGCCAGGACGGTTTAGATTTACAGGATTTTTGTTTGTTCCTGCTCTGAAGATGACAGCTTGTGTTGCTGGCTGTAGTCACCCTTTTGGTGTTTTTTTTGTAGATATGTATCGGCCGCTGCCTTGAAAGAGGCAAGAGCAGTGGTAGGAGTGATGATAACCGGGAGAGCCTGGAGAAGAGGTACTGTCTTCAAAACTTTTCAGTTCCCTTCTCTTTATGTTTTACTATGTAACGTGGGGTTTTTTTTCTCCCTGTGCTTTCTCTTAGAATTCATACATATCTGCAGTCTACTAAGCCTATCATAGATTTGTATGAGAGAATGGGGAAAGTCAGAAAAGTGGATGCCTCTAAATCTGTTGATGAAGTAAGTATCTAAGATGAAAAGCCATGGGAATGACAGGGTGGCAGGGTGAATATTTTTGGCATTCTTCTGAGATTTGTGTGTGTGTGTGTGATTAGCCTGCTAATTAAGCACTGATGTTATTACTCAGAGATATTGTGGAACTCTTGATTTGACTCTTGAAGGACCGAGTAAGATGTGAATAACTTGAGGAAATTGATTTGTTCTGCTTGAGTGTGAGCTGGACTAAACACATTTCCAGTGTTTCTGTGTTTAACAAGGTCTTGCCTTTTTCATTTTCATGAGCTTTTGCTCTTCTGAAGTAGTGTTGCTCTTCTGTCTGCTTTCCAAAATTGATACCAAATTCACTGTTAAAGAATTACTGTGAATGTTTTAAAAATACCCATATATTTCCAAAAGCACTGTCAAATACTGTTTATGTTGGTTTAACTTGGAGTAATTGTTTGATGAATACTTCATAGAATTCTTCTTTATCTTTTTAGGTTTTTGAAAAAGTTGTACAAATTTTCGACAAAGAAGGCTAATTCCCAGCTTGAAACTTCATTTAAACTTGTGCTTGAATCTTGCTTGAATAGCTGCTACTGCAGTCCACTCTTTGTAATTCTTTTAAAAGATTTTTTTTATTTTTTTCACATATCTAATGATGATTGGTAAAACAGTTGATTAGAAATGGATCTGTTTTTTAAATAGGAAATGATTTCTTGTGGCTATTGTATACAAGTTTCAGAGTTCTCCGTTAGTGCAAGTTCAGTTACTCACATGGCAGAATCACATCTTTCTGAAGAAACTTCTTATTTTGTCACAATTCTGTGCCTGTCACGGGCAGTCCTTCTTCTTCCTCATGCTGTACACCTACTTTCTTTTTAAGGATCAACTGAACAGCAGCATTAAGCAACGAAGGACCCATATACCTTGGTTTTTTTGGATGCTTGGACCAAATTTTACAGGTTGTTTTTTATTTTTTCAAAGTATAATTTTGCCCCAAATTCCCTTATATCCCCAGACCTGAATTCTCTTAGTCAAGCTACAGTTAAGTGTGAGAATCTGTTTTAGCAGTTCTCACAAAACTATTAAATATGCTTTTCAGGAACAGACATACAAAGTACTATATGGAAAGTGGTGCTTCCTTATGACTCTGGATGTAAACTGTCTTGCAAGTTCTTGGATGACATGGCCCTGGATTTTTCCTTGTTTTCATTTGCAAAAGATTAAGAAACTCAGTTTAGTATTTCAATACTCATTTATCTTAAATGATAGTTATGTTCTTAACTACAGCATGGTCTTCACAAGATGGCAAAGCTGTTAAATAGTGTACAGTAAGCAAGATCTTCTGACAGTTCTGTCTTTTGTAACAAGTGGAAGAGGTTTTCTTTATTATTATTATTGAAATACTGTGTTACCAAATGCTTTAAGGTTTGTTACCCGGGGAAATATTTTTATGGTTAAACTAGTGAATATGTTTCCCTGAAAATGTGTAATAGGTGTTTGTTTGAGAAGTTTGTAAGTTATTGCACTTTTGTAACAATATGGTCAGCTAAGGGGAAGATAATTGCATAAAAAAGTTTTAATTCCCTGAAAGAGAGTCCTGCCTCCCCATGTTCTCTTGAATAAGCCAAGTGCAGTCAGCAGGAGGAGCTGGAGTGAGCAGAGAACTGGATGAAACAACCTGATTGAAATGTTTGCACAGATGTGGTGCAATTTTGTCTTTTATTTAAGCTTTCCTGTCCCCTGTACAGTATGCATAGGTCTGGGGGGACCCAACCATGCATTCCTTTCATGCCCTAAGCTTCCACTGACAGCCTCAAGATGAGAGTTAGAACTGATTTTAGTGCTAGAGTGGTTGTTCGTACATGAACTGATGCTCTGATTGGTTTGTGACATGCTAAGTGCACAGAATTGCAGTTTGGAAATACTGACTCTCAGCTTTTCTTTAGTCATGACTTTCTCTATTTAGCAAAAGGTTTAAATTAAGCTTAGCTTTTAGTTAGAATCAGATGTGTTGGTCCTCATCCTGCAGTCAGATTTCAATTTTCAGGAAGTCTCATCTTGCTGAAGTTGTTGAGTCTCCTGGGCTGGGGAAGAGATGAGTGCAGAAACAAGGGTAAACTGCAGTAGCTTTTCCAGTCTGGTAGGAGTTCAGGTAATGGACTGGCACAGATAGCTGTTTACTACTGCACAATATATGGACCATGACTGCTTTTGTGAGTGTGGGAGACCAATGCTCTCACTTTATGAATTTCTCCTTTAAAAAACAAAAAAAGAAAACCTGGAATTTAGCTCTTACTGTATAAGTAGGCTTACAAGGATAGGATCCAGCGAAACTGCATATTTTAATATGAAGGTTAGAATCAGGGTTTTTCAAAAAATACTTCAAACTGGATTCTTTAATCCAGTTAGTGAGATTTAATTAACACTTGCTTCTAGGTTATTGGTTTTTACAAGTTCTGTTCAGTATTTTCTCTCATCATATACTTTTCTGTGTATATAAGTGCCGAAACAAAAAAAACCAACCAACCTCTGAAGCAAATTCTAGAAAAACATCCAACGATGTTTTGGCACTATTGAATTTGGAGTGGATTGTAATGTGTCTGTGCAAGGACTAGATTTTTTTGTCATTTTATTTATTAAAGATGCCATTAAATGTGTTACCACTTATTTGATTATGGACTTATGATTGAAATAAAGATTAAAGGTAATATGCCAATGTGTTGTGTCCATTTAGCAGCAAAACTGTATAAAGAATTTAAGGAGATCCAATAAACTTTGTTCTGTGGCTTAATGAGTGCTTGCCTTACAGTTATCTGTCACAAGGAATAGTTTTCATGTGTATCCATCTATATAAAGTGAGAATTTATTACAGTTAAATACTTCATGTAGTCACATGCACAGATATGTGTATTAAAGTTCAGTTTTCACAATCAAAACTCAAGTCCTGAAGATCCTTTTAGGCACAGGAGAAGATCAGGCCATTGCCTGTGGAATTGGTACCTTTTCTTGATTATACAGCTTTGTCAAATGACTGAATTCATGTAGATGTGCAGTGAAAATTCATTTGACGCCTGCGTGAAAGAAAGTGATTTGGAGTGTTCTAGGGAACACAAACCTGTTGTGCACCTGCTGTTGGAGACATTTTTGGTCTGGATTTCTCGTGATTCCTTGCTCAGTCAGCAGCTGATTGATCTCCTGACTGCCATTCTTCTGGCTCTGCAGCACATGCCTACGTGCTGTACTCCAGGCTGTTCTTAAAGGAGATTCGCATAGCATAATATTCCCTATAAAAGAAACTGAGAGGCTGCCAGGCTCATTTTAAAATAACCCATTTTTTGTAAAGGTCTGTTACAAAAGAGGTTGTTTTGTCACATGTAGCTTCCTGTTAAACAACTTGTTGAACTTAAAATCATAGAATCATTTGGGTTGGAAAAGACCTCTAAGCTAGGTCATTAAGTCCATCCCTTCCAGCTTGAAACTTTCCACTGGAAAGATTTGCAGAGCTGGTCTGAAAGGGGTGGGGAAAAGCAGGGGATTTTTCAGTAGTGGTAGGTACCTTTATGTTGGTAATCTGCAGAGAGTAGACTTTTGCTGAAACCTCACCCTGAAGTTGTAGCATCTCCTCAGGAATGGACTGAAAGGGTCAAAGTACCCATCGGATTTGCATCTTTTGGACAGAGATTTTGAGTTAAGTCTCCCACTTTGAGAGTAGGAGCAATCAGAGAAGACCGTAAGCATGCACTTGAGGATTGCCTCAGTGTAAGATATCCCCCACTAGGAACAATTTGTCCTTAATAAGAAGAGCTGACTCACGAGGGAGTTCCGAGGTCTTGTGGAAAATTCTGTTTTACAACAGTGGGGATATCTGTGTGCTTCTGCCCAGGCTGAACTGGGGAGAAAGGGAGAGTTAAATGGAAAAAATGCTCAGTTCAGCTCAGAGCTGCCAGCTGTTACCGGTTGGCGGTTCTGGCTGCCAGCGTTTAGCAAAGTTGCAGCTTAGGGGATTACTTTCCTCTGGTGTGAGGTTCAGGACCAGTTCAGTCCCTGTTGTGGCACAGATGTCTCTGAAGGCTGTCTGTGACAGCTCTGCTGGCTTTCTGCTCCTGGGGCCAACAGTTGGCTCCTTGGCACAAGCAGGTTATTTCTTCAAGCTGTGGTGCAAGCAGGATTTGGAGATGGGGGGCTGTGCCCTCGCCAGAGTCCAAACATCCCAGGGTTAATGGCTGGTAATGGAAACTGCGAGACAATGTGAAGAGGATTTGCCCGATCAGGTAACAAAGGAGACAAAACATTAGATAATGTAAAAATATTAATATGGTTTCATATAGCAGCAGTGTGCATGCTCTTTTGATCTGCGGATCTTTATAAGCCTTCCAGTGGAAATAGGGGAGCATGGAGGAATTTAATCTTGCATCTCTCTGCTATTTTTCATGGATTGCTTAGTTTAAGATGGTGGGTTTAAGCCTGTGTATTTATAGAGTAATTCTGTTGGTAACAATAAGTGTCTTTATTGAGTCTTCTAATCTGCTCAGCTGAGGTATGCTCTATCCTCTTTGCTTTCTGCCTTTTAATGTCTTTTCCTTACCTTTCTGAATTGCAGCTGCTCTTCAGGATAGGGAAAGGGGTGCTTTTGCCAACTCTGTGTGCCCTCCTAAATAAGGAAAACCTTTAAACCTTCATCTGGAGCAATCTGAACCTGTTTCTGAGATGAACTTGGTATGTTACAATATGTTACAAAACTGACATAAAGCACATTGCATTTTTTCCCCAGCTACAGGAAATCTCTGTGTAGTAGCTCTACTCTTTTCTCCTGTGAGTCAGATCAGCTGTGTCTGCCTTGCTTCAGCACAGTGCTTAGTAGCAGTTGCATGAGAAAACCTCAGTCACCAGGTGTTAAACCAGCAGTGAACAGCTGTGCATCAATGCAGGCAAGAGATGGTTGAAGAAGGGAGGAAAGATGCTGAGAGAAGCTCAGTGAATTCTGCTTCACTTGTAAAACTTCAGCTTTAGTTAAATATCTGTTCTAGAGGGCAGCAATGCTTGTGGGCTCCAGCTATTTCATGGTTGTGCTGTATAGAAATCAATGCAAAAGCACTCCCTGCCTACAAGCTCCTCATCTCCCCTCATTGAGTCTGCCACCTTTAATGCCAGGGGATGTGGAGAGAATTTTTTCTTCAGGATAGCACTGTAGAGACTAAACTGGTCAGGATGAAGGCAACATAAGCCTTGCATGTGAAGTGTGAGACACAGTGTATTGCTCCCTGGGTAGCAATGCCAAGCAGTTTTGTCATCCTGGGTCATAACTGCATTCAGACAGCAAAGCAGAAATTTTCTCTTCCTCCTCAAATGTTTGGCAGAAAGTTTGCTTTTGTCTAAAATGCTTCTTAAGCACTGTGTGAACCCTTCAGTCCTAAACCAAATACCAGTTGGAGTTGTGCTTTTTCTATCCAATTTGCAAATAGGAGGGTTTAGTTTAGTTTCTTGTAATAACTGCTGCAGCCAAACAACTCTTTAAAAATACAAGGCACTATCCCAAAAGATATTATCTGTTTTACTCTGGAGGGCTTTTTAGCACAATGCTGTTTCTGTGTGGTAACAAATGGCACAGACTGCTGTGTGACTACCAAAGTGTGATGGGCTGGATATGGTAAGTCAAAATGGTATCTTGGACAACTTTTGTGTTCTTAGCATGCACTTTCATTTAGTGCCAAGAGGTATAAAAAAAAAAGGTTTGGGGATAGAATTAGATCAAATCTTAGGATTAAAGTTTAATCAATGGTGGAGGTGTTCAGGACTATGAGGATCCATCAGTGTGTATGAAGGATGTATTATCTGCTGGTCCTCTCTCCTGACTGAGCAGAGGGCAGCTCTTTAGGTTTCTGTTCAGGGCATTACTACTGTTGTCTTAAACCAGAACCTCCTGAAGTTCCCAGCTATGGTCACCAAGTGTGCTGAGGTCTGTAATATGTTCTAACTCAAATACCTCTGTTCTTTCTGAATACCTGCTCCAGCTTCATTTGGATGTGATGGAAATCATCAGGGAGAGGGAGGACTGGCACAGTTAAAGCTGCTGCTCCACCTCATATTCCACACACACAGATTTTTATGAGAGTGAGATACTTTCTGGGAGCTGTAGTGGCTTCCTTAGGCCATGCATGATGCATGCACAAGAGTTCCCAAGGTATAGCAGTACCTCAATACCCCAAGTGGGGAGGTGGTAGCTGGGCCATGGAAGAAGCCCTTTGGGCATAGAAGACAACAATAGCATGAAACATCCTGGGTGCATTTTTCAAATGAAAGTATAATCAGGAACCACTTTTTTTTGCTGGGTAATCAAAATATCTGTGGAAAAGAAACAGGGATAATTTCACCATGTTATTTCTAATTTAAAATTTTCTGTGAAAAAAAAGCGCATCTGACCACTTCCTTGCAACAGCAAGCACAGGGGTTTAAGTGCTGTTCCTGAAGCAAGCATTGCTTTTGGCTTACTATGTGTGACTCCTTGTGAAGCTTCCCTGGGCTCTTGGGTGCTGCTCTTGCCAGTAAGAGTAGATTGCTTCCAGCAATAAACATCCCACAAAATTATGTGTGTTCTTTAAGAAAAGTACCAAGATTTTCTGCTAATTGCAAAAATACATAATGGATGCTTTCAGCATCTGTTATTTATTCTCTAACCAGCTTTCATCCAAAAGTAACCTTTAAACAAACATTAAGATTGAGAAGTGAAACTGTTTCAATATGTCACACATTTCTACTCCCTCCAGTTTAATGATGTTTGAAACGTGTGCTTAGAGTTGACTTCTAGTAAGAAGCAGAAGTTGTTTATACCTCTAGCTCGAAGACGTTCACAACATGGAAGAAGGTGGTGCTTGGTGCCAGAGATGATGGATGTCTCTGTGTTCTTTTTTGGGAGCCAAAGCACAGCAGTGAGGATTTTGCTCAGGCGACAGTTGCTTCGGTGCACCACAAGGAGGGGTGCAAGGCTCGCGGAGAGCAGGATGCAGCTTGGAAGTGGCATTCATGGGATGCGAAGTACTGCCCCTATATTGAAAGACCTGATTTTAGTTTAAAAGCCTGACTATTTTTAACGGCTTAACTTTTTTTTTTTTTTTAAATCCTCATAAAGAAATGGATATTTTGATTAGTTTTTTGTTGCACTGAGATGGATCTGCTATGTTGGTAACTTAACAACAGTCATTGCCATGCCTCTTTTTTTTTTTTTTTTGTAGTCACTTTATTCAGTTGTGTCTAATGAGGACAACTACTGGAGATAACTTAATATTTCAACTGCTCTGTGCAACTACATTTGTGACATGCATGGACCAAAAGGTAGCTTTTGGAAGTAATCTTAAGTGAGACTTTGCCACTAGTAAAGAAGTTTGATACCTGGTACCATGGCAGAGAAGTATTTGAGTCTGTCCATCCCAGAGTGCCTCAGATGTGAGGTCTACCCTGGGATGGCAGAGGGGACACTGAAAGTGAAGCTCTGAGAAGAGCTGAATGGTGAGCACCTGATTCCCTTTCACTGGTGCATTGCATCTGATTTCCTTCCACAGGAAAATTTTAGATAGAAAAGACAGTAGCAATACAGTCAAAACCTTAATTGCTTTGTCTTTTGATTGATGGTTTTTGTCAAAATCTTCTAGTTGCCCTTCTATCCTGTTATTCCTTCCAAATGAGTCTGATGGAAAAGCACGGACTAGTTTACTCTTCAGGCATGGCTGTGCAGAAGCTACCTGAGTATCCTTCAGCAATAACAAGCCCACGCTTCCCCAGAAGACCTCAGGGTAGGGGAATGGGAAGAGACAGAATGGTGTTGGCATCTTGGCTGGTGCTGGGCAGTAATGAAAAGTGTGGAGATGCCAGCAGGGTTACACTTTGTTTTGACAACAGTTTGTGCTGGGTCATGGCCAGTTATTCTGGCTGTGGGGCATGAGCAGGACTGGTACCAGCAGCCATCCCCTGGGTAGGCTCAACATCTCTGCTGTTCCAGTGACATCTGGGTCTTGTGACACTTCTCAGATAGACAGCAGAGCAGCACTGCTGGGGGCTCAGCACTAAGGAATATGTAGCCCCTTTGTGGCAGATCTATTCTTCTCTGCTTATATGTGTTCCCATTTTCTAAGCAGCCTGTATTACAGACAGGGAGATCAATGTACAAAGAGAGGGACTCTCAAATTTGCCAGAAGTACATCATTCATGTCTGGCAAAAGGAGAAATAGCCCTTGCAAAGAGCAACTGCTCAAATTTGGCCAGACTGGCTCCTAGCTCACCACAGTTAACAGGACAAGGTCCTTTAAGAAGGGGAGGCTTACTAGGGTTTAGGAGAATGCACTGCATCTCTTCAAGGAACTGGGAATAATTTGCCTTCAAAGTTAGTCCAGGTGTGCTTAAGTCAGGATGTTAATCCTGCTGTTTTTCCAAAGGACTGAGAGGAAAGGGTTTTTTTTCTGGGAAATTCATCAATGTAATTTTCAGAGGACCCTGAAGCTGGTAGAGAAGTGCCTCAAGAACAATTTTTCATAGTTGTGGGCAGAGTCTGAGAACCAAAACTAGCTTGGATGTCCCATTGTCCTTGAAGGACGTGATATCTGTCAGCAGCCATGTCCAGCCTGCTGAAGTCTATCTGCACTGCAGAATAAGAATAGATAATTTTATTTCAGATTACATCTGTTTTTAAAAGTTAAAAATATCAGTTAATTAATATGTTTTTAAAAGTTAAGAATATCATATAATTAATATGATAAAGCACAGGTGACATTAACATTAATAATAGTAATTAAAACTCATGGCCTTAATTTCAAAAATTAGGGGAAAATGGTGCATCCATTAACTGACACTGTGATAGAAACTACTCCAGATAAAGGAGATTTTGGGTCTCTTTGGGAGAGCGAGTAAGTTTCTGCTGTCTGAGCAGGCACAGGGTCACCACAGCAGCTCGTGAAGGTTGGAGGAGGCGTATGAAGACCCTTGATTACCTCGGTTGTTATTCTTCCACCATGAGCAATTCATTAATTCCTGCCTTATCTATGCCGCTGTACCCTCGCTGAACTGCCCAGTCCCTTAACAATGTGAGGTCTGGGGGAAAGGGGTAAAAGTGGGGAGATAAGAGCCCCCACAAAAAGCAGAGGAGATGCTGACGGGCGAGGAAAGGTCTTAGGCAAATACCCACACGTGAGAGTCCTTAGCACAGGCGCTGATGTGCTGCTAATTGTTCTAATTGGTTCCAGCAGCGAACCCAGCCCAGATGGGTGAGGACAGCATTTACTAACTGGGCTCCTGCTGCTCCCTAGAAGTCAGTGTGGAATTGCTGAGAGGATATCCCACACAGTGAGGAAAGCTCTGGTCCTGCAGCCCCAGCTTTGGGATCCGGGGAAGGAGCAGAGGTGAGAGCTCTCGGTTTGGTTGTTGCTGCTGCATTCGTTTGCTCAGGGGTAAAGTTGCTGGGTCCTTTGGGCTGTGTGAGGGGAAGGTGCTGGGCTGTTTTTGACCACTGCCAAGGACGTTTGGCTGAGGAGCTCCCTTTTCATAGGGCATTATTGGAGGTAGAATGGTCACTGGAGCCCCAAAACTTTGGGATCCCTTAGGCAGAGTTCCCTATCAAGCTCAGGTCTTTCCCATGCTCTCGGTCCCTTTTCCCCACCAGTAAATGCCCCAAAGCTCTTAAGTTGCTGAGGAGTTACTTAAAGGAAGGGACTTGGGTGCTGCAAAACCTTTGTGACTGGAAAGCCTGCCGGGCACTCAGGGAGCATGAAATCCAGTTAGAAGTAATCTGAAGCTTGGTTTTGGTTGTTTGATATATATATATATTCTTTCTTTTCAATAACCATAGATAGTAGGAAAGGTGGTTTGGGATTTTTTTTTTTTTCTCTTTTTAAGTGGACTCAGATTTCTGTGTCATCTCTTGGAGCATTATTTCAAGGGGGAAAAAAATCCTATCCTACTCCCTCTGACTCTAGTATTGAAAGCTTTAAGGAAGCATAGCTAGCTCTATTCAGTGGAAAAACTTCCCTTAATGTCCCTCTACTGTAGGCTTTAAATTTAAATGGAGAAAATCGGTAGAGCATAACAAGTGAAAGGAACTCTGAAGGTTAAATGAGTTATCACACACCTGTAGCAAGTCAGTGAACCTTGCGTGCTGGAGGAGCTGCCCTGGTTTATCAGACTGCTAGTAAGGTCTGCCTGATCTTCTCTGCCCACCGATCAGCAGCATGTGTGATGCTGAGGGGTGTGTACTTTTTGGCTGATTTTATGTCAGAGCCAGCTCTAAGTAATAGGCTAATTGAGCTGCATGAGTAAGCCCTGACCCCTCCTCTGCAGGTGACAGAGGTGAGGCAGAACAGCCATGATCCACTGGTCCTGTTCTCTGTTTCCTGTACAGCTGATGCCATTTTCCCTTTCCTGCTGCAAAAAGATGTTTGTAACACCTCAGAGGCATGAGACAAATGAGAACTGTTTGTCCCAGTGCTGAGCTGCTGCTGTGGACCTGCTGGCTGTTGCTGTGCCTTGCTGCAGTGACAGACCCTCTGCTCCCCAGAAAACTCCTGGCCTTGAGCTTTTGTGCTTTTGTCTTGTGATGGTGCGAGCAGAGGAGGTGGATTCTTTGTGTGCCTAAAATTGGGTGTCCATTAAAACATGACTGTGTCTAGTGGGTCTGTGGAAGGGAGGAATTCTGCTGCTGGCAGTCAGCCTGACCCTGCCCCGTGTAGGGGACAGGGCACCTGTGGACAAGCAGTACTGGGCTGTGTATTGTAGGTGTGAAACCCTGTCTGGGGAACGGGTTCATCAGGTGGGGGTCCAGGAGGACATGGGACCCTTGTCTGGGCTCTGTTCACCCCATCCCCTCACACAGATATTGGTCCCCAAAACCTGCTTCTTTAGGGGTGACATTTCCAGCTTCCCACAAGGTCCCTGGGGATGAAGTCACCACTAGCAGAGTTAAAAAGCCTTTCTGGAGGTAAATAAAGCCCCAGGCTCTCCTATTATTTTAAATAAGCTGCCTCCCACGTGTGACCTTGGGTGTGTGTTGATGGGAGCCTGCTGCAAGGGTTTAGTCTGAAACCAAATCCTTTCTCCCTCTGCCTTTCTCCCCGAAATGGGAGCTGTCATCATTCTGCTCAATCTTTTAAGTCAGCCTGAATGCTGATTGTCTCTCTTTATTAAAAGGAAAGAGTCTGGGATGTTGCATGAGGCTGTGGCTCTGTTTTAAGGTGGGCTGTCACTTGCTCTGTGGAATTTACCTGGTCTCTGCCTTGTGACTCCAATGAAGGTGCATTCTTGATGATAGCTTTGTTTAAGTTAAAGTGGGGCAGGTGGGAAGGCTTGCAGTCCTATGAACAGACCTGTTGTTGAGGCCACTGTGGTGTCTCAGGGTGGGCAGCTGTTGGCAGGGAGGGGAGGAATGACAGACACCCGGGGTGGCTGCTGGTCTCCCACACTCTGTGGGTGACAGGAACCCTGAGGGTCACCCCTCTCCTTACGGCTGACACCATGGCTCTGGGGTGGATAAGGGGGAGGCAGGCAGTAATTTGGCTCTTGCTGCTCCCTGATAGGAAACATAACCATGAAACTGCTTGAAATACCCATCATAAGTAACAAACGCACCAGCAGCTTCCAGGAAGCTTTTGGGGATGGACCAGCACTGGGATGTTCTCTGCTGAGGCCTGTCTTGAGAGAATTAGGCTGATGTAATGGGGAGATGATATATCCCAGGTGAAACATAATCCCTCTGACAGGGATGAAATAAGCTCTCACAGCAGGTACCTTTCCCTGCTAAGTGTGGTCTTTTCCCTTTTTGGCCCCAGACTCCAGTCTACTTGTCAGGGCCATCTTTAACTGTGTCAATCAAAGTGCAGTGGAGAAGAGAGGGCAAACAGGAAGAGCACAGGGGAAGGGCAAGTTTGAGTGACCTGATGATGGGGTGGGGACACAAATCATTGGAGCGTGGGTGAAATGAATGGCTCCAGCAATGAAATTCTCAGTCTTTCTGTGAACACAAGGAGGGAAAACTGTCTGGCTCCAGGACAATACCTGGTGATTTGTGTAGAGGAAGAGCTCTGGCACCAGCCAGTGCATGAGGCTGATGAGAAGTGATCTGGGCAGGTCATTCAGAAAATCTGGTTTGCTGGCCTGGGAAGGACATAATCACCTTGAGTTGATGTTATCTGGGTGGCTGTGTTGAGGAGGAAGCAGTGAAATAGGCAGGCAAGCAGGAGCCTCTGGCTCAAAGTCAAGCCTCGAGGTCCCAGGGAGGGGTGATGCTGGTGGGAGGGGGGATTTGAGTCACCTGTGCTGGGAAGGGATACAAGGCTTTAGAGGAGCTGGCTGGGCTGAGTCTGCTTTAAGCTGGCTCAACTTTATCTATATTCTTTCTGAAGCTGGGTGTAATAGTTCTGTTCCTAAGCATGTTGTTTTTATGTGGTTGGTAACTTGAATCTCTCTCCCCCAAAATGAAGTTTCATCAACATCTATAATTTTTAAGGGAAGTTTTAATTTTTATCTGCATGTACACTTTTGAAACTAGAGATTTATATACCATAGATCCTGGCTGGGAAAGGGTGAGGCTCTGGATATCACTGTGTCCCATCACAGGTCTCAAATTCTACAAGATCCCAAAATGTGGACCTCAGTAGGAACTAAGCGTCTAGGCTCCTGATAACTGAACTGAAGAGACTTTGCCAAAGATTCTGGGGCACAAAAGGTAAAAGTCTTCACATGTCCCAGCCAACATTAAAGTATCAAAGCATCTTGCCTCCTCCTTAGCCTGCATTAACAGGGAACAAACTCATGGTTCCTATTAGCATGAAACCTTGCTCATATTGGCTGGTTTATTACTGAAATTACTGTCTTTCTAAGTTATCACTAAAATGTCTTGGTTTATTATTTTCAATGACATTCTTATATTCAGATGGTAATGTCATGAATAGGAGGGGCCGGCTGAATAAACAGCTATTGCCTTTCTTTGTGAAGAGATTGTTTTGTTCTTGCAAAAATTACTTCTGCTGCCATGTATTGCCCTTTAAAAGCTAAAGAATTATAAATGAGCAAGAACAAGCATCTCAGATACAGTGCCTATTTGGAAGGAAAAATCAGGTTTGGTATTGTGTGCGTCGTTCCATTTATATTATGTTAATTTGATCTTTTTCTTTTTTATTTTGGCGTAGCCTGATTAGTTCCATATGTCTTCCCCTAAGGATTGGACAGTAAAACTGCTTGTCTGAGTCATCAAGAAGATAAATAATTGGCAAATTCAAGGTCTCATCTCCTAAATCATTTCACAGTTGCTTGTGGCCCTCACAGAGTTTGGTTGCTTGTGTGCTCGAGTCAGCGGTTCAGTCCCCAGTCTGGGCTTTCACTGGTCCCAGGAGATCAACAAACCTCTGATTACGGAGCCTCACTTCAGCTTGTCTTGGCACATCTGCTGGAAGAACGCAGGGAGCCGCTGGGATCCTGTGGTCAGGGCTGGTATTTACAGCCAGAGTGGGGGAGCCTTCCCAAACTGGGCACCCTGGAGTGCACACCTGGCAGCTGTGCCACCCCCCTGCACGGGGCTGGGGCCATGTCCTGCCTGGAGTTGCTGGGGTGTCTCCTTCTCACTGGCTTTCCTGAGCCCATGGCCCAGGAGGTGCTGACCTGTCCCCCAGGCATGCCTGGGGGTGCCACGCTGACCTCTGTGATAAAACAGGCTAATCCTGACATGGGCCATCTCAGCATCCTTATCTTCTCCAGATGCAGGTATCAGTCCCAGGTCCAGCTGGCCTAAACATAACCCTGCTCATGGGTCCTGTAGAGTAGCCATGAGATAGAAAATGAAGACATGAATATAGCCCCTGAGGTCCAGCCATGTTGAGAGTTTTGATATGGATGCATAGCTGCTTCTTCATATACGGTGGTTGCCTGGTTTCTGAGGGAAACATGAATCCCTCTACTTGAGTAAGAGAGATACTGGACTTCTCTTCTTCTGTCCCTGCAGCTTATTTCTGGCTTGGACTATTGTTTTTTTTAAGCGGTGCCACTTGTGTCTAGTGGAAATCATATCCAAAGTGTAATCCCACCATGGTTGAAGAAGTTGTACTGCTGTCCTGGGAATGTGAAAGGAGCTGATCTGGATATGTTGGTTTATTTTGGGGGAGGGAGTAGGATTGCATTTTAAAATGGCAGAAAGTGCCAAAAGCAGAATGAGAGACAGCTCAGTGGTGATCTTTGAGCTTAAGGAAAAACAGTGTAAATCTGGAACAGACCCATAGTCTTCAGAGTGGGCTCCAGGCTTCTTAGCAGGAGAGTCACAGTTTCTGTTGAATTGGAAAAATAAAAGCATCCCAAATGCCTCTTGTGAGAGGTCCTGGTCCCTTGACTTGAGATGGGTGTATTTGGAGCCCAAACCTGATGCCTTGAAGGGGAAGCCACTGAGCCCCAAGGAGACCACTGGGGATGCTGGGCATGGAGGGTGCAGAGCCCTCCCCTCCTTTGGATGGTGTCGAGGAGTTAAAGGAAGTGAAGCTGAAGGAGAATGAGTGGATTGTGCTTTGGTGGAAAAAAGGAAAAAAAGGTCACTTTAACACACTGCAATGTGTGATGGTGACACCTGTGAAAGCTAAATTGGCTCGTTGAGTTAAAGCTGAGCAAAGCTGTGCGCTTTTGTGTTTGTGTCCCCATCAGGACTTCAGCTCCCTTGGCTTTTGTGGTGGCAGTTTTGGATGTGGACATGCAGAGCCCCCTCAGGTCCCCCTTTGGCAGGTGCCTGGCTTGGATGCTGGGTGCAGGCACTGCTGGCAGGGTGGACACCTGCTTGATTGGGGATGTAACCCAGATCTTGTGGTGGTGCTAAGTGGGAGCCAGAGCATTGTCCCATGTAATGCCCACACTATCCCAACTAAAACAATGATGAGGAACTCAACAGGCACCTTCCTGCAGGAATCAACCTTGTCTGTGGTCCTCTCCTTTCTCCCTCTGTTTTTCCAGGAAGCAAATTGGTTGTGCAGCTGAGAGCTTTATTTTTGTAGGTCTTGCTATTTTTTTTTTATCCTCTAATTATCAAGACCTTTTTGCTTGGGGAATAGTTTCCTAAGAAATCACACTGTGTACAGCACATACCTTGGGGTGTCAGCATGGGGCTGGGGTGGGGAGATTCACCCCAGTTCTGGAGCTGTCTGGGTGCTCCCCAGAACTCATCAGCCACTCTATGCCAGGGGAAAGGAGCTGAGCCAGCCCCTTTCATGGATATTTCCCATGCAATGATGCAAATGATGAACTACCCTGGCAAGACAGCTTGGAGACAGCCATCAAATCTCCTTTTCTTCCCTAATCATCATCTTATACTTAATATAAGCTTTCTTCCTTCTCCCTGCCCTCTTAGCATTTGAATTTGGGTCTAGGTCTAGCTTTTCAAGAAAACAGCTCTCCTCTCTATTGGCCATTTTGAGCCTTCTAATCCTCCTATTCTAGCTCAGGAAAAAAAGGAATGGTTCACATTCTTGTTTTGGGTCTAGAGAATCCTTCCCTGTACAATGAATATTTGGTGGTGCAGAAGAGTAAAAAAGCAGCAGAAGACTGGAACAAGCAATTTGGCAGTCAGTGTAACTGGCTGGCTTGAATTATGTGTTAAAGTTTTGCCAGTTGTCAGTGTGTTGAACATTTTGCATTGTTGTAAGATTTTTAGGAGTCCCAATACAGATTTTCTATATTTTGTTGTCTGAGATTTGTGTAGTTTTTTCTCTTGTAGAGAGAACTTGCCCAGCAATTTGCTGCACACATTTATGCCCTTCCTTTTTTTTCATGTACAGTGAAAACAAGCATCTGAAATCATTCTTCTCCTTCTGACAGCAACATCTGTAAAACCTTAATGCTGAAGGAGGCAGGAACCATGAGATTTATAACCCCCCGCTGAAATATTGGAATGACCTTATTTCCCGCCAATTAGCTTTGCTCAAAACATTTTTGTTTCCTATTAGAAGGAATCTACTAACATTTACATTGATGTGTTTAATAGTTGTTGGCCATCTCTGCATTCAAGCAGGCAAGGCAGGAGGAGAGGGAAGGAAGATGCCCTGTAAACCATGAGAGTATTTGTGTTGCATTGTACGTTGTCTGTGTTGATAGTGGTGAAAATATCCATCATGCTCTGCTCCAGAATGGGAATGACATCTGGGGAAAGGGAAGAGAGCTGGTGTTGGGCCAAAGCTTCTCTACCACTGCAGCATATCAGACCAGCTCCAGCAATTGCTGGAGAGTGGATCTTGATTCAGATGCAACCCCTGAAGAGTGGTGAGGTGAGGAAAGAAGAGGAGGGGGCAGCACCTACTTTCAAGATGGTGTAGGAATGAGTAAGGTCAGGAGTAAAGGAATGGGTGAATGAATGGATCATGCCCCTTCTTCAGTGGATGCATTGATCCCCAGCAGAGACACCAGCTCCTGAGACCTCTCTGAGGCCAGCAGCAAGAAGCAGATTTTTGATTAGGTGTCCAAGTTGGGGTTTGTTTGGAGGGTTTTTCTTTTTTCCTTTTGTTTGTTTGTTTTTTAGGATGTTGAGAGCATGATGTAATGGGATGAGACTGAGAATCAGGTCTTTTAGGTTGAGTTGCAGCATGAGGAAAACCTAGTGTCTGAATGCATTAATAGCCTGGGTTGGAAGTGGTGGCAAATACTGTAACAGTATTGTTTTGTAGGACCAGGGGAAAGAAATGCCTATTTTCTCCTTGGCTTTGAAATTAGGAAGATTAATGTGTATCTAGATGAGGTCCTGAGTGGATCTGAAAAAGATGAATTGTTTAATTGTTGAAAAAGCACAATTTTAGGGATGTTGAAACTAAGTTGAACTTGAAATATTGGGGATGTTTAAGGACAGTGTCTTGTGTCTTTGTTTTGAAATTAATGTGCCTTGAAAATGGAAAGAACATAAAAATTGCAAATTAGGATATTGTTAACTGGCTGTGGGATATCCCTCTGAGGGCCAGCATGGAAGAGAAGATTCTTGGGGAAATGCCATAGCCCTGCAGGTGATGGATGATCACCCTTGGCATTCCACAGGCTTTTGTTGTCTTTGCTTTCTGGAGGTTTCCTTCGCCATGAGATATCATTTTAGAAGTTTGCTCCAGGATGGGCAGCAGATGGTGTCAACTCAATTTTGCTGAAGTCACAGATGATTCACTCACTTTGGTGGAAAATCAGCTTTTCCTGGCCCAGTTGCTCTTCTGGCTATGCCTTAGTTCCCCATCCCTTAGGCTGTGTGGTTGTGTTTTATAAGGCTGAGTGTTTAGCTGGATACCCAAATGGTCTGGGTTAAAAACGAATCCCTTTTGGGGGTGTGGCAGTGAACTGTAGCCTGGAGCTGCAGGCATTTGGGATGGTGACTTCTCAGTCTGGTTCTGCTTTGGGAGCCAAGGCTTTGCAGAGTTGTATATTAATATTCCATCATTCAGATGATCTCTTTGCATAAATCATCCTGCTGACCAATCCTCAGTCATGGATGTGTTGGCATAAGTACTTACTAGCACAACTAGAGGTGAAGAGGGTCTTTTGACAGCCTTGGGGAGCAAAGATGTGTGCCCCAAAGAGGCAACCTATCCCCTCCACCACCCTTGGGACACAGGTTGGCTTTTCAGTGGGGTTTGGGACATCTCTGCTGCATCTGACTGGTGTGGGGGTGAGGGTTGATGTCTCTTTGTGGTATCGCATCCAAGGCCGCCTGGTTCCTTAGTTTTCATGGATGGCTGGAACATGCAAATGCAAGCTGGGGACTAAGACATCAAACCTCCACTGATGTGTGGCGACACCAGGGGCTGAGATGAACCCACCTCTCCTGCTCTTTGCCACAGCCTGCTGCGGAGGGAGGGTGCTGCTGTCAGTCATCAGCTTGTCTCACTCCAAGCATTCCTGGCACAAGTCTCTTCAGGTTTGCCTCTTTGTGCACAGTCTGGTAATTCCTCCTGTGAGGAGTTTATTTATCTTTGCTTTTTCTTTCTGAGAGGCTGGACCAACTCCCTGCTCCCCATCCTCCCCTCCTGAGACACAGCCTGAAATATTTTCCTCCTCTTCAGCTGCAGACAGCGTCCCTGATGCAAATTAATGCAGGATCTGGTGAGAGGCAGAAACTCAAGTGAGTTTTATGGTAGAAGTTGGGGCTTTTCTGAAAGGGAAAAGTTGCCTTAAGAGCCTCTTCAATATATCTTCCCCTGTGGAATTATTTCCATAATACCTACCCCACACAGACAACTTTTCCCCTTAAACAGTGTTGTGGGTAGGGGAGCACCAGGGAGGCTTTTTCCCTCATTGCCAGGTCTGTAGATTCCCTTTCATCCCCCAGGCTGTGAGTGTTGTACCTGTGCTGTGCTGCTGGTACCACAAGGGCAGTGGGAGGACCAAGACAAGGCTGGATTGGACTCTGGCAGCTTCTTTGGTTTGGATCTTGTTCCCAGAGCTTCATCTGATCACAAGGGATGTGCAGCTGGGAGAAGGGATGCAAACTGCTACCCACTCTAAAATAGTTGGAGATATGTGGGGAAGATGATGTGTTCATCTCGCACGTGGCACCAAGGACTCATCCTGTATAAAACTGTTCTGCTGCAGCTGGCTTGGGACAGCTTCCATATGTTCAACCTTGAAACAGAGGGTGCCCTGCCTTTCTCCTCATCTGCTGGATAAGGAGGCTTTTCAGCAGTGGAGATGCCTTTATTCAACTGGGTGTTTTAACTGAAGGATGTTTCTCTGTGCTTGGGGTGTTCTTTTGTGCCAGAATCTGTCACAATGTGTGGGAAAGTCCCCTTTCCCTTTTCCTGAAGGACAGGTTTCTTTTCACCTCCCAGCTGCAGGGAGGCTCAGCTCACAGATTTATTTAGGGCCAAGGATGTGTGTGTACATGTGTTTATTTATTTATTTATTTATTTTTTTTGAAAGTACAATGCTGTGGCAGCTGACAGCTAATCCTAAATTTGGAATACCTGACATGGTAATGAGAAAACAAACCTTCCTGCACTTAAAATGAGTGACAGGCCAGGTTTGGCCCCAGCAACCTTCAGAACTGGTTTGACCTTGCAACCAGATCTCCTGGGCTGACTGACAGCTTTTTACAGCCGTGTTAGGGCTGAGCTGACCTTGTTTATCTGGGGATTCACCTGGGAGACAGCAGGCATGTCCAGGGATATTAAGTCTCAAGCTGAAAATGTTTGCTCAGGTATTAGGGGGAGAGTTAATTTAGACTGAATGCCTCCTATGTGGCACCAGCCACTGCTCTGAGGGACACTGTGCCCCCTGGCTGATGACAGTTGGTTTGGATTTTCTTTAGAAAGTGGAATCTGCTTAGAGTGGAGCAATGCAGAGCCCTCCAGTTTTCTCTGAATTTCCTTTCACAGTTAATATTTTTGGGGTTTTGGTAGAACAGAACCCAAGTGAAGGTGCAGGTTGATTTTCCTGCAAAGGAGTCTTGCAGCTGGCACCAAAAATGCATTGGACAGTGAGGACTCACTTCTGTTTTATAAAATATGACACGTGGGGAGCTGGCATCTGTCCCACCTGTGGTTGTTATCCCCTTTACCTGGTATCCCCCAGCTCCTTTCTTCCCTTGCAGGGGGGTGTGCTTCTCCTGCTGCAGTGACTCAGGAAAAAGATAAGGACAGCAGTTCTTCATCTGTGCTTGTGTAGACCCAGAAGGAGAGGACCAAGCTCTGGAGCTGCCCTCTTCCTGCACCCCAAGGATGGGCAGGAGAAGAGCACCCTGGAGATGGTGCTCTACCCTGTCTGCCCCTATCTACACATTTGGGAGCATCCAAGGGATGCTGCCTGAAGCCTGACTCATGCTGATGTCACCTGGGGAACTAAGCCATCCCAGCAGAATGATTCCATCTGCTGTATCACTGGTTGCAGCCTTTGATTTCCAGCAGCACACGTGTGCTCTGGGCGGGTGGTAAAGCCCTCCTGTAGCAACTTCAGATGTTCCTGAAGCATATTGCAGGCAAGATTACTCTAGGTGCAGGGATATCTTGGGATTTATATTTTTTAGAAGTTTTCTTTGGGCTTGCAGGCAACTAACAGCCCTCAATGTGTACATGGGTGGTCCTGGCTGTGTCCCACCCTTCAGGGGCACAGAACATTGCTGCTCCCTGGGGTCAGGCAGGCACCTTCACTGCTGAGATTCTCCAGGTTTCCCTCTCCTGCTTTTTCTGATGAATCGCAACCAATCCCTCCTTTGAAGATTCCTCTGACAAGTTTCTTTTTCTCTTACCATAATAACTTTACAAGAGTGAAAGTTTCATGTGCTGGAATCCCACACGTGGGTGCCTGATCTCAGCTGGATGGGGTTGGGCTCACGGCAGAAAGTGGCTCGGGTGAAATCTGGAGCTGATTTTTTGGTAACAACAGAGGTGCCCATGATGTGACAACCCTTGCAGATGGAACCCTTCCCTGGTCTTGTAGGGAAGATTTTATTTAGTTGTATCTTTCCTGTTTTCCCTACTGGTATTCTCTGGTATCATTCCCTGCATTTCTACTGCTCAGGTTTCACCTCAGCCCTCCGTCTCCCCACACACATGCTTGTTTGGGAATGTTGGGTTAATTGTTTGCTCACTGTATTGCATATTTCCAGCTTGGCATTGGATTTTTGGTCCCAAGGCAAGAAGTTAAAATACCTGTCTAGTGTGAGAGGAGACAACCTTGTCAGGATTCCCTGTAAGCAGCAGAAACTGAAGTCTTCAGGGAGGAAGGCTTTAAAGTAGATTCCTCTGAAGTTTATGGAGGCAAGGGGTGCTTTTCTTTGACTGTCACAGTTTGACAAAAATTCTGAGGCAGAGATAGGACAATTTGAAATCCCTCATTACACACTTGATTTTATTCAAATATCACATGATGTGCTTGAGTATAAAGTCAGCTTCTTCTCTAAGGTACAACAGCCGTGGAGCCTCCTGTCTGTGCACCATGACAGACCTTTTCCCTGTGTTGTTTCTGTCTAGCTCAGGTGTCTCAGGACTCCAAGGAGCCTCTCCTGAGGTCTCCCCATGGTCATAGACAGTGCCCAGGTACAGAAGGGAGGAAGGCACAGATGAAAAGCTGCCAAGGAGGGGTAGGATATGGTGGTGCACCTCACAACTGGAGAAAGAACAAGAAGCTCACTGGGTTATGCAAGTGCCCCAAATCCTGAATATTTATTTCTGTTCCTGACTCACCCTGCTTGGCCTTCCTCTGTGTCAAGTTTCTGGTAGGTCTCTAAAGGCAGAGAGTTCACATGAGCAGGAAGGGACCTTTGTACCAACCTGGGAAGGGTGTCCATACCGTCTGGTGTTCCTACATGTTGCTCCTGGGGACTGGTGGGGAAGCATAAGCTGGAAGTGCCTTCTGGATCTGTGGATCCTCAGCACAGCACGAGCACCACTGTTGGTCCCTCCTGAACCAGTGCACCCTCAGTAATGAGTCCAGCAAGGAGGGGAAGCGTAGCAGCAGTTTGGCCTGGAGGGCTGGAAATGTGGCTGCTGCAGTGTGAAGCCTCCCTATGCTGGGGGAGGCTGGGATCCTGCTGCTGAGCTATTTATTTAAGAAAAAAAATATTATCATTTCAGGCGTTGGCAGCATGGGGTGTATCAGCCATTGTATCAAAGATGTGGTTTTAATGCACTTTCCTCCGCTTAAATGCTATTTGCCTTCTCCTTCAGGCAATTGAATTTAAGAAAACTCTGGTTGCCCAGGTTTTGTTGAACAAATTGGTCCCTGCACACACAATTCCCAGGAGGAGCCAGCTCTGCAGAAACTCTGGGAGCTGTCACTTCAGTGCATGGCTGGGATGGGCTGAATGGATTACCCAGCTCTGCATCGTCTGCTCTTTTATCTGTCTCAAAGCAATGGGAAGCCAGGAATAACCCCTCGGGGTTCCTCTGAGCCTGGCAGTTTCTGGAGCCCGGGGTCAGATGACTGTTATTGTAGCTAAAGGTGTTTAACCCCAATTGATTTTGACAAGCCCTATTAATGAATCCCACAATTGCTTATTGGGTTTGGAGAGGAACGCTGTCGATTTAAGGCTGGATGCTCTAACCTGAGTGCTGCTGACAGGATGCCATAGGTACCAAAGCTGTTTCTGCAGGAATCGATGGAAAAACTCCCCATCAATCTTTGGGGCCCAATTCTGGCTCTTCCCCAGGGTCCAGCAGCTCTCAGGGGCAACAGAGTTAATGGGTTCAAATGTAAGATGCACAAAGCCTCCTACTCTGCGAAGTACAGAGTATCCCTGGCTTGGGCTTTAAATAAAACTCATTTGTAGCAGCACTGCCCACATCCCAGCCCTGGGGAACCTACTGCAAGAGCCATGGGGCTGGGTGCAAAGCACAGGAGAGTCCCTGGGAAGCTGCCCAGAACAGGCTGAGGGTTGTTTCTGTTGCTCTGCAAAACTGACCTGTTCCCCAGCTTGGTGCAACTTGTGGAGAAGGGAGCTGAGGGTGTTGGGTACCTGTGGCTGCATGAGCAGAGGGAGACTGCTCAGCATCTCGGCATGCTCGGAACCAATGTTTATCGCACGGGATTGAGTTCAGAGCCCCAAGGTCCTGCAGGCTGGAGCCACTGCTGGGCAGTCAGAGAAACTGCCTGGAGACTTGGGTGTGTGAGAGATATCAAGTGATGAGTTCTCTGGGGCTCATATCCCAAAGATGCCTGAGATCATTTGGATGTGAATGGGAGTTATTTGCCTAAGTAATCTCAGAGGATCTGGGCTTAACAGCATTGCTGAATTAATTTTTTTTTTTAAATAATGCAACAGCTGGGGAAATAAAAGCATGATCTAAAAAAGGAAATCACTGCATTAGCCCAAAATTTTAACGAAGCACTACTGCTCTGCAGGTTAGGTGAAGGTGTTTGTAGGTGGCAGGCAGCAGCCTGCTCGTCACCCATCCCAGGCAGAGAAATGTGGCTGTCACACGTGCAAAAGCCGTTTAGCCCAGAAATTGCTGTCGGGCAGCAGAGCAAGCAGCCTCTTGGAAGCCCTGCAAGTTTCACACTTGTTTTTTGCTGCTCGATTGCTTGGGGAGACGAGTCACCCTCTCAGGGAGCACAAACAGCCAGCATCGCCTGCCTGGCCGGGCTGGAGCGAGCGCCTGGAGACTGCCCTGAGTTCTCCGGGAGGTTTTGTAACAAACACCTTGTAAAACGCAAATATTTGAATAGCGACGTTCGCGGCTAATGTGCCAGGTCGAGGAACAACTGCTTGTGCTTTTTACTGGTTGTTTTGAGACTTAAAGGGTGAACTTAAGGATTTTCCAGAGACAAAAGCATTGAATACACTATTTACATACTCACCCTGCAGTTAGTGGACAGGATTATGAGCCATTTATTTAACAAAGAGACCCTAGTTAATCAGCAGTCTATTTATTGTTTCGTCATAATTTGGCAGTAATTCATAACTATGTCTTGTTTTTCATTATGGGCACAATTGCACTAAGTGTGTTTGCTCCCCATGTACCATCTCTGAATTTTATTTTCCCTTTGAAAATTGCTCGTGTTCTTAAATAAAGGACCATATTTAAATAGAAAATATTTATTTCAGATGATCGCTTTCAAAAGAACCAGTTTCTTGTTCTGTTTTAGGTTATTAAATTATTTTATTTGTTTTATTGTAGGCTTTTTTAGCTCAGCCTCTGGAAACCTGGGCAACAGAGGAGGCAGCTGTAGGTGTTGGAAAGCACTTGGGGTCAACTTTGGTCATCGATGTCCTGCATAACTGGGTCAGGTCACTGAATGGCTAAAGGTAAGGAGGATTTTTATGCTGATTTTAGGACTATTATTAATTATCTGGCATTGAGTCTTTGGTCTCTCTGTCTACCTGTGGGGTATGGAAAAAAGGCTGAAGTTGCTGTGCTTCTCCCAGTCTCACCAGCCTGCTCTTGACTCTCGTGGGGTCCAAGCTTGACTGAAGGGACTCCAGACTGGAGTTTGTCTTCCACCACAGGACACCTCATGCCCCAGCCTGCTTGGCTGGCACTGTGGTTTTCACCTGGAGATCCCGAAGCACCGAGGTGCTTTTATCCCTCCTCGGGCACAGAAGTCATTCCTCTTTCTCCAGGTGCTTGTCTGACCTCAGTACTCCTGATTTCCAGGTGTGTGAGGAGAATGGGGCTCTTTGCCTGCTCCCACTGCCAGGCAGAGAGCTGAGGTAGCAACATGGCCAGGGAGCCATTCCTGGGTGCTCAGTGCCAGTGTCAATCAGGCCACAGTGACCTGCAAAGCCTTGTCCTGAGTATTGTCTCTTCTCCCACCAACTGCAATATTCAGGGGAATCATGGTATCAACGAGAACTCTTGGTGATGGCTGGGACAGAAATTACTTTCCCGTTAGGAAAAGGTCATCTGTGAAATTTCATGGACAGTTCCCCCCACTTGTTAAACACCCCCTTCAGTTGGCTTTTTTAATTTTTAAAAGATTTTATTATTATTTTTATGTGTGTAATTGCGTGTCAGACCAAGTGCACTCAGAATGTGAACAGGGTCTGATACAAGGAGGGTGAAATGAGATAATCCATGTTTTCATCATCCATAGGCCTCTCTTTTCACAGGCCGTGGGCCGTACTTTATTAGGCTGAGCAGCTCTGGGCCTGCAAGAAAGAGGAGCCCTTTCTCATCCCGATGAGAATAGTGCAGTGAATGGATTCCAAGTGTTTACTCAGCATTTGTCTCGTGGTTTATCAAAGGAATGAGGAGGAGGTGCCGACAGACCTTTTGTCCTGCTGATGTGTTATGACAATGTTCCATGAATATGCAGAATGGCAGAAGGGATTAGAGCCAGTACAATTCCCCTCAGGCGCTTTTTTCTTTTTCTGCTTTTTTTTTTTTTTTTTTTTTTTTTTTTTTTTTTCCCTGGGATGTTCAGGGGTTTAAGAGTGACCTGCTCACAGTCAGGGCACTAAACATCAGATTTTCCTGCAGATAGGGGTGTAAAAATCCCACACTTGTCCAAAGCTGTTAGCATCTGACTTGAAGGTTGGGCTGTCTTAGTCACTTGCTGCTCTTTATGAAATTTTGGCTGGCAGGAACTGCCTGGCTGTAAGCTTTGTGTTTTGGGAGACATGGAGATATTGGGGCATAATTAAAACTTGAGTCAATCAGTGACACGTGAAGCCCAGGGCTGGTGGGGATGTGACTGCTGCTTTCTGCTCTGCTGCTGTTGCTGTAGGCTGGCAGAGGTTCCTTGCTGTGTTTTCCTGTTGTTTACCAGAGTCCTGGCCCAGATGTTTGGGTGTGATTCAATAAACACTGCTGACATCAGGCATCTTCATGTGCTGTTTTAGATGGACAGATTAATGGGAGGACCCTTGTACACACCTCTGAGGTGATGAAACTTATCTCCAGTTTCAGTATGGGGTACAGTGGGATGGTGGGAGCAGGCACGTTGTTCCACAGTGTAAATCCAACATTTGGGGTTACTGACTCCTCACCTCTGAGCCATGGCCAGCAGCTGTCTGCTGGTAGAGTGGTTTCTTAGGTGCAGTTATGCAAAGATGTTCCATAGGAGGAATTACTCTTCATTGGTTTCCTACATCCCAAGATGTAGATGTTTTCTGCCCTGCTGCTTAAATGGTCTGGTGGGGAGTTCCCCAGATACATAAGGGGAATGATGACTTTGCATCCATGTTGGGTTTCATCATGGGAGGAAGGGTATTGGACATGCTCAGCACTGGTCTGATTCTTCTCTCATCCAAGCCAACAGACCAAAGCACTGCTGAGAGCTGTTAAATCCATCTCCCCAGCCAGAAGGTTGAGGAGATGCCTGTTCCACCCTTGCTACAAACGTGTAAACTGGTTGTTCTGGCCCTCCTGGTACCCTTCTGGTCCTGCCTTTCTGTTTGGGATTTTGGTTGCCTTGCGGAGTGTCTGGAAGACACTTGGTCTGAGTCAGAAGAGAAGTGGGACGTAGTCTGGTCTCTCTCATTGAGAGTGAGAGACTCACATTGGGCCTGTGATGACCACATCTGCTGCGGGGACATTCAGTGAAGGCCACTGGGGAGAAATTGCTGTTCTATCCTCCTGTGCAGGGATATTTGAGCAGTGATGATCTGAAGGTGGTCGAGGACAGCAGGCTCCTCTGTTCCTGTCCCCTTGGAATATGTGCTGTGCAGGGCTGAGGGCTGGATCCTTTGCAGAGCATCCCATGGCAGGCTTAACCTGTAGCTGCTGTTGCCACTGTTTTTCCCCTAGAATGGGGGAGTCTCTTCACAAGCATCAACCTGATCAAGGCCTGTGAGACCCTCTGGGGCATCGAGTTTCTGTTTGCAGAATGAGGCTTTGCTGAGCAGGGGGTTGGCAGGTTTGTAATTTGAGTGTCTGCTGGGGAAAAAGGGGAAGAGGCAGAACCTCCTTGCAAGTCCTGGCACTGGCTGTGCAGAGGTACCTCCTGCTGCTGTGGCATGTTTGCTCTCCTTGCTGCAGTCCCCCTCCACCCACCCAGGAACACAAGCAGTAATTAGGTTAATGGATTTTGATGCAGTGATCCCAAACTGGCTCTTGGCTGGTGGCCCCATGACAGCAGCTGGCAATGGCTCCTGCTGATGGGAGGTTGTTTGCTCTTTCCTGGAGAGAGCAAACTGGGGAAGTTCTTGATTGGTCTGTGAGGAAAAAGTGACTTCCTATCTCCAGAGGCCAAGGACCGTTGTCCAGCCAGTGCTGACATCCCTTCTGTGGGATCTGCTCAGCACTGGGATGTGTTGATGATAGAGCTGATATGGGGCACCCGAGCCACCTCAGCCTTAGCTCTTAGGCCAGCCAAATTCTTCAGGCTAAATTAAAAGGAAAGAGAGCATTTTACCCCATCTGCCAGCTCTTGCCACCATCAGCAACGACGGTTATCTTCCTTTGACCTCTGGGGCGTGCACAAAAGACCACAGTTTTCAGGTTATCCTATGTAGTCTGGAACTCCTCAGTTGTGTAAGGAGTAAATAAACCAAAACTACTAAATGGGAACAAATCCTTCCCACCCTGAGGAATCTGTGATGGCAATGCAAGGGTTGGCAGCCCTGGGAAGAAGGTCAGCCTTGGTCTCACGGCACATTTACAGCACAGACACCCCAGTGCTGAAGCAGCCTTTAGTTCTTTGCTCATCTTTTATCCTCTGGGATTATGTTGGTGGCTGAAGCCTGCATCTGAGTCCTTTTTCCTTAGGTGTGGACTAAGCTGTGGAAGAACAAGCCTGTGGCAGACACCAGCCTTGGGATTTTGTGGGCTACAAGGCAAAGTCATTAGGACCTGTTTGCAATGCCTAATTCTGTGGTGGAAGCTGCTGAACCCTCTGGTGGGATCTGCCATGCTGATGGCACCCCATAAATCCTTCACCCTGCAGATAAGTGCATATCTCAAATATCTCTGTGTTGCTGTGCTGCTCATCTGGGACTTGACAGTTCTTTTCACTTCCACTCCACCTGAATGTATTTGGGCCTCTTAGGACTCCTTTCATCACTGATGATTTTTTATTTTTCTTTAGGAACTTTATGGCAGATGTAAGTGCCCAGTTCTCATTGGTTTGGATGGAAGCTGGATTTCTAACTTTTACAAACCTCTCCCAGACTCTTTATGCTGGAAAAATGATGACCAGATCCTATATTTTTTTTTTTCTTTTGAGCAAGTCCCAGATTTGGCCCAGGTCTCCTTCTGCCTCAGTTTTCCTCCCTGTTGAGGTGGGGGACAAGCTGCCCCTTTTTAATCTTTTAGGTCTATGAAGATTTGCCATGCCTGCTGAGGAAAATGCAAGGCAAGAAAACTTGTGCGAAGTTTGTACACTCCAAGTTTGATGTACAGAAAATGGATAATATTCAGTCCTCTGATCATCTTCCAAAGAGGAGTGTGTAGTGCAGCAAACTGACTGAGAATGGGAAAGGAAGCAGGTGATGCCAAATTTTGCCTCCTAACTTGTTCTGTGCCTACATAAATCTGTATCTGTCCTGTTATGTCCTGGAGACTTCCAGCTGTTGATAATTTCATCCTTATTTTGAAGAGTTCTTCCCATAGCACTAAGGGATGGCACTTTCCTCCCAGCCTCCCAACCACAAAGCTCTGCTCAAGTATTTAATTCAACATTTATTCTGCAAGGATAAAACATATTCTTGGTCACTCCTGGGAGAGAAATCCCTCCCTTCCCCTGGCATCTCAGGTCTCAGTCATATATCACAGATGGCCTCCTCAACACTGACATTTCTCTTCAAGCCCCTCAAATGGAGCAGGCAGAGAAAAAGGTGAGATTAAATGCTGAAGTACTTCTTGCTGCAGTAGAAAAATAGACATCTTCTGCTCCTTTACCACAGGCCTTTCATTCAGAAAACTTGAATAGCATGTTACTCACCCATTCGTATACAAAAGCTAAATTATGGAGGTTAATCCACCAGTTCCATCCTACAAGAATCATGAAAATCTTTTTCATGCAAACAAAAAATAAATGTATGCAATACATAACATGATGTATGAGGGAAAAGCTTCCAGAGATTCCAGTTGGATGCATCTGCAAAGTAGAAGTAAGATTTTTTTGGTTCCATCAGAATATTTGGATGGTGGTTGTGATGATGTCACTGCCTTGCTGCTTTGCTTCAGATGAGTCAGTCCTTCATGCTCTACTTGCAATAAGACATGGGCAAAATAATTTCTGACCTTTCCTCAAGGGCATACTGTACTGGACATTTTTTTAAGAAAGGGTTCTTTTTTCTGATATTGTGAAGTCTCCAGTCAAGAGCAGTCTCCCTGCTCAAGAGCCCTTCTTGAGGCTGAGATGATGTGAAGGCAGAGCTTTGCTTCCTACTCAGCTGATAAGAGAGGTCAGTGTCTGTTTTTGCACCTGTCCTCTTGGGTAACCAGGATCCACACCAGGTTTCAAGACCAAATCCATCTCCCTCATTGTTCATACTCGGGGTGGCATTACCAGATGGAGTTGGCCTCATTGTTAACCTGCTAAATGAGCCCTGAGACCACTACCTGAATGCTGCTGCCTTCCTGCATCAAATACTGCCTGTGAGACTCCCATCTTAGCTGAAGGACTCCAGTGCCCACAGCATTTCAGCAGTGGCAGATGGAAATGAATTAACTAAACTTCTGTGGACCCCCAAATTAAAGAAACGCCTGTATTGATTCTCCCAGCCCCGAGCAGCAACAGGCAGGGATGGTTTTGGCTGGAAAGAATGTGAGGCAAATGCTGTGATTCATACTTGTCCAGTCTGATTTGAGTCTGAATCATGTCTCTCCCTTCCTCACTAGGAAATGATGTGATGAGCACCAGTCTGTCAAGGCTGGAGACTCTTTCCTGTACCACATGCACTTTGAAGTCATTGCACAGAATCTTAGATTTTGTCATGTATAGAGTGGTCTTAAAGGCAGAAAAGGCTGGCACGACCTCAGCCAGCTTCTCCACCAACACAGGCATGTGGTGAGCTCATTCCATTTGGGACTGAGGGGCTGGGCAGTGGCCAGGTGTGAGGATCTTTGTTCTTCCTCCCCCAGGTCACCATCTCATGGCTTCAACCTCTGTGTCCTGCTCCATCCCCACCACCACATGAGATCCTGTTTCTTACACAGCCTCCATTCACCTGGTCCCACCAGCTTATGGGGTGCCCTGTCCCTCCTGCACTACCCAGGAGGGGCTTCCTCAGAGGGGCCTGGCTGGGCTAGGGGGATTAGGGAGTCTTTGTTTCAAAAGCATTTTTAAGTGGTGAGAAGAAAAATAACCTGCAGGTTGGGCTGTAGGCAGATCAGGCTGAAGGTACAAGATAGGAGGGAAATTTTTCATGACAGAGGTGTGCTCCTGGCCTGAGGGGAGGGAAGAAGCTGTTATGGTTGGAGTCAATGAAATCACTGCTGGCAGGAACATTAAAAAGAGGAAAAAGAGTGGATAGTGAGCCAGTAAAGTGGGATTTTAACCATTTGTCCAGGCTTACAGCTAATTGGCCTGCTAGTTACAAGGGAGTAACAAATCAACAAGGAAAAGGGAAAGTTTTGCACTGAAGTCCTTGCCTGGGAGCACTGGTGTGCAGCATCTGGGGCAGTTGGGCATCAGTTCCTAATTTCATTGACAAACCTGAGCCTCAGCAGGCTTGGGGAGCTGGCTGGGAACAGGGTTTGGGCAGGAGAAAAGCCTTTCCCATGGCAGCTAGGAAGCACTGGGAAGAGGCACAACTTCCCCAGTGTGGGGAAGGTTGGGGATAATGTATGGGATCAGTGGGAGGGAAATAGTGTGGCAATGCACAAAACACTCCTGCTGCAGTGCCCCTGTCCAGGCTAAGTTTTCCTGCCAGTTTCTGTTCATTCTTGTGAAGCTGAGATGGATTTGTGCCTTGCTTGAAACCACAGGTTGGTAGGGCACGTTCACCAAAAGAGCTTTTTTGACAAATGCTGTAGTTGTACCACAGTGATGAAGTCCCTTTGGGTTTCTGTAATATTTAATACTGCTTTATAAAGCTAAATAATTAAATACAATTTGCTAGCCCTCTGCATAACCCACACTTGGTTTTTCTCAGTGTCTTGAAGCCACCAGGCAGGACAGCTGAGAAGGGAGAGGGACCAGCTCAGCCTGGTTCTTGTGCATGGTCTTCTCTTAGGCTTGGGTTCTGGCCATGAGGAATGGATCTGGGGCAGAAAATTAAGGAGTATTTTCTTCCAGGAAGAGGGGAAATGAAATATTTATTCACCCCAAATATTGAGGTTTGTCTTGAGCAAAAAAAAAAGCAGCAAAGTTTATAGAAGTGAAATCTCCAATACTCCACACCAAAATTTGTCTCCCATAGGTTTCAACAGCCGAAGTCCCTTGTAATCTTTTCTGTTTTCTTTCAAATTTAAACAAAAATATGCTTCTGTTAGGAATATTATTTTTATAAACAGATAACAACAAAAATTAGTGGTTTTTTTCCCCTCCTATCCCTTTTTTAAATAGGAATAGAATTAAACTTAAAAAATATTGCATCAAAATGAACTCGGGAAAGAAAATCTGGACTGGCTGTAGTGGGCAAGAACCCAAAACTTGCCCACAAAGGTGAAGAATAGCTCAAAAATTTCTTTCTCTAGAATTTTTTCCCTGCTGTTCCACAGTTTTTGTATATGCTTTTACTTCAACTTTTTGTGAAGAAATTATTTTGTCTGGACCTTATTGTGCAGTTGCCTACAAAAACATAAGTGACTCAAAGAGTTAGGTCTTGGTAAGCAAAGCAAATAAATTCTTCCTAGTTTCCTGCATTTTGAAGAAATTGAATGGGTCAGGAAGGGTGTTTAATTGTGTCTCCCCTGACCCCAGCCATGGCCTGGTGTCCTGGGCTGGTTTTTGCATGGCTGCTGGTCCTGAGCAGCATGGTGACCCCACTCCCTGACATGTGCTGTGCTCACAAGCCACAGAGTGGAGCCTCCAATTGTGCTGTTTGCTCTCATTGCTGTTCTCCCCTGAGAGTGGCACCCCATGAGGGAAATGTCCCAGGACGAGAGGATTTCTCACACACTCCCAAGCCATCATCACCTCATGAAAATGTGCTGAGCTCTTGTGTGGCTCTCCTTGGTGCTGCCAAGAAATGGGACAAGAGGCAATGAGCAGAAAATGATGCACAGGAAATTCCACCTGGACATGAAGAACTTCTTCACTGTGTGAAAGGCTGGGCACTGGAACAGGTTGCCCAGAGATGGTATGGAGTCTCCCTCACTGAGATATTCAGGAATTGTCTGGATGTAATCCTGTGCTCTGGGATGATTCTGTTTGGGCAGGGAGGTGGGACCAGATGACCACAATGTTTCCTTCCAGCCTGCCCCGTTCCATGATTCCATTCACCTTCTGGTGGCAAAGCCTTCCCACTGCACAGCGTACCTGTGGTGGGAGGCTGTCTCAAGACTCTTTCAAGGGTCTCCATCTGGGAATTTGGGGCATGGATGGATTCAGATGTAGATACACAGAGGGTGGGAATGGGTTTAAGTGTTAGGTCAGGGCAGTGCTGCTCCTACAGCTTTCAGCCAAGGAAGTGCCTGAACATTTGGCTGTTGGTAAGTGATGGGGTCATTCAGGGCCATCCTAAGAGCACCATCAGCAGGTTTTGTGTCATGGAAGCACCCCCCCCCCCCCCCCCCCCCCCCAGGGGCCGCTGCTGGCTCTGAGGCTGGAGGGTGCCTTAGAAATTCCACAGTGAACAATCCAGGG